>NW_027045451.1:0-1262303 GCF_025399875.1 Dalotia coriaria
TTCGAACTAAGCGGATATTTTCCGCTTATAAGTCCAGTTGGAAAGATAGGTTTCGCCAACATGGCGGTCAATTGCTTGCGCCTGACTTGCGCTGACTTCTTTAATCCATGCGCCTCGTCTAAGTCGTACTTCAAGGAGGGATTATCGATAATAATATCCATTTCCTCAGCTGCTTTTTCGTACCATCCACTCTCGGCGTTTGCCTTGCGCACCTGCAGGTCGAGTTTGTCCACTTGCCGGGCGAGATTCACACGTTGTTTGACCGCATTTAGGTAATGCTCTTGTACGGGAAATGAGGGTAAATCTTCCGCTAAACATATTTAAATATTTTACAGTTTATCCAGTGTTCAATATACTTAATTAAAGACGACTTACTTTTTCCTAGGGTCCGACATAATCGTAAATAATTTTGAAGTTCTCCTGTTTCAACCAGAAGAACTGCGATGCCTTCGGACGAAGCACGCGCTGTTCTACCAGAACGATGCACGTATCCCTCAGCTGTGCGAGGGGTTTGATAATGTAGCACATGCTGGACAGCAGGGATATCCAACCCTCTCGCCGCTACATCTGTCGCAATCAAGACGCTATCTTCCCTATCACGAAATCTGTCTAGATTTTTTAATCGTTGGCGTTGCTGCATCGATGCATGCAACGCCATTGGCTCACAGCCCAGTAAACCTAATAGAGTGGTCAGTCGTTTCACGCATCCTATTGAATTACAAAATATTAACGTCCTGCCAGGATGCCTTTGCAAAAAATAGTACACATAATAATCTTTCTCGTCAATATCGCAAGTAATACGGCATTCGGTCAAATTCTGTGCTTTTCCTTTGCTCTGTTGTGTGATATCCACAACCTTAGGATTTGTGATTCCTAAAGAATCAACAACTTTTTTTAATTTATCCATCGGGGTTAAATTATCAATGCGTCTCTTTGCCTTGAGTTTTTTCTTCATTAATACATGCGCCGGTAATTCGTGAATCATTGTGAGTGTTGCAGAAAACACGAAATTTTGTCGTCGTTGGCGATTGCGTTCATTCATGTTGATTTTTTCTAAAATCAATTCTAGTTCATTAAAATGTCCTCTTTCTAACATTCTGTCAGTTTCATCTATAGCTAGGTATTTGATTTCTTCAAGCTGGGAGAGATGTTCATTGCCCTGTTGAATCAACTCCCACAATCTGCCAGGAGTAGCAACAACTATTTCAGGTGAAGATTTTAAAACGCGCTCTTGTTTTGCGGACGCTAAGCCGCCTACAATAACAGCTATTTTAATTTGAGTGTGTTTGGCAACTGCAACCAAATGGTTTCTGATTTGTATTGCTAATTCTCTTGTTGGAGCCAGGATTAATGCATGTAGTAATTTTTCATTAGATTGTTCATGTTTTAATATGCCTTCTAGTATAGGCAACCCAAAAGCAAGTGTTTTGCCACTGCCAGTTTCTGCTGCACCAAGAATATCTCTTTTACCTGTTGAAAACAGACAAATAAAAGAAAAAAATAAGTAATAGATGAGTAATGGATATAATAACTTACCTAATATTGCAGCTGGAAGTGTCAGCTGTTGAATTTCGGTTGGATATTGAAATTTTAAATCAATCAAACCTTTCAAAAGCTTTTCATGCAGTGGCACAATTTGCCAAGCTTTAAAATCAACAGTCTCATCATTAGCTAAATTTTCTTGTGGCACCTGTTCAACCTGGAAATCACCGGCTATGCTTGTAGCACCACATTTAGATGGTGTACTGTCACCATCCTGAACATTGATAGCTTTATTTTTCTTTATTTTGGTTTTCTTCTGGGTTGCCTGCCCTTTTTTTGGTTGGCTTTGTTCATTAGACTCAGTTGGAAGAAAGTCTTGCAAGTCGTAATCGTGGCACTCCTCGATACCTATCAGGCCATCAAGATCTAATCCATTATCCAGCAGTGATCCCTCGATTTCCACAGGTTTCCATAGATTTTTCTGTTTTCTCTTAACCATTTTGAACAGTTTTTAAACAACCTCAAAACTTCACGTGGTAATGGAAATAAACATCGGCTAACATCGTGTATCATCGGAATTAACGGAAGCACTTGTGAAGGTCATGCTAGATGTCGCTGCATGTATATTTAAAGTTATTTGAGTCTATTTTATTTGCAATCAGTCTTATTTTATGCGTTGATATTGTGTTTGTTGTGCGTAATATAAGATGGCCGCGTGCTATCAACTTGTTTACACTGCATGCTCGCGAGATACATGTAGCACAAACTTGCACGTTTTGCAACTTTTGTTATAACATTATTTCGTTTAATTGCGGTCTGTTCGGTAAACCATCGTCAGTAATTTGTGATTGTCGTCGTGTGTGATATTTTGCTGATTATCTGTATGTGAGCCATTCTGCACCGGAAACATGGACATTGTTCTGCGTGGAAACCGCCGAAAAAGAACGGTAAACTGCGGACTTTCTTTATTCTCCCTTTTTAATTCACCTATTCGTGCATGGATTGTTCTAGAAGTTTTATTGATACACGACCAGTTACCTCGACTTTGCTTACGCCGAGTTAGAACGATATCTTATCTTGTTATTGTTGTGAACAGGTTTATCTATTTGCGTGCGGTGAAGCAACACTCTTAAAAACGGGTGTTTTTAAATGCGATTTATTTTTAATTCTTAGTGAATTCTTCACGTAATATTTGCCAATAATCATCTTTTAATGGAGGGTCTTGCACTTGTTTTAATTGTATATTATAATCATTTGCAAATATGAATTGTTCACACTTTCTCGTGAAATGTTTGCATTTTTTCGGGGTTGCGCGCGATCTTGTCGGCTACACCGCGGCGTTTAGAGATGCGGAATTAAATTCTCCGTCGGGTTGTATTTGTTTGTTGCAGGAACAGGTAGCATGAACCTGCAACATGTATTGTGATATTATTTCATTTAATTGCGGTCTATCTGTGATTGTCATTGTGTGTGGTATTTTGCCCCGGAAATATGGACAATGTTTTGCGTAGAAGCCACGAAAGCAAGGTAAAGTGCAAACTATTTTCCTTTCCATGTTTAATTTACCCATTCATGCATGCATTGTTCTGGAAATCATTGCTTACGCCGGATTAAAACGATATCTTACCTTGTTATTATTGTAAACATGACCGTCGCAATCGGCCATATAGTTTTAATATGCAATGTGACAATACATATTTTCACCGATTGTTTTGAAACTTTTTAATGCGATTCCTGGGCGGAATTCTACTATTGCTTATCAGTATTTGTTTGTGTATAAACAAGTTTTCGAGTCGCATTTATATCATATTTTACACTTCGCCGAGAAGTTTTATTGCATGTTTTGTCTCTGCTTTATTTTATCATTACTTGCACGCAATGTTCTAACTATTGTTCTCTTCTCTGTTTTAGCAATTGCCTTCTAGTTCCGATGCCCGAGTCCCGAGCTAAAGTAGAATACGAATTTCATTCGTTTCGTCGTTCGACTCCAGATTTAAAATAAAATAAATATTGACACCCCTTCCCACATTTCCCCTTAACAATGTCATTTATTTTACAGATTTTTTTCATCTTCAACAATAGTCCTGAGTGTTGCCACGAGTGAAATACTGGTATGTGGTATGTGTAACTAAGGGTGCATTCGCGTTGGACGCTTACGCGCTGTGAGCGCTCACGCTTATAAGCACAAATTTTTAGTGTTCGAGATGGCCTATAGGCGCTTAGAATCAATAAATAAATTTCGTTCGTTTTGGATATTGTGAGCGTCAATAATCATCAACATGGCAACTGTTTATCAAATAATTTAAATTTTTATTTTTTAAATTTTAATTTAATTGTAAATTTTATTACTTTCTGGATCAGTTAGCTCAACAGAAATTAATTTTGGTTGACTGCTTGCCATTTTTGCGGGATTGTAAAGAATTTAACAATTTAGAAATAAATGAAATTTTTTGGTTAGCTTATGCTCAAGTTGCATTCGTTTTGACAGATAATAAAAATTGGCGCTCACGCTTTCGCTGCCCTACCTCTGTGGCGTGAGCATAAATGAGCGCGAAGTCTGTGCTACGAACTCAGCCATGAGCGTACTTATGTGACACTCACAGCGCCAAGTCGAACGATGAAAATGACATGTAAGCACGCTCACAGCGCGTAAGCGTCCAACGCGAATGCACCCTAAGTGTTTGTTTTGTACTTAACCCCACGCCACGTGCTGATAATATGTACGTCTTTTTCATTGAATGCAAGCTGGGCGTCACAGAAACTCGAGCGGGGTGTTTAGAGTTGTAGAATTATATTCACCGACGGGTTGTATTTGTTAGCGGTAGAAGTGACTCGATTCAGGGCACCTTACGAGGCTAGCGGTAAAAGTGACTTATGTTCAGGGCACCGTATGAACCCGGCGAAAATTTGCATGCGTAAATCACCCTTTTTCATGAAATGCTTGTATTTTTTTCGGGTTTGCGCACGATCTAGATGGCTCATTAACTTCAACGTGGCGTCAAGAGATGCAGAATTAAATTCTCCATCGGATTGTATTTGTTTGTTGCAGCAATTCGACCGGCAACCTGCGAAAATTTGCAAAAAAGGTAATTTTTTGTCACCCTTTCTCGTGAAATGTTTGCATTTTTTCGAGTTTGCGCGCAATCTCGGCGGCTGACTAACTACAACGTGGCGCCTAGAGATGCGGAATTAAATTCTCCGTCAGGTGTTATTTGTTTGTTGTAGAAATTCGACCTGCAACCGCTGAAAACTTGCATAAAAAGGTGATTTTTGTCACCCATTCTCGTGAAATGTTTGTATTTTCTTGTGTTTGCGCGCGATCTAGGCGGCTCACTAACTTCAACGTGGCGTCAAGAGATGCGGAATTAAATTCCCTGTCGGGTGGTATTTGTTTGTTGCAGGAATTCGACCGGCATTTTTATGTTCGAATTACCAATTATTGCTTGTTTTAGGGATTTCGCACCTGAGTCTGACATCGTAGAAGGACCATTCTGGTATCAGATTGTAAGTAATTAATTTCTTTATCATTTTCCTAAATAACTTTTATGATTATCGTACAAATTGACCCCAAAATTGCATTTTTCTGTTTGAAGGACTAATTTTTTATGGTTTTAGGGATTTTGCACCTGAGTCTGACATCGTAGAAGGACCTTTCGGGTATCAGGTTGTAAGTAATTAATTCCTTTATCGTTTTCCTAAATAACTTTTATGATTATCGTACAAATTGACCCCCAAAATTGCATTTTTATGTTCGAAGGACTAATTTTTTATGGTTTTAGGGATTTTGCACCTGAGTCTGACATCGTAGAAGGACCATTCTTGTATCAGATTGTAAGTAATTAATTTCTTTATCATTTTCCTAATTAACTATTGTGATTATCTCACAAATTAACCCTTAAAATTGCATTTTTATGTTCGAAAGTCTAATTGTTGCTTGTTTTAGGGATTTTGCACCTGAGTCTGACATCGTAGACGGACCATTCTTGCATCACATTGTAAATATTTAATTTCTTTATCATTTTCCTAATTAACTATTGTGATTATCTCACAAATTAACCCTTAAAATTGCATTTTTATGTTCGAAAGTCTAATTGTTGCTTGTTTTAGGGATTTTGCACCTGAGTCTGACATCGTAGACGGACCATTCTTGCATCAGATTGTAAGTATTTAATTTCTTTATCATTTTCCTCATTAACTATTGTGATTATCTTACAAATTAACCCTTAAAATTGCATTTTTATGTTCGAAAGTCTAATTTTTGCTTGTTTTAGGGATTTTGCACCTGAGTCTGACATCGTAGACGGACCATTCTTGCATCACATTGTAAGTATTTAAATTCTTTATCATTTTCCTAAATAACTTTTGTGATTATCTCACAAATTAACCCTTAAAATTGCATTTTTATGTTCGAAAGTCTAATTTTTGCTTGTTTTAGGGATTTCGCACCTGAGTCTGACATCGTAGACGGACCATTCTTGCATCACATTGTAAGTATTTAAATTCTTTATCATTTTCCTAAATAACTTTTGTGATTATCTCACAAATTATCCCTTAAAATTGCATTTTTATGTTCGAAAGTCTAATTTTTGCTTGTTTTAGGGATTTTGCACCTGAGTCTGACATCGTAGACGGACCATTCTTGCATCAGATTGTAAGTATTTAATTTCTTTATCATTTTCCTAATTAACTATTGTGATTATCTCACAAATTAACCCTTAAAATTGCATTTTTATGTTCGAAAGACTAATTTTTGCTTGTTTTAGGGATTTTGCACCTGAGTTCGACATCGTAGAAGGACCATTCTTGCATCAGATTGTTATTATTAAATTTCATTATCTTAAATAACTTTTGTGATTATTACATAAATTGACTTCCAAAATGTATGCTTGTGTGTTTTCTTTAATAAAGAGTATTTTTAAGTTTTTCCAATTAAAATTATTTCTGTTATTTCTACCCGATCACATATTTAACGATCCCTTAAAACATTTATTTTGAAAAGTGCATGCTAGTGCCATCTATCAATTAGAAACGACAACAACCGAAAGTGTTGAGCTTCGGTCCGTCGCCACCAGAGGCAGCACCTTACTAGTTACCGCGAAAACTTTATCAGCCTCCTCAACTTTCTGCGATCCTAATATTCCATCTTTATTTTGTCGACTTTTAGAGGCAAACGGACACAAAATTTGGGCTCGAAACAGTCGAAACTCAGGTTTTGGTATTAGGATCGCAGGAAGGGCGAGGAGGTATATTAATAAAAGAGGCGGTAAATATTATTGGCAGGAAAAATTAATGTTTAAAAATCTCTATTCAGCAAATTCGATTTTCGAATTCTGTAGAATCTCGACAACTCAGAGGGCTAGAAAATTAAGAAATTAAGGTGGAATCATTATTGAAAAATCGTCAAAATGTCACAAAATAATTTTTAAAGAAAAGATGTTATAAAAAAAGGTAAAAGATTTTTCTTTTTTATGATGAAAATTAAAATTTGGAATTTTTGAATTATGATAGACAATTTAATTCTAAATCAATTATAATGTGCTGCCCACTGGTGGCGACGGGCCGAAGCTCAACACTTTCGGTTGTTGTCGTTTTTAATTGATAGATGGCACTAGCATGCACTTTTCAAAATAAATAGTTTGGGGATTGTTAAATATGACTACGTGATCTGGTAGAAATAACAGAAATAATTTTAATTAGAAAAACTTAAACATATTCTTTATTAAAGAAAACACACAAGCATAAATTTTGGGAAACAATTTGTGTAATAATCACAAAAGTTATTTAAGATAATAATGTCATTTAATACTAACAATCTGATGCAAGAATGGTCCTTCTACGATGTTAGAGTCAAGTGCAAAATCCCTAAAACAAGAAAAATTAGTCCTTCGAACATAAAAATGCAATTTTGGGGGTCAATTTGTACGATAATCATAAAAGTTATTTAGGAAAATGATAAAGAAATTAATTACTTACAATCTGATACAAGAATGGTCCTTCTACGATGTCAGACTCAGGTGTAAAATCCCTAAAACCATAAAAAATTAGTCCTTCGAACATAAAAATGCAATTTTGGGGGTCAATTTGTACGATAATCATAAAAGTTATTAAGGAAAATGATAAAGAAATTAATTACTTACAATCTGATACAAGAAGGGTCCTTCTACGATGTCAGACTCAGGTGCAAAATCCCTAAAACCATAAAAAATTAGTCCTTTGAACATAAAAATGCAATTTTGGGGGTCAATTTGAACGATAATCATAAAAGTTATTTAGGAAAATGATAAAGAAATTAATTACTTACAATCTGATACAAGAATGGTCCTTCTACGATGTCAGACTCAGGTGCAAAATCCCTAAAACCAACAAAAATTAGTCCTTCAAACAAAAAAATGCAATTTTGGGGGTCAATTTGTACGATAATCATAAAAGTTATTAAGGAAAATGATAAAGAAATTAATTACTTACAATCTGATACCAGAATGGTCCTTCTGCGATGTCAGACTCAGGTGCGAAATCCCTAAAACAAGCAAAAATGGGGCCTTCGAACATAAAAATTCCGGTGGAATTCCTGCAACAAACAAATACAACCCTACGGAGAATTTAATTCCGCAACTCTTGACGCCACGTTGAAGTTAATGAGCCACCTAGATTGCGCGAAAACCCTAAAAAAATACAAGCATTTCACGAGAAAGGGTGAAAACATCATACGGTGCCCAACCCGTATCGGGTTCATACGGTGCGCTGAACACGAGTCACATCTGCCGCCAACCTTTTAAGGTACCCTGAACGGGAGTCACTTTTACCGCTAACAAATACAACCCGGCGTTAGAATGTGAGAATTTAATTCCGCATCTCCTGGCGCCGCGTTGAAGTTAGTGAGCAGCCTAGATCGCGCGCAAACACGAAAAAATACAAACATTTCACGAGAAAGGGTGACAAAAATCACCTTTTAATGCATATTTTCGCGGGTTGCCGGTCGAATTCCTGCAACAAACAAATACAACCCGACGGAAAATTTAATTCCGCATCTCTAAACGCCACGTTGAAGTTAGTGAGTCGCCTAGATCGCGCGCAAACACGAAAAAATACAAACATTTCACAAGAAAGGGTGACAAAAATCACCTTTTTATGCAAATTTTCGGCGGTTGCAGGTCGAATTCCTGCAACAAACAAATACAACCCGATGGAGAATTTAATTCTGGATCTCTTGACGCCACGTTGAAGTTAGTGAGTCGCCTAGATCGCGCGCAAACACGAAAAAATCCAAACATTTCACGAGAAAGGGTGAAAAAAATCACATTTTTATGCAAATTTTCAGCGGTTGCCGGTCGAATTCCTGCAACAAACAAATACAACCCGATGGAGAATTTAATTCTGCATCTCTTGACGCCACGTTGAAGTTAGTGAGCCGCCTAGATCACACGCAAACCCGAAAAAAAACAAACATTTCATGAAAAAGGGTGATTTTCTCATGCAAATTTTCGCCGGGTTCATACGGTGCCCTGAACACGAGTCACTTTTATCGCTAACAAATACAACCCGACGGAGAATTTAATTCTACAACTCTAAACACCCAGCCCGAGTTTGTGTGACGCTCAGCTTGCATTCAATGAAAAAGACGTAGGTACATACGAGTATTATCAGCACGTGGGGGTTAAGTAGAAAACAAACACTTAGTTACACATACCACATACCAGTATTTCACTCGTGGCAACACTCAGGACTATTGTTGAAGATGATAAAATCTGTGAAATAAATGACATTGTTAAGGGGAAATGTGGGAAGGGGTGTCAATATTTATTTTATTTTAAATCTGGAGTCGAACGACGAAACGAATGAAATTCGTATTCTAATTTAGCTCGGGACTCGGGCATCGGAACTCGAAGGCAATTGCTAAAACAGAGAAGAGAACGATAGTTAGAACATTGCGTGCAAGTAATGATAAAATAAAGCAGAGACAAAACATGCAATAAAACTTCTCGCCGAAGTGTAAAATATGATATAAATGCGACTCGAAAACTTCGCATTAAAAAGTTTCAAAACAATCGGTGAAAATATGTATTGTCACATTGCATATTAAAACTATATGGCCGATTGCGACGGTCATGTTTACAATAATAACAAGGTAAGATATCGTTTTAATCCGGCGTAAGTAATGACTTCCGGAACAATGCATGCATGAACGGGTGAATTAAACATGGAAAGGAAAATAGTTTGCACTTTACCTTGCTTTCTTGGCTTCTACGCAAAACATTGTCTATATTTCCGGGGCAAAATACCACACACTATGACAATCACAGATGGACCGCAATTAAATTAAATAATATCACAATACATGTTGCAGGTTCATGCTACCTGTACCTGGCGAGCGTGAAGTGTAAACAAGTTAATACCACGCGGCCATCTTGCAATATGCCCAACGAACGCAAAGAAAATTAATGATTTTGTATATTCAACACCCGATTATCTACTAATAAATACTAAACACATTAGCAATAACTAAATGCAGGCGATGGACGATCGAAATGAACGCGATTTACCGAATTACAAATTCAAAATAAAACGATAACAGCCGCGAGAAACACGTCCGGCACAACTAACGACAGACACAAAACTCACCGAGCTCACCGCGCAGTCAGCGGTGGCGTACGACAACACGCGATAATGATGCGCGCACGCTGCAACAAACAAAGTCGAATGTAAGATAGGCCACCAGCAGAGCGAGACGTGAGTGGATGGCAATAACAACACACGACATTTTTGAACGATGCTATTCGCATGGCAATAAAAAACTGAAAATCGTATTCAAAACAAATACAATTCTCGTATCAAATACCTACGTTTGCTGATAAATATAAAATTAATCAATACAAGTCAATTTTAAGATTTTTATAAAACCTGCATTTATGCGCCATCTGAGGAGACTTTTTAGTACCTCCCAAAAATACAAAGTGATGCAAGCAGCGTGGTGTGCATATGTAGCAGTGCGGTATTGTCTATGAGTCAGTGAGTGCACCACCCAGTCTAATTAAACAGCAATTTTGTACACAAATACAATAAGTTCAACCTGTACTCTCTTTGAAGATAACCAAAAATATCAAGATCCAAGTGAAGAAGGACGCAAAACATTGAGGCACAGTGCCAATCCTCAATCATGACGCTCATGGAATTCGTCGGGTGTACGTTGCTGGCGTTCGGTCCACCTTTTTCAATGTTCATCGTAACAATCGCCCACGATCCAGTGCGAATCATTATCATGATCGCGGCCGCCTTCTTCTGGCTGCTCTCACTGCTCACCTCTTCACTCTGGTGGTTCATAGTCGTGCCCCTGCGCGGGGAACTCGCCTTCGGCCTTGTATTCTCCGTGATCTTCCAAGAAGCATTCCGCTGTCTCACCTATCTCATCATTCGACGCGCCGAAAACGGTCTGAAGAAGATCACAGATGACAGCACCCAACTGATTGAAAACAAACACATCTTATCCTATGTGAGTGGTTTTGGCTTTGGCCTCATCAGTGGGATGTTCTCACTAGTCAACGTGGTCGCCGATTCCATTGGGCCCAGTACCATGGGCTTAAAATCGGGCAGCGAACAGTTCTTCATTACCAGCTCAGCACTGTGCTTATGCTTCATCCTGCTGCACACATTTTGGAGCATCATCTTCTTTGATGCACTGGACACTAGTAATCTGATGCAGATTGTGTATGTGGTTTTGACTCATATGCTTGCATCATGTATTACATTATTCAATAGGTATGAGGTGTATAGTGCTACCTTACTGCCAATCTACTGCATTCTGGTGGTGACTGCAATGAATGCATTTAAGGTAGCTGGCGGGTCAAGGAGCTCTCTAAAAAGGGTCCTATTGTGTGCTTGAATAAGATTAATTAAAAATTAAATTATGTATAGCTTTTATATCAACTTATTATGTAATATGTATTAATTTTAATAAAATTAAATCATTCCTTAACCATAAATGCTACTGGCGAAATCATCATGATCATCATCGTGGTCATCATCATCATGATCCGCATCTTTGCGTTTACGTCCGTAAGCACGTTTGCTTGTAGTAGGCACCGTGTCGGTCTCGCCATGCAGCAGTGAATTCCTGTATGTGAGTAACGGCTGCCAATCTTCACCGCGACTTGTGGGCATGCCTGGAGAAATGCGCCTGTCCAAGAAAGTCAACACTACCTTCTTATCGGGTTTTAGAAGCTTGTTGGTGAACTCCATTAGGATTTCCAAAAATGGTAAGTTGGGTGGTGGTCCCGTGGGGTCATCAAGGTTTTCTCCTCCTCCAACAGCAAAGAGAATACCAGCCCGATGAAGTGCCGTAATCGCCTCACGGTTTTTCAATGCGTCCAAGCCAAACGAAAGCGCGAATCTTTTCGCTAATTCCTTCAAGCTAAAGAAATCTTCGTGTTGTTTGGTGATCCGTCCACCTACGCCATTTCCAATCTGTTGGAACATCATATTCAAACTAAGACACATTGTTAGCGCACAGTTAACTTTGTTTGTTTCTCTCGCTTTGCTCAATGTCGCCTTGATAATATCCCCGTATTCATTGTAATATTTAACATAATGTCGAAACACCTCTGCGCCGGCTTTCGTCGGCATGATATTGTATACAATCAACTTGCAGTAAGCGGCCAGGAAGTTCCTGCGCTTGTGCAACCCTTCGATATGATGTTCATCATGTTCAGAATCTTGTTGCGGAACAAACACATAACTCTGCACGAATTCATTCAAAAGCAACTGCAGATTCTTATCCGGTTCACAAGATAATTCTGTGAGATGCGACGATGTCGTGTGCAGTTGATCACTAAACGTAACCAACAGATCACAGAGGCAGATGTATGCCTCTTCACGAATCTCAATGTACGGTGATAAACGGATGAGTTCCTGTGCGGCGTCAATGAATTCATTCAAACGATCGCGTAACTCTTGAATTCCTGGACCTGTAACACCTCCAGCTTCATGGGTGGCTTCCAGACTACGTAAACCCCAGAGTAAGCAGTAGAAACAAGAACTCAGACAGTATTTGAGCGCTTCGAATGGAAGCGGACTGTCGATTTCCTTCACATCCTGGAATAATGTCGACCAGATATTCCATTGGTTCAAATTGTGGTTGGCGTAAAATACAGAAACTTTCTTTAACGAGCTTACTACGTTGAATGTTTCGTCGGCGTTTGGGGTTTCTTCCCCCAGGATTAAATTACGCCAATCATCAATAGCTTCTTTATAGGAAGCTACAATAACGTCTATGATGGTGGATCTAGAAACATCGCAGCGTGTATAAATAGCGTGGCCTTCAGAGCAAAGGATTTCCAATGTCTTCGCACAGGTTTCTAATACCTCGGGTTCATGGTGTACTTGGGCGATGTGTTTTAACTTTGCGAGTAAACTTTGTAAAGATCCTTCTTGGCGACCACTCGTGTACATATCCAAGTCAAAATATTGAGGAATACTCAGTAGATTGGCTAGTTTTTCAGCATCTGCGGAATATTTATCTAATAATGGTGGTAATGTAACAATAAAATGCTCTGTGAGCTTTTGTTTATCTTCGGTTGCTTGTTTCACTTCTTTGAGTGATGTTACTTTTCGTGTATTACCCCGTCCAACGGGAGCTTCTCCTGTAGCGGCTTGTTTTACACAACAAACCATGATTTCAATCAGACTTGTTTCTTGACGATTATCTAAGGGTTCCTCCATTGGGCCAGGTTCTTCCAGCAGCAGATCGGTCATGCATTCCCAGTCTTTCATCATTGTGTTAGACTCTATTAAAGAATCAACTAAATATGCTGCGTGCTCGTGCAGTTCAGATTCGATGAAGAACTGAACAAGATCACGAATGAATGGTGTGTTTGCAAGTCGACGTTTACCGCGTTTTGTTTTTCCTGCGTCCATGTCAACAGGTTGGAAAAGGCGTTCGTTCAGAAACTCCCCAGCAGCTTGCGCAACCGCACGATGTGAAGAATACACCAATTCATAAACATGTTCACAATCCTTATCAGTAAGAATTTCATTGTGATGTTTCAGGATGCTTATAACAAGACGTACTGCTTGTACAGCCACATCATATTCTTTATCGAGCGTCATCGCGACAATACGGTCTTTAAATTTATTAGTAAACAACTCTAGTTTACCTTTTAGTTCTTCACTTGCGTACAATGGCTGTAAAGCCTGCAAACATCTCAAGCGTACTTCTCCAACTTTATCATGCAACGTCCAACCTATGTACTTTAGATATGAATCGTCGAGGAAGTTGGCGTGGAACTTATGCATCCATACACCTATTTCAGTCATTGCTATGGCTCTGATCTCCGGTAGTGTGTCACGGTACCTATGAACAAACACAGATTTGAACATGTATGTGAGCATGTTTTTGATTTCATCCATGTTCTCTTCTAGTTCCTGCCGCTTGCCAAGCAGACTCTCAAGACGGTCGGAAGCGCGTTTCTCGCGGGTTTTTTGACGCTCTGCTTCATATTGGCGTTGGGTGTTGTCGAGATTTACTGAGACGGTTAACGCGACGTCGACTAACGCAGTCATTAATTTCATCGCGCCGAGAGTTGCTGTATGTCGAAATGCGCGTACTTGCGAATCGGATAAACCAGTCAGAAGTGAAATGATGTTATCCATTAAAAATTGATCGTAAATAATTGAATATTGGCACTGTTTGACCAAAGTTTGCACAAATTCGCAATAATTCTGGCGGAATTTCTTCCACGATTGCCCAGTCATTGTAAGCGGGTACTCCCCGGATTCTTCGTCAAATTCCTCAGTCATTTTGCGAATAATTGCAGCGTGATCCATGTTCAGCTGCATCTGCTGTGTTATTCGACCCTTGCAGCCTGCTGCATTGATGAAAAATTGCATAAGTGCAATCAAAGCTTGTTCCCTCTCACCCTGTTGAATATAAATAATTAAATACATTTTCTACTCCTGCTTATAAAAATAGCTTAGATTTTGAGAATTACCTTGTAACTCTCAATCCAATCATCAACAATGTTGGTCAGAGCAACTTTGCAATTCTTTATGATGGTGTACAGTGAAGTATCATCATCCAAATGATGAAATTGTTGATCCACAAGGGGTTGGTGGTTCTTGCGGCCCGGTGGACGGCCGCGTGGGCGTCCACGTGTAGTCGTGCCGCTGGTGGTGCTGGTGGGGCTTGCTGCCGTAGTCACGACGGGCGGTTGATGCCCACCGCGTGCCTTGGAGCGTGTGACTCGGCGCAAACCTGGTGTTGGAGGTGATTCAAACATGCCATCAGAGGAGGAATTTGCATGCTCGGTATAATCATTGCCGCCGCCGTAGCCATAGTTACCGTAGGTGTCCGGCTCGGTGACGGCGGGCGTCATCGGACTATCGTACTCCGGTGGCGGCTCATCCATACGAATGCGTTTTCCGCCTCTGCGATGCATCTTGACGCCGTTGTTGCCTACGATGTAAACCAAAACGTGCAATCTAAAAAGTATTTGATTAGTGTACTCTAATGATGATACTACACGGGTACTTACGTTAATAATAAATTACAAGCACAGTTAATTAATGATTTGGTGATTGAACGTTGAATTACGCAGCCATGTCTCGACTTCTGCCGCCTTTGGCTTGTCAACAAATAAAAGGCGGTTAGTATGGAAACGCTTACAGTTTGACGTAGGCAACCAGTCGCACACATTCTACAATAAACTCAAATTAAAGTTTATCAAATGCGTTAATCTGGAAGTAAATTTGCTGAAAATTTAATTTAAGTTATTACAGACGCATATTGTGTTTGCAATTTAATTTAGCGGGAAAATAGATCCGCTCTTACGCTTTCATGCCGCAGGAATGCAGCGCCCCTTCTATAAATCCTGAAAATCAAAGCGACGCAAAATAACTCGCCCCTTGAGCGCTTTCCTCATTCATTCAGGGACAGCGTACCCGCTAAGTTAGCAGTAAATTGTTACCTAATCGTTAAATAAAAGTTAATAAAAACTTGATATAAACTGTGCGGGGTACGACTTATTTAAATTCATCATGGCAAAATGCATAGCAACAATTAAAGCAATACTCACGCGACTAGTGTTTGCGGCTCATGGTTTTCTTGCTATTTGGCAAGTGACCATTTTTAAAAGCAATACGTTTTACTGGTATCTCAGTTCGCCTATATTATTGCTATTCTTTGAGGGAGTTTTTACGCTGACCATTAAAGAAAGTCAGGAATGGAAATGGTACGTAATCACTGCATTAACATATTAGTAATGTTTCAAATCTAAAATGCATAAACATATAAATAGATTTGATTTTAGTAATGGCATGCATTTATTTTGCGCGCGCCCTCCTTTGAGATGGCCACAATAAAACATCAATTTGTCACTCAATTTCCTTTATTATCGCTGTCTCACTGTCCCTAACGATAGAAAGTTGTTCATACCGGGTGTCTATGAAACTGCGTGTAGTAATGGTCATAACTATTTATCTCTTCAGTTTCAAACACTTTGTTTATATCACAATCGACCTAAATGCTAATTTTCAACACCTTCTTCACACAAATACGGTGAAATAATCCAAGGCCACACAAATCGGGGACAAATATTTAGTCATTCTGACAATTTTTATTTACTAGGTTTTGTCCATCGGTGTTTCTGTACCTGGTGAGCATCGTCCCTGCAATTTGGCTCCTCGAACTTGATAAAGTCGACCGACGACTTCGCATTAGAGAAGAAGCGTTCAACCTGACCGCCACTGCTAATAATTTTAAAGAGATTAACAATCTAATCGGGGTTGAAATTAAATTACCCGAAATTTCCCTGAGCACCGAAACGTGGATAACACTCATCGAGCAATTTCTGATGCTTATTCTCATCATCGGAAGATGGATGCTGCCAAAGGGTGATTTAACGCGCGATCAACTCAGCCAACTTTTGCTGGTGTACATCGGGACAGCCGCTGATATAATTGAATTTTTCGATTCTTTCAAAGACGATAAGATTGCTTCCGAACCAATATTGGTATTGTTGACCCTAGCAATATGGTATATAACCACGACGCCATCTTAAATTTGTCATATTCACTCTCGTTTTTAAGGTCGTGGAGTTTGATGCAGTTTACAGTGGTCCTCACAGCTACCAAAGCAAGAAAATCACGACTTAGCACAACAAAAACTGCTACGAAAAGGTATAGCTGATTATAGGCTACCGTAAATCATTCTAACCTTGTTTAACCTTTAACCTTGTCTGTAGTACTGCAAGTTGCTGCTGCAGCATTGATGTATGGGGTATTGCCCTAAACATCGCCCTTCAAGACGCGCCATTTCTAGTCTTTCGACTATTAATTATCACCCACTTCAACATCATATCCTATATGAACGTATTTTTCACGTGCAAGAACACCCTGGTGATTCTCCTTCAACTTTATCGCCTCTACGTTGTTCATTCAGAAAATAACAAACCTAAGAAGAAGTCCACAACAGACTTTGAACTCACTGATATTTCTATCATTTCCAAAATGGATATGTACGACACAAGTAAACAAAAAAGGAGACTCAAACATAAACAAAACAAACAACCGAAGAATAAATCAAAATCAAAATCGCACCGAACCCACAAACCTTGCACTCCAGTGCAGAGTCAATGCGAAACCGATGAAGTTTCCAACGACTCCGAAGATGAACGTATAAAGAAGAAAATGAAACATCATGCCAAGAAGGATACTGGCTATTCCACAGCCAGTTCACATGCGAGTACGCGTAGAGCCCATCAAAAAGAGAAACACGCAAGTCGAAATAAATCAAAACAAAGGACACTTAAAAGATCAGATAGTGTTGCATCACAATCAGAAAGTGAAAACAACTCATCAACCGAACCAGAAGCTCCACGTGATAATCAAAAGACAAGAAAGAAGAAAATTACCAAAGTAATCACCACGAGCAGTGCAAGCACAAGAAGTGGTGACTCTGATTGACGCCATCAGCTCGCCATCATGGCCATCTTCTGTCTCTATATATTTATCTTCATCTGCGCCCTCTTCTTCATATGGTGCGGTATCAATACTGAAGGATTAGTGATTGCGCGGCTCTATAAAAAGAAACACTTAGAAAACACTTCCCATTATCTGCACTAGAACAGAACTATTAAGTTTATTTCGTTTCGAGCACATTCTTCAAGAAATCAGAGATGTTTTCCTGTGAAGAAAGATCGTCGAGATACTTAACCAGTGATGATTCAGATACATCATTAGCAATGCAATACATAACACAGGCATCTTTCAAAATGCCCACTGCTTTAACCACGTTGTCTTGCTTGTCGGCATTTGTCCAAGCATTGCATTCTTTAACATTGTTGACGTACATCAGCACATAGTGTAGATTGTGATGTGCACACGTAGCAAAATCTTCATTACCTCCTTCATCGTGCGGTTTCTTACGACGTCGGCGTTTTAACATTGATAACCCAGGGAGTTTTTCCAGGCGTTTGGTTACAGGATTAAAGTGGGGCTTTTCGTGCATTCCGTCGACGGGCCACTGCTTCAGCGAGGATTTCGTCTTTCTAGTCTAAAATATATTTATTAGTATCTTAGAATATAATTAAAAAAGAAATTAAAACTATAGCAGAACGTACTGTTTCTTTACTGTTATTGCAAGTGTTAGTGATTTCCTTGAAATTACTTGAAGATGAGGCGCGCAATGGCTTCTTCAATTGTGCCTGTCGTTTTGGATTGCGTCGTGGCGGTGGTCTCTCCGCCATTGACTTGGCGATATTCCCTTTCCTCTGTTTGTACTCCTTGACGAACAACACCTCCCGATCTCTATGCATGCTTTGGTGATCATCAGTTACCTCTTGTTGCGACGTGGGTAACAGATTTGGTATCACCAGGGATTTCATATCGATGAATTCTGTACCTTCAGGGTGAGTCTCTGTCTCCTCTGGTGCATTTTTAACCGCAGGTGTTGTATTCGTTGCAATGAAAGGAAAATCAATGGTTGAATTATTGGTAAAAAACGGGAAATTATCCAGCGTGTCTAATTCGTTGCAGGAACCACACCAGGCCTGCCTTAAATTAGCAGCCATTTTTTTCCTAATGTTTGAATCACTAAATTCAGTGGTAAACAACATGTGTCACCATGACAACACGGGCTATGATGAAAAACAATTTTCATTTCTATATTTAAATCAATCGCGGCGGCTATGAACTGATAAATGTATATTTTATATCATTCATATTATTTACTTAAAAAAATAGAGAGGAAAAGGTTGTTGTCGTCCCTCCTGGCAAAGTAAGCAAACGAGAACGAAAATGACCGTGAAAAGTGTTTATGTTCTGTTTACGCTTTTGGCGCCGTTGAAAAAGTTGAAAAACTTCCACAGGAATTTAGTATTTTTGTATTTCGAAACCGTTTTATTGATGTATGCCTGTGGAAATTATGAAAGACGAAAAACTAATACGCAAAATGGTGGCAGGCAACTGCACGTGGCGCTCGCTGGGTGATTTGCAGCCACTTTTTGGGCGAAAGCTTTTAAGTTATTTATACCGTCGATGATGCAAGTGTGCGCGCGCGCGTTTTTGCTCTCGGTCGTCCATGAACCACGCAGCTCGGTATCGGGACGCTCTTGAAATACACATATAACACGTCTTTGCGTCATGGCCTTGCCGCGTTTCGGGAAACTTCCACACTCCGCATTCCTGCATTCCAGCAAAACAAACAAGAAGAAGCTTTGTCTCAGTATGCGACGAAAAACACGCACTCGTTACCGCCACGCGCATAGAATGCGAAATGTATACAAATTCGAATGCTGAATGAAAACTAATTTTAACGCGCGCTCGTGAATGAACGCATATTAAAACCGACAATGAAGCAAATATTTATTGCACAGTCTCATGGCCGCCCCCGCCATCAATAAAAACACATAGTATTTTGATTAACCATATTTGGTATCACAAAATTAAAATTTTGCAAACAAGATGAATGAATGGTGTATTATCGTGTTAGTGCAAGTGTTTCCTGTCTATGCTGTGACGGCATATCGCGCGGGGCACACACAATTGTGACGCACACAAATTTGAGTAATGTGTGCCGGTAAAGGCAGGTGTGCGTGCGTGCGTGTCGCGGCGGAATGCCAAACAAACCAATGCGATGACCAAACTTTAAAAACTAACATCTATCGATATCAATTTTCCAAACATAAGAATCTATTTGCAATGTCAATGTGATAGTTCAAAAAACTTTTATATTTCATAGTGAAAACGCAACTTAATTCAATGTATCCTAAGTAATGTGATTAGTTGCTGAGTTTACACTTTTTTGTATGGCTGGATGTTGCCAAGTTATTTCCGATTTTTCGCACAATGAATCACTCAGCAGGAATGCGTCGAAAATCTAATCATCACAATGCGCGTGCATTGTCCCTCACCACACCTACCCTCGCCGTATATTTGCGACATTTTTGTGTGGAATACGCTAATAAGCACTGCAGCGACTTGCATCAATCGTCGTTTTGCCGGTGACGCTTGTTGTTTAGGACTTGTTGAGCTATATATTTTTCACACGCTCACCGCCAGCGCCGCATCGGGTGGGACAGCCGTATATAAGCGAGGCGTCGGGACGCCTGCGACGCTTACAACTTATATGGTTACCGCGACTACAACCGCCGCCGACTCAGCAATACTTGGATACAGTGTTAAACTAAACCCAATTGAAAGTGAATTCGGCAAGTGCCTTCAGTTTTCTTCCGTTTTAAAGGTTTCCACTCAAACAAATATGCAAGCGGGCTGCGTGGAACGAGTCTTTGTGGTAAGTGCCGAAAACAAATTTAAGTACAATGTTGTAATCATATTGCGCTTTTAATCCGATTACAAGTATCGGTCAACTTTTAACGCCATTTTGACCTTTGATAAAATAATCCGCGTCATATTTTCTACGCAATTCCGCCTACAAGACATTGAAAGTGTCCGAAGGTCCCGCCGCGGAATTTCCTCCCAACATTCCAAACGATTTGGAAATATTTTCGGTCGCATAGCGGTAGGCTCGCCCCGGTGCTGCCGACAGCGGCTGTGACGCGCATATTTTGGCACAACTAAGCTTCAATTACGTCACACGATAAACTTAGAAAAACTGAACGCAGATGGTCATTTTTTTTCTCCGTTTGAAGCAAAATGCCACATTTGGACATGCTTAAAATGATTGCTGTTTGTTGCAGGACTCGCCTTTGAGCGCAAAAGTAGCGCTCTTCAACAAACAGGCAAACTCACATCAACAAAAACAAGCGGTTAATCCGTTCTCCAATGGCAAATGCGTTGGTAACATGGCCAAACCGCAGTTCTCAAAGGACGAATATGGCCGCCCTGCAAAAGGCTCACTTTCAGAAAGCAGAGCGTTCAAGGCCACTATCGAGATTTGCAAGGAGATGCTCGAGTGTTGTACGATAATCAACGACTACGGTGAGCCCCTCTTCGATCCCGAGGAGAAACCCGACGACTGCAGGAAAGTGATTAGTTTCGGCGCCCTGTTTCAAGTAAGTCGAAAACTTACAATATACACGTGCGCACTCACAGCACGCGCGAGCTCTAAATAAAAATATTGGCAAACAATCAACAGTCTGACTAACTGCCTCATATTGTGTGTGTGTAGATCTACACGGTGATCTCCGACAAATTGGTGGGAATGCTGTTGCGCGCCCGCAAGCACAAACTCGTCGACTTCGAAGGTGAAGTCCTCTTCCAACGGCGTGATGACCACGTGCCTATTATTCTCCTGAAGCCAATGAGTGAGATCAAGCGCATCTTTGAGGAGAAAATCAACATCGCGCGAGAAGGCCTCAAAGCGAATGAAGCCGAAAACTGCTGACGTCACGCGCGTCGTCCATCATCTAATTTAAGGCCTCACACCCCCAGACCAAAGACTATTTATTTCGTAACGGGAAGCCACACAACAGGGTAGTCAATAAGTATTGTCGTTTCTCTCATCACCATCGATCGCATCACCAGCGAGTCTCATCCGTATTTTATACTTTTCAAACCCCCTAGTTATGTAAGTTGTAAATATATACATTTTACGTTCCACCGAAACTGCCCTATATTAATAAATTTCATTGAAGCAGCACCATTCGTCCTCCTCGACATCGTAGACATAATTGCACTTACACGTAAATTGTTAAATATTACATTTTTGATTAAACTCTAACGTTCAACAACATTGCTAATATATGTTTGATGCGCACTTCGGGGAATAAATTAAATAGCTGGGCGGGCGCCCATTGCCGCAACCCGGTGTTGAACCAACATGTTCATAATAAGGAGATCTCTTTGGCTTGACGTTGGATGCACATGGAATTGTGATCAGGATATTGGTTGTCGAGCGTACCGTGCGCGTCACGTTTTCCGAGGTGGTGGCGTCGGGGCGCTGCTGCACAGAGTGCTCGACGCGTGCCGCTCCAGAGATGGAATGTTTTCGTATATGGTGCGTGGAATATCATCAGGCGGCCTATAAACAAATTAATCTCTGAAAATTAATCTCTCTCTCCATTGAAGAGTATAGAAATTGACCTTGGCAGCAGAGGTTTCTTCGTTTCGCTGCGTCCCACTGGCGTCGGTGTAGGGGCAGCTAAACTGTAATGCGGGTTCATCGTAGAGGAACGATTAGTAGGGTAACCGACACTGGCGCCTCCACCAACTGGTGGCAGAGCGCTGCTTAAATCGCTGGTGTACCGAATGTTTGTGTATTCCCGACCTGCCTCGCGTGATTTCTACATAAACAAACACCAATTAATAATCAACAAACCTGAATTATAAAAATACCTTATATAATTACCTGGTCAGCTTTCATGCGTACCGTGGTTGTTTCGATATGATGTTTGACTGCAAGATAAACGAACTTATATTGCGCTTCAGTTTGTACCATTCCTGAGCGCTGGGAGCGCACCATTTGCACAGCGCGTTGAATATCAATCTCACAGTCAAGGCCGTGCTTTTTCAACTGGTCGAGAATCATATCAATCACAATAAATGTGCCTGTGCGTCCTATTCCCGCTGAGCAATGTACCAATACAGCACCAGGTGGTTCATTGGCAGGCAAATCTAAAGCCAGCTGCTCTTGACACATGTTTACGTCCTGTAGGAAATTAAGGACAATGCCCGGATCGGATGGCACGCCATGATCAGGCCATGCCAGGAAATGATAATGGTATACTTTGCGTTCGCTGCCGGAATCCACCTTGCTGACGATGAACTCCCGCAGCGTGTAGTGCACTTTAGTTGATTCAGCCACGTTCTGCACGTGTATATGGCCGTATTCTTTGGCGGAGTTTACTTCCGGCCAATAGCGCGCGCATTTGTTCTTTCCTCGCTCGGTTTCCTTGGTGGTCATTACGATAACACGACTGTTTTCCTGCCAAACCATTTGCCAAAAATCGGCGACAGTCGAAGGTAAACATCCTGCAATGGCCGTCAGGCATTAATTTACTGATTGGAAACTTATTTAATAATCAATCGGTCACCTTGAGTGGCGATATAAACTTTATTGCTCGCTTCGTTCTCGTTTGAGCTGCCTGTCTCGTCCACCTTCCAACGAATGTAATTTGCATTAATGTAATCGGATCCTGGGACGCTGTGGTCGATGTCTGTCAGCTTCACCCTTGTCTCGTCGACTGTAAAATTTCAAATAAGTATTAGACAATTCCTTTTAATATTAAAATCATTGTTGCACATACAAGGTAGAATGTTCTTATAGCGATTTTTGTTCTTGCTCTCCGGTTTGCTGCCCTCAAGTCGCGAGAACTGCTTCTCTTGCTCCTGATGCTGCAGCGACTCGAACTCCTCCCAGAACCCACCCATCTTTCCAATCGTGTCATTTTTCTCTTCCTGCAACTGCTTCACGCGATTGTGAATACCACTGGCGTTGATGCGCGTAGCATTAAAGGGCTGCTTCAGGTGAACTACAGTTCCAGTGGTTTCCACCATCGGGTTCATCTTGTAATGCTCGATGAGGTCCGAAAGGCAGTCAAACGCCTTGCCGCCCCCAACATCGTATCGATTATCCTGTTGTGAAAATTTAAAAAGAGAAGAAGCAAAAACTACATAAATATCTGTGTTATTTACCTGGGTCCGAATCATCACATGTGTTACTTTATCATCAGTGCGGACGGAAAGGACAAAATCCCCCGGCTTCGATTGGCTCTCACGGACCAGGAAGCTGCCATTCTTGCCACGCTCCAAAATAAGCTTTTCCGCTTCCTTGCCGGATAGATGACCATGGAACCATCTGTGCACAAACAATTGCAACAAATGAATCAATTGCTATTTATGTAAAAGCAGAAAATACAATTTTCGCACTTGTAAAATATGAGCGCCTTGCGCAACTCGTGAAAAGCGGTTGAGATAATAATCTGGGCTGCGGGGACGGCGACGATCGAGACGTCGATCACCTGTGGCTTTAAACGTTCGCCAGTCATCACTCTTCTCGTGGCCGCCCACTCACCGCGACTAAACGACGCAATTCACTCTTTCTGTATTCATATTTGTCCCACTACGCAAACAACACGCGAAGGATTGTTACAGTTTCCGCGTCGATGTTTATATTCCGAGTTTGGCTTTAACTTTGACAAGAAACCAGTAATGGGGTCAAGTGCACGCACGCCGTGTCTCTCCTTATAAGTGCAATGAATCATTAAGCAGTGATACGCGTAATACGCATCCGAATGCGACCGTGAACAATTTTTATTATGCAATAAAACACTGCCCACGATGATGTCGGATTTCGTCGACATGGTGCATCGCGAGCGCATTGTTATTGCGCACAAGAGGCGCAAATCACTTCGGTAAACAATGGCGCGATCGAAATTGTCATTGAGCGACCGATCGACCGCAGGCACAAGGCTAAGCGCGGACACACGTAGTAATAAACAAAACGAACACGCTGTACGCGTCTAATTAATGATTCCTTACTCGTGTGTAGTGGTGATGTTGGGCGAATTCTGATGATGATTAGTCGGTGGCGGCGTTACCTTCCCCCAGCTCACACGCCGTTTGATCGCTTTGAAGTAGCCCATCTTGAAATCTTCAATGTGCGGTGGTAACTTTCGCTTTTATTTTTAGTCTATGGCACTCATTGTCACCGAATTACAATCTCGCGACGTGATGCGGTTCCGTGTTGTCGCTCGTCGCGGCTAATTGCGAATGCGAAGTTCGCGGTCGCGGCGCGATTTGTAATTCCGAGGTGACGCTCACGCTCACAGTGAGTACGTTTAAGCGAGCAGCAGGTATTGACGAGCTCTCTGCCAACGCAAAAGCAAGCACATGTCGTGAATAAATGTACGGCACGACTCGAATCGATGCATCTCTAAGGTGCACTTTGAAATCCCCGGCATATTTAATCACACGGCGTCATTGGCGAATTTGCTTCATTTGAAATGCAAACATAGCGCATCGTATTTATACCGGCGTGTTAATCATTGGAGAATGAAGAAGCGCGTGTGCAAACAGGCATGTGATCACAGGTTAATCGACTCACTGTTAACCATCTTGTTATCAAGCAGTTTATTGTTGATTTTAATGCTTAAAGTAAATCACAACAATTCGCAAATGGAATTTACACGCTTAGCATAGCAATGTCATTGCAAAATCGTGCCGCACCGATGAAATTAATTAAATAATTAAACGCAATTAAATAATCATTTATCCCAACCAACGCATAGTGAATCGTTAAATGATATGCAGAAACCAGTGTGATTTTGTTAGTCATTCACAATTATTGCAATTATAATCAATAAAATGAGTGTAATGCTATGCTTGCAGCGCCATTTTCTTCAAAGAAATGCAAACAATGAATATAATAGTGTTGTTTCAACACAATACAACAGTAACCATTGTTTTCCTGCACATGTATAACTATAAAATTAGAAAACATTACCTCTCTGTGGTTGGATCTGCACAATTCATGGGATACTTCAATTCAATTATTTCTCCATTCTTTTCCTTCAGCTGGTCTTGATTCTCCATGTAAAACTGCACCAACTCGGACAGGGTGGCAAATGTTTCACCTCCATACAGGTCATAGCAATCACCAGTGTTTTGTATTTTTATATGTGTCACCTCACCATTCCTCCTACAAATAGAGTAATCAGTAGTGTAATCAGGCATTTGGGAATAACATGTTCTATTTACCTAACTGATAGAGTAAAATTGCCAAACTTTGTTGAACTGTGCCTGACCAGAAAGCTGCTGTCTTTTCCACACTCCAGGAGCAGTTTCTCAGCCTCCAACCCTGTGATGGTGGGCCAAAACCACCTGAAACAAATTGTAAATTACAGGTATGTATTTCCCATAATGCACACCAAATGCAACAAGCAATCCCAGTGCAGCGAACTCGTTTATTGAACGCGCTTGACTGCTGTTTGCAGGAGGCAACGGACTCACCTTCTTGAACTCATCTCAATTTTTGCTTTGCGTAGTCGTCATTTAAAAGCACGCCGAATTCATCATCCACATTCCGTATCACAACTAAACTCACAATCACAACGCCAATTCACAAGCAGAGCTCAAAACCGCGTAGGCACATTTGCAATCCGTGCTCACAACCAAACTTACAACGCTAAAAAACAGCGAACTACATACATCCCGTCGGCCATCTTGGTTTTTGTCTTTGTATTGGATGCTAGACGAATTTTGTAGTCTTTTATTTTTTACCTCTTAATTTAATCCAATTCAATCCCGTAAATACCATTATAAATTTGTGGGATTAAAACTGAGCCAGGTGCAGGAGCACTGGACAAATTACATTACATTGAACTTGTCGCAGGAAAACAAATGCAGATATGTGATAACATGGTTGCATAGGTTATACAATTGTTTATTAAATTACTACTATTCACATGTGCATATGTAACTACAAATCAAATGGACGTACTTCATTAAGGTGCAATTGTTTTTGCACTGTCCGTTAATAGATCAATATTTGAACTTCCTTCTGTTAAGAGTTTCTGCTGGTCGAGTAATTCTCTCTGCTTCGCTTCTGGCCGCAGCACCGTGAAGTATCGATACCATCTCAAACCAAGATGCCCCACACCGTACAAAGTAATACCAATGCAGGTAAGCACGACACCT
The DNA here is from genome assembly GCF_025399875.1 of Dalotia coriaria. Taxonomy (NCBI): domain Eukaryota; kingdom Metazoa; phylum Arthropoda; class Insecta; order Coleoptera; family Staphylinidae; genus Dalotia; species Dalotia coriaria. The sequence goes on from NW_027045451.1 coordinate 26,566, forward strand.
TTGTGCAATCTGTCAAGAAGTATGTTCGATTTTGCGACTTTCTTCATTATTATTCAGTATTTTGGTGTAAATTCATCGGTAAATAAAAGTATCGCCAACGTTACGAACTTAACCTTTCAAAGCAAACAAAGTTGCCTACACCAACCTGTCACTGTCAGATACCTGTGCAAAAAACAGCTGAGCAAGTTTGAAAATGTACTAATCTTTCTAGAAATTCCTGTAAACTTGGTGCTCCATGGATTTCTACAATTTATTCAAAGGTTTTTTTGGTATACCTAACTCAGTTCCACCAAGGGAGTTTCGGTAATATATTTAGAAATAATCCACTTATGTCTCAATACTCTAATACACTTTAGATTTGATGAAACTGATATCAACAGCCAAAATGAGCAACCTCAAGAAGACCCCAGCTGGTCCAGTTTCATGGGCAGTCCACATGAGTTTCATAAGTTTGTTGAAGAACAAATGCAGCATATAATGAGTTCCTTTGGTATGGGCAGACATGTGACGCCTTTTGATGATTTCAATACTCAAGAAACACCACCAGGCTCATTAAGGGAACAGTATTTGAAACCTGGTTTTGATCATCCCTCCACTAGTAAAGCAGATACTGACCTGGATGGTAGAGTGAGTATAGATGAGTTGGATACAGTTCTAAAACCATCAGGAGAAATGCAACCATACACAAAACCAATCATCAAAGGTGGAATGCACTTCTTTGGTCAGTCAATCTCCACCAGAACTGTGAGGAAGCCTGATGGTAGTGTGGAAACGACAAGAACCGTCACCGATAATGCCGGTAATCGAGAAACGACGGTGACGATGCGCGACAAAAACACTGAGCGCACAATTACGACGCGAATAGATGCAAACGGCGATGAAACAAAAGAGGAGAAGTTTGTTAATCTCTTAGACTAGGCGATATCAGTGTAGAAATATATTGAAAGCATCCTCTTGCATGTTATACAATAGTAATTTTTAAAATTACATACAATAAATAATAATGGTGATGTGAAAACAGACATAAATATATATATATGAGCAGACCATTTCATCATATTCATAAGAGAAAAACAAAAATCAAACACAGTTGGAATGTCTCACATTATGCACGATGTGCGCGCGCGTGTGGTGTGTGGTTTAAAGCTGCTTTCCATTTGTCTCAAAGTGCACTTGTACCTGTCAAAGACAATCGGATAATTGACCACAGACGCAGCACTCTACTTCGGAAATCATTTTTGGCTACAATTCGCAAGCTAACCGGTGGAGAGTTGATCCGATATGCATTGCTCATTCCGACGGCGTGAGATCTTTCTCTGTTTCGCCCTCATTTAGCAATTGCATGAGTAATTCATGCAGTGGTTCGAATGCTTTTCTACTGCCGGCGTTTGTCAGCAGGAGATAGTCATGCATATCATGATGGCTGATGCAGCCATCAGGTTGGATGAAACCTTTATCAATGGATATCACCTCTACTTTGGCTATTGTTGGGAACTTGTTTTTGAGCATCTCATTCACCTCACTTAGTTTGTCTCTAATTGAGTTTGGATGCTGACCCCTGGGTAGCAATGTCTAAACAAGTTTTAAGTCAATATTAAATTTATATGATGCCCATTTTCGACTTTATTACTTACAGGTATAACAATATATGCTTCTGGTAATTTTTCCCTGATGCAGTTGACAACTTCGACGATGCCGTCGAAGATTTCGCCCGCGGTGTTGCGGTGATTGTTGGTGCCCACATGTAATACGACAACCCTGGGTTTCACGTTGTCCAACTCGCCGTTTTGCACCCGCCACAGAACATTCTCAATCAAATCACGGTGAATGCCGAAGTTAAGGCAGTGCAATGGTGCGAACAGTTCGTTCCAGATATCGGTGTGTTGTAGCGCTTGCAGGATAGAATCCCCAATAAATATCACATCGGCGTCTTTTTCTCTAGTCTCGGACAGGAATCTATTATGCTAGATGTTTGAATAAACAATAACTGGCTGGTTGCAATTGTGGTAACTTTAGTTGGGATTTACGGATACTTACAATGCTTAGCCACCTTTGGTCACCGTCTGGATCTTCGACAGGTACTCCTACGGTACACGAGGTCATTTTTTGCACTTTAATGGTACTATAGCTAAATTGAATTGTTATTGAATTCCAAGTTTTGTAAAATTATTTTCTAGCGTTCGTCTGAAGTCACTGCGCGGCCATATTGGTGTTGATAAAAGAGGGGATACTATTTAAATCGTCATAAATGTCACGTAAATATCACAGAAATAGAGAATATATCTTGAAATGCTTTAAAATACACTCATTTAATTGTAATTAGTGATTGCCAATTGTATTTTAATTACACCTGCACCATTTTTACTTGTTTACGCTTTAATCCATTCCCCATAGATGGCGCGGTAGGTACGATTTCCGTTTTGGCGCGCAAACTGCCAAAGAAGCGTCACGCACTTGTCGATGCATTGGACTTAGTAATAATACCGGTTGCAATAACTTCGTTCATTAGTTCAGGTATGTTTTGGAATTTAATTAAATTCTGCGTTATTTTAAAACGAAACAATCAATTGAAGTCGCTGGTGTCTCTGGCCCAATCACCTCCGCAAACGACCTGCCATTAAAGGTCCACTTATGAAAATCAACCATTTTTAAGTTTTCAAATCCCAATTGTTGTGCAATCTTTTGTGTAATAAATGAAGAGCATAATGCTGTTACCAATTTTGGCAGTGGCAAAGGTTTTGGCACGCCGCTAAGCATGGTTCTGACATCATTGCCATCTTTCAATTGTTTAGCTAATTCAATTGAACATTGAAAAAGCGCTTTTGCCAATCCATGTCCTCTGTGCTCCTTGAGGGTAGCCAAAAACATGATCTCAAGCAGGACATCTACCTGATAATGCTTAAATATATCAAGTTCATTTCCCATGTCAATCATGAACTGTAAGAGATACTTGGCATTTGGAGTTTTGCACTTGGCTTGGTAGTCTATGAAATAATCCGATTCTTGTAATTGGGGTGCCAATTCAAATATATTAATAGCAGCGGCGGCCACTTCGCCAGTGGCAGTTTCAACTGCAATGATTGATACTCCATCCTCAGCAGCATGTATGATCATGTCTTCCAGTTCTGCTGCAGCTTCTGGATTCTTGGGTAATTCACATGCAACTGAAACGGTTTCTTCTCCGAAAAATGCCCGACGCATTACATTCATTGCTGCTGGGAGAGTTTCGTTTGTCAAGGAAACGAATTCATATCGTCCTGTAATGATGGGATGAAATTATACATAATTGAACATAACCCTAATTCAATTTCAAGGAATAATGCGGCAATAAAAAATATTCACGGCTATATTACCATCCGGAGTAGTTCCCCAGGTTCTTGTGGCCATTCTTGAATCTACTATTCACACACCAAGCGTGGTTATAGGCCCACACTTCTTTAACTTAAATTGGGACACGTCCTACATTCGCGTCACAGATTTTGCTAAGCGTAACGTAAACTCAAACTCAAGTGGATTTCAAAATATTTAATGACAGTATCTGTAAATTACAATTTGAACACTTGAAGTTTCAAAATTGTCTCCGAGGGCAATTCCCCGATACACTTGGCCTTCCACTTGGCAATCTCCGGCTGGAGATCAAGGACAGTGTAGAAACCTAATTTCTCCGTTAATTTTTTTGCAATAGGTGATGTGCACTCCGCGACCACCGCCCCAGGGCCAGTCTGGAGTTTGTTTTTCAATTGCCTAGCAAGTTCTATTGTCTCCTGCATCAACACGCCGGCACAACCGCGTCCTTTGAATTTTCCTGCCGTTGCTATGCAAATAATTTCCAAGTAACAATCGATGTTCATTTGTTTGAAAATGTACTCGTCGTATTGTTCTAAATCGACCACAAAGTTTAATATGGCTGCTGCCCCAGGCTGCTTGCAATTACGAGCGTACTTTTCGTATAGTTCAGGTGTGCTGCAAGTTGTTTGCAGGACGTTTAATGCAACAGCGGCAATTTCGCAGCCGTTCATGTAGCACAAAGAGTGTCCTTGTTGTATTAACATGTTAGTAAACGGACGCAGTTCTTGAATGGCTTCGGGTGATTTGTGTAAGTTCATTGCACGTGAGAAGTTTTCACAGGTCCAATAGTTTTCCATTATGAAGTCAAGAACTTCGGCACGATTTGTCTCGTCCACACGATGAACATTGTTGCGATCTGTAATTACACTTGCTAAAGATAAACGGATTTCTATTGTACGGAACTCACTTGCGATGGTATCAGTCATTTTGTTTGAGGTGAGGCAAGTTATGATTGCAATTTTATTTGGTACAATCTTTAAATATCACATAGGGGACAAGATAATTATTTCAAGTGGACGAGTGAGTAATTTATAGCACTTCCTTAAATATCAATTTTGAGGATTTGGTTTCGGGACCGATGCGTTCCGAGAAAGGTTTCCCTTCAAATGTGAATTGATCAAATGGCACTTCCAGTAGGACTTGGAATCCAAATTTTTCGCCAATTTTGGCTGTTGCGTTGGATGTAGCTAATGCCATTACGCATTCTGGTCGTGGACTGCCCTCTAAAGGAACCGCCATTTTGCCATGTTTTATACGATTTGCGATGTCCATGGAGAACTGCCACATTTCTGAACCCAGGTGGTGTCCGCGGTGTTCGCGCAGCGTGGCGATAAACATGATCTCCAGCCCGCATTTGATCTGCTTTTCAGTAAAGACATCGTACTGTTTCTCCATTTCGATCATGTAGCGCATTAGGCCTCTTGAGGACGGATTTTTACACTTGGCTTCGAACTGTTCGAAGTAGTTTTCTTCGTTTTCACCAGGTAAGACTTGGATCTTGTTGAAACAGGCGGCCACTGCTTTACCTGAGGCTTTTTCGATAGCGACTAAAGATACACCATCATTTGCTGCTCTTATGCACAACTCGGTGAGCTCTTCGATGGCCTGCGAGTTTTCCGCGACTCTTGTCGCAATGGAAACATTTTCATCGACAAAGAATGCCTGTTGAATTACGGCCAAGGCATCAGCCAGGGAGTCTTTGGTAATAATGGACAATTCGTACGCACCTGAAATGAAATGGTTAATCTTGAGAAATAAGAACCTACTCTCCTCCATTTTGTTTTTTTCTTATACCGTTTGCAACAGAATGCACATCGCTTAAACTCATTTTTAAAAAGCACTAAAACCTTATTTAGCTTGGTTATCCTGTGAAATAATATACACGAGTGTATAGCGTGGGTATAATATGTAATACTGATAAGAATTGTACTCCAACTATCTTGGAATATTATTTGAACTTTAAAGTCCACTCACGACGTAGATTCCCAATGAACTTTGCAGATAAATATTTTCATTGCTACTAAATAGAATAATGCTTTCCGTACTTGTCTACCAGATGTCGCCGGAAAGCAAAACTTGCAACCGGAAAATACGCCGCGCCTGGTCTTGCCCCGGCTCGCCGCCCCCAGACCTCCAGTCGACAACATAAGTGTGTACAGAGTGCACGTGCTGAATACGTGCGGCTTTTCCACTTGTGCTGCACAACGTTATTCTCGCTCGCGATCAAGATGCGTGTCAAGTATATTCCACTTGTGTTTGCAGCTTTTCTTGTCACTAATGTGAAAACGCGGGCGGTAAGTAAATATCTAGCAATTTAAATTAGAAATGGGTAGAAAATATATTTTGTATCGCGTGTTTTGCTCGATTTCTCCACTCCTCGTTGTTGAAGTTAATCCTGGTGATAAATTATTATCGGCAATAAAAGCGAGTAAAGTGATAGGTGCGCAGAATTGAAAGCGATTTCCAGCAGGGATTGCATCCAATTGCGTCCCGATGTGCTTGCTATCATTGTTTATATTTTTGCGCGCTTGCTGCCCTTGTCGTGCGCATCGCCGGGAGCGACGGATATTAGAACGCCGAGCCGGCGTGATCGTTCCGGGTATCATCCATCTTTTCGCAAATCGTTTACACATTTGCTAACGTCGGGGGGCTGTTGAAGGGCACACATGTGTAAATCAATATGTTTCACTTGCTACGCAATTTTGGTGGATTGGGAAAATATTTTTGGTATAAACGTATAGAGATCTCTCTGTTTTGCGTCAAATTATATTAATTAATTGATTTATGTTGGTGCTTATTACAGGTGAATATCAGTAGTGCTTGGATGCTGCCTGAGGAAGGATTTCCGGTGTTCTATCGCTACTTCCGCGATCGCATCTCGTGGAGCGAAGCGGATGCAGTATGCCAATTTCATCATGCTAATCTCGTTACAGGTATGTCCTGCAGGTGCATAGGTTTTACCCACTAAATTTCTTTCTTCGTGTAGTTGTTTTCTTCTTGTTGAATGCAAGTCAAAAGTTAATTAACTGGACTTGTTGTTTATTAAAGCACCGGCTGAACGATGTTATTCATTGCCTGTGGCAATAAATCGCTATAGAACTTGTGGATGCGGAAAGCGCGCGCAACCCCCCACAGGACATTCCATGCGTGCGTGAGGACAACATGCATTCACGCCGCGAACTGAATTATGCGGTGTCATTAACGTCAAAGAGTTTAATAAACTTTAGTTCTCTTGCGCGGATCATGAAATTTGAATTCATAGAGAAACTTAAGCTTTCATTTTCAACTGAAGAAGTTCTGTAGTCCTTTAGAAAACAAGACAACCATGCAAATCGAAACGATTAGCAATCCTATTTCTAACCGGCGGCAACCCTTAAATAAGTGGTAGGGATATGAAAACCCGCCTGTAGGAGTGGGGGGACGGTTTCAGTCACCAGTGCGCGAATCGAACGACGCGGTCAGCCGCGAAAGGCCAGGCCCTCTCCCGCCGCAGCATATAGGTATGTATTTATATTCAGATATAATTGTGTCGGTCCATGGAGTGGAGCTAACAAGGCAGTCTTGTCCACGGCGCGGGTCGATGTAGGTCAGGTCGTCCGACCCTCGGTTACTGTGGTAACCTTGGAAACGCTCGCCAGCTCTCTGACCTAATGCCGATTTCCATCTATGTGAATGTCGCCACTCAAACCAAAAATCCTGATCTTAAGAACACAATAATGGAAAACATTCGCAGGCAAAAATATACGCGTGTTGCAGGGTTAACCATTCATGTGTTTGTAAATAATTGCGCAGAAAGCAGGGGCGTTATTGATTTTTTCTTTTCATGCATAAACGGCTGTTTGTGTTCTAACATTGAATAACATAACATTTTAAATTCAATAGCTAAGAGTTTGACTGAATTTAATTGGGTTTAGGCATCATAGGAAAATACTTGCTGAAAACAAAAAGCAAGCAAAGCGCTAAATTTCCCAACTATTCGGCGAATATAAGGCACCGCGACGCGCCGGCACATTAAGTTTAACCGAAGACTATTAACTCGGCGTCGCGCCCCAACTCCTTGAGCTGCCGTTAATCGGCATTAGCCCCAACGGGCGCGACGCGTGGCGGCGACGGTAATTGACTACCCGAAACCACACACAAGTTCATTGTTAGCGTAGATGGAATCAAACTAAATGTGCCGCTTTTTCTCTTCCAGTCGACACGACTTCTCAATACGATGCAATTAGAGCGTACCTAAAAGAATTGGACATCGCCAACCATGTGTGGATCGGTCTGTCCCGTCCTATTGATAAGTCCAATTTTATGTGGAGGTAATGTGCGAGTTGAGCGCAAATTTTTTCATTAAATGCAACTTTGCATACTGATTTAGTATTTCCTGCTGTTTGCAGAAACTTCCGAGAACTGAGCGCTCCCGACTACTGGCAAGAGGCGATTCCTGCCGGGGGCGGAGAACCCCTCTGCGCAGCAATGGACCCTGCCGCCGACTTCCGTTGGCATGCGCTGACCTGCGGAAGCCCCGAGGCTGCGTCCTTCATATGCGAATTACCAGGTCAGTCACATTAGCCACATAATCTTCCATTATTCCGCACAAACATGCTACTTAATATCGGGACAGGTTGTGCGCGTTGCGCTCTGTTTTTTGCGGTAGGTCATGTTTGTGTTGCTTCCTAATGCGCGTTCAGCGCTGAATTTAACAAAAGCCTCTGATGGTTTTTAGTACCAACATGGGCCAGTGGTTGTCTTATTACGGAATTGCCATCGCTTACTGTCCTGTACATCCCGGAGCAATCTGCGGTGGAGTTAACATCTGACTGCGGACTTGACGGCACCAAGCGCATCGTTTGCAAGGGAAAAGGTGTACGTAGCTTGAGTTAGATTTTTACTAATGACCGAATGCACCTGTGTTATTTCCGCAGGATCGAGATGAATTGATCCGACGATTGGCATGCACCTCCGACGAAGGCATCGCTACGACCACCGTCGTTGCTCAATCTGTACCGACAGCGCCCAGTGCTAAAACCACCAAGCCGCTTCTAATTTGGACATCCAACACGATCGACACGGGCGATTATGCAATTCCAACACGACATCGCCGCGAAACCGAAGAGACTTCGGCGTCTTTGGCCACTGGTTCCACAACGGAGATTCCTGCCACGCTGGGCACCTCTTCGCAGCGACCCGACGGTGCCAATCAGGAAGATTTTGCAAGCGCCATTAATCAAGGACAGCTGTTTAGCATTATCGAAAATGGTACAATGTTTGACATTATCGAACTGAATGGTACAGACGAAAACAAGACGTTAGCAGCGGACCACCAAACCACAAGTCACCCAATCATCGAACAGCGCGCACTCTACACCCATTTGACTAAGGAAGCTCTGCCGGATCCGCCAATGCCAGCAGCTGAAGGAACTGATCTGCATCGTACGTTCCGCAAGCAAGTTCCCACCTTGCGCAAGCTCAAACCCGCAATTGATAATGACGTCAACAACGACATCGCTAGCGTTATCGTCACCGCGGTTATTCAGATTGCACGTGCTGCCGAAGAACACCGTATTGACGTCACAGGTAACGACCCAGCTTCAATTACAAGTCACAAACCGCGAGCGACCAGTTTACCGCCAACGGATGATAGCAAGTACGAATCAGAGCCAACGGCAAAACCGAATCGACAGCGACAGTTGACCCGCTCAAATCGGCGCTCCTTCTATCCGTATTTCTTCAGCCGTGTACTAGGTTGAGCGACACAGATGTCCGCACAAATTCAACACGTTGTTAGAAGTACACTCGATGTGCCAAAGACGAGAAGAAGAAACTCCTCTTCCAATCGTGCAACGAAACAATTATTCCGTTCACAACTGGGGGCGGCAAGTTGGCCGCCAACTTATTTAGTAGCGCAGTAGCGCTAGTTTGCTTGCAATTATCAATCACACACGACCTCTTCACTGTAGCACGCAGCGCTGCGCACCCGTCCGGAGCAACCGAGTGTGTTACTTTGCTAAAAGTCTAATTAATACAAAATATTAAACTAACATTTGTAAAAAAAAAAAACGAATCTCCGATAGGAGAAGATCAGAGTATTGAAAATAAATAAGATTATCGTATAGTAGAGTACAGCTGCCTGAATATCAAAAAATAATACATGCTTTATTGTAGCATTGTCTTTGTTTATAACTTATTGTATTAACAGCTCGCCGATCATCAATTCGACGACCATTTTTCGCCGAAAGTAAGGCATATCCTCTTGACTAAAATTGAACGGCGCGTTACGCGTCGCAAATTCAGCGTACGTGCACGAGAACATGCCGCAATCACTGCCGTTCATCTGTTGCGGCACGTCGCGCACGCATTTGAGTTGCCAGCCCTTTGTATCAAAAGGGGAGCCCTTCTTTTCGGCGTGCTCGTCCTGTAAGTAGCGGAAGATTGCCTCCGTGCATTGCACGTTTGGTTTTCCCATGCTGTCATAATACGAAACCGTCTTGCGGCGCATATCAACGATTGCCATGCACCAATGCATGCCGAGATGGATGGGCACGCATATCACATCATACGTGAATAGGTCAATCTTTCGTGTCCAGCGGCAAACCGAGCTCTGGCCGTCTTTGAGGATCTTCGGGTAGAAGAATGTATTGAATGCGTACGTCTTGGGCTGGTGAGGCAGCTTGCCGCGCTCGATGAGCAGATTCATATAGAAATTGATCACTTCGTCGTTCAGCCAGTTTAGGCCGGATAGTGTGAGCATGTCGCGGCGGGTAATGTTTAAATTGAATTTGCTGGCGATGACAACATGCGGCGGCGCTCGTTTGTCGAGCGCAAATTCCACCATCTGCTCCTGCTTGTCGTTGAGCGTTGGCAGCGTTACCTTCACTTCGATTGGGATGACCACCTCCTTGATGTGCAGGCATTTTTCGACTTGTTTCTCGAGCTGCTCGCGCATTATCTCCTCGTTGATACGGCGCACTTCAGCAAGTCGATTCTGCCTCGCCTCCAGCTCAGATGTGAATTTGTCCAATTCTTCGCGGTGTCGCCGCACCCTGTAAGTAATACGTGTTTTGTTAACCGAAGAACTACATGTTACTATGTACATGCACCACTCACTTATCACCAATCCAATTTTCTCGCATCGGCTCGCATGATGATGCCAGCAGCTTCAGACTATTGATACGCTCCACTTTGAAATCAGGCTTCGGCGATGGTGGTGTCGGCAAGTATTCAACGTCAGAGTCGGAATCCTTGACGACCACCACCTCCTCCATTCCATCCAAGACTTTGCGAATGGTTTCGCTGGTTGTGGTTTTGTTGCGTTTACCGCCAGTCAGATCGACCACGCCGGGTAACGATTTCGCCAAGTCCACCAGTTGTCTTCCTCGGCTGACGGGCGTCTTGCCCAGTGGCGTGTAATAATTCGCAAATGATTCGGCCAGTGTGCCTGAAGTGTGATTCTCAGCCTTCAGAAGCAGTTGCTGATACTTGCTTTTCTCGTCCAGCTGGAAAGCATAATCTGAAGCAGAGCCAGACATTGCAATGCCTCTCTTCTTCACTGCTGATGGAAAATTGAACAAGTCCTTGGAAGCCAATCTAGGTGTAAAATATGAAGAGGTGCCAGATGTATTCAATTCAGCCTTGGTTTTAAGCAAGCTACTGGCAGCATTTGGTGTAGAAGAGATGGGAGAATTAGACCCATCATCCAACACAATTATGCTGGGCTTATATGTTAGCTTATGATCCATTTCTGTACCCCTTGTAATAAACTGATTCCTGGGAATTATCCAATCATCTGCAATATGTATGTATGTATTTTGAAATCAGAACACAGAGTCAGGCTATTGTAGAAATACCTTCAGGAAAACAGGGTGAAAGCTTTCTGTGTTTGCTGGGTGATATGAATTCTTCAATCAGATCTGATGTGCTGTAAAGGTCGCAATGTGTAATTTGAAATTAATATTAGACACATCTGACAATTGATATTCTGTTAACTGGCTACCTTCTTTTACGCTTGTTGCGGATTGGAACAAAAAAACTGCGAATATACTCGATAACGTCCAACATATTGTTCTCACACACACAAACTTCGCCCAGTGCTAAATTGATTGTTGTTCAGCATTAATCGCTGTATATTTAAGGTGATGGGGTTGATTGCAAACGATTTACCACAAACGGTGGCACATATTCACAAATGCCGCCGTATTCCGGTGCACATGATGGCACCGACGTTTTTCTGTGTTTTTTGGTGTGTCAAATTTATGTTTAGATACACACCCAACAGATGGCGCCTATTCTAATACCGGTTTGAAGGTGTCATTCAAAGGCGCCTGTCCGATTAATTCTAATTTTATTGAATACCCCTGGATTTGATTCCTTTGACTATCGAAAATATATAATTTGTTATTGTTTTTGAGAAATAACACTTGGTTTCTAGCTTACTTGATTCTTGTAATGCGTGATTTTGCGCCAACGTTCAAGGCCACAAAGTAGTTTGGAAGGTCACCATAGGCGTCACCACCTATGCCTCCGTGCAACACCGAATTTTATCAAAGCCGCAACCACGTGCAATCGTTTGTTTTTGAAGTTGTTGGTTTCATCGGAATATTGTTCAAGCATTGAATGCATATCAATTTAAAGACTAAAATTGAAAACATAAAAACAGCACCATGAAATTTGCTTACAAGGTATTCAATGGGCTCCTATTAATGTACTTTTAGAGTCTATATATACATCTAAATCTATCTTGTTTTAGTTCAGCAATTTATTGGGCACTGTATATCGAAGAGGTGACTTATTGTTTAGCCCTGATGGCAATTCAGTAATTAGTCCAGTTGGCAATCGAATCACAGTATTTGATCTAAAAAGGTTAACATCTCAATTAGACAATGAACAGTTAATGCAATTTCTTGTATTCTTGCAGTAACAAGTCCAATACACTACCAATTGAAAGTAAATTTAATTATGTCACATTGGATGTCAGCCCCAATGGCTGCATGCTGGTTGCTATCAATGAAGAAGGTGAAGCACATTTAATATCACTTGTATCACAAACAATAGTGCACAAATACAGATTCAAGGGTGCTGCACATGCTGTTAAATTTTCACCTGATGGCAAACACTTTGCAGTGTGTAAAGAATCAAATGGTAATATTATTGAAGTATGTATTAAGCTGAAATGCAATAACTGTTTTTTTTTTTTAGTATTTGTATTTAAAGCACCAGGTCCATTCTCTGGTCAATATAATGCATTTATCATGGAGAGAGTTTATCATGGAGCATTTGATGAAACTACATGCTTAGACTGGTCGACAGATTCTAAAATTCTTGCTGTAGGTTCAAAAGACAACGTGGCGCGTTTGTACGCGATTGAAAATTGCGCCAACTTCAAACATTACTCACTCAGTGGTCACACTGATCATGTAGTGGCATGTTTTTTTGAAGAAAACTCACTGGACATCACAACCATTGCAAGAAATGGTCACACTTGCATTTGGGAGTGTTCTATTGATGCAAAACAACTGCAACCCTGGCAGGAGATGGATAACATGCCCCTGAAGAAGATTAAAAAAGAAGACAGTGATAGTGAAGATGATATTGATATAACAAAGTCAATTGAAGATCCAGATAGAGTTGCAGAGCAATTGAATGCGATTGCACTTGCCGACAAGAAAGTCAAAATCAAAAAAGAAAAAGTGCATTATCGCCGACTTTCTATTCATTACCTCCTGGATGATGTACGCAAGAATGATAAGGATGCGGTGCTCAGCGCTGCAGCATATCACAAACAGAGTAAAATCCTGATCACTGGATTCTCAACTGGTGCGTTTTATATTCACGAACTCCCTGAAGTGAATTTAATTCATTCTCTGAGTATATCCAATGAAAAAATCAGCGCGATAGCCATGAATAATACCGGTGATTGGATTGCGTTGGGTTGTGGTGGATTAGGTCAATTGTTAGTCTGGGAATGGCAGAGTGAAACTTATGTTATGAAACAGCAGGGACATTCTAATAACATGTCCTGTGTTTCGTATTCCTTGGACGGGCAGCATTTGGTCACTGGTGGCGAGGATGGCAAGGTAAAGTTGTGGAACCTTCATTCTGGTTTCTGTGTGGTTACTTTTAGCGAACACACTGGACCAGTGACGAATGTTGCCTTCTGCGGGAACAAAAAATTTGTGGTTTCATCTTCTTTAGATGGAACCGTTCGAGCTTACGATGTGATTAGGTATAGAAATTTTCGTACTTTGACCACGCCGAGACCTGTACAGTTGCAATCTGTCGCGGTGGATGTTAGTGGGGAGTTTATCGCCTCTGGAGGGCAAGATGTTTTCGAGATATTTCTGTGGTCGATGAAATTCGGAAGACTTTTGGAGATATTAAGTGGACATCAGGGACCAGTTGTAAGTGAAAAACAAAAATAAACGAATTTCTTTAATCCTACCTTAATAATTATTTAAATTTAATTCTTTTTAGTGGTCCTTGGCATTCAATTCGAATCCTTCGAGCACCACATTGGTGTCAGTTTCCTGGGATAAAACTCTTCGAATATGGGATGCTATTGAGAAAGGTTCTGCTCATGAAAGTATCGATATTCCCGCTGATGGACTCTGCGTAGCTTTTAAACCGGATGGTCAAGAGGTAGCTGTGGCCACTCTCGATGGACAAATCACTACATACGATGTGAAAACGGGCACGCAGGTGAACACGATCGAAGGACGGTCGGATTTGGGCAGCGGGCGTCTTCATGACGATTTGGTCACAGCCAAACAAAGCCTCAAAGCGAAATCTTTCACTACCTTATGTTACACGGCCAATGGCCAGTATATTCTAGCCGGTGGACAATCAAAAAATATTTGTATTTATAATATATCCGAGGGATTGATTGTGAAAAGATTCGAAATTACGCAAAGTCGGTCTTTTGACGGCGTTGACGACTTTATCAACCGTCGGAAACTGACCGAATTTGGTAATGTTGCACTTGTTGAAGAGCGTGATGAAAAAGAAGGCGGTACAGTTGTTTTAAAACTTCCCGGAGTGAAAAAAGGTGACATGTGTGCACGTAGAAGCAAACCGGAGGTTCGCGTGTTTGATTTGCAATTTTCTCCCACCGGACAACAATGGTCAGCATGCACCACTGAAGGTTTATTAATTTATTCACTTAATTCGGGTGTAGTATTCGATCCATGGGAACTACAGTTAAATGTAACACCGAAATCTGTTCAGGAAGCCATTGATGAAGGAGAGCATGAGAATGCGCTCACAATGGCGATGAAATTAAACGAGGATAATTTAATTACCAAAGCAATGGAAACAATACCAATCGGCGATGTTGGGTTAACTATTGGAGGCCTAAGTGAAAAATATGTGCAGAGATTGTTGCAGATTATCGCGAATGCGCTTGATAAATCCAACCATCTTGAGTTTTACCTGCATTGGGCGAAATGTGTAATGTCCACGCATGGATTAAAGATTAAATCACAGCAGTGCCTTGCGCCCTTGTTGGATTTACAAAAGAGTTTATCCCGCAGGAATGAACAGCTTTCTAAATTGTGTGATTTTAACAAGTATACAATGCAGTATATTTCAAAGATGGCGGAGGTTGCTTTAGCTTCGACACAACCAACGCTCAATTTTGATAGCGCCGGAGAGGATGTGTTATTTTCTGATGTAGAAGAAGAATAAATAAATATTAAATCTAAATAATCTAAATTCCGGAACTACTATTCTTTATGATCCTTATGGATCAGGCAGTTTGACTCTGTTCTTTGATGCATTTTAATTTAACCCGCTAGTCCCATTGGAAGTGCCCTAAAATACCCTTAAAAAGTTGGCAATTTTATGAAAATTTGAAAACATGGTGTGGAATACACACTGTATCTCGCGAACTCATACTTTTTTTTAGAGTATTTTACCGCCATTTTATAGTTTAAAAGACGCTCTACACAATACATGCAATTTTAATGCGCTAAACATGTGCCATAAAATGCCCTTCAAACATCAGCCTTTTTTGGAAATTTTGAAAACATGCTGTGGAAAACACCCTGTATCTCCCAAACTATTACACTTTTTTGGTGTTTTACACCGCCATTTCGTAGTTAAAGAGACGCTCTACACAACACATGCCATTTTAATCCGCTAAACGTTCTGGAAGTGCCCTGAAATGCCCTTCAAACATTGGCCTTCTTTGGAAATTTTGAAAACAAGCTGTGGAAAACACCCTATATCTCCCAAACTATTACAATTTTTTGGTGTTTTTCACCGCTATTTTATAGTTTAAGAGACGCTCTACACAATACATGCCATTTTAATTCGGTAAACATCCTGGAAGTGCCCTAAAATGCCCTTCAAACATTGGTCTTTTTTGGAAATTTTGAAAACATGCTGTGGAAAACACCCTGTATCTCCCAAACTATTACACTTTTTTGGTGTTTTTCACCGCCATTTCGTAGTTAAAGAGACGCTCTACACAACACATGCCATTTTAATCCGCTAAACGTTCTGGAAGTGCCCTAAAATGTCCTTCAAACATTGGCCTTCTTTGGAAATTTTGAAAACATGCTGTGGAAAACTCCCTGTATCTCCCAAACTATTACACTTTTTTGGTGTTTTTCACCGCCATTTTATAGTATAAGAGACGCTCTACACAACACATGCCATTTTAATCCGGTAAACATTCTGGAAGTGCCCTAAAATGCTTTTCAAAAATTGCTATTTTTTTACGTTTTTTTTTAATTTTTTGGCTCGTGAAGCAGGGACAAATTTTTATTCCAACATTTTTTTTTTCTGCAAAACTTGAAATAATTTATACATTTTTGTCTGAAGAACAGGGTCGAACTTTTTAAGTTAAAATATTTTTGGCCGAAGAACAGGGCCGAACTTTTTGTGTTAAAATTTTTTGGGTCGAAGAACAGGGCCGAACTTTTAAAGTTGAAATTTTTTGGCCGAAGAACAGGGCCGAACTTTTTAAGTTAAAATTTTTTGGCCGAAGATCATTTTTTCCAGCGAAATCAAAATAAAACTTTAAACGCTAATAACTCCTGAACTAAAAGGGCTAGAAGGGAACGGACGGCAGATTCTTGACCCTTGAAGGATTCTCTACAATATAGGCTATTAAAAACAGCCATTTTTTTCGCCTCAACACTGAAAAAAGTGCAAAGAGGTACCTCTTATAGGTTTTTTGATTTTTGAAAAAATCAAACTAACCACGCTATCCTGTAGAGAACCCTTTGAGGATTAAGGCCCTGAAGTCCGTTCTGTTCTAGCCCTTTTAGTTCTCGAGTTATTAGCGTTTAAAGTTTTTAATTGCGATTATGAAGGACATTTTAGGGCACTTCTAGAATGTTTAGCGGATTAAAATGGCATGTGTTGTGTAGAGTGTCTCTTTAACTACGAAATGGCGGTGTAAAACACCAAAAAAGTGTAATAGTTTGGGAGATACAGGGTGTTTTCCACAGCATGTTTTCAAAATTTCCAAAAAAGACCAATGTTTGAAGGGCATTTTAGGGCACTTCCCAAATGTTTAGCGCATTAAAATGACATGTATTCTGTAGAACGTCTCTTAAACTATCAAATGGCGGTGAAAAACTTACAAAAAGTTAATTACTTTCCGAGATACAGGGTGTTTTCCACAGCATGTTTTCAAAATTTCCAAAAAATGCCAATGTTTGAAGGGCATTTTAGGGCACTTCCCGAATGTTTAGCGCATTAAAATGACATGTATTCCGTAGAGTGTCTCTTAAACTATAAAATGGCGGTGGAAAACTCAAAAAAATATTTTCGGCCGAAGAACAGGGCGGATCTTTTTTGTTAAATTTGTTTCCTTGGAAATCACAATAAAATTTTAAACGCTAATAACTTCTGAACTAAAAGGGCTAGAAGGGAACGGACGGCAGATTCTTGACCCTTGAAGGATTCTCTACAATATAGGCTATTAAAAACAGCCATTTTTTTCGCCTCAACACTGAAAAAAGTGCAAAGAGGTACCTCTTATAGGTTTTTTGATTTTTGAAAAAATCAAACTAACCACGCTATCCTGTAGAGAACCCTTTGAGGATCAAGGCCCTGAAGTCCGTTCTGTTCTAGCCCTTTTAGTTCTCGAGTTATTAGCGTTTAAAGTTTTTAATTGCGATTATGAAGGACATTTTAGGGCACTTCTAGAATGTTTAGCGGATTAAAATGGCATGTATTGTGTAGAGCGTCTTTTAAACTATAAAATGGCGGTGAAAAACTCAAAAAAAGTGTATAATTTTGCGAGATACAGGGTGTTTTCCACAGCCTGTTTTCAAAATTTTCAAAAAAGGCTGATGTTTGAAGGGCATTTTAGGGCACTTTTAACATTTTTAGCAGATTAATATGGCATGAATTGTGTAGAGCGCCTCTTAAACTATATCATGGCGGTGAAAAACTCAAAGAAAGTGTATTAGTTGCGAGATACAGGGTGTTTTCCACACCATGTTTTCAAATTTTCACAAAATTTTCCACGTTTAAAGAGGCGGTTAAGAGTACGGCACGTACCTTGACACAATTCGAATGTCAGAAATAATAGAATTTTTTTAAAATTAATTCCATTAAAAAGTATCACCCTGGTAACTGACACTTCAAAATAAAGCCGACCTTGTCAATGTCAATCAATAGTTCGTGTAGAAAACTTCAAACCTGCGGCCTTTCATTTCAAAATTTAATGTTTAACGAGACGCAATTTACACAGCACCACGCGGTTATTTCATAAGTTTTCGCCGTTACATTACTTAGAATCACAAAGAGTAAAAGTTCAGGTTAAACCAACGATATTTAATCAAAAACCAGTCAATATTATACATTAACTCACAAAGAAAACTATTAAAACATCAAAAAACGGCATAATTAAAACCAAGAAACGAAATAACAAGATATAGATTATAATTCTTCCCAAAATGTCAGATGATAACACTACAGAAGAACTGCCTGCAACAAGCGGACTTCCACAAATCACCCCACGTCAACTATTCTCAAGAAGAGAAGAGGAGACAATTTTGAAATACATAGTGAAGCACAGGCTTTATGACCAACTAAGAATGATGAGCATGTGGAATGAATTGGCAAAATATCTAAACAATGGCAGAACAGCTGAAGCTCTTAGGGAAAGATTTCGTCGTTATATAATTCCTAAAATATTTATTTACAATATACCTAATGATGAAATGACTCGGATAATTACTGGATATGCCAAAATTGTAGAAAGAAGAAGAGGAGTAAAAAAAATTGTGCACCAATTATACTTGGAAATTGCAGACACTGATTGTTTTACTGCCGATAACGCATCAGAAAAACTCCAACTGCCTGCAACAAGCGAACTACCACAAATCATCCCAAGTCAATCATTCTCAGAAAGGGAAGATCAACTAATGCTGTTATTCATAGTGAAGCACAGTCTTTATGAGAAACTAAAAATGATGAGAACATGGGAAGACATGACAACATATTTTAACAATGGCAGAACTCCTGAAGCCCTTAAAGAAAGATTTCGGCATTTTGTCATTCCACGCATCTATACTTACAATATACCTGGTGATATAAAAACTCGGATAACATATGGCTATGCAAATAGTGGAAGCAATGATATTGAACAGCAATTAGGCTTGGAAATGTCAGACACTGATGAAGATGAAGATGAATGAATTAAATGGTGATAGCGATTATAATTTAATTATACAATATTTTACTCTCGTATATTAAAAAAAAATTAAGAATTAAAAATTTAACTTAATCAGCGATTTGTTGGTTGCTCTGGCTTTTAGTTTAAGAGATATAAAATTTCAAAAATCGTCGAAAAAATGTTTCAAGCACCCCCCCCCCTTGGCAATTTTTTCTTAATAATAAAAATTTTATTTTTCAGATTTCCGCTTTAACTATTATATGTTATAGATATTATTGAATGAAATGCTGTGGAAAACACCCTGTATCTCGCAAACTAATACACCTTTTTTGAGTTTTTCACCGCCATTTTATAGCTTAAGAGTGGATCTACACATTACATGGCATTTTAATGCGCTAAACATTCTGGAAATGCCCTAAAATGCCCTTCAAAAATTGTTATTTTTTTACGTTTTTTTTTTATTTTTGGGTTGTGAAGCAGGGACAAATTTTTTTTTATTTCAACATTGTTTATTTTGCAAAACTTGAAATAATTTATAACATTTTTGTCTGAAGAACAGGGTCGAACTTTTAATTTTCAAATTTTTTGGCCAAAGAACATTCTTTCCTGCAAAATCAAAATAAAACTTTGAACGCTAATAACTCCTGAACTAAAAGGGCTAGAACATAAAAGACGGCAGATTCTTGACCCTTGAAGGATTCTCTACAAGATAGGCTATTAAAAACATCCCTTAGTTTCCGAGATAATTGCAATTAAAAACTTTAAACGCTAATAACTTGAGAAATAAAAGGGCTAGAACAGAACGGACTTCAGACCCTTGATCCTTAGGGGTTCTCTACAGGATAGCGTGGTTAGTTTGATTTTTTCAAAAATCAAAAAACCTATAAGAGGTACCTCTTTGCATTTTTTTCAGTTTTGAGCAGAATAAAAGGGATGATTTAATAGCCCATCTTGTAGAGAATCCTTCAAGGATCAAGAATCCGCCGTCCTTTCTCTTCGAGCCCTTTTAGTTCAGGAGTTATTCGCGTTTAAAATTTTATTATAACTTCAAAGAAAAAAATTTAGCAATAAGTTTCGGCCCTGTTCTTCGACCGAAAATATTTTAACTTAAAAACTTCGGCCGTGTTCTTCGACCAAAAATATTTTAACCTAAAAAGTTCGGCCCTGTTCTTCGACCAAAAATATTTTAACCTAAAAAGTTTGGCCCTGTTCTTCGACCAAAAATGTTTTAACTTAAAAAGTTCGACCCTGCTCTTCAGACAAAAAATGTTGTTATAAATTATTTCAAAGTTGGGCAGAATAAATTTTATAAGAAGTTTATCTTTTGTTTTTCATCAAAAAGAATGTTGAATTAAAAATTTGTCCCTGTTTTACGACCCATAATTTAAAAACACGTAAAAAAATACCAATATTTGAAGGCAATTTCAAGGCATTTCTTGAATGTTGAGAGGGTTAAAATATGATGCATCGTGTAGTGCGTCTTTTAAACTATAAAATGACGGTGAAAAACTCAAAAAAAATGTATTAGTTTGCGAGATACAGGGTGTTTGCCACAGCATGATTTCAAAATTTCCAGAAGAGGTCAATGTTTGATGGGCATTTTAGGGCACTTCCAGATTGTTTAGCGGATTAAAATGGCATGTATTGTGTAGAGCGTCTCTTAAACTATAAAATGGCGGTAAAAAATTCAAAGAAAGTGTATGAGTTTGCGAGATACAGCGTGCTTTGCAGACCATGTTTTTTTTTTATATATAAAAACTATAAACTCAAAAAGTATAATATGGCGGTAAAAACTCAAAAAAAATGTATTTGTTTGACTTGCGGATAGAAAAACAAGCGATACTACGACGCTATATGCTGACAGTGTCAAAGTTACGAGATCATAAGAGAAAGCTGTAAACTTTGACGCTGTGCGAGTTATTACGATATTTTGTTTACATTTCGACGCTAATGGAGTCCAAGAAGCGCTACATGAAGAATGACCTACCGGATTATGATATTGGTGCAATTGTGAGTGTGCCACACGAACGGCTCAAGAGTCAGATATTCAAGTACATTGAAGAGATTAAAGCAAATGTAGAACCAATAGAGAGAAACGGCAAAGATGGTTTATATTTGGGCACCGCAGGCACAGCGTACATGTTCTACCATCTCAGCAAAATTGCTGCCTTCACAGATCAGAAGAGGCAATTACTGCAAAGTGCTCTCGAATACATTCAACCTTCACTGAAGGTGTGTGCGGAGGAAGTGAACCTTTGTGATGTGCCAGCCTTCATGTTGGGCAACTGTGGGGTGTATGCTGTTGCATCGGCAATCTATGATGCGCTCGGCAACGAGAAGGAATGCGTAAAGTTTCGCCAACTATACAACGACGCCGCTAGCATATGCAAGGATATGTTCTTCCTGCAGGCCGGCTCCGACGAGTTGTTCGTTGGGCGTGCGGGATACATCTGCGGTGCACTATGGATGGCGAAACAAACAGGCAGGCCCTTCAAAGCGGATGACATACACGACGTTTGCAAGGTCATCATCTCTTCGGGCCGCTATTACTCCAACACAATGCAAAGTCCCACCCCACTTATGTATGCCTACTACAACGTGGAGTACATCGGGGCGGGACACGGCATTTGCAGCATCCTGCAAATGCTACTATCTGTGCCCGGATACTTGCTAGCCAATCCGAACGATGCCAAGGACGTGCAGGTCACCACCAACTATGTGGTGACGCTGCAAGACCACGATGGCAACTTCCCCGCCTCCGCTACAGTGGGGGATACGAGAGTCCAGGACAACGAGTTGGTGCATTGGTGTCATGGCGCCGGGGGCGTGGTGTATCTGTTGGCGAAAGCGTTTTTGCTCTGGCAAGACGACAAATACCTGATCGCGTGCCGACGAGTGGCCGAGTTGATCTGGCAAAAGGGGTTGCTGAAGAAAGGCCCTGGCTTGTGTCATGGCATCGCCGGAAACGGCTACGTCTTCCTGTTAATGTACCGCCTTACAGATGAGGAACTGTACCTGCATAGAGCAATACAATTTTCATCGTTTCTTGAAAATCCGAGCTTTAAACATAATTCGCGCGTACCCGATAATCCGTACAGCTTATTCGAAGGCACCGCTGGCACTGTATGCTTTCTAGGAGATTTGCTGGAACCCAAGCAAGCAGCGTTTCCTTTTTGCGACATATTTTAGTTTGTTCTAAACAAAGTATTTTCCTATTAGTGTATTCGTATGTACATTTGAAAGTTTAAATAAACCGCTCAATTACGAAATGTATTCGATATATTTCGTGCACGTTCGGACAGATTCTCCTTGCAGGTTAGTTCGATCAATGTCATCATTTTCGCGCCAATGTATTCGCCGGCGTAGGGAAAGAATACTGTTTTTAATAAAAATAGGTTCGATATAATGGCTAAAAGTCGTGCCAAAATTAATTCAAACGCTTCGTTCGACGCTTCAATTAACTCATCGTGTGATACAGATATTTTAAACTATTCACTAGTCGAAAATTGTGTTGATGCTGGCAGTACCATCAAACTAAAATTCAAACTATCCAAAACTCAAGTACCGCTGCAGCCGGTTAATCGGGACATAATGAATCCAAGATGCCATTATAAACCAGAAGAAGAACTTATGAGTATGGATGACACTGAGGAATCCTATGATGCACCTAGAAGAAGAAGCACCAGGCTTGTTCAAATCAAAAAGACTGAAGCTGTGAGCAAAAATGTCAACCTGAGGAGATCATTAAGAGTAAATTCCAAAGTTGTAAATAGTGATTTTAAGTCACCATGCAAATCCCATTTATGGACTACAAACATTGATGATTCTACCAGTGTCACACCAAAGAAGATGATGAATATTGGATGTTCTGAAATTATGTCACCTAGTAAACTTAACTTTGAGAGTGTGTCAATCTCCACACCTGTGTCAAAGAGAAAAGCAAAAGTGAGGAACTCCTCTCAAAGAGTGTCTACCAACAATAAGCAAGTTCATGATGAGGTAGAAGATTTGCTTGCACCTATAATTGATGTTAACTTTGGCATGACACCAAAGAAAAACAACACCAAGTCCACCCCTGTCAGCCAGCTCAAGATGATAAGAAATGGTGACATCACACCCACAATGCACAGCAGGCTTCACAAAGTAGAGAAGGCAGGCACACCACTCAATATTGTAAGAGAAAAATTGCATGTGGCTTATGTGCCCAAAGCATTACCATGCAGAGAGAAGGAATATGCTGACATATACAACTTTGTTGAAGGAAAATTGATGGATGGATGTGGAGGGTAATTATTTATTTATTGTGGATATGATGATGATGATGATGGAGATAATTTCATTTTTAGCTGCATGTATATATCTGGAGTGCCAGGCACCGGTAAGACCGCCACTGTATCCGAGGTAATACGCCAGTTACAAACCGCTTCAAAACGGCATGTTGTGCCGGAATTTAGCTACGTAAGCGTCAATGGAATGCGACTAACTGAGCCGCGACAGGCCTACGTTGAGATTCTGCGGCAACTCGGCGGGAAGATTCACGCTTGGGAACAGGCGCACGCCTCCCTGGAAGCCAGGTTTACCAAGGCCAAGAAAAAATCCGAATTGCCGATTGTTTTGCTAGTTGACGAATTGGACATTCTTTGTACGCGCCGACAAGATGTCGTTTATAATTTACTGGATTGGCCCACGAAAGCCAAGTCGCAACTGATCGTGGTCACCATCGCGAATACCATGGATCTGCCTGAAAGACTTCTGATGGGCCGGGTTACCAGTCGTCTGGGCTTGACCCGTCTTACATTTCAAGCTTACACCCATAAACAGCTGCAGGAGATAGTCATGAAGCGCCTGCTTGGTACGAATGCATTCAACCCGGACGCAGTGCAGTTGGTTGCACGAAAAGTTGCGTCTGTTTCAGGCGATGCGCGCCGAGCTTTAGATATTTGCCGGCGTGCTGTAGAAGTCGCGGAAATGGAAGGCGATGATGTGCTGGTTGCAATGCAACACGTGGACGAAGCGCTTAATTCTATGATAACGCAGCCGAAAGTCCGCGCAATTAAACGCTGCTCACGGTTGGAGCAGCTCGTATTGCAGGCGATCGTTGCTGAAGTTGAGCGCACCGGTGTAGACGAGACAACATTTGCAGATGTACACACGATGCTCACTTCGGTAGCCGCAATAGATGGATTCCGCATGGTTTCGTCCACTCTGACTCTAGCTGCCGTCAAGTATTTATGCGCGTGTCGTCTACTGTTGAGCGATCCAAAGTCGTCAGACTTAAATCAACGAATTATCCTTAATGTTAGCGCTGATGATATTCATTATGCACTTAGGAAAGATTAATGTTTATAACGCTTGTTTAATTTTTTTCTACTTGCTGCAAAAATAAAATAAACGGAAAAATTTCAAATAATGACATGCTGCGCCCTCTAGCAATGACATCATTTGTCATTTTTGCCATGGCGACCCGTCATTGACAGCTGTTGCTCTGTTGGTAAATAAAAACGAATCTTTCATTAAAATAATGAAGAATAACCCATTGATGATGAGGAACAGGTGATTGTGGCTGCAATGGCATCGGTGAAAGTGGCTGTGCGGGTGCGCCCTTTCAATCAAAGGTAATATTCATTGAAAAGCACCTATAATTGCTTGACTGCACACCCAAGGAAGGTTCAATGCACTGCACAAATGAAATGTTTTAGGGAACTTGATATGGAGGCCAGTTGCATTATACAAATGAGAGGCAAGAAAACTGGCATCCTTAACCATAAAGCAAATACGCGAGATGAAGCAATTCGCAATAAAGAGTTCACCTTTGATCATTCCTACTGGTCACATGACACTAGCTCAAAATCATTTGCATCACAGGAAATGGTGTACAATGATTTGGGTACTGAGGTGGTTGACTGTGCCTTTGAGGGTTACAATGCATGTGTGTTTGCTTACGGCCAAACAGGCAGTGGGAAAACATTCACAATGATGGGTTCACCTGATAATCAAGGACTTATTCCTAGAATATGCAAGGCGTTGTTTGAACAAATGGCGGCCGATTCCAAGCGCGGCACAACACATCGCGTGCAAGTTAGTTATCTAGAAATTTATCAGGAACGGGTTGCGGATTTGCTCCGGGGAGATGACTCTGATGCGCAATCTTTAAAAGTTCGCGAACATCCAAAACGTGGTCAATACGTGCAGGGTTTAACATCTTGTTTGGTGACCAATTATGGCCACATTCATGAATGCATGGAGCGCGGAAACTCGTTTCGCACCACCGCCTCGACCAACATGAATGATGTGAGCAGTCGGAGTCATGCAATATTTACCATTACCTTCGTCCAGGCGGGTTTCTGCGACGGTGTGCCCAGTGAAACGGTATCCAAGGTAGAAAATATGTGCTGTACGTAATCATTGATTTGCACTAACGTCCATATGGAACATTTAGATTCACCTGGTGGACTTGGCTGGAAGTGAGCGCGCCGATTCGACGGGTGCGACGGGGCAGCGCTTGAAAGAAGGCGCTCATATCAACAAATCACTCGTAACACTCGGCTCGGTGATTTCAGCATTAGCAGAATTATCCGCTGATAACAATTCACAAAAGAAGGCGGTGTTTATTCCATATCGAGACTCGGTGCTCACATGGTTGCTTAAGGACAGTTTAGGCGGCAACTCTAAAACCATCATGATTGCTGCCATTAGCCCAGCCGGTAAGTAGTAGAATTTAATATGAAAAACAAATAAAAATAGTTTCAATTTAGACTGTAACTACGGAGAGACCTTAAGCACTTTACGCTACGCCAATAGAGCCAAAAACATTATCAACAAACCGACTGTGAATGAAGATCCTAACGTGAAATTGATCCGCGAGCTGCGTGACGAGATCAGCAAGTTGAAAACATTGATGTTCAACGAGCATCAAATTCGATCCGACACAATGTTGGCCAAACTGCACGAAAAGGAGGCACGAGAGAAGGAACTCACCGAGGAATGGACGTGCAAGTGGCGTGAAGCCCAAGCGATATTGCGCGAGCAACGCGCGCTCGGATTACGCAAGGCTGGTCCTGGAGTAGTATTGGACTCTGATCGTCCACATCTTGTCGCAATCGACGACGACCCCCTAAGCACAGGCGTCACACTATATCATTTAAAAGAAGGCGAAACAACAATCGGCACTGAAGAGAGCTCACAGAGGCAAGACATTGTCCTTAAAGGCCCTGGCATGGAAGCGGAGCACTGCACGATTAAGTTCGAACAGGGCGTCGCTCTTCTTACGCCTCATGCTGGCGCGCAAGTATGGCTTAACAATACTCTCATTGAAGATCCAGCGCGATTATTCCAAGGATGTATTATATTCTTGGGCCGTGCTCATGTTTTCCGCTTTAATGATCCAGCAGAGGCGGCGGAGATGCGCCGTGGCGAACGCAGTCATCTTGCAAGGATGAGTTTATTAAGTTGGTCAACGCCTGATCTTGCAGTGTCCATGGAAAACCTGCCAAAATTGACGGGCGAAGATCACTCCGACTTGGAGGCGCAAAGACTTTGTTTGGTTAAGGAAAAACAACGTTTCGAAAAGGAGCAGGAGGCATTTGAACGCCGTCGGAAGAGTCTCGAAGAAGCGCAGGCCAAACTAGAAGCTGAAAAACGTGAGATGGAAGAGGAGCATGCAGCGCAGGCTAGACAACTACAAGAAAACTGGAGGAATCTCACGGCGATTCAAAAGCATCGTGAGCAGGAATTACAAAGGAAGGAAATTGAGCTTGTCGAACAGCGGGAAGAACTGGAAAAGGAACGCCAGAGAATTATGGGCGAGGTGAAGTTTTGCATTTGCATGCCATTTGATTCCCTTGTCTTTTTTTTATTTTTATTTATTTTTTGTTTTGGTAGATTGACGAAGAATTAGAAGCCGTTAATCAGTGTCGTAGTGTATTTTTGACTAAGTTGAAAAACACATTTAAGTTTCTTTTGTCCGACGGTGCTATCTTTTCGTTTGAAGACCTTGACCAAACCCGAGTTGTTCAGGTATTGTGTTGTTAGTTTATTGACGTCTCAGAAAATTATAATCAAGACGATTGTTGACGATAATTA
Source organism: Dalotia coriaria (assembly GCF_025399875.1). Classification (NCBI taxonomy): domain Eukaryota; kingdom Metazoa; phylum Arthropoda; class Insecta; order Coleoptera; family Staphylinidae; genus Dalotia; species Dalotia coriaria. The sequence continues at coordinate 53,618 of NW_027045451.1, forward strand.
ACTTTTAATTGTTTTTTTTTTTTTTTTGCAAGGATTTGGTGAACAAAAGTGAAACATACTCGTTATCGGATTCAGAGTCTGATTATTTGGTCGATTTGTTAAATGGCATTCAGGGCAAGGAGCTGCTCGAAGATCTTGTTAACCAACACGTGAGTTACACATGTGAAGTCAATATTTTTTTATTCAATAAATGATTTAAAAATATGTATTTTTTCTCCAGCGGAAGGAACTAGCTGAACTGCAGGCGGAGCTAGAGCGTCGTGTAGTTGCATTAACAGAACGCCGCACAGCCGTCGAGAAACTAGACAAAAAGTTGGTTGGTCTCGTCGACGAGCAGATCGAATTAGGTGTTCCGGCCAAGGAGGAAAACTTACAGTTCCTGCGCGACACGCTTGCCTCGCGCACCGAGCAACAGTTGCGAGAGATTGAACAACGCAAGCAAGCGTGAGTAACGATTATTAATAATAATATCCTCTATTATGATATTTTATCATGTTTCAGATTAAACTTGAATTTAAAACGTATCAATTCAGCGCAAAGTCCAGACTCGCTCGATACGAACTATACGAGCAGCCTGGATCATGGCACACTTAGCAGCGACACATATCACACGGCGACGAGCGCCTGCTCAACGAGCATGTTTATTGTCGAGGGTATCGAAAAGATGATGAGCGACAGTGGGGTTGAGCTGCGACCAGGTTCACGACCGCCATACGAAAGCGACTTGTCGAGCAACGAGGATTCACGCGAAGCGAGCGATTCGCAATCGAGTAGCAGCGTGGAAAATCGCAGTCCAGTGATAAGAAAACGCAAGAAGGATAAAGATGTGCTACGAAATCTCGCACAGCGAGTGACACTCCAAAAGCAATTGATAATTAAAAGTTTGGACTCGCAATGTTCCAAGATATATCTCGATGCACAAATTGCAGTGAGTATTCCTAAACTGCTTATATGTAGGTACATATTTTTCATGTTTTCGTTCGTCTGCATTTGATGACTAGATTCTCCAAGACTTACAAAAACAATACTTGGCTGTCAAGGCAGGCTCTCCGTCGATATTATCCCCAGCGGCCGAACATCCGCTGCAGGATCTGGACTCGCCTAGTCCGATGCGCCCTCTACATGCAGGCTCCACATCTGCATTATATTCGCCGCCTTTGCCTGTAAGTCAACTTGCCAATTCAATGTATTGCAATGTATTTTCATTTAATTGCAATTAGTTGCAGCGCAGTCAACTGGCGCCGTACAGTTGTTTATACAGATCAATGCCTTCGATATCAACCCAAGTCGACAGTGAATCCATAGTTTCGATTGCCAGCTATTGCCTGCGCGGCACCGGCTCCCAAACCCATTATGAATACGAGGTTCGCATTCGCACTGCCGACGAGCGCTGGTGTGTCATGCGACGATTTCGGCGATTTCGAGATCTGCACATTGCGATGAAGGCGCGTTATGGTGAAAAGGTGGCGCAAATCCCTTTCCCCTCGAGGCAACTGTTTGCCAACACGGAAGCTGTGGCACAATCACGCAAGAAGCAACTGGAAATGTACTTAAAGCGGCTCATCGACGTCTGCAAAGCACATCCGAATTGCTGTCTTGCGTATGAGACACCGGTAACGCGTGCGACTCTTCAGAACTTTTCCCCTTTCTTCAGGAAAGGCTTGTTTGAAAATGGCAAATATGGGACCAGTTAGTTCTGGCCGTCTTTTGTTGTATGTTATATCCGTTTATCGTTAGAAAGAGGTCTTATGGGTTTATAATAATACTTAAGTCAACATGTTTCTACCTTTTCTAACAAGTTTACTGCATATTCATTTTGTAGGAAACATCGAATCAAAAACAAAAATTGTTAATCAAATTGCAACAAACGCGTCATTGTTGGATGGCTTTGATTCGAAAAGTCGAGTTACCAAAATAAATCCGATAGATATAATGACTGGCTTTGTGTGCGTGAGAGAATGAGAATGTGGAATAGCAGGATTATATTTTGTCAAATCCTCCAAATATGTATTTTTGCAATAATTGGCCGAACTCATTGAGCAACGCGGCGTTGGTAGTAGATGGTAATTGATGCCAGTACCGGATAGTATTTAAGAGCATTTGATTATTTAAATTGACAACATTGCTTATTGAAAGCATTTCTAATCTTTGTGATACTTACTTAGAACAATTTTGTGTTTTAATTTGCAATTTTTGAAATAAAATGCAATGAGTTTATCATTTCATCGATATGAATGTAGTGTCCTATGAACCTATTGCTCGTGTCTTGGCACCGAGCGCTCCAATCTTGCGTGTCGTGCGTTCTGCAAAACATTCGTTTAAATGTGGGCATAATAACGCGGATATGTTGTGTTGGTCGGCGGTTATGATCGGGACAACATGTGTATCCTGCGGCTCGTACTTTGTTTGGCGCAGTTGGTGCATCGCGCTGGGCGAGTGTGAAGCAACTATTCATACCGACAACAAATAAATAATAAATTATAATGTGTGCTGTTTGACTGATAATCAAATTCAGCGCATCCGCATTTATGAAAATGTCATTTCAAAATGGCAGCCCAGCAGACGTCGAAGGATATTACCAAAAATTTCTTCAATTGCAGGAACGGTTGCGAATAAGGTAAATGCAGTGTTTCGATTTGTTTGTAGTGTACCTTGATTTGCCCGAGTGACCCTGTTTATTTGTTTGTAGTGAACAGGAGCGCTTGCAACTCGAGATGAAGTTTAACACGATGATGCAAGTTACACACGAAGAGTAAGACTGTTAATTACCGTAATTCTTTATTGTGATCATCTAATCCCTTTCTAGGGAGCAATTGTATTTTAAGCGCCTCAAGACACAGTACAGGCGATTCGTGGAGGAACACCAAAAGCGACAGGAGCGGAACACACAAATCCTGCACATGTTGGAAAACATTGAGAGTCGCGCTGCCGTTTTCGAAGCGAGATCGGCGCGATTCAAACAACTGCGTAATCAGTATCGATCGTTCTTAACTAGGATCGAGCACGAGAGCAAGGTAAAAGAAAAGGAAGCCGTATTGCCCCTGAGCACGACCTTGAACAAATTTATTGATTCTCACCACCCGAAAACGACAAGAGTGGAAATACGCGAAACTTCTAAACCGTTTTGGATGCATGACCTTGGCAATGCGGATCACTTACAAGCGCGGCCAATGATTGAACGGAATTCAATGCGCGGTGATTTCAATGCCACTCCTGCGAAGAGACAGAGTGTGGCGGTTGAAGATGATACCGACGATTCCAATACGAGTGTTATCGCTGCGCATACTGATCATCAGTTCAATGCGGAAATGAATTCGAAAAAGTCAAATTTCAGCTCCGAGGAATGTTTAAACATGGAGGATTATATCCACCCAGTAAAAGAAATACTTAATTCTAATGATATTATGCAAAATGTCGATGAGAATCAAAATTCTTTGCCAGGTATCACACTGAAGCAAGAAAATGAACTTGAAGTGTTTGAAGATGGGAAAGCAAATGAAATATCACCGTTAAAAATGGGAATGAATGAAACGGTGAACCAAGATTGCGAAGAAATTATCACAGACACGGACAAAATATTATCTCCCCCTGAAATATTACAACTCGATCTTCACGAAAACAGCGCTCCAGAGATAACTCACGACAACGAAGAGATTATATCTGCGGGTTTGGACCAGGTACAATTGAACGCACAAGTTAATGATGAAATAGAAGCGTCTACAGCGTTGGAACATATCGAGAACATTCCAAACCATGATCAATATCAATACTACGAAGAAACTGATAATCACAAACAAGGAGCAGAAGGTGAAGAATATTCAGAAAATGTATTACCACAAGCATTCAATTGTCAAACGTTAGAAGAACAAAATGTTGACTTGGGCAGTCTAAGCCAACCACCTGCTGAGCAGCACTTTGAAGAGCCAACTACTGATAACATGCAATATGGCGAATCTGATCAAGCAATTGCATACGATGACCAAAATCGCCAAGTCTACTACGACGAAAACGGTCAGCAAATGCATTACGATGAGGCGACCCAGGAATACAAGTACACCGAACAACAGTACGATGAGAATGATCAAAACTATCAATATGATACCAACATGGGTGGAGAAATGGCCGACTATCCACAGGACCAGGCAGCTACCGGCGATCCTATCGAAAATGTTTATTATGATGACGGTAATAATGAAGAAGCTGAATACGCAGGACCTGAGTTGGTCACTCAGCAATTATATAATAGTGAAGGAGCCGGTACCATTGGTGACATTGAAACAGTTGCAACAAGTCCGCAAGCAAATCTATTGGAATTATTGGACACCGAATCGGAGAGCACGCCACATCCACAGGGCGAACAAAAAGAAGCAACCGAGAGTGATTTTGAATTTAGTGCGACTAGCGATGCAGCAAACCTACCGCAATCATAAACACAATTAGCGTTTAGTAATTAAAATATATGCATATAAATAATATTTTAGAAGCATACACTTGTTTGTCGTTTGATTACACTTAAACAATAAAAGCAGAAATACTAGGGCAACAGGTTCCGTACTGGTTTGTTTCGGCCAGCAGCTGACCCGCATTGCGTTTCTCGCGACGCGACGCCGCGTCGGATTCCGCCCGTCGAGGCTCTGTGCTCTGCGGACGCGGATCGATAGAGAATGGGCGAAAACGGCGCCTCGATTCACAACACCGGCACCGACACCATCGCAACGGCCCATCCGTTCAGTTCAGCAGCTGTTTCGCCAGCGAAAGCGAGGAGGATCTCCGTTGACCCTCTCATGAGCTTCTATGCAGACGATGTGGAAGGCGATGGTCTGCTAGGCGGCACTCTGCACCAGGAAGGGCGTGACGGTGAGTGACCCTCGCTCATTAATGTTCCTTATCTGTGCTTATCTCTGTTTACTGTCACACAATTGACGTCCTGACATAGTTTTGATTTACTTCGATTATTGTCGTGCGGTGTTTGTAACGTGGGCGCTCGCGCCGCGGTGTTGTACGAAAAAGTGTGGACAAGTGCGGATGAACGAGGCTTTGCAGCGTGGCAGTACGCCGCCGATAATGAGTCAGAGAGGTATACCGAGGTACCTTGACGAAGGTAATATTCATAACACACACATAATGTAATGTAGTAGGAATGCGTGACTGAGGCGCTAGTTTAATTTTCTTCAATTCTGACAAGTTTCTGACAAGAAAGAAGAATATTAGGATGGCAAGTAAATTCTCAAAGATAACGATGCGATCGCATGTTATGGCGCGGGTGTGTGGGTGTCATGCAAAGGAAAGTGTTTGCGCTCTATTTGTCAGTGGAATTTTTTGTGCACAAGGAAATAAACTGTGGTAAGCAAAACACGAACTGCGGGCGTCTGAAATAAATTGATATTTACTTTGGGGGGACTCAAGGTAATAATGATGTGCAAATTTAAAATGTAAACAAAATAAACGTGCCGACTCACACCTCGTCGATATTGCAATTCGGATATTTTTGGCGGCGGAGTTTATTTGCGATGTCTCCGCCCCTCGGCGTATTTTAGGCACGCGTGTTTGCGCCCGATCCGAAACAAACTTAGCGTCACCGGGAAGTGCGATTATTTTTAGCCGGTGCTTTTCAATCCAACATGCGCCTCTAGGTCAGTTTAGTTGGTTAGCAGACGCACACGGCGTGAGTGCGTCAATCATCCCCTGATATTAGCGATAATGTCTCAGCGAGGCATTATCCTGTCGCGCACTCCGGACGAGACCGCCGACTTGTACGCATCCACGCCGACGTTCCTCCGACTTAACTCGTTCCTGGACGAAGGTAATGAAATCAATATTTGCGTCATAGGAATGTCAACATTTTGAAAAACGTCAGAAATCATTATTGCAATGTTTGCTGTTTTGTATCATGTTGGATTGAGATTTTACTGCAAGCATCGACAATTCTTGAGACATTTTTATCACTGCGTAATTTCAGGTATACTGTGATGATAATTTTTACAAGTAAAGGTAGAATAGAGATAAAGAGCATAGATTCTCAGCGTAGGCAGTTATAGTACACATGTAGTTCATGGTCGCGACGACGACTGGCGTGATAATCTGCTTAGTAGCAGCTTTGTTTTCATTTGCGATCCCGCCATTGCTGATTAAAAGCTTATTACGCTAGCTGTGCGTCGTAAGTCGTAAGGCAGCCACACAACCTAACACACTATTGCTCAAACAACGTTTGATGCGGTTGGACGTGCTGTAGTCCTGCGATTCGCATCGTTTGTGCAAATGTAAAACAAATAAGAAACTAATCGATGGAGAATACTGCGTCCAACAATGGCTTGTTAGACATCAACTGGACTAAGGATGATTTTGGCAACATTATACGGAAAATTTCCGAATGTAAGTAGACAGCTCGAGCGCAAATGAAAAACTTTCCACATCGTCAGCTGCAAATAATTAACACTTACGCAGAATATGATTATTTGTATTGTAACTTAATACACTTGTGTTATCTGACTTGTGAATTTTCGGATGTTTATTGTGTAAAAATACGTGTGTGAATGCGCTACGGATTAATGTTGCGACTAAAAATAGATTTCAACATTCAAGTAAACATAAATACTTGGAACAAGTTCAAAAGGTCACGCCAGCGTCAACTGTAGTGTTTTAATTGCGCTGTTGCTTGATTTCAGGCAGTGAGAGCCCGGCGTTTAGCTCCAGATATCCGGTCAACGATCTGCAGAATGATTTACCGAATGAAATTTCGGCGCCGTACGAGGTGCCGCAGTTCCCTATCGAGCAAATTGAAAAGAAACTCGCCATTCAGAGGCAAATAAATGTCAAGTGAGTATTTTCAGAACTTATAACCTGCGATAAATTGAATTATCTATAAGAAGCTTATCATAAATTCATTTGGTTGCTACCGTTAAAATTAGAAAATGTGCAACACTTAATATGCGAACCGAAGAGAGAGGTGGGGAAAACGTAGAGAGCTGCAACTGCACCGCCGGACGACTCAGGCGCGACTGAGCGCGATGCACACTGCGCGGCCATCTTTTATACATTCGGCCAACCCACAAAAAGTGGTGGGGTTGAACTAAAAATTTAGACACTTGAGCAATATAAAATTGACAAATATTTGTTTGGCCTGCAGCCATTTATTCAGCTGCTTCCTGCGCGACGAAACTAATTTGTAATGTTGAATTATTTTCGTGAGTAATGGCATTTAATTGCGTGTGGGATAAACTGAATTTTCCAATAGAAAATGGTAATTATCTTCGCATAGCATGTTGCACACTATTTGCTTTGATCGTCTTTAATGACGCCCTATATCCTAAGCAGGCCAGTTACTCGCGGTCTTCTCGATTATCAACATGTTTGGCCATGCTGAAGAATACGAAAATCAACCATATTATAAACGGTCGATATTATAAATTTAAAGTTAAATTGCTTCGGAGAATACAGGAAATTGAATTTGTTTAGGGTTTTCGAAGATCGCAAGTCTCACTACGAGCCATCCGTGGGTGCTCCCGATGATATCACCAAAGCGACTCTGGATGAACATGATTTCGTGCCTCATTTCCAACGGGTATCCATTTCAGGAGAGGATACCAGTGGGGTAATAAGTTTAACCCGACGTCGAAAGTTTCTTTAAATTTTCTACAATATACGAGTTTCTTTAGGTCCCCCTTGAAGACTTGGCACTTGCTTCTAAGTTGCTGGTAGATGCCTTACGGATTCGTCAGCGTTACATGGCCGTATCCCACCAAAGTTTCGCCGCTACCACGTCCCGTTTTCTTAACCCCGACCACGATCACGACCTGCTCCATCACGATGACAAGCAAACAATTGAAGGTACGTTACGATTAGTCGTAGATCATATAATTATGTAGTATAAATATTACTGTAGTGGTTTAGTATGCCACAAAGTGTAGCAGGATCCATTTTTGGGGTCTTTAGTTTGAACACGACGAAATGCATGATGATGTAAATGCCCCCTATAGTAGAACCGCGTGAAGACGCCGAGAGCCTTCTCGAGATCTTCGACATGGAAGATTACAGCTTATCTTCGTTGCGTGGCCGAGCTGATAGCTTTTTCGAAGGTAAAAACGCATCCGTGTCTTCACCACCACACACCACCCACAACTGTGTGCATCAGTGTGTGCGTGTGTGTACTTGATTGCGCTGCGTGTGTGTTTTCTAACACTCCACAATCAGACATTTTTAAGCAATCGATCCTGAGGCATCAATAAGCGCCTAGAGGACAGGTTGCTGAAAGCGTGTGGGGAAGGCTGTAATTAATACTTTGTTGCGTTTGTCGGGAGCGTGAATTGTAACTGGTTGAATAACAAATTGTTGTTATTTTAGAGCATCCAATTCATCCGCCGTCTGGCAGTGCGAATCCCTGGGTAGCCCCTGATGTTGAAGATGACTGCAACTACAGATTCAAATCGCATAGGGGTGTCTTTCACGTTTTTGCCAGCGATGAAGCACTTGCCGAAGATAAGCAGTGCGACTATCCTTATCCGGACTTGGATCAGTTCGTCACCGACATGAATACCATGTGTAACATGATTGCCGACGGACCATTGTAAGTATTTTTACCAAAACTTGTTCCCCACTTAAGACCTTGGCCCATTTTTTTGGCAGAAAATCATTCTGCTATCGACGACTGAGTTATCTTTCCTCTAAATTTCAACTGCACGTCCTTCTCAACGAGCTACGCGAGCTGGCTTCGCAGAAAGCAGTGCCCCATCGCGATTTCTACAACATAAGAAAGGTCGACACGCATATTCACGCCGCGTCCTGCATGAACCAGAAGCACCTACTGCGTTTTATCAAGAAGACACTCAAAAACCACGCCGACGAGGTGGTGACAAACAACAACGGCAAGAAAATGACGCTCAAGGAGGTGTTTCAAGTGAGTAATCTGCCAGCGTCGCAGCGAGCTGTGTAAACCATGTTTGTTATATCGTTGCATTTCATGATTAGATTCTAATGACTGTTTGCTATGGAAAGAAAGTTTCTTTCTTTGATTTGCTTCAGGTAAGCGCATTTTTTAAAGGCCAAATCAGTTCGGATTTCTGTAGTTCTCATTATTGCCCCCTCAACACCAATCTCCATTCATTTAAAGGCATGAATTCCATTCCAAACCATTTGCTGGAGAAATGCGCGGCTTACTAAGCATAGAATGAAAATTATTTGGTTGATGCGATGATGATGCTCACCTGAATGTGAATAATGAATAGACTCATTTCAGAGACTTCCCTCTCCTTGCTGCTGGGATACATTCAAATTTCTCACATGTGTGCCTTCCTAAATCATTTTGCGATAACACAACCTGCTTTTCAGTCGATGAATCTTACCACATACGACCTCACCGTCGACATGTTGGACGTACACGCCGATCGCAACACGTTTCATCGCTTTGATAAGTTCAACGCCAAATACAACCCCATTGGCGAAAGCAGGCTGCGAGAAGTCTTCCTTAAGACGGACAATTACCTCAACGGGAAGTACTTTGCTCGTATTATCAAGGAAGTCGCGAGTGATTTGGAGGAATCAAAGTATCAGAATGCGGAGCTACGTCTGAGCATTTACGGCAAGAGTCGCGAGGAATGGGACAAACTAGCAAAATGGGCCATCGCTTCAGATGTTTATTCTGACAACGTTAGATGGTTGATTCAGATACCTCGTTTATTGTGAGTTGCTTGTGGTGAATGATAAAATCGATATTATTGTTACTGATTGTTGATTGCAGCGATATCTTCAAATTGAACAACATGATGGAGCACTTCCAGGAGATCCTGACCAATATTTTCTTACCACTATTGGAAGTCACTGCAGTGCCATCGTCGCACCCGGAACTGCACAAATTCCTTCAGTATGTCATTGGCTTTGATTCGGTGGACGACGAAAGCAAGCCAGAGAATCCGCTCTTTGAGAAGGACATCAATTCACCGGACACATGGAGCGACACCGAGAACCCGCCGTACGCCTACTACCAATACTACATGTACGCCAACATTGCGGTGGTGAATCATTTCCGTGCCGATCGCGGCCTCAACACATTCGTGCTGCGTCCACATTGCGGTGAAGCGGGGCCTGTGCAGCACTTGGTCTGTGGTTACATGCTCTCCGAAAACATCTCACATGGTCTGTTACTGCGCAAAGTTCCCGTTTTGCAGTATCTTTATTATCTGGCACAGATTGGTATTGCCATGTCGCCACTTAGCAACAATAGCCTCTTCTTGAACTACCACCGCAACCCATTACCCGAATATCTCGCGCGCGGACTGTGTGTTTCGTTATCCACGGACGACCCGCTGCAGTTCCACTTTACCAAGGAGCCGCTTATGGAGGAGTACAGCATAGCTGCGCAAGTATGGAAGCTGTCCAGTTGTGACATGTGCGAGCTTGCGAGGAACAGCGTGCTCATGTCGGGCTTCCCACACAAGATGAAGCAGTACTGGTTGGGGCCCAACTACACCAAGGAGGGCGTCGCCGGCAACGACATCACGAGGACCAATGTGCCCGACATTCGCGTCGCCTTTCGCTACGAGACGCTCATTGACGAGCTGAACAATATCTTCAAAACCACCCATTCCAATGTGAAGGAGTGAGCTAGAAGTCGATCAGCCAGATTTATATTAATAGAACAGAGACCTGTTGATTTACGTAACTACATTTTTACATTCGTCTAACTATTTCGGTTTAAAAACACATTTATTTACATTTTTAAAGAGTTTAATGTACTTAGTGAGAAATATTAAGTAAAAAGTAAGCGTTGCAGTGATAACATATCTCCGCCTGTACCCAATTGTCCTTGAATGATTTTTGCTTTAGAATGTCGGGAATTGCAATCGGTTGAAGGACAATGGATTGTCATATAAGAGCGCTCTCCTTTCGCGAAAACTTTTATTGTTTTTTTCCACTTTGTTACGAATGCGTGCACGGGCCTAATGTCAGCATGAATTTTCCATGGATAATCGTTGTTACGTGTGTGTTGTGCAGTTATGTGGAGGGTAGTTATGACAGTTCGGACAAGATGCCATTTCCCAACTTACCAAATGCCGCACCACGTTCAGAAAACACCATTTGTCGAGAGGAGAGCCAATTGTACATCGAACACTTGAATAATATGACTTTGTGGGCACATAAAAGTAAGCAAGCACGTGAGATAAAAAAATATTTGTTGGTTTTAATCACTTGCATCCAAATCAGTGTGGGATGCCACAGCAAAATCCTCCGTCGGCGCCCTGCAGGGGGCCAACTTCCAGTTTGGTAATTTTGATGAATGCATGAGCGTATCGGGCCCTTTTCGCACGCAACATTGTTTCGTCCGCATTGAAGCCAATGTGCCTAGCGTGCATAATCGCAGTGACCCGTTTGGGATCAACTTTAATCCAAACGATCACGTTTTAAAGCGTTTATACGTAATTATTGATTACCCACGCGATTGATTACCATACTTATAACGTAAACACGTTTTTAATGCATAGAATACCGGCGATATCTCACAGCAAGCAAGAAACATCATCAACATTGGATGGTGCGTGCCAGCATCTTGCACCGCCATGGACCTGGAGCGGGCTTTAAATCAGTACCTTACTAAAACCGTGCATCCCTTCAACGCGTACAATGTCTCGTACGTGGCTAAGATTGAACAGAAGCATTGTCAGCGGGAAAAGGAAATCAATGTCCTTGACGGAGTTGACATCAGTTTTGGGTATTAAATACCAACTTAGCAAAGACCGTAAATGTTGCATTGAAATATAATTGCAGCATTCTCGTTGGCGTGCTGGTGCTGCTTGTAATTAGCGGTTCTATTTATGAAGTTAGATCATCACAGCGCGAGAATAAATCGAGTAGGTCGTGAGTGATTAACTAATGCAACAAACATAATTGATCGATATAAATAGGTTCGCTTCTGGGGCGCATCCTGTGCGCATTCTCGGCACGAAGGAGTTACGAGGATGTACAACGAGCGGACGAATCAAACGGCGCTTTAAAGGTCCTCTATGGTATTAGGACTTTTGCAATTGTGATGATAGTTACCGATCATCGATTCGGCACCTACATTTCGGGACCCATTTCCAACTTTGATTACATTGAACAGGTGAACATTACATTGACGGTCGGCTAGAGATGGAATGAAATGACATCGGCTTCTGCTTTTTCACAGGAATATAGGTCTTTATCGTCATGGTACCTCTTTCATGGCGATTTGTTCGTAGACACATTTTTTATTCTGAGTGGAATCCTGGTCACATATGGATTGCTCAAACAATACAATAAAAAAGTTATCCAGCCGGGCCTCATAATTGTGCTGCGCTACATGAGGTAGGATTAATATTCACAATAGCGAAAAATCAACTCACATGTGTTTCGACAAACATGACACGTTTGTGAAAGGTACACAGAGTAGCTGCACGTTTTAATCGTTCAAGCATTTTGATATTCAAGGGCAAACTGTTGCAGTTTCAGTTTTAATTTATTTACCGGGTTGAAATTAGTCATATGGTGAATTGTTTACTGTCTGTTCTATTAGATGCAATTAATTCTGAATTTATCGATGAGCAAAAGTCTAACACCCATACAACTAGTAATTAATGCACACGTACTCGACGTTCACTTGGCACCTCATGTTGCTACTTAATGCCGCTCCGATTTCCTCTCACTTATCTCATTAAGGCGATTGATTACAAATGTCATATAGTGTGTATTATTTCAAGGACGCATTGTAATTACAATTGTTAAATGTTAATTTCTTTCAGATTAACTCCAGTTTACGCATTCGTCGTATTTTTTTGGTCCAGCATCTTCCGGCACATCGGGTCGGGGCCATTTTGGAATTTTGTTGTACCGAAAGAGGTGCAAGATTGTCGAAAATACTGGTGGTCTAATTTGTTATATATCAGCAACTATGTTGGGGGACCGGATATGGTAAACACTAAACTAGATGTATTATTGCATTGAATGTTTAAACTTATTGTTTTGTTTAATTACAGTGCATGATTCACTCCTGGTATCTGCCTTGCGACTTCCATTACTTTATTATAGCGATTTTTGTCGTCAGAGTGCTTCACAACAACAAAAAACTTGGCCAGATTCTTCTGGGTCTACTCTATTTCATTTCTGTGTTGGTACCATTTGTAATAACAATAGTATATCGAAGACCAGGCGTGCTCCACTTTTATCCAGCAGTGTTTCTGGTCGACCCTAAAAGCAACCTCGACTTCCACCTCACCTACATCAAGACGCACACGCGAGCCTCCACATACATTCTTGGCATGTTCGGTGGGTACGCATTCTATAAACTGAAAGATAAGGACTTCAAAATGTCGGCGGTGCAGTCACACTTGCTCACACTGCTTTCACTGGTATGCCTTTTCTTCGGCATGGCAAGCGGCGCGGTGTTTTACAACCCCTACCACGAATACAATGTGATTGAAGCGGCGTTCTATACCTCACTGCATAGAAGTGTCTGGGCTTGTGGAACCATTGGAATAATCTTTGTCGCCTCATATGGGCACGCCACATGGATATACAAAACTCTCGCATGGTCGCCCTGCATTGTCCTGGGAAATCTAGTTTATGGCGTTTATTTGGTTCACATGTTATTTCAATTGCGAGCGGTTGGAATGGCGTCAAGTCCAAGAACTTTTAGTTACTTCACGACGGTAGGGAAAGCCCAATTGCCAATCAATTTCAATTAAACTAAATATATATTTGTAGTTTTCCTACGCAGTCAGCGACGTAGTGCTGTCCTTCATCCTGAGTTTTCTCATTTTCGTAGCTATTGAGAATCCGTTCAGGAAGATTATTAAAGTGCTGCTCTTTCCAGTGCGTGACAACAAAACGCACTCAACCAAAGACTCGATTGAAGTTCCTGAACATTTCGGTAGTGTGCGCACGAGTCGTTTGTGAATATACGCAAAAAAGTGTGAGCCAGTTCTCAGCTGGACACTAACAAAGACTGACAATTGCGAAATAATTCTTTTCAAGGCCGTAACGTAAAAATAAAAGGATTTTTTAAGGTATTTTCTACTTTTTACGGATCGCCGCACGCATCTTCATATCATTACTAATAAAACTAAACATAATGATGACCATATTCATTTTTATTTACTGCGCAAATTATGACGATGATCTGGGCTTCAGCTCATCAAAACAAGCCCGCAAGAAAATGTTGTTCTTTTTGAGCGGATTATAGAAATCGTGCCCCTTACTCCAATCATAGCTCACAGCATAGGCGAATATCTGCCCATTGTGATTGAATGCACATCGCGAAATCGGCTGCTCCATTGCCTCAGACGGCTTGAGCTTGGTCCTTGCATCCTTATCCCAGAAGCTAAAGGTCCCATCCGACCCCACCGTAGCCAACGTGCCGTGCACCGGATGAAATGCAATATCATTCACCGCATAAATATCTTGGTATCCATTTGGTGCACCGTTAGATCGGTGGCACTTGAATGTGAAGTTGTCTTTGGGATTTGGAGGATTAACATACTGAATAGCAACACGACCTTCAACTGATCCCAGGGCATAACCTGTGGGCGCCTTCTTCTTATCTCTGTTTCAAGATACAAGCAAATTAAAACATACTTTCTAAGCAATATTTGGCAATTATCATATTTCCCTACCTGAAAATAGCCACACATCTATGCTGATATTTAAGTGGACTCTCAGTTTTTTTAAATTCTTTTGGTTGCCCCTCCAGTTGATAGATAATGATGTGTCTTCCAGCAGTACTCACCACTGCCATTGGATAATCTACATCAGCACAGTAGCACCTTTCTGGCAGATTAATAGTGAGAATCGGGTTGGGCGAACGCGTATCCCAGAATTTCAAAGTCTTATCCCATGAGCCAGTCATAAGACATGAGTAATTGGGTGCTTTGATCCAATGGCATGTTTTTATGGGCGCGTCATGCGCAGCTACCTGCAGCAGTTGATTACTGCCCAAGTCCCATACCTTGGCTTGCTTATCACATCCTGCCATAAACACTTTGGTGCCATCATCACTCCAGCACACATCCAGCACTGGACCGCCACAGGTTTGCAATGATTTCGGGACTGTTTTCCCGCTCTGTTCCACCTCCCAGCAACGCACGTTGTTGTCCCAACTTCCGGCAATCAGGAAGTTTTGCGGCAGAGTGCTTGGTGAAAACGATAAACAACTCACCGAATCGTCCGGTGGCGATATTACTTCGTAATCCTTCATTGGGTTCGAGTTTGGGGTGGTTGTGGTTGCACCAAACGTGCCCAGCGTTGTAGATTTAAACATCTTCCTTCCTTCTTATTTTATTTAATTATTTGATGCTTACTTTGAATCAAACACATTTAAAATACGAGCGAAAAGTTTTGAGGTTATTTGTATGCAACACAAAAACACACCTGCATAAAATGCTTTTGTGCACTACAGGTTGCATATAGTTGCATCCATAGCAGACGCTTTCAGATCAAATTCAAAGTATACACAAACATAATTACGAATTTTTCTAGAAAATAGCAAATACTAATGCAAATTGTAATTATTTAAATAGTGCACTGTGGTATAAAACAACCCAAGTAGGTATATAGTAATGGGATTGTGCCTAACTATACGCACGCGCACGGAGTAAATTGATCCAAGGGTGCACTGGTGTAGACTGTGGGCAAATTCCTGCCCTCCTATACAAAGAATATAAATTTCATCATCCACATCATTCAACTACCTGCTAAGGTGCCAAGGTGCCCCCAAAACACACATAATGGTCGACTTAAGCAGCGCCACACAGGACGGCCCCATCGAGCACGGCTTTTCCAATAGCGTTTTCGTCCTTCCCGCATTAATCATCATCACGCTCGCTGGTACATAATCCTGATTATAACTATTTAAATGTTGTAACACACCTACAACCATAACATCCGCATGCACCTTAGTTTTAGGCCGATACTTTCATCGGCTTTATAAAACTTGTTGAAGTAGCATTATCACGCAATCACAGCGAGCGGCATAAAAACGTTTCGAGTCAGCATTAAATTGTCACATCGTATGCTTATAGATAACCGATTCCTGCTACTAATCAAATCGACGTAACATTACTTGTATAACTAGTAAAACCTTCAATCAACGCCTAACCGCTCGTCAGTTATCATACGCTTGTCGTACAAAATGGACGGAATGGATTTACTGCAGGGGGTGCAGGACGCAGACAGTGAGGGTGCCATGCCCGAATTACCCCCCGATATGGGTCAATTCAAAATGCCTAGCTTGGAGCAAATGGTACACCTCTTAGAAAAGATGGACATCCCGGAGGAGGAAAAAGCTAAAATCATGGAGGGATTCACTAACAAAGCGGACGTTTTAGCCAAACTAGCAGGCCAGGGCGCAGGCAGAATCAACGATGCGATGAGCCACAACCGCGGCATCTTCGACCCTTATTCAGGGGGATCGTACTATCTGCTCTTGCTCATGCTTTCCATTATCGTTATGATTTTCGGTGAGTTGTTTGTTTTTGTTTGCGTGCGTGTTATGGCCTCGCTGCGCTTATGTGTTATCAGTTATCACTTTAACACGTTGCCGGCCAACGTGTAACAACGCGATGTAACCGCAACATGTGTCTCACTCGTTGTACATTGCTAGAAATATAGAAACACATAAAAAGATGGAAGTGAATATCGGGAAGACAGAGTCTAGCACCGTGAATATGTTTATATTTATGATCGCCCTCGTTGTGATTAGTGGTGTGCTAGGTAAATGGAATTATTTTTGCAAACTTGTTACATCTGTAACCATCTGGAAGTAGGATAAATATTTCCTGTGCACTTTAATTTTCTTTTCCTTTCTTTGCACAGCATTCTTCGGCTACAAGCTGTACAAATCCCTGACTGATAAGGAACGCAAACGAGAAGAAAAACGTAAACTGAAGCAGATGAAAAAGAAGAAATAACGCATCGTAACAAGTCTTAACTTGCGCCGACTCTTCCAAAGTGTTTAATTTAAGAGAAATCTATCCTTGTTTCATATGTTATAATAAAATACCAATAATTCACTTGTGTGCATTACTCACTTGACTCGTGGATTGTGATTAGATTAAGTTATCAGAAAATTTCGCACTCATTTTAGCGCATATTCAGTCTCACCGGGAACGGTACTAGTAAGTACATTTAGTAATAAAATAATAGAGCAAGTAAATTTCAAAAAGATGCTGTGAACCTCGATAAAGATACCAAGGATAACCGAAAAGGGAGATGAGAAGACAAGAAATGACAAGATTAAAAAGGACTGACTCGTTTTAGTCTTAAATATTAATATGAACAAATAATTATTAACTCATTTCGGATAGACCCGGTCGCTGCTGCTTCCTCATCTGCTGACCATCATCTCTTTCATACCTATTGTAGCGATAATTGCCTTGATTACTTCTTTGATTGTAACTGTTATGTCGATTTGTGAACTGTCGATTATTCTCCGTTAAAAACGGAGGTGGTTTGATCTCCTCACACAGCTGCTTATCTAAACTACCTTCATGTATATGCCCCTGTTCAGTAAAATATTTCTCAATTCTGTTTAATTCTTGCAGTAAGCTGGCGTTGCCGCTCTTCTCCACAGCAGCATGCACTTCTTCAATCACCTCTCTGTTGAATGTCTGTTTAACATTGCCTTCCCCTTCAAGTACACTCTTGAGTAAATTCACAGTTTCATCCAGACGACCAATACGTGTCAACGCAATTGCTTTGAGATTCCTCACTGTGGTATAATTCTGATTCTTTGTGTTAGCTAGAATTTCTATGCAAGCCTCTGGCTGGTTGTGATTCACAGCCAGCGCAGCACAAAATGTCGTCGCGCGTCGCATTGGAAAATGACCTGCATCTTTAAGACAATTCCACACACTCAAAGCATATTTACAACTGTCTGCTGTGTTTAGTTTGTAGCATGCTGCCATAAGCAAAACTATAATGTTTCTTGGGTATTTGGTGCCCTCAATCTGCCTGGATTGTATCTTCTCATATGTAGTCAACATCTCTTTGTACATTTTATGCTCATATAACAAATCTAAGAGCAACTGATAGGTGATGAGTTGCTCAAAAAATCCTTCTAGTTTTGGTGAATTAAAACATTCTAGAGCAATAGCAGGTTTCTGCAAATGGTGCAACATTCTCATGACCACTGGCCCAAACACAAAATTGCCAAACCTGAGTTGTTTGTTTTGCTCATTGAATTTGTTCATCATTTGTATGATTAATGTTATATCATCTTCAGTGGCCAGGTGTATCATGTTCTTCAAATCTTCAGTAAAGATCATGTTCTTGGAGTTTTCAGATGCATATTCTTCCATTTTGATCCGGAACTTCTCAGAGATGTTTCCCAATTGTGCATCAGTTCTAGCTCTCTGCTGGATATAAGCATCAATGCCTAGTGTGACTGGGGAATATAATGTCCGCACTACAAAGACGAAGTTAACAGAGAATTTATATTTGAATAAATATCACTAGTGTCACTGAATGTACTTACCTTGTAATAATGGTTTAGATGGCCATATCAAACACTTTAATGTAGTTTTCGCAGCAAATGCAGATAACACTTTGTAGGTTTGAAATACATGTGCCATTGCAACTTTTCAATTAATTTTATTCTAAAGTATTGAAAATTTTGCCGTTTCGCATGTGACAAACCTAACCACAAACTTAGAAATTTAGTTACCATTAGTAACTTTGATGTAACTCAACGACAGGGGTACCCCTGACTATGCGTCGTTTAGCCGCATAAACAAATTCAAATTTTTAGTTGGACGTGATGCGGAAAAATAAACATGAAATAATATTGTGCTGTTTGTGGATATCTGTGTATGAATAGTATTTTTTTGTGCACATTTGATTAAGATTTGTGAGCTTAATCGCTTTAATATTCTCTATTACTTTCACATACTTTATAAATGGACGCAGGGCCAAATGGATCACGACAAATTCACCCGCGGTGAGATGAACGACGGCAAATTCACCCACGGTGAAGTGGACAACAGCAAGTTCACCCGCGGTGAAATGGACGACGGCAAATTCACCCACGGTGAAGTGGACAACGGCAAGTTCACCCGCGGTGAAATGGGCGACGGCAAGTTCACCCGCGGTGAAATGGACGAAGGCAAATTCACCCACGGTGAAGTGGATGGCGGCAAATTCACCCGCGGTGAAATGGACGTCGGCAAATTCGCCCGCAGTGAAACGGACTATGGCAAATTCACCTGCGGTAAAATGGGCGGGGGCACTTTATTCAGTTTTGGAGCAGAAAAAAAGTTTTTAGTAGCCTATATTGTAGAGAATCCTTCAAGGATCAAGAATTTGCCGTCTTTTCTTTTCTAGCCCTTTTAGTTTAGGAGTTATTAGCGTTTAAAATTTTATTGTAATTTCAAAGGAAACAAATTTAACAAAAAAGATCGGCCCTGTTCTTCGGCCGAAAATATCTTTTTGAGTTTTGCACCGCCATTTTATAGTTTAAGAGACGCTCTATACAACACATGCCATTTTAATCCGCTAAACATTCGGGAAGTGCCCTAAAATGCCCTTCAAACATTGGCCTTTTTTGGAAATTTTGAAAACATGCTGTGGAAAACACCCTGTATCTCCCAAACTATTACACTTTTTTGGTGTTTTTCAACGCCATTTTATAGTTTAGGAGACGCTCTATACAACACATGCCATATTAATGCACTAAACGTTGTGGAAGTGCCCTAAAATGCCCTTCAAACATTGGCCTTTTTTGGAAATTTTGAAAACATGCTGTGGAAAACACACTGTATCTCCCAAACTATTACACTTTTTTGGTGTTTTTCAACGCCATTTTATAGTTTAGGAGACGCTCTATACAACACATGCCATTTTAATCCGCTAAACATTCGGGAAGTGCCCTAAAATGCCCTTCAAACATTGGCCTTTTTTGGAAATTTTGAAAACATGCTCTGGAAAACACCCTGTATCTTCCAAACTATTACACTTTTTTGGTGTTTTTCAACGCCATTTTATAGTTTAAGAGACGCTCTATACAACACATGCCATTTTAATCCGCTAAACATTCGGGAAGTGCCCTAAAATGCCCTTCAAACATTGGCTTTTTTTGGAAAATTTGAAAACATGCTGTGGAAAACACCCTGTATCTCCCAAACTATTGCATTTTTTTGGAGTTTGTCACCGCCATTTTGTAGTTTAAGAGACGCTCGACACAATACATGCCATATTAATGCGCTAAACGTTCTGGAAGTGCCCTAAAATGCCCTTCAAACATTGGCCTTTTTTGGAAATTTTGAAAACATGCTGTGGAAAACACCCTGTATCTCCCAAACTATTGCACTTTTTTGGTGTTTTTCATCGCCATTTTGTAGTTTAAGAGACGCTCGACACAATACAGGCCATATTAATGCGCTAAACGTTCTGGAAGTGCCCTAAAATGCCCTTCAAACATTGGCCTTTTTTGGAAATTTTGAAAACATGCTGTGGAAAACATCCTGTATCTCCCAAACTATTACCCTTTTTTGGTGTTTTTCAACGTCATTTTATAGTTTAAGAGACGCTCTATACAACACATGCCATTTTAATCCGCTAAACATTCGGGAAGTGCCCTAAAATGACCTTCAAAAATTGCTATTTTTTTACGTTTTTTTTAATTTTTTGGGTCGTCAAGCAGGGACAAATTTTTATTCCAACATTCTTTTTTCTGCAAAACTTGAAATAATTTATACATTTTTGTCTGAAGAACAGGGTCGAACTTTTTAAGTTAAAATATTTTTGGCCGAAGAACAGGGCCGAACTTTTTGTGTTAAAATTTTTTGGGTCGAAGAACAGGGCCGAACTTTTAAAGTTAAAATTTTTACGGCCGAAGAACAGGGCCGAACTTTTTAAGTTAAAATTTTTTGGCCGAAGATCATTTTTTCCAGCGAAATCAAAATAAAACTTTAATCGCTAATAACTCCTGAACTAAAAGGGCTAGAAGGGAACGGACGGCAGATTCTTGACCCTTGAAGGATTCTCTACAATATAGGCTATTAAAAACAGCCCTTTTTTTTCGCCTCAAAACTGGAAAAAGTGCAAAGAGGTACCTCTTATAGGTTTTTTGATTTTTGAAAAAATCAAACTAAACACGCTATTCTGTAAAGAACCCTTTAAGGATTAAGGGCCTGAAGTCCGTTTTGTTCTAGCCCTTTTAGTTTCCGAGATAATCGCAATTAAAAACTTTAAACGCTAATAACTCGAGAACTAAAAGGGCTAGAACAGAACGGACTTCAGGCCCTTAATCCTTAAAGGGTTCTTTACAGGATAGCGTGTTTAGTTTGATTTTTTCAAAAATCAAAAAACCTATAAGAGGTACCTCTTTGCACTTTTCCCAGTTTTGAGGCGAAAAAAAAGGCTGTTTTTAATAGCCTATATTGTAGAGAATCCTTCAAGGGTCAAGAATCTGCCGTCCGTTCCCTTCTAGCCCTTTTAGTTCAGGAGTTATTAGCGTTTAAAGTTTTATTTTGATTTCGCTGGAAAAAATGATCTTTGGCCAAAAAATTTTAACTTTAAAAGTTCGGCCCTGTTCTTCGGCCGAAAAAATTTTAACTTTAAAAGTTCGGCCCTGTTCTTCGACCCAAAAAATTTTAACACAAAAAGTTCGGCCCTGTTCTTCGGCCAAAAAAATTTTAACTTAAAAAGTTCGACCCTGTTCTTCAGACAAAAATGTATAAATTATTTCAAGTTTTGCAGAAAAAAGAATGTTGGAATAAAAATTTGTCCCTGCTTCAGGACCAAAAAAATTTAAAAAAACGTAAAAAAATAGCAATTTTTGAAGGGCATTTTGGGGCACTTCCCGAATGTTTAGCGTATTAAAATGGCATGTGTTGTATAGAGCGTCTCCTAAACTATAAAATGGCGTTGAAAAGCACCAAAAAGTGCAATAGTTTGGGAGATACAGGGTGTTTTCCACAGCATGTTTTCAAAATTTCCAAAAAAGGTCAATTTTTGAAGGGCATTTTAGGGCACTTCCCGAATGTTTAGCGCATTAATATGGCATGTGTTGTGTAGAGCGTCTCTTTAACTACAAAATGGTGGTGAAAAACATAAAAAAAGTGCTATAGTTTGGGAGATACAGGGTGTTTTCCACAGCATGATTTCAAATTTTCCAAGAAAGGCCAATGTTTGAAGGGCATTTTAGGGCACTTCCCGAATGTTTAGCGGATTAAAATGGCATGTGTTGTGTAGAGCGTCTCTTTAACTACAAAATGGCGTTGAAAAACACCAAAAAAGTGCAATAGTTTGGGAGATACAGGGTGTTTTCCACAGCATGTTTTCAAATTTTCCAATAAAGGCCAATGTTTGAAGGGCATTTTAGGGCACTTCCCGAATGTTTAGCGGATTAAAATGGCATGTGTTGTGTAGAGCGTCTCTTTAACTACAAAATGGTGGTGAAAAACACCAAAAAAGTGCTATAGTTTGGGAGATACAGGGTGTTTTCCACAGCATGTTTTCAAATTTTCCAAAAAAAGCCAATGTTTGAAGGGCATTTTAGGGCACTTCCCGAATGTTTAGCGGATTAAAATGGCATGTGTTGTGTAGAACGTCTCCTAAACTATAAAATGGCGTTGAAAAACACCAAAAAAGTGCCATAGTTTGGGAGATACAGGGTGTTTTCCACAGCATGTTTTCAAAATTTCCAAAAAAGGTCAATGTTTGAAGGGCATTTTAGGGCACTTCCCGAATGTTTAGCGGATTAAAATGGCATGTGTTGCGTAGAGCGTCTCTTTAACTACAAAATGGCGTTGAAAAACACCAAAAAAGTGCAATAGTTTGGGAGATACAGGGTGTTTTCCACAGCATGTTTTCAAAATTACATAAAATTGCCATCTTTTAAAGGGCATTTTAAGGTACTTTCGTTAAGACCAGCGTTAACATCTTCAGTAACACATATAATCACGTTAATTTTTTTCAATAAATATAGTTAAATATATACAATAAATTAATATGGATTACGTATACAACATCAAAGAAAATAAAACTACCAACAGTATTGGTATTTTTTGAGCGTTAAATAAGAGAAGTTTGGTGCAATGTTAGCACAACTCGTTACAACCTGGACACCTTAAAATATTCGATTGTGGTTACCTGGTGAGAACAAAAACTCACTCATAGGAACATATCACGGGAAAATCGGAAACATGTTAAATAAATATCAGAACATTAATAAATTTCTATATTATATAACACAAAATACATCTTGAAATTTCATGGCATATAGATAAATATACAGAAACGTGACTTATTTAAATAAGCGCAATAGACGTCCATGGTTCATTTATGCAGATCGGTAACCCGCCCATAAAGAGAGCAACTCCATGACAGTGAATTTAAAAGCTGTACTGTCGACAGATAGCTCTCTTTATTTTCGAATTACGCGTTGGAGGATTTTTCCCATTTGCTGCATGAACTGGGATAATGATCGAACCAATCCTGTAATATGCGGACAAATTAAAAACGAATAGGTATCTTATGGATGCATTTCGAAAACTTCGCCCGCGACGGTTTACCATATAAATAAATATATAAGCTACACGCTAAACCTGCCCGGCGTCCGTGTTATCACTGGCCAAGTTATTACCGTTATCATTGTGTCGCGTGTTTTCCACATTAGTACATTTTGATAACGCGCCGCAATTGTTTCGCAAGATTCGAGGTATACGGTGACGCAAACACGATGTTTGAATTAGAATTTTCAGATTCGTTGATTAAACAGATCCTGGGCCTTATCACAGCCTTGTTGTTTGCACTTTATACTCGTTTGTTCAAACACACACGAAATTATACCACCGCTTGAACCGAAGCTGCTTTTTCAGCGACTTCGAAAATGAAACTAATTGTCAGAGTAAACAAACGGTGCGCGGCGAAGGCAGGTGAAATCGTGTGGTAATTATGCAGGTACGCCATGTACACACACACACGACACGCACACAAACGCACACTTTTCCACTGAGATACGCCCTGTACTAGTTTAAACACAAATCGAAACTGATTAACACTTTGGCAGCCGGTATTGTGCACTTGTTATTGCTTCGAGGAGCATTTGGCGACTTAAATCACGAGTGCACTCTGTACATGTATGAATGACGAGGAGATCGATTCCATTATTTATTGATTGGGAATTTGTTTTTCTCGGCGAATGCGCGCGCCTTTTGCACTTTGCAGGTATACAACACACCGGGGTACCGGGCAACGGCGTTATCAAATTTAATTGTAAATAAAATGCGGCGATAAACCGTGCGACGCGAGCTTATCGTGTTCGTGTTTTATGTGCGCGCTCGTCGCATTATTTAAAATACTGCAGAATTCTAAAGGTATTTCTTCAAATGTATTTCCATATTTTAACTGATTATTGTACCGCCATTTTGACTTAGTTTTTGCTTGAGAAATGATTTCTAACAGTATAGTATTAACATACCTCTTTGTTGATTTGCAGGGCGTTGTTTATCGATCAGTACCCAGTTTTGCACCTCGGGTTTTCACTGTGCTGTGCTCTGGTCTCTGCAGGATTTGAAAGAAGAGTGACCTGCGCTGAACAATTGCTGCGAGTCGTATGCGCTACCTGTACGACACGTAGGCGACTTATATATCACCTCAGTGCCGGTGACTTCACGCATTCTTATCACTTATACATTTTTATGTAATGCGTGCGTTTGTTTGCGTCTAACATTGCAGCGCTGCCGAGTAAATCTGTGATGAAATACCGGGTGCATTTTAATTGGTCGACCTGACTCGCATTCAGCTCACGATTTTTAACCGTGCCGATGTTAATTAAGCTTAAATACAGAAAGAAACTGGGCACTGTGTAGAAGCATTGTTTAATTGAGCAAAGATAAAGATTACAAATCATGCTTATCATGTGGCATGCCATAAAACACGCACTTTGTTTATATAAATTATCTCATTCTAATTGTAAATCCTAATTTAAATATTTGATTTTATAACAATTTAATTAAGCGACCTCCAAAACTTGTTTACTTCATACTTTATGTGTTGAACAATAAAAATTTTCGGAATTCAAAAAGTCAAAGCAGTATAGGCAACTCAAAATACAGCAAACAAGTCTACGTGCAAAAGTAACTCCGCATTGAAAACACGGATTGTTGGACGCATGTTACTATCCATTTTCAACTCAACTGGCGGCTGTCGGTCGCCGTGCTTTGTGCTTATCAGTTTGCCTATAGATCTTGCCGGCGCCAGTTGTGCCATTTTTTGCTCACATTAAAACATAAATACAAACAAGATGTTCAAGAAAACTGTCTTCATGCTTGTCCGTAGCGACTTGCTCGCTCAAAGTACGTACAATATACTTAAGTTAAGTTAAAACGCTCATAATCAAAGCTGATTTACTTGTCTCTTTAAGTGGGATAATAATAGGAATAATAGAACGATTTTCATGTGTTTATGGGTACTTTAAAAAGGAGAAGAACGCAAAGGAAGCGACTTAACTTAAGTCAAGAGGGCCGCTAGTTTAATAACGGTTATTTTGGTGCTTTGCCGTTAAGTATTTTACGCGTGTTACGTTGTCTTTACTCGCGCCTTCCTGATTACCTTGAAAAGTTAAACGCGTTTTGCTTTCCACACGTACAAACACACGCAGCTAAATTTATTCAGCAGAACTGAACCTAACTTGTATAGATATTGAAATTTGATGGAGTTGATTCTAATAATACTTTTTTTAACTTTTATGTGGTTAGAAGTACGTCCACGCAAATTTACGCGTTCCTATCGAATTTTATGACCTTCTTTCTATTGTTACTAATCATGGTCGAGGAATTAAATGCAAAAAAGAATTTCACCTAAAACTGTTAGCGACCGTAATCTTTATATAATTTGATTATGTAATAATCGCCTGATGTCACCTTGGAAATAAATCCGTTCTCTGATAAGACCTGACAAGTTTTAATAACAGAGCAATTGAGTCTGACGAGCGCAAACAGCGCAAATGATGCAGTATTATTGATCATGTGTTTGTTTAGATATCGTTTAGAACATAATAAACATATATGCCTAACAAACAGTATTTGCTTATAATGATAATACTGATTTTTTTTCTCACTTTTATCTAGATCGCGCTATGTCCAATGTTGGCTTCATTGGCATGGGCAATATGGGTGCCAAGATGGCGACCAACATGATCAAAAAGGGCTCGAAACTAAAGGTGTTTGATGTTGTTGAGAGTGCCGCCAAGAGCGTGGCAGGCGCGACTGTATGTAAAACTCCACAGGAGGCGGCAACTGATGTAGATGTTGTGTTCACCATGCTTCCCGATGGTCACGTTGTAAAAGATACTGTCCTACGGGCCGACGGCATCACAAAAGGCATTAAAAAAGGTGCTTTAATGATTGATTGCTCTACAATCGAACCAAAACACGCACAGGAATTGTCCGCCATTGCTAAGGACAACGGATACAGATTTATTGACTGCCCTGTTTCCGGTGGTGTAACTGGTGCCGCAGCCGCCACTCTGACCTATATGATTGGTGGTTCAAAAGACGATGTTGAGACTGCCAGGCCATATCTATTACAAGCCGGAGCCAAAATATTCCACTGCGGAGGACCTGGTGCGGGCCAGATCGCTAAACTCTGCAATAACTTGATTCTTGGTGTCACAATGGCCGGTACTGCAGAGTCCTTCAATATGGGTATTCGCGCTGGTCTCGATCCCAAGGTACTTACCGATATTATTAACGTTTCTACTGGCCGTTCCTGGTCGTCGGAGACTTACAATCCAGTGCCCGATATATTACCCAATGTGCCATCCAGTAATAAGTATGATGGCGGTTTCATGGTCAAACTGATCGCGAAGGATTTGGGACTTGCGGAAGCTGCTGCGGTATCAGTGAATAGTCCATTGCCAATGACTGCGGCTGTGCATCAATTGTATAGGGCAATGATGAATCATGGGCTCGGCGATAAGGATTTCTCTGTTATTTATCAGTTTTTGCAAGGGAAGAAACCTTGAATCAAGGAAGCAAAATAAACTATGTTTAACTATGCCTGTAACAAGTGATTCTAATATGAATTTTATTTAATTCCCTGAAACGTTTCCCTAACTATGCTGATTCAAATTCAGTAAAATTTAAATATTACTTTGCTAGATTTTTTATCAGATTAAGCCGGCGTCCGTGTATGGCTGGTTGCCTATATTTTCATGACCTTGCACATCGAAACAATGTTTAACATGAAATGCATTACGCTCAACGCAAGTTTATTGCATAGAATATTGTATATTTTAACATTAGAAGTAGATAAAAAAAAACATAAATTCTATAAAATACACTCAAACGACTCTAGTGTAAAGGTTGCTTTACTGCCTTTAATGTTTGACAGGTGTACGTGCAAAACACAAATTGTGTAGGCCGAATAAAATACCTTGAATTGATTACGTTTGGTCCATTTGACCGTTGGCATTTTCTAAATTTTTTGCGATATTTTTCTCATCGAATTTAGCTTTGAGGGAGTGAATACAAATGGTTGCAATGAATGTGGCACTTTCTGACGCACTCGGTGAGTTGACCATACGAATCGGAATCACACATGTTCTGTTGTGCTCCGATTGTTCGCTGCGCTCGCTCGACGTTGGCAATCTGCTGGCAAACCTGGCATTTTCTAACTGGCAAGGTAGCGAACAGTCGCGCTGAGGTGGTCCTAGCAAGCAATAAGTTTAGAACGGCCGAACAATTTGTGTTTATAGGTTAGATGAGGAAACGAGCCGATCTCCAGCATTTTGTGGGATAGTGCTGCTATACCGGAAACAGTGTGACCTGTCCCGCTGAAGCCGTAATTAAATAAAATGGGGATGATAATAGCTAAGTTTCGGGTAAGTTTTCTAACTATGCTAAATACCTGCGCCGGCACTTAACCATTTATGTAACTTATAGAAGAAGAAGAGTAATAGTGACCTCTTAGAGAAAATTGATAAGGAGATCACCTCAATTGAAAACTTCCAAAGAAACACGGAGCAGCAACGAAAACGCATTGTTGGTTCATTCCTGGTGGCATCTGTGGGCATATACATTCTCTCTGCAGTTGTATTCTACTTCTTTTACTTTTATCCACAGAACTTCAAAGAGCGATTGCTTTATTTGGTGCCATTCATTTTAGCCCCTACATTGTAAGCAACCAGTAAAACACATATAATAATATATTATAATTAAAATTAATTTATTCTAGCATATTCTTTATGAAACGTACTATATCATGGTACTTCAATAGAAAACTAACAAAGAATCAGAAGAAAATGGTGGATTTGAGAAGTGAAAAGAAGAAAATACTTGAAAATATTATGGAAACTGAAACCTACAAAGTGGCAAGAGGTTTACTAGAGAAATATGCACCAGAACAAGTAAGAAGAGTAAACATTGGACAAGAATTGACCCCTATTCGAAACACGTCAGTTGCTGCAATGACGCCGTCCAACCAAGCAGGTAATTAATGCATGTTGCATTAATATTGCTAAATACTGATAATATTATTATTACGAAAATAGGTTTGCGAAATCGGATTCCACCAAACAGCGGCATGTCCCTGAAATCAAACATAACACAAACACCTTTAATGAATGCAAAAGGCCCGGGACCTTCACAGCTGTCAATGGCGACACCTTTTAATAGAAATTTGATGACTGTTGCGCCAACGCCGATTACACCAATCCCGCGTTATATCCCGTCGAAAGATCGCACCTTCCTGGATAAAGTAGTCGACTATCTTATCGGCGACGGGCCCAACAATCGCTACGCACTGATTTGCAAACAATGCTCGGGTCACAATGGTGAGTGAGAACTTTCGCATAATAACTAGATACTAACGAGTGTGTATTTAGGTATGGCATTAATGGATGAATTTGAGTACGTTTCATTCAAGTGCTGCTACTGCATGGCTGTTAATTCTGCGCGTAAAGTGCGCCCCATCGCCCCGAAGCTGCACTTCGATAGTCCCGAACTACCGCAATTACCAGCACCAGTCTCGGATCAAAGTGGCACGTCGGAATCGGAAAAGAATTCTGGTAGTGATACAGACGCTGAAGACGCGGATGTTCGCCCCACGCCTACTCTGGAAACACTCTTCCGCAAGCACACCGAGAGCAGGGGTGTGGGCAATGACGAGGCTACCGTGTCGTCCGACAACGAGCCGAACGACTTCGACAAGCTCTCCGACCTGGAGAGTCGCGATTCGGAAGTCGAGGCGCAGCCGGTGAATGCCACGCAGACAATCGAATGAACATCGAAGACTGATTTATTGCTAACTTGTAATAAATTTTGTACATATGTCGTAACATTAACACACGCGCAAAATCGAACACGTACGAATCAAATTCGCTTCTCTCCCCCACATTTATTTTCTGCTTTCTGTCTCTTAGCGCTATATAAATTTCTCGTTCACTATCGTTTATGTTGTGTTAATTATTCACTATTGTTGAATCGTTTCGAGAATATTTATTCAAGTTGATATTGTAACATGACTAACGTATAATACTGCTCCTGCTAGAATATTGCATATTTCGTGAAACGGATTGTCGTTTATCTTTTTGTAAAAACATGTGATTTATTTATATTACACGGGAATGTTTAATGCTGACTATGTTGAAGTATTATTTACTAATTAATAAACTTCACGATTCATTATTTAATGCAGATATTTTACTCACAACCCTAGTGTGAACTCCTCTTTAGAATGGTTCGTTCGCGTAACTTCGTGTAAGTGCCGACCGCCAACAATTAGTTAACGCCGCGTTAATGTACAATCCAAGCACATGCAACGCACATGTGAAATCTTTTCGTAAGTGAATTAAACATGGGTAAAATGATAGTATCTCAAGTGATTACAAAAAGCAAAGGGGCCCGATCGACATGTTGTATGTATATTCTTATAATAAATTCGGTGACGTATTTTAACACGAATCTTGCAGTACAATTTCAAAATGGAGAACTTGTGGAAGATCAAGAAATACCGTTATCCTGTGGTCTATGTTATAATGATGCTCAGCGGGTAATTCCTGTGTTGGCTTCAGATACACTTATTTACACAGGGCGCGTGGCGGAGCAAAATGCCTACAACACATTTCTTGCCGTCCGAAACAAGAAAACAAATAAGGTTAGACTAAATCACATTGCTACAAGCGCCCCCTTACAACATCTAAGAAACTATTTAAATTTAAACAATTGCTTTTTTTAATAAATGCAGATTCGGCTTGTTTCTATAAATGAAGCTTTACTTAAGCCTCAACCACCCCAATTGAGGAAGATTATGGACAGCACAATGATGGAAACTAACCAACGAGCTCTCACAGAACTAAACAAAGAGTTTGGTTCCAAGAAAACAAAGAGGCAAACCGAAACACTTGAGAGATTGAAAGTTAACATTGATAACTACAAAGATCAATTAGAAAAAACTGTTGCAAGTATGATACATAACTATATTTTATTTAGCATATAATATATAATGAATATCTCCTCTATTCTCAGACATAAGTTTGGATGAAATGCAGATTGAAGAACCAACACAAACATCTGAAATCCTTCCGTTTGTGAATAAAAACGCAGCAATTACCGCTGATGTCTACACCCTCAAGACATTGATACCTGAATTAGTGCTAAAAAGCCTTGAAGAACCCGCACGTGAACTGATGGAAACTGAAGAGGACCAAATTACAACAAATGACTATGTGAAAAAACAAATTCTCGCTTTACAGGGATCCAGAGATGAAAACGCCCAAGAACATGTTTCCATGTTACTAGTATTGGATGCATTGATGACTATTCAATCAGCAACAGCAAGGAGTATTTCACTAAAGGGATGCCAGTGTAGTCAGTATTCCAAGGTGTTGAATGACTTCATTCTCAATAACTTTACAGTGAAAACTGAAAGAACTAGGTAAAATATACAAATCTAGTCCTTGTGATTGTAACAAATACAATTTTGTTTTGTTCCAGAACGCGACCTTTGTCCATGAAAGACAAAGCTTGCTGCTACATAATTGTCCTGAGTTTGTTGCTAAACAAATTGAAGGTAAACTTGAACGAAATTGGAATTCAACTGAAAGTGGGCGTCAAAAAGTTAAACGACCTCTGCAGTATGTTGCTGCTTCACATTAGTGGCAAAGAGGCATCTGTCAAGCTTCCTTTACCAGCCCCTCGTGTGTTTACCACGAAAAAAAACAAGGGGCGCAAATAAAACTCACGATATATTAATAAACTGATGTTTAAAGTTTCAACTTTTTCGCGTCTAAATGTTGCTTCACCTTTGTGTTTTTCACACTGTGTTTACCTTTAATCTGAGTCTTAACTTGATCCTCCAACTGAGCGAAGAAAGCTGACGAAGATTTAACACTCTTTGATCCTGTAGATTCGTCCATTTTATCCACATTGCGACTTTTGGTAACGTCGTCAAGTAGTTTCTTTGCCTTTTCTTTGCTGTGCTTGTTATTTATACCCAAAGCATTCTTTTTCTCTTTTAGAACTGCGTGTTCACGTTGCATTGCCTTCTTCTTACGTCGCTCGCGCTTCTTATCAGTTTCGGTACGTTCACTCTTGCCGATAATATCACCACGTACTTTGGGCTTGACTTCTTCGGGGGCGAGCAATGCAGCATCACTTGTCGCAACAGGCGCAACTTCTTCCATGCTGATTGCTGGTAAATTACTAACAACTTTCAGCTCGACCTGCGCTGGTTTTGGTGTGAAGTGGAAGTTTGACAACGCGTCCAATTTCATCATGAGTGCATGCATCATCTTTTTAACATCTTTATGCAATTGAGGTTCTTCTTCTTCTTTATCACCCAAGTCAGCATCCAGTTTCTCATTCATTTCTAGGTATTCTTTTTCGTAAATTTGCGCCAGGGATTCTTTACTCTTTTCCTGATCAAGAACGAGCTTCTTTTTGAATTCCAAAGGTGTCTCCGCCGGTTTTTCTTTACGTTCCACAGAATCAAATGCTTTGTCTTTGATCCTCTGTCGGATTATGTCTTCAAGTAGCAAGGAAGTTTGTTCTGTCATAACCGGTGCAGGGCGGGTACTGAGATCAAACTCAACGACCTCTTCAAGGAGGGAATTCTGTGGCCTGTCTTCAGCTGTGATTTCACCTTTGAGTTGCCATTGCTTTTCACCAACTGCTGCATCTTCTAATGCGTCCATTTTGACTTTGAGGCGTTCTTCCCTTTGCTCCAAAGATGATTTAACTGCCATCTCCTGTTCTTCTTCTCCTTCATCCTCTTCATCTTCTATTTCTTCTAGGAATTTATTTCTGTTTCTGCTAGTTCCTGTCCCAGCTTCATCATCATCTTGTTCAGCAAAGAAATCTTTATATTTTGGATTATTTACACCTCCTCTCTCTGTATCTGTCTTCTCCAAATTATTACCCATGAATAAATCATCATCTTCATCTGATTCTTCCTCTACATCCTCATCATTTTCCTCAGAATCATTTCCAGAGTCAGGCTCAGCATCCATCATCTTTTTCTCCTCAGCTTGCAAAAACGCTTCCATCTCATTAAGCTTGAAGAACCTATCATCAACAATTGATGACTTTTGTTTCTTCCTAGGATTCTCATTTTCATTCCCATCAGCTTGTTCATTATCATCTTCAAGATCATCTGAATCTAAACCACCCTCATCACTATCTTCATCTAAGTTTAATGGTTCATTGTCATCATCATCATCACTACTTTCATCATCAGATTGGTGCAGTTTTTGAAGTTTATCTTCATCAGGTTCATGATTTTCATTCAAATTAGAAGTTTGTACTTCATCAAATACTAATTTACTGCTTCCAACCACAAATTTGCTTACCTCAATCAAAGAATGTGTAAGAAATGAATTATTTTGCAGCTCAATTTGTTGCCATATTTGTTCAGTATCAAAATGCTCGGTTATTAATTCAGGCAAAGCATTTGCTGTGAATGTTTCCAGTTCTTGTGACTTCGTATAATCATAACTTGTTTTTAAGAGCTTTTCAAACTTTGCACAATTATTTTCATTTCTGCAAAACACAAGGAACACTTATAATTGATGTAAAATTATTAACACTATTCCTACGTACCCTAAGAATATCTCTGGTTTCTTAGTTAAATCGAGGAAATTCTCAAATAACTCGCGGTTTGTACACATTTTGAAATATTTTGTCAGCAGTCTCAAAACATGTGTACATGTGTATTTTTGAAGGTTATGTGCATCTGTCAAGATAGGTTTTGACCTCTCTGACCTTCAAGGAAAGAATAATCTTGTTTGACAACAAGTAAATAAACCCACACTTATAAAAAGTGTTCACAGCTATTTACCAATTCTTAAATGAAAAATCCTAATCAAAGTTTATCAAATATTTACTTCTAGGTCAGTCTTTGATAACTTCTGTGAAGTGCCAAGTGATTTGAAAAGAGAGAAACGAGCGTAACGATTGATCATGAGCGCCGGTACGGCGTTTCGATTGGTTCAACCACTTCTTACTGTACTTCCAAGGTTCCATTCGCCAGTTACGTTCAACAATTACGCTCACTTTCATTCTTCATCGGCAGGTGCTAGCGCAACAGTTGTCTCACGCAAACAAAAAATGGTAACTACACATTCCTATACATTAATTAATATTCTAAGAGAAAATTAATTCTAGGCCGCAAAATTATCTCCAGAAGAACGTAAAGGAACAATCGATCCACTCCTGCAACAAGGATGGTCCATGGTCAAGGATAGAGATGCAATTTACAAAGAATACATGTTTAAAGACTTCAATCAGGTAATTCTCCATGTTTTACTCACACATTCTGAACTGGTTTTAATGAGTTGGGTAATTTTCAAAGGCATTTGGATTCATGACGCGTATTGCTCTTCTTGCTGATAAAATGGATCATCATCCTGAATGGTTCAATGTGTATAATAAAGTGCAGGTGACATTATCTAGCCATGATGTGAATGGATTAAGCAACAGGGATGTTAAACTGGCAAACTTCATGGAAAAGGCTTCAAAATCAATGGAATAATTAAATATCTCAGATTATATATGTTATTATATACAAATGTATAAATGTATTAATTAAAAAGTGTCTAATCCATGCATGCAAACACTTTTTCCGTCGGGAAATCAACAAAATTTACCTTTCTGTACACGGAATTAAGCAGACATTTTAATTCCTGGGCATGTTCGTAATCTCTTGTTTCACAAACGACTTTTACCTTGAGAAAGCGGAGAAATTTTAAATTAAACAATCTTATTAAGCAATAGGTACTTACTTCTACGCTGAAAACATCACAAGTGACCCAGGCACGTTCATGCAGAACGTCTTTAATCGAGACGCCAATGGAGCTGATCAACTTGCAAAGTTCAGCAATTCCTCCTGGTCGATCACTGACTGTTACAGTTACCTTCAATAACCTCCCTTCGGCCGCGAGTCCTCTCTCCAAACACCTACCCAATACTGTTGTGTCTATATTACCGCCACACAAATTTAAAACCACCCTAAACATTAATCAAAAATTAAATTAAATGAAGATACTGAAACAAGAGTAACTCACCTTTTACCCTTGAGGTCGTTAAGTTTACCTTCCAAGATGGCGGCAAAACCAGCTGCACCAGCGCCCTCTACAACAATCTTTTCCATTTCAACCAGTCTTAAAATTGCAAGCGCAATATATTCTTCGCTAACAGTGACGATTTTATCAATGAGTGGCCTTGCTGTCAAAAACGCATTGTACCCAACAATGGGCACAGCTAAACCATCAGCTAAGGTGGATTCGATTGGTACATGAGCAGGTTTACCCATTTTGACAGCATGTGAAAAACTAGCGCATTTTTCCGATTCAACACCCTGGTAATAAACATTATTTAAATTAATCTTAAGAATATTGTTGAACTTTAATTATACTATTATTTGTATGTTGGGATGAAGAGTTTTTAGAGCCAAGGCAACACCAGCAATGAGCCCACCTCCACCGATTGGTACGACGACAGCGTCGATGTTATCCACCTGATCAGCAATCTCCAATCCAATCGTCCCCTGACCAGCCATGATGTGTGGATGGTCATAGCTGTAGAATTAATTTAATTTAAACTAATGAAAGCACAAAACAAGCGCAGGGGATGTAAGAGTGAAGCCCTACCCGTTGATATAAGTGTAATCATGCTCCTTGGCGAGCTTCATCGCAATCTTTTTCGATTCAGCCATATCCTTCCCCTGTACGACAACAGTGGCGCCGTACTGGCGGCATTTCTGTATTTTCATAATCGGCGCAACAATAGGCATCACCACCGTGACAGGTACTCCTAATTTGTATCCATGGTAACTGATAGCCTGCGCGTGATTACCCAAAGATGCGGAGATGACACCCTTGCGACGTAGTTCAGAGTTGAGCATTAAAAGTGTATAACGTGCTCCACGTTCCTTAAAACTTCATACCATTTAGATAAAACAGAATAACAAAACAAAACATAACCCGGACTTGTGTTGGCTATTTTTGGTGTACTCTGATAAGGAATACAAACAAAACCAAAACAATTCGTATCAAATACTGAATGACGCGCGCGACTAACCTGCCTGTATACTGTAGAAATTCCTTCTTAAGAAATATTTCCATGCCAGTTATTTCAGAAAGATGTGATTTCTAAAAATTAAAAACTTCCAAACTAATTAATTACCAAACAAAATTATAAGACTTACAATACAAGGGGTAAGAACAACTCCGCTCTTGATTTTAAATGCCGCCGAAGTAATATCCTCAAACTGGATGACATGAGGCTCGTCTGGATTGCAAAAAGGGTCCGTATAACAAGCATCCTGCATCTCCTCAATTTCCTACCCGAGAATATTTTGATTTGAACAAGAAAAAAAAACAATGTTATTCTAATTTACCTCGTGTTCATCCGATGAATATGTATTACGCTCCATTATATTTTAGCACAAAGTGCGGTAAACGCGCGTTGAAACTCTGCTCGTACGTGTTGACTCACTAGACGCGGTCCAAATGGCGCGCCGATTGTGCACAGAGAGCATGGCACGTAATCTTTGACCCTTTCCGGCTACGCAGCGCCGTCCTTAATTGATCGCGACGAAGCGATACTTAATGGCGATAACAATAGTAATGATAACAAGAATGCGCAGTAGATAATTCCGAATAATATCTACAAATGACCGGTGTGCGGTGTCAAGGGCAACGTCATTAACATTCAAATTCTGTATTCTGTACTTAAACCAAAAGATATTTATAAATGTTTGACATTTAAAAACAAGTTTAGCCACTTGATCCCCATAATTCGCACAAGTTTGGTTAAATTTGTTGTAGTTAAAGTTGCCTATAGTAATCAATGCTTACCAATAACCTTCTACCGCTGCTGCCCGCAACACTTAGAAAGTTGTTTGCCGCTTGTTCGTAGATGGTGGAGGTGGCCATTTGCATAGAAAGTCCCGCCGAAGAGGAAATGGCCGCCGGTGTGGCGGGGCACAACTCCTGCGCGCCTCCTTCGATGGTCGCGCTCCGAAGCACTCCGAAGACAGTGCACCAGCAGATCGCGCACGGTTCGCACCTGCAATTAAATGCATTGCATCGTCAGACGCGCAAATCGTGTAGCGCTGTTGAAAGTCTTGCGGATCGGGCTGATCGCTCTGTTACCGTTTTCCACGCGCGAATTATCCAGACGCCTGCGCTTGCGCCAATTGCGCGACTTTTTTCAAGTGCTCGAAAGTGAAATGTGCCGAATTTGAGCTTTGGATTGATTCTTTGCGGCATTTCTCGGACAGTTCTCACTCGAATGTAAGTATCCGTAATAATAGAAATTATGTAAATTGGGCCCACACAATCTGTTCGCGGATGAAGAATGCAAATAACCCACGCTTGATCAAATTTAATTTCACTTTGTACCAAATGTAGTTTGTTTTCGGTGCGTTCTATCTAATTACAAACATTTGTCGTTTCTGGCCTGTATATCACTTACTCTGTACACGCTGTTAACGCTGAGAACAAGTTTATATAGTTTCTAATTTAAATTACAACCTGTGCAAGAGTTGTAATAGCGCAATGGTCATTTTTGATGAAACGCACACACAAAATGTCGCAGCACACGCGTAGAAAAGTTGATTTTCTAAGCAGGTAAGAAGCTTTTGTGTCGCCTTGGTGACACAGTTACCCATGGTCAGAGATTTTACTCCTTCGCGCACGAGTACAATTCAATTGGCGTGCAATTAGTGATAAATTGACATTTTTCTATCATACACTCCGTCCGTTTGTTGCGTGCCAATTTGTTCGAGTGTTGACGAATTGACTTTTAAGCTCGCCACCTGGTGCCTTCTGCAGCGATTTTACTCTCAAGCGCATAACCATATGGCTCGCAGTGGAATTAGAAATTTTCACAACAGTTTTATGCAAATACTGAAACAAAAACTGATGCATAATGGCCACCATCGATGAAGATATAGTTTAGGAACGTAATCAAATGTTAAAATGGATTAAACTTTCGAAAATAAACACGAAAAGGTGCCACGTTCCGTTGAATATACACAAAATTAAATTTTTCGCTGTTAATTTTAGAATTATTGATGCACTCACCGACGGAGGGGTAAAAGTAGATCAAACGCAATTATATTTCGGGCGCCATAAATTAATAATTAATAAATTGTGTTTAATTAGCCGCTAGACATTCTATTCTCATGTTGTGAACATGATTACTTGTTTAATTATTATTAAACTAAAAATAAACTTAGAACTAAAAGTTACAAGTGTTTTAACAACTCGAAGAATCGATCTAAAAGAACTTGCGATCAAGAGTCGCCGCAAAGTGAAGGTGATCGGGTTTTTGCCGTCCGGAATTTTTTACCCGCTGCAAAATTTCCTTATTTTTTTATTTCGCAACAAGTCTGGCGCTCGCAAATCAACCATCATAAAATGTTTGTATTAGTTTAGGCTTTTTGTTCCGCCTATTCAACAATAAGAGGGGGTACTCTCAACAAACAAAAAAAAAAACTAGTTACGTAAACACGGTCGGCAATTACTGAAATTTTGCAATATTGATTTGCAAATTTATTTACTATTCAACAGTTTACACAATATTTACCATACCAGAGGGTAATAAAAGTAGAAAAATTCAGCGTTTTTCTCCGGAGAAGTTAAAGTTCAAATGCATTACAAGAAAAGTAAGAGTAAGAGACTGCAGGCCGTCAAGTCAAGTAAAGACAAGACCCGAGACGAAACAAAGTCCAATAACCCACAGTCACTGTTTTTGATTTACACCTTTCTTTGTTTCTTGGCGCACGTTTTCCTCTGCCTATACACTAACTAACGGTCGTTCTCTTGCATCTAAAACACGCTTTGGTAGCAGCGCAAGAAGCACCGTACAAAAAAGTAAAAGTTTATAATAATATACGCCATTTATGACACATTCCTCGAATTTAAATTTAGCAAATATGCTAATATCAAACAAGTTAAACTATTAGCTCATGATTACACCGAATGACCTCGCAAATTAAAACCCCTTTTTGTTTAACATAAATAAATCAAAATATTGCATGTCGGGTTGATTTCCTGACTGCACTCGTTTCCGTCACTTAACGATTTCCTTACTACGCTCGTGGTATGTGTAATGAAGCTGAAGAATACAGCGTGTTGCCAAAATAGTTTGTGTGTGCACACCTGAATGCGTAACAAACACGTGCGGCCGTAACGCATAACTGAACTTGTTACGATCGCGTCGTCGATTTTGGAGCTAGACGTAATCAACAAGCGCTTTTTCGGCGGCGGGTGGACGACATAGACTAGATTACAGTAACTCACGAGTTGACGGACGTGTAATCAGGTAGCAGGCAGACAGGCCAGGCTATTATTTAACCAGCCAAATACGAACGATTACATCGGCAAGCAAAGCAGCAGAGATAGAAAGAAGAAAAACAACGGCATGTTATGCCTGCGAGGCGCGCAGTTAGGCAACGAATACTGCATACTAATTGTAATAACCTGCCAGACTAGGCTAGAAACAGCTAAAGCCTAAATAAATAGTTAAATGTGACTTGCAATGAGTATTTTCAATTATTTGATTTAAAAAACCTTGATTTTTCATTGCAAAATATAAATTTTCAGCTTGAAGCATTCAAGTCGATCGGGTGATTAATATAAGTAATATACGCATGCGCCTTGCATGCACGTATCTACATATTTGTATTCGTGCCAGCGAGTGAAAGTAAAAGCAACATTTTTGTCATTTCATAATTCCAGCCGGTCGTCTTGCCGTCGTCGATAATATAAAACACGATCAGATCACTGATCACACCTACCTACTTCTTCGATACAAGTTTACTGGCTGCGCAGTACAAAAATATCAAAATACTGCATATTTATTACTCATCGTGCGCCCTAAAATAATATGCACGTGCTGGGAATGTAGAAATAAATGCATAATTCAATCATTCACTTGATCAATGGCGGGCGTGTCTGCGAAAAGCAGTGTTGCATACTTGTATTGCGATTGTTTCATAAACAAGTGTAAAAAATGAATGAAAACAATGGAAGAATGTTTAATGAATCATTTTGTGCTTTTATTGCAGATGATGAAAAAACCGCCTGGATTATGGGTGCTACTATCAGCAGGTAAGTTTATAATTCATAAAAATTAATTGCGGTAGAGTGGAGATAAGGGTTGGAGATTCCTAAGGAGCCTATAAACCTGCGACTGGACTGTTGAAGGACTCAGACACGACTGAGCGCGGAGCGCACCGTGCGTTCCCCTTTTATACCTGCGGACGACCCGCAAAAAGTGGTGGGGGTAAGCCACGAGCCAATCAGATGTGCTACTTCGCGCGGGATAAACGCGCAGGGTGCACCTCCCCCCACCACTCTCGCAGGCCAGTACCTGCTGGGTACATATGTTAACACACACATCCTGTTAATCGCGATAATAGCTTCTTTGTAACAATAAATACAAACATAAAGAAAGAATGAAGAGCTAATTAACCTTGTGTCTATTACGCGAGTCATGCTAGAATCTCCAACTAAGTATGTGTGTTAATTTCACACCGCGACTATTATCCACACAGCGCGTCTTCCATTCATTTTCCAAACTGAACTACAAACCAACTTAAATGCCAATAATTAATCAATGAGAAACTAAACTTGATTTGACTATAAAAGTCACACGTAACCTATCGTAACCTAACATGGCCTAAGTTAACCCAGGCCGACGAGTTTCGCTCATCTTATAATTCGTTTGAGCGCGCATAATTTATAAATGGCTGCGCGCAGCGAAAAAGTGAAAGACGCCGAGGCATGCGCACTGCATAAGTAACAATACAGTGTCGGGCTATAAAATCCACTAAAATAAGTCAAAGTTAAACGAGACAATTTCTCGCGCGTATATTTTATAATTTCTGCAGCGGAAATAATAAATCTATATGGAAGAAAAATGCGCTTCACTCTCACTCGTCGATATAATATCGCGCCGCGTAAACGATTCGCGGCTTGTCATTATGTTCGCGAGGCGAAACGGCGAAACAATTTACATTTTACCAACATCATTAACTGTTGCAATTAATTTCCCCGGCTTGGTTTCACTGCCCATTGCATTTTGCAAAGTGGTTTCAAATATGGCTGCGTGTTTAATGCTAAATTATTTATTCTATAGGAGTTTTGTGGCTATGCTTCCAAGATGTGAGCTGTGTTCGTGCGACATCCCTGATTTTCGGCAAGAGTACAACAACAACGACAACAACAGCACCGGATGCAGCAAATTCAACCACTTCAGTTGCAGATGAGGTAAATTTTTTATATGTCTTGCTATAGAAGTAATTGATTGTAAATATATTTGTTGGTTTCAATCGATTTTGATTGAAAAATAGAAAACTATCGCCAATAAACACAAATTTAATTCACAATACACGTACGCGTTAGAAAAAGCGAATTAGGCAATAACATCCAATGAATAATTCAAAACGACTACTATGCGACGAGCTTTCTTCGTCTAGAAAATTGAGCATCAAATTTAAAAAAAAACACATGATGCACCAATTGCACCATGCACCAAGCAATCATAAAATCTTAATCGATCGGATGACAACGCATTTTTCCTTCCACATCCACTCACAAAGAAACACTACTCTATTTATGTATTGTTTATCTCTAGTACGGAGATAATTACAATTGCACGGCAATTTAATTGATTCCTTTCACAAACAAACTTGTTTTAACATGGGCAGTGCAGTGGCGGGTGCGTAAATTATACAAGTGACCCAAAAAAGAATAAATTTTAAAACATTCCGACTCATAGAATGAAATTAGTATATCACCATCATCCACCATGGATTTACCACGGAATTACTTCGTTATGCTCTGAATAGTATGTTTATACACTTTCACGTGCGCCGGCCACGATTACATATCGAAATCAGTATCTCGGCTGGCATGCTTCGACAATCTTTCGATCTGTGGAGGCGGCTTTGGACGGACACTAGATATGAACGAGTTTAATTGTTCGGCGCGTGCACACACATCTGAATATTACTTTCGATTCCGACACGCTGACATTCAAAAAGTTGGAATATTTCACCAGGCGAAGGTGAAGTGAAGACGCGCACGGCGCACGAATAAAAATTCCGAGGCGGAGCATGATGCGAATCGAACGCATTTCGGCCGAAAGGTGAAACTAAAAGTTTTCGGATTTCTTTTCGCTCGAGAGTAGTTTATTTCGTTTGTTATTGAAAACCGTCGCGACACCTTAACCAAAATTAATCATGATTACATTACATTTACATTTTCACAAGGTGTATCTACCTACAGGTGCTTCAGCGAAAAAAAAACAACCTTGGAAACAATACCTAAACGTAATTATTATCTCCAAAAATATTAATTTCAAATGCATAGCGAAGAAATCTGCAGAAATTTTTACCCCTCATGATGATATTTCCGTCAGAAATGTATTCGTTGAATAGAATGAATGTTTGATCAAAGCAGGAGCCCACTTTCACATGCATCATAAGAAGTTAAGACGCTCGCGTACACGTTATGCAATCGCTGGTGTCGTGTGTAACACGAATTAACGTGTGCGCCATTGCAGCGAACGCGTTTAACGATCACTCTACGCTTGCAAATGACACTGGCGATGGTGATAGTGATTGTCTAACGTTCTAATCAAATATTAATCTCAAATTAACGATTTCGGTGCGGAGCCGCACGTAAATGCCAAGACTATTAACCGTGGAAAACACCCACACGAAGATAAACGCATTAAATAAAACTTAGCACATTCTAATCACAATGACCAATTAATTCGTGTATGTGTTTCGTAAGCATGTCCGGATTCCGCATGCTGAATTAAAGCAGCTTTTATAGTTCACTTCAACTGAAACTTCCTTCACATCAGCATAAATAACTTCCTTTTTGTTTCCATCTTGACCAATATGCATGTAATTTACGAATTACGTGTGATGCAGAATATGTTTTGTTTCTTGTTTTGCACTCTAATTAGCTGTCGGCAGTTAATTATATAAGGAAAGAGGAAATTTATCCTAGTTTCCACTTGTCTACAGCTACCATTACGGTAACTTGTCTCTCCACTTTGTTCTGTGCCACAACTTGTAGAAATTACCGCGAAAAGCGTAACAATGTGCGAACGTAAGTAAGGCACGCCGCACGAGTTTCGCAAAACTCAACTGGCAGTAGAAAACGCGCCGACTAATTAAATGACTACAGAAAGGAATGAAGGAAATACCTGCGTATGTCAAACACGCGATAATAACCATACTATATATGTTTACGTATATAATTCTA
Organism: Dalotia coriaria; assembly: GCF_025399875.1. Lineage (NCBI taxonomy): Eukaryota > Metazoa > Arthropoda > Insecta > Coleoptera > Staphylinidae > Dalotia > Dalotia coriaria. The sequence continues at coordinate 96,348 of NW_027045451.1, forward strand.
AAAATTAATTTAAAAATTTGATTTTCAAGCATAAAACGCATAAATTTCTCCGAATTTTAGCCGTCTTGCAATGAAACCTGTCCGTGACATTTCCATTTCGCAAAATTTTAAAAACAAATTTGTCTGTGCACGTAATAAACTATGAACAAACATTTACAGAATGACGCCGTGAGCGACGTGTCGACAGCCAACTCCACCAAACCAATGCTGACCGGCATCCCGCAAGTGGATTACCAATTCGACCCGAATCTTCCACGCGAGCTCAACGGTTTCAATCTGACCGAGTATCCATTCTACGATCGCTTGCCCGAGGAGATCGACTTCAAATGCGATGGCTTACACGACGGTTTCTACGCCAGCGTGCCGCACAAGTGCCAGGTATAAAAAATTGTGCAAGTTGCAGATGCTTATGCGCATGCGCCTCTAGCTGACCTTGTGTCATAATAATGTTTTCTTTTCTAATGGACGCCCATAAACACATAAAAGATGTGGAAACAACTCGTATGCTTATAGATGACATTTGTCGCTATTGAAAGATACCAATAAACGGCGATGATGTAACGCGCAATGTTTTAATGACTTTTTTTCTTCTCTTGTACCAGGTTTACCACCACTGTTTGTTCGGCACACGCTATGACTTCCTCTGCGCTAACTATACAGCCTTCGATCAAAAGACCTTCATTTGTCACTTTGCCTCCGAGGTTGACTGCGCCAATTCAAAGAACTTTTGGCATAGAAATGATGCACTCTACAAAGCCCAATCCACTACAACAATCAAACCAGCGTATAATCCAAGTGTTTATACGCCGCCAGCGCCACCAGCTATTTTAAGTGGGGGAAAACAACGCCCTCAGGCGCAAGTACCAACCGCACAAGGAGGCGGGCCACCACGTAGGCGTAAACCAGCTCGTAGACGTCGCCCACAATATGATTACTATGATGAATATGATGAAGAAGAAGAAGAGTACTATGATGACCCAAGATACACAGCGACAGAAGCACCAATGCGTGGTGAGGGTAGAAGACGTACAAAACGACCACGCCCACGTCCACGCCCCATTTACGATGATGAATATGAAGAATATGAGGATGAACGTTATGACCGTCGACGTGCACCCGCACGTAGAGTACGCCCTTCAACTTCTCGTAGGAATAAAGAAGAACGTAGAAAATACGAAGACGAGTATGAAGAGTACGAAGATGAAGATCCCCGTTTTGATAGAAGTGAAGAACGTCGTGTGAAGAAACCCAAAGATGATAGGAGAAGACCACGTCCAAGTAGAAAGGGTTTCAGAAGACCTGTTGATGATGATTATGAAGATGAAGAAAGACGGCCTCTCAAGAGGAAAGAAGAACCACCTACAGCCGCGGGACCAACCGCAGAAGACAAAACAATGGTTAAATCAGTAGGGACTTCCGTTTATGATCGCCCTAGAGTAGCTCCCAAGATACGCCCACCCGCAGCAAAAAAGGACGCGGATAAATACACTAAAACAACTGCTGCGCCATCTACAACATCAACACCCGCTAAACCCGCAGAGGAAGAGGAATACTATGAAGATTATGAAGAAGAAACATCTAAACAACCAACCCGGGCAGCTTCAGCAAAAGATTCCCAAGCGAATGCTTCAATAACTTCAAATTCCCGAAAGAATAAACCTGCTGATCGCACAAGGAGTCGTCCTAAACAACAACGTCGTCCACCACCACAGGATGAATACGATTATGAAGAGCAGGAGAAGCCTCGAAGGGCGCAGAAGCCAAAAAATGAGGAGCGACGTGTTGGACAAGGAAGTCGTAAAAGACCAGCAACGATGGACTACGAAGATGAAGAAAGAGAACCGGAAAAGGAAGTGTCAAGCACTCAATCAACGTCAACAACCACAACGCGGAGGAAATACGGAAACAAAGATTTGTTCCGTTCTAAACCCACATCAACAACAACATCTGCTCCATCGACTACAACAACCACCACAACAACCACAACGACTACAACACCAGCACCGGTATATTCTAGGGAGGATCAAAAACCGGTACGAATTGTAAAGCGGCCATTTTTACCAAGTCGTGGCGGTAATCCCTACATCGCTCGGGGTCTGCAACCCGTCGGACTGAAATCTCAAGAGAGTCAAGTGGAGTTAACCCGATTTGATGAAGAAGTTCTTAAGCCACTCAAACAACAAAGAAATAAACCACAACAAGATGTCGTTGTGGAAGACTACCGTCCTCCTGCACGTCCTGGGTTTGTCAACCGTGGTACCGTGAAAATGCAGCCACAACCGCAGAAACAGGAAGAAAAGAACCCGCTGGATATAACAGGTGATGATAACGAATACGATGTGACGTTAAACGATGCCCTCAATCCTACACTACCCAATCTCCCGCTGCGACAATTCCCCACCGGGTTTGCCGGTTCTGGTGGTAACAACGTCAACAACGAATATACTTTCAGTGCCTTCCACCGGCCTCGCTTCGTCGTCGACGCGACGATAAACTCGGCCAGCTCGGAATATCAATATCGATACAAGCAACCGCAAATGGTGGCCGTGCAGCAGACTGTGAAAAGTACACAATATCCCACACAACATCAAATCAGGCAGCCCGAAAGCCACCAGGACTTTAACGCACAATACAGCACAAACTATCAACATTTCAGGCCCAGCCCGCGCATCACGCACGCGCACACGCAAGGCTACGCCAGCTACTGAAATGGCGCCCAACGAACTGTGATGATGATGATGAAGCGATCGGAATTTTTTGAATGGAGAATTTAAGTCATTTAATAACTAGAATATTATCTTAACGAATATATTTTCAATCGCGTTTATCGGCAACGAAAACAATTATTTATATGCGCAAAAGTAGCACTATAGCATTGCAAACATCATAGGTGTAAGTTTTCTGTTAGGTTATGTCAATAAGGTTGTTATAATGTAAAATTTGTAAAGCAGAAATGTAATGCGTTATTGTAATGTGTGTAAATATATTTTATATTGATGAAAGAATGTACTCACTCGTTCATTGCAGATTTATGCAGGGAAAATCGATAGAAACAATTACGTAAACATGTATCACGCACAAACTACAACTTTGAACAATAATTAACCGCCAACTAACTTCTTGTCAGCGTCGTTTGTAACGAACTAATGCGATGCAACCAGGTATACACCACGTGCATACACGGTTGACAGTTGTCCAGGTTACAAAAACAACTTCAAGATCAACAAGAACAACGAGGAAACAAGAAAATAACACGTTGTAATAAAATTAACTTTTATTCGACGTGTTTTCTGATTGTTTCGAATGGATTTTGCCAGACGGCAACTAGAAAAATATGGCTGGAAAGAAGGTAAGCACGCGAAATAAAACGAAAAACTAAGCTTATAGGTTAATTCATGTAAACAAGCAAGTTCACCCTGAATAAAACTAAATTATTAATTTTTAGGCAAAGGACTGGGTAAAAGTGAAGATGGAATGTCCAGTGCTCTGAAGCCCGCTTTAAAATTTGATAAAACAGGAGTAGGACATGAGGTTGGCAAAGATTTCACCAACAAATGGTGGGAAAATGTCTATGACAATGCTGCTAAAAACATTGAGGTAATTTTGTAACATTATTTAACATTTACTCAGTAGTAATATTAAAATTTGCTTGTTAGGTTGTGAAAGGAGAAAAAGAAGTACAAGTTAAAAGACTTGACAATGCAGACGAAGTGGAAATCACCACCAAAGACTATTCTGTTAGGGATTTCAAGCAGAAGAACGGCTCAATGGAATATGGGACATTCCTCAAGACATCCATTTTAACTGAAGAAGGGATGGTTAAGTATGATAATGTTCATGCACCTGATGAGAGTGAAAAGTTTCCAGTTAAACAATTATCAGATGAAGACTTGTTTGCCATTTGTGGTGGAAGAACAGCACATAAGTAAGTTTTATGGAAATTAACGTAAAACAAGGTATAAAATAATGTTATTTATGTTAGGGGTGCAAGACATGGTTTAAAATTATCAGGAAAACTATCACGCATTGAAAAACAAGAAAAAATGCTCCTCAAAAAGATGCAGAAAGTCCACTTGAATGAGGAACAATCACCAGAGATTACCACGTGCAAAAAGAAGTTAAAAAAGCTTCGCAAACTCTCAGAATCCTTGATGGAAACCACAGGTCACGAGGATAAAGTTGAAGCGTCCACATCTTCCAAGATATCGCAAAAAACTGAGACCAAAAAGAAGAAAAGAAAGAAATCGGTCTCATTCAGTGAGACTGTGCTTGAATACACCGTGCAGGAACCACCAGACAATGATAATCCTCAAGGAAGTTCATCATCGACCGAAACAGTCGAGATCCATCATCGTAATTTATCCGATAAACACGACGACGATCCAGTGACGACAGACGAAGGCATCGAACAGGACTGCGATGTCAAAACTCAAGATTGTGGGCAGGAATGCTTCTCCGAGATGCAACACCGCAACAGAAAAGGCAAGAAAAAGAAGAAGAAAAAGTCTGTGGAAATAGTCGAGATCATCGAAGAAGTCGCCGAGACCAAGAAAAAGAAACGCGATAGAAAAGACGGTCATGATATCGATGGTGTAGGTAAAATTAAAAAGAAGAAATATCAGCACAAAGAAGTTGATGGTATTGGGTCCACTCTGGAAGACCTGCAAATCTCCGAGTAAATAAATACAATATTAGCCGAATTTTCTTGTTGAAGTTGTGAATAAAATTTTCTATCACGTTCAGATCTACAAAATGTATTTGTTGGTGTTGGAATATCTACACGATTAAAACGCCAGAGATCAGTACGTATAAAATTATTTATAACTATCACACTCTCGTCCTTAGTATTTGGAATTTAAAGCGCATAGCACTCACGTTTTCTACATTGATTTTCTGGCGGCTCAAATCCTAAAACACGACAAACTCTCATTCAATCTCTTCTATGCTTAACACTTGTGTTACAATTGGTTAGTAACGAGGCAGGAATGATGGAAAATTTACATACTACGTTTAAACCGCGTTAATCATTTTGATTTCAACTTGTTTTGTTAGTTTTTTTTTTTTGGTTCAAGGAAGCACAAACTTTTGACAATTTTCCACTAAACTTTTCCCATAGCGTTAAAAACAGTTAGTTGAACTCGCGGTGATTAAGTTTAACATGATTTTCTTTATCGTATAGTTAGTTAATTGAATATAATGGACTTTTAGTACTGCTAGCATTAGTTATGTTTGTTTGTTAAGGTACATACATGTTTATAATGTGTTTGTTAGTCTTAAAATTGGGGTTTTCATCATACGCAGGTTAGTACAACATAATAACTTGTTTCAAAAGAATTACCTTCCTTCATTCGCATCTGCCTGCTTAAAAACATTGGTGTTTTTTGCTCGCTGCACGCCCTCCTCGCATACGTGTGTTGAAAATACTTTGTTTCTTATCAATTATATCACTAGTTTGGTTTTTGTCTTCGTAATTAATTATATATCTTATGTACAAACATTAGCATTGGCAATTAATTAATCAACAAGTTCTCTGTGTTACGTTTGTTTCCCGCAAAATCAATCACATTCTAAAAATAAGTGGCGCGAAATTAACTCACGAATAGAATTACACAGAGAAAACTCGGCTTAAAAGCAGACAATCTTCTTTTTCTTTGGCTTACTCTTTGTCATCGTGAAAATACCCAAGAGATTATTGAGCGAACGCGCCGCCATCTCCTCCTGCAGCTTGCACTCCATGGCGAGGTCGAGCGTCTCCAGCAGCAGGTACTGATCGTGGATCTCCGACGGTGAGAGTCTGTGCGACGTGAACGCTGTTTTGAAGACGCATGGATCAAACTTACGCTTTTGGAAGGTAAAACCGCCATTGTTACGTGGACGCACGTGTATCACCCTCGACAACATACCTGCCAATCATTATATGACAATAACAAAAACATTATTCATCAATTTGTACACAAACCGGTTATGTAGATGTCTTCTAGATGGAAGATTGGCGTAATGAGTGCCGCCTCGTAGAGTTTAGGAACCACGTCGATGGACATAACATACCCAGTTCCAGAGAGGTAATTTGGGTAAATCCGATCACGATACATATACGACGGCGTGTACCTGCATATTTACATAGAAAGTTTATAGTTTTTCAATAGCATGGAATGTTAATGAATGTCCCGCGTGCTTATCGTGACAAATGATTGTTAAATATTTACTTTACCGATAATGTCGCGTGTGTGTGATAAGTGTAACGTGCCGACCGCATGTTTGTCGTTGGCAAATTTAATAGCTCTAAAATTTATAGTTACCATTTGTTGTTAATATCTTTAATGGGTTTAGCACCGCATATGAGACTCCCAACCATGACATTCGTAGTATTCGTAGAGTTTAACATTGAGATCAATGGCCGCATGTTGAGGTACATGTCATCGTCGGTCTTCATCAGGAACGTGGTTGTTTGCATGCAGAACGTCGAGAAGGTTTTCAACATCGCGATGCTCTTGAGTGTGAGATTATTATACGAATCAATGAATCGCTCCTGCACGATGTCGTTGTAGATTTCGTTTTCTTTGATGATATCAGCCTGGACCGATGCATTCGTGGAATCTCCGAGCAAGAAGTAAACTTTTATGCTCATGCCTGAGATATTGTGCTGTGATCCCCATGTTTCACGTATTGCGACGCGATTCTGCAGGTTTACCGGCGCTGAAGATACGACAACGCGCAGGAAGACGACCGACTCACAAAAGTGCTTTGGTTTGAGAATACTGCTAGAGTTGTCCAAGTATAAACTAGCATCCCTGGAGGTGTTATACTCCCAGCCCTCCACAGAGCCTAAATGGTTAAAAAATAATAAATAAATAGTAAAACAATTGAGAATAGATTGAGTAATTGATACAAACCAAAATCACTAGTTGATTCGACGTATTTTCGAGGTGCAGCGGTGTTATAGATAAACCCGATGAGAAATGTAAGAATGATAATGCCCAGAATGAACTTCTTCAGCTTGCCGTTGGTCAGGCGTCGGTCCAGCATCCTTGCAAAGATTCACCCCCTGGCGGTGCAAGCGACTGAGGCCGAGCTCATTTATTTTCGGGTTAACCTTGTGGTAATATACAATCAATGGCCCATTCTCTTTTGATTCACATGACTGTGATTCATGTGAATTTAATCGAACCGACCTAGGTATGGTAGGAACAGCACAGCGGCACGACGCGGACGGACGTTCACCGCTCGCGCCTGCCAATCACACTGAATAACACCGCTTTATTTGGGCTGATGCTGCTCCTTCTTTGGTTGTTGACTGACTGGCGCTGACTGGCGGTACGCGCAGCCCAGCGAGCATTGGAGACGCATGAGTGGGGTTAAGCAAACGATTCATCAAGGTCGGATCCAGAAAATCACCTTGTGGGAAGAAAAAGAGCGGAAATCCGTAATATATCGGAAATCCGACCAACGAGTTCTTAAAATGAAAGAAAAGTAATCAATTTTTAAAAATTCGTTAAGAAAGAGGGCAAGCAAATTAATTGGTGTGACCTTTTTTATGCCTCTTTTGTTTCTTAATCAGTCTAAATAAATTATTAGGGCCGAAGCACTTACCTAAGAAACTATTGTAACTTAGATTATGCACATAAATTATACACTTTTCTTTATGTAGGGGATGCGTTATGTGTTGCTGATATCGATCATGCGATTGCGTGACTACACTAATAAATGTTTAGTAGGATGCAAAGTGATTATTTATACCTTCCCTTCACGATTTTCCACAATTCCCCACAAAAAGCACACTACAAATTGTAACGTACTAAACAAACTAAAAAGAATCAAAATTGGAGTGTTTACGGTTGCCTAACTATTATATTTTGAATACGGAACTGTCAACAATCATATGGTAACCTCAAAATAAACGCATGTTTTTCAAATCTGTGTACAATAATAAGTCAACATGCAATCTGAAAGTAAACGTATATTTTTGCCTAATTTACCAGAAAATCTTTCCGAGGAAGATGTACGACAACGATTCTTTAAATTTGGGGACATAACATCAATTGAAATTAAACACAGAAATGATCTCAACGCACGCAATTATTCCCACGAATATGCCTTCATTAACCTGGATACAAATCCTAAACTTTTGCAGCAGTGCTTTGATGAGTTTGCAAATAAAAAATGGAATGGAAATTACGTAGAAGTGCAGCTAGCAAAGGAATCTTTCCTAGAAAGACTCAAGAAAGAAAGGCAAGAGAATGCCCAACAACAAAAAACTGAACACAAAGTTGAAAATAAACATAAATCAACAAGTGAAAATGGAGATATTGAAGTTGTTATCCCCAAGAAGAAAATAAAACTTGCTCCTGCATCTCCTGATATAATACCTTCAAAGAAAATAGCAAAGGAGAAACAAGTTGAAACAGATGACAGTGATAGTAGTGTTGAACTAAATGTAGATAAAGATATAATACAATCAGTTTATGATGACTGTGTAGTGAAAAGCAATAAACACAAGAAAGTGAGTAAGAAAATTGAAGGTGTTGGACTAGCACCAATTCATGTACAACAGAATGGACCCAAGAGAAAGAGCAAGGATCCACACAGAGAGAAGGCTGATCAGAAAAGGATCAACTCAATGATGAAGATGAAGCAGGATTATCAACAGCAAAAGTCATTAATTAAGAATGCACTTTCAAATATTGTAAGATACTTTAAATACTTTCAAAGCTAATAGACCAGAATATAATGTAATAAATTCTTTCAGGATGGTCAAAAGAATAAGAAGATTGTCTTCAATGATGATGATATGGAAACAGTTGAAGAAAAAGTTACTGAACCAGAAGATAAAAATGAAAAGTTGGCTTTGTTTGATGGAGATGATGATGAGGATAACAATAACATTGCACAGACTGAGAATAACTTCAAATTGCGCGAAGAATATGAAGGCAAAAAGGGTAAAAAGGTAAAAACTTATGTTTTTGTTATGAAAATGAACTTATCACATATTATATTTGTAGCTTTTTGAAATGCAAGCACGTTTTAATCAAGATGCACGTTTCAAAGTCGATGCACGTTTTGCTGAAGGCGATAGCAGTGACGAGGCCGAAGAAGAAACAATTAACGATAATCAAGGCTTGGATGAACGCACACAGCAATTACAACTGCTCGGTGAAGTTTTAAAGAAACCAGTGCAGACAACAGTCGAGAAAAGTCGCAAAACAATGCTTCGATTTGATCCTAGTCAACCTGATCATTCAAAATATGAAATACCTGTCCAAAAAAGTCAAGATAAATCAAAGAAACGAAAGAAGGAAGAAGAAACATCTAAAGAACCAATTGAAGAAAAACTCCCTGAAGTTTCCGCCGATACTTTCTATCAAATCAACGAAGAGATACCGTTTCAACAAACGGAAAACGGTGAAGCATTTAGTTTCCTTAAGGCGTTGGGTCGTGATGAAGACTATCCACAAAATGAAGAACCCAGCGTTGTTCAAAATGGAGTTGAAGAAGATATGAAGAAGAAACGTGGTAAAAGTAGCGATAATCCTTTCAAGTACGATTCTACGGATGATGAAGACGACGAGGATAAATCAAACTCAAAAGTTACCGCTGACAAACAAGAAACCGCAGCAGTGCGGCCAAAGTTTTGGACTGAGAGCTTCTTCTTCAAGAAAGATGATTATCGTTTCCAAGAGGGTATAGACTTTGTTAAACGTATGCACGGTATGGAAGACGATGGTGACTTCTCCAAAGTACGTAGGGATCTCAAGAAGATCGTCAAGCGCAAAGTGCGTAACAATGAAAAGAAGAAGACAACGTTCCGCAAGAAGTTGGGCTCGGCGGCGTCCAAACGTCGCAATCGGGTACAAAAAGCAATGTATAGAGGTGAACGTGTATAACTAAAATAAAAATAGTCCTCGAAATCAAAAAGAAGTACACGAATATGTCTCTAGGTAAAAGTATTTTTTGTACAATTTCTGCAGAAGAACAATATCGCTACTGCACTGTTCTAGAATGGCGGCAAATTAGCTTAAATGCAATTAAACTTTCAAAACAAATTCCTTATCGAGTACTTAAATCGAAGTTACATAATTAATATAGAGTCGGTTCGGTTATCATTATAGCACTATACTCTTACACTAAGTTCTCTTCGTTTTGCGCTGCCCCGCTCTCCAAATCGGCATAAATATATATAATATATAAAAATAATCCCCACGCTTTCGACATATCTCCTGGGTGCCATGATTACTCCTTCGCAGGCACCTCAATGACTCGCGGCTTGTCGATAATGCGCGCCGACCGGTTTCCTTTCTCAACAATGCCGATGATCCACGCCTGATAACCCTCCTGCTTCTCGATGTCTTTGCAATACGCAGCCGCTTGTTCGCGAGGCAAACAAATAAGCAAACCCCCCGAGGTTTCAGCCGAATGTCCCTGTAACAATTGGAACATATTCCCGCAAGCTTTTGCAACAGCTGCCATTTTGGCAATAACGGGAAGATTGTGAATGACAAACGAGACTTCATTTTTCTGATGTGAGGCGAGAGTTTGCGCATGGCCTAATAAACCAAAGCCGGTGATATCCGTGGCGCCATGTGCGTTGTATTTATGCATCAAACGCGATGCGATTCGATTAAGGCGGGCCATGGAGTCCATTGCGCGATGGTAAGCTTTACGGACGTCTTCTTCGCTTACCACGAGTTTTATACGGTTCCAACGCTCTGGTTGATCGAGCCATTGATGTGCGTTGACAGCAACCTGTGTACCTAGTGGTTTTGTTAGTACAAGTACATCGCCGACAACTGCGTTATCGGGTACGATGTATTCATTAGGCTGGCAAACAGTGGTTGCTACTCCGCCGATGGTGCACCATGGGTTGACAACAGTCTGGCCGCCGTTTACACTTGTACCTGCCTCCAACGCAGAGTCTTTAAACCCGCGCATTATCAAGGGAATCACCACATCGCGCTCCTTCTCAGTCATTTTTGTGCTGACAGCAAGCAGCATCAGCATGTTGTCGCATTCTGTGACGCCCATCGCGTAGAGATCGCTGAGAACATTGGCGCACGCAATCTTGCCCATCATGTAGGGGTCATCCACCAGAGGATAGAAGAAGTCGGTGGTCTGCACGAGACACAGGCCGCCATGGCGAAGCGGTGTTACCTGTTGCCGCAATATAAAAACATTATTTATTGAGGTTAAAACACAAAATGCCTCTCGGCTAGTCTACTCACCGAACAATCCAAGCCGATACCGATGCGCGGTGTGGCCATATGCATAAAATGCGAGTGCTCATCGCCGGAGTTGTTGTAATCCTGTTGTAAACCCTCGACGAGTTGATTGAGCACCTCCTGCGGCACCTTGCATCCGCGTCCTTTGAGGTCCGCGAAACGCGTGAGCCTGAACGTCGACTCCAGGTCGTGTGCGAGCGGGTCGAACGGCCGACGGAGCGCCAGCGTGTTCGGATTGCCCAGCTCGAGTTGCACGGCGCCCAATGCGTCCTGTTGCACGTTCGTCACTTGGTAGTCGCCCATCGCCCGTGCGAAATCGAATTTGCCGCAAACTCTCTGCGAGAGGACGCCAAAACAACAGAGGAGCGTTTCTCAAACAATAATATAGACGCGCACACGGCACAATGGCGATGCTGGAATGGACGCCGGAATTCACCGCGCAAGCGTCGCGCATAGAATGCGCTGCGATTGGCTGTGATTCGTCGAGCCGGCGCAACGCTTGGGACGCTAGCGTCACAAGAGGGAAGTGACGTCACCAACTATCCCCACTCTACACTCTTTAACGCATCAAGCAGCAAATTATTCAAATGCAATAAACATTGCCAACTAAAAACAAACACAAAACAACGCAATGCATTTGTTTTCATAGACATACGAGCTGAAATTTGATAAATTGACTCAAATGATCACAAACATGTGCACTGATTTATCACTGCGGAGTAATTTAGTCTGCGGTATTTCCAGAGAGGGGAGACTCGATAAATGCGCTGCTTTGTTATAGCATGCGCCGCCATACCGGAGGCACTCAAACTTTTTAAATTCGAATTTAAATTTAAACTAAGAGTTAATTCGCGTACAAGTTCAGTGTGGAATTGATAGAAAAAAGAACACGTTCTATAAAAACACTTATAAAAATACATTGTGTAGCAAACAGTTGAGTATATTTTGTTTTTTAAATATTTACAGTAAATTCATTAGTGTTTAAAAAATATAGAAGATTCTTTAATTAAATTAATTATTTAATGATAATAATGATTGGTAATTATCATTCTTATATATAGGAAATATTAAACAAACATTAACAAATATTGTGAAAGAGCGCACTTGAAAACAAATAATTTACATAACCTTACATTTTAGGTGTGTTCGAAAACAAAGTTTTCAAAGTTCAATAACAATGGGAGACTTAATAGAAATAGATGGATCAGTTCTTGAAGGGGTAAGAACAATATTTATTAATTAAAATCTATTTTAAATAAGTGTTTGTTTTATTAAAGGGCGGACAAGTAATCCGCGTTGCCCTATCACTAAGCGCCCTGTTTCAAAAGCCAATTCGCGTTATAAACATTCGTGCAGGTCGTGATAAACCAGGTTTGATGGAACAACACCTGCGAGGTTTAGAATTGATTCAGAATATTTGTCAGGGTGATTCCAAAGGGGCGAAAAAAGGCTCCACAACAATTGAATTCTACCCAGGTGCTCTAACTGGAGGAGAATTCAAATCAATTGTACAAACAGCAGGCAGTATTTCATTAGTATTACAAGTTGCACTGCCCTGCTGCATATTTGCACCAAAAACAGTTCATTTACAGCTGCAAGGTGGAACAAATGCTGAACTGGCTCCACAGATAGATTATGTTACAGAAGTTTTCCGGCCTAATCTCGAGAAAATGGGCGCGTCATTTGATTTCGACTTAATAAAACGTGGATATTTTCCTAGGGGAGGCGGCAGAGGTCATTTTGAAATACAACCACTAAAAGAACTAAAACCAATTATCCTAGAGCAGGCAGGTGACATCATCGCAATTTATGGGTGGAGTTATGCTGCTGGTAGATCACAAATTGCTGAAGCTGAGGAAATTGCACAAGCAGCCAAAGAAACATTAAAATCTTTCAATAAACCAGTCGAAATTGAGGTTTATTATGAAGATAAAACCATTGCACCCATTGGCGATTGCGCAGGAATCATGTAAGTATTATCACATATTTTTCCTATAAAATTTAATAATTTCTATAATAGTTTGGTAGCAGAAACAACTGAAGGCTGCATCCTGGGTGGATCAGCTATAAAGAAACGAAACGAAGTCCCCAGTGAAGCCGGCCAACGTGCTGGTGAAGATCTAGCAGAATCTTTACGCAGACGAATTTGCATTGACGATCACAGCCAAGACCAACTAATAATATTCATGGCTTTAGCCAAAGGCACATCACGAATAAAAGTCGGCAATATTACACTGCACACCAAGACAGCCATATACATCGTGGAATTATTAACGGACGCCCGATTCAAAATCGAAGATTACAGTGAGTACAGCATCATAGAATGCGTCGGCATTGGCTACCAGCGACAAAAATAACATTTCATTCTTTATTCATTTGTTCATTGTGTTGTAACAGCCCAATTGTTTAGTCAAATAAATACAGAAACGCCATCTATAAACAAAGTAACAAAACACAACAAACGATCAAGTTTACAAAAATAATACTGTGATCAATCGAAAGAAAAGATTCGATGTTGTGTGATCTCGTGATACATCATCATCCAGCCTCTTTGGACACACAATTTACACTTGCTTCGGACGGTTTCAGTTGTTTGAAAGAAACTCTCGCTCCAACGCCGCGCCCATCATATTCCATTCGCCATCATCCGCCTCATCTTGCGCTTCTACACTGCCCTCACTGTTCGAGTCCTGACCAAAATCAACATCGCTGCCGAGTTCTTCACCTCTACGAAACTTCGCACTGGGAAATTCATCCGGTGGGGTTTCACGCGTGCGTTTGAAACCTTTGGGGAACTCGCTCGTCAGCGACTCTGTGGAACTAGAAGAGTTTTGTTCTTCTTGCATCAGTCGCGCTTGTAATTCTCGACTAGTGACATTTTCACTCTCCGTCTCGTTCTCAGTCTCATTATCCGCATCATTATCATTATCACTGTCGTCGGTTTCATCATCTAAGATATCCTCGACCTCTTTGTCCATATCAGCGATATCATCGCTTGAAAACGACATAAGCGGATTAATCGTGTCCATAAATCGTCCACTGGGAGTACGTTTGCGTGCTGTGGGTTGTTCATGTATAGGATAATTAGGTACGTGTTCTGGTGAGCTGCAGTGTGGAGGCGGATGGCGGTTTTTTGATCCTTTGCTACTCAGCGGGAAAATACCTTCTTCTATACGCTCCCATCGTTCAGCACATGCCCATAACCAATCGGGGGTTACAATCCGCACATGCTTTTTACGCCTGCCAGCGTTTACCTTTGCTGTACCGGGTCGTACAGCTACCAAATGCGTGCTATCATCATCAATATCCTGCGTAACGATGGCTCCCAAACTCCGCGCGACTTGATAAGCTTTACTTTGTTCTAATTTGATGTGTGTTGGTACCAGCCCGCTGAAAACAAGCCGGCATCCTTTGAGGATTTCACTGCGCACAGCAGGAATAATCACTTTCAAATCAGGAACTGTTCCTGCTTCCAACTTATCGTATTCTTCATAGAAGCGTTTGTGTACCATTTTGAGGATATCCTCCAAGTAAAGGAGATAATCATCAGGGTCTTCTATTTCTACAAGATCTTCTTCTTTTTTGTCTTCTTGTTTGGTTGTTTCTTTGAACTCTTGGGAATCTTGCTCTTTTTCTTTTTCTGTTTCTGGGGGGGTTTGTACTGTATTCGGTGCTGTCGCATCTTCACTGGCAAGTGGAACTTCTTCTTTAGAAGATTCTTCTGTGGTGCTAACTTTTTCTTCTTCAGTTGAAGGTTTTTCTTCTGATTCTGGTGGTGGTTCTTCATGGGGACATTCTCCATTCGTTGTTTTAAGTACGCTTTCCTCCTCTTCTTCCTCAGGAGGAACAACGGCGTCCACACCATTTGTATCTTCATTTTCTTCATTTACCTCAGTTTTCTTGCCGTTTAATTTAGTTTTCTTTATGTTGTTGAGATCAACACCATCTTTGTTATCGGCTTCGTGTTTATCCAGACCTGGAGGTGCATTGATATCACCCGTGTGTTTAAAGAAATGATACGGTTTAACATGAATGAGATTAGACGCGTGGTTCCAGACATCTTCCCGGTCGTCTATGATGCATACCATATCATCACCACAGGGAAACAAAGCTCTTAAATTAGCTTTTTTGCTTGTCGGATCAAAACATTCGTCCCGCGAGAGAATCCGATTCGCAAAATAAGCTTGATCGTTATCAAGGAACATCGCAATCATGTGCGCATAATTCCGCGCGCCAAAAGTACAAATATGCAGCTCAAAAAATTGCGAAATATTGCTTAGGAAGGTGTGCGTACCAGGCCGCAGCCTCGTGTGATACCATGGCGAGTTCGGCCCGTACAATTGGAAATGATAAACGTCCTTAATGTTTGGTGGTATGTTGTCATTTGTTGTATGAATGAGTGTTTGATCAAGATCCACCAGTAAAACCAGTTTACGATCGCGTATCAACCGCTCGCCGTCTGCCCTCCCCAATTTTTGCGCGACCTAAACAATAAACAAAACCTTGAAACACATTGTAAACAACAACAAACAACTGTCAATTACCTCTTCACTAACTTTCAACTCTGGAATGGAATGTACCATGGGAACTGAAGCAGATCTGCTGGATTCTTCTTTCCGCAGGTCAGCGCCGCACTCGGCGCACATATCTTTCATCACTGTGGGATGAATACAAGCCCTCATTCGCAGCAACGGTTCTCTAAATTTAAAAATAATTGTTTATGAAAAACTTGGGCGCCAAAATTTAAATCTCGCGGGGGTGTTAACACACACTCACCCAGCGCGGACGACGGCGCCTTCCGGTGCAAGCAGCTCGTGCACTGTTCCGGCCTGTAGCGACTTCAGCTTGCGTTGTTCGGACTCTGAGACCCCATCGAAATCGTACAGGAGAATCACACGACCGATTGGCACCGTGCAACCGGCGCCCACTTTCCATTTAACTATCTTTATCGGCTTTATTTGTTGCAGCGATACGAGAACCGTATCGTCGGCCATCTTAACAGGAAATGCGCGCGGCCTTGTATCGACGAGTGCGCGCGCCGTCACACGATTGAAAGCAAGTAAACAAACGCGCACGACTGGTTGCCTACACATGTTTCTTTCACTTCCGCGGCCCTTTGAGTTTACAAATTTATATTTTTTTAAATACAATTCGATTACACAATTTATAATTGTTTTTTTGGTTGTTGACATACATTAATTACATAAGTTACAAAAATCGCTACAGGTGTAGTCAAACGGTTTAAAATAAACACAGCACTGCTGCATTAGCAAACAAAATGCGCAATATAAATTTGTTTTTATAAAATGATACACCAAACAAGACTATTTTCGCCGCGTGGTACCTCTCAGTTATTAAAAACAACTATGACAGACGCGGTTTTATTTACTTCAGACCGTTAATCTGCACCTGCATCGCAAACACAATAATAGCGAACACTCTTAGATAAATTGTTTGCATTTGTTTTTTGTTTACAACATAGGATTCATTATCGTCTAAAGTTTTCTTTGTTTAAATAATTTGCAGCGCAGATAGAAAACTAAAATCACAATAATCATAATCATAGTAAAAACTTAATTTAAATAAATCATTCCTTATCATTAAAAATTGAAAACGCTTCACCGTCGAACTCATGCCATTGAATAAGTAATAGATTAGTATAGAATAACCGAACATTCTTGTCTAAACAAGCGGTCAGATGTATGCAGTTGATTATAAGATAAATTGGTGGCTCTCCTGCCCGATTCCACATTGTATCTTCCCCAATTTTTGAATTGAATGTCGTTATATTAAGTCCAAGTGATTCTTATGTATCCTGCGCGTGTTTAACAACATCCGCCGCCTTGGGAGCCATCCTTCCCGCCTGCCCCGGGCAGTGAGGGGTTCGTGGGCGAGTGCTGCGGTCCAATCTTAATACCGTTCGCCTTAAAAATACAGAAAAATGTAAAAAAACAATAAAATACAACAAAAAGTTGGCAATTTTTCAATACCTCGTTGTTTATATCAAAAACACCTTCCTGAATCTTCTCGTAGATTTCTTTAGCAGTGTTGATGAAGGCTTCTTCAACATTGGCCGCTGTTTTAGCCGAAGTTTCCATGAAAACAAGACCGTGTTCACGAGCAAACGCTTCGCCTTCTTCCTTTTTCACTTCTCGTCTACTCTCCAAATCACTAAAATTTATTTATTTTAATTAATAACTCGATTTTAATGGACATAATTATTATTTTTTAATAATACCTCTTGTTGCCAATGAGCATAATCACCATATTCGAGTTGGAATGTTGCCTCGCGTCTTCCAGCCAATTTGTAAGATGACTAAAAGTCTCCCTGCGTGTGATATCGTAGACGAGCAGTGCACCAGCTGCCCCACGATAATAAGAACGCGTGATAGAACGGAAAGCTTCCTGTCCTGCTGTGTCCCAGATCTGCAGCTTAATCTGCTTGCCATCAATGGTGATCATACGTGCGCCAAATTCAACTCCGATGGTTAAATCGTGCACTGGTTGAAATCTCTTATCAGTGAACTGCAGCAGTAGGCATGATTTACCCACACCTAAGTGAAAAATAAAAATTGAATTAATTTAGTGTTAATTTCATATTTAATTAGTTATTGACTGTGATTTATTATTTATACACTGGTAAAAACATGTATATAATATTCTGATAACTGATAACGCGCGATAACAAAGAAAGAAGGGTTGCTGCCATTGCTGGAATCCTGCTGGCGACGATAACAAAGCAATCAATGATGATTAACACCGAGAAAGGTTATTGTCGCGCGATGCGGGATGCTTCGCCGTGACATTTTGATGTTGGTAGCTAGGATTGATCGTCCGGATCGCCCCCTGCGGCCTCCTGCGCTGGTACGCACCTGTATCTCCGATGATGATGTACTTGAAGAGGTAGGCGTAGGACATTTTGTTTTCGCTCACGCCGCGGGTCTTTGTTTCGAGCTTGCCTGAGACGACTATGCGGGAGGATTTACGATTCGAGTTGTGTTGCGTTCGCCGTTTGCAGGGCTTTTGGAGGACGAGGAGCACTGGTAATCACGAACTATCGTCACGAAAACGGAACAACGAACACTGACAGCTGTCTGGACGTCATTACCTAACTGCGCAGCTGTGCTGCGTCACAGAACCTCGCTTCTGATTGGTCGGAATAAATTCAATCACACAAAAAATAATAATATTTAACGTTAATTACAATAAAATATAAAGAATTAAACTTTTATTTATACATATAATTTAATAAACTATAAATTTTAAGTTATTTTGGTTGCCTGTCATTGTTTTATTACTCAGCAGGAAATAAAACATTTAGTGTATAACTGGTTGCCTACTTTCCTGCAAAGTTCCTCCCAACTCCCAAATTTTAAAAGTTTGCACAGTTGATTGCGGCTGCACTTTGTCGCGAATGCGGAAATTCTCAACGGAGACAAAGAAGTGAGTGTCTTGCACGCCTAAGTTAATCAGTTAGTTTCGACGCTTGTCAGAGTATAGTCGAATCCGTACGTGATTAAAATCGGCGCGTGTACATAAGGATGTAGAAACAAAAGCGGCACGTACACTCATATCTGGCCAATCAGTGTACATCGGGCGGTTATTCACTTAACATCAGATAATCAAAATTTGCGTGCCGAGAAAGAACACCGCACCGGCATAAATTAATTAAAAAATGTTGTATTTATCAAGTACGGACATCGTGTGGCTCTCAATTAAGCTGATAGTGATACTGTTGGTTCTCTTTTGGAGCGTCAAGAGATATTTACAAGGTAAACATGTTTGCAGTTTATAATTCTCATTACGCATGCGTACTGTTTTCGCACGAATCCAATCATCCGAATTTGGGAAATTGCATGAATTCTTGGAGTTGTTTAAATCTTAAACTTGAAAACACGACATTACCTAACGCGCGACAATTGTTTAAACAATAAACATGATAATGAAAAGCCAGCGAGATAAACCAAATTACATACCGGAATGGTTGATATCAGCGAAATAAGCCACTTTCAAAGTAGATGGAAGTCTATTAATATCTCTGATCATTTATAAAAATAATTACACCCGAACGCGAATAAAGCGGCGTCAGCACCGCTGTTTGCGTATTGTTCGCGCTCGCGATATTATAACTTTTATCATCGATAGAACGGATAAAACGCGTTAATATTTCGCCAGTCTGCCGTATTTCGCCAACACGTGCACTTCGTTCGTTAGCCGCGCACGAACCAAAAATTATTTCAGCCGCAGTAGTGCACACAGTTAGATGGACATGGATCAAGGCATCATCATTATATTCCTGGTCGTATTCTCGGGGTTTTTGTTGTATCGTGCGTTGGTGTGGAGCACGCGTTTTTATTTGTTTCAACGCACGATGCACGAAGCGCAGGTTGAGGGCATTCGGCGCCAGCGACGTCGGAATGAATCTGGTGTATCTACGATTAGTGGTGAGATATAAATAATGATTAAGTAATGAGCGATTGTGTAAAGTTGTGTCCAGGAATGGTAAATTCTTTCTGGATGAATCATACGGTATTGCAATGTTGATATATCGGAATATCGGTAATTCCGGTATTTAAATTTTTAAATTAATCAAGTAATTGAAAAAAAAAATTAAAATTAACGTAAAATATAAATAATAGTTGAATATTTTGGTGTTTAAAGTAGGTATAATGGTTGAAACTGTTGAATTACTTGAAAATTCGCTGTTTTATCATCAAATTTACTTAAATAACTGTCAATAATTAATTGAAAATTTGATTTTTTGTTAGTTTTGACCATTTTACTTAATTTATACTAAAATTTTGTTAATTTTGCATTATTTATGTGAATTTTAAGTTTAATACCGGTATTTATTACCCCTTAATTAATCGTTTAATAATTTACTTGAGATTTGCAAGTAGTACGATGAAAAAAATGTCCGCAAAGATAATTATTCAGATGATAGCACAAAATAAACACAATTATCGACAATTGAGGTTGTTGGCACTTAAAAATCCGAATTTCACATGTGCAACCAAACTATCCGAACAAACATATGCATTCTGTCTTATCATTATCGGCCGCCGCGGCTTCGAATATGCGCTTATTGCACCAGCTCAGTCTACGCACCCGACGCGTGCATTGAAAACGTTAGCAACGCTCCAATTAGTGTGCTCATCACAATACATAAATAAATCCCATCCAAGAAACATGGCGGATATTTTGCAACCGATGAAATTCACGACGCTCATCTGCGGTGCCTGCCTCATCCTCGCCGTGTTTCTCTTTATTGTGTGGCTGATGTATTTGGCGCACAAGTACGACATCCTCGAAGGTATAAAATGCATAATTTATGAATATTTTAATATCTACAACGCATAACTTAACGAAATGCGCATTGCGTTCGTGTATCAAGATTTATTATTAGTTATGCCTGTCACATGCCAGCTCTTATCGCGTTTAAACATGCGAGTGTCGATCAAGAAAGATAACGTCATCAACTTGCGATAATAATAATAGAATTTATTCCTTAACTAGTTACTGGTTAGTGTAGTTAATGTTTGTGTTGACTGTTGTTGTCATTTCGGAGACAAAACGCAACAAATATTGATTGAGATGTGTTTACTTGCGACACTCGTATTGTTTTATTTATAAAAACAAAATTGAAATAATTTATTTGGTGTATGTAGAGTTGCCTAACTTAAACACACAATTTCAACTTTTTTCTTATCAATAAATTAAAATTATAAGATAAATGTGTGTAATATTAATTCTAAAAGCAATATTTTACCGTATTATTAATGAAAAATGTTTAGACATTCATAAATTCACGAAATAATTACTATTGATAACGTTTCGCGTCATTTCTGCGTGATACCTCCACCTGGAGAATCCAGGACTTGCCTCCGTCATTCATTGCTGATAACACAACGAACGCGAGCATTTTTAGACCTTCACGACGCTGGCGTATTAACATTTTGCAATACCTATTCGCACACAGTGTCAGTTTGCGCCTTGTGCTGTAAATAACCAGCGCTAAATCCTATTTTGCAGCTATTTTGATTAAACAATGAATCCGTTGGATAATTATTTACTCTTTACGTGGTTCGCGTTCGGATTTGTTATCTTTTTCCTGTGGATTCGTTCGTGCTTCTATTGTCATCACATGTTCCATGGACGCGCGATGGTTCCGTACCCACCAGGTATAAACAAATATTGCGCATTAATAAATTAATTTATGCGTGCTAAATACTACAACACAAAACACTCACGCAACGGAAAAAAAATATACACACAGTCAATTGAGTTTGTCGGTCGTCAAGCGATAAATTGATAAATTTAAAATGAATAACAGAAATTCATGATACAGTTCCGAACTCGATAGAACTTGGATAAACTTGAGTGGTTATCGAATAATAATAATAATCAGATGTATTTTGTTCCTGTATTCATCAAGGATTCGCGTGCAAACACTCATCAGTCGTCTGTTGAAACGGTGGTGTTGTTACCAGGTTCTACGGTGTGAATAACTTTTTAAAATTTATGTTATCGATATGTATGCAAAGCAATATTTTTTGCGACTAAAAATGTAGAACATGCGTCGGAAATAACAAAAAGTTAGTAATTGATATAGGAGAATGTAAGCTAGTATGCAACTAGTCTTACAATGTTGTTTTGTGGAAGGTTAGGAATTGAAATGTCAATTATGAGTTCAAAACCGATATTCTTTTTAATAAAAATGATTTTTTTTTGATATTGCAATTGAAATATCAAAAATTCATGCAACCAGACCTACACATTTGCCATATGAAAGGTTAGGATTGCATGACGACATACTTCACCTAACTTGACCCAAAAACCTAACAAACATGTAGATATGCGACCCGATTATGTTCAAACCAATTTAGCAATTCAGTTAAGTGTGTAAAATTGCATAAAGTCTAGCAAATCACTATGATAATATGTTATTGATCGTATTCTTATCGCTATCACTATACCACTCATCACATGGTGCCGGTTCTATATAAATCAGCTTGCTTACTATCGACTGAATCCACGTAGATGTAAACACCGAACCGAGTCGCACATTTTTAAAGGCGCAACTTTAGACAAATTCCGTGGGCGTCGGCGTGCTGTGGGCGGTGGTGGTGTGCACATTCAAAAAAAACTTCCGGCGGTAATTAGCAATAACAATACGCGACACAATGTTCCTCCATCCGAAAATGTACATGGTGACGTTCGTCCTCTCCGTGCTCAGCATCTTCATCGCTGCAATTTGCTACATGCTAGTCGCCTATAACTACGACTGGCTAAGTCGGCACTGCTGCTGTTGCAAGAAACGCCGTGACGAATGCGGAAGATGTAAGTTATTACAAACAAGTTAAGCCGTGGATTAATTCAGGATTAGTATGAATTCTAATCAAAATTGAGATGAAATTAATGCGCACAATTACAACTGGTTTGAACCGAGTTGATTGATTCAATTACACGATAATAAAACGTGAATGCGCTGTGTTATTGAGATAACAGTATTATCACTGTAATCACCTTGACACTCAACAGGGCATCATGCTATAAAAAATGATTTAAGACATGTTTTTCTTGAGATTTGCATAAAAATCTAAAATACCGGTATTTTTTCTTTCAAATACCGGTAGTTTTTAATTTTTAAAATTCAAAATTGAACATATAAATTAATTTAATTAATTATTTTTATAAATACCGGTATACCGGTATTTTTTCTTTTTAAATACCGATAGTTTATAATTTTTTAAACTCAAATTTATAAATATTCGGAATAAATTAATTTTTGATTTAAAAAAATACCGGTATTAAACATAAAATTAATGTTTTATAAAAATGTTGACCCCGCAACTGGTTAATATAGGAAATAAACAATCATGAGCGGAGTGGAAATGATGCCGGGCGATGTGCCATACACACTCACTCTCACACTCGATCTGAAAATAAGTTATAAATAAAGTTGTAAACATTGCGCATCGCAGTAAGACGCAGCAATCGGTCGCGGAACAAACGTGCAGTGTTAACAACGTCATTAGAATATTAATTGTCGCATTGTCGCATATTCATTTTAGATAAAACCTTCGCACCTGTTTGTGCGCTAGTCGTGGAGGCGCGCGCAACTTGCGCTTTCGATTTTGAGCCGCACATGCGCACCACACGTAAACTCTCTGTTTTGGACAAAGTTTGAGCACATTTAAGTGCACGCCCGGCTTTAAGAAACCGCTTTCAGTCGGAATCGTGTGTGTGTTCATGTTCTCATTCTCATTCTCAACTCAGAGACATTTTAATTGAACGTTTTAACGTCTGCATCATGTGCGTAGTGGATTAGATAATGGACAGCGATCTTGTGCTGTCGGTCGTGTTGTTCGGCCTCTTCTTCTTCGGTTTGTTTTATTGTTATTACGGTGCGCAGGTGCGTATTAAGCGCGAAGAAGTCGCACGTGGCGATTCCGAACGCGCGCTTTTACACTACCATCAACGGCGGCAGATTTTTTTCGGTGAGACAGAGAAATAAACCATTAAAATAATTGCATGCGGCATAAAATGACTTTTTCTTTGTTCAGCGAGTTAAAAATAAAAGTTTATTGTTGGTTTACGTTGGAATTTCCTTTGTGCGCAGACACATTCCAAAAATTACACATTAATTACGTAACTTATCATTGTTATCACCACCAGAACAAGAAAAACACGAATTTGATATCACAAAATGTCAAAGTTAAAGGTCAATGTAATATATTTTTAAATTTTTGTTTATTATTACTTTTAGGTGGTCAGGAAATCAACACAGTGAGTCGACACGCCGAATTGCGCGGCCAGATGAACGAACTGCCCCCGGATTATAGCAAAGTCGGCGGACTACCACCAGCCTACGATCTAGGTGAGTAATTATCAATTAAAAATGCAAAGTCCAGAAAAACAACATCAATTGACTGATTGCTTCATTACGAATGCACCTTGCGGTGCAGGAAATTATATTTTTTTGTTTACGTGCCTGCGAGACGTGTTCTCAAGGTTGGAAAACAAATCATACGCTTATTGCGCATGCGCACGTTTAAAACGTGCTGAGACGACCGTAGGTCAGTAATAATAACATTCTGTATTGTTTTAGTTGTCGCTGGAAACCCTCCAGCGTATAGTGAAGCAATACAACTGGAGATAAACGCTTCATTGGCTCATTCACACCGTAGCACCACCCCTGCGACGGACGGCGCACACTCGACTGACTTAACTGGTGTGGTAGTGGTGCCACCTGCAGTTGCATCGCAACAACAGTGATCCGCTCATCGCATTCCACTGGTTTCTACTTTAGGCAAAATATCTGCGTCCAACTCGGATATTAGGCGTACTTAATTAACACACACGTTTACGTTATGACTTGAGACTGTTTTATATTTTAAATTTAAGACTATTGTTAACCTGACGCGTAGCTAGAAGAAGCCAAAAAGTTGCCACCGCCAATAATAATCTAGTCGGAGATAATTATATGAAAAATTAATGTTTGACAGATATTTTGTCGAAGACAACGACCCAATGTGATTTTATACCAAGTGACATGTTACATGTTGTTTTTAAATGCGTTCCAACGAATAATCTCATAAGTCTGATTCGCTGGCGACGAGAAAAAAACTCTTAAATTAAATCACACCAGGAAAACACAAATTGATTGTACAATATTCCTCAATCCGAACACGATTCTCTCACGGCTGTGCAATAACTGGATAATTTTAAAATGCGTATTCAGTATTTTAATAATTTTATAAGAAACACAAGTGCAATTAAATAATAAAAATCGTTAGAAAATACCTACTTAGCATTTGTTGATCTACGAGATAATTATGTGCAAACAAAAGCAGCGCGCTGACGTACATCGCGAGATTATCTTGTTTTATTGTTAGCCACTCCAAAAAATAACGAATTGTAATTTTTTCAACTTTCAGCGGCTGGGTGATAAGAACAGGTGCGCCATGCGAGACGTGACATTCTACGTTCAGCTATGGGATGAAACGGTTGCTCCTCGGTGTGTAAACAAGTACATTTTTAATAATTATTGATTAGGAACGCGTTTCGACTTCATAATCAACTGGTTACGATGTAAATTAATCACAGGTAAGTGGAATTATTTTAGTATTTTAATAAAATACGTAATAAATTTTGTGAAAAATATTTTTATAAGCGACATATTTGTTGCTAACTTTTAAAGTTGTTCAATTTGTGATAATTGAATGGATCCATACGGAGATGTAAATTTAAGTTGTGAATTTATTTCAAGGATTATTCAAATATTTTATATTCATACGTCAGATTGGCGAGAATTATGATTTGATTATTAAAATTAACAATAACAATTACGCACTGTTGTTGATATCGTTAAAAATAACAAATTTTACTTCCATGAACTAAAAATTTATAAAATTGTTAGGTATTTAGTGCAAATTGTTTTGTGATATAATTTACGTTATTTATTTATCGCTATTTTGTTAATTTGTTTCAGTTTTGCTGAGTTCTTCGGAGAATATCGCAATAAAACACATAAAAATTACAAATCCACCATTTTTTCTGATAAATAATTAAATTCCTAGGCAGTAATAAAAAAACTATAACATAAATTGATAAAAAACGCATTAGAAAGTGCAATGTCGTACTTAATGATTGAATTGTTGATTGTCGCGGCAGCGTTGATCTTGTTTGTCGTCTCGTTTTGTGGATTCCTACAAAAATGGCGGCTCTACGTGCAAGGTAAACATTGAAGTCATAAATTTGCATTACATACTCATAAACTACTAATCTTTTAGAACTGGAAGAACAAAATAATCGCAGCAACGAGAAATCCAAAGATAACAATGCTCCACCATCGTATAATCACACAATTGAAAGTAAAAATATTTATTATTTTCTTGTTAAAATGTGTTAATCATGTGTTTTCCAGTGGATTTACCACCAAAGTATGACGATGCAGTTAAAATGCCAGAATGTCCGCCATTAAGGAACGATTTTGTTTTAAATGTTCAGAACTTACAAGAAGTACAAGAAAAACGTGTAGAAATTGTATAAAATGAATAAACATGAATAAATCCTGTTGTTATTAGCAGATAAGTACGGAATTACAGAGATGTTTGGCATGTGAAGCGTGATTCACAAATCCGTAATGTCCGCGTGACTACGATTCGCGTTTACCTGTCGGCGACCACTTTTTTTTGCCGCACCGCGTGTGCTCCTGCCATTAACTCGCAGGTTTCGGCAGTGAACAAGCCGCACATCGGTCAGTCTCTTCGCGCTACCGCCAACCAACGACGAAAACAAACTTTTTATTTCAAAAAGAAAACTTTTCAAACGCCGCTCGTTAACTTGTGTCTGTGAATGTGTGCTGCGGTTGATTTTATCGCGTCGTGCAATGCAAACAAGATAATCGGGTTTGTGACGATTATTATATGAATTGTTTGCCGAACAATTACTGTAACTGTCGGTGCAATTATGCGCAAAGAATCACTTTGACTCACACAGCAAGCACTTCGGTTGTGGTGTCAATCGCCGCAGAAAAACGACAAAAAAAAGTTACCCGCGTTTATCGTGTTAATAAAAAATTAAATAAAATAGGTAATCACAAGTCACATGATGCGGCGAATACGGGCACGTAAAGCATACCGTCGTTATCACCACCCGTGTGTCGCCATTATTCACTGATAAGATGCACATCAAGTCGACGACGTGCAGTGTGCCCCAATAATATCGATTGTTGTTGCTTTATCCACATCCACAGAAAATGTGCTGCTGCAAGTGGTGTCAATAGTGAGTATTGAATTAATTAGAGGTCGACTATAACCAGATTACACCTGAATTATTTCTTGGAATTTGTGTTTATGTGCGTTGTAATTATTGTTATTGTTGTTCGGTGTGGTCTGTAGTCGTAGTAATAATTCGTGGTGCCTCCCGAGAAGGTTAACGTCGCTTTTTTCGTTCATAATCGAGAGCACGAGATACCGCATGACTGTCTTGAAGCATTAAACAGGTATTATCCGCGATTGCGCCGATGTGTACCGAGGCAAGCGAGGTTTGATACAGGTATATACAGTGTGGTTCATTGCGTGTTTACCTCGTCCGTTTGTTGTACGCGTGTGTATGCGATGAACACGACTGCGCTGTAGTTTAAGTAGCCTTCACTCAGCAAGGTTGCTCTCACTTCCGATCGACGAGTACGACTAGTGCGATTAATGGATTGTACTGCTTATAAAACACTACAAATATTAAAAATTCAGAGAATTTAAACCTTAGATCTTAACTAGGGATGTGTAATTCCGGTATACCGGTATTTTTTATCTTCAAATATTAATATTTTACGAATTATATGGATAAAAATGAAATTATACCTGATTTTTTAAATTTTATTAAATACGGCATCGCTCGCGAATATCTAAAATAATGAAGTTGCTTCCGTACGCGTCTGTAGTCACAGAAGAAGTAACAGTGAAGTAGAATGGCGGGAAGTTTAAAATGGCTGAAAGTATAGTCTATGGAAGTATAGTGTACAGTCTCCATAGTGACGTAGCTGTCGGTAATACAGTGTGATAATACAGTGTGATGGTACTATAGTACTTAGGTTTGAGCTTCATTGCTGGAATGCTAGATGGCGTTAAAGTAGTCAAATAGCCAGATGCAGAGGTATTATTGGCTAAACTATTTCTTTATTTTATTTAAAAAATAATTCTTTTTTATTAAATAAAAAGTAGCCTATAACCATTCGGGGACCACTAAGAATATGTGTACAAATTTTCATGATGATCGGTTAAGTAGTTTTTGCGTGAAAGTGTAACAAACATCAGGACATTCGCATTTATAATATTAGTAGGGATTCAGAGAATTTAAACCTTAGATCTATACTAGGGATGTGTAATTCCGGTATACCGGTATTTTTTTATCTTCGAATATTAATATTTTACGATTTATACCGAAAAAAATGAAATTATACCTGATTTTTTTTAAATTTAACTCAAAATTTACGTTTACTAACACTAATAATTTTTTTTCTTTGTTTCTGTAGTTATTTAGAATCAATTTATTGGCACTGCATCGAAAAACACTTCTGTTTTGACGAAAACATCGCCCTCTACGAAGATGAAGAAGCAGCGAAAGCAAGTGATACCTCATCGGAAACAAACGTCCAAGCAACTTCCGTCAGCAATAACAACATCTACGACAACATGGCGTTCTATGATAACGTCGCCATGATTGCCAACCGTTCTATTTTTATTATTGAACCGAAAGACAATCGTGTAGCTTCACCTACGAACTATAAATCCACACAACGCCCTAAATCCGTACATGTAGACCACTCTTTACACCAGGAGATATTCTTTGATAACGATGCAAAAGTTATCACTGAACAACCCAAATTTAGCATTGCTGGATCCAACTCTAGCTTGGACTTAAGTAAATCTGAACCTGACTTAACACCACCAACATACGCGCAGACCAAAGCAAAACGTGAAGCGGAAACATTCAAAAATATCCCGCTTATTACCAACACCAACACTACTTCCTTATCGTCTCTGGCGACTATAAGTGAAGACCATGAGGCTAACCCACACTTACTAAGCATTCCTCACTCTGCAACCTCCACAGGTTTGGTGAAGATGCGGAAAAAGTCTTTACACGAACGCCGTGTATCAAAATCTCTTACTTTGGATATTGATACAAAGAGACAGGAGGTTCCAATTATCAGACAATCAAGTTTCCCTAAATTTTATATTGATACTCCGGAAGCCAATCAGAATACTTCTAGCATAGCTCCAGCTGCGATCCAAGCTCTAGAGACACCTGTTGTAGCAAATAATTTCAAATTCGATCTGCAGACTGTGGTGCAGTTAGAGAACGAGCGACAGGAGATGGAGATTCAGAAGATAAACACGTTGAAAAGGTCGGTTACCAGCGTGAAGGATAATAGAAGAATACAGCAGATTAGGGACAAGTTAAAACCTATCAAGTTGCTTAGAAATGCGTCGATGCAGAGCCTGTATTCGACCAATGGATGATTGAAAATTTGTAAATTGTAAAATGTTAAATGTATAAACTCCATAGGTATATTATATTATGTAGGTGCTTAGATTTAAGGCAGTTTTATAAAAACTAGATATTGTTTATAACTCTTGTAATATATTATGTTGATTATTGTTGTATCTGTATTGAATTATTAATATATTATAACTGAACTACGATTTTTTCTTTTGGAAAACTTAGAATGAAAGCGAATTTTCCGTAGATTCAGAATTTTCAATCTGCTCCTCTCTATCTCTTTTAGTTTACGAGATATTTGCTTTTATTTTTCCGATTTTAGAATTTTTTTTCGTTGCACTCATCAATCAATCACTTTCAGTTTAAAAAATTACCAAAACTATAAATGCAATCGCATTTTACAAGACAAGAAACATCGCAGAAATCACAGCAATGACACTGCATCAATTAAATGCTTTTACGTAATTAAATTGAGTACATTATCAGGAAGAAAAGGTTTTAATCCAAACGTGCAATCTCGTTCAGATATCGGCCAAGTATTTCACATTTTCGCACAATAATTACTCATTTCAAATGATAAATGATGACATTTCTGCAAAACGCGTAATAATCCTTTAAAGATTAAAGTCTTAAAATCAATCAAACGGTCTAGAATATCACAAAACGGGAATTACATCTGCTGTAATTATTTCGAATCTTAGAAATCACATTTTAAGAATCAGAAACTTAAATCAGATTTAAATGAAATTTGCTGCATACGAGTATGTGAAGTGCCTTAAATTATTTAATTCCACAAATGCGTTTAATTTCCTAGAAATTGAGTACTCAACTAATTAATTAATCAAAAGTAATTATAAGTTTCAAAGAACGATATTGTTCTAAATGCGGCTTATCTTAATCCGCTTTTTCCTCATTTTTATTGATATCGCTTTAATAGCCAATTTCGGGATTAGCATGCACTCGAAATTCCAAAAAATCATATAAAAGGAGATGCTTTTGTCAGTCAAAATCACAGCTCCTCTGTACTTCAATACATTCAATTACCAACATCGATCAAACGATTATCATGAACGGTAAGCAAACCATTCTTTGAATATTTCAATATTTAATAACTAATGCATCTTTTAATCAATCCTCAGTATTGCTGAAAATTGCCGCTGCCTGCCTGATTGTGCAGGTGGCTTTTGCTGCTGAAAGCCCTCTATCTGACCCTCGTTGCGATGAAGTCTGCCCTGAAACCTTCCCCATTGAGGATAATATCCTTTTGCCTTATCCAGGCGATTGTTCAAAATTCTGTCAATGTGCAAATAATGGAAACATGCGCATGGATTGCCCACCTGGTCTTTATTTCAACCCCTTGTTGGATGTTTGCGACCATCCCTACAATGTTCCTGATTGCGATGACTCTTCTGAACCATCTAAACCAACTGATCCATCGGAACCAACTGACCCAACAGATCCATCTAAACCAACTGAACCAACTGACCCATCTGAACCAACTGACCCAACAATTCCCTCCGGTTGTGAAGGTACCACTTGCGGTAAGGATGAATGCTTCGACTTCGCCAACAAGAACGAATGTCAAGGTTATTGCAATTGCAATAATGGTGTAATCACCTCCAAGTGGTGCGCCGATGGCTTGGAATTCAACCCAATCACTGAACTCTGCGACTTGCCCGAAAACGTCAACTGTAACAATGGTTGCTCACATGTGGACTGTGGAGAACATGAATGTTTCAAGGTACCCAACACCCTTGACTGTGAAGCCTTCTGCGACTGTGACCACGGCAACCTGACCGTTGGACACTGCTCTCCGGGTCTCCACTTCAACCCTGAGACCCAGACATGCGACTGGCCCGAAAACGCGCATTGCGAAGTTACTCCTACTCCCTCTGTCTCTCCCAGCACACCAGAAGCTACCACTACTTCAACTGAAGCTCCTACTACACCAAGTGAAGCCCCTACTACACCAAGTGAAACTCCTAGCCCCAGCCCTACACCAAGTGAAACGCCCACTCCTAAACCCACTACAACAACTAAGAAACCAAGCAACTGCGATGATCTTTGCCCTCATGTCTTCCCCATTGAAGAGAACAACCACATCTTCCCTGGAGATTGTACCAAATTCTGTCACTGCGCCAATGATGGAAACCATCTTAAAGACTGCCCACCTGGTCTTCACTTCAACCAGGAGTTGGAAGTCTGCGATTGGCCCTATGCTGCCAACTGCGTTGAGACCGAGTAACCGCGCTAATAACTAGAGCAATAATTGGCATGTTTAATTGATTGTAATAACCACAGCTTAAATTTTAATAAAGAACGAACAAACATCAATTATTTCTAACTTGTTTATCATCCGTCAATGCAAAACAATTTCCCACTTAACTTAACTCTAATCAATCATATTACTTGCTTATCTTTACATTTTTAATTGCAATTGAAACAAAAACAAAACAATTGACAACTACTTACTTTATGGAATGATTTTAGACAGTGCAAATCATGAAAACAATTGTCTTCTATTTATACTGCTAAATTTAATTTATCATCTGATTTTTTTCCACAGAATAATCCGATATAGTTTTGTAATGTTATCAGTTAAATCTTGGATTAGATGAGATTTCCTTTAGTTTATCATTCTAAGAATTGTGACTTGTACCTTCAAGTAAAACATAACTTTGTAACAAATGCTAAGACAAAAAAGTCTCGTATTGCTTTCATTTTCAGCAATTTATAAAAAAGTTTCTTGTTTTTTTGTTAAAACCATGTAAAATAACGGGGCAAATAAAATTTAGTAATAAAACTAACATAATTAGGAGTTAATCCGTCCAAAAGGGTAGTCTTGATATCAAATCGCACTAAACTCCTGGATTATCCCGAACTGATAACATTCCAATCAATATCCAAACGAATTGATTTAGTTTAGTATAAATAGAAGTCGATAGTTTGCAGCATTCATTCTGTAGTAAGTGTTCTTCAAGTTTTTACTTCAAAAATCATCATGAAAGGTATTTATAAACTGTTTTAATAAAATTTATAAAAAATTATTATAATTGCTGTTTGTTTGAATCAGTTTTCATGCAAATTGCTGTTGTTTGCGTGCTCATGCAGCTGGCATTTGCTGCCAAAGGACCAGTGGCTGAACCAGTGTGCGACGAGGTATGTCCCGACACATTCCCGATTGAAGATAACCTGCACCTGCCCTACACTGGCGATTGTAGCAAATTCTGCCACTGTGCCAATGATGGTAACTGGATGAAGGTGTGCCCTGGTCGCCTGCACTTCAACCCTAAACTGCAGGTGTGCGACTGGCCGCATGACGCAGGTTGCGAGGCAACTTCAGAAGAACCCTCTTCCCCTGAACCCACCCAGAAACCTACGGCTACCCCAACTGATGCTCCCAGTGATAATCCCTGTGATGAAGCATGCCCTAATGTTTTCCCTATCACCCACAATAATCACCTGCCTTACCCTGGCGACTGTTCCAAATTCTGCCACTGTGCCAACGATGGTAACCACATTAAAGAATGCCCAGATAATCTTCACTTCAACCCTGTTCTTGAAGTATGCGATTGGCCACATTCTGCTGGTTGTGACGCAAGTCAATCAACCAGCAGTGTCCCACCTACTTCTGCACCTCCTGTAGGATGTGACCATGTCACCTGTGGTATTCACGACTGCTTCCAAGCTCCGAGCACCACCGACTGCCAGGCTTATTGTGATTGTGACCACGGTGAAATTATCGGTAAAGAATGTTCCGAGGGTTTACACTTCAACCCGGTCACAGAAGATTGCGACTTCCCCACCAATGCTAACTGTGAACTCCCCATTCCGCCCAATGGTTGTGAACACGTCAAGTGTGAAGCCCATGACTGTTTCAAGACCGAGAACACCATTGACTGCAACCTGTACTGCGACTGCGACCATGGTAACCTGACCATTGTAAACTGCTCTGCTGGGCTACACTTCAACCCAGAGAGCAAAGCGTGTGACTTCCCCTGGAACGCCAAGTGTGAAGTGGTTGAACCTAACCCTGGTACTGACCCCACCCCACCTTCTGCTCCGTCCCAGCTTTGTGATAGCATCTGCCCCGATGTTTGGCCCGTAGTGGAGAACAACCACCTCTTCCCAGGAGATTGTACCAAGTTCTGTCATTGCGCTAATGATGGAAACTGGTTGAAGGATTGCCCAGAAGGTCTTCACTTCAACGCTGAACTGCAAGTGTGTGATTGGCCACACAGTGCAGGTTGTCAGGCGTAAATTTTGAAAATTACATGTGCATATTGTTTAAAATGATAAAATAAAATTTAAAAATATTCTAGCGTATAATTTGCTTAAGTTGGCAGCCCGGGGTGCACGACCTACTTTAGTTTATTAGGGTAAAGCCCCGTGTAGCCCTTAAATCGATTTCCAACCTTCCAAGCAAACAAACAGCTATTGCGTGCGTTTGCAGAGACCAGTCATACTCGTAGTCTCGAGCATCTCTTACTAGCAACTTTCCCTCCATTATGAGCGCACATTAGAGGTGATTATGCAATAATTCTCCATTACTCTATTCGTTTTCTATTCTAGTCGCGCGTTGACGGGTGGACTTTGCCAGTAGAATAGTGCACGACGAACATTCAAACGCGCCGCGCGCAGTTTTGCGCGTTCCTCGCTACCTCGAGTAACCTACAAACTAAAATCGAAAATGTGCCATTGCCAGAGACACTGGACGCCAGCCCGCAATCGCATCTAGCCACATCAAGCACAAAAGGGCATACAATTCCCGCTGTCGTCATTGTCGGGTTACGCGCTTGCAAGATTCGTCCAAGTTACGCACAATTCAGCAAGATGGTTGACACCACACAGTCTTCACAAGCCTCAACCAACAATATCAAGATTCCCTATGATATCAAATGGGTTGTACCAGCAATGCGACATCCAACTCGCCTCTGGCATTTCGCCAGTGCAATCACGCTCTCCCTGGTCGGAATATTTAGCAAAATAGTCATAAGTATTGCAAGCATAATGATCACATCAATATAA
The DNA here is from genome assembly GCF_025399875.1 of Dalotia coriaria. Taxonomy (NCBI): domain Eukaryota; kingdom Metazoa; phylum Arthropoda; class Insecta; order Coleoptera; family Staphylinidae; genus Dalotia; species Dalotia coriaria. The sequence goes on from NW_027045451.1 coordinate 130,598, forward strand.
ATCAAGATAACCACAATTGTTTCTGTTTTAGAGTATTTCAGCAGTGCCAAAGTGTATAATAGAAAGAATATTCTCAAAGCAATTGATGAGAGACCTGTGGATGTTCCACTTATCACCGTATCCAATCATCATTCATGTTTTGATGACCCAGGTATATGGGGTAAGTATTATTTATGTTATTTGTGCAACATAAATAGTAACCAATGATTTGCAGGCACATTAAACTGGAGAAATGTATTAAGACCACACAAAATGCGATGGAGTTTAGCAGCACATGATATTTGCTTTACAAATTCCACACATTCACAGTTCTTCATGTGGGGGCAGTGCATTCCAGTGGTAAGGGGCGCAGGTGTCTTCCAACCGGCGGTTGATCTCTGTGTGGATTTGTTACGAAGAGGTCACTGGGTACATGTGTTTCCCGAAGGTAAAATTAGAATGTTTTTCATTTCGATGGCATCTGTAAAATGGTGTGTTTATTATTCTAGGTAAAGTAAACATGACGAAAGAAAACCTGCGATTGAAATGGGGCGTTGGCCGCATGATTTACGAAAGTCCTGTTACACCAATCATTGTACCAATTTGGCATATTGGTATGGATGATCTGTTGCCCAATGAACCACCGTATTACTTCCGTTTAGGGAAACAGATCACATTCAACTACGGTAAACCGCTTGATCTCGGCGATGTCGTGAAGCGACTTCGTGCACGCAATGCCTCCGATGAAGAGGCGCGCAAGGAAATCACCGACATCATCCAGCACGAGCTGATGAAGCTCAAGGCAGAAACAGAAGGTTTGCATAATGAATACTTTAAGATCAAGTCGTTATAGTCGGCACCCAGCTTTGCATTTTGCATTCGAGAATTGGTGCTGTGATACCGAACAGGAACGTTTTCATCTTCCACCCAAGAAACGTTGGTTTAACCGTTTAAATCAGAGCCACATTTTCGTGGTTGTACTGTCTGATTTAGGCCGTTATACTTTTCATGTATTCAAAATGAAATCTAGTTAGTTATGCGACTTGCTACCTCACAATAGTCATTTGAATAAGTAGCGATATATCATTCATTTATGCGTGCGCGTTCGTTGAGTTATCCGCTCGGTAGATATTAGCAAATTATTTGTAAATAGAGTGCGGACAAAGTCCAATGTTTATTTAAACATTATGCACAATCATCACACACTATCATGAGCATGAATTATTCACCAAATACAACTTCAATTCTTGCCTAAAATTGTTACAAAGGGACCAAAGCCATCAAAAATTTAGTTAACATTATTCATTCATCATGAATGGAGGCACTTGCTTGCCTTTATCACACCAAATTATCACCGGAAAGTTTAGATTTTATACACGATCACAACTTTTATTGTAGTGATTCTTTCGCCTTTTGTTTTTTGTTTACTCTTTTGTTGATTATTTTATAATAAAATTAGTACAATTTAGTGGCGAGCTGAAGCACCGTGAATAATTATTATCTCCTCTTGTAGGGGGAGGCGAGCGGGACAGGAAAAAAGCGTGAAAACCCAAACAATTCCCTCACTAAACGTTTTCTTACGAACAAGTTCGTTATGCACGCGAAGAGGACGAATTATATTGCGTTTATTGATCTAACATCAATAACTGTGATGATGAGTTCGAGGATTTAGTCAAATTCGTAGTGAAATAAACTGTAGAATGTTGTTAATAGTGAATTTGTATTGATGGAAACTTTGCATTTGCTGTGCCGAGTGTTGTAACGTCTCTGTGGTCACTTGAATACTTGTTGGTTTTGCTAATTTGTTGTATAATTGTTAGCTTTAATTATTTATTCTTCCATTATATATGATATTCAATGATAAACTGATGAAAGTATGCATAAAGTAGTGTGAAAAATCAATAAAATGCAGTTTGTTATTTGTTTTTAACTAATTTGAGCATAAAGATACGAAATCTATAGTTTTGTGTATATTGGGTTGCCTATGTTAAACCTCTAGAATTGAATTTAATTCGAATCGTGTATTTAATCAAATACAACAACTTTTATGATAAAAACGTAAACAGTATTATCACCGTGGCATATTTATATATTAAAATAGACTTTGAATTAATCCGTGCGCAGCAGAGAGTTTTGAAAAGGCCAAACGCGGAAACAAATAAAGTATCCGCATTTACTACCATGTTTTACCTGCGGTTAAAGGCACCTGTTGGCCAAAGCCGCGATTCGCTCTTGTTGCGCGAAGAGAGCGGGCATTCGAGTCGAGAAAGACTCGGACGAACGAACGCCTCATTCCACGCTGCGACTACCTGTTGAACCGTCGTGAGGTGAGTGAAGCAGCGCGCGGTCTCTTATCTCGCGTTCAGTTTTGTTATTCTGTTCCGCGCGACGGCTTTGTTTACACGACACATTGTTGTAAACTGCAAAGATACTCAATTGTGTATTGTTAGTGCGTGCAATTTTTTGGTGAGTGTTAAATGTGCTTTACAAGTGGATTACCAACCTACAGAAGAAAAGTTTCAGGTAACTAGAAACTAATTTCTATTAATATTCTTCATAAACAGCAATACGAATAAAATATTGCGCTTTTGTTTATTCGTTGGGTGATTAAATGATGTGCTCATCTTCCTTTTGAAAAACTCCCAAAATTGTTGTTTGGACTTTTCTGTAGCGCGTAATTGGATAATAATAGTGCAGGTTGAAGAGGCGTCTATTAGCGGCCGAGAAGATTTCGGGACGCAAAGCCAGCATTCCATTTTAAATCAATTCGATCGAGTCGAGAGGATTAACAAGTCGCTTTTTCGTCCTTGCCTATTAGAGTCGGTTTGGAGTGGCTCGTTAGATTTAGTATTCTGTCTCCGGAACGGTTGGGCCTGCTAAGCAATAAAAAACGTCCGAAATAAGAAAAGATTTACTTACAGAAGTCCGGTCGGGCAGCGAGAAGGCGTCGTCGGCGTCGTCATTAGCATTAAAATCCATTAAAATGCTATTAATCAGTTATTCGACTCCCAACGACAATCGGCTTTATAAAATATGCTGAGCTTTTTAAGATTCTAGCCGTTGAAAAGTTCGTTAAACTAAAACAATTGACAGTTATACTGCTGCCAACTGCAAATAAATTTATTTTTGTAGGCAAAGTTGCCTACAGGCAGTCAAAATTGTCTGATAATTAATTTAAATGATAGATTTTTATCGTTTTTATTTAATATTGTTTATTTTTATTCGTTTCTAGTTTTGAAAATTAATTAAATTAGAAATATATTTTAAATTCCTGCAGTTGTCACTCTGAATCCTGGAATGTCCCCCAAGCGGTGGCGTTTGTAACTACATTGTTTGAAACAAAGAAGACGTCCGGTTATCGCCATTTTTTCACTTTTGTAGTGTCGACGTTGAAGTGCGGTTTAGTTTTTGGCGATTGCAGATTTAGGCGTTGAAAGCAAGTATTTCATCATATTATTATTATCCTGGGGTTAACTTAACATCGTTTACTTACTTACTGGGGTTGCGCAACTGACTTTGACCGGTAAATCGAGATTATTTGAAGAAACCCGATACCACACGTGTTTTGTATGCGTCTCGCGTACACCTCGTACGACATTTTACATATTTCAAGTTGCCTCATCGCGCATGCTACGTACAAATTTGATTCATGCCATTGCACACCGAATACATGCGACGCTCAAGAAATATTAATTTGAAAGCGCTGCATTCCGCCACGAACCAAATTCAGCTCGGTTTTGGTTTCGCTTGATTGCAACATTTCAATGAAACACTAACGGTGTTTAATGAAAGATTTCCTCGGAGTAATTGCTATAGTTAATCTAATTTGCTCACACAATGCGCACACGCAAACATCTGCCGAGTTATAATTCAATAATTCAATTATGCTTTCCACGTTTATTTATGTTGCGCACATCCACATGCTTATCGGTATCGGCCGGTGATGCATGGCATCTCTGCGCAGCATCAATGTTTTGCATGAAAGCGCGATGCGAGCTCGCCGATTATTCAATTTACCGTTGATCGCCGCATGACATTTTAATAGAAAGACAGCCATCTTGTTAAATGTGTAACGATTTCCACGCACATGCGCGGCGCGACTAATTATCTATTGTATTGAATAGAAGAACACAAGTTAGCACTCCTAGAAAATTAACATTAATCACTTTGTGGGTGTCGAAGGAAGTAGGCTACTTGCAGGAAAAGTCGGTAATAATTCCAAGTGAAAATATTTGTTAAGTCCACACACGTCGTCGTGCCTCGGGCCGTTTAGATACATGTTCGATACTGAAAACTTGAATACTTATATCCTGGATGCTAAGGATGCCATCGAGTTTGATTTATGCGCGGGCAGCAACCCAACGCGCAGTTTACCGTTGTTTGAAAACCTCCACCGGCTGAAAACGCAAGTGCAGCTGACCTGCCAAGCGTGATGAGCCCACTCGCGAATAATAAATAATTAAACTAGAATCTCGGGCTCTGGCTGTGTTCAAACCGCGAGCAGCTATCGTTCCATCATTGTGGAAAATATAACTCGGCGAAAACAATGCTCGCGCCACGCTCGATATGCAAAACTGAAATGTACGCGCAGCGACATCACGACGAAGCGAACCGTGGCTGCTCAGGTGTTGAGGATCGTTTCCTCATGGTCCGTTTATTCAACGAATGGATTTGCATAACGGAAAAATCCAATGTGCAACACAACAATTCGAAGACGTTTGTTAAACGATGAGAACCTGTACGATTCTCGGCTGCTAAATGTTCGTTTCCGGTTGCGCGGAGATATTTCGACACTACATGCACATTTCATGCTAGATTTTTATCTGGATCATGGTTTTAAGCAGGTTTAATTAGGCTACAAGTAGTTTTGTTTGAATTTTAAGTTCAACACCGATATTTTTTAAAATACAAGTACCGGTATTTCAGATTATTTATTTTTTTGATCTTTGACTTGTTGCGAAATAAGTCTTTGCATTATTTTCTTTCGAAATTCTGACATTTAAGCCATTTGCACCCACTAGTCATGCATAATTAAATTCAAGCTTAGTTAAAGTGAGCAGTGTGCGCGTTGCACAATCTATTTGAATAATCCTTGAAGCGTTTTAAGGATTCTGCATCCTCTCATGCGATCCTTCTAATTTCACGAATTCTCTCCAAGTTGCACACATCCTTCCCGCCATTCTCTGGAATTGCCGTAGGAATTAGACGTAATTTAACTAGCCGAGTCTAGAACACTGGTCCGGGCTTTAACTAACGAGCTTCGATCTTAATTAAACAGATTGAACTGCTTGAAAGTTCAACTATTGTGTCTGCATCGTGTGAAACGCTCATTTTAATTTAATTATCATTTAATAACACGCATTATGCGATTGGGTAATGTGTCTTTATAGCACACAATAATTACAACTTTTTAAAATTTAATAATCGCGTTATAAAATCATTTTATGGGCAAATTATAATAACAAACAACACCGAAAAAAATTGAGCGTGTTTTCGTTGGTACGAAATAATTAATGTCTTAATCTAAGCGAATATCTAAGAATCGTAAATATTTATAATCGTATTTTATGGCACAATCGACGTTGGTTCGTGCAATCGATCAAAAAGTCAATTAAGCATCGAGCGCGTATACACTTCTCATACCTTGGAGGAGTTATCTCGTTCTTTATGACGAGGCAATTAAATTGTAAATTCGGGACAGCGAAACTATTTCCATCTTAGAGTGGAGCGATTAATTAAATATCAAACGCGTCAACATTTTTATTAGACTAATACACGTTAATTTGACGTGTTTATTTATTCATTTAGAAACTTTAGCCAAGAAAACATTGTTTTCTCTTTAATTTCCTCTCGTGTTGCACCTGTTTTCGATAGAAAATATTTATTCCTCCAGGTGTGGAGCACACAAATGGTCTAGTCAAGCATGACGCGGCTGCGCATGGCGACAAAACCTTTTTTCAGTCGTGATTTGGTTTTGTAGAGTTAATTCGTTGTTGTTACACATTGTGACTTGGAAAATCGGTTGCGCACGACCAATTTCCGATTCGATTTGGAGCTGCAGAAGCTGCAGTCAGTCGGAAACCATGTTAAACGACTGAAAAAATGTTGATGAATCGGTTTTTTTTGTAGAATTTTTGTATCATTATCGGCGCGTATTCAAATCTCGCGCGAATCTTGTTCGCTTTCGCATATAATTTATTTAATTATGTCTGCACACGCAGTTCAGTAATCGACTTGCATAAATCGTTTCGTTTTTCCATGCGATTAAGCACCGCAACGCAGTCGATTTAATTAAATTCCGCGCGGTGATGATTTATCAACTTCGACGCAAATTGGAGGTAAATAAATAAAATTAAACTAACAAATATTTCAGCTAAATATATTTGAATTTGTTCTTAAAATGTCAGAGTAAATTGTGGAATGTGGCTGAGACAGGTACAAATAGAGGAAAAACTAGCGCTTGTCGCCTAATTAATTACGATATCGCGAATTCAAAGCAGTCGCCATGGCAACGTCTCACGCACGACTAATCTCGCGCATTAATCTGGATTTACTGCTCGCGCGCGCGCACTCACACTTTTTGTTGTTGCCTCAGTTATGTTTTTATTTCGTTTGCATCTTTGCAAGGCGTTGCAAACGGTGCGCAATCGTGGCTTTCACTTCACAAGTGTGTATATTTATTATTATGATTGGATTCGGTCGAAAGTCGTGTGCCGAATCCATCGATAATTGTAATGGCGGACGCTGGGCGACCTTCGTTACATATCAAGCGAGAACAAAAAGAGTTAAGGGGATATATTCATTATTCGCGTGTTGCCTGGCGATTATATGCAGACGAGATGAAACAAAAAACGCAAAATAATTACGAGTAGGAAACTCGACGTGTAACAACCTCTCGACGGCCGACCAAGCCGAGATCTCCGACGATGGGAAACTGTGAGAACAGCCATGGCGAATCGCCGTGCACGGTATGAGTACTGAGTACGTCTAATTTTGACGTAATGGCCGTGTCCGAAATTAACGCAAACTTCTCGAGCATCTTTTATCGTTTTGTGCTACCATTAAGACGTGCCCGTCTCTTTGAAATACGAGAATATATATATGGGAATGTTGGGTTTTGTCAAGTGTGTGTGGTGCTATTATTAAATGATAATCTGTGTTCACACGCGTGCGCGCACAGCTTAACTCATTTGCTGATGCGTTCGTATTGGCAGCTTACGAGCGTCTCATTAGCGTGCGCGATAATGAATATTTTTAGTCGATTTGTGCGCCCGGCAGGCATCAGAAATTACGCACATTACGCACACACAGGTTTTATTATGACTTGCTCGAAGCAGCTACTCATTTTTGTCGGCGACTTGCTTTGACTTTTTCGCTCGCGCATGTCTTCTCTTAACAGATAACAAACGGAAGAAGGCCACGCAATGAAAACCGGTTTTTTTCTCTCCTTCGCCTTGCATTTCATTTTATCTCCCGGCCGCGGCGGCAATAAAATGTTTTACGGTTGTGTCCGCTTCTTGCGCTGGGAAAAAATTTCAGGTGATGCAGCTTACTGTCAACAACCTGTTGGAGCTGAAGGCGATATATGTTTCTACAATTCACGTCGATGACTCTCAAATCGAGTTTTGTTTAAAGTGGAGACTTTTTGAAATAAATTTAATTTTCAAACATTTTCCGCCTAACGAACAATTTATCGCATTCATATTCTCAAGTAGAAGAGGCGTGAATTGCAGGAGAAGCCACGATCGTTATTTTATTGCGGCGTTAGTTATATTGTGTGGCGATTCAATAACTCGCCAAGTAATCTCCGATCGGAGAGAGAGAATGCGAGACCATTGAAAAAAATTCCTCGCCCAGGCACTGGCACAAAATCGATGAGTCACCGTCGGTGATGACTCTTTGCTTCGAGAGCGTCTTTTCACCTGCACATGCACTGTTTCTCATTAGTGTTGCAATAATTCGCAGCGATTAAAACGAAATTTCGCGCGGAATTCATTTCAGTTGTTTTGTTTTGCGACGGATTAAGTCGCTGTAATAAATTAGGCAAATCCCCGGGAATGAGTAGCGCTAGAGTGACATTGTATAACGACGGACCCTCGGGGATTATCACCGAGGCAGAAGAGATAAAGGAGATAAAAGTGTCAAGTTCGCAAGGTTTGGAACATCGGTGACCCCTCGACGCGAACAGCAAAAAATAAAATCGAAGCTAATTTAACGCTTAAATTAAGCGAGGTTATGTTAGGTTATGGCCGTCTTAAGTTACGCAATCATAACTCGTCTTTTACGAGGTATTAAATGCTCGCGAAAAAGTATCAGGTTGCAAACATGGCGGCGCTGGCGACGCGACGGATTTATTTTCCGTGGTTTTTAAAATTATTTGTTGCATGTCGCGCCAGTAGGCACGGAATTTGACGATTAAGCAATCTCACATTTTTTGACCGTGTACGCATTGTATATGCAAATACGCACAGGTGATAAGCGAAAAGAAACGCAGGGCTTTTTTTGTACGGCGCTGGGGCGTTTGGCAGACATCAATTTCCCCAATTTAGAAAAAGCACCGATCGGATCAGTCTGAACCTGCGATAATAAATCAACGCAGGGGGAGCCAGAGGCAATTTACACTCTGAAAAACTGATAAGACAATCTATTTTTTTTTGTATAAAAAAATTCAGTTGCATTATGCTTACTTACCTGGTGATATAAGTTTGTATTTCTGTTTGATTAAGCAGCAACACAGCATTTTCAGCGTGACGAATGCGCGGCTTGAAAATGAATGCCACTTTTTCGCCGACACATTAATCATCCTGACATACCGGTATGGACGCTACAAAGCGCTACAAGAGGCAACAATGCGCCTAACGCAATTAATTTAATTAACTGAACGCGTATGACTACCACCACACTCTGGCCAACTATATAGTAAAGTAGACAGTAATTTTTATTTGTGCATATTTTGATGTTGGCGCTCACAATATGTGTATCATGTTGAGGTTGCGCTCTTCCAGTGAGCTTGAAAAGTAAGAGCAGAGTGAAGCTGCGCGATGTATGTCTTGAATTGTGTTTCTTCTTCGGCGCGGAGGGCTCAACGAACTCGCGAGATCCGACCGCGGCACTGATCTGCAGCTCATGTACGCTGTAAACTTCCAACAGCATTCACTAACAACTAAAACTTTGTTGAAAACTAAATTCGGTTTTCCAGCAAAACTCAAAAAGCAAAAGCCAAAAAAAACGCACAACTAATTTCTATTATCCATAAAGGAAGTTCAAGAGTTGCTGCTGCGTCTCGCGGGATACTCTGCGCCATTCCGCAACGTACGTGCTAAAATAATTAATTACTTTTTTATTCGCTGCCATGCAGAAAAACACCTTGTTCCAGTATTTTTATTTTCGCTCTTTGCCGTAAAAGCGCATTTAATTGCTTGAGGGATTCCAGGTTTCCATAGATGACGAAGACGAGTTTTTAATGAGTGAAATTTCGAATCTTGATATGTGAAATCAATTGCAATCTGCAAGATTCGCTGCTCTTATCATCCTAACAGTGTAATTACAATGTAGACAATGCCCACCCACCTATGCGAAACGAAATTGCATCTTCGCGTGTGCGTCTGCTGGAATTTCCGCAGGAGGATGCACAATGGCGCGCGCGCTTGCTCTCCGGCTGCCACGAGATAAAGTTATTTATTCGCGACGGCGGAATGGTAATGCGGATTTAGATTTCGCGTTCGGCGCAGACAATGCCCGCTAATAGTCGCGTGTGCGTCGCGCTGAATTAGCATACGAATGACAGCCGCGATGAGATTTATATTTTACGCCTCGTAAATCCCGAAAGTCGCAAATAACCGTCAAAGATTCGTGGAAATTCCATGCAATTGTGTAACTCTAGATGATTGCTTCAAAGAAAACAAGTGTGCGTATGATGTAAATAAAAATGTTTGATTTATTCCGCAATTACGTCGAGTTTAAGATAAAAACTCGCCGTCGACGGACGGTCGGCCAGCCGGTCCGAAATTAATGCGCCGATCCGAGTCGAGTGTCGCTCGTAATTCATTTTTCTTCTTCTCTCTGCTAAGCATCCTGCTTAACCTCACTGCCCTGTCCTGTTTTTGCGCGAATCCCACGCTGCCGGTGATTGCTGATGAAGAGTTATTAGGGCTCGGTTGCGCTTCATTTAGAAGACAAACAAAAAGCTTCCGCGGGGAGAATTTTCTGGGTCGGCAAAGTGAATTCTACCTGCTTACGGAACAAAAAAAGTAGTAGTCGTGGGCTTAGAGTTAGAGGAGCAATAAATTAACATAATTAAATTTACTTCTTGGCTACTGTGAGTTGAATAACCACGAAATAATCTCGCAGCTTTTGTCATATGTCATTTGACGATTTGTCACACTATTATTAACAATTTTTCACTGTTTTGTTTGCAGTGTCTGTGTGTGCAGTGTGCCGTTTGGATTATTCCTTGCGTTTTTCCTGCCAACTGTGGGATTATATTAACGATGCCAGCCCGCTTCGTTCGTTAGCGTTCCGTCACGCCAGAGCACAAGAAAAAGGTAAGCTTATTTCGCCCCATCATCTGACATGCAATTTGCGCATTTTTACCAACTCCGGGATTGGTTGGGTGTATTTATTGTCGCATTAGGTTAGTTAATTCGAATTCGTTCCCGAGTCGCTGGTGGCAGCAAACACCAACTGTGCCGGGGTGCAAAGCTAATGCCGGCTAATGTGTGTTATTATTTTCGCATTTTCCGACTACAATGAACCTTCTCAGCGGGTTGAGTTAAATGGGTTTTAATATAAACATAAATGCAGTTGATGTGATTTTGCAAACAAAGTTTTCCACTAAGAATATTGATGATTTTCTCGTGGGGCAATAAAATAAATCCGCGTAATCCAAGACACTCAGATTTCAGACACTTTAACTTCTTTCGGCTGCAGGGAGCACCTTTAAGTTGTCATCGGTTTAAGTTTCCACCGTCAACCCTCGTGGAAGAGATAAAACCGCACATAAGTTTCTGGTATCAAGATAAAAGAAAGAAAATCCTTGGAAATTGTGCTCATATCAAGACTAAGCACGTTTTATTTTTCGGTGATTCCTACCGGGACTAGCGGGATGCTTGACTTAAATTTCCATATTTTTTCATAAAACTCGATCGTTTTTCGCTGCGTCATATCGATTTTCTCAGATAAGACTTGGTCTTTGTTTCTGTTTGAAATACTGCAAATTGCGGCAGTCATTGCGTATTCTGCACGCAGGAAAATTGCGTCGCATAGCTTAGGGGGAGGCTGGAGAGATGCAAAGTGATCCGGTGTTATAATCTAAAACGTTTGCGACGATAAAGCAGCAAAAAATACTCGGGCTAAAGTTTGTCCTCGTTTCGGGAAACTTTGCCGGGAAACCTGGCCGGAAGCGAGTTTAAAAAAGTAATCTGTCATCAGGAGGGTGCGGGGATCATCTGGAAGATATGTCTGCGTCGAAAAAGAGCGAAATTCAGGATTTTTCCGCGTTTAAACTTTGAATGACACTATGAAGACATAACTCAGCAGGCAGCAGGCACTTACGACACTCTCGGTGCGGTTTTGATGGCGCTCGTAAATCATGCGCACTGCCGCTACTTGTCATTTGCATTTGTAGCATTGTGTTGAACGTATGCATCCGGTTTTAATTCAGATTCAACTGCAGCGCGAAGTGAATTGAGATGTGTGTTGGCTAAGGTAGCGCTTTTTATGTGCTTGCGTCGGCAGTTTTTGAAGTAAAGTGCTGAAATCGATTTATATAAAGCGTAAATCCCACTCTAAGAGGGTGTACGAGAGGGTGCATAAAGCATTCGGTGCTTTACCGGCGCCTCCGCCTTTTCTTCCTCTCAGTGCGCTACTGTTTCACGCTTTTCCACGACTCGTTTCTTCTTTTGTTCGTGCTTTATTTCATTGCCTGCGTGAAGTCGTCTGCGCGCAACTGTGGCAGTTTGAAAAACGTCGTTATTTAATGCGCTCTCGAACCCGTCGACGACAATTTGTATTGAATCCGCCTTCGTTTTATTTTATTCCGAGCGTCGCTTTTGTTTTTCTCCTGCTCAGTCGGAGCAGTCGTCGTCGCCAATTATGGCGTTGGCTACATTCGGACAACTTCCAGTTGCAGCTTCCAGTTTGATGCCGCGCTCTGCGTTAACATGCCGGACATGTACATAAACAAATGCGCTGCGTATATGGCGCGGGCGCATCGCTCAACGCGACCATCAGCAGCAGGAGTCTGTCTTGCATTGTGCCGTCGCGCGGCAACACTTTAACAAACTGCCAACTTGTAAACGGTTACGGCAATTGGTATTTTTACGCTAGTGCGCGTGCGCAAACGTGCTGATTCATCGCGTTATAGAAATTCGATTAGTTTAGTCCACCGGCAACCGGAAAAAAATTTAGAGAACACGTTGGACTTGATTTATTGCCAAACATACACTTGTCTGGGATTGAAATTTAGTGAAAATAGGAAATTCCAGCAAAATTTGCTGAGACACGATTCGGAAATTGTTTCTAGCGCCGTGTTTAATGGACCGACTCTAGCCGCATTGTGGCGGACTTATTTATGTCGTGCCAACCGCACTGATTCTAATTAAATTCAAACGAAATGCGGAAGATTCTAAGGAATAACATCAAGAAGGGAACAATTCCAACTGCGAAATTTATTTTTCTGACTTTTAATTAAATCCCAGATTTTTTCATTGTATAATTTCCGTGAGATTAATCACGTGCGAAAGATTTTAATTGTTTTTGCTGCGTCATGCACCGCGTTAAAATAATTTTCCGCTACGATTCCGTTGTATGGTCATTGAAAAGCCATAAACCATAAACTAACTCCATTTGTTCGGATCGTTCCTATGAGTAGCCGCACCGCAATGGATGATATTTATTCACCGGGTGTGCGAGCACATACAAAGTTGCGAAGACGCGCCGGGAAGCAACAGGCCGTATAAAGACCTAATTACAGCGGTGAGCGCGCGCGCGCACGCTTGTCGCGCTCGCATGCTAAATCGTCGTTAATTATCCTGCAACAACTGCAGCCCGGCCAAGAGAGGAAAGCATTAATAAGCGTTTAGACGTTTTATATTGAACGCAGCGCGCATAACTTAATGATGGATATTTAATGTTTAATATTGTGCCAATTAACAACTGTCACTTTTCTACGCAACGACGAAGAAAAAAAAAGTTTATTTTAGGTCTCCCCTTATACTTCAGATTATTATAATAAGGAGGATTACATCTAGAATTATGGCTGAAGGAGATAAGGGTGGATAAAGGCGTTTTCAAATAGGATTTCGTACATTTTTCATTATTTTTAGCTGCAAACTTTTAGCAGCAAAGTTAAAAGTTTCATTATTTGATTTGTTGTTGGAGTATACCTTGCTTGGGGATGCTGGTCACGCATGGCGACCTCCGCCTGGTTTCTTCGCTCTTCCTTCTTGCGCTTGCATTTCGTTCTTTCGTCGCGGCCATAACTTTGCCTCCTGCATGTATGTAGCCAAAGAGACAAGCCTCTGGAATCTAAACGAACTTGCTCCGACAGCGAGCAACAACATTCGCAATGCACTACACTACACTACGCAATCGGCCGGTGTGTGTGCTCGAACCAAGTTCGAAGGACGAGCGTCCGTCGGAGACGGGTCGATTAAGAAATTTCATACAAAACGCGTCGATATAAAAGCCATAAAATTGCATCAAAAGATCGTATTAAATACACTTTTTATATTCGTCTACGCAAGTAAGAAACATCATTATTCAGCTACACGCTTATTTCTAATAGCCTACGGCTTTCATCTGAGGAAAAACGTGCGCGGAAAACTTTTGTCTGGAGCGCATTGTGTGGTGATTTCAAGTTTTTGTGTCGATTCACCCTCTGCGGGGATGTGTATCGCACATTTTGCTCATTCTAAACGTTTGCCGAGAGTGGAGCACGTTTCTTCGGCGAGATAGATCAATTTTTCACGTGATCTCCCAACAAACACGCCAGAATTCCCGAAATTTTTACTTCTAAAACATTTTATAGTATTGTTACATAATGCATAGACAATTATCCAATTACCAATTACTTAAACATTTCTAAAATGCCACCCAAGTATGGAGTATAGATCCGATGTCGTAATTTGTAAATTAAATACTCGTTGTGGTAAAATGTCAAGGTTCGTTGGTAAAATGGCCAAATTAAACGTTTCGAGCATTGTTTGTCGAACGAAATACGTTTGCCTTTTGCCATCTAGGTGTGTTATTAGTCTTCCACTCGTCTAGGCTGAAGATATAATTCATTGTAGATTTGCATTCGCGTTCGAGCACACTCACAATCGTGAGACTCCTACGGTTCCTTAATAGCGCACTAATAACGGGGTCAGAGTTGTATTCATCGGCGTTTTTTATTGCGTACGTTCATTGTGTTCGATCCATACCGGAGTCAAATCGAGATTAGAGAATAACTCAAAACAATCGATAAGTTCACCCATACAAGTTATGTTTGAGTAATGCGTGGAATTTCATTAACTTAAACAAACTGGAACTAATCAAGTTGCATTCGTTTCATTTCGTTTCCCTTTGTGGGAAATTTACGATTATATTTATTATTTCCGTGAGGATTTTACGAGCGAGTTGGAATTACACATGGGGTGTAAAATACCGGTGTCAATATTGATTAACCGGTTTTTTTTCTTTCAAATGCTGATATTTATCAATTGCAATATAGAAAAATAGATGATTTTTATTTAAAAAATACCGGTATACCGAAAAACCGGTATTGAGCTTAAAATTTATCCGAAATAGCAACAGATTGTCTCTGCATTATGCTGAATTAGATTTTGGTGTTACCTAAATTTACGATATTTGCCTGGGGTATACAACATCGACTTTTATCACTTACCAAATTACTCTCGGCCATCCAATATTTATCGAGGCATAACTTTATTATATTGCTCTCATTTCGACACCACATGTGACAGATAATGGAAAATCTTCGCTTCGGGGGTGTGGAGATAGTTTTAGTTTCCGCCGGCGAACTGATGACTCGGTGGTTTTCGTTTCGTGAGCTCGGCGGTGCGTATAATGAGCGACATATGTACGTTCCACGAACACGAAAATACCGGAGTCTGGAAGATGTGCGGGAGGCGCACGAGACACTCGCTCCGGGGGATGGTGTGGGGACCACCCGCCGAGCTCTGCGACGAGTACGGAATAACAATGAAAGACTGAAAATCGATGCGAGATACAATTTAAATTGTTTAGAGAAAATATCAAATAAAATAATGTTTTTGTGTTTGTAACAGGAGCTTGGCTTTGGTTTTTAGCACATTCTCGACGCGATTGCAATAATGTAAATGCGCGCCGAGTCATTTGTCCACGCGGTTGGCTACCACACGACGAAATATTAAACGACCGCGGCGACCGGTTCGCGAAGAAGAGAAGACGACTCCTAGGCACGCACCGCCGCACGCCACTCATGCTGGGCGACAAAATCTGCGTTTCTGTTTTCATTAGTATGCTGTGGAGATAGCTGCGGCGTGTCGAATTTGAACACAAAACATGTTTTTGATATTCTCTGGAATTTGTATGCGCGCGCGCTGGATGAAAGTATTTTTGTTTTGCACTTTATTGGCGTTTTCGGGTGCTCGGTGATTGATTTCGCGTGTACGTGTACACCGAGCGCAATAAGAAAAATGGTAAAATGGCAACGAGAGGGGTGTTTTTCCGGGCTTCCATAAGTAAATGGCGTACGTGCGCTGAATGAAGTCGACCGACGTCTTGTTTTGTAAATGCTTTTCGTTTCGTTTTCAACGGCGTCGTTCAATTCTGTTTTTTGGTAAGACCGCGCTATCAGAATGGAAATGTACTGTTAGTTTGGGGTGTGTGCGCGGGTGATGAGGGCTGCACAGATTGGAAATTCGCAGCGTGCACCTGCTGCTCTCGGATTTAAAATGGTAATTTCGAAAGGATTGCCAAACAGCACAAAAAATGCGATTGAGTCATTTCAAGTGCTCCATTTATTCGAGGAGGTATAAATAAACAGCTACCGGGTAAACAATTCTGATGATGATGA
This sequence comes from Dalotia coriaria, assembly GCF_025399875.1. NCBI lineage: Eukaryota > Metazoa > Arthropoda > Insecta > Coleoptera > Staphylinidae > Dalotia > Dalotia coriaria. Next base: position 146,637 of record NW_027045451.1, read on the forward strand.
TCAAATTTCATCATTGGTTATCAAATATCGCAATTATCGTGTCGGGTTTCCTGTCTTCAAGGGTGCAAAACTTTCAGTTTAATACCGGTTTTTCGGTATACCGATACTTATGGTCCTTTAGGACTAAACAAAAGCCTCTCCCGAGAGTCGCAAAAAATCTTGCCGTCCATAAACCATCATAGTGACCCTTTGCGTCGATATGTTTTTATTTTATTACCACTTCCGGGCAGCGGTTGAACGCGGTCAGCCTCGCCGAGTGAAAACACCCCTTCTGAAAATTTTCCCCTTGGTGCGCCGACGCGTCGAATTTCCCGACCACGTGCTTTTCCTGTTTACGTTGTGCTGCGAGCGCCTGCAGAGCGTGCTGTGCGCCGAGTTTTAGTACAACCAAAGACACCGTCGAGTGTGCGCGTCTCGGGTTTCTTCTTCTACGCGTCTTGGCATCGCTTCTGCTGCTGTTGCTTTGTGATGGATGTGCCCGTTGTGTGATTCTCTCCTGCTGCGCGTTTATTGTCGCGGTGTCATCTGCGCGATGTGTCCTTCGCCGGCGGATCTCATCTCGCAGAGGATGGATAATATAATTTATTAATGGTAAATTACATTCTTTTATTACTAAACGACGGAATTTATGATATGCTTGTAAAGCGCTGGTTTTGTTGTGTCCGAAAATTATAAAATAGTTAAAATTCCTTTCTAATTAAACCAATTAAGCGCTGGCCCGGATTCGATCTGTCATCGCAGCGGCGACAAATCGGAACAGACCGAACATGATTTCGTGACAGTGCGTTTTGTGTTTCGCCCGGAATACCTGACGACATTTTTCTGCTAATTAATAATTCATTAACAACGAGGACAACCAAACTCGAATACAGTTTAACGTTATATTAATGTATCAGCTTATAAACTAATTAAAAACATAAATTCACATTTTTATCTCTATCTCGTTCGTCTCGGGCACGCCGGACTCAGACTCAGAACGAGTCGTCCGACGCTGCTTTAGTTTCTCGGGTATCATCCGTGCGTTGGTCCGCGTTAGGCATAAGTTATTTCATTAATTTATTCAGCCGCGCAGCAGCGAACCCGAGCGCGAGCAGGAGAAAAAGAGAGCAGCGACGAGCTCGTTAGGAGTGCAAAACATGTTCTTGTTCTTTTCTAAGAAAAGCAAGTTATGTTGGTCTAGTTACAAGCGCCATCTCTTCCACAACTCATCCGAGGATATTTTATCCCTTCTGGTGTGGTTCCCATGGTTGTACTGTACGCTCAATAGCAAATCACACGACTTTTCCTCATTGTGCGCATGCGAGCATGGCTCATTTGTGCGCCACTCCAGCGAGGAGTATTTACGCACCTTTTGTTTGCGCGATTTGCACGCCGCCGCGCGTCGAGTTTGAGTTATAAAAGGAGCATGTGTGTGCGTTTATAACTGCTTGCTTCGAGTACCATTTGTACTTGCTCTCTTGCGGCTTGACGCGCACAAATGGTGTGCAAATATGGACGACAAAGCGTATAAATCACCCGTGGTGATTTCGGAAAAAAATGACGCAATACACATATCCGTGTTTTTGAAATTGCGCTATTTTTGGTGTGCATGGGCGTAAACTGTAGTGGAGAAGAGTGCATCTTGCGCGCGCAGGAATTAATCGAAGCAATTCCCGCAGGTTTATCGAGATGCTGCACATATCTTGTTGCGGTCGGGTTTTGCTCGCTTGGGTGGACTTTGATTGGAAGTGCTTGCTAACCGAGTTGACGTTAATTACGGCCCGCCTCTCAGCGAAACACGTCGACATTTTTTTTTTCGAATTTTCCAAGACGACAATAATAAAATGATCCACGTGCGATGCGTGCGTTTCATTAATACCCGTCGAGACGGGCGTTAATTAGTCCGTAATAAAGTCAAAAAATTCCGTGTGCAAATGCTATTGATAAAAGCAGATTGTTATTAATAACTTTGGTAATGTTTTGAAAAACACTCGAGATTACTTGAGCGAATGCTTCCGAGGGCGTTGGAGCTAACGAAGCAATTAACAATTATAATTAGCTTTATCTATAACTCGCTAATGCGTTCGCCGCGCTCGCGGAATCACCGACGAATTTTAATTAAAACCGAACGGCTTTATAATTACGCATCGCGCAGCAAAACGATCGATAAATCGTTCAATTTGTTGATAATCATAGGCCACGCCGTCAATGTTGATAATGTGAAACGTGTAATCGAGTTAAACTCGCCTAAAACGAAACAAAAGAAGAGAGAAAATAAAAACGTGCCTTCAGACGATGGAATGTGTTATTAGAGTTAAACACATAGGCTTTTAATTTTTTCCCTTTTTCATCTCGTGCTTCTTCGCGTTCGGATTTTATAAGATCACGGACTGTCTGGGCATATGTATACACATGTACGCGGGCGGGTCAAACAAACGCATTGTGGAGCACCTCTTCGAGGCGTGTTGCGTTCTGGGCCGGTAATAATAGGGCGCGAGTTGGCGGAGAGCACGGCCTTGAGACCTAATCGGCGCGCCGATCGTGCACGGCGACGCAGATAAATCACATTCATGGGAAACGCTGACGCGGAAAAATCTCCACGTCGAAAACAAAGCAAACTGGTTGCAATAACCATTCTTTTCGAGGTGATATGATTTTAGGGTAATCCCTGATTGGATAACTTGAAATTATTATCATTATAATGGTAATGGCCGTTGGGTTTGGTCCGTTTAACAACCCTGGAACCGCAGGATCGTTTAATTTATTCCCGAATGGGTGCGTTTCGCATGCCCGCCGATAGTTTGAAGCTTAATGCTGAAAATGTCGATTTGCGACAAACTCGTTGTTCCTGGAGGCGTTCGTTCATTTGGCGTGTGGGCGATAAATAATGCGGGCGATGCGGTTCTTATCTGCGCGGTCGTGCCGGCCATTTTGGCCGTGCCCCGATCGTGCCGTTATCGTAAAACTCCCCGAGGCGCGGTATTCTAACTGGACTTTATAGTATATTTCGTTAAAACATGTGTTTATGTATTTTTCTTTTCCTTGTTGCAGGTGAGTTCATGAAAGCGTCTATCTCTCTATCATTCGGAAAATCGCCGCGTAAGTAAACCGAGTTCTACTTTCATTGCGCCTGTTATATTGACGAGATCGATGAGAACTTGCCACTTTCACATTGTTAATTTAATTACACCGTCTGAGATGACTAATTAGTGTCATGTTTCAACTTTCACATTGTTGCATTTTATTAATTGCGTTTAAGGTAGCGAATTCCACGAAGTTGTAACTTGTCGTTTATTTATTAGTTATCGATTGATTGCAACATTCATCCATATTTGATTAAATAATGATTATTAAATGATTACACGTCGCATTCGTTGCCTTATCTCGTTAATACAGAGATTAACGTTTAATGTGCGACGTTTGACCGTATTGCGGACGTGTAATGCTCGATTATTTTCTATTATGGAAGGCGACGGGTATTAGAACTCCGTTAGATGCTGTCCGACGAGAGAGTGAAGAAAATCAAGAAAGACATTAAAATTATTAAACGTCCACACGAGTTCTGAAGGCACTCTGATGTGATTAATCACGTTCTCAGTGGCAAGCAAAAAAGTTGATTAAAAATTAGTTTCTTTTGCCCAGCGCTAAACGGCAGCTAGAGAAGAGTGGTAAAAAATACATTTTCCAATAATGATATTAATAGCACCAGAAAGTATTATACATTCACAGTGAATGTTGTGTATTGTTGGAACTGAAAGCGATAAATTCACCCCAGCAGACCGCGGACCCTTTCCATTCCAAGCTCGTAAAGCGAATATTTATAACTTTTTCGAATAACACAACGAACAATCGTAAAACCAAATCCATTTTTGCTTTTATGTACACTAGCTCTATAATTATTTTGTGCATAAATAGTTTGTTGACCATTTTGGTAGTGGAATAGCCATTTCATCTTTTTAATAATTTCGTTACTTATTTAGTCTTGCGTGTGCGTCTGTTTGTTTTATAACTTTTAGCGTGTCGTTGAACATTTACCGCCGTTGCTTTTAGCACGCGTCACAAACCGGTAAAAGACGCATCACTAAAATCTTGAAAATTGCACGTGAGGCGTTTTATTTATATCTCGTATAAAGAATGATAAAATGAGCGTAATATTACGACGTCATAATATCACCACCACGACAAAACCAAGACTTATGCGACTGGATTGAAACTTTTAATAATTCTGCAAGTGTCATAAACGGTGTTATTATTTCATTTTTGTGTGGAACGGGATTACTTTTAGCATTTATATTGCTATATTTGGTTTTATTAGGGGCGTAAAATACCGGTATCAATATCGGTATACCGGTATTGAACACAAAATTCACATTCTGTGCACAGTGTGTAAAAGTTGACTGATTGATTGATTGATTGATGGTTAAACGGTGAACTTTCATTACGGTAGTTGGGGCGTCATTTGCGTGTCGTCGTTGTAGATCACTGAGCAAAAGAGGGACGCTGGCCACGTAATTTGTAAACGCGTTCAAACACCACTACCGATGCGAGTATGGACCGGTGATTGATTTGCTTTGGGCAGCGGGCCAGTTGTGAGCGCTTTACGAGCGTTTTCGCGCATCGCAAAGCTCGTCAATTATTATCGAATGACTGTTATTGCCGTGTTTAACTTGCTAATCTACGCCAGAAATGCGTAGTCAAATTCAACAACGGCATATTCAACATTTGAATAGAAATGTATTTGTTAGAATAATATCTCATCATTTCACTCAAGCCTAGCAAAAAACAAAATTCAATTAGAAGATACACCTAAGATTCTTTAACGATGCAATTATCTTGGACGTAAAACGTTTTTCTTTGCAGAAATTTCGATTACATTTAGTCACATTTTACACGTGCGTAAATTTACAATTTCGCACACAAGACGCTCGGAAATAATAGTAATTATCGATGATTAATTGCTAGCGGTACTTGGATTTTGCGGTTGCTGCGGCAAAGAGTCATAACTCGAAAAGTAAAAAAATCCACGAGCAGGAATAAACTTAACCAGCCGGTGAGGTGCCTATTATTATATTGATGTCGTGCGCGCACATACAATGTGTAGGGAGCGAGAGATAAAGATTTATTTGCGAAGAAATGCAGGAAGGAAAGTTTGCAAGGTCTCAAGCTGTGCGCGCACGGCAGGCCACCGCGCGAGGATTCCGTTAGCCAACAATGGCAAACAACCAGCACCGCACACATTCGAAATACACATTGGCAACGTGTGCGCGAACATCACCTGCGTAATTATGATTTGCGAATAATAATTAATCGCGCGCACGCGTCTTAATGACTTTGTCTGCGCTGCGCAAATGAATAGTAATGTCATTGTGCAAAGGAAAACTTTCAATATTAATTTTAACTAATGATTCTCGAGAAACTAAGAAAATTTATTAAAACTCATCAAGCGACACCAGACGTGCTGCGTTCTTAATTATTATTACATGACGAAATTTTGATAGACTGATAAGGCACACCCAGTAATGAAATTTATGTTGACTGATGAAATTTATGCAAACCGTTTTGCACGGCGGGAAATTCAATTTAAACTTTCGAAATGCTCGTCTCCAATCGAGTGTTTTCGTGTTGCGTTCCCCTTTTAATCTCCCCGTGGTTTCGCTGTAATTAATAAAAAAAAAGTGTATTTGCACGTGCGCGTTCTCTTTGTCGCACTTGTGGCTAAAAGTGTGTTTAACAAGCGTTTTTCGGGCAGTGCATCAAGGGGGAGGTTGTTGGTTGTTGTGTCGGGAGACGGTCGTTCTCCACGTTGGGTTTAATCGTATCATATCGGCCATGAGTCTGGCCGCTTCGCGTCGCGACGCGCCGCTCTTAGTCACCATAGCCGTCCACCCCCTTCGACTCACGGGGGTGTCCCCCTCTTGGTGCTCGCCCGATAATTCCTGCTCGATTCACATTTCAGTATGCACGCTCGCTTTTCATGTGTAGAACATGTTTGAATATTTCGGCAAAAAATTAACGAAATTATCGGTTTTGTGGTAAAGTTTTAATTTAAAACTAAAGTGTTTTGTTGATCATGGAGGAACGCGCGCGTTTGGCGGATCTTCCGATTCCTACCCCGCCACCGATGGCGGATTTACAAGTATCACGTCGGTTTGATTACGCTTTGCGTCGTCCGGATTTTCGTTCGCCTTTGCTTAGCAGGACTCAGGCTTTCGGAACGACGTTTTCTAATCGTCGCGAACATGAAAACTTTTATAAAATCCGTCGGGAGGTTAGTCTACATCAATTACGTCGGGATATCCATCCTCAGATAAACCCTCCTCAAGTTGTGGACACTGTGGGTCAAAAAATACGCGATTTACGAAAAGTGCACTCTTCTAGAACACTAGACGATGTAAGCAGTTGTGGAATGCTGGATTTCACTTCGGATCTCAACCTGAATTTCGATCAAGTGCAAAACCAAAACAGTAAATACCTGCATAAAGATAACGACCTCACACAGGAACTCGAAGAGGTCAAACAGATATCCAACGAGTTGCGGCAAAAGTTTTGCGGGGAAAATCAAAATTTACTGCGCTATACGCATGATGACCCGCAACAAACCATCTACTTCAATGAGTACTACATGAGTGACATTGAAGAGGACTGCGATGCGATGGACTTTGATCCCATGCAGGTCCAGCATCGACGGTATTCAGATTCGTCGCAAATTTCCGGCTCGCACATGTCGACGATCAAAATTCATCGCAGCATGCGAATGCCCTCGCCGATTTTGGTGCGGCGCGGCGAGCACGACAGCCTGTCCTCGCTGAAGAGCTCCGAGTTTGCCGGCAGCCCTTCGGCCAAAAAGTTGGGATTCAATTTGGAGCTTTCAGCGCCGAACGTGCTCAAGAGTCCGTGTCGGACCGTGATTAAAATTGCTAAAATCAGGTAAAACCTTTTCGGCAACTTCTGGGTTTCCGGAGAGTCCAGCCTGCTGTATCTAACAGACAGTGTCAAGTTTAGCTAGGGGTGGTGTGCGATGAGAGTGCGTGTCGAGGGGTGCGAGTTGGGTCCATTGTTCAGCGCAACAGCATTCATAATTTTCAGACGGGCTGAGTCATGCAAATACTGAGATCTTGCTGAAAAAGTTTTTTTTATTTCATCTTCTAATTACTTTTGGGTGTAAAGACCACCAGATGTGAATGATAAACGTTGGATAATGTGATGAACCATCACCCTAGCTTGTCTGTTAGTGAATAATTAAATTCTCGGCGTTGACTTCAAAGTCACTCTTCTCCTGGTTGGCAATAATTAGTGGAATTCGAAGAAAAGCAAGGAATTCAATGTGAATTTTTTATTCGCTTTCGACTTGACTTTTGACTCTGCCGAAATTCTCGTGCGCAATTATCGCCATTAAAACGGTACAGGCCGGCAACGGGGCGCCATTAACCGAGGCGGGCGTGCGATTTTTTTACGATCAACTGGCAAACTGGTCGTCATGTTTTGCCAATATCCAGAAAGTACCAGACCCCCTTGCTCCAACAACAACAAAAAAATCATTTTTTGCTGGTCGTAAAATTAGTTGAAAATTTATTCCACGCTAAATAATTTTTAATTGACGCTAATTAGATTTTAATTGTACCGCGGCGTTTATTTATGTAAACATTACGAGCATACATAGATTTATTCTTTGGATTTCAACAAAATAAAAGTCATTTTAATATCAGTCCAACTTCCCACAAAGATTTTGTTACCTTTTGTTAGGAAGTATGAAATTCAAGTCATATCTCCCGTGCGCATTTTGTTTTATTACTTCCATCGTGTGTTAATTAATTACGAGCATAGAGCGGAATTAAATTCGAACAAAAGTCCGCCTGAGAACTAACACTCTTGAAATGTGTGCTTTTAAATCCTACGATAATGCGTCACACTTGATGCTCTAGATATTTTTTGTTTTCGGCGGCCGCACCTCAAACGTTTTCATTTCTTTTATTGTTCTCGCGGCGAGCGTTGATGCTTTAAATTATTAAATGCCGGTGGGAAGATTAAAGACAAAGAAACGCGCCAAAGAGAAATCTTTGAAGAAATATTTGATGCATTTGACGTAAATCCATTTAATGTTTAGTTGTTACCCACCTACCCTTATCCCACAACATAGTGTTAGTATATCAGACTGTTTGTAGTCATGACGGGGTGCTAATTAAATTTCAAACGGTCTCTAGTAGTGCTGGCGTTGCAATTTCCTACGACTGCTTGTCTAGTAGCCCTCTGCTCAGCACCCTCTGATGTTGATGGTGATGGCGGGGCTGCGAAGATGAGGAGATAAATAACACTTAGATGTATCCAATAATATGGTCCACATAAGCAGGACTTTCATTCGCCTGCACGTGATGCAAGATTATGATTGAATTTATCTTCGCAGCAGTATTCCACGAACGTGTGTGGGGTGCTAATGTGATGATAATTAAATTACTAACAATATTTTCTTTTGTTCTAGGTAAGTCAATGTTGAAGAAATATTTCCTCTCTGAAAATGGTCTCAGATGTAAGTCTTTTCCATTTCCAATTTGTTTTTCATGAAGTATATTCCATCCCGGGGACAATATCGATATATTTTCAATGAGATTTATGAAGTCTGCAAGATGTTTCACGCGTTTGTCGCGTTTGTAATCGTAAATGCGCGCAGTAGCAAGCCCCATATGTTCGAACTTTATGCGCCCATCAAAATTTGAATATAAAAGACGATGTCGCGTCGTCACGCGTTGAGGACAAAGGGATATCTAACGCGTGTGTGCGTTGCGAACGGCCCTCAGGTGCCATCTGCGTGAGCGGATATTACGACACGACGGGGAGGTGTCAACCACGGCCCCCAGAAGTGTTTCGAAATTGTCGCCGCTCGCAAAATCTGAATGCGAATTGTTCACATGCTCGACATAACTTAAAACAAGTGCGAAAAATTCCAAATTAACTTAACTCAACCGCGTCATATTCAACTTGTGTCAATAAAACTTTCGCAATTTGGTCCTTTGGCGCCGACCATCACCTTTGCGGCCTTCGCAGTAGTAGATAGTACCTTGGATGTTTATGTCTGTTTACATTTGCTCGCGGTACTTTGGTACATACCTTCGAAACATGCACGTGCGGGCGTTGTATACACACTGAGGAATCTTGTTCTTGTACTGCTGCCTTTAGTGTTTAACTGTTTACATAGCAAAGGCACGTGGAGCGTGCGGCGGTAAAATCTTACTTTGTGCCTTGAAAGGAGGAGAATTTCGGGAGCGGTAGAATTGCCGGAAACGCTTTATGGCACCATGGCAGGCATATCTTCCTGCCAAATGTTTTTTAATTTGGGTCACGCACTATTATCCACGCGGGATTTATTCGTAACTTTTTCCGACTGTTGGTGGAGAATTTAAAGTTTTTAGTTTTATTCGTGTCTGGCGCGAATGGCAACGACCCCAATTTGCGCGCGTAATAAATGGATTTAATTATTCATTGCATTAACCGCATTAAACGCCCGAAACGCCGAAACAATGCCGCGCTGCGCACGTAATTAAAACAACTGACCATGTGTGTTTGCACATCAACCCTTCCTCTATTACGTGCACCACCCGCTGGACGCGTCGGAATTGCACCTTTTTGCGGATGAAAAACGCGCGCAGGCAAAAACGGAAAGTGCCAAATTTCGTGTCCGCCAGCGAGGGTTGTTTTATTAATGTCGGGCGTTGCAAACCTCTAACACCCCATTAAACTTTTCACGCGCTGCTTTTTCAACGTCGTCACACTTTACTCCTTCTATTTGCTATTAGCCGACCCGTGCAATGACGTCTGCACACCCTCATTAAATCTTTATCAACTGCGACACTGTCTGTGTTGCGCCGACTATAATTCACTAGTGAATTATAGAAATATTCACAATTTGTTTTCGTAAATCATATACACGCGTTGACCCAGTAAAAGTTTGGTCTTAAATTACAACCTCAACGCGCGAATGTATATCAAACTATATAATAAGCGCGCATGCATAAAGCGGATCGCGTGCGCCGTTAAAAAATGTAAACTAACCGGCCTAAAAGTCGTAAATATAATTTTTTACGACTCACCTCAGCGAAAAAGGGCTTGCGAGAGAAAAAGTCGATACGCGGCCGACATAACATAACCAACAGCGCAGTCGATGACAGTTCGTTAACCTTAAAAACTTAATCTCGAAAAATTTCACCAACCATCTCAAACAACGCATATTGCAGTGCGTGAGTTTAGCCTGTAAAAAAAAACGCAGCAATAAAATAGAGAAAAATGCCCGGAATGCACAACGCACAGCTCACCCCACCGCAATAATGAATTGTTTATGGCTATCTTTGGCTTTTATTGTTTATTTTTGTCTCTAACCAGAGCATTATGCGGTGGTGAGTTATGCGCTATGAATGTTGACATTGAAATTCAATTTTATTTCGTTTTTATTAATATATTCCCATGCGTTGGGTTTTGTGGTGGAAGGCAATAAATCTAGCAATGTCAAGATGGCCGCTACCGGGCATTTCACACACATGCAACTCAATATACAGCTGGAAAATGCGCCAGTCATGGTGCGGTTAACGAATGTAACGAATTGCGAGGCTAACGCCAAACAGAAATTCAGCGGGTCCGGTTGAAGGTGCTGATCACGTCCGTCGAAATTAAATTTTGCGGTTTTCCTCAGACAGACAGCGCGCGCGCGCGCACGTATTTCAATTTCCATTTTACAAATTATCTTTATTAAAGCTGCGGTTGTGCTGGCATTGAAACATTTCCACCAGCCATGTGAATGAGTATTTGTTGCAAATAATCTTAGCTGGAATGGTTTTGTTCTGATGTTCTGCGTTTGACGTTTTAGGAAATTTGATGCCGCGTCAAGATATCGCTTTTGTGTTGTTTACAATGTCACAGAGATAGATGTAGAATGACGTCAAAAGGGGTGGATGTAGACGAGCAAAGGATACAGATAAGAAAAGGGTTGCGGGATTATTCAAACTTTAATTTTCACTTTACACTTGAGCTTTTATGCATCCCGCTGGAGTTTATTTGTGAAAATATCAAAACACAGTATTTGTTGATGACTTTTTTTCGCCTGACGCGGAGAAAAATTGCTTCTATGGTTGAAGAAGTAACTTTGTTATCGAATTCACGCTTCGTTGAACAACTTTCTCGCCGTAACTTGCTTCCCTCTGTCTGTCTTCCTCTTCGAGGAGATCGATCATCCCTTATTGGATGGCGATGCGCACTGAGGCACCAATTCTCCACGACCGCAACCACACGCCTGAGTTATTGAACCGAAATGTCTTGTTGTATCATCATTTTGTCTCCGACAAAAAGAAGACCTATGCATTTCACATGCATTTTGAGTCGTAGACATGTTTTTGATTGATGGTGATTTGTGCGTGTGGAGTGCACTGATTAAACGAGCTTTTAATTATACGCGTTCTTGGCATTTTCATTGTTTACCCTTTGAGAATGGGAATTTCTTAGGTTTCTCGCATACCACGACGTTGATTATTCATCATGTCAATGTCATTGTGTTGTCCGCATCGTCGTTGTCATTTGCAGCCATCTTGATCCACCTTCAGTGATTATGCTTGCGAGTTGTTGACTTGTATGTCAGTGCATCTCTCATTAAATTTGCGCAACCCTCGGTTCTCTATCTTGCGAGTTCGGCGTGTCGACATGAATATTTCATTGCCTTCGCCGTCTGGTCCGCGTCTAACATGAACTCTCGCTGCTGTTGCTCTCGTGTTCATTTTTCAATTCGCAGCCTCTTCATCTTCCCACTGCATGTTTTTGCATATTGCCCTCGTCGCTGTCGGCGCAGGTTTCCCTCTCTGTGAAAAATCGAGCGCAGACATGAAAGGCCCCAACGCGTAACGAAAAATGATTGCACATTTCTTCAGGCTGTCCGAGAACTCGCAAAAAATTTACAACTTTGACGCAGTTCAAACGGAATACGGAAATATTCATCTCAAGATGGAAAACTAGGAAGTACTAAAAGCCGTTCTTTGCCTTTTTAGATAATTATAAGTATATTTTAAGTGTTATTGAGCGTACGCAAAGTTGCAAAAAAAAAAACTTTCGAATTTTATTTTTCTTAAAACTTGTTTCGCTCTTCCACACAAAATTAATTCATATATACATATCTTATATCTTATATGATTCTTACGATCGTACTTTCTACTTGCGCGTTGTAATAAAAATAATTGCTGCAATAATTACATTTGAAGTTTTATTACTGCAAGCCAGATGTCTAGAAAACCTGCTTTTGTTTCACAGCAGTACCGCAAGCGAACGTGTGCAGCACTAGTACGAGAAAAACCGATTTATTTATCATCCATAAAAGAGTTATATTTTTTCACTCACTTGAAAAGTTGCGCCCGGAAATTCTATTTGCACTAAATTTTATTTTGACGCCTGGCCCGGCACGTACGTTTTTATGACGAATGGCGAATAAAAACTAGGAAAACGGATTTTTATACACCGTTTCCTATTTCTTGCCTTGATATTTTTCCGATATATGCTTGGATTTATGTCTTTTCTTTGCATGGTTATACAGTGTGAGTCATAGAATGTCTTTTTGAGAAGTTTTATAGTTGGTTTTCTGTAGTTATATCATCCTGTATGTTCGCGTCGTGAAATATGTGCGCTGATATGAATTCCGCTTCGGTTTGGGCATTTTGGTTTCTTTGTGTGTTTTGCGTTCAAGGGCGAAAGTCGTAAATCTGCGCAATAACATTAACGGGCTCTTTATTTACGACGCCAGCCGACTTATCAGTTGATACTTCTTCACTCGTGTGAAAAAAGGTGGAAAACTTTAATTAATCAAAGTGATATGCTAAAATTCAGCTACTGTTCATGGTATTTCGTTTATAAAAATCATCCCTCATCATGTCTTTCATTCTTTTGTTTTTTTGTGTTTCCTGATGGTTATATGTCTTTTTTCGACAACCTCTCTTCGATTTTTGTTCAGCCCTTAAGGTTAAAGAAGGGTGCGACTCCTCGCCATCGCTAAGGGCAAATTTCTTATTATACTAATAGCCAACGGCGCGATAAATCATCGACCTTTCTTTCCGTCTTCTCCCGCCGGTGCGGCGAAAAAAGAACAAACTTTGTCTGAAACAGATGTCGAAGCAATTGAATCAGGACGTAATCCATTTATATCTCGATGATTTCAAGCCTCCCAAATCATAACAAGCCAATTTAGTTGTCTGTTAAATATTTACACAAGTTTAACGCAGGCAACCATGCCTACAGCTGTGTTGACTTAAGTTAATTCAACTTAAGAACGGTGTGTTAACGTAGGCAACCCAACATACACATTACTTGTAGTTTATACGCGCGTGTTTGGAATATATGTATTCTCAATTGTATTGTTAATTATAGGTTGTCTCCCTTAAGTGAGGGAGGCGGTATTATTCTGGAAGCGTCTAACCCGGCAAGGACAATTGGGTAATGATATATTGGCGTAATGCAAATTCGTTTCGGAATCGATTCGCATGCAATTGCCCAGAATTGGCTTCGAAATTGGCTGCGGCGGTGCAATTACGTTTGTGTCTGTGGTGCTCCTGTGTGGGAAAGCCGCGAAACGACGGGACCACGGCGGGCAATTCCCGATTGCGATTGCAATTTCGAACGCGCGCGCCGGAGACGTCTTCGCGCGGCACGCAGACATTCCACGTTTTTAGGCGTTCGTTTTCGTTAAAGCGTTACGGTTGTGGTCCTTTTACGTCGGGCCGTAATTATTATTACAGTGCGCGTTATGGCCAAGTCTAATTGCTTTGCATTGTTAACATGGCGATTTGCTTTTTCACCTTGTTTCGGCATATTGTACAAGGAATGTGTATAAACAGAAGCTAGCAATTAGCAAAATGGTAGAAATGACCCTTTGTGAGGTACTTCTTCATTAGCGGAAGCATTATAGGGTTTCAACATTATCATGCCATAGAACTAATTGGAATAGATTTTAATAAGTATTGAAAGTTTATTTCTTATAGAGAATTTTCTGTAGATTAAGAATTTTTAATCCGCTTCTCTATATCTTTTTTAGTTAACGAGATAATTGCAATGGAATTATCAATAAAAATGTGAAGCAGCACTTTTCGAACTGCGTGTATGTTGATAAGGTTATAAACCACTGCTCTGTACGCACTTGTAAAAAGTGCCCATCAGGGAAACGCAATTTTCTCCTCTACCTGCTAAAAATTAATTAATTTCATACCCGCAACTCGCCAATAAATATCTCAGGAACGACAAGGCCAGCCTTGCACTTTTAATTTGCACAAAATACACCTAATATCTGCCGGGGCGCGTTTCGTTTTCGTTGTTTGCGTTCCGCGCCGGTCGTTTGCTCATATTTCGGGGCGCGTCCGAAGCACGTGTTGAGGCATAACTCGTCGATGTGTTGGTAAGTTGGTATTCATAGCCGGCCGGACCTCGGGGGTGTCATAATTCAGCAGGACGAACACTCTTTGTATGCAAATTTTACTCGAGAGGCTGGCAAAAAAATGCTGAGCGTTAGATAAAAACGCTTCTAATTGAAATACCTCATAGAAACGTGCCCGAAAAAATCGAATTAAAACATGTTATTACATTCTTTTTGTTTTTGACTTGAACTTTATTTTTTACTTACTGCTAGGTAAGTTAGAAGTGTTGGAATGCACAGGATGCGGAAGCCGGAAATGTGAGGGAATTTGCATACGAAGCGAATGGTATGTGTGGGTATCACTGGGGGTGGAGGGTGGTCGGATAAAAATGGCCGGAAGGAAAAACGCAAGTGTCCTTATCGCGACGCTTTATTTACGGCGCTTTATTCGCTCGTTTGGCGTTTGATTTACGCTCTTGTAAAGTGTGCGCGTTATCTTTGGCAATAGTAGTAAAACAGTATTGCGGGCAACGCGTTTATTCCAATTTTAATCGTTGATAATAAGTGCGAAACTGAACGATTAACTTTGCAACTTTTAATTTGAATCGCGCTTTATGCTAAACCGTTGTTAACCGTTTGGGAAATTTTCCTTACGATTAGAAATGCTCGAATTGTAAACCAGGGACGCATTTTAGTCGACAACCGAACTACGAAAAGCTCGAAGCTTTCAGCGCACGAGCGAAATATGAAAACGACGATGTGATGACGGTAATAATAATAACGATAATGACTGGTAACGGACGCGCGCACGGCACGAACATTATGTATTCCAGGCTTCGAAAGCTTTAAAAGCCCTGGATGAAAGCTCTAAAGCTCACAAAATTATTATTTTCGACAAGAAACTATGCGCGCAAATTACTTTAAAACGCTTTTCTGCGGAAAAAACGTTTTTAATTAGTTATAAAAATTGAAACAAACAACTTTTAGGAACTTTAATCAACCGCGTTTGTTATGTTTAATTTTATAAGTGCTTAAGTCGGTTTAACGTGCTTAAGCATAGTTTAACGTAGGCAACGCATACTACACCATAGTACGTATATGAAGTTGCCTACGTTAACCAAGCATTTCTTGGGAATTTAATCATTTAAGTCATATTATAAGTCAGTTTTTGGGTATTACTCAAAATATAAGTTTTAGGACGACGTTCAGGATATGAAACGCGTAAATCACTCTTTGTCTGCTCCCTTGCCTGTTGGACGTTGCGCTGCGCTTTCCTCTGCCATATTTTCCGCGTTATGGCCTTTGAGAGCTTTAAAAGCTCGTCCTTTCGGCGAACTTTAAGCTTTGTTCACTTTAGCAAGATGATATTTCATGAAATACCTTCGTTGAAGGTTTTGCGTGCTCCTTTAATACACAAACATCTTAAGATTTCTTCAGCTTAAAACTTTAAACCAAGTTTTTCGTAATTATTTAATTAATTTACCTAATAAACAATGGCAATGCGAACAAAGTTTCAAGTATTAAAGATAACGCGTTTTTTTTATGAGTCGGAAGGCGTTTTTGGTAATGAGGTTTTTAATTTAGACGCCCTTCTCGCATTTTTGAGAAAATGATTTTTTTGCAACGCGAGCGCGCGGGGGTGCTAAACCCCGAAGTTCTAAACGGTTGCGACATTAAAGTCGCAAGGCGTCGTAAACATCGTTTAGCCCCGACTGGCGCGCAGGATTCGCAGGGCATCCCAAGGATCTCGAGGATCATCTAAGGTCGTTATTCGCGTCGAGCGCGCGTCACTTGTTTCGTCATCTCTTTATCACCCACCTAGCAGGCGGGTTCGAGGAGCTGGTGTCGTTCAAGTCGTAGCTTTGTCATTGGCACGTCGACGTCATGTATTTTTATCACGTCATTAACCATCCGAGGCCTTGATATATATTTTTTATGTCGTTTTCTTTATCATTTGAGATTTGCAATGTTTAGGAATGGGGAATTTTTAAGAGCAGAATTTTTAAACATGGTTTTACGGATGAAAAGTGTAATTAATATTTGTTTTGTTAGGTAAAATTAATTAAAAACGCAGGTTTTTAATGTTTTTATTTGATGTGGTGATAGTGGGTTGCCTATAGTTGGGTATTACTTAAGTAAGTAATACGCGTGATTTTTTTAATTTTTCTCGGGAAAAAATAAAGATTCACAACGTTAAATAGTAATTATTGTTTACAGAATTTGAGAATGCCTTAAAAATACATTTTCTAGTTAATTTTACAAATTTTGTAAGGTGGGTTGCATTTATTGGAAGCAATACTTTACAAAATAAATGCATTTCAATCGGAATTGAATGAAATAGTTGATGAAAATGAAGTGTAAAATATAAAAGTAGATGCAATGCGTGCGCTGTGTACGCGGGGAGATACCGCGGCAATAAACCAGTTTCGAGTTTGATATCTCGCCCCGTTTCACGTTCGGAGCGGCATCAAAGCGCTTTGCATAATGTAAAATGTAAAAAAGAGAGTGGCCGTAATTGTTGGCATGAATATTACACGGGATTATTATGCTCGTTTTTGAGTTGTGGGCTTACGATGTGAGAACACAACTCGCGCGCCGCGAGAAGAACTCAAGCGCGCAGGAGGAACCAACATAATTATAATAAAAATGCATTTATAATTGGCCCGGCTTCGTACCTACCAATCAACATTTTTGTGTGTTTAATAACTGTTGAATTTAACATTATCAGCAGTCATTAATACATTTCTTTGAACTTGATATAGAGAAAAATAATTGTTGAGTTGTTCTTGTTTGCCAAGCAGCAGATCTCGGCGTTTATTGGCAGTAAAAGTGTTTGCGCCGAAGTAGTCTTGTCCACATTTGGTGCGCAAATACGCGGAATGTCGAAGTGTCACTCGTTGAAATAATAGAGTGCACACGAGCTGTGCAGTCGTGCCTCGCATGAGGAAAAACTTCCGTGTGTCATACAACATCTTGTTGAACTCTTAAGTGCTTTCAAGAATTTATTATCGCAACTGCGTACAGGTATTAACAATGTTTTCGCTCCAAAAAAAAAATACAAACCTTATTAAATGAATAAATTATGCGTGTATTTTACGGATAATAATTAACAGTTGAGAATAAAATGCTAATTACTTGCGTGTAATAATTGCGTGTGTAGTAAGACGTCAATTAAAAACACTCTGAAAGTATGCGTCGGGTGGTCCGTTTAAATCTCACTTATTCACCACAAAAAACAACTCGAAATTCGTGCATTGTTTGAATTCTAATCGCTTTGTAATAATAGGTATATGGTATGCGTGTGCGAATGAGTAATTAAGTTAAGTTAATAAATTAATAGTAATTTAAAGGCTGCAGCTACCGTTTGTTGGGTGAAAAAAAAAGATTCTCCGTTAGGTTTGGATTGCCAGATGGCATTTGTGAATAATCGCGCACAAAACATTCCGATTTGATACCCATCGCGAATGTGATTGCGCAGTGTTGCGCGAATAATTAACATGGTGTGCAGCGCACAACGCGTGCGATTGTTGTTGTTGATGTTGTTTTATTTTTTTTTTCTCTTCACGGGCGTAATATTGTTTACGTTTCATCGCGAGGCGTGAATACGGCGGGGTAATAATGACATTATTAAAACTTTCATCACGACTTTAATAAAGCGACGGCATTCAGCATTCGCATCACAATCGTATTCGTTATTTACATTCTTATTCATGCGGTGTGGAGTGATGCAATGCGGAATGAGATCAATCAGGTTGGAGTTGGAGAGGTGTAGGGCAAATGTTGCGCTACTATTTATAGACTTATTTATATTTATTAGGGCTGTACAAATTAGCCGGCCAAGCCGGTTAAGGAAGTTAACCAGGCTAATTAGCTGGCTGACTACTCGGCTTAGCCGGTTAACCGAAATTAGCCAGGCTAATCAGCTAAAGGCTAAACCGGCCAATTGGGTAATTTTATATTTTATACAATATCTGTTCGGGCCAAGTCCGACAAACGTATTGATAACGCGGCGAATTGTTATCACTTGCATTTGGAAACAAAGATATTGTATAAAATATAAAATTAGCCAATTGGCCGGTTTAGCCTTTAGCTGATTAGCCTGGCTAATTTCGGTTAACCGGCTAAGCCGAGTAGTCAGCCAGCTAATTAGCCTGGTTAACTTCCTTAACCGGCTTGGCCGGCTAATTTGTACAGCCCTAATATTTATAGATTAGTATTATATTTATTTTAATATTTATATTATGAAAATCGCGAATTGTGATTTATTCTAAGTATCGGCGGTTCCATGGTGTAATGGTTAGCACTCAGGACTCTGAATCCTGCGATCCGAGTTCAAGTCTCGGTGGAACCTGAGTTTTTCTGGATTTCTGAATAGAATTTTACATGTCGAACGGTATCGACATTGGTGCATGTTAATAACAATTTTTGCACGCGGCGCGTTTGCAGTTGTAGTGCAGGTATTTTTCATTAAGTTTTATTGCCACTTTGGCCGCCACATAAGCGGGACGTGCGCGCGTAATGCTCGTGCGCTCATTTGCGTTTCGTGTCGTTTTAATTGCCTCACTTTACTTGCGCTTGGAAAAAGGACCGCGACGAACCTGCGGCGCGTCGTAACCGTAAATCCGTTATATGCGTTTGCTGGGGCGAATGTTGACATTGCGAATTCATTGGCGGCGGCGACCGCGAAAAAATACAAATGCTGCGTGTGCGTACAGTGGAGCGCAATCTGCAATGCAATGAGCTCTCGTCGTCATTATCGGTCCGGCAATAAAACCGATACGCAAATAAACGCTTATTAAAACGATGCCGTCTTGTCGGCGATCGGCAATGATTTACATCGGAATTATGTCGCTCGATCGTTCGCATCCGATATATCGATGCATACAAATAGCACATACGATATGGTAGAGGAATCGTCATAATATTTACCAAGAAAGTGTTACTTTTTGTACAAAAATAAAATTGAAGGTTCCACCGAGATTTGAACTCGGATCGCTGGATTCAAAGTCCAGAGTGCTAACCATTACACCATGGAACCGATGATTACAGGTAGTTCAAGTAAAGAAACGCAGGTATCGATAGTAACTTAGAGGTAAATGAAAATTTTCTTAATGTCTAATTTATAAAACATCTAAAAGGAAGGTTCCACCGAGACTTGAACTCGGATCGCAGGATTCAGAGTCCTGAGTGCTAACCATTACACCATGGAACCTCAGATGGAAGAATTAGCAATAATTTGGGCAATTAAATGTTAATTATATAAATTTGTTATCAAAATATTGCTGAAACAGCATCTAAAAGGCAAAACACAGGTTCCACCGAGACTTGAACTCGGATCGCTGGATTCAAAGTCCAGAGTGCTGACCATTACACCATGGAACCATTATTCATAGGTGGTTCAAGTCAATAAACGCAGGTATCCTAAATAATTTACAAATAAATGAGAATTTTCTTTGTTTCCAATTTATGAAACGTCTAAAATGAAGGTTCCACCGAGACTTGAACTCGGATCGCAGGATTCAGAGTCCTGAGTGCTAACCATTACACCATGGAACCACTGATGCCAAAAATTATTTATAATTTCGGACTTATTGGCCTTTTCTCATTTTTAGCAAAATTTTCTACTCAATCAACAAAATTAGCTGTAAACATTGATAAACTACTTTATGAATTAGCATATTCTACATTGATTGATTTTATTAAGCTCCTACTTTCATTTCATCAGCTTTCCACAGCCCCTTTCGAAAGGATTAGCCTGTAAGCCTGTTAATTTATGCCAGTCTTTGTTTTCCACCCTTGATACTTCTCCTGACGATTATTAATTACTTCTTACATCACGCCCTGCCGATTTGCGTAGAAAATTTAATTATGACTACAAGCAGACAGTCAACGCGTACAAATTGTGATATTACGTGTGCATACCTGCATAAAATGAATATTTTCCGTAGGTGTTCCCCTTGGCAATTCCTCTTTTCATGTCATAATAATAAAGCACTCGATTTTTTTCGATTGCCTGCAACCCCTTAGAAGAAAAATCTAAAGAAGTTCAAGTTCAATAAACTCCATTCTATAGCGGGTGGGTGTAAATGGTAAGAAACGCAGAATGAAAATGTCCCGACGAGGGTGTTGATTTACGACGTGTGACAGGTGCGCACCCTTTGTGAGTGGTGTAATGGGAAGGGAATGCGCGGACGTGTCGGGTGCGTAACACGTGGTAATTTTGATCGGTAGTCAACGCGGGGCATGTTCGATTGCTGGCAAAACTTCAGCACTTAATTAATCAGCTGCGGTGTCGCCAAGGCGAGAATGATTTACGTTTGTGCATTAACTAAGTCATCAAACTTGCGGAATCGTAAACTTAACAATGTTAGAAATTTAATTTCATTTGGTATTTCAAGTTAGGATTGGTTTGGGTAATGTCAGTGTGGGTTTATCAATGTTTTTAGACAATTTTGATGACTTATGCGGAATTATTTATAAAAATAGATAGATAACCTGATTGTCTCTTCTTGGAAATAAGAGTAGGTATCAGTGGTTCCATGGTGTAATGGTTAGCACTCAGGACTCTGAAACAACTGGAAACAAATAGGTTTTTTGCCAACTCATTTTTCCTATACAAAATGTGCAATTTCTGAATACCTGATTAGAATATATTAAACAATGTTTTATATATGAAACTAGATATAAAATGTATATAAATTTAAACGACCACTTGCTGATGTAAATATTTTAATATATAGGTAATGAGCAAATAACTAGACATAAAAATTTATAGACTATTCTACAATATGTATATATAATTTGTAACTGTATTTTGTAAATAAAGAGTTTATTAATGTAAAAAAGGACTCTGAATCCTGCGATCCGAGTTCAAGTCTCGGTGGAACCTTTCTTTTTTACTTTGTTTTTCTGTTGTTTATGTTAATATCACAATTTGTTCGGTTTGCTGTGCGTGTATTTTACTTGTATATGTTAATACGCTGTTTTCCACTCTAGATATATTGATAAGTTTAAAAACTCTAATATTATATTGTCTAGATTACTATTTATAGAATTTTTGTTTCTACCTGAACCTGGCGTTAGTTTATTTCGCGCGGTTTGCCAACGGTTCCATGGTGTAATGGTTAGCACTCTGGACTTTGAATCCAGCGATCCGAGTTCAAATCTCGGTGGAACCTTCCTTTTTCATTTCCGCCAAGCAATTTAATCGCCAACGAAATGTCGATTTTTCTACCAACGACAAAAAGAAAGGTTTGCGAATGGGTAGTTAACTTGCCGCTATCAGATAACGCGTCGTGTCGTCGATTTGCATGCGACATGCAATGCAAAACACGAACGCCACGTGAAAGTGGATTGCGATGCGAAATTCCTCGAGTTGCAAGCAGGAAAAAAGGCGGCGATCAGGTCCAACATGCGCTCGTGCATAGTTCACGCTTGCTCCAACTATGACTCCACCTGTGGTATAAGCATTCGGCATCTGGTTCGACCAGCATTGGCTATCAACGCGCATAATCTCGATGTAAATCAGCGTAAAACGTGCATTAATGAACACGCGGCCTCATTGTTAATCCCAACAAGCACGCCTAATATTTATTACATGAATTTTAGGAGAATTTTAAGAAAATAGAAGGTTCCACCGAGACTTGAACTCGGATCGCAGGATTCAGAGTCCTGAGTGCTAACCATTACACCATGGAACCTCAGATGAAAGATTTAGGAATAATTTTGGCGATTAAATGTTAATTATCAAAATTTATTATCAAAATATTGCTGAAACAGCATATAAAAGGCAAAAAGCAGGTTCCACCGAGATTTGAACTCGGATCGCTGGATTCAAAGTCCAGAGTGCTAACCATTACACCATGGAACCGCTGATATCAAATCAAACCCGATTTTGGTGCGTGGTCATTGCTAATCTCGGATTAGAGCAACAAATCACCGCGTCACCGAAATCGGTCATTAATAAGAGTTGTTAATCAGATAATGCACGCTGCACACATGTCCCAGTGATAACGTTTGATCTATGTGTCCACGTGTCCAAGCACCCGCCTAGTGCCCCCCGGTGTGGTCATAAGTCACCGGACCGCGAGCGCTTCCGGATTTACCGCATAAATCCAGCCCTACCGCTAACGACTTGCAGTTTTCCGGTCGGTCTCTGGGTCCTTTATCACACACCGACCAGAACAAGTCCCTCGCACGTCCCCCGCCATTAACTCTGGGTCTGAAATCATCATCATTTTGTTCTGCAGAGAATCGGTGTACCGCTGTGTTAATGTAGCGTTTCCGGCCCCACGTGGGGTGTTGTAGAATAACGCATTGCGTCACGCTGATTGCTAGAATCGACTATTGTTGACTGATTAGTATCATCGAGGCGCGACGAACGTGAGAAACTCTTTAAGAACCAATTTGCAGCGATTTAAGACGTTCCAACCTGCGAGAACAAATAATAATTGCTAAAACCATGGTTCCATGGTGTAATGGTTAGCACTCTGGACTTTGAATCCAGCGATCCGAGTTCAAATCTCGGTGGAACCTCAGTTTTTGTTTTTTGTCGATCTAAGCAATATTTTGTTATAATTAATATTTAATCACTAAAATAATTACTGAATCTTTCATCTGAGGTTCCATGGTGTAATGGTTAGCACTCAGGACTCTGAATCCTGCGATCCGAGTTCAAGTCTCGGTGGAACCTGCGTTTTTCCTCATTCTGCGATTTATTTCCTGCATTCCAATCTGTGGACACATTTAATTGACTCGGCGATTGCTAATTAAAATCGTTCATCGGCGAGACGCACGCATCGCATCGATCATCATCCTCCGCGGCATTATTATGCATTTATGCCTGACGTGGATGTCATTACCGGTCCGCGTTTCTCTTGTCTTATGACTTAAAAGCCACTTAAGCGCGGTCTCTCGCTGCGTTAGTTTGCCTTTTCTAATTAGCATTAATTCCACCTTTATTAACTAATCATTTGTCACTCTCCTGTTAATTATGTTTTATTTCAACGGACACATGGTATGTTTATATATTGAGTAATTCCGCGTCCTACGCGTTGTGTTTTTTCGGGTTGCCCACCGGATTAGTTCACTACTAGTCTTTTGGCTGGTGTTCTTGTTCGCATGATTAATGACAGAATTAACGATCGACTTGGATTCTTGCTTCTTACATGCTTTCACGAACATGCAACCGTCGATTCGTCGAGCTTCCCATAGGCAAAACAAATATGGAATAGAAAGTAAGTTTCCGACACTCTTTTCGGAGAGTTAGTTAATTAAATCATGGGGAGCATAAATTTTGACAAAAACAATCGGACGCTTTGTAATCGCTAATGGTATTTGCAGCTGCCGTTTAAGTAACTCTCGATTAATGAAAAGATACCTTCGCAGAGCGCGCGCGTAATCTTGCCTCTCGCGTGTTGTAATCGGTTCTTGGTCGCCCGCTTTAGATAATCGAATAAATGACTCGCAAACAAAAGCGCTGCGCAGAGAATGGAGACTAGATAGTCGGAGCTGTTATGCCCGACATTTTCTTGGCTACTTTCAAGCAAATTGCTTCTTTGTTAATTAACTCCGGACGCAAGCACTGCTGTGGATTTTTGTGCGCGCTATCTGATGGTGGTGTTAATCAGCTTGTTGGTTTTATCGACGGATGGAATCGCGCAATCATAATACATAACATAACATAACACCAAATGGGCTTATTTAAAGTTAATAAATAAAAGAATTGAAGGTTCCACCGAGACTTGAACTCGGATCGCAGGATTCAGAGTCCTGAGTGCTAACCATTACACCATGGAACCTCAGATGAAAGATTTGGGAATAATTTTGGCGATTAAATGTTAATTATCTAAATTTTTTATCAAAATATTGCTGAAACAGCGTCTAAAAGGCAAAACGCAGGTTCCACCGAGATTTGAACTCGGATCGCTGGATTCAAAGTCCAGAGTGCTAACCATTACACCATGGAACCATTGATATTCGATTTTAAAGTTATTTTACCCAGGTACGGCCCTGCACATCAATATAACGCAATATTGTGCGTGAATAATAGCACGTAAACAACATTTGTTTTAATTTTCAAGGTAGGCTGCGCTGATAAAGCATAATCTATGCCGTTTGTGGATATTTGTCCAAGCGCCGCCAAAGTCCGATAATCATAATAAATGCGTCTGCTGCAAATGCAACACGCCGGGCAGCAATTTATTGCATGCAAAATATAACTTTTTTTTGTCATTTTATGCCTCTGCCAAATAGTGTTTTCGATTGCAATTGAATGCACATTCATTCGTGCGGTACTGTGTCGCCAAACTGTTGATGAAATTAACTTCGCCGATAATGGCCGCTATTACGCGTCACTGCGTCGGATGCCGCCTGTCGAATGTCGGCCGATATTAGTAGTGGTAATTAAATCTATGGCCGCGGCTCCATCGGCACTCTATATACAAGCAGAAATATAAACGCCGACATATATAATTAAATTATATGGCAAAACAAAACAAGCCGCCGAGCATAAAACCGTCAGACCATGAAAGCTGAATTTAATTTGTTTTACTATACAGTATGAATTCCTTGCCACAAAAAACCAACTAGTAACTAAACATCAAACTAACCTTGAGTTGTGCTAGTGTAGGCTGCGGATATTGTAAACAAATTGCGTCTACAAAGTGACAATAAATCATTAACTATAGCAGTTTTGGTAGTTTTCGATCGGTAATCGTGTAGCTCTTTGAAAAATTAATGATTTCTCAGCCGCGAGGCGAAACCAAACCGTTTGATTAATACGTTAGGTTCGTTAATACATTGTTAGTTTGTTAGGAAACTTTTCGGTGGTCCTCTCCGCGCGCGCTCCATGTATATACTTAATAAATTATGTCATTCGGATGCAGCTAATGATGGAATCACTCAATGTCCATCAAAAGAAAGCAGATTGCGGTGAAATTTGAAATTTGATATCAAAAAGTTGGAGAAAATTGGTTTTCTTTGTGTAACAACCTTGGAAATTACCTTCAGCATGTAATAATAGCATTTCGGATGAAATTTCCAATTCCCCATCGAAGTGTATTAAAAGAAAAAAAAACTCAATCGATTGAAATGGGATCGAATAGTAAATATAAACACGCATCCGCTCAGGACACGTTCCGAGCGTGTTTCGACATTTGGAGTTTCGAGCGCAATATAATAATAACGATAATAACTTTAATGGTGCCCCTCGTCTTCGGCTATCGTAAAAATAAAAATCATCACGTAGTGCTCCGCGCGC
The DNA here is from genome assembly GCF_025399875.1 of Dalotia coriaria. NCBI lineage: Eukaryota > Metazoa > Arthropoda > Insecta > Coleoptera > Staphylinidae > Dalotia > Dalotia coriaria. The sequence continues at coordinate 172,241 of NW_027045451.1, forward strand.
GAGAGGAGAGACGCACTCTTCTGTTCCTATTATTCCGCATTCGGTCGGCGTGTTGGATGTGTTTTATTCCGGTTCTCTTCCATCTTGCATTGCATCTCATCATCGCCACACACACACCAGTCAGTATCCTTCGTTCGGAATGTTATTGTTTTCATTGTCCTTCGGCTGTCGGCGCCCTCAGATCTCGACGCGCATTGACAATTTGTCGATTTGTTCCCGGCGCAATAATCAAAGCAATTTTGAATGTTATTGCACGCCTCAACGCGCTAAAATCTTCCATTAATGCCATTAGCAAACTTGCTGGAATTGCTACTCTATGTCTACATGCACACCACTCTTTCGTTTTTATTACTTTACTCTTTGCGAAACTTAATTAAAATTATTGATAAATGAAAACACACAAAACTAATTTTGAATTATTTTGTTTCAGGTAAGGAAAACACCCTTAATGACAAGAAAAGTAAGTTTAGCGAACGCCATTACTGCATTTTGACTAATTGCAAGCGCTTAAAACTTAGCAATGTTACAAATTGCAAGTCTTGCGATAATAAATGAAGGAAAACGATTAACAAAGCGCTTTACAAATCGCCGCTCGCTGGGTGATCTCATTAGCCAAGTCTACAGTACGCATGCGCAACTCACTCAAACTACCGCGTACTTATCATTATCATTTTTTGTGCCTATCCGCGTTTTTTCTCCGCTTTGGTAATCTCATGTAATTGTTTACGATTACATGTGATTATGTCTCGGGAAAAACTAATATCCGGTGAGTTATGGTCCATCACATAAATATCTTAGAGTTAAAACCTTTTCAACGGCCGCGTCGGCTTCCTCAGTGAATGCTGTGATTGTAACACAGGTGTCGCTCGTAATTTGCTCCCAATTTATGTCATTTTTATACGACACACCACGGACCTTTTTGGGTGGGACCACCCGAGACGTTCCCATGTTCACAGTTCACAGACAGCATTGGGCATATCTCATAAAACGTTTAAAAACTACCGTATGCGCCTGTTTTTGGGGGTTTTAACATTGGAAATGTGAGGAATTTACCGCAACTCACTTTAATGAGGCACGAAATTAAACTACTCTGCCTTTAATGTATTTTGATGTTTAGTAAATAGTCGAGATTTCATTGATTTGAGAGTTTATTCCTGGGAATTTTTAATCTCGATTTCTAGGAGTGAGCAATTTCTGGTATTTTAAGTGGACTTATTTATTGCCGAAATTATATCGATCGAAATCTTTGGCTAGCAACAACAAAAATCAATTAGTTGCGCGCGTATTTTAATTCTAATCGAATTTGACTCATTAATAAAATGCGAGTTAAATATTAAATATATTTTACTTGTAAGTAACTCGCCTGATGGTGAATAAGTGTTGTAACGAATGTTTCAAGATGTTCATCGTGCGTTCTTTGGCTGCGTTTGGAACATGACGTATTGACTGACAGCGCCTCACATGGCAAGTAATAAATTCGATGCCTTTTCCATCATCCGATCACGGTCCGAGAAGAACGATCAATCTGGAACTCGCGTACTTCGCTTCTCCGCGACTTTGTCTTTCAAGTTTTATTCACTAGTTTTCCCGTCTAATTCCTTTTTTATACTTGTTTACAGTGCAATTTTAGCTACTGCTTTCGTTTTTTTCCAATTCTCGCAGTGGTTAATCGTGCGACAAATTGTAAATGTTGTAAAAAACTCATCGCCTTCTCGAATATCATCACAACATGCTGCGTGAAACATGATACGAAATCTCAAAAATTTCGAATCTTTTATTTCGTGTTCATCGGCAATAAAATAAACGTTTAAATTCACGCAACTGATTAATGTTTATACGAATATTCGATTTCCACTCGAAAGATAATTATAATAAAACCGGAGGTAAACAATTTGTTACCCGCCAGGGTATTGATCGAAAATCAAGTTTACGCACAACAAATTGCCCTCGAAAAGATCGAATATTTCTTCGAGAGCAAACGAAACATGTTCAATAAATCAGAACTTGGACTATTAACTGACTTAAGTTAGGTTTAGTGCGACTAGCTTCTTAACTCTATGTAGATTCGTTTTACGTTTACGTTTAACCCTTTTTTCTGTATTCATTCGTCGTGTGGATGGAGCCGAAGGAATTTTAATTTCCCGTAGCGAATTCATCCGAAACGTATCAAGTTAAAAGCTTCGTTTCACTTTCGATCGTGGTCGTAAATTTTAATTATAAAAATGTGTAATTCGAAAAGATTGCCAGATTCGGCTCTGATTTTACGAGCTTTGTTTTGATATCGGTGGTGATTATTTCGATCGTTAAATTAAGCTACTTGCGATTTTTTAATTTTTGATTTTTGAATGTTCGTTGAATTCTCGCGCGTCGAGCGAGCCGAGTTGGTAAACATTGTGTCTTTCGTGTGTGTAGTGGGAAGGTGCGACGCAGGTAAGCAGCGCGCGCGCACTCGCAAGAACACCACAACTCAACGCAACCGACAAGTGACTTTAGTCTCTTATATCGCGGCGGTCAGTCGGTGCGTGGCGTGCTTACACTATCGGCCCGTGATCGGAAGACCACGGAAACCGTTTTAACATTTCCAACAACCCTCGAGAGTGTGGATTAAAATTACGCAGGTGCTGTGCGACAGGTGCATCTTGAATATAATTTCGTGGTTGTTGTGATTGTGAAAATGCACATTTGAATAAAATAGAAATATGATAACCGCGAACGCGAACCCGGTTAGTACCCCGGCATTCCGCCGGGATACCAACTCGGCGAATGTCCTCATGTGCAAGCAATGGTGGAAAGTCTGTTGGATGTACGGTGATCAGGAAAAATACTATCGCCAACTCTATGGTAAACGTGCCGCGCTGAGGAGTAAGACCTCTGCTCTCGACAGTGGTTTCAACACCTCGTCATCAAACGAAGGTTCTTCTACGACGCGTAAACCTTTCTATGAGAATTTCCCGCAACCGAATTCGACACAGTCGAATTTATACAGTGCTAATTTTCAATCGGCGTCATTTTTCACTCCGATTAAAAATGCGAGGAATTTTGATTCGTGCACAAACACGCGCAGTGCTGGTAATAGTGTGGGGTCCGGATCACCTCAAAATATTGTTGACTCTGATGATATCGGGCATCATTCGCTGCCGGTCACCTTGCAAATGTTGGATATACGCCATCGAAGTGGTCCGGATAATCGCGACAATGAGTAAGTAAACTTTTTCGAATTTGGTACGGTGCGGTGCGGTCAATTCTTCGCGTGGCATGTCATGTTTCGTGGTCATCATAATTCATCAGCGGCTGGCGAGTCATTGTGAACCGCAGCAGCATGCTAAGAGTTAGAATGCGTTGTGGTGTGATTGATTGACGTAATCTGAGGCCGTTGCCAGCGTAAAAATTTAAATGTTTTCGGAGGAGACGCTTTGATTAGTTGGGTTTTCAAAGTAAAATGTATAAATTATGCGATATTATTAAGACAACACCTTGGAATGAGGTCGCGTTTCGCTCGGGGATTTGAAATTTTTGCGCGCGTCTAATTGCGGAAATGGTTACTTTGTTTTTCTATATAATTTCCACTGCGGAATGGCATCTAGTGCAAAAAATGCCTCTCCCAAGCTAATTGGACACCGTTGCAGAAACTTAAACTTGCAGCCAGCGTCTGCAGCAGCGTAATTATGAAAATTATAGCGCAATATTATAATTTTCTCTCTGTTGGCGCGCTGCTTCGCCACTGCAGATGCACTTAGTACTTTCGTGTTTGCTTAAAGTGAAAATGCACACATTTACTTATCTTTTCAAATACACAACATAGGTTTTGTGCAGGCAAGTCCTCACAGACATTATCAATTAATAATTTGTGTGCTAAAAATAGAATTCCGTAGGCAATTGAATTAAAAATCCAATTAGCATGCCGTAGGGCGCATGCGCAAGAACGCACCGTAGTTAATTGGACTCAGGTGTACCAGACATACCTCTTCCTCAATTTTTTATTCTTCGCATGCATATACATGCATACAAGTAATTTTATTCATTCCTCCACGCAAAATGGAATTGACATGTCGTCAATTAAACAGTTCTAACCTCGATTTTACCTGCTGCAATCGTGGATTTTTGCTTGTCGGGCGAGTTTATGTGCTCGTAAAATTTATGACGATCGGGGCGGTCATTACGCGGCCGGGATTAATCGTTTTTATTGTAATCGCGTCTTCGCCGGCCTTGTCAACTCAAGGGTTGACGTTGTTAACTATATGCCGGACAGTGCTAAACTAATGGTTCATGACGTCTTGGCTTGGAGTCCGAACAATGCGCATTCCCGCGCCGCAAATGAGCGATCGATCAATCGAGACGGCTTTTTTGATTAATTGTCGGTACGCGTGCGCCGCGCACGTTCACGCTAAACGTCTTCTCCTGGCTCGGGACGCGCTCAGATCGTTAGCGATAGCGATCGTCCGATTAAAACGCGGACAATATTATATGCGGGCTTTGATCGATTGATAATATTTTTAGATGGTAGACATGCTTTTTATCTCTGCGTGGTGACTGTTTTTACAGCAATTTGTTTTTCTTCGATCGGTACTGATACAGATTTCCAGCCGGGTAACCGTACTTTGCGCGCGCAAGTTCAACTTTATTCCATCCGACTCTTTGTCGAGTCATGGAGCCGCCTAGGACTGGAAATAGAATATCTTTCGAATTGCCAGTTGTGCTTGTTTTGTATGTGTGTGTGTGTGTGCTACCTGTGTGCTGCAAGCCGCCGTCGCGAGCGGCATAAACAATCGATATGTTCGCAAGAAATATTCGCGGTTCCGCGCCAGCGCCGCCACTTTGTGCGCTTGCGCAGGCGACTGAGTCACTGGCCATGCTCAGGTGGCTGCTCGCGGTGCTCAGCGATTTCCGATGCCGCGAGATGGACGATTGCTACCTGAACCCGATGCGCAGGAATGGCGGAAGTTGTTTTACACCCATCAAATCAATCAAAAACTTAGATGCAAGAAATTCTTCGTGTGGGAATAAAAATTGGTTAGGTTTATTTGCGTCTTCTCGCGTTGATTGTTTTTTATTGCAAACTTTTTGTTATAATCATTGTTTAACTCCTTAATTTTCATATGCACCGCTAGCGGTAGAAGGGACTCTTGTTCAAGGCACCGTACGAGGCTAGCGGTAGATGTGACTCGTGTTCGGGGCACCGTACGAGGGTAGCGGTAGAAGTGACTCGGGTTCGGGGCACCGTACGAGGTTAGCGGTAGAAGTGACTCGTGTTCAATGCACCGTACGTAGCTAGCGGTAGAAATGACTCCCTTTCAGAGCACTTTGCGAGGGCTGCGGTAGAAGTGACTCGCGCTCAGGGCACCGTACGCGGATGAATGTATAGCTGACTCTCATTTACTTTTGCATTAAAATTTCATCTCTTTGATTTCCAATTTATCAACTAGCTTTTCTTATAGAGAATTTTCCAGAGATTAAGAATCTTCAATCCGATCTTTTCTATCATATTTAGTTTTTGAGATAATTCCTATCAAAGTCTCTGAAACATTAATGTTGAAAGTCTGTTAACGTCCATTGCAATTAAGTCCAAAACGCTCAAAATTCTTACGCAGTGCGCAACTCGATTATGATTAGTCTAATTAAACCCGCCGTTGATTTTGATTCGTTAATAGCTTTTACCACACGGCGCGCTCATGCCTCATTTACATCTAAAACCAACGTCAACTGCGTGTTGAGATCCATGAACATCGATAACCACATACTTTACGACACAGGAGTTTAATAGTTAAATATTTAAACAAACCGAGTGAAGTTTGGAAATCATTGACGTATTGACATGATGCTGCCATGCGACGCGATGACGATGATGAATCGCGCGTTTGCTCCATTTATATGTAAATGCCTGGGCCATTATTACGTGTATTATCCGGAGCGATCAGATTAGCCCGGCGTGTTAGCAGAGATGCCGCGCATTCCGATGTGCGCGCGTTTGCGCCAGGCCCAATAGTCCAATAAAATCATCATTCATCAAAGTTGTAAACGTTCGCGGTAAAACAGCGCCGACGCCGTCCGTATCTCGACGCATCAATCGACAAGATGTCTTCAATCTTTGTGATTGATTGTACCGGGTGCTGGAGATTTTTTTTGTTATCGCCCGGTGCTTATCACCCGAGAAAACGTCTTTTCTCAATGTTGTAGAGTTAATGCTTTGCTGGGTTGTTGGGGAACATTGATGTCGATGATAATATGTAATTTTCTTACGTGTTTTTTTTTTCTGTTGCAGGTAAGTTGGAGCCGAGCGTTAATTGTTTATACCTGGAGGTACCGTCTGGCGTCTTCTGAGAGACAGATTCACGCAATTTGTGAGAGTTTTTCTTTTGTTACCGTCTAACTTAGCAACTTTTTATTCGGTTACATGTTTTGCTCATGATTGTAAAACAAAGACGGAGAAAATGTGCTCGGGTATTTAAAATTTTGAACATTTTGAACGGATGTCGTTATAATTAGCCATTCTCAAAGCATGGCAAAGTTTTAAATCGACTGCAAGTGAAATTAAATATTAAATAGCACAACGAATGTTGTGGTAGCGTTATCTGGGCGGCATCTAATTATGCTTTTCCGTGGCTTTTTGATCATCCAGGTCATCATCCGGCTGTGTGAAATTTTACGAATTGAAATGATTAAATTCGCTTTAATTATTACTTAGCCGGCGTTAATCTACTTAGCTACTCGTGTATCACACGACTGGTTTTTGAGATTCACTAGAGAATAATGCGCGCCGAGGTTTTTTGACAAATCAGTGCTTTTAGACATGAAATTACGAGGTAATGCGCGTTTGGTCATTAGGTATAGGTACGTAAATTACACGTACGGTACAATGAACAGCATTAAAGAGATATTGACATCTTTGAAGAGGTAAAAAGTCAGAAAGTCATCAGGTTCTGTCATTAGGCAATAAACATTCTAAGCAAAAAGTCTTTAGATCATGCAGGTATCTTAAGGAATGTGTCACCTTTTTTTTAAACTTTTAATGCACTTCTTGCACATTTTAAGTTAAATTTTTGCGACAAAAAGCAGTCTATGTTATTCTCCTGGGATCAAAATACCTCTGTACCAAAATTTATCAAAATTTATTTAAGAGTTTTCGTGTAACAGCGGCACAAACATACAGTTTGGCTAAACTTACGACTTGGGCAACTTTCCTCATTGCCTGAATGCGATTATTCAAATTTTGTTTATCGTACATTTTAATTATAAATCATTCCAGCCGGGCTTCTTATTGGCTCCGAATCGACGTTTGTCTTTGACGTTTTAATTAGCCACGCCACCGTCTGTCGCTTAAGGTGTGTGTGTGTTTGGGAACGATTTCGAACGTTTACAGTTGCGTCATTTTAATTTACATCGCAAGCGCATGTTTGATTTATTGTTTATCTAATAAATCAGGTGGCAGCCTATAATTTGGAGGCATCATTTAAATATTTAGAAAATTCACTTAAATTACAACGCATGAGCGCGCATTGACAATTATGATTTGGACATTTTTCCGATCAAAAAATGCCTTTCTACACTTTCACGATCGATTGCGCTGCAATCATCTAGTGTTTCATTTGTATTTCTTTAGTTTTGTGCCGGCAATGTTGTCGTTGTGTCAACAGTAAAACGCGAAATTTACAGTCGTCGCATTTAGCTCGCTATAAACAACGCGCATTCGTTCGGCGTTACGAATCATAAATTAAAAGTCGACGGCGACGTTTAAGCGAAACGCACGCGCATATAAATAGATAAATCCGAACATGGCGGCTGATTTTATGCGCCGATTCATTTCACATCACTTTTTGCTGTTTTGTTGCGCGTTGTTATTCGCTGATTCCATTTCTTTTACATCGACATTAAACGGTGTAATTTACAACAGCACAACAAGTGATGCTGATTAACACAAACGAAACACGAGTGTTTTATTTTTAATGTCCATGCAGGTGAAATGCAAAAACTAAAAATCTGTGCACAGGAAGCACCACAAAATGCTAATTAAAAGTAGCTGCGTATTTAATTCACGTGTATGCGCGCGCGCAATCAAGATGTTCGTAATTAACATTCCGATACGCGCTTGGCGCATGTATTCATTAACACTTTCTACCAATCTCTAGCCCGAAATTCGGCGCGCTTTTAGTATTTCAATATTACGAAGCGGTCATTTAAATAATTGGCCAATTAATAATCGTGAACGGGAATTAAGAGCGAACGCGATCGATTAATAAAAAGCTTTTAAGCGCTTATTAATGCGACCGACTTGATCTACGATCGAGAATCTTGACAGTAATACTTACAAATTTGCTGGAATTAGTATAATACGCAGTGAATGATTATTTTCGGAACGTTGATTCCATTTTTGCGCTAGTGCGCATGCGCGCTAAACGTTTCACTGGCGCTGCTACCGCGTCTTCGCTCTGTTGAATTTTCCCATCATTATGTGCGCAACTTTTTTTTCTCTCCTTTCGAAACTTGAACTTGAAGCACACAGCGCAAACACTTTCAAAACTTTGCGCGTGTTTATTTTTGCAATGCTAATACTAGACACTTGTCCATAGCTTAATTTACGTGCGCTTCTCGACTTTAACTTTTCGATTAACACACCGGATGGTTAAGTGGCAAAGTGCAAGCGCAATGGAATTGCATAAGAGCGCATTAGGCGCATTAGGATTAGCGCCTAGAAAACACTCTTAATTGTTTGCACCGTTAACTTCCTTTCACTTCGATAGCGAATTGCAAGATTTAAGCGGTTCATTTATAAAACACGGCGTAGCATTTTTTGCGTTTAGTTTAATCTCGTTTTTTATTCACTCCTGGGAGTCGAAAAATACTAATTGCAAGAAAAGCAGAGGCGAAAGAAACTGCAACTTGCCTCGGAGCATATTTTTTGTGATCATCCATTGCGGTGGGGTGTTTAAGAAGCAAAGAAAGCAATTATAAGGGTCGCTTCCTCTCGCTGCGCGCTGCGATGGACGATTTAATCGGCGGAAGCGAGCATTGCTTGAGGGGGTGGTTTCTCCCCGTACCTACCCTTCTCCTAAGAGCGGTTAACTTAAACGGTGTGTGCACAGAGACCAGCACAACGGTTAAAACAAGCACTCTTTTCGGCGTGGTTGGAAAGTGGAACAAATTAACCCTCGCAAGATGCGGGACCACTACCGTCCTTAGTTTATTTCGACCACGGAATTCCTTCAAAACGGAAATTTCGATGGCTGGGGGAGATGATGAGTAACAGTGATGAGAAGCCATTCGAAACGATCGCGCACTTAAAATCAGCTAAGCGGAATTAAAGACGGGGTGAGGTGAGGGTGGTAGAAGGTTGAGACAATCAAAAGGGACTTCATTAAGCGACCAGTGCAGTAAAACATTTGCGTGTTTTTATTTCTCTACTACGAGTTATGTTTTATTTTTATTTTGTATTGTCTGGTAGATGGCGCGGTTTTAAACTTTCTAAGCATAAACCTGTCAGCAAACTTACAATTCCAATTCTTATTCACATCCAAATCTATTCTAATGCATTCGTAATACCTATGTGTGGGTCGCTTTGTAAAAGGTCATTCCAAGAGACCACCAACGAACCGAGAGCAAGGACATCGCTCAATATCGATAAACTAAACGAAGAATCCATTCGCGCTATTGATTTAAGACTCAATTCGATTTGATCGATGTTTTATTACATGTGTGCTAATTTCAATTATTTTTATTGAGTAGCAGAGTTAATACGCGGTTGTGACTCACGGTTGAAGTTGTTTAAAGTTGGAGCAAAAGTGAAAGGCAGCCGAAGGTAATAAGCAATAAAATTTAGTTTCGAATTGTAAAGCATCAAAATTCCAAAGGAAAATATTGATTAATAGCGAAATTTCTTCACTTTTTTTAGTAAAGTCTCATTATTTTCTTATTCATACCCGCGTCTGTTTGTATTTTATCTTTTACGGCCGCAGCATCTTGATAATAATTAGTTACTAATTATTTGCTGCATGTTGTTTGCACAAAAAGCTTCTCTGCGAACAATAAGGAAATAGATACGAATGTAAATCAAATATTCGAAACTCGTGCACTGCGAATGTATGAATAAATGAAATAGTTCTTTGATTGTCTAAGATAAAGATGAGTTTTTTTGGGAAACTTATTTGGATTCGATCATTTCATCGTATTTAATTGCTGATGCTGCGTTTCGCAACGTTTCAACGTTTCAATCAATGGAAGAAAACCGCTGCGTGTATTGCGCAATAATACAAGTAATGATAATTTGAATTTAATCGTTTTATCCCGGAGTAATGCGTGTTGAATAAGATATTTGATTGAATTGTGCTGGATGTGGATGTTGATGTTCAAAATTGGACATTTTACTGCGCTTACTGTCCGAGTACAAAGAAGTCAAACGCACTTAATGCGATTTTAATAGTCTCTGACAGACGTTTTTGGAAGTTGAATATTTTTTCATATTTTCTTATTATTTATTGTGCACACTTAACGAATTTTTGGAGATTTACGATGTACTTAAAATACTAGCTAATTTACAATCACAGCGATTAATTAATTCGTAGAAGTGGCGTAAATGTTGGATTTACAGCGGTATTAATTCACATTAACATCTCTAATTTGTTGTACGAAGTATAATTCATTAAAAATGAAGATGGTTGTTCTCGGAATCAAAGTTTTCGAATTTAATGCCTCTCGAGGCGCTGCAATGGAAAGAAAACGAACGCGCGCGCTGAACAGCGTCTCTCAACTCTGCTCTCAACTCTGCAGTCATCGCCGACGGCCATAACTGCTGAGGTAGTTTTATAAAGATCATGATCACGCAGCGCGCAGGTTGGAGAGCGCGCTCTCAGTTATTATCCCGCTTCTTGCATCTTCAACTTCAACTCGCGACTTTCCGTCCTGCAACTACTCGAGGAAGAGTTTCTTGCGGTGTGCCGCGGTCGTAATATAGCTGAGAGCGTTGTTATTACTTCTGCGCGCAGCACTACGCAACAAGAAGTATAAATTCACTTTGTTCGACACATAACGAGGAGGGCACAAAAACACGCACAAAAATTCGCCGGCTTTATGTAGCGCCATCTTGAAAAACGCACCTAACCTCAAACATTCGCTTGCTTTTTTTTTTGTATTCTTTGACATTCGGTATTATAACTTGGTCATTACCATAGCAATCCGTCTTTACTAGCGTGCGTACTTGCCCTTCGAGGCACGCTGACCGGCCAGCATGCCAACCAACCGGACTTTGAGAGTAAAAGTGTGTGGTGTATGCGAGCAGGTTTCCATCCATCGCATTGCCAGAAGGGCACGTATTTAAATTTTAATTGAAAACGAAATTAATGGAAAACTACAACAAACTTATACGCAGTTTTAGTTTTGTTTGACGACAAGAATGCGTAATTGTCGGGTGTGTACCTACATACATACATACATTAGCAGCAGATATAAATCCCACCTACGTTTTTTCCAACCTGCTGCGGACGCTGTTTTGCATTTAAATATACAAAAAGCGCAAAATGAGGAAATCGCGCACCCGAGGCTGCCGCGTTCCAACGATAATCGACTTGCAACACATCAAATATGACATAAAAGATCACAGCGGGCGAAAAATGAGGTTATGTACGACATGCAAGATGGCGCTGGGGAAAGATTCATGGCGTTTATTTGCATTCTTGTGCAGTATATATCAATAACAGTATTAAGATTAAGATTAAAGCGTCAATTAAGCGAGGTGCGCTTGCGCCGTTTGCGGAAATTGAGCAGCAAGGCATGCACGATGCGATTCGTTTCGTTCTGCTGCGACTTAAACAAATTGAAGAAACAAGAGACGATCCTGCGGTTAAGCAGCGCGCTGTGCACGCTTTTCAATTTGTTGCGGCGTCACATCTATATTACAAACTTTACAAATTTCATTTGCCCTTTCATTTTAGATTAGGTTACAAGGTTAGGTATTAGGTATACCGGTTTAATATAATACCGGTATTGAACTCAAAATTCACATCTTTAGTTCCCTACATCTAAAATCAAATAGAACATGTTTCGTAAAAATGAATATTTGGCTCCTAGCTGAGTTGGAAAAGTGCTTCATCATTTTTATTTGAATTGCGCAATCCACACTGCATCCGACAGTTGTTGTAGATGTGCTAGACATTCGAGTGGTCTCCTGCATCTTCAGCTCAAGTTGTTTTCGTTGAAAGCAATAGCTGCAGATGGTCGATAGTCGTATTTATCAATTTTGATCAGGCACCAAGCAGCAAGGGTCAGAATATTATTCATAATAAATTCAAAATGAATGAGGTTACGTGAGAAAGTACCAAAAAGTTGTGTTTTAAATCATGTAGACTGTGTAATAAGCAAATTATGCAAATATAATTTCGTTTCTTATGAGCTATGCGTAGGTAGTGGTTTTAAGAGAAATTCCAAAGTGTAGGTAGTTTAATCAAACATAATAATCAATCGATTTCCGATCGTCGTCTGGTCATCGGTGAGTAAACACTCGAGAAGAAGCCATTTGTTATTTTTAATGTTGTATAATTAGACAGATATCTAATTACACACGTCTGAGCCTCCAAAGCTCACTTATCCTCAATGGGTGAATAGGCTTGATGAAAAATGATGTGGATAAAGAATAGATAATACGATGACATTTAAATATTAAACAATCCTCGTTACTTGCTTTTCGTTAATTGAAAGCTTTCAACAGGATCATCAATAAAAATAAAGACATTAATAATAAAACTTTTTATCGAAATTTCAGAATATTTTTTATTTAAATTGAAAAAATCAAGAAAAAATTGCCGCTGCTAATGAATGTAATTAGTCAATGGGAAAAAATCTTCTCGGGAATTCTTCAGCGTTTTGATCAGTAATGTTGTGTGATATTCTTTGATTTCGTGATTAGATTTGGAACATTCTCGCCGGATTCGAGACAACAAACACGAACGAATCTTATTAAAACTATAACGAGCATTCTTTCTGTTTGATGTGAAAACGCCGCGCGACATGCGCTTGAAACGTGTTTCGTTTGTCGAGTTGTCGACTAATGTGATAAATTCATCAGGTGGAATGTGTTCTCCGCGTGCCGCTTCTAATGGAAACCGATTTTCCATTAATGTTGGACATTTATCAAAAAGTTTTGAATTTTATTGATTTTTTAAAGTTTTTGTTACTTTCTACACATATGGCTAAAGTTTTAATGATGAATTTATTATTAATTTGAGTAGTAGGTATATTTCCACTGGTGCATCTGGATGAAGTGGAGGGGGAAGGTTCTAGAACCTGTGAGAATATACTACTAACTTAATTGATTTTAAATTTTTAATTTTAGTAAATTTTTCAATTGTTTCTTTTTACACTTGATCAAACTTTTAACGGTGAACTTAAGAAAAATATGATTATAACACGAATCTAACCTCAATATTAGATTGTTCATTGTTCATATACTGACGGATGTTTTAATGAAGTGAGAAGTGGGAATTTGCACATATATTGATTCGCATAAAATGAATGGGAAAAATCATAACGGCGCGAATAAATGTGATAAATGTCCATCATTCTCCGCCACAGCTCGCGCGCCGCCTGCATGTACAGTTATTATTGCGCATGCAATACAACATGCAGAATCCATGTGATATAGTTATGACAACACATCGAGTAGCAGTTACATGCCAAACAGAACAAACGGCTAATCTATCTACTGCATAGATATTCTCGTATTATGCTGATAAAGTGATTGGATAACTGCAAATCGGCCATTTTGAAACAGATACATATCATTTTTACGTTTACAGTTGTGCGTTAACATTATAATATCGCTAATAATAAGATATTATCTATTGTTATGTCGCGCGCAAAAAATAATTCATAGCTGCATAGAAACAAAAGATGCATTGTTGCAGCGCAGCGCCATTTTGTGTTGTGTGTGCGCATGAACTTGACTTAAGTATGGTTTACGCATACATTATGCGCCGCTCTCGCTAAGCATGTTTGTTCTTCGAATTTTTTCCACCAACAACGCGCTTCTGTTTAATATTCAAATGAAGCTACCTGAACAAACTTGACTCAAACTTTAAGTCTACTTGTAATTCACTCGAAACAACCGAAACTAGTCGTAGGTATGTGGTACAACTAGCTCGGAATATTAATAATGTTTGAGGTTATGTTTCGTTGGTGGGGTGACACTTATTTATGCGCAAGACGATAAAATATGAATCGGTCCTTATCGCATTTTATCGGATTCTGCACGGCTGGACTCTCACTCTCGGCGGCGGCGCGGTGCGCGTAAAAGTCCCTAAGTGGTGCTACATTATACTGGTTTATGGGCCCACATTGTGTCGATATTGTGCCTGCGTACGCCTATCCTAAAATATTGACGTCGAACGTATGCAACGCATTCCTCAAGTTTAACTGCGACCACAATTCGACCAGCTCTGAATTCAGGTTATGTTGTTTGTATGTTATTATGACCAGATGTGATTTGTGCGCGGTGTACGTGGCTTTTTCTAAGCGCATTTGTAGTCCTCGGAGACGCGTCGACCCCGAAGGGCAATTGAACTTGCCCGATCCGAACGCATTAACATTTTGCGGCTTTAACAACGCACTTGAAGCGTTTGTTGGTTGAAGAAGAAAACAAAAAACTAGTTAGTGTTATTACAATCACAAGTCAAACATGACTAAGGTACGAGGTACAAGCCTTTTTTAAAAAACTTGAATCAGAAAAGTTAAAAAATTACTCAAAATTGTTTGACCTCTGGAGTAAAGGATGTAATAATTAGAAATTAATTGTTTACAATTATTGCAAGCATTTGTTACGCATTGTACTAGTCTGTGTGGAAAAAAAGAATGTCCTAAGTATGTTAAATGTTTGTCGCGCAAAGACAAGCCACTAATTCAAAGCGATGTTTATTATTAACGCGCCGCCATAAATATCGTACACACGTGTACACGACACGACGTCGTTAAAGTTATGTCCGCGGCTCGACCGGCTCGCGAAACATCGTCCGACTCTATCGATAGAAAGAAATAAGTGTGTGTTGGTGCGTGTTTGTGCCATACCGGCCCGGCCGTGGCCGCCTAGCAAGAAAAACCAAAGGTATTTGGTAACTGGTGGACGAAACCATCCGTTCTGATCATGACAATTGCGGAAATACGGTAACAGTAAGGCACGGTACCGTTTATTGATATCAAAACGTACATTTGCTTAACGGATTCATTTGGCTGCCCCTTTTGCACTTGAAATCGGCAGCAAAACGCTGGGATTTTCGTAATGTGGAAAATATCCGAAACGAAGCGACGCCATGAACATCCGGTGTCGGGTGTGGGTGCAGTACGTGCGCGGCTTCCTGTGGATCGCAATAGTAGCGCGCGAAACTGATCCAGAACAATTGTCGTGGAGTGTAGTTTGTGACAGCTGGCAGATGGAGATTATCGGTGAGTTTGGCTGGTTCCAAACGGCGGTACACTTCGTAGGCCGAATGGGTACCGATGATGTCCGCCATGTTTTCATCCAATGTAACGGAACCGTTTAACTGAAAAATCGCAGCTCAAAATTTATCTATGAGATATTATGATGTCGTAAATCTAACCTCAACTCGATATTTATCCATTGCATACGCTTCATACTCTTCTGCTAGACATTTATGATGATTTGTGTAATTGTCTATGAGTTCGTTGGTCCACAATGGGTTGGGTTGACCATGCTGACCATATTTTTGCGCGAACAACGAGAAAATGTGGGAGAGTTCATGACCGATTAGGTGGCCTAGTCGGGAGTAGTTTATGTAATCAGGCAGTGTGTTGGAGTATAATTGATGAATTAATCCGGTTGGTATTCCTAAAATTTTGGTAAATTAATTGAATTTTAAGTAATGTTTACTGACCGATATAATTGTTGGATAAGTAGAATGCATTTGCAGATGCGTCCATTTCCAACAATCCTATTTGGGTAGATTCTAAAGTTGTTTTATTGTACAAAATATCATAATGGTAAGAGTCTGTTAGTGGCTTTAGGCTCAAGATTGCAGAAATGTAGTTTTTGGTTTTACTTAAATCCTAAAACCGAAAAATTTCTAGTTTGAGCGGGAAACATAGAAAATAATGAATTAATCTTACATTTTGACCATAATCTATATGAAATTCACTCCCATCTAATTTTCCACCAATGAAAAATTTCATACTCCTTAATTTCTCCTCTAAAAATATTTTCATTTCATCATCTACCCATTTTACTTTTCTTATTTTGGTATTAATTTCTTCTCTGATTGCAATTATCATTTTTTTCACTTGCTCTCTATGTGGATTCGTCTCGGCTAGTTTTTGATTGGCAATTAATGGCATTCTATAAATTTAACAATTTTCTACTGCATAATTTTAAAATCAAAATAAAATTTACATTTTGTTCACTTCGTCAATGCATAAATGTCGTCGTTGACCCAAAGTAACTTTGGGTGCATTCGGGACGTTGTACCACAGCTGCATATCCTTCAGTACTTCCCAAATTATGTAATTCACTAACACTCTATTATAACAACAGAAAACGTCAACAATAATAAAAATTAGTTTGTTAAATGTATAAGTATTTTACGCACCTTCTCGGCGTTTGCTTCAAGAGTCCTTGTAGTTCCCGAATGTATTCTTGCATAGAGGTATCAAAAATAATAAATTCGGAAGTATTAAAATCGCGTCGCATTGTTAGAACAGCGAGTATGTGTGCCCAATTGATTTGCGAGGCTTGTGTTACACTCATTACCTCTCCTATTGTAATTAATTTTGGTTCTGCTTTGGTTGCGTTTTCATATTTGCTCAAAATCTTAAAATTTAATGAATTTCTTTCCATCGTCAGCAATTATTATACTTACTTTGATCAATTCCAGAGTAAAATCTCCTAAATAATTAATATCATAACCATTTTTGGTCCTATCACCCCCGAAAGTTTCTAGGGTCCTATACAAAAATGCTTCATTTTCCTTCCGAAACTCTTTACTCATCGCCGCTTCTCCTAAACTTGGCGGTGTGACCATTAAATAATTCTTCCCATCTGTATAATTTCTATACGACCGCAATCCAAAAAACATATCACTTCGAAATCCCATCGTTTGCAGTTTACTTATAAAATTGAACCATACCCAGTTGAAATTCAAAGCTCCCGAATGGCCCGAGAACGCTTCATCCCAATTATTGCTAATTAGTGGCCAGCCGCCGAGCGGCGCAATCAACTCGCGCTTTAAAAGCTCGACGCCTTCGTCGATGGCGCTACGGTTCATGCACGTGCGGTACAAGTAGCGCAGATTTGCAACTCCGATATCGTTTGCTTCTGATTCCAAGGCAGAAGCATCGAAGACCCGCTCGAACTCTCTGCGCGCTGAAATTTCGCTCTGTACCAGCTCGGATACAGTGGCGTTCGGGTTGCTCCCGGCGAAGAAGTTTCCGCATGCGAAGCGGGCGAAATTATGGCAGGGATCTGCTTCAGCGTCGATTGCATTCAGGAATTTTGAGGCAGTTTGCACGCAATCGGCGGACATGCAAACGGGAGCTTGGTTTCCACCTAGAGACAATAGCTACTTAACTTAAGCTACTTAAGACCATTAAGTGTAAAATGCAGTTTACACAGTTGTTTTTTTCTGTTAGGTGTATGTACTTACTGGTGATGTGAGTAAAGAACGCGTACGTCATGATGGCAAATAATGTCAGAGACATTGCGATGACGATGATTAGAAGTTTTCTTTCCAGACGCGTTCGAAATTGCCACCATTCGCTGGCAGTTTCTGGCCGCTCTGGTTTATCATTGCATTGTTGTTGCTCATCCATGTTATTTCACCGTAGAATGCACTTTTTCCCTTGTTCACATACGAAACAAAAACCGGTGCGCACTTTTAAACAAAGCGCGTTTACCGCACAACGTAGCGTCGACGTGACTTTGCTACTGCGACTGGAAAACTTAATTTCGCTGGTTCTTTGGTCGGTTTTCAGTTGTCTTTAATTAGTTCCCATCAGCGCGGCTCTTTACTTACGTAATCGTTTAACGCTAACACGCTAAGAACAAAGCAGCTGGATGGGTTTTAATCACATGTTTCGAGTATGTTGAGTTAAAATTAATTTTAATTGTTGCAGACAAGTGAGCCGAACGTTCGCGTGGCCGGAGAGTGACATGTCTGCCAACGATGGAGGCGTACAGCCGCCGTCCATCTCACCGCCGGCATTACCATCGCCTGGGGGTAAACTACCATCGCTGGAGCCGGCGGATCGACTGCTCGGCAAAGGTTCACCTTTTGCGCAGTCAAATGATCCACAACGGCATTCGCAGTCGGATGATGATTCCGGCTGCGCATTGGAGGAATACACGTGGGTACCTCCCGGATTAAGACCTGATCAGGTGAGACTTAGCATATCGATTTGTTGTGTTTATGTTAGAAAACCAACGTTAAATTCTATGCGGTATAAATTCTTCCCTTTGAGTTTATTTATCGCCCGATTTCTATTTGCACGAATAAAGCGGGTTTGGTACGGAAGGCGGAATGGCGACGGCGCCTAAAAGGGCTCGTAAATACCGCCCGAGGCAATAATCGTAACGAGGCACTTAACTCGGCCCGAGGGAATGCCCCGTTGAGCGAGATTCCTTTGTTTTTGGACCGCTCACTTCTTGGCGTGTTTACGCTTGTTTTCGACATTCTTCTCGAAGCCGAAAATGATTAAAACTATGACTTGCACTACTCAGAAAGCATCTTGATTGATTATCTCCACGTTTAACGATGACATTCATAATTTTTTTATTATTGGATTTAATTATTAATTTACCTACGGGAAGAATTAATTTGGTTGGTGTTATCAACAGGTGCATTTATACTTTTCGGCGTTGCCGGAAGAGAAGGTACCCTACGTGAATAGCGTTGGGGAGCGTTATCGCGTGCGGCAGCTTTTGCAACAGTTGCCGCCCCATGACAACGAGGTGCGGTACTGCCACGCTCTCAGTGATGAGGAACGCAAAGAATTGCGATTATTTTCGGCGCAGAGGAAACGTGAGGCGCTGGGACGTGGTACGGTCCGACAACTTCAAACTCCTATGGCTTGTGATGCAGTAAGTTGAAGAAATTGTAATTGTTGGTGGGTTTGACATGAATTTTGTGTCTTTTAGTGTGAGGAATCATTGTCTACCGGAGATATTTGCGTGTTTGCTTCACGATGCGGTCCAAATGTTTGCTGGCATCCTGGATGTTTCTGTTGCTGTGTATGTCGAGAACTTCTGGTTGATCTTATCTACTTCTACAAGGAGGGACGACTTTACTGCGGCCGCCATCATGCCGAAACAATCAAACCGCGATGTTCTGCTTGTGATGAGGTATTAATTACTGTTTTGTTTATAAATATTGATTCTAAAGTTAATTTTTCGTAGATTATTCTTGCCGATGAATGCACTGAAGCAGAAGGACGTGCCTGGCATATGAAACACTTTGCTTGTTCCGAATGCGAGCGTCAATTGGGTGGCCAGCGTTATATTATGCGTGATGGCCGCCCTTATTGTCTCCACTGCTTTGACGCCATGTTTGCTGAGTACTGTGACTCTTGCGGCGAGCCAATTGGTGTCGATCAGGGACAGATGAGCCACGAAGGTCAACATTGGCATGCAACTGAATGTTGCTTTTGTTGTCACACGTGCCGCACATCACTTCTCGGGAGGCCATTTTTGCCGCGACGTGGCGCTATCTATTGTTCGATAGCATGCAGCAAAGGGGAACCGCCGACGCCATCAGACAGTTCAGGACCCAATTCGCGCGTTCCACGACAACCATTCAAAAGCAAGACACCACGCGCGCCTAGTCCTAATGGATCAAGTTCACCACCACCTTCGCCAAGTAGGAGACATCCTGGATCTCCCGCCATGTCTTCGCCATCTTCGCCGCCAAGTATGCTGCATGGGCAGTACTCGAAGCAGAATAGCCTGCCACGTTCACCGAAAATGGGCAGACGTGCATTGCAACGTTCACCAAAGACTGTACCCGAAACACCGGAGGAAGCGCCTTCAAGTCCCAAGGGCTTGGACAGGGTTTTATTAGAAAGAAATTTAGAACGCCTAATATCTGAAAGAGGCCCTACTCCTGACCTGGAAAAGTTATTACATGCTAGGGACAGGAGTAGAGAACCACTGCATCTTGCTGATTTGAGCTTGGATGATTGGCAACCGACAATGCTTACAGATAATACAAACGAGAGTAAAACGAAAGACGAAAGCAATACAAATACTAATTCTTCAGAAACGAATGCAAATAACGAAAATGAAAATGAGAGCGTTAACGACAGCGAAACTCATGAACGTCACGCATCTTCCATGCCAGAGTTGCCTACCGCTGCGGCAACTACTTCCAGTGCAACCACTTCCACTGCTAACACCCCTAGCTCTCCTTCAAAGCGCAGCAAAGCTTTGCTGAGTGTACGCTTTCAGGGGGATAACGAAGGTTTTGAAATCGACGAGGCAGACACCGCATCAGTGGAGGCGAAGAAATTCCCCCGCAGTCGTTCATACGCGGGTCGATCCAAGCATTGCGACACCCTCGACCGCCACTCGCAACACCGCCCCCGCAAGACCAATTCGGAAAGTCAAATGACGGCGAGTACAAGTCGCGCAAGTCGTGAAAGTCGTGACCACGACGACGACTACTGCTCAACATGTTCCTCAAGTTCGTCCAGCGACGACCTAGATTATCAATTGCCTCCTCGAAGGGCTTATGGTGGCGTGCGCATCAGTTACGTTCCTAACGACGCAGTTGCGTGTGCGCGACGGCGGCAAGCTGGCCATAAATCGCCAGGCAGCAAAAAGAATCAAAATATCGACGAGCGCGACAAGAATTGTATAATATCGTAATCTTATTCCTGAATACTACCTTGAACTGTACAAATTGAAGGAGGATATTTGAAACATAATCATTTTTATACGAATTTTGTTATTGAATTGTGTAGTTATATTGTAATATTTATTAAGCATATCTTGACAACGCGATACAATTGTAAATATGAGTAATATGTAAATAATGAGAACATAGCAATCACTAACAATGATAGGACAATATTGAGACTTCATTGTGTTCTTGTAATTTTGTACTAAACATTTAGAAATAGTTATCGACTACTGAGTTAATCTCTTCTCTGTTTTATTCAAGTGAATCTCGTTATTTTAAAAATTCATATGTTTGCCACTTGATTATTTATGAAAATAAAGGAAGTGCTATAAATAATCAGTCAAGGTTCTACGCGTAACCGCATTATGGGGCTTTTGGTGCTAGTGATGTTTTTAAAAAGTTACCATTTTTGGTAGAGGGGTTGTAGATAGATCTACCTGGATCTACCTATATTCTCGATGCACCAGTCGTGTTAGTCCCGCCGGTGTGACCGCACGCGTTCCTCTTGCAAGCCTCGTGTGTGTCCTTGGTTGAAGTTCGGTGTCCATCGATATTGCTAATAAGAAATACGTATCGGTTTTTGTGTTGTGAATTCGTGATGCGGTGCACTCTACCTCTGGAAAATTGGATTTGTTCAACCGTCACAATGCAGCATCTACGGCATGTACTTGCGGCAAACTGCGGGGGACGATAGTTGTAGTTTGCCGTCGTTTCACTGGTAGTGAAATAGTGAATAGTGAAATTAGTCAGTATATACAATAGAATTCTTATCGTCTTTGCTCCACGCGTTTATCAATGTTAGTGTAAAGACAAGTTTCATATTGCGTTCAAATCTTGCATTATCAGTTTGTTGCAGTCTACACAGGCTACAAAAATTAAATGAATCATTTATTAAATACTGGTTTGTTTCGTGTATGGCTTTCGTTGTTTTCAATTTCATTGCAATATCAATTTTGTTGCTTATTTGATAAATGTGTTTTGATTATTTTTAAGTTGATAAATATTTTCAAAGGTTAGATGGCGCTACGATGTACGGTTTTGCATTAAACATTGCTTGTTGGTGGTAGTGAGTGCACACTGTGTCCGTGTGGATCACGCGATTTCGCGCAAGAGATAAGTTTGTTTACCTGCAGGTATCGAATCTTTATTTCGTGGAATCAAAACACACCGTTGCTGTTTATTATATTAGTATCGTACATAGTAAATATTCTTCAATTCTTTCATGAATATAACTAACAATTTTATATTATTCTAATAAATTTTTATTATCAGCAGATGATTACGGACTAATGTGTTACCTGGTAAACGAGAAACGATACATGTTCAAATTAATTATCACTTAAATATTTAATGTAAAATCTGGCAATCTGTCAGCATAAGAAATCAGAATTACTCAAATCGAATTTTAATTTTTTATTACCTTTACTAATCTAAATTTCGAAACTACTGTATCATTTATAGATGGCAATAGCATGGACTAAAAATTGTAAAATAAACTTGTATTGTTTATTTCTATATTTATCAGCAAGCGTGAACCTTCGACACAAGAATTGTGTTTGTTTGAACACAATATACCCATTCTTATCGCATTGCCGTGTGTCGTCGTTGCCAGCACCTCACGCCGCATGTTGCTGCATCTTAGTTTAGTTTTGATCCCAGGTAAAGTGCCAAATGCAATTCGCGCACATGGTCGCATGCCATCGACGCGCCGGCCTTGCGCATTTCTTGCTTTCTTATCATAAACTGCCTCGTCGTTGCTTATACAGTTTGCGGTCAGTTTCGTGCCGGTCTCTAGTTAATCCAGACGTATTTTGTGCGACTCGTATCGTTTATCCGGACTTCTACTTTCCAATTTGTATTACATTCGATCATCAATCGACTATTTCATTTTAACTTGACTTTAGTAACTTTAGTACTGTTATTTATTATTTGCGCGTAAGTGTATCGGGGCCATGTTGATTTATTCATCATTTGGATGACCCATCTTGTTGCTGTAAGTATTTTTTTAACTAAACCGCACAGATTGTTGTTTTTCTCCGCTGTGTGAATATAATATTACTTATGTTTTCTTTTTTTTTAATACAGTATTTGCCGTGCTTTGGAGTCTGATGAGTTCTGCATTAGTAAGTTTTTAAGAATTTAAGTCTGCATCCCCCGGTATCGAAATTTATTGCAAGAAAATTCCGTAACGTGAGTTATAATGAAAATTGTGCTTGCGTCGTAGTACTCGTTGCGCTAGGAATTGTAGTTTTTTTGTTATAACGCGCGAACGCGGTGTCACAATTAGTTCAAATTGATTTTTCCAGATGCAGAATTTAATTCTGCATCTCCCAGTATAAAAATGTTTTGCCAGAAAATTCCGTAACGCGAGTTATAATGAAATTTGTGTTTGCGCCGTAGTACTCGGTGCGCTAGGTATTGTAGTTTTTTTGTCATAACACGCGAACGCGGTGTCACAATTAGTTTGGATTGATTTTCCCAGATGCAATATAAAATTCTGCACCTCCCTATATTAAACCTTTTGGCCAGAAAATTCCGTAACGCGAGTTATAATGAAATTTGTGTTTGCGCCGTAGTACTCGTTGCGCTAGGAATTGTAGTTTTTTTTTTATAACACGCGAACGCGGTGTCAAAATTAGTTTGGATTGAATTTCGCAGATGCAGAATTTAATTCTGCATCTCCCAGTATAAAAATGTTTTGCCAGAAAATTAAGTAACGCGAGTTATAATGAAATTTGTGTTTGCGCCGTAGTACTCGGTGCGCTAGGAATTGTAGTTTTTTGTCATAACACGCGAACGCGGTGTCAAAATTTGTTTGGATTGAATATCGCAGAAGCAGAATTTAATTCTGCATCTCCCAGTATTAAAATGTTTTCCAGAAAATTCCGTAACGCGAGTTATAATGAAATTTGTGTTTGCGCCGTAGTACTCGGTGCGCTAGGAATTGTAGTTTTTTTGTCATAACACGCGAACACGGCGTCACAATAAGTTCGGAATCAATCCCAGATGCGGAATTTAATTCTGCATCTCCCAGTCTAAAAATGTTTTGCCAGAAAATTCCGTAACGCGAGTTATAATGAAATTTGTGTTTGTGCCGTAGTACTCGGTGCGCTAGGAATTGTAGTTTTTTTGTCATAACACGCGAACGCGGTGTCAAAATTAGTTTGGATTGAATTTCGCAGATGCAGAATTTAATTCTGCATCTCCCAGTATAAAAATGTTTTGCCAGAAAATTAAGTAACGCGAGTTATAATGAAATTTGTGTTTGCGCCGTAGTACTCGGTGCGCTAGGAATTGTAGTTTTTTGTCATAACACGCGAACGCGGTGTCAAAATTTGTTTGGATTGAATATCGCAGAAGCAGAATTTAATTCTGCATCTCCCAGTATTAAAATGTTTTCCAGAAAATTCCGTAACGCGAGTTATAATGAAATTTGTGTTTGCGCCGTAGTACTCGGTGCGCTAGGAATTGTAGTTTTTTTGTCATAACACGCGAACACGGCGTCACAATAAGTTCGGAATCAATCCCAGATGCGGAATTTAATTCTGCATCTCCCAGTCTAAAAATGTTTTGCCAGAAAATTCCGTAACGCGAGTTATAATGAAATTTGTGTTTGTGCCGTAGTACTCGGTGCGCTAGGAATTGTAGTTTTTTTGTCATAACACGCGAACGCGGTGTCAAAATTAGTTTGGATTGAATTTCGCAGATGCAGAATTTAATTCTGCATCTCCCAGTATAAAAATGTTTTGCCAGAAAATTCCGTAACGCGAGTTATAATGAAATTTGTGTTTGCGCCGTAGTACTCTGTGCGCTAGGAATTGTAGTTTTTTTGACATAACACGCGAACGCGGTGTCAAAATTAGTTTGGATTGAATTTCGCAGATGCAGAATTTAATTCTGCATCTCCCAGTATAAAAATGTTTTGCCAGAAAATTCCGTAACGCGAGTTATAATGAAATTTGTGTTTGCGCCGTAGTACTCGGTGCGCTAGGAATTGTAGTTTTTTTGACATAACACGCGAACGCGGTGTCAAAATTAGTTTGGATTGAATTTCGCAGATGCAGAATTTAATTCTGCATCTCCCAGTATAAAAATGTTTTGCCAGAAAATTCCGTAACGCGAGTTATAATGAAATTTGTGTTTGTGCCGTAGTACTCGGTGCGCTAGGAATTGTAGTTTTTTTGTCATAACAAGCGAACGCGGTGTCACAATTAGTTTGGATTGAATTTCCCAGATGTAGAATTTAATTCTGCATCGCCCAGTATAAAAATGTTTTGCCACAAAGTTCCGTAACGCGAATTATAACGAAAGTTGTGTTTGCGTCGTAGTACTCGTTGCGTTAAGAATTGTAGTTTTTTTGTTATAACACGCGAACGCGGTGTCAAAATTAGTTTGGATTAATTTTCCCATACGCAGAATTTAATTCTGCATCTCCCAGTATAAAAATGTTTTGCCAGAAAATTCCGTAACGCGAGTTATAATGAAATTTGTGTTGGCGCCGTAGTACTCGGTGCGCTAGGAATTGTAGTTTTTTTGTCATAACACGCGAACGCGGTGTCAAAATTAGTTTGAATTGAATTTCGCAGATGCAGAATTTAATTCTGCATCTCCCAGTATAAAAATGTTTTGCCTGAAAATTCCGTAACGCGAGTTATAATGAAATTTGTGTTTGCGCCGTAGGTCTCGGTGCGCTAGGAATTGTAGTTTTTTTGTCATAACACGCGAACGCGGTGTCAAAATTAGTTTGAATTGAATGTCGTAGATGCAGAATTTAATTCTGCATCTCCCAGTATAAAAATGTTTTGCCTGAAAGTTCCGTAACGCGAGTTATAATGAAATTTGTGTTTGCGCCGTAGGTCTCGGTGCGCTAGGAATTGTAGTTTTTTTGTCATAACACGCGAACGCGGTGTCAAAATTAGTTTGAATTGAATGTCGTAGATGCAGAATTTAATTCTGCATCTCCCAGTATAAAAATGTTTTGCCTGAAAATTCCGTAACGCGAGTTATAATGAAATTTGTGTTTGCGCCGTAGTACTCGGTGCGCTAGGAATTGTAGTTTTTTTGTCATAACACGCGAACGCGGTGTCAAAATTAGTTTGAATTGAATTTCGCAGATGCAGAATTTAATTCTGCATCTCCCAGTATAAAAATGTTTTGCCTGAAAATTCCGTAACGCGAGTTATAATGAAATTTGTGTTTGCGCCGTAGGTCTCGGTGCGCTAGGAATTGTAGTTTTTTTGTCATAACACGCGAACGCGGTGTCAAAATTAGTTTGAATTGAATGTCGTAGATGCAGAATTTAATTCTGCATCTCCCAGTATAAAAATGTTTTGCCTGAAAATTCCGTAACGCGAGTTATAATGAAATTTGTGTTTGCGCCGTAGGTCTCGGTGCGCTAGGAATTGTAGTTTTTTTGTCATAACACGCGAACGCGGTGTCAAAATTAGTTTGAATTGAATGTCGTAGATGCAGAATTTAATTCTGCATCTCCCAGTATAAAAATGTTTTGCCAGAAAATTCCGTAACGCGAGTTATAATGAAATTTGTGTTTGCGCCGTAGTACTCGGTGCGCTAGGAATTGTAGTTTTTTTGTCACAACACGCGAACGCGGTGTCAAAATTAGTTTGAATTGAATTTCGTAGATGCAGAATTTAATTCTGCATCTCCCAGTATAAAAATGTTTTGCCTGAAAATTCCGTAACGCGAGTTATAACGAAATTTGTGTTTGCGCCGTAGTACTCGTTGCGCTACCAATTGTGGTTTTTTTGTGATAACACGCGAACACGGCGTCACAATAAGTTCGGAATCAATCCCAGATGCGGAATTTAATTCTGCATCCCCCTGTATTAAAGCTTTTGGTCAGAAAATTCCGTAACGCTAGTTATATTGAAAGTTGTGTGTGTGAATAAGAGGGTACGTTCAGAATATTAAGTCTTTCCATTGTATTGAACTGTATCCACAGCATGAATAGTTTATACTCGTAGTTCGCAATCTTGGCTCTTATCGGTGTTAGTGCACAAACAACTTGTTTTTATTGCGTTGCAGCGCATTCGATGCGCTCAGCAGTGTTTGTTCCATTTCTTACTTAGTCGATCATGCACTGCAGCGTAGTGTGCACGCGTTTATTTGCGGGGCGGTTTTCATGGCGACTTATCGCGTTTCTTGTGATTTTAAGTCGGTAGTTGAATTATAATCACTCACCAAAGATAAGATTTAGAATTAACAGACAAGTGCGGCCTATTGTTAATGAGTTAATGAGTGGAACCATGAATTTCGTGGTTTTACAACGTACGCACCACGTGTTTCCGTCGGCCGTCGGATATCTTCCGTCGGCTAAGAAATACTCAGGCTTGTTTTGTGTATCCATTTAATTATTAATTTGAATAAGCATCATTTGGGCATCGTATGGAATATTTCATCTGCGAAAACGTAAAAAAGTATGTAACATAAAAACTATATTCTATTACAATTACCAACAATATAAGGAAAAACGATCAGAAAAATTAGTTAACACTTTAATACATAGCAGTCGTCACATGGTTGCATATAATAATCTATGTAATACAAGTATTGGATTATTGTCGCGTTCCGTCGGCTGCGCATTCGTGTTTAAGAGATCCAAATTTAGTATTTCTTTAAAATGTGTTTAATAAATTTATAATTATTAGCAATTGTATTATTTATTATGTTTCTATTCACGTACTTATCACTTCCCCTAAATAAACAGTAGAAAACAGGTAATAAAACATTCACTTTTGATTTTGTATCACCCTGTATATACATTTTTCTTAATACTCTGCGAAAAATGAGCATACTTATATTGTTTTGGGGTGATTTTCTTTTTCAATAGAAGATTTTCTTTTGATAACACCCTGTATATAATTTTCCACTCATGCCATGCGAAAACAGGGCGCAATTTGCTAATTTCAAGTGTTATATTTTGTTATTTGATAGCAATTTGTATATGGCCGCTATGCAGATGATGAACATGTTTTAAAATGACGTCACGTGTTTTCTATTGAAATTGCAAATTCTAAAGTTATATTGTATATAGTTTGTTAATAAAGAAATGTTAAAGGCAATGGCTGTGTCTTATGACTTGTGCACCCCTTCCTTCCATCATTTCAGGTACAGGTCACAACTTGTAAATTTCTAAGTGTTGTGGTCCAGAGAGCGTCAACACTTAGAAATATCACTACAAGTCCTCATAAGGAGTTCTCCCACCCGGGGGATGATCCCCACTATAAAAATTGTTAAGGTATCCTGTATGATTTGTGTACTCCATCTTTCATTTCAGCTACAGGTCACAACCTGTAAGAATATTTTTAAGTGTTTCCTCTCTTGAGGCGACTTAAAAATTAGAAATATTTTTACAAGTTCTTAAACGGATGTCCTTATAAGGAGTTCCCTCTCTCTGGGGGTGATCCCCCACCATAAAAATTGTTGATATGCCTGATAATTCCGGGGATGAAGCGCAGAGACATCGCAGCTGTAGGATGGGCCGGGAGCAATGGAAGAATCGAAGCAGTGGGCGATCGACCAGAGCGCCGGAGGCGCTCTGGGAGATCGACCGTAGACTGTCTTATAACGACACGTGCCAAAAAATTTAAAAATTCTGTCACCCCCTATTCTCTCTTCCTTCTATCTCCTCCTCTTCTCTACTCTACTCTCTGTTCTCTTCTTTCTATCTTCTCCTACTCTCTACTACTCATTCTTCTATTTCTCTGTTCCCCCGTTCTCCATTTACTTTCTTAGTTCTCATATTGCCTTCACTTATATTTCAATTTCCCTTATATTTCGTTGCAATTCATATATGCAACCCAAATTACACCTGATATTTTTATATTTGAGAAAAATGCCTCCTATACCTGAGATTCGATCCGTGTCTGCTAGCATGCCAGCAGGTGCACGTCTCCACTCGACCACCGAGTGCTTTTATCGTTGTTATTTGTTTCTTCTATTTATGTTTCTACTTTTATCATGTTTTTAAAAACAACAACACAACTACTCGTATGTTGCACTCGCTCCACGCGCATAAGATTTATATGCAATATGACTTAAGACGTTAATACTGAAAACGACAAAGAGGATACCATAATAAAATATTCACATGAGATTATAATTTTTCATTGTGTTTTATTGACAATAATAATAATAGATACATTTCTTAAAAGTACAGTTTTAATATCTAATTAGATACTCCAAAAAAAAAATATTACAGTACTAACATTTTGAAGTACACCTGGCCGTAACCCGAGAACACCGCTCGCTTTTCCTTAACGTCTGATAAATTCATTCCGTCCATGAAACATCTTCACTAATTGTTTATTTTATCGAATGTTAATGTTGCAGTTACCTACGTGCACTTTCTCGGTTAAAATAATCCACATGGGGACAAACAGTGTTTATTTTTGCACAAATTAATATCATTACGCAAATAAAATCACTGCGGCGGACTTCATAGCCGACGTAAGGTATCCGACAGCGGACGGCAAAAAAGTGCGCACATTGTAAAACTACACAATTCTGACTTCCACGCGCGATAATTCATTAACTGCACGCCGTACTAGTCTGATAATTCTAAATGATATCTTTGCTGATCGATTCTAATTTAACTACCGACTTAAAATCACAAAAAACGCGCAAACTAGTTATGAAGATCGACTTGCGAACAAAACACGTGTGTAACAAACAACATCGCACGATTGTCTGAACAAGGAAAAGATATAGCAGGCTACGTGCACAAAGCAGATATGAATATGATAAGAATTGCAATACTCACAATTGAATGCGGGCACGGTTGTACACCGAGGTTACGTTCAACTCCTTGATATCTAAAAACAAACACAAATTAGATGCGCTGTGATTTGTGACTTTAAATCATTTTTAATTCGCTAAATTAACTAAAACTTTATAGCACCTAAATATAAAGATAACAAAAATAAGATATAATATGGTAATAATATATTACTTACTATGTAAATTCACCCTTTTATGCAAATTTTCGCGGGTTGCAGGTAGAATTCCGGCAACAAACAAATTCCACCCGACGGAGAATTTAATTCCGCATCTCTAGACACCGCGCTGAACTTCGTAAGCCGGCTAGATCGCGCGTAAACACGAAAAAATACAAATATTTCACGAGAAAGGGTGAAAAATTCACCCTTTTATGCAAATTTTCGCCGGTTGCAGGTCGAATTCCGGGAAGAAAAAAATTCCATCCGACGAAGAATTTAATTCCGCATCTCTACACACCGCGCTGAACTTCGTAAGCCGGCTAGATCGCGCATAAACACGAAAAAATACAAATATTTCACGAGAAAGGGTGAAAAATTCACCCTTTTATGCAAATTTTCGCCGGTTGCAAGTCGAATTCCGGGAAGAAAAAAATTCCATCCGACGAAGAATTTAATTCCGCATCTCTACACACCGCGCTGAACTTCGTAAGCCGGCTAGATCGCGCATAAATACGAAAAAATACAAATATTTCACGAGAAAGGGTGAAAAATTCACCCTTTTATGCAAATTTTCGCCGGTTGCAGGCCGAATTCGGGGAAGAAAAAAATTCCATCCGACGAAGAATTTAATTCAGCATCTCTACACACCGCGCTGAACTTCGTAAGCCGGCTAGATCGCGCATAAACACGAAAAAATACAAATATTTCACGAGAAAGGGTGAAAAATTCACCCTTTTATGCAAATTTTCGCCGGTTGCAAGTCGAATTCCGGGAAGAAAAAAATTCCATCCGACGAAGAATTTAATTCCGCATCTCTACACACCGCGCTGAACTTCGTAAGCCGGCTAGATCGCGCATAAACACGAAAAAATACAAATATTTCACGAGAAAGGGTGCAAAATACACCCTTTTATGCAAATTTTCGCCGGTTGCAGGTCGAATTCCGGGAAGAAACAGATTCCGTCCGACGAAGAATTTAATTCCGCGTCTCTAGACATCACGCTGAACTTCGTAAGCCGGTTAGATCGCGCATAAACACGAAAAAATACAAATATTTCACGAGAAAGGGTGAAAAATTCACCCTTTTATGCAAATTTTCGCCCGTTGCAGGTCGAATTCCGGCAAGAAACAAATTCCGTCCGACGAAGAATTTAATTCCGCATCTCTAGACACCGCGCTGAACTTAGTAAGCCGGCTAGATCGCGCGTAAACACGAAAAAATTCAAATATTTCATAAGAAAGGGTGAAAAATTCACCCTTTTATGCAAATTTTCGCGGGTTGCAAGTCGAATTCCAGCAAGAAAGAAATTCCATCAGACGAAGAATTTAATTCCGCATCTCTAGACACAGCGCTGAACTTAGTAAGCCGGCTAGATCGCGCATAAACACGAAAAAATACAAATATTTCACAAGAAAGGGTGAAAAATTCACCCTTTTATGCAAATTTTCGCGGGTTGCAAGTCGAATTCCAGCAAGAAACAAATTCCATCAGACGAAGAATTTAATTCCGCATCTCTAGACATCGCGCTGAACTTAGTAAGGTGCCTAGATCGCGCATAAACACGAAAAAATACAAATATTTCACGAAAAAGGGTGAAAAATTCACACTTTTATGCAAATTTTCGCGGGTTGCAGGTCGAATTCCGGGAAGAAACAAATTCCATCAGACGAAGAATTTAATTCCGCATTTCTAGGCACCGCGCTGAACTTAGTAAGCCGGCTAGATCGCGCGTAAACACGAAAAATACAAATATTTCACGAGAATGGGTGAAAAATTCACCATTTTATGCAAATTTTCGCGGGTTGCGGGTCGAATTCCGGGAAGAAACAAATTCCATCCGACGAAGAATTAAATTCCGCATCTCAAGACACCGCGCTGAACTTAGTAAGCCGTCTAGATCGCGCGTAAACACGAAAAATACAAATATTTCACGAGAAAGGGTAAAAAATGAACCCTGCGGGTTCCTACGGTGCCCTGAACACGAGTCACTTTTACCGCTAGCCTCGGAAGGTGCCCTTAATCGAGTCACTTCTACCGCTAACAAATACCACGCGATGGAGAATTTAATTCTGCATCTCTAGACGAGCACTAACTGCGCACGAATTGCATTTGGCACTTTAGCTGGGATCAAAACTAAATTAAGATGCAGCAACATGCGGCGTGAGGTGCTGGCAACGACGACACACGGCAATGCGATAAGAAAGTGTATATTGTGTTCAAATAAATACAATTCGTGTGTCGAAGGTTTACGCTTGCGGATAAATATAGAAATAAACAATACCAGTTTATTTTACAATTTTTAGTCCACGCTATGGCCATCTATAAATGATACAGTAGTTTCGAAATTTAGATTAGTAAAGGTAATAAAAAATTTAAATTCGATTTGCGAAATTCTGATTTCTTATGCTGACAGATTGCCAGATTTTACATTAAATATTTAAGTGATCATTAATTTGAACATGTATCGTTTCTAGTTTACCAGGTAACACATTAGTCCGTAATCATCTGCTAATAATAAAAATGTATTAGAATTAATATAAAATTGTTAGTTATATTCATGAAAGAATTGAAGAATATTTAAATTTACGATGCAAATATAATAAACAGCAACAGTGTGTTTTTGATTCCACGAAATAAAGATTCGATACCTGCAGGTAAACAAACTTATCTCTTGCGCGAAATCGCGTGATCCACACGGACACGGTGTGCACTCACTAACACCAACAAGCAATATTTAATGCAAAACCGTACATCGTAGCGCCATCTAACCTTTGAAAATATTTATCAACTTTAAAATATTAAAAACACATTTATCAAATATGCAACAAAATTGATATTGCAATGAAATTGAAAACAACGAAAGACATACACGAAACAAACCAGTATTTAATTTAAACGCGTAGAGCAAAGACAATAACCATTTACCTATATACTGACTAATTTCACTATTTACTTCTAATCATGAAAAATAAATAAATAATATTATTCAATGCAACACCTACCAGTGAAACGACGGTAAACTACAACTATTGTCCCCCGCAGTGTGCCGCAAGTACATGCCGTAGATGTTGGATTGTGACGGTTGAACGAATCCAATTTTCCAGAGGTAGAGCGCACTGCATCACGAATTCACAACACAAAAACCGATACGTGTGAAAACATTAAATTAATTTCTTATTAGCAATTTTGATGGACGCCGAACAAAAACAAACGAGAACCAAGAACAAACGAGGCTTGCAAGAGCAACGCGTGCGGACGCACCGGTGCGTTTGAGACGACTAGAACTCGCAGTAGATAAGAAGAAACTGGTTTTAAAATAATAGCGGCCTCGTCGGTTATAGTTATTA
Organism: Dalotia coriaria; assembly: GCF_025399875.1. Lineage (NCBI taxonomy): Eukaryota > Metazoa > Arthropoda > Insecta > Coleoptera > Staphylinidae > Dalotia > Dalotia coriaria. Next base: position 205,422 of record NW_027045451.1, read on the forward strand.
CTAAATTTAAAAGCGGGAATGTTTAAAAATGTGGCTTGTACTTTCTTCATTGAGAACAAAGGGTTTTCAAATCAAATTCAATTTTAATGTTCTACAAAAAGAAAATATATTATTAAACAACACGTTTTGAATTCGTACCAATATCTTTCAGCAAATTTTTACATTTTATTATTCATCAATAAGTATAGCAAATATTTCTATGATCCTTGAAACCATAGAAGTCGTAATATTATTATTTTTTATATTTTATACAAAGGTTTTTTTTCTCATTTCATAATATATAAATTTGTAAACATATAAAAAATTAATACAAAAAAATATGAAAAGAAGTTATCTAAGAACGACCTACGCATTCTGATGTAAGGTAATCGCATTTCGTTTTCATTGAACAGGTATAAACCGAAACAACAAATGTGACATATTTACAAAATAGTTATTACACATTTACATCGTCTTCATTTAAATAACTACCGTCGTATTGCTGTCCTGCTGTTCAAGTTTGAGTGTGTGAATTAGGACCTGCTTAAATAAGGCCATTGCTTACACAATTTGTGCTTTAGGCCCATAGAGATTCGTTTCTTAACTTAATTTTGCCGACTGGGTCGACAAAAATGGACGGTTTTTAGACTACACAGAATTTCAATTGTTCACACTTCAGATTCAGTGTCTAACAACAAAATGAACACAAAATGACGTACACATTCATATCTTGCTGTAAGCACCTACCACTCGCACGCATTAAACGACAAAATCCTTAGCAAAGCCTTCAAATCACAAATGATATTCGTGTAGGCACTACGTTCGTTAGTTAAAAATAAAGTTTTGTACTAAAATTGATGTGCTAAGGATTTTGTTCGTAAGTCGCCAGTGACTTATCGCATTTGTTCGAGATTTCGTACCTAGTCATATCTTTGTTTCAAGCTGCATTCGTAGCTTAAGTTATTAAATTGTCTTAAATGGTTGCGTTGTAACTAAAGTGCACGTGGAAGTTAAGTCAGAGTCGTTAGCTGGTTCGTCCACGCGTAGCGTGCGACGACGACCGCCGCGGAAGAAAGAAGCAGCATCAGGGTAGGCAAGGGATTGATCACCATCGCTGCATTATAAATGTAACAGTACGGGCACTGTGAGCTGCCACACACCTCGCAGATATTCAGCAGATACGTGGTGAATGCGTCGAAGATAGTTTCGTTGAAGCGTTCGGGTGCGTAGTAATCGTAGACTTTGATTGGCAGGAAACGGGACATATTCGCCACTGGGTACCAGCGCTCGACTGTGAGATTTATGCAGGTTTCATGTTCATCCAACTGCAAAAAAAAATAAAGATTACTTTTCATTCTTTCTAAATTAACGAATATAGGTAGGTACTTACGTAGTCAAAGTAGAAGAGTACTTTACGTTCTAAGAACTTGGCCCTTTGCAGATTTCTGACTTTCCTGCTGAGAATATAGTCATCCAACTTCTGTTGCTGAATGATATACCCAGTGGGAATAGTAATATCTAAGACGGCCATACCAGACCGCTCCGATTCGTTGAAGTTCATCCATCGCTGACAACTCACATACGCAATATGTGAGTGATTTCTGCCGTAGAAGTCCGCCCTTGTCCAAAGATCAAATGCCCTTTGCGGCGGTGGTGTTTGGAATCTTGCGATATCCACATTATACTGTACGGACATTTGCAAAATTGCATAACCGGTACCCTTCGCTTGGACCTTAACAGTTCCCCAAGCATCCGGGATATGAATGCTTTGAAGTTGTGCGCGATTCTTTTGATTCACATGCATAACTTGCGTCTTTCCAGGCAGGGCAGTCGCTTCGACAATAACAGACAAACTAGAAATGTCTCGAATCCTCTGGGCGGAAGTATATTCAATTAAAGCCTTCATCGCATGCGCTGTATCAATAGTAGATGCCCATCCACCATCGGTCAAACGTTGAGTATTTAACCATCGTACAATGTTATCTACAAAGATCTCCTGCCTGGCGACATAGACCATCAAACCATACGCTGTTGCTTCAACATTTTCTGCATCATACTTGTAGGGGAGTCGCGGAAGGAGGAAAGGTTTCTGATTTTCAATTTTATAAGGCGGTTGTGGAAGGTGTTCACGTGACCAGTACATCAAGCCACCCTCCAATCTAGCATGTTTCGCAAGCAAATTAAACGCAGCTTCAGCATTGCGCGCTTTACTCTTCATCAACGCGTATGCCACGATAGCGATATCAAACGGTAAACCATGTGACTCAATCAATTTCATGTTCTTCTCCAACCAGTTTATCGCTCGCGATTGGGCAATTGCCACCTTGGCGCTCAAACCACCTTGCAGATCTTTCACACTCTCCAACATAATCAAAACATGAGCAGTTAGCGTAATATTACGTTGTCTGATCGGGTCCCGTTCTGAATAATTAATGGAATTGTTGTACTTCCGGTCGGGCATCCATGTTGTCTCATAGAAAGCACCCTCTTCTGTTTGATGCTGTAACACCCAGTTAACTGCCTTTGAAATAACCTGAGGATCAATATAAATGTAGTTTTCCCACTCGTAGAAACTAGCTTCCTGCAGAACTCTTGCGCAGTATGAAGTCAACCACACAGACGATTCAGATTGATTCCAATCGGTACGGAAAAGCGAGAAACTTCCATCTGGTTGCATGAAAGACAACTGCCTTTGATAACCAATGTTCATATGATAGAATGAACCGCGTTCCAGAGTACGATTACGTTGAATAGTGTAACGCATGTACAGAGTGGTGTACATGTTAGCCGCAAAGCCAAATATATTCTGTTCGGCGGATTCCATTGGAAGATGCAACAAAGACGTTGCGTTCATGGGCATTGTAGGGAAAATGGGCCCAACCACGTCACCCACTACAGATAACACAGCTTTGTTCGAGCCGTAGACATAGTAGCGATCGTATTCGTACGGAATGATTGGGATCTCCGTGACATTGACGTGCATGTACTGGAAGACGTACGCACGGTTGGACAAATCCAACAACATACTCTGGTGACGATGCTGAGGAATTCCATCAGCCTCGACATGAATCCGGCGAGTAATCTGATCCTTCCCGATCAACGAAGTTGCATGTACCGTGACATCAATGTCGCCAAGTCGTGTTGGTACTATTGGAAGATAAACAACGGAAACGTCCTGTGCTTTAATGTAAATGAAGAACTGGTGTTCACCGAATGATGTTCGTGGATTATAAGCAACCACTACACCATTTTCTTCTACATGTACAAACTTATAATCCGGGGACCCGTTTAACACCACGGTGGCTTCAATAGCGTTGGTCATGTAATTAAAAACGCTTACTCGCACACCGACCTGCTCACCCTGCATACAAGTTGTTGGCATCTCAACGTTAATGAAGAATGGTAATACTCCCAGATATTCCAACGGTTTGTTAATCATACCAAAACCTAATGATGGACTCATACTAAACGCAGATACCATCCAGTGGGCGGGACGAGGAGGAACGTCAACATTAAATATGAAACGGCCATGTGGACCAATATTACAATCATGCCACAACCAAACGTTTTCATACTGACGTTGAATGCGGTTGAATCTGTACTTTCGGAAGAAAGCCAAACCACTTTCGTCTTCATACTCACAACCAGCTTCATCAGTACCATCATCACAGTCAATTAATCTGTCACATTTTCGACTAGCAGGGTAACACTTCCCACTGAGACATTCCATCATGCCAAGAGAGGCGTTACAGTAGCTATGAAGTCGTGGTACTTCAATATCAGAAAATACGACGAGTCCAGCAAATTCAAACGTACGATTTGCGTCGATTCCAAACGTAGACGAAGGGAAGTAGACTAATTCATCAGGATTTCCCTCATGTGACACCCAGGTCTGCTCCAGAGTGCCGTTGGTGTTCTCATCAAACGACGCCATCTTTTTAATTACCTGTTAAAATATAAATACAAAATCAACTTGTTTGAGATCTTTGTCTACATAATGTGCGCAATAAGTGAAAACAACTTTACTTCTACTCTATTGTTTCACTCACCAAATACTTCACATTCAAATTATACCAATTGAGAAGAAAATTTAATATTAACATCAAATAATTTACTTAAAAGTTGAGCTTACCTTTGCATAAGTGAGCTCATTACCGGCCTGCATGCTGTAGAAAGCCTTGTCAATACCAGACAAAGAAACACTGGAGCCAGGTTCGCCATAAATTGCAACTTCAACTTTATGACCAGTACGCGCTTTACGATTATTAACAAAAACGGTAAACTTATTGCGACTAATGCCGTTTACAGGGAAAGTCAGACTATCAGCCGTTACATCCCCGTATTTCCCGACATGCCACACGACAACAGAAGCCACTGGTGCCATTTCCGCACTGAGAGTAATCGCCATAGTCGCTACAGAATCTTCCATCACTTCATCGCCCGTCAATAGAACAATTCCTTTCGCCATGATGAGATAATTAAACCGTTCGATGTAATAGTTACTGCGTACGTGCAAGATTATATATTCGCCAACCTTTGGTGTCATGGTGCTAGTATAAACCTTAAGATGTTTGTTCTCTGGGCTGTAATGGGAATACAACAACAAATCTGTCTCTGCTCGTCCACCCAGAGAGTCCTTGAAGTAAGCCATGATGCGTAATTCGCTCACATCATTCAGTTGTTCATAACTACGAGCGTCCTCAACATCTAAATCGTATTTCAAGTCGATGTCATAACGCCAAATGCCTTCGTCTTCGGACATTTTCAAAGCCCGAATGGGTAATTCACGGCGAGCGCCACCACGTATTGTTACAGTAGTGCGCACTTCCATGAGACTGTCCAGGAGGCGTTTCTTATGTAGCGGCGAACCATCATGGAAAGACGCGGAAATCTGCACAAGAAATAAAAATTAATCCAAATTTATAGTTTCCACAATGAATATTAACTTACATAAGTTGTAATAGGCATGCCCTGCTTAAACACTTGCGGAGAATCACCCAAGAACCGCAATTTAATTGATGAATTAAATACACGAGCAATCGAATGTCCTTCGATGACTTCATCCAGGAAGCGATCACCAACTGTGGCGGTAATCACAATTTCTGTGCCCTCCAGACTCGGCACGTGATGCAAAAGATCCCTGATAGGGTATTTAAAGTTGTAAACGCCGTAGAACTACAAAATATTCATTAATGACCCAAACAAAACAACAAATTTCCAAAATTATTGTGCTAGGAAGCGAATAAACAGAAAGGACACTTACAAATTGTAAAGTGGGAACACTCTGATAATAGTGATCAGCTAGATTATACCAAAACGGATATTCTTCATCCTACAAACATATAAACAAATAAAAACTGTGCTATGATCATCACAAGGAAAAAATACTCACAAAACTAAAATATTTCTCCACACTCGGTCGGTTATAATCATTCCGCTGATCATACTCATTATAAATCCTATTACCAAAGAGATCATCAGGTCGGGGACGATGCAACTTCCTCTGAACTTCCTCAATCCTTCGCTGTAAGTTAATCGGACGGATGGACGCCTTAAGCGTAAGATTTCCACGCACCGGTGCGCCACTTGTATAATTCGCCATGATAGTCCCATGAATAAACTCCTCATCGTTGAAAAAGAACGCCGGCATGGTAACATTAACTTCAAAACGCGTCTGATAATATTCCTCCACCAAAAACTTAGACAACTCTTCCTGTCCCTGTGCGACTACCTTAATCACCCATTCACCAAACACAGGTTGATCAGACAGTTGATAATCTAAACTAACAGTACCCAAATTGGTTTGTCTTGAAAGCCAACGTTTCATTATATGTCCATTTGGGTCCAACATATAAACATCAATAGCGCTATCAAACGCCTTCAACTCAGTATTGATGGGAACTGTTCGGAATCTCACTGTTTGACCCTGCATGTAAACAGGTTTATCTGTTTGAATGAAGATGGTCATCGAGCGCTGTGAGAAAAGCAACTTGGTTTCATTGCTAAACGCAGAACCGCCGAAGATATTTTCGTAGAGACCTTCAACCCGAAGTTTGTATTCACCGGGAGCTGACGTTGTGGGCACCTAAACGAAAATTAATCATTTTTTAAACACCTATTTAATAAAAGCAATAAAATCATTGGCTTACCCTCATGAGGAGTGTTTCCGGTATGCCGACTTTAACATCCTTGTGATCAGCAGACATTTCAACCCCATTGCGTTGGATAGAAGCTCTAACCGTCAACGGCGCTTTTTCTTTGAGAATTGTCACAGCAACCCGGTATAATTGTCCAGGACGTACCATTCGAGATGCAACCACGAAATAACTCGCTTCCCTGATGATGGACGAGTATCCATACTCATTACGGTTATCCTGGTCAAACGGACGGTTGTATCCATATCGATCATCTAGTCCAAAATCACGATCCCGATCTCTATCTCTATCCCTATCTTGGTCGCGGTTGAAGTCTCTATCTCTATCCCGATCGAAGAGGTCATTCCGCCCACCACCAACTCCTCGATTACCGAAGGGATCATTATTGGTATTGTAGGACGGATCAAAATCCCGCTGATTATTTATAGGACGCACGGTGCTAAATGGCGGCGGACGATTTGGTGTATTGGGGAAAGGATCAGGCGTCACCTGAGCGTTGACCACGTGTAGAAGGACGCAAAACGCGATGTGACACGTGGTTGGCATCGTCCATCGCAATACTCTAAGCTGCATTTCTGAAAAAGCAAACAACAGAGACTTAAACAAACAGAAAGGTGCGTATTTTGTTTGATGTGGATAATTACAGGGCTATTGTTAGCATAGGCTTAAAAGAATGCCGGGAGCGTCGCATGCGTGAACACGCTAAGCGTCGAACGCTTAATTAAGACCAACTCGTGCAGGCCACTTAAATTTAAATCCAGTATTGTCTCGGCGCATCTATACATCACTCCATATTACAAAAGGTGCAAGAAAAGAAATTTCAGCTCTTCAAATCATGAATAAACATTAATTTTACGATTCGCCCGAGGGTACAAGTGTCAAACAAGTTTGTTCTTAGATAACAATTTAATTATTTTTACTTCCAGCCGCAAATTAATTCCGTAACATCTGCCTAGCGAGTGATATTAATACACAACGCACATTTATTTCAATTTAAAATTATGATGCCCAGAGAAAGGTCAATGCCTTTGTGGGATGTTTAAATTCGCCACAATTTGTGACGTGTCACTTGTGACACAAAGTGGACTAATTTTTATTAAATATCGCCCCTAAGTTTTCGGCTGCGAGTGTAATGAAATCAGATTTGTAAAATCTGGCGCACAAGTTCGTCATCATCGACGAAGCGCGTCGGGGGTTAAAAAATTGGATGAGAGGGTGCTGCTGAAACGAGGGGGTGTTTATCCCTCCTTCGAGGAGTCATCCTACGTACTATCTGGTCGAATAAATGCATTCAATGTGTAGACCCTAGCAAAGTTCGCCCTAGTTCATCCGAGTTTAGTCATTCATTCATTCAAATCGGGATAGTATCAAAGCAAAGAGAAAAGGAAACTTTCAGCGACTTGGATGTAACAACAAAGTTTCACCAGGGTTAGAACAACCTAAAAGTTTTCTTCCTCAAACACAAACTCGTATATTTTATTGAGAAAATATAATTACGGTCCTGTGCGTTTTGCAATCCTTTCCTCGCACGTGCAACGGATGCAGGAAGTCGTATAGGGATTAGTAGCTCCCCACAAACAGAAGAAGTTCAAGTTCAACCCTGCAGTATCATAATAATCATAAGACGCACGAGAAAGTAAATAAAACCAGCCCTATTCATTTCTTACATGCTTTGTATGCACTTTTTTATTCATTTAATGCGATGTTTTATTTGTATTTTAAGACTTTTCGACGTTAGTTTATTGTCGCTTTGTTTTACAACCTGAATAAAACCCAAACGGAAGAAGGAAAATAAAAAAGCACACAACAAAAGTTAATGGCAATGTCAAAACAACCTCAAAGCCAAGGAGTGGCAGGAAATTTAACAATGCTCTCTCCACAATAATACACAATAAGTTCACTTGCATGAGAAATGCCGTTGCGAAACGCAAAAATTTCAATTTCCCGACTGTTCCCACAAAATTCTCCGACTCGATGAATCGGAAATTGGTGTCTGCTAAGAGTTCCATTAACTCTTGACGAAAGAAACACAAAAGAACGAATGAAAAGTGAGCGAAACGCATGTAAAAGTCGGGAGTCGACTTCAGACTAAAAAATGACTATTCGCATGTGCTTTCAAGATGCTTTCAGAATTTAGAAGCATTTCCCCTTTTAAAATGTTCATTTTTACAGTTTATTATATAATTACGATAACAATACAACTTTTTACGATGGAAAAATGCTTGAATCGAAGTCCCTTTGAATTTCTCCACCCTTATCATTTGTGCAGCGAAAAGAAAATAAGATTAAACATCCCCCAGCCCTTTTTCTTCCTGTTCATGCATTTTTTTACATTAATTGACTCACGGTAGCGTTTGTTTACGTGTGCTACTCGTGTTTATTCTTGTTACAACTGTAATTTATAGTTGAGATGAAACACGAGCGACTCCCGAAGAAAAAACAAACGAGGGTGGTGTTATTTGGGGTGCGATCACAAGTTAGCGTTTCCTGTGCGCAGTTACGTAAGATAACAAACAAGACAAACTCCCCCGAAAATACTATTTTCTATTAGCAGACGGTCGATTTCCTCGAAGAGTTTTTAAGAAAACACGCCGCAATTTACTTTTAGATATTTTTCATGCATTCATACGTTACCATGACAACTAGACACAAACATAACGCACAACAAGTTGTTTTTCACTTAGATAATAACGATTGGAATATGCAGATACCTAATAGGGTGTCCGTTATTTCCCAAAATGGATTTTATTTTTCAGACGCCCCCCAAACTTTTAGATTTTGACCTAAAAAAAAATATGAGACTCATTTCAGCCCTTAAAGTTGATATTAAACCGTGCCTAAATCATAATCCTTTTCCCATTTGAATAACATGGGATTTTCGCACTTTTTACAGTTATTGTTTTTTTATCGAAACAAATATAGCTAAAAATACCGCTGGAACATATTTTGTCGGAAATTTTACGCTCTACAAAAAAGGTCTGAATACTTTTTTCGATAAAATCAACCCTGTAAAAATTATTCAAAGATTAAGTCGCGTTGTCGATACGCGATTATTGTAACGTAAACTCTAGTTTCGATCAATTGATTATAGGTGGCGCAGTTAGAATTTGCTGTAAATGAGATTATAAACTATGTGTATAACTTTAATCGCAAATAACTTTTACAGGAATGTTTTTAAGCAAAAAACCAAAGAGATCATTTTTGTAGAGGGTAAAATTTTGCATTAGAATATGTCTTTGTCGAAGCTGTAGGTTTATTTACTTTGGAGATAAAAAATTAAATGCAAAACGTCAGGAAATCCCATGTTATTTAAATGAGAAAAGGATTATGATTTAGGCACGGTTTAATATCAATTTTAAGGGCTGAAATGGGTCTCATATTTTTTTTTAGGTCAAAATCTAAAAGTTTGGGGGGCGTCTGAAAAATAAAATCCATTTTGGGAAATAACGGACACCCTAATACCTATACATATTTAATTTTATTCTTGTACACCATATAAATATAAATAATTCCCCACAACCCTCTTTAAAAGCTGTAACAGGAAGCTCCGAGCGAAATAATTTCAAGTTTTGAGTGAAAACAGTGAACATAAATTAGGAAGAGTCAGCACGTGGCGTCGACACGCATGAAAGTAAACAATAAACAATCCGATAATGTGGTAAACTCCAGTCAATTTTAGTTAACTTTGGTTTCAGAAACAATAAACACCTTTAAATGAGTAAAATTTAACTAAAACATCAAAAAACCTTTAAAAAAATCATTTATTCAAAATAATTTAATGTTTATTAGATGTTGAATAAGTTTTAGATATCCACCTTAATCATAGTGTAAGCATAAACGTGAATCTAAACTCAGAACACTAAATTAACGAAAATGGTTTCCTCGTAGTAGCCTGTGGTGCAATATCTATTAAATTTTAAAACTAAGAGTTAACCAACCAAACCAGTGTATGCATGTTTCGGGGCGCATCGACCGCATCCAATAAAAATGTCCTCAACACGCTTGAGTAATCGACATAAAGTCTAAACCCGAAAAAACTTGTTCTAAACTGTGTTCTAGGGACACATAACGTATTACACGCTTCAAAATTTTCCAACCTTGAGACTTTCGTTGAAGATCACTCGAGCAATAAATTACGAGTTTTTAATTTTTTAAATGTTACTCTAATTGAGTCAATGGCTGACCCGGAAGTGTTGAATTAATATGTTTTAGACATTTAAATTATGTCCGTGCGTGTGTCCGCATGATTGCGCTAGCCAAACATCTCACAATTGTTATCACATTGCATGCACAAGCCGACAAGCGTGTAATTGATCCATTGAGTTGCACAAGCATGAATTTTGATTTGTTTATTTATGAATGCCGCACTATTATATTTCCAATCGTCGGAATATGCACTATTTATCTAAATATTTATGTTTAAAAGCTAATACAGCGATAAAACAAGATAAATAATTAATTAAAATTGACCAAAGGCGTTAAACTGAAAAATTGTCACTTTGGAAGTGATTAAACTGTTTTAGTGCGTCTGAAAATCGTAAATCAAACGCGACGCGATACTGGAAGTGAGAAATGTTCGTCGGTTTGAAAAATAGAACGCAGGGAAATCGATTTCGAAGTTCGCTGCGTAATGTGTCGATGAGATATATAGATATATGAGTATGAGGATTTATTTGTTGGCAGCGTTCATCGGTTCCTAGCACCACCAACCTCAATTGCTAACTGACATTTATTCACTAATCAATAAACAGTCATATTTAATACTAGCTTTAACGCGTCTGTAGTCACAGAAGAAGTAACAATGAAGTAGAATGGCGGGAAGTTTAAAATGGCTGAAAGTATAGTCAATGGAAGTATAGTGTACATTCTCCATAGTGTAGTCAATTGGATTTGATGTTGACGTAGCTGTCGGTAATACAGTGTGATAATACAGTGTGATGGTACTATAGTACTTAGGTTTGAGCTTCATTGCTGGAAAGCTAGATGGCGTTAAAGTAGTCAAATAGCCAGATGCAGAGGTATTATGGGCTAAACAATTTCTTTATTTTATTTTAAAAATAATTTTTTTTATTAAATAAAAAGTAGCCTATAACCATTCGGGGACCACTAAGAATATGTGTACAAATTTTCATGATGATCGGTTAAGTAGTTTTTGCGTGAAAGTGTAACAAACATCAGGACTTTCGCATTTATAATATTAGTAGGGATAGGGATATACCTACATAGGTTAAAAATTGGGAGAGAATTGAAAACTAAAAACTAATTTTACTTAAACACAATATTAAATCTTCATTCAATGTTTTGCACTCTTACCATGTAAAGTACTATTTTTTCGTTCAGCACGTTTACATTTGCATACCTTTCGCCTTCTGCATGCAATCAGCCGTCTGCTGCAGAGTCTGCTCGGCTAAATTTAACAAAGCCAACAAAACCAGCACGACGTAATGGGATTAACAGCACAAGAGAGAGAATAGATGTGCCAGACGCGCCGAAAACGTTTTCAAAAACTCAATACACCACCAAACAAAACTATACTTTCCCATTACAATTATTAACAAAACTACAAAAAAAAAAACACAACTACTTTTATTCTATATATCACAAACATATCAATTACATTAATATCCACCACAGCTCATTACTCTTGAAGAATATTAGTATGCGTCGCTGTGCGGGCGGGTTTCATTTCAACATTAGTCCTATGTACCTCTACGTGCATACAAATGAACGCATGAATGGATGAATAATTGCCGGAACACATGTTACACATTTCAAACTGCGCGCGTACGTGAATTCCAAATACAATGATCAGCCGGCCGAATCCAGCAAGCAACACACATGGTAGTACGAGGTAAAATGTGAGTTGTAACAGTGGCAATAATAGTAATACTGCAACAGCTACACATTATGCTTTTAATCGTCTGCTTTAAAGCTCCAACGAGATAATCTTCTGATGTATTAATAGTGATGTTGAAGTTGAAAGCAAAGTTGAAACAACTATCGAATACATTAGCGAAATCGTTAGATGAAGAGAGCTTTCAATTGCCACGCCGCTTGTCATTACATAGCAAAAATAAATTTAACATTACAAACCGAAAGTGAAAAACAAAATTATCATTACCCGGCTACTAAAGATAAATCACACCACGTAATTTTATTTTCATGTCTAGGGTGTGTTATTACCCCCTAAAGTTGCATTACATGTTAGTCTACTACTGCCTTTTTGCTTCAGAGTAATTGAATAGCGTTCCTCACATTTTCCGGAATCTGTTTTCCTTCGAATGCACAAAATCTCCCCTCGTGCTGACCCTTAAAGTGGCTAAAGTCCCGCTAACAACCGACACTAGTTACCAACTGTTTGTTTCCCAATTTATGCCCCAACAATAGAAAAACTATAATTAATTAAACCGCAAATGACACGGCATTAATAACACCCATCGTTAAACCCTCCTGCGTTTACGTCTAATTTAAGGTATCTAGGATGTGGTTTACGCTCTTTGGAAATTTATGATGTGATGTAAAATTGAAAACACTGCTTGATTGAAATTTATCTTCTCCGCGTGTCGATAAGTTAAAGCTAAGAGATAAATGTGCATTAGTGGCATTAGTACTTTTGTAGCCTTGGAATAAATATTCCGTATGTCCACTTCAAAGCTCGGAAATGTAAAACGTAAACTTTCACTTTAGGTTATTTTCAGTTGAATTTTGAAACACAAAATTCGAAAACCTCTACAGTTGTATATTACCCGAACCGGATGATGAGGATCACGTGCAGCACGTGGCACCAATGTACGATAATCATTACTCCTCTTTCACCCGAACATTTCCAACCCTTACAATCGAGACATTCCCAACACACGATTCGAAAATTTAAACTCGATCAATAAACGTTAATAATTACATGGAATACGTAATGTGATGCGTCCCAAGAGTGCAAAAAGAAAGATCCTCGAGAGATTTAGTTAATTTAAAATGCCCGATGTGGTAATCCGACTAGACAGCTATAAATTTTTGAGTAAGACCCAAAATGAAAGCTGGATTAAACCCCCTGAAGACGTAATATTGGGATTAACACAACATTCAAAGCTATGCAAAGTAACCGAGCCTTAATGATTGCTTCCAACTACGAGTAGATTGCTTATTGCGATAGAAACTCGACTCCGGGTAAGTAAATAGGAAAAATGCGAATTGATAGCTCTGCAGTGGTCATAAAGGGTCGACGATCGAAGCGGGGCGCATTCCCCTTCAGTTCAAGAGTAGGAGTGGTTCTCAAGGGTTGCATTACTTTGTGTGCTTAGTTTAGTCGCATGTGCCGTTGAGTACATAAGTAAATATATGTTATTGACCAGTGAATGTTGATGGTTTATTATGATATCATGTAGAGAATTCACGCAGAACTCATGATCGGCAATTTTTTGACTACTATATACCAACCAGAAAAAAAAGTAGTGAAAAAAGAACTTAGACCTCTGGGCTAAATGCGACTGTACTTCTGGACAGCTCAGGCACGACTGAGCCCTTTCTTCACTGCAGCACACAGCTTTCATACCTGCGGTTGACCCGCTATAAGTGGTGGGGGAAGGTGCGCCTGTAAGGGAACTTGTAGGAATGTGCAGGGCGAGTACCAGTGGTGAGGGAGGGGGGAGATTGAGTCACAAATTGTCCTCTTTGGATTGGCGGCGCGCCTACCCCCACCTCTTTCAACGGGTCGGCCGCAGGTATAAAAGGAGAGCGCTCACTGCCCCTCGTGCTCAGTCGTGCCTGAGTCGTCCAGTAGTTCAGTCGCAGGTCTCCAAGTTCTTCTCTCCGCTCTCTTTAATGTAGCTTACAAATACATAAATTTACTCTGCAAATATTTACTTTTTGTGGTAAAACTTCCAGACCAAACCGCAAGACTGTTTCAAAATATCAAAATAGTTTTACATACCGTAGCAGACCAAAGGATGATCTAATACTCATTAGAAGAGTTGTGCAAGCGCCAAGAATAACTCACCTGAAACAAAAACGAAAAATCTATTAATATTTAAGCAAATGAACTCTGACGTAACTCGGACAATTAAAGGACCCACCAACCAGTAGTCCCCTTTTTTATTTACCAAGGAAAACAAGCAAATATTTACTTAAAACTATTAAAAAAAAAGCACTATTTGCTCGTTAGTTCTACTTCATTGAATTCGGTCGTTTTTCACTGTGTCCACACACGTTATTTTTCAATTCCTCTTCAAGTTACATTGCGTAACAAATTTCACGTTATTTCAAAACATGAAAATCTAACAGATGTTTACTTGGTGTTCACTTACACCCTAAAAATATATCATTTCTGGCCGAAAAAGAGCGCAAAATGCAAAAATTCGCCATGTTTGTGTATTATTAGAGGGTAGGTAACTAGAAACATCACACAACAAACCAGAAGGCCCACAAAATCCCTTATTTCCGAGTTCAGAGATCAGAAAGCGAGAAGACGGGGGTGAAACAGACAGCTGTACACAATTTTTTTGTTCAGTTGAGTTTAGCACGTGCCACGTTTCATGAGTGTTAGACGAGTGACATTAAAATGACACCAAAGTACCAAAAATAAAGCAAAATGCAGGAAAATATTAAAAACTGACGAAATTATGAGGGTGGTCGTGATATAACACAGGCGACGTGTGAACCAAATATAATTCCACGTCGACACGTGCCATACGTACTTATTACTTCCTTTCAGACATAAATATTCTAGGAAATTCATAATTTTTGTAATAACTGAGAATAAAAATGAAATAAAAGTAAAACCAGTCTAGTTAATAAAGAAAACCATACTCGATTAATGACAGCGACGCATTTACTGGCAATTAATTAATTAAAAGTGTAATAAAACACCGACAGCAGACGCCCCCTAAAAGTTACTCACACAATAAACGCGATAGAAGTGCTTTGTCTAATCGAGCACATTTTGCATACGCTGCAAATGCAAATATTAATTAAAGTTAGTAGATTTCTTTATGCCCAGGTATGGTATCGTATAATTTACACCCCTCAGTGCATAAACCATGCAGCTAATACTATGCATGCATATCTCCTGACTGGAGCTAGTCGTTTTGCGCGTTTAGTACATTTTGTACGCGGTTTAGTTGCTATAAAATGCAAAATTCTGCACGAGGGTGACCACGCACATATTCGGACGATGGATCGTTTTATTTCACGCCACGCACCCCGCAAGGGGCAAGGGCAGCACCCCTTGGATTTGCAATTCCCAAATCATTCGATGTGAGGCACGTTCGGGGGTGTTTATCTACGAGTATGTTGCGATGTTTGTACTGAAGGGCAGACGCAGTGTGTGCATGGCTGCTGATAAACAAAATCAACATGTAATTTCACTCCTGGATTAAATAATGTTGATTTTATGCAAATTACAAAATATTAACAACTAAAAATATAAAATACCCCCTCCACAATTGTCATTTATTCACATTTTCTCCCCCAAATTGTCAAGAAAATAAAATCTAATCTAATTCAAGTAGGGGTGTGATAAATCTTATACATTTCAAACATCTGAAGTGCTTTTATTAAATTTCCACTCGGAAGTGACAATGAAATGCGAATAGGAACTGATTACATTCCAAGAAAACTTATTACTCACGTCAGTCATCTGCCAAATAAATTAAGTCATTAATCATAACAGAAGTGATCATCAAAATCTTTAATTTATCTCTTGGTGGTCGGCGCCGATTTTAATTTTTTATTTCTGTAAATTGTCCTACTTTACGCGACCGCAAAAGTTTCCTTCATTCATATTATGTGAGTAAAACATCAATGATGTGATTATTCCACTTAGCAGACATAAATCAGTGCAGCATAATTAAATAATATATTGCTATCAGTGGAATATGAAAGTAAGTAAGCAATTACTAGAAATAATCTATGCAACGTTTGACTTTACGACATTTCTACTGCGTTTTGGTTTAGTTTACTCATGTTTATTTTACTATTTCTCGATGTTCTCGTAGTTATATCGTAGACAGCCGACTTTATTGACTTTTCTAGCAGTTAAGAAACTACGACTTGCGTAGTACTATTGCTACCGCGTGTGATTGTAAACCGTAGCAGACTTTACGCGTTTCAGGCTTTTCCACACCTAGTTTTCGAGCTGTAGTAAGCTTATGGCAAAGAAGAAAAATGTATCGCGTGCGTGATGGTTAGTAACTAAGCCCATCACGCTGTCGGTCATTAATCCATGCTATTATTTCACTATTTATAGCCACTCACAACACCTAAACATAGCTTTTTTTTGTAATTCCACATTTTCAGAAATATCTTAATATTTAAAAAATATATTTCTGTTTATAAAAATGCATTTTTATTGATTTTATATGATTAATTGTGTAATATCATGCATAAAATTAATATTTTATCAAAGTTGGTCGCAAAATTTGGCCTGGAAACCGGAACTAAATTAAAATTACCCACAAAAATGGCATTTGCATGCAAGCGTGCATTTTTTTCCACCCTTGCACTTTCTGTGCACGAATGGCACGCGGCACGAGAAGCCGTAATATGCTACCAGTCACCAAAAACCCTTAACGCACGCTCAATTTCATTCTCTCGTATTTTTGTCGCGTTCCGATGTTCCGGTATTTTTTGCCATGCTACTACACCCTACGAAAACTTCTGCTACCCGCTGAGTCGATTTTATTCATCGTATTATTACTTTTTTATGAAAATGAGAAAAAAAAAAAAATCGAAATAAACACGCTAATATAGTTTGAGTATAAATAACATCACGTCTGTTTATAATCTGCGCGTGCCAATAATAAATTAATGGGCATTAACAGCGAATCCAAACAAATCTGCACAGTTTACGACCACCCTGTTCGGCACACGTGCAACACTTTATTTTGAGTTTAAGTACGTATAAAATTGAGCAAAAACCGTTATTCGAAATTTGCTCGAGTACTAGACCTACCCTTAGAATTACTGCTGCACTCTACCTAACCCTAATTGCATTTTGCTGGTGCCTTTTTATTTTTAAACAAGCGGAAGCAGCTGCTTTGTTCCTGCCACCACGACCACTTAATATAACTCGACGAGTGCTTAATATTCATGTGAGTTCACATGCTCAATGCTCATATAGCACACAAACTAAATTACATTATCTATCTATTGAAAAACAAGTCAAAAACACACAAAACTATCAAAAATTAACGCATCAACGCAAAAAGTCATGCTTGTTTACTTAACACCCCCACAATATTGATTAAGTAATGACCTATACAATATTAATGAAGGTATGTCTGCATTTCCAATGAAAATTGATAAAAACATCAGGAATATGACATTTTAGACGAATTACAACGTATATACCAACAATACAAACACAACACATTGGAAACAGTCGTGAGCGTGTATTTGGTGTGTGACCTGACCCTTTGGTCTTTACTAATTCAATTTGAATTCTTTTAGGTCGCCATCATGACGATGACTTGTATGATTGACCATTTCCACAGCAAAACTCAACATTATGATGAGTAATCTATTCTAATCTACGAGTTACTCACGTTTATGCAATTGTGAATCACTTTTCTAAGACAATATTTCAAAAAATAACCTACCAGGTATTCCGAACCCTTTTGACTTAATTTAAGTCAAAATAATAACATATTAAATGTTTTCAATTTAAAATCTTAAGAAATAAAAAGTAAACAAGCAGACACACCTATTGCGATGACGCTGACAACTATACCGTGACTTTGGTGATGATAAACAATAGTAACACGAGTATAATATAAGAATGAGTCACCTGCAGTTTTAAAAACACTTGTTATGCTATTGCGTGAAATCAAACATAAAACAAAAAATAAAACAAATGAATACAGGGCGTAGATGGTTCATATCTCCGCTATTAAAGTCTCACAGGTTGTATGAGCACGCGCACCACAAACAGAAACAGGTAGGTTTTGTTTGCTAGATTGACTCTTCTATGTGGTACCATATTTACAACACATACACGCACAGGCATGGTCGACGCCCAGGTTGTACGCTGGCAAACGCGCAGAGACGATGCCCGCCCGTTGTATGTATGTGTGTTTGTGTGCATACCTGCAGACGTAACGTACCTTGACTGTGTGTGCGGCGCGATGATTGTGTCGTCTCGTCTCTTTCGCTAATAATCCCGACGAATCATGCCACTGGAGCACTGTTATCACTTGCGCTGATAACGCGTTATCGCACCATAGCGCGCAGAGTATTTAAACGGATGCAACCCGTGTGGAGTTTTATTGTATTTAATTTCTTGCGAACACGTTGGTATCGATACTCTGGCACACGGCACACCCTCACCAGTCAAACGAACGCAGCGGACTGTTGAACGGAGTGGGAGATTGGAAAGACGCGCAACGCCGGACTACCTTTTGAATCTTCATACTGCGCATGCGCAGTAAGCATTTACACCTGTAAATGATAATATGATAAAATACATGCTTTTACGCATTAAATTAATGTTAATATGTTTAAATACAACATTTTAAATGTATTTAAATAAAATTTTAGGAAGATAAACTGTTTTTAGTATGTTTTTATCGTTATAGTTTCTATGGTTACGTTATAGTCACATCCACATCAAAGTCGAGCTGTCAAACATAAATTCTTGTCATTATACACATTTCCTGCTGTTTATAAAGTTAGTTCAATTAAAAATCTTAATTAATATCAATTGATAAACAGCAATTTCTACTTCTAGGCAGCTAAAATCATAAAAATGCTACGATTCAAAGCATTTTTCTTGCTTATATGCATAACCTCTGTGCTTTGTGAGCCAATGACTCTCGAAGAAGACTCCAATCCAAACACAAAACACACCATAGAAGGTCGTATCATCATGGATGCAATGTTTGCTTCACCTAACTGGGCAGCTAATACACGTATTCACGTCAATGGTGGAGAATACCTTGGTTTTGTCAAGGAAGATGGCTCATTTCTCATCCACAACATCCCAACAGGTTCATACATCATTGAAGCACTCAGCCCACACCTCACCTATGAGCCAGTTCGAGTTGAAATCAACAGCAAAGGCAAGTTTAGAGCCAGAAGAGTGAACCATATTCAAACTGCGCTGGTTATCCAAGTACCATATCCTTTAAGAATGAAGCCACTTGGCATGACAAAGTACTTCCAGCTTAGAGAACAGTGGATGATTACTGATTTCCTATTCAATCCGATGATTCTTATGATGGTGCTACCTCTTCTGTTGATCATGGTCCTACCCAAGATGATGAATGATCCAGAAACTAAGAAAGAATTAGAACAAATTGGTAATATGACTAAGTTTGAAATGCCACAGATGGGTGATATGGTAACAAATTTCCTGGCTGGTGGAGGACCACAGGGGACTCAGCAAGCTGGTACCCAGAAAAAGAATGCCAAAGCTAAGAAAAGACAGTAATTTCATTTGTACTAGTCATTGATAAATGAATTTATACCTACAATACAAAACTGGTTGAAGTTTTGGTTATAAGTCGTCTTTAGTAAGAAATTTAAATTAATTGCAATAAAATAATTATGTTAATGAACAAACTTTTCGCATACGCAAAAAATAAATCACTTCTTATTTACTTTTGAGTATTTACTTATTTTTATGTTGCATATGCAGTTTTAATATAGGCAACACACTTTACACTCCAAACACTGTAGTACATAACTACATTTTATGTACATGCGCACATAAAATAGGGTTATATGCCTATTGGAACCGCGAAAACAGTTTTCAAGTATTATATTGAGTATTAACACTGATTAACACCGAAAAAGCGTTTCTAATTCTTTATTATGTCGTTTAATAATACCATGTAAGTTATATTAGCTTTTTGTTGATTTTATTTAATAAATAATTGTTTAGAACACCGCCAAGAGTGCCTAGAATGGTTAATTCAAACCTACAGCCTATAAGAAGAGAAGTAGTAGAGTTTCAACGAATAAAACGAGCAAAACATAACGTTATCTGGGGAACAATCAACATAATTCTACTTGGAGTGGTTGTTAATGATATGTAAGCTTGTTTTAAAGTAAAAATTAAGATATTAACATAATTATTTTCTGTTTTAGACTCTCATATTGTGAGAAAACAGGCAAATATTCTAAATATGTCTACTACTTTGAGCATGTTCTTGCTGTAATCTTCCTATTGAATTCAATTTATCATTTGTACAAGTATTGCACTAGCAATACCAAACCACCAAACAAAAATATCTCCACAGCAAATACCAGTAATCTTAATAATTCAACTTTACAAACATCATTCAACACTTCATCTCCTAGTAAGTTGAATTTTTTAACCTAAAAACCATATTTTAACACAAAATTTTTAAAGATTTAATTAGATCTCCATATCAAAATGTCATAACACACACATCGCGTCTTTCAAAGACTCCAATGGACATGTCAGCAACAAGTTGGCTAAGCACTTCAGCAAATCACAGTCTAAACAGCAGTCCATGGTCATTCCAAGCAGAATCCCCTGTGGGAAACAACTCTCCTGGATTCAAATCATCACCTATTCTACCAGCCAATTTAAATAATATGGCTTTAGTTGATGAACAATCATTGAGTCAGTATTTAAAAGAATATGAAGCTATTGAAACGACACAAAATATCAACGTTGAACCGCCATCAGCAAACTCTCTAAGTTTCTTCTGGAATCATCCAGCTACTAAAATTAAAGACAATTCACCATTATTAAGACGTTGTCAATATCAACTCTCAACTCCCAGTTCAACAAATTCCAGCCCCAAAACCGATGATAAGTCATCACCGTTGAATCAAAGTCAATGTTCTGATACATGGAAGAGATTAAATGTTGATAGTGTTGCTTTGACACAATGGAGTGAAAATCTACGCGTTGTAAGTTTAAATTTCATTAAAAATGTGATTTTTTAATAAAAAACGTATTTTTTCAATGTTTTAGTGGATTTCCAAGACGATTCTCTGTCGGTTAATAACAGAATTCACCACAATTGATAAAAGCCTGCACGTACAAGGCATAACCGACGTGATAATCGGCAAAGTAGGTTTGGATCGTCTGCGTAAAACAGCACAAGGACAAGTTTTACAAAACACGCCAAATCTACCAACGATCGTTCCATTTCTAGAACTACACACAAATCAGGAATATCTTGTGCAGAGAATTCGGGAATTATCAAAAGGTGGATGTATGAGTGAATACAAATGGAATGGTGGCGGATATTACAACGAAAAGGAATGGGATCCTACTTTACCGACAGATGCAGCGGTAAAAATACATAAAAATCAAATAACACGCTTCAAAACTACAATTTTTAAATGTTTATAGATTGTAATGCATTTAACTGCAGCTTACCTTGATACTCAACTAGTCCCACTGCCGAATAATCCTGATGTGAAGCCATTCACAGGATTCCATTTCATCAAATCCACTGAGAAGTTACCGGAACTGACTGCCAACACACTGGCAATTCATGAAGTCAGCGTCAAACCGCCGCATTACCGAATTATCATTGGCACTGAAACATTTGAAATGGATAAAGGTTACAACAATCTATTTCATACTATATTGTTCTTTTTGTATAATGTAAACAAACGTGAGCATGGAATGCTCGGCAGGGTGAATCTCGGAAGATCCGGACTTAACATGTTATGGATCATCAATGCGAATTAATTTATCTTTTCTAGTATTAAAATAAAGAATTTGATACTTATGTGAGTTGCGCAATAGTTATTTAATTAATGAAAACACTCCGATCTGAATAAATTTGGATCACGTTAACTTGAAGCGTGCGAGATTTGCATTATTAGCGCAGGATTATGCAAACCGCGGGGAGAGCGCCGCGACGCAGGTGGTTGCGCCGACGATCTCGACGCGCATGTTGGCAGACGCAGGGTGTCCGTCACGTCGGCAGCAAGTTCAAGTTCAACACGACCAACTTCCGCGTAACGAAAAACAATGTAAATCAAAACTAAAACATTTTTGTGCAACAAATAAAGTTGATCATCATTAACAAGGTAAGATATTTTATTTTATTACAACACTTGAATGTTTTATTTTGTAATATCTGCATGGTGACGCGAGCGCGAAACAAATAAAAACAAAATAAAGACGAATCTGGGTATCCTGCACGATGACGTTGATTGATGGGACAAAGTGTGTCGCCAAGCGCGCGCCTAAGCTTAATAACGCAATGTGTCGTCGGATAAAATATAGGACAATGCGCGAAAATTGCATCCTCGCACGTCTCGCACATTCAACTTCTCATAAAATCATTTTTACGTCTCTTTGATCTTCTTTAATTCAATTTTTCTTTGATATCGACCTAATTTTTACTTCTAGATGCATACAAGACTCACAATGTATACTTGGTTGTATACATTGACATTACTCACGACTACCGCGCATGCGCATATAATCGGCTCAGATTACACTTACTATAACGTCGGAGTGTTGATGGCGGGTCATCTGGACTCACCTTTCGACCTAGTCCGATGCGGCCCTGCGGTGGACATCGCTCTGGAAGAGATCAACGATAAATTTCTCAAACCACATCGAGTTATCCTACAAAAAGTCCAAGCAAGGTGAGAAAATTAATTATCATGCGCAATCAACACGTTGGTTAATTATTAATTATACAGTGTTGTGTGGATGATATCCTCATCATGAGGATGAAAAACAAAATTCAAGTTCACGGTTGTATACCACTGGAACCAATGAATACGCTGCTAATGAACCTGTCCTGCTGTCCTGCATTTTCCACACCTCTATCCAACCAGAGTTTGACATTGAATCAAGCATACATTCAAACATCGCACTATAATTTACCGATCTAAATATATCCGACACCCCCACCCAAAAAACCGGGTGTTACAGTTGTCATCAACAACATAACTTAAACCCATGTCAATCAGATCCTGCTTTTCACCAGGGTGCATTTATCAGGACGAGGTGGCCGAGTGGTTAAGGCGTTGGACTGCTAATCCAATGGGCTCTGCCCGCGTGGGTTCGAATCCCATCCTCGTCGAAGTGTTTTACCCTTTAAAAATAAGTAAACATGATGTTTTTTACAGTTATCCTTCGTGTAGCGGCGACCTGGCTCCCGGATATGCTGCAGACATGCATTTTAAAGATAATGTGATTGCATTCATCGGTCCTGCTTGTACATTCGCCCTGGAACCAGTCGCGAGTCTGGCAGCATACTGGAACACTCCGATCATCACCGGAATGGGTGACCAAGTGAGTATTATCATAATTTTACAATTCGGGCGTGAATCGTTGCGTTTTACGAGTGCATCGGCGTAAAAACGCATCAAACCCTTTTGTTCTGCGTGTTTGGTACATTAAACATGTATGTCGGGTGAATACTAATGTTTTATCCTCTAAATATCCTTGACACGTAATTTACATTAAATTTCTTTCAATTCTCGGTCGTTTTCACAATTTTTGTGATTATTACAAGTGATTATAATCATGTTATGCGTAAAATGTGATTTTATTAAGCCGCCATCTTCCGAAGATGAAGTAACAGTGACTTCCGGTATTCTTGGACGTTTGCAACGCTGGAATCGCAACGATACCGACGTGAGTGTTGAGATTTGGTTGCTAATTGGCAATAATTTGCGTTTGTAATCCAATTTCAGACGCAAGGTATATTTAAGAACAAGAGTAAATTTTATCCGACGCTAACAAGGATGTCGTACTGCCAGTGTCGCCTGAAGCTGGTCTTCGGGAGTATTTTTAAACAGTTCGATTGGAAGCACATTGCGTTGATCTTTGATAGATCGGATTTATTTTCACTTACAGTCGGTGAGTAAATGTATGAAAATGTTGAAAAAGTGCTGTCAGAAGTGGGATTCGAACCCACGCCCTCAGAGAGGACCAGAACGCTCAGCCTGTATTTGAATTACAGGAAAGTTTGCACTTGAGTCTGGCGCCTTAGACCGCTCGGCCATCCTGACACATAAACAGTGCTGTCAAAATTTCATTTATTAATCAGTGTGGAGTATATATACACTATATAAATAATTTGTTTATTGCTAATTTTGAATTACGCGATAAAATGCAAATAAACATGTGCTATTGGTAGGAATATATTCAAAAAGGACGACCGACGAGGATGGGATTCGAACCCACGCGGGCAGAGCCCATTGGATTAGCAGTCCAACGCCTTAACCACTCGGCCACCTCGTCTGTGACCATACTCAGCTAAAATCCTTATTTTAAAAACGAGTCCATACTTTAAATATTTAACAAGTAAATTTAAATAACACCTGGTGTGCTACTTAAAGAAACAATTATCAATAACATATACAGAAATAAAACTAAAATAGAAATTAATTTTAATTTGTTGGAAAAAAATGCCCCGGGTGAGGATCGAACTCACGACCTTAAGATTATGAGACTTACGCGCTGCCTACTGCGCTACCGAGGCTATAAAAACATCCTCAAAATTAGTCCTTAAATGGAATCCTCCAATATTTAAACATTATTTATTACTAGCGGCTTCGCTCGCGAATATCTAAAATAATGAAGTTGTTTCCGTACGTGTCTGTAGTCACAGAAGAAGTAACAATGAAGTAGAATGGCGGGAAGTTTAAAATGGCTGAAAGTATAGTCTATGGAAGTATAGTGTACAGTCTCCATAGTGTAGTCAATTGGATTTGATGTTGACGTAGCTGTCGGTAATACAGTGTGATAATACAGTGTGATGGTACTATAGTACTTAGGTTTGAGCTTCATTGCTGGAATGCTAGATGGCGTTAAAGTAGTCAAATAGCCAGATGCAGAGGTATTATTGGCTAAACAATTTCTTTATTTTATTTTAAAAATAATTTTTTTTATTAAATAAAAAGTAGCCTATAACCATTCGGGGACCACTTAGAATATGTGTACAAATTTTCATGATGATCGGTTTAGCAGTTTTTGCGTGAAAGTGTAACAAACATCAGGACTTTCGCATTTATAAAATTAGTAGGGATATTCTGAAAAGAATATATAGAAAATATAGAAAAAAAACATTTTCACGTAAGATTATGCGAATATTTTATGAATAAATTTAAAATTTTAAAGAAAAAATGCAGAAATTGTTGAAATTTTACAATAAAAACCGATAAAATAATATTTAAAAAACTTTTCCTTGATAATTATCTTTGATTTATTCTAATAAAATAGAAAATAATTTTTTTATCCGTTGAAAACGTAAACTTACTTAAAATCTTTAATTTCCTTTAAAATTGTTCGAAAATCTCCGAAAATCTTTGAAAAATATTTTTTTTAAAAGCTTTTTATTTGATTTACTTTTTAAAATTTGAAAATAATCATTTTATTAGTTGAGTTGTGTATATCAGTAGGTTTGTGCAAACAGTGAAGGAGCAATAGGTATAGTACTATACTGTAGACTACCCTCATAGCAAACTAATGTAATTTCAATATAAACTCATTTTTCTAGCAAAAAATAAATAATAACTTAATAAAGTGAATTCAATTTTATTTTATTTCTTTGATAAATAGAAAGTAGCCTATAACCATTCGAGGACCACTAAGAATATGTGTACACATTTTCATGATGATCGGTTAAGTAGTTTTTGCGTGAAAGTGTAACAAACATCAGGACTTGCGGATTAACTCTCATTACTCCAACAGGGAAAAACCTGGAATACGGCCTCAAACAAGACGGACTCCTCGCATTCGTACGTGAATTAGACGGAAACGACGACGAAAGTTATGATAATTACCTAAGAGACGCCAGTATGTACGCGAGAAGTATGTCAATTCACAAAAATCAATATTACAACTAAAATTTATAAATATTGATCCAATAGTTGTTATCCTAAGCGTCCGGGGAGTCCTCGTGCGTAAATTCATGCTCGCCGCTCATGAACTAGGCATGACCCGCGGTGACTGGGCTTTTCTGGACGTAGAAATATTCAAAGGAAAATACTGGACAGACCACGACTGGGAAGTTGGAGATGGTCAAGATGCAACCGCACGTAAAGCATATGAAGCCCTATTGAGAGTATCCTTACTCCAACCAACAGATGATCAATTCCAAGACTTTGCTGATAAAGTAAAAACCAGAGCTTTAAACGACTACAACTATAGCATGAGACATGAAGGAGAAGAAGTGAATTTTGTTAGTGGAGCATTCTATGATGGTGTCTACCTCCTAGGCATGGCCCTGAATGAAACCATCAATGAAACCATCACGGAACTTCTTAAAATTGATCAGAACCAACGTAAATTCAATGAAACCCTCAATGAACGCATTCGGGATGGTTTTAGAATCACCAAAAAGATGTGGAATAGACAATTCAAAGGTATAACAGGTCATGTGAGGATTGATGACAATGGAGACCGAGATGCAGATTATTCTGTGTTGGATCTGGATCCCATCACTGGGAAATTCGAAGTGGTCGCGCATTATTACGGTTTGCATAAGGAATACTCCCCGGTACAAGGGCAGAACATCCATTGGCCTGGGGGACGTGAAGGACCACCTCCAGATGTACCCAAATGTGGGTTCTTGGGGAATAACCCTGATTGTCGTAATGATGGTAATACAAAACCTTAAATTTTTAAATTTTAAAAATTTTCTAAGGTTAATGACAAAATAATTTGATTTCTAGACTCCTATGTGATGATTCTCTATGGATCCTTCGCTTTCGGAGCATTTATGGTCCTAACAGCAACATTGGCTTGTATATCATACAAGTAAGTAAAGTATAGAAGTATTGATCTAGACAAGGTCTATTCAAGTGGGGATATAGCTCAGTGGTAGAGCATTCGACTGCAGATCGAGAGGTCCCCGGTTCAAACCCGGGTGTCCCCTAATTTTTCTTTCATTTTCCAGACATTTGAGACACGTAGCTGATCTCAACAACATGTCATGGCGGATCAAACCCGAGGAAGTGCTTTTAGAAGTAGGAAAACCCTATGGATCAAAACTAGGCCTACAAAAACTAACAGAAGTATTTATCATTAATAAAATTTAATATTTATAACTAAATAATTTATATTTTGTAGACTTTTGGGTTGCGTAGTGGACGCGCATCAATCACCTCCTGTAATTCACTACCCCCAACACAGATATTCACCACGATAGGAATTTATAAAGGCACACGTGTAGCAATCAAGAAAATCACTAAAAAGAAGGTCGATGTGAACAAGAAACTCCTCTGGGAAATCAAACAGGTAGTCAAATTGTATTTTTAATGTTAATACAAAAGAACTAATGATAATTATTTAGGTCCGTGATGTAACCCATGAAAACACAGTGCGTTTCCTTGGAGCATGCATAGAATGTCCCACAGTGCTAATACTAACTGAATATTGCCCCAAGGGATCACTCAGGGATGTGTTACAAAATGATGCAATCCAACTAGATTGGAATTTCCGGATGTCCCTCATACACGATGTGGTTAAGGTAAATAAAGTAAAGTGGGTCATTAGTAAATACTTATTAAAGTAGTCCTATTCACAGGGAATGAGTTTCCTGCACGGCAGTGAAGTATCCGTTCATGGTAAACTACGATCGTGTAATTGTCTTATTGATGGCCGTTTTGTACTCAAGATAAGTGATTTTGGTCTGACTACCCTTACAACACCAAACGAAATAGTAAAAGACCAGAATTATCAAATGAGTAAGTAAAAACCTCAAAAACATTAAAACCCCTCAAAAACCTTTTTAGAATTATTATGGATCGCCCCTGAACTATTACCCTTAACAGTCATCCCAGGAACACCCGCAACCCAAAAGGGAGATGTCTATTCCTTTGCCCTGATTCTGGAAGAGATTATCCTAAGAACAGGACCATTCCACGCTGCGCGTCAGTATTTAGAAGTCTCAGAAATCCTATCCCGAATAGCAGCAAGGGAATTCCCTCCGTTTAGACCCATGGTCAATCTACGTGACTGCCCTGATGATTTACTAGAACTCATGGAGAGATGCTGGTTGGATAACCCCGATGAAAGACCTTCCTTTGAAGTAATTCGAGGTGTACTAAAGTGTATCATGAAAGGGTACTGTGAGAACCTCATGGATGATTTACTCCGACGTATGGAACAATATGCCAACAACCTTGAGAGTCTTGTCGGTGAGAAAACAGAACAACTCAGTCAAGAGAAACGCAGATCTGAGGAACTCCTCTATCAAGTGTTACCAAGACCAGTTGCATGTCAACTGATGGCTGGGGAAATAGTCCAACCTGAGCAGTTTGAATGTGTGACCATTTACTTCAGTGATATTGTGGGTTTCACTGCGTTGTGTGCTCATAGTTCCCCAATGCAGGTTGTGGACTTTTTGAATGATCTCTACAGTACCTTTGATCGGATCATTGGGTTTTATGATGTTTATAAAGTGGAGACTATTGGGGATGCATATATGGTGGTTTCCGGTCTTCCGGAACGCAATGGGAATGACCATGCAAGAGAAATTGCTTTGATGTCCCTGGCGATATTGAAAGCCGTGCAATCTTTCGTGATCAAGCATCAACCTGATTATAAACTGAAGCTGAGGATAGGGATTCATTCGGGTCCTGTGTGTGCGGGTATCGTGGGGCAGAAAATGCCACATTTTTGTCTTTTTGGGGATACGGTCAACACGGCGAGTCGAATGGAAAGCACTGGATTACGTAAGTATTAATTTTTAGGACCATAAAAGGTTTTGGGATTATATTGGGTTGAATTTTAGCTTTGAAGATACATTTGAGTGAAACCACCAAGAAGATCCTTGAATTTTTCGGGACTTTTAATCTGGAATTGCGAGGTGAGGTTGAACTTAAAGGTAAAGGGTTGTTTACTACGTATTGGTTGTTGGAGACAACTGAACCGGACCCTAGACCACCTACGCCCTGTCATAATATGCAGGAAGATGTCAATCCTTATCCGCTTGTGTTTATGGGTTAATCATGCTACTAGAAGTACAACTATGCTTAATGTACCTGTAACCTATCTGTGTTTCTGTATTTCGATTATGAAAATGCGTGCCAAAGACAGATTGATATATTTATAGCGAAATGTGATTTGAAAGTTTAAGCAAAGAATAAAAGAAAGTATTTATTGACACAAAGCGCCGTTTTAAACCTGCGGGATACCCACAAAAAGTGGTGGGGAGAGATGTGCTTGCTTGTGATTGGTCAAGCGTTTGTGTTGCAAGCAGAGGTTAAGAAAAATCAAGAAAACATGCGTTGTGAAAGGTAAATCATTTTATCTTCTTGTAATTACAAAAAAAATCACAAAAGAATGCCAAATATATAAGTATAAAATAAAAAAAACTAACCTTGTTAATTCTTGAAGATTTTACTGGTTTAACAACGGAATAAATGTTCTTGTAGCCCACAAATCACCACATCTTTTAATAATTACAATTATTAACTATAATAGTGCAACATATGTTGTCGCTTCACTATTAAACAAGTGCAACACAACTAAATGCTGAGCTCTACAATACAACCGATAACTTTCCGTTTGAGAAAGTTAAAATCTCTATCTAAAAACAGCAGTGGTGGCACTATCTGCGCATGCGCAGTCACTTGTTTGAATTGTTTGTTTGCAACCGTTTGAATTTCTGTCATGCTATAACCTGCAAATGCGCGCCAACCGTTAAACCAAATCTGCATCCTACGTGCGAGTGGAAATCAGCGGAAAATGTATCTTAAATCCGTACATATCGACGGCTTCAAGTCGTATGGTAAACGAGTGGAGATCGATGGATTCGACGCAACATTCAATGCAATTACAGGCCTCAACGGCACTGGCAAATCGAATATTCTCGACGCTATTTGTTTCGTCCTCGGAATTTCAAATTTATCTCATGTAAATTATAACAAAATAATTGAATAATCATCATTCTAATTAATATTTTATAGGTACGTGTAAGTTCTCTGCAAGAACTCATCTTTAAGAATGGTCAGGCTGGCATAAATAGTGCCACAGTAACTTTAATCTTTGATAATAGAGACAAAGATGCTTCACCGCCAGGTTATGAAAACTTTCAAGAAATAACAATCACTAGACAAGTGGTAATTGGTGGCAAGAACAAGTATTGGATCAATAGTTGTATTGTACCCAATAAAAAAGTGGCTGATTTGTTCTGTTCTGTCCAAATGAATGTGAACAATCCACATTTCATTATAATGCAAGGCAGAGTTACAAAAGTGTTGAATATGAAACCAGGAGAGATTTTGGCCATGCTGGAGGAGGCTGCAGGTACCAGAATGTACGAGTCTAAAAAACAAGCAACTTTGAGGACCATGGAGAAGAAAACTGCTAAAATGGATGAATTAAATAGTATTATAAATGAAGAAATATCACCAAGATTAGAAAAATTGCGGAATGAAAGAGAATCATACATTAATTATACTAATATTGAGAGAGAATTAATTACTTTGAAGAAAATGTATGATGCTTACTTATATTATGCATCTCAGAGATATTCTGAACACACTCTTAAAATGGTACAGTCATCAGAAAGGGAAATTCAACAAATTCAGGATAATATCACCCACAATGAGAAAACTATTGAAGAAATCACTGAAGAATTATGCCGAATGTCAAAAGATGCTGATGAGGTAACATATTCTATTTTTCCTTTAAAAATTCATGGTTTATTTATTATTTAATTGTGTTTTTAAGAATTCCGGTGGACAATTAGCGGCGTTAGAAGCTCAAGTTAAAGAAAAAGAGAAATTCAACACAAAAAGCACGGTTTCGATTAAAGCAGTCAAGGATTCAATCAAAAACGAAGAGAAGAAGTTGAAAGATATTCATAAAAACATCAAAGACGATGGAATGTTATTAGAAAACAAACAACATGAACTATCAAAAGTGAATGACTTGTTTGAAAGTTTAAAACAAAATGATGAGAAAGACAATGAAGCATACAACCAAGCACAAAAGAAATATGAAGCAATTTGTGCTGGTATGGAAATCAACGAATCTGGTGAAGCACAATCACTGCAAGAACAATTAATCGGTAATAAATTACTTTTTATTATTTATCTTTTTAATTATTAGGTTATTAAATGTTTTATTAAATAGCAATGAAGGAGGAGGCAGCTGCGAAGAATACTGAAATAAAAACCACTAACATGCACCTTGCCCAATACGAAAAAGACGTAAAAACAAAACAAGCGCAAATTGGCACTGCCGGTGCAGATTATCAAACAGCAAAAGCAAACTGCGAACACAACAAAGCTGAAATACACAAACTAGAAACCCAAGCAGCACGCCTCAATTACAACGAAGAAATGGTAGCAACTTTAAAACAAAAACACCAACAATTATCACGAGATTTACAATCTCATCGCGACAAAGTCGAAGATTTCGAAGCACGACGACCATTCACCAAGTTTAACTACCGCGACCCAACTCCAGACTTTGATCGACGTAAAGTCGACGGCATTGTGTGTCGTTTAATCAAAATCAAAGACACGAAATACTGCACTGCACTGGAAACAGCCGCAGGTGGTAAATTATACAATGTTGTGTGTAAAAACGAACAAGTAAGCAAACAGATTTTAACCTATGGACAACTCCAACAACGCACAACATTTCTACCGTTGAATAAGATCAAAGGAGCAAAGATACCAGCAAATGTTGTTAAATTAGCACAGGATTTAGTTGGTAAAGAGAATATTATCCCTGCAATGGACTTGATTGAATATTCTCCACATTTACAAGTAGCGATGGAGTTTATTTTCGGTCAGGTTTTCATCTGTAAAGACCTGGATATTGCTAAGAAGGTGACATTCCATGATAAAATCAGACGTAAGTGTGTAACTCTTGATGGAGATGTCACAGATCCAAGTGGAACATTAAGCGGTGGCGCGCGGCAGAAATCCGCACCGGTTTTGTTGCAAATTCGTGAAATTGTCGAAAGTGAACGCGCGTTACAAAATGGCGACGCTGAGCTTCAAAAACTCACCACCGAACTACGACTGAAGTTACAAAATCAGGAACAGTTTCAGAATATTCAACATCGGTTGGATATCAAGAAAGCTGAGTTGGTTAACATGGAGATGTTATTGAAAGACACTAGTTATCATCAGAATGTACAAGAAGTTGAGAATTTAAAACAAAAATTTCTGAATTGACACAAACGATTAACAATGCGAAGAAATCAGAGAAAGAAGCATTGGTTAAGATTAAATCTATTGAAGCGAATTTAAAAGATGCGGATGGGCATCGTGAACGCATGTTGAAATCCGCAGAGAATGAAATGTTACAGGCGAAGAACAAAGCGGAAAAGTCGAAGAAAGAGTGGCAGAAACGCGAAGCAGAGTATGAAACACTTAAATTAGAAATAAAAGAATTAACTGGTTCATTAGAAACACTACAAAATGATATACAAACAACCGAGAATGAAATTGAAAGGTTAAAACATGAAGCAGACACGTTAGAAAACAATTTTGTCGAACATAAAGAAGAGTTATGTCAATTGCAAGCACAATTAAAGACTGAAAAAGCTGCAATTGCTTCAAAAAATCGTGAAATGAGCAAAAAAACCGACCAGAAAGAAAAACTATCATCACAAATCAATGATTTCAATCTAGAAATTCAAAAACTTGAACATTCTGTGCAAAAACATCGTGATGAGCACAAAAAAGCGAAAACCCGTGAGAGTGATTGTGAGAAACGCGCAAAACAAATCGATAATAACATCATGAAAGATGCTTCAAAGATGTCTGATAAAGATGGTGCTAATTTACAAGCACGTATCGTGGCCAAGGAAGAAAGTCGCACGAAACTCGGCCGGAATATCAACGTAAATGCACAGATGATGTTTGACCATGAGGAGAAACAACACACGTCGTTGTTGAAGCGTAAGCATATTATCGAAACAGATCAGATAAAACTCACACAAATGCTGCGTGATTTAGACGAGAAAAAGAAACAAGCTGTTCAGTTAGCGTATAATCAAGTAAAGAAAGATTTCGGATCTATTTTTACAACGTTATTACCAGGCGCAAATGCAACTCTTGCACCGCCTAAGAATATGACGATTGTTGAAGGATTAGAGATTAAAGTGAGTCTCGGTGGGATTTGGAAAGAGAATCTGACTGAGTTGAGCGGTGGGCAGAGATCTCTAGCGGCGTTATCGTTGATTCTAGCGATGTTATTGTTTAAACCGGCGCCGTTGTATATTTTGGACGAGGTGGATGCGGCGTTGGATTTGTCACACACGCAGAATATTGGTACAATGCTAAAGAACCATTTTAAACAATCACAGGTAAATAAATATTGTTTTATTTTGTTAATTATTGAAGATAAACAAATTCTGTGTTTAATTTGTTTCAGTTTGTGGTTGTGTCATTGAAAGATGGTATGTTTAGCAACGCCAATGTTTTATTCCGGACAAAATTTATCGATGGAGTTTCGGCTGTGGGCAGAACAGTTAACAAATCTTAATATTTCTTAATATGTGCTGATTGATAGGAAAGATGTGAAGTTATATATTTTTTAAATAAATAAACGGCATGCTTACTTTGACTTCCTGTGTGTGAATTGTAACAGATCAGCGTTTTTGATACATTTTTTAAAATTGCGAACCGTTGGCGGGGAAAACCCGCTTTTATTGGCGTGTTTTGGTTATGGTTTGTTCAATATAGCTGTACAGTCTCATGAAGTATGTAGTGTATGTTATTGCTGAGTGTTATTAATGATTAACTAAACAACAATGGGTGATTACCTACGAGAACGGTATGTTTTTTACATTATTCTACCAACTTGAACTAACCAAAATAAGTATTTTCAGGTATTTGAAAGATGTGGAATTTTATAGCCACAATAACAAAACACTACAGCGATCAGCAAGCACAACATCTCTCATAGCAGATGCATCTACTAAAACTACTAAAATCACAAACCCAGAAGATGTAAAAGATCTTTTCCATATCAGTATGGACCTGCTTACATTCAAAAATAATGCCATCCATGTTTGTAAATATATGCTACAGTCTTTCGAAGGACAGATTGAGCCATTCTTCAATACACCTGAAGAAGCAATACTTCATATACAATCACTTGATGAAGTCTGGAGGACACATTGGAAGGAACATTTCTTGTTCTTGGAGCATGAATTGGGTGAACTGAATAAAAAGTTCATAGATTCATATAGAAACAAACAAAACCAGGATAATATGAATGATATTGATGAGTGCATCCATATGATTGAACCAGATTTATCATCGACAGATGATGAATGGTTGATTGAGATTCCAGCAAGTCGACTACAAGAAATGAAAAACTTGTTAGAGATAAATACATCTTCTGAACAAGATGAAAATGGTTTATCAATCGAGAAAAAACAAAATGGCAGTACAGTAAACATGAATTTAAATGGGAATGCTTGTACAATCAAGGATTCATCACCTTCACCTTCAAAATCAACCAAAGACAAAATGACTGAACAAATGAATATTGCTGTTCTAGATGAGATTCCAGACAATGATTCCCTATCGAGTTGTGATATCAGTTTGAATATATCACGCCCTGGTACTCCCATCATTCCCAAATCCAGTGTTATTCGAATATCATACACTGATGATCAGGCGAAGAAACACTACATCAATAAATATTATGTGCAGGATGATGAGTTGTATGTGAGGATTCCCATGAAAGAAAAATTATTGACTGATGAATACTCAAGGTATTATTAAGAACTTTTCCTAAACCAACTAATATTTAACTACCTTATGATTATTTTAGTAAAAAAAGAAAAGTTGTATCAACATCAGAAGATAGCAGCACTTCATGCAGTGAATCAATCAGCAGTGGTTTAACTGAGCTGCTAGGAATAAAAAAGAAAAAAAGGAGACGAATTAAATCAATTTCGACAACTACGTCATCTTTATCACCAACTTCCAAGACCGACAGCATTCACTCTTATCATTCAGACGATAATTCAGAGACTCAATCCAGTAATACCCAAAGCAGCGATGAAAACATACAGAATGTTTTAGATCAAATTCCAGATTGTAGTGATTCAGACTCCAGCAGTTGTGTTTGCCTTGATGATGTATATTCTGATGTAGATACACAGGAGTTAAAAGGGAAGCCTAAGTATAACAAAATGAAACCAGAAAGGACATCTCGAAGGGCTACCTGGATGAATGATCCACTACTCAAGCCTATGATGTTTAAAATGTATGAATTAAGTACCGACGAAGAAGATAATACGGAGGACAAAATGGAGGATGTAAAAGAAGATTATAATGAAAAGCCATGTTTAAGCACTTCTTCTGAAGAAGACAACAAAAGTAATAAACCAGTGTACATAAATGACAGTGATTCATCTTCGGATGTTGAATTTGTGTCTTCAATGCATCAACAGACGCCGCCAGCTGAAGGCGATAGTACAATCAAAGGCAGACGAAACATTAAAAAGATTCTCACTGAAGCAGAGCTCAGCAAGGAAACGAAAAAGGTACAGGAGTTGGAACGCGAACGTGTTGAACGTTTAATGAAAAACGCCCAGTCAAAACCACAAAAGGACGATTTTGTATTAAATTCAAATGAAGATGATAATTTACACGTGACTGTACATCCAAAACTAGCCGGGAAACTCCTCGCACATCAACGTAAAGGTGTACAGTTTTTATGGGACAATTGTTATGAGAGTGTTCAACGTTTACAAAATGGCGACGAGGGTTCCGGATGCATTTTAGCGCATTGTATGGGTCTTGGCAAAACATTTCAGGTATATAATCGAAAATTTACATGAAATCAACTTATTCTGATATGTTTTAGGTGGTGACTTTTGTTCATACATTGTTTAGTCACCCTGTAACGGATCTAAAACGCGTGCTGATTCTATCTCCACTGTCAATCGTTGAGAATTGGCAGCGAGAATTCGAGGAAGCAGCGAAACTCATCGCTGAGCCGCAAGAAATTAACATTTTCCTCGGCGGCACTGCAAGGGACAGCACAACAGTTAAAATCAGCACTGTACATAGATGGCACATCGTTGGTGGCGTGCTTATCATCAGTTATGATTCATTCATGGCGTTGGTGAAACGCGATGAGCGCGCAATTGACAAATGGCTGCTCGATCCGGGTGCAGATTTAGTCGTGTGTGATGAGGGTCATCTACTTAAGAAGCCAACAGCACGTCGTACGATCGCCATTGGCATGGTGGCCACCAAACGAAGAATCATCCTCACTGGAACACCAATGCAAAATCATTTAGATGATTACTTTTGTATTGTAGGGCTGGTCAAGCCGAACTTCTTCGGCACCGAGCGTGAATATCGCAATCGATTTGTGAATCCAATTCAAAATGGCCAGTTCGTGAATTCAGAACCGCATGATATTAAGTTAATGAAAAAACGTAGCCATGTTTTACACAAGATGACGCGGCATTTTATTCAGCGGTATGAAGAGAAAGAATTATTACCGTACCTGCCAACCAAATTAGACTACGCAATCAAGATTGAGATGACTGACAAGCAGATTGAATTGATTCGAGAGTTTTTGAAGATATGCAACTTTACTAACCTGTTTTCGAATGTTGCGGTGCTTCGCGGCATATTCTCTCATCCATATTTGCTACAAATGCAAGCAATGGCTGTGAGTAATCTTCATTTACATTATTTTAATACATTGTATAATACGGTCTTATTTTAGTTGGAAAAAAACAAATATAAGAAGAAACCTGTAGCTGTGGGTGCGGGCGATGAAGAAATCATAATCCCTGAGGTCATTAAAGGTGACTGGTTTAAATTACCGGAAGATGCAGCAACAAATATCAATTACGGGCCCAAGTTACAAGTCATGATGTCGATTATAAAAGAAACAATGGCGCGTAATGAAAAAATCCTGGTTTTCAGTGTTTCGCTGCTTGAATTAGATCTGATTGAAAAGTTCCTTGGCATGGATCCCACCTGGGTGCGTGGTAGAAGCTACGTGCGCATTGACGGCTTCGTCGATGTTAACCATCGAGCGAGATATTGTAAACAATTCAACAATCCAACCAGTGGACTTAATTTAATGTTACTCACACAGAGGGTAGGCGGATTGGGTTTGAATTTATTCGCAGCAAACCGTGCGATTCTCATGAATATCTCCTGGAATCCAGCGGATGATACGCAGAGTTTGTTTCGCATTTACCGCCTGGGACAGTTGAAAACATGTTATGTTTATCGCTTGATTGCAATGGGTACTACCGAAGAAGTTATTTATGAAAGATCCATCACGAAGCAGGCGATTGCCAGCCGCGTCATTGACGAAAACACATTATGCGCCATTTTCAAGCATCGCAGTTGGCAGCCATGTATCGTTGTGATCTGGATAAATCAGGCGAACGGCGTTTGCCCAAACCACCGAGCGATACGCTCTTGGGTAGTGTACTTACCAAACATCAATGTATTTATACTTATCATGATCACAACGCCATGTTGGAAAATTTACCGGATGAAGAGCTGGATGAGATTGAGATGAAGCTAGCCTGGGAGGAATACGAGAAAGAAAAAGATAGTGAGTACATTTTTTTAGAGACCGACCGAAATTTTGGTTTCGGTTTCGGCCGCATCGAAACTCACCTTTCGTGAATTGTCGTGCGTCGCTCGGCTAACTTCGCGGCAAATGGCGGTCGTTACTTTCCATCTCAATTCGCTCATAGAAGTTTAAATTAATATTATATTAAGTATCAAGTGACTAAACGGGGACTTTACTCCCAAAATGGATTTTGTGTGTAAAAAATGTGGAAAAACTGGCGATGTGTTGGTAAAAGTAGAAAAATATTTTCGGTTTCGACTAAAATCCAGTTTCGGTCGGACTCTAAATTTTTTATACATTTTAGTATCCAGATTATGATTGGGTAATAATTACATTTTTCAATTACAGATATATACCCAACACTATCATCTTCCTACGTGCCACTATATGCAGATCTGGCTGCAGGCCCATCAAACAGAGCTGTCCAGTCAAATGCGGAAGAATCAAAAGGTAAAAACTCGATAAATCAAACAAAACAATGCAATTTACTCGTTTTCATTTAGCTATTCCAGCCACAATAGACACATTGAAGAATAAAACGATATATTTCGAGTGTAATTCATATACGAAAGGCGGAAAAATCCTAGCGGTGTTCAATGAACGCGGAAAAATCACAAACAACTTGGATGACCTAACGAATGCGCAGATCAGAACCGCCGTGAGACTGTGCACGATGCAGCCGCATATCTTCAACTCCAATTCTTATGTCATCGAACGCAATGGAATGTTCTTTGATAGAGATAGAGAGAATACAATTCCACAACGCAACAGAAATATCAACGAACCGGAGATCTGATGAAAAAAGCGACCATGACTTAGTATTAATCAAGTTACTTTGATTCAAGAAGACATTTTATTATCTTTTTTGTTTTTATATTAAGAGTTTAATTTTCTTATTTCTTTTTGTGTGTTTTCTCACCGCGTCGCCGCTTGTTAAGCGGGTTGCGTGGATCGTAGATCTCGAACCAATCATCGTCTTTTGTGCTTGCATCCTTTGCTAGCACTGGTGTATCTGAAACAAATCTCAACTTGTGCGCAAGCCAAGTCTTTTCATCATCTATATCAACATCTACATCTGTTTTAGATGCTTGATCATTACTCTGTTCTTCTTCATCTTGTTCCTTAGCTTTGTTGAGTTTGTTTTTAAATTTATTCAACAAACTTAGCGTGAAATCTTCACGTTGTGATCCTTTTTTAGGCAGATCTTTTGATTTTTCTTTGTATAGGTTATGTGTGTCTTTATATTCTTTAAACTGCTCTTTGTGAGCTTCTTTTTTCTCTTCTTCTTCCTTTTCTTCAGTGCGTTTGAGTTTATTTTGATGATATTCACGTTTTACGGACTCAATCTGCTTCTGGATTTCTTCACTAAAGAAAATTTACATGTTTATTGTTTGTTTAACAATAATTTGTGATTTTACTTACTATTTTCGTTTCTTGTGCTGTACATGTTCATCTTCCTCTGGGTAAACATCGTCATCATCTGCTACGATCTTCTTTTTCTCTATTTTTTTGTTAGTTGATTTGGTTTTGCTGCTGCCAGCTTTGAGTTTGTTTCGAATCGCCTGTAATCTTTGTTCTGTAGCTTCAGGGTTGTCAGAATCTTCAGAATGTTCATTATCTGATGAATCTTCATTGATTTCGGGTTTGTTATCCACTGATTCATCAACGATTGATTGTGAACTTAATTTCGGATCATCTACATCATAAAAATATTGAATATTTTGTTAAATATGCATAAAAACTATTTTACCTAGAACATCATGTGTAGATTTTCCTTTCCCTGCGTATCTCTCGTTTTCCCTTGCATTTTCTTCCTCGTCTTCTTCAGCTTCAGTTCCAAAAGACAATAACTTAAAGTTTTTCACACCTTGTCTCTTCTCTTTCTTCTTTTTTGGTTCTTTTAATGCACATTCTTTCACTCTGAGGTTCAATATCAGGGAAAGGATTATTCAACACTTCAGCTTTGATGATTTTATGAGGATATTCTGGCCTTTCATTCTTGATAAATCCTTCCTCTAGTTTCAACATGTTGAAAATTGTATCTCCACCAACTTTGCCAAAAATGGTGTGTTTGTTGTTAAGTTCTGGAGTTGCTCCAAGTGTGAAGAAAAACTGTGAAGCATTATCATTCTTCCCAGCATTTGCCATAGCAAGCAGACCTCTCTGGTGAATCTAAGCCTCTGGTGGAATTCATCTTCAAATGTGCCTCCATAGATTGAGTCACCACCAGTGCCATCCCCATTTGGACAACCTCCTTGGGCTATAAAACCCTTTACAACTCTGTGGAATATCAATCCATTGTAATATCCTTCCATGCATAGCTGGATAAAGTTCCTGCATGTCTTTGGGGCTTCTTTTGACCACAATTCAATGTCTATATCACCCACAGTGGTTTTCAACAGGACCTAAAAGGTGTTTTAGGGTAAATTATAAAAGAAATATGTTAAATTATGAATAAAATTACCTTTCCTGACGTCGGAGGCTCTAAAATATAGATGTTACTCATGTTGAACTATGTATTTATCAATGCAATCACTAAATATTTGTAAACATTGTGTTTTTACAGGCCCTGTATATGATTCTTTAAATTTTAGGTTAGGTTAGTTTTGTGTTGCGTATATTTTCCACTTTCAAAAAAATCAATGCATATTTATAATTTATTATTTCTTGTTCATGTTATACATGTACAATATAATATAATATTTATATTACTATAAAATGTGTTTTTAAAACGATATATAAAAACACTCGCAGTGTAGTTGTTTTCCCACCAGGAAAATGTTTTGTTCAAAATGTCTGCACTCAGTGCGAGATTTTTTCAAAAACACAACTTTTCAATGTTATCATTATCTTGCTGCATCTAATCTGCACTGGACCGAGCGTATATTCTGGTTTGTTTGTATCACTATTGTTTCGGTAAGTTTTAAACTTCTCCAAAACAAAAATATTTAAATATATAAATTTAAAATTTAGGGATATGGAATAATGTTAATGTGGCGTTCACTCTACGCCAACCTAACAAACTCAATCAATCTCTCAGTGGATACCATGTATCTTGGATGGACAAATGATCTCCCAGCCGTGGTTTTCTGCGAGAGACCACGCAACATAACCTCATATGTAGACTTCCCACAATTCATCCCACCAGAATCGGACCTCACTGAAACATCATTTTTTCCATTTGCAAAAGAATTCATGTATTTTGAACCTGGTATGTCTTTGACAATGGATTGTTTCAAGAAAGAAAAATGGCTGCAAACAACTCCCACAGACCCAAACGAAGTACAAGAATGGCAAATATTGAAAAAAGCATGTAATACAATGCGCACCAACGTCACACGCTTCAATAATCTGCGTTATACATGCACAGATATAATGAGGAAATGTTACTGGAAGAACGTAGAGTTTAATTGTTGTTCTCACTTTCAACCAATGCAAACGATTTATGGCCGGTGCTACGCTATCAATTCCATGACCACCAAGTAAGTTATTTTAAACAAAACAAACAACAAAACAAAACAATAAACAATTGAAATTATTTCTTGATTGTAGAAGCACACCGTTTGTTTTGACAGCGAAATCTTCTGAAATGTTAACGTTGAGCGTCCATTTTAAAGTCGACAGTGAATGGATTCACACTTTTGTCATCAGTCGTGAAGAAAACATAGCGTACAGCCAATCAAAAGTGTTTGAAACTCCGTTTATAGGCTCATTTCAAACCGGAGATGTTTACATCAAGTTCAAGGTAAAAAAAATAACCTAACATTTTTCTTTTAATTATTCTGTATCCTAACCTATTTAGAATACTATCAATGATAAAAACATGCGTAGTATCCCGCTGAACATCCGCAAATGCCGATTTCCAGAGGAAAACATACTGCGCATGTCTCGTGTATACAGCTACACCGCATGTATTGTTGAAAACATGGCTCGACTGCAGTTAGAAATATGCAACTGCACACAATACTTTTTACCAGCACGCGCAGATGCTGCTAAGTTCTGCTCCAACCTAGATCAAATCCATTGCCTTGTTAAAAACAACCGAGAAATACTAATCGGAGCTGCAAACAGTAACTGCATGATTTCTTGCGTGGAAAATGTGATTACCTACGTTGGTAAATCAACATCTAATTCATCTGCTGAACTGGATTCAAACGAATACGAAACAATTCTTAATTTTCATTTCTACCCGTCAAAGATGCGATATTATCGACGTGTGATGCGTGATTTGGTCGATTTGATCGGTAAGAAACATAAACTTCAATAAAATTTTCATAAAATTCACTAAAATCTATATAAATATTTATAGTTAATGTTGGTGGCATTGGATCACTGTTTTTCGGCGCTAGTATCATTACAATCATCGAAGTTATTTACTACATGTGCATTAATCCTTGGATTAGACAAAATATGCAAGTAGAAGTCGAAGAAAACTCAAATACGACCCAACTTGATGATATTCAGTCAACTACAGTTTCCTACAGTGATATTTTAGCGAAAATTCGACGTAGAAATGTTGTAGTTCCCTATGTGAATTGAGGTTATGATTCAATTATGGTTATGACTGCGTGATTTACACAATTTAAGCATTCTAATATCTATTTTTCATTTATCTCATCGTTTTCTTCAATATAATCTTTCTCATCAGCTAAATATTCATAAAAGTCATACTTTTTCAACTCATTCTCTCGCTTGTTTCTCCACTCTTCTTCGAAATAATCTAAATCAGGGCGATCATTACGATCTTCTTTCTGCATTTTCTGTCGCATCGTGAGGCGTTTATTCAAGAAATCCCTGAATGCATCGCGTTGTACACGCATTGATGGGTATGAAATCGGTTCCTGATTGATTTCATTCGCTAATAAACCAATATTTGTCGAGTTTTCGCTGGTTTTTCGATGTAAACCTTGTGATTTCTGAATGTTTCTCATCACACGCTGCATTATATCAGCACGGTCTAAACCCAGCACGTTTTGTGGCATTTCTGGAGCATCTAGTTTGATATCTTGTTCAGCTGTTTCATCCGATGGTTTAATTTCGTCAAGTTTTTCGATTTTTTCACGCAAAGTGAACTCCAATTTCGTTTGAAGTTCTAATTCTTTCTTTAAACGACTTGCTTGATCCACAGGTTCATGTTCTTCACCATAATCTGCTTGTGCTAATTTGTCATCTAATAACTTTAGCAGTGTGTAATGATTATCTTTAAAATAATATAAAATTAATGTTTTTATTCTTAAAACAAGTATTTCATGTTTTTACCTTTAACAAATTCTATCTTTGGCACAATACCCACTACATGCAATTGTGTTAATTCATGCCTCAGTGCAAAAGCATGTGATTTTAAAATATCTTCAATGTTCTCTACTAATTTATCAGATCTTGCAAGCCAGTAAACTTTGACAAACTGAAAATCTGTTGATACTTTGACCTGTAAAACAATCCAAATGATTCTTTGAGTTTTATTAATACTATTATGGTATAAATATATTATACCCTGTTAATTTCTATGCCATGTCCTGTAAAAGCATGTGCATAAGTTCCAGTTGACATTAAATCAGTGATGTGTCTCATGAACAGTTTGTTTAACACATTCATTCTTTTGCTGTTGACTGCCTTCTTGCCATCTCCTGTGATTGCTCCCAAAGATTGGGCTGCTGATAAAACGGGCTTCTCTTCAACAATGTATTTTCTAAACAATTATAAAAATTAATTCATAAATAGACACAAAAAAGGAAACAAACTTTTGTTTTCTGGGTTTTGTCATCATTTTCTTCATCATTCGACCTACGCCATGAAGAGTACTCGATGTAGACAAACATCGTATGTGATTTGTTACAATAACACTACTTAACATTTTATTTAATAATAAAATATAAACTAGAAATATTCAAGTTTTGTTTTGCGGTGGATTGTAGAAATCTGTGGTTATAGTTGGGTACTACTCTAGCGGTCGACTTTGGAACTAAAGTTTATGTACCTGATGTCATTCAAGTCAAATATTTGATTAAATCGTAAACTATCACCAGATAACACTAAATAACTTAAATATATAATATTTGTTTAAGAAATTTAACTATAATATTCAAATGAAGTTTTCTTTTTATTGTTTTCTGCTTTGCAAACATTAATTATATTAAATCTGTTTTAAATTTCCTCTTGCGTCAATCCCATGCGCATGCGCAGCATAGCCCGACCGTAGTTTAGCGAAACGGGCGAACGGTTTGTTTATGTCAGTTCTATTTCTGTCCGTTTTCTGCATTCTCCGTTAGAATTTTTCCGATATATGCACGAGAAACATTTGCGCGGCGCAATACGCATCAGTGAAATTCACCGACGGCCCTATCCATCCACGAATGTTGAGTTGTTGTTGGTCCGACGGCGGCGATACGAATAAAGGTGAGTCAGAAGACATACACACATGCAACTGTACCATCACTGCCTCCCTGCGCCCAACAGCCCTTTATATACTGCGCAAACTGCGATTGTTTACACGTAAAAATTCCGTCGACAACGCCCAGCATGCTCATTACGCGCATCATTACGCATACATCTACTAGAAATACCCTTACAGCAAGTTCTCGGAAGAATGAATGATAACGTTTCTTGGAATTTCCTGTCTTGTTTCTGTATATGTGTATATCGGAATGATTGGTTGTTTCTGTGTTGGTGCATCGTCAAATCGTCTATCCCCGCCTTAACTTCGGGCGCCATTCGTATTGTCATGCTGGTCCATTCATAAACGCGACTTGAATTTATCACAACCGACAAAACCTTCATGTTTGAAGCCACCGATGGTGATGATTGTACCCAATCCAAGCATTGTGGGTGTTTACATTACATATAATACTCGGTTGGTTTCGTAAACGTGCCGGTTTTATTTTTGCAGATCAGTTTCTAGCGTCAATTCAAGCGTGTCGCGGTCGTGTGGGACGAGGCGACGAGACATGATAGCGGCCATTTTGCGTTGCTCTGTTGTCAGATAGCTCGCAAGCGGGCCGCAACCAGCAGTATACCGGGTGTTGGCGCAGTTCACAAACCCGCCGCATCGATAAAAAGCTCTAATTAACGTTGATCAAGCATAGGTAATCTCAAAAAAACAAGCGTGTGGTTTCGGGTGCGTGAGAAACGCAGTCTACTGCGTGTGTGTTTGTTGTGTGTGTATGTGAGAGCGAGTGTGTACTTGGCATCGCCGCTAACGTCACTCGTTCGGTATTTGCATGAGT
The DNA here is from genome assembly GCF_025399875.1 of Dalotia coriaria. Lineage (NCBI taxonomy): Eukaryota > Metazoa > Arthropoda > Insecta > Coleoptera > Staphylinidae > Dalotia > Dalotia coriaria. Next base: position 250,268 of record NW_027045451.1, read on the forward strand.
GGCCCGCCGATCTGTTGAATCCAGTTCGAGAGTCGTGTGTAACTGTTTTCTCCGCGTTGCTCTGTGCCCGCAGGTCCGATGGCTACAATCCGCAAAAAGCTGGTGATTGTGGGCGACGGCGCGTGCGGTAAGACCTGCCTGCTGATCGTCTTCAGCAAGGACCAGTTCCCCGAGGTGTACGTGCCCACCGTGTTCGAGAACTACGTCGCCGACATCGAGGTGGACAGCAAACAAGTCGAGCTAGCGCTATGGGATACAGCCGGGCAAGAAGACTACGACCGCCTGCGGCCGTTGTCCTATCCGGACACCGACGTCATCCTCATGTGCTTCTCGGTGGACTCGCCCGACTCCCTCGAGAATATTCCAGAGAAGTGGACGCCCGAAGTGAAGCACTTCTGCCCGAACGTGCCGATTATTCTCGTTGGGAATAAGAAGGATCTGCGTAATGATCCGAATACCATCAAGGAGCTGTCGAAGATGAAGCAGGAGCCGGTCAAGCCGCAGGACGGGCGCGCCATGGCCGAGAAGATCAACGCGTTCGCATACCTCGAGTGCTCGGCGAAGAGCAAGGAGGGCGTGCGCGAGGTGTTTGAGACGGCGACGCGCGCCGCCCTGCAGGTGAAGAAGAAGAAGAGGCGCGCGTGCGTCCTCTTCTGAGCACACCACACACCATACACACAACACACCCGAGCAGTGCTTTTCCAAGCATATTTTATATATACATATATATTATCTTTATTTCTCTTTGAAAAGTAAAACTAAAAACACACACAAACACTTACACACACACACAATTTACCCGAACAACAACAACAAACGTATGTGGAGCGCATGCGCGAATGCAAGTAACTGAAAAAAAAGCAAAACATTTAAAAAAATCCAATCAATTATTATCAAACGCAGAGAATACGACCACAAGTGTTCCGCAAAGCGCATTAAATGTTACACGTATTTTACAAAGTGCCACATACTAATTATTAGAAAAGAAAAACAAGAAAAATATGCGTGCGGTAAAGATGGTGGAGTCTAGCTAGCTGGGGGTGAGGCGCATGCGCGTGCGGGGAGCAGTTATCATGTTATAACTCTACACTATATATTTATATTATACATTTGTATATCTGTCCATTTTGTAATGAATGCTGCACAATGACGCGAGCGTCGTAAATGTAAAACTACCAAGTGGCTTCATATTCATATATTCGTTGTAATCGTGTTGTCGTGTGTAATAATGTACATAAATGTTTCCTCAGATTTAACACTAAACTAAAAAAAACCTTGTGACGCTACAACTGAAACTTCTAAAACAAACTAAATTAGGCGTATTTTAAGTAAGATGAGACACACGCAGAAACTAAAACAATGACGGTGCTAGCAACGCTCTCCTCCGCTCGCCGCCGCTGCCGCCCCCCAAAACCTCGGGTGTATTATGAACAAGATGAACAAACCCCACGTTACGATTTTTGCACAAAAATACCTACAACTCAAATGTTTTTCATTGTATCTGTCAAATACCCAGCGCCCTCTGTCGGAGACTTCCAATTTTAATGTTTATTATTTAAGTTCTGACGTTTCTTCGCCTCTTGTTCTTCGTTATATATATAAATATATTAATCATAAGTATAAATTAACAAAAGAAAAATAATAAAAAAAATGAGAAAACTATTTAACGCACGAAGGAAACCGATCAGTTTGTGTTAACAATTGCGATTGAAGAACGATTAATTATCATTATGTTATTAAACTTTGTGTAAAACATGGCAACAAGATGATGGAAAGAGAGAAATTAATCTTGAGCAAAATTGTACATTAGCATTATTACTAACTAAACTTAACTTCTAAGTGTATCGCGTGTTGCCTATCATGATGAGGAGAAAAACAACCAACCAAAACATTACTATATAACAAACAAAAAAAATGATAAAGGGAAAATATTCGATGTAATAGCTTTAACTTTTCCAATACGTACACACGGATCTAACTTGTAACCTTTGGAAGGAAAGGTTTTCATATAATATTTTTGCCTTTTTAAAAACGCCTGCGACTTGTTATTTTAGCGAACCCAGCACGTTTTTTAAGGTTATATTTTTCCTCAGTAGCAAAATTCGATATAAAACATATTAACGGTACAAATATATCAACATTTGGGGGTTAAACTAGTGGAATACTCGTAGAAAAATACTATAACAGTAAGAAACAACGCGTCTGAATGTTCAGTCGGGTGTGTACATCGCATCCGCATTGTTTGCATCCTCTGCATACGCCTGCTCATCAAAAATTAACTCTAGTTGAGCTTTTCTTGACACTGAAATTAATTTAACATCAAAACAATCGTTATTATTTCAAAATTATTTAACTTACAAGGTTCAGCACACAATGAGAAGACTTCCGCCTCACTCATACCTTTTGTAGCCTCATTAAACACCTCACAATCCTTGTCAAAGTTTTCCAAAAACTTATCAGCAGGTTCTCCATACTCAAACAATCCCCTCACTTTTTTTAGAATCTCATCAGCAGTTTCACGTATTTTACTCGCATCCTCTTCGAATTTCTCCACTTCTTTATCCTCCAACATCCACTCCCTGATATTACCAACGTATTTCCCGAGGCGGACGATTGTATCAACAAAAAACGAGCGCTTCTTCAAAGATATTGCTTCGATTGTTGAATCTAACAATTGTTTCATGTAGGTTAATGCGTCTTGTGTTTTTGCCTCTTTGAGGCCCAAACACTTCTTAATTTCGATTAATAATTTAAAAACTTCCATCTCGCGTTGCAGCCATTGTAGTTTAGACTTTTTATACGCAACTAGGGATGAATTTGTCTCACTGACAACGTAATCATCGTCACAGTTGAGTGTTTTGATGAAGCGATGATCGGAAATGTCTAAATTACCAACTTCTATCTCTGCTTTCAACTCTAAAACAATAATTTTATATATTTTTTATTCTGAAAGCGAAAATATTAATTACCTAGTAATTCTTGGACTAATTTTGCTTCGGCTATTGCTCTGTCATATTCCGAACGGAAGATATCCAATGGTTGAGGATGATAAATAAGGCCACAGTAATTATCAGCGCCGATTTTGATCGGAAGCACTTTTAATCTGGAATCATCTGCGTTGTCCAGTGATATTGCATCGGGTTTGTTGATTTTATAAAAATGACTATTATCTTGCACGCGTTCAGCCTACAAAACAAAATAGACATTAATTATTAATAATAATGAAAAATATAAAAAGATTAAATTTACATAAGTCGTAATAGCAGTCAGGTAAATATCAGGTAACAAATTGACATCTTTTACGTTGATTTCTCCAGTATAATACGGATTTTCTTTAATTTCTTCTTTTGTTTCATCGGTTTCTTGTTTATCAATAGTTTTTGGTTCATTTTTAGGTATTGCCTCGGTAATCTCATCGATTTTTTCACCATCAGGGTGAAAATTCTTGTCATTGTCATGTTCTGGATCATTATTAGTTTCCTCAGTCTTTGTTTCTTCAGTCATTGGTAAATTAATTTCAGTGTCTATATTTTGGCTGTTTGTGTTCTCGTTTTGAGACTCATCGTGGTTATGATTGGCATCTTGTAGTTTAATCCGTTTGCTGGATGCTGTCGGTGTGTCCGATGACTTTTTACCCGCGTTTGATTGCCGTTTACGTTTGTTTCCTTTCGTTTGTGCGCGTTGTTCCTCTGGATGTTCTTCATCCAAAGCATTTGGATTGCCATCTGTGCCTCCATCTTTTGCAATATCTAATTCTATATCTTTTATTGCTTCTGCGTAGAATTTTCTCTTCTGCATGGGGAATTTGTGCTTATTGGTTAGGTAATAAAACACATTGTCTTGTTTCAATGTGCCACTACAATACAAATCATGATAATTATAACTGAAATTATTGTTTGAGAATGTTTTGTACACTGGCACCATCACTACAAGCTCTAAACGTGATAGTCGGCGGTTACAAAAGTTTTTCTAGGACTGTTAAACAACTTAAAACTAAATAATTTGATAGTTTCAAGCGATTTATAGTCCAAAATGGTTGCATTTCTTGATATAAACTTGCTTACGTTTCATTTGTGCCATAGAAAACCACGCCGTATCGTTTGCCATTCACAGAAGTCACCTTAGAAATAATTGGGATTAGTTTAAGAAGTTTTATTTATTTGAATTAGAAGCAATTCAATATTTGTTAACTTACTCTTGCTGGCCATGCGGGATATCCCTTCACTTTGCCGAAGACTTTGTCGTCTACTTTGAATCCAACCATGTTTATTGCTTATGTGAGGAAGACCATTCGATTAATACACAGAGACAATGGAATGATGAAAAATAGTGCTGATGGAAATGTGCAAACAAAATTCTGGTTTCAGCGGTTATGTTTATTTGGCGCCAGTTAATCGCAGTTATTTACCTATATTCGTTATTTACTGAGTATCCCTCGGTAGCATACATAGTGTGAAGTAGTTCTGTACATATCCACCAGGCGTCGCTTTTATAAAATTCAATTTTTAAAATTAAAAAAAATTGAATTTAAGAGATATTTACAAATTTATTTGCCAGAGACTAATGCAGATTCTATTTAAAATGATTTATTTACTATAATTATGTTTTTATTATTTAAGAAAACAGTAAATTAAATAAATTGCGAGATTTTCGCACGTTCCACATGTACACCTGACGTTTCTGACGTGTGCGCCGTGTGTGCATTCATCATAACCTTTAAAAGGTTGACGAGATTGACTCACCGGCATAGATCATTGCATCACGGTCGTGTTTTCCACATTTCCTACGAAAATGTGGACTATAACGACCAACGAGAACAACCCGGCGACGTTAAAACTCGTCGTGGCGTTTAATTACGCGCAGAAATCTGATTATAAATTGGAAATATTTACACCAGCTGGTATGTAATACAACTACCACAATTAAAATACCGTTAGTTGACTCGCAACTTAAAAATCTTTATAATTAATATTTTTTATTAGATAAATCGCGTCCATCTCAACAACGTCTACCTGTGGTGCAAATTAACGAAGATCTTCGTTTGTTTTCATCAAATGCCGTGCTACAACTTCTTGGGTTGTGTAAACCTGAAGATGAAAAAGTATCCCTAAAATGGTTGGAGTTTGAGGCAAGTCAACTTGCTCCTAGTGTTGCATTGGCCATTGCTGGTAAATCAGCAGCACACAAACAAAGTTTGTTGAGTTTGCTGAAGGTCCTAGAAGGTTATGCAACTTCTTATACAAGCAAAGTAAGTTATAAAAGTTTAAAATCATATTTTAACATTTTTTAACTTAAAATTATTATTATTAAATGATCACAGGCAGTTTTATTACATGACATTGCACTTTGGTCAACTTTATACCCATTGTTGAGTGATCCATCATTAAAAAAGAATATCTGGACACTTTTGATAATCTAACAAAATGGCTGACAAAGTTATCCAAAGAAAAACAAATGCAAGATGCTTTGGCAAAATACAAACTCACGCCAGGTTTAGTATCAATCCAAGCACTCTTAACAGGTGCTAAATATCCAACTTCTATTGTTCCACCAACTTCAACAACTCCAACAGAGGAAGTATCTGTAACACCTGAAGAATTATCAGCAGCCAAAACCGCCTGGTCTGCTGTGGGTAAACTTCCCCAGCCCAAAAAAGAAGTCAACCCAGTATTACCCATCAAAGGAGAACGAAACATTTTAATAACCGCTGCACTGCCCTATGTGAATAATGTACCACATTTAGGTAATATCATCGGATGCGTGTTATCCGCGGATGTTTTCGCTCGTTTTGCAAGATTATGCAATTGGAATACACTGTTTATCGGTGGTACAGATGAATATGGTACCGCAACGGAAACAAAAGCCTTAGAAGAAGGCTTAACACCTAAACAAATCTGTGATAAATATTTCGAAATTCACAATAATATTTATCGCTGGTTTAACATCGGGTTTGATTATTTCGGGCGAACAACAACCCCGGAACAAACAGTTGTTGTTCAAAACATGTTTAAAACATTGAACGACAACGGATTCATGGAGACACAATCCGTTGAACAATTATTATGTGAAAAATGCAATAGATATCTTGCTGATAGATTCGTTGAAGGTGGTTGTCCACATCCAGGGTGTAATTATGAAGATGCACGTGGTGATCAATGTGATGGTTGTGGTAAACTCGTGAATGCTATCGAATTGAAGAATCCACGATGCAAGGTGTGTCGCAATGCGCCTGTTATGAAAAATTCTGAGCAGTTTTTCTTGCAATTGAATAAACTGGAACCTTTATTACTAAATTGGATGAGAACTGCTCCGGATGGCTGGACGAACAACGCCAAGGTGATTACAAGGTCATGGATGAAAGAAGGTTTGAAACCTCGTTGTATTACTAGGGATCTCAAATGGGGTGTGCCTGTACCCATGGATGGTTACAGGGATAAAGTGTTTTATGTTTGGTTTGATGCTCCGCTAGGTTATGTTTCCATTACTGAAAGGTATACGAAACAATGGGCCAAGTGGTGGAAGCCTGAAAAGGCTGTGAATGTTGAATTGTTTCAATTCATGGGCAAGGATAACGTGCCGTTTCATTCGGTTATGTTTCCGGGGTGTTTGCTGGGAGCTAATGAGGGTTGGGTGTTGGTTAAACACATCATGGCGACGGAATATGTTAATTATGAAGATGGCAAGTTTTCAAAGTCGCGAGGAGTTGGAGTTTTTGGTAATAATGCGCAGGATACTGGTATTCCTAGCGATGTTTGGCGGTTTTATTTATTGTACATTCGTCCGGAAGTCGCCGATTCAAGTTTCAGCTGGACGGATTTAGCTACGAAAGTTAATTCCGAGTTGTTGAATAATCTCGGCAACTTTTGTAATCGGTAGGTTTTACAGGAAACTGTAATTTATGGTAAAAACAATTTGTGTTTAAAAAATAACTTAATGTTTATTTTTTGGTTTATTTAGTGCGTTGGTGTTCACGGAGAAATTCTTCAACTCAATGATCCCCGAAATGCACCCAACCGACGACGATTTCAACGTGCTTGCGCTGTGCGCACGCGAATTACGAGCGTATTGTTTAGCGTTAGAGAAGACCAAGCTGCGTGATGGCATTCGTCACATTTTAGCCATTTCCAAGCACGGTAATCAGTACATGCAAGCCACGCAGCCGTGGGTGTTGCTAAAAGGCACCGATGAAGACAAGTAAGTGTTTTGTTCAGTTGATTGTTTACTTGTTTACTTATTGCCGATTGTTTTAATAGAAAACGTGCCGGTACGGTGATTGGCATCTGCTGTAATATTACCTGTTTGCTGGCCACGTTACTTTTCCCTTACATGCCGGATGCGAGCCGCGCTTTGCGGTCGCAGCTCGCTGCCCCGGCGGATAACTTCGTATTAACACCTGATAATACTGATATTGTTATGTTGATACCTGCGGGGCATAAAATCGGTAAACCTGCGCCGCTTTTTGAGAAACTAGAAACTGCCAGGGTTGATGAGTTGAGGCAACGATTCGGTGGGGTTCAGGAAAAACCTGCGTCTGGTGCTGCTTCAGATGATATTAAAAAATTAGAACAAGCTGTGCAGGAACAAGCGGATAAAGTACGCATTTTGAAATCAAGCGGTGTGGAGAAAACAAAATGGCAGCCAGAGGTCGCTATTTTATTGGATTTAAAGAAACAACTAGAAACTGCACAGAAAAGTGCTAAATCATCACCGAAAAAGACACCTGCAGCACAACCACAGGCCAGTGGTGATGTTGCATCATTAGAAAAAGCTGTACAAGCGCAGGGAGAAAAAGTCCGAGCGCTTAAATCCAGTGGTGCTGAAAAATCAACATGGCAACCGGAAGTTACCATCTTACTGTCATTAAAAAAACAACTAGAAACTGCGCAGACGCAAAACTCCACAAATCCAAGTGTGGACGTCAAAACCATCGAAGCCGAAATAGAAAAACAGGTTAAATACTTCAATCACTTCATTAATTTTATATAATTAATTAATAACACTAAATGTTTTCTGATTCAGGGTCAAGTGGTACGCAAATTAAAGGAAAGCGGTGCCACTAAGACCGAAGTGCAACCGCAGGTAGATATTCTGCTAGCGCTGAAAAAGAAATTAGCAACTGCGACAGGTCAACCACTTACAACTGGTGGTGGAAAATCGAAAGGTAAAAAGTAACACACTCGCACGGTTGTACACAAAACAACATTTAATAAAATTTAAATTAATTTACATACGGCTTGATCAAGAAAAAGATAAAAACTTATTTACGCGAGTCCACATTAAGGGTGCTCAATAACTGCCGCATCGTAGCACTTGTATAAGGACAACGCTTGTAGATTTTCATACAAACCGACTTATTTCTCCACTTTTCACCACTACGCGCCGCAAGATGAATTTGTTTCGTTGCCCAGTTACTACTCTCGACTTCTTTCGACTGCCTGAAGCAAAAAATAAGTAAAAATCAACAAAAAACACAAAATTTGTGTTTTTTTACTTAATAATATTAAGCATGATGGCTTCCTCCGGGTGCAAGTCTGCTTCCTCTGCTGCGACGATCTGACAAACATAACTGCGTGTACACGTGGATAAATCATTTTCCAAGACAGCTTCCCAGTTGATGTTGATGTTTACGGGATTATCTACGGAGCGTTTGGTGAGAAAACGATTCGCTAAACTTGCGACGCTGAAATTCGGGAATAATCCCTGCCCGCGGTCTTCGGATGTAGCTCCACTGCTTGCCCTCGCAACGTTATTCATCATCCAGAGACCGGCGAGGCCCAACAGGCCGAACATCATCATGCGAAAGTGCGCCGCCTTCGTCGCGCCAATCAGCAACGACAACAACACCAGTTTGATCATGGACGATCGCATCTAGGCACACACATACCACATGAAATCAGTGTAATAAATTTTATCTACCACGGGGAAAGTTGAATGCATAATGTATTATATACGAGGAAAGCGCGAACGCAAATAGTAAAAGTCCGATTTGGCATTGATCTTTGCGAAGTTCAAGTTAGGTTTCACTCTCACTTAGATTTTTCTTTGAATTTCTGTTAAAAAAGTTTGTGAAGTTTGATTTTTTTGTTGGAAAATTTAGTTTTTGTTTTAAATATTGTTTTCACTTACGTTTTGAGGAATATTTTGTTGTTTGAAGTTGAAGAAATAGTTTTGCGATGCAACCACTCGCCGCCGACGATCGAAATCTAATGAAATCTTGTCTGGTCGCGCGAAATTGCAACGGGATGCACTTTTACCGCGACTGGCGTTTAACGGGGGAAATGAAACCGAAAGTTTCACTTTTTCCCTATGCAGCGCAATGCATCGCGAGTGTGAGACGGATAATATCACAAGTTCAAGTGCTAGGACAAATTACCGTGCAATTTTCATGCAATTTGCGCAAATTATGCTTTTTAACGCATGGAAATACGCTCAAATCGATGCCAATTAACGTAATCATTCAGATTCGTGTCAGAAATTAGCTCTTCCGTTCATTTTTTCTTTTCCTAATAAGTTTCCAAGCATAATATAACATAACATTTGTTTAGACATGTATAGACAACGTATAAGGATTGGTGTATATTGTGTTGCCTATGTTAAACAATCAAAATTCGCCGTCACCGCAGCAGGTTTTTTCAACTTCAGCTGTTGCTCGCGCGCATGCCACGGTCGAACGCGCAGGACTCGATTACATTGTTACCATTACAAAATTGCCATTCCATTCAGTCACGCCAAGGCGCTCGCTGTTGTCGTACGCGCTTGCATTATCATCAACACCGGAGGACGGGGAGGCGTGTTGTGATAAACAAAAGCGGTGAAATTCCGATGTGCGAAGAGAACGAACACCGAAACACAGAGATTTGTTAGGATGTCGACCGCGTTGCTTGCCGTCGTCGCCGTGATCCTCTGCGTGCTGTTTCGCATGCTGAATGTACACAGCCAGCCTCAGAAGCCGGTCATCTGCTGCGGCGATGTTAACTTCCTGGACACCGTGAAGAAGATTGCACCGTTAATTCTAGAACCGTAAGTAAAACAAAACGTTTTTCATTTAATTTTAATTAATTTAACACAACTAAATAATTCATACTTTAAACACATTGTATGTTGTTGATCTTGAACTTGTACCGGTTGTACCCAAAGAAGGAAGTAAAGAGAAGTGGAGGATGAGGCATAGAAACACATTTTACAATGTACCGTTCTCCGCAAATATTTATCTTGTTAGATTTCGGATGGTTTAATGTTTAAACAAATAAACATTGCGCATGCGCGCTTGATTGCCGGTAATAAAGTAATTTGAATTTCGTAATCGTTATAAAATAATAATAACAATATCGAGTAGGCTGGAGGTTCAAGGCGCGTCGCGCTTGAATTCGCGCACGCAATCATCACGTGAAAACGACGCTCGCGATGCGAATTTATGCATGATTCATACCTACAGCGTACAATTAATCACGAGTATGGCTTAATAATTAATTATACTTGTATCCTAAATGAAGCGATGATCGCATTGTTTACCAAACTCGTGAAATTTTTAGGTTTACTTTCATTTGTTTCTACTCGACCGACTTTTATTTTTTTGTATTTTTATTGTTGATTGTTTTAACTTTTTAACTTTAAAGACGAAAAATTTACTTTCGTCATTTATTTGCTTTTTTTCTACTTCCACCTTTAAAACAGCACTTTTTCTGCGGTTTTGATACACAAATTTGCACTTTAGTCACGCCCGTGATTAAAATTAGTGGTTTTACGTGTTTGAGTCACAAAAAACGTACTGAAATTTTTTTGATCCGCGATTGTTTTGACTTCAAAGACGAAAAATTTACTTTTGTCATTTATTTGCTTTTTTTCTACTTCCACCTTTAAAACAACACTTTTTCCACGGTTTTGATATACAAATTTGCACTTTAGTCACGCCCGTGACTAAAATTAGTGGCTTTTACGTGTTTGAGTCACAAAAAACGTAATACTTAATTTTTTTGATTGTTTTGACTTCAAAGACGAAAAACTTCCGTTTGCCATTCATTTGCCTTCCATGTAGATGGCACAATTTATTGCTAATGTATTCAAACATGCAATATTCGCGTCGGGCTGTTATCTCGATCACATAACTAAGTTGATGTGCGTGTTGGTACACCATTTTAGTATCTAAATTTACATATTGCGATAGATCAACGAATGTCTAATGCAATTCGTCAAATATTTTAACCTAAACTCATGCTTATGTTATCACCTAGGAATTTCGCACTTATTTTATAGGTTTTCACAATTATCCTATTTAAACACATGAGAAATTAGTCATCAAGTGCGATAAACCGAAATGAGAATAGTCTACAGTAGATAACAGTACGAGTATATTACACTGATGTAACATTTTAATTTTTAAGTGACGCTTATTTTTCTCACCCGGCTGATAAGAATACAATATTTTGAGACGCATTTACGATAAGTCTTTCATAAAAGTTGATGTTTTGTGTGTTGTACTGTTAGCAATGTCACCGTATTAGTTGTCATTCAAGCAGGGGCGTAGCTACCGCCGTATTTGCCGTATCAATTATACGGGGCCCCCGGGCCACGGGGGCCCCCAAAGTGTGTAAGGAAAAACCTTTACCTCCATATAAGGGCCCCCAAAAAAATTTTTATACGGGGCCCCGACAAGGCACGCTACGCCACTGCATTCAAGGCGTGTGAGTTCTACAAGTGTATTTGGTCTCATGTGACATGACCTCGTCCTTCGACGCAGCGAGAAATGAATATTTTCATCGAATCTATTTATTAATGCGCGCCGGAATAAATTGATGCCGGCAAATTATAGGTCATAACTTTTTTATAACGTCAGCTGTACGAGTAAGTGGCCTCAATAATGCGCCAAGTAAAATAAAATATTACCAACATCATGTTATGCTAGGGTGTGACTCGTATATTAGTTTCTTCCTGACCCATAATCAATAATTATGCATGGGAATAATTATGTTTAACGGTATAGTGCAGATAGTTGAAGGTCGTTCAAGGACCATGGCAACTCAGGTGTGAATATTTACTGATTAGATTAGTAAATTATACAATAGGTGGGATAATTGAGTGAGTTATGGAATTTTTTGGGATTATTAAATTTATCTGTGTTAATTAATCTTAAATGCGGTAAGAATTTCGATTTTTCGCTTTGTCCATTTTCCTTATGATTATTTCATCGATAGGTGACTTGTGTTCAGGGCACCGTACGAGGGTAGCGGTAGAGTGACTCGTGTTCAGAGCACCGTATGAGGCTAGCGGTAGAAGTGACTTTATTCAGGGCACCGTAAGAGGGTAGCGGTAGACGTAACTCGTGTTCAGGACACCGTAGGAGGTTAGCGGTAGAAGTGACTCGATTCAGGGTTCCTTAGGAGGCTAGCGGTAGAAGTGACTCGTGTTCAGGGCACCGTACGTGGCTAATGCTTTAGCTGACTCTCATTTGTTCATTTTTTCGTATGAATTAGAATTCCATCTCTCAGATTTGCAATTTAACTAGCTTATCTTTTAGAGAATTCGATGTAAATTACGAATTTGAAATCCGTTAAAAGAAAAGTACCTATATTATGTAGTAATTAATTAATTCATGTGAATGAAACTGTCGTGCCGCGAAGAGAATTAAAATTAATAATACACAAACAATTACGCATTAGTCCGAAACAAGCCGCACTCGCCAACCACGCAAGATATTATTAAATTTTATTAGCCGTATTTGTCTGCTACCCGATGCGATGCATTCGCCGAATGTAATTATCCCAAGCGTTTGCGTCAATCGCAAATTTTTTTGCTTCGTATTTTTTTTTTGCAAAAAAAAGTTGAAGCAAAACATGCGCGGCATAATCGCCGGCGATTATACATTAATAATAATTGCGAGGAAATGTTTTTCTGCTCCGTGTGCGCGCATTTATGTAACTTGTGAATGAAATTTCCAGCGGCTGCAATTAGAAAATATTGTTGCAGCGCTGCAATGAGTCATGACCGCAAACAATTGCTTGTTGCAACAAGTGCAGTAATTGCTATGGCTGGAGACGTGTAGATTCGGAATGTGTACGAGAAAGGAAGGAAGAAAATAAAATGCAAAACGCCCGGTGAAAGTATTGTACGTGCTCGCATTTACAAATTATTTTCAAAAACAATACGCGAAACGCAAATATCTCGACCACCATTTCTCAATGTGCTATTTTTTAAGCTAACAATTGTTGTATGTGATAATAATATGTTAGTTTTTGAAGAAAAACAGAAATATCCCTACTAATATTATAAATGCGAAAGTCCTGATGTTTGTTACACTTTCATGCAAAAACTACTTAACCGATCATCATGAAAATTTGTACACATATTCTTCGTGGTCCCCGAATGGTTATAGGCTACTTTTTATTTAATAAAAAAAAATATTTTTGAAATAAAATAAAGAAATTGTTTAGCCAATAATACCTCTGCATCTGGCTATTTGACTACTTTAACGCCATCTAGCATTCCAGCAATGAAGCTCAAACCTAAGTACTATAGTACCATCACACTGTATTATCACACTGTATTACCGACAGCTACGTCAACATCAAATCCAATTGACTACACTATGGAGACTGTACACTATACTTCCATAGACTATACTTTCAGCCATTTTAAACTTCCCGCCATTCTACTTCATTGTTACTTCTTCTGTGACTACAGACGCGTACGGATGCAACTTCATTATTTTAGATATTCGCGGGTTAAAGCTAGTATTTAATATAATTAAACTTCTGTTGAATGTGGCTATTTTTAGGCGGGATTCCGACCCGTTACGCTTGCCAAGAAAAGTGCAGAAGTGCTCTCTGGGGAATTACGAATTTAATCCAACATTTTACTACGATATTCATTCAGAATTTGTGCACTTTTCGGTTTATTTGCGTAATTGTTGCTTTCGTGGGTGTTTTGTTCAATGACGCACGTTGTGTGTTTGTATCTGGGAATCGGTTGTAGGTCAGGATGAGTTGGGCCCTCCGTACTCGACCCGACCTCGACCCAAATATTTTCCGCCTGCTAGACACATTCCAAGAAATGGAGGAAACGTGGCGAAAATGACGCGTTTGTCACAAGGGATTCACCAATCTTCTGACGTCATTTTCGCCGAAAAAAAAAAAACACTAGAAATTGCGTTCCGAAACTCGAAACAATAAAAAAAACACAAGTTGTTTAACTTTTTTGGCACAACGAGTGTTCATGCAAGCGTGTTATTGTTAATTAAAATTCGTTTACGCTCAACAAAGGCGAATTATGCCTCGAAAATAACAATTCGTGTGGTTTTCGTGTTTTCGTCAATAAACTGCGCGCTTATGTGTTTTTTTTTTCTGTCCACTTAACAAAAAGTGATTGCGCTGCGTTATCGCCCTCGACCCGATCTATATCGATTCGAGTGTTTTCCGGAAAACCACAGCGTATGTTGTATAAATGTAAAAAGGATGCAAATGGCGTGAGCGCGCCGGTTTTACGTTTTATTGCCATTGATTACGACCATTACACAACCGAACGCACTGCTAAACACACTCCGAGGCCCCGAGGTGGCTTGGAAAAAGCGTCGAATCGATATTTTCCTCATGCTGGACATATTCTACGTCGCAAATATCAACATAACGCGCAAAACAATATTTGATTAATCAACAAATCCACAAAAAGAGTTATTTTATCATTTTATGTGTTTACTAACCAAAATAAACTAGAAAAAACTATGATATGATGATTCATGAGATGTCTCGCCTTCATTCATGAATTTGGATTGCGACCTGAGCTGTGATTATTGACTTTTCTCGGTGAGGTGAGGGCGGCGGATGCCGATGAACCCGCACCGGATCGTCTCAAATATTTCCACAAACAAAACACACGCCCACTTAGTTTAGAAACGCTGCCAGCAGCTGCACAATGAACTGTTTTTCATGCTGAACATGTTTTTATCTCTGCTTTTTAATTTTAGGTATTCCCCGACGAGATTATGGGGATTTAGCGGGCATATTCAAACAATACTGCATAGTATTATTGGTCGTGTGAGATGTCCGTGGCCTATCGGCGAGCGGGTGTATCTTGTCCTGCAGGATGGCAGTACCCTCACCTACGATTTATATCAACCTTTGGGTGCAATAAGTGAAGGTATCATCAGAAAAATTTTAATTTTGTTTTTTAATTAAAAATTTTTTTTTTGTAGATGATGTGACAATTGCCATTGTGCCTGGCATCGGAAACACTTCCGAAAGCGTCTACATCAGGACTTTCGTCCACTGGGCGCAATGTCATGGATATCGCTGCGCTGTGCTCAATCACGTTGGTGCCTTGCACAGTGTACCAGTGACATCACCACGCATTTTCAGTTATGGTACGTGGGAATTATTAAAGTATTTAGTCACGGTCTTAAAAAACATGAAAAATGACACTGAAAGTAGATAAACTTAATTAAATTTATATTTACAGGTAATACTGGCGATTTTCATGAAATGCTCACACATCTTGTCATTAAGCATTCCAATACGCAACTGGTATGCATCGGATTCAGCCTGGGTGGTAACATTGTCACGAAATACATGGGTGAGACAGAACGCGAGCGTCCACCGCAGATAATCGGCGCCGTTTCAATTTGTCAGGGCTACAACGCCATTAAGTACGCTAAATTTTTCTAATCTATTCGCTTGAATTGAATGTAACTGTTTGTGATTAATGTCAATTAGGGGCACGCACTATTTGCTGAATTGGCAAAACTTCCGCCGCTTCTACTTGTACGTGATGACGGAGAACATGAAAGGTATTATCCTGCGCCATCGACACATGCTGCTTTCCGACGAGGTGAAGCAACGTCACCGATTGGTGGAACATGAGATTATTTCGGCGGCTACGCTACCTGAACTGGATGATGCTTACACACGCAAGATGACCAACTTCAAAAGCATCTCTGCTTTGTACAAATGGAGCTCTTGCATCAACTATCTCGATAATATCGAAGTTCCTATGCTGTTTATCAACGCCAAGGATGATCCAATTGTGCACGAAGAACTTTTGGAACCTATCAAAGAGTTTGCAAGTAAGATATTCACTTTTTAAGTATTTAATTGATGTGTTAATGTATTTTTTGTGTTTGTAGTGAAACGCAAAAAGACCTTGTATGTAGAAGTTGCACACGGCGGACATCTTGGATTCTATGAAGGTGGATTGATTTATCCGAACCCAGTAACGTGGCTGGATCGTGCGCTGGTCGCGTTGATCGGCAGCCTCGTGCTCAACCACAACGATTCCGTCTTGAAGAAGACTTCCAGCGTGGTGATGTAACACTGCTCGACCGCCTAGAACAACCGACGAAGCCAACACCGACGTGTACTTAGACAGTACTATCCCCCATCACCTCCGACTAATTTTTTTCAAATTTGTTTGTTTCGATAATGTAATTGATTAAACTAAACGATACACATAATCCGACTGGCGCACAGGATGACATACGATGCATTTATACAAAGTATATATTTTTATGATACGAATTTACAAAATGACTAAGCGACATACCAAACACCAGTAGATTTTCTTCGTGTAGCAAACGTGTTCGAAAGATTAGTTGTAAGGCGATTTTTATACCAACGCACCTTTAGCGCCATCATCGTGATAGTTGATTCTGTTTTCTGTTGCATTTTTCTTACTAATTGTGCGAGGGCAATGGGTTTTTGCGTATGTGTTTCCAATTGAAAGCATTGTGATAATATGATTAATAAGTTATTAGAGTTTTAACTTTGTAGACAATAGCATTTTATATGGTTGAGACAAGAGCAGCGGCGGCTTGCGTTTGCGATGTGAGCATACAACATACATTTGTGCATTTTTTGAAAGTGTTTTTGCAGCAAATACATGTATTTATGATATAATTTAATAAAAATGTGCTCAAATTCAAGTGATTGTCTTGCTATTTTCTGTTGAAAACACCCTGTATCTCCTGTACACATTGTCTTCCCTTTAAATTCTTATTAAGTGCTCTGAAATGCTCATTAAAAGGATGTTTAAAAATTGTTTTCTGTCGAAGAACAGGGGTGTACTGTTTTGTTTAAATTATTTTTGCTCGAATAACAGGGTCAAACTATTTTATTAAAATTATTTTCGCTCGAAGATGCCTCGAAAAGTTTCCATCATAAAAAAGGCAAAAGATTTCTCTTTTTTATGTCGAATGCTGTATTCAGTAAAATTGCAAATAGGGCCTAAACGGTTAACGTTAGCAAAAAAAGTTACTAAAATAATCCATGTAGAATTAAATTGTCTATCTGAAACTGAAAACAGAATTTAAAAATTCCAACTTTTAATTTTCTACATAAAAAAGTGAAATCTTTTGCCTTTTTTATAACAAAATCTTTTCTTTAAAAATTTTTTGTGCCATTTTTATCGTTTTTCAATAAGCATGCTATCTTGTCCAGAATTCTTCGAGGATCAAGAATATGTAGTTCTTTGTTTTCTAGCCCTTTTAGTTGTCGAGATAATTACTATTTTAATCCTGTAAATTAAATTATTCCGACGGCATGCAATTGTTTCATTAAAATTGCAAATAGGGCCTAAACGGTTAATTATATGCAAAAAAGTTACTTAAATAATCGATGTAGAATTAAATTCATGATCAGAATCCGGAAACAGAATTTAAAAATTCCAATTTTTAAGTTTGAACACAAAAAAGAAACTAATTATCTGATTATCTCGACAACTAAAAGGCCTAGATAAAAAAGAGCTTCATATTCATAATCCTTGAAAAAATCTCTACAAGATAGCATTCTTATTAAAAAATGATAAAAATGGCACAAAAAATTTTTAAAGAAAAGATTTTGTTATAAAAAAGGCAAAAGATTTCTCTTTTTTATGTAGAAAATTAAAAGTTGGAAATTTTAAATTCTGTTTTCGGTTTCTGATAGGGATTTTAATTCTACATCGATTATTTTAGTAACTTTTTTTTCTAACGCTAACTGTTCACGTCCTATTTTCAATTTTACTGAAAACTGTATTCGACATAAAAAAGAAAAATGTTTTGCCTTTTTTATGACGAAATCTTTTTTCAGCAAATGCAGGTTTTGTAATAATGGGAATTTTTAAATTCTGATTTCGGATTCGGAAAGTAGATTAAATTCTAAATTGGAAACCATTAACATAATTTAGATTTAAAGCTTTATGGCTTGTAAATAAAATTCCTTATATACAAGCGTTATATACAGTACCAAAAACAGGTGCTGCCGTCTATAGGAAAAATGACGCACTGAATTAAATAACTAACTGCCAACAAATAAACCCTAACTAAATGTAAGGTTACCGCGGCTGATCTTCCACGTCAGTTTTGTTCGGTTGTCTCTTGTCGAAGTGTTTACGTCCGAAAGAAATCGCAAATTATTGTAAACATGACTTCTATACTCAACTCAATCGATACCGGCCATGAAGATATGATCCACGACGCCGAAGTGGACTACTACGGCCTACGTCTGGCAACTTGTTCTTCCGACCATTCCGTTAAAGTCTACGACATCAAAAATGGGGCCCACAACCTGATCGGCGACTTGAAGGGCCACTCTGGTCCCGTATGGCAAATAGCGTGGAGCCATCCGAAATTTGGTAATCTATTAGCATCGTGTTCGTACGACAGGAAAGTAATTATCTGGCGCGAGGTCCAAGGCAAATGGAGTCAGTATTATGAATATTCAAATCATGATTCAAGTGTAAACTCTGTACAATTTGCCCCATCTGAATTCGGTTTAATCCTTGCTTGTGGCAGCAGCGACGGCACCATATCAATTCTTACCTATCAAAGTGAGACCAATACTTGGGATGCGAAGAAGATTCAAAACGCACACACAATAGGCTGCAATGCAGTCAGCTGGTGCCCAGCAATTACACCAGCATTTGAGCCTGCATATGATAACACCCAATCAACCACACTGCAAAAACGATTGGTTTCAGGTGGTTGTGATAATCTGGTTAAGATATGGAAGGAGGAAGGTGATCACTGGGTAAAGGAGCACAAACTAGAAGTGCATTCAGATTGGGTTCGAGATGTGTCGTGGGCACCATCCATTGGTTTGCACAGACATGTAATTGCAAGCTGCTCACAGGATAGGAGAGTAGTAATCTGGACAAGTGAAGATTGCCAGAGCTGGAGCTCTACTGTCCTGCACACATTTGAAGATGTAGTATGGAATGTCAGTTGGTCATTGAATGGAAACATATTAGCAGTCTCAGGAGGTGATAACAAAATCACACTGTGGAAACAAGCATTAGAAGGCTCTTGGCAATGCATTAGCGACGTATCAAAAGGCCAGGGTGCTTTGAATTCAAATAATGATCAACGCGCATTGTAAAAATCAAAACAAAATGTTTTTTAATATGGTATAAGTTTGCAAATTCATAATACACCTTATGTTCTATTCTGTAAAATGAAATAATGTTTTAATTTTTAATTAGATTACCGTGGAGTCCCTCTGCGTGTATAAACTAGCAGCAAAAACAATATCGCGTTTAATGGCGGTAGAAGCCTCCTCCATTTTGCTGTGAAGCGCTGGATCACCAATCAACCTCGCCGCGTTCTTCACATCACAAATAACTTCGTTCAACTGTTGAATACACCTCACAATAATACCTTCTTGAATATCCGTGAGGGACATTATCTCAGCGAAAGGTTTCTCCGAGGCCCATTCGTAGACCACATGCACCAGTCCGAAATTCAAATCTTTGAAATCATCACCATATACTTGATATTCAGCTTCAAGTTGTTGAATTTCTTGGAAAATGTCTTTAATTTCTTGAATTCCCTGTAAATTTCAACTTAAAATCACTATAACCTCTAAAAATAACAACTTACATGTTGTAATTCCGCTGGAAATTCGTTTTCCGATAATTCCGCGTTGGTTTTTGCTTGGAAAACCATCGACGATAATAATGCAGCAACCTCAGCAGGTTTTAACTTTGTCAGAATATTCCTCAACACCAATTCGGTGATGAGCAGTTCATTCATTCCCATTTCACACGCGACTCTACCTTTTAATTCGACACGATTCTGTGCATCAACATACTTTAAATGTCTCAATAATTGAATTCTGTTCTCATAATCAGGATACAACGCCATGCTGGCATCCGACAGCATGTGCTTCAGAAAATCGCGTTCATCTTCTAGAATCTTCTTTTTGAATACAATATTAAACTGATTCTCAAAATTCGGAATCTGTAGATTTTCCACATGGGATTCAACGTCTGTGCGTAACTGATTTAAGTGTGATATTTTCAGATACAGACTTTCCTCTACAATATTCATATCTTTAATGTAGTCCATGAAACCTAGAGATGAATCAAGCATAGAGTCGTTTTTGATGGATGTTGTTAACTTAAACAATTCTTCCACGGCTTCCCTGCAATCATCTCCAGGTGGATTGTCTTTGAATCTTGGAATCTGTCGCTGGTCATAGTCTTTAAGGACAAAATCGTATTCTGCTTTGATTTTTTTGTTGCAAACGTAAAAGATGTCCGATGGACTTATTGTAAGTACTTCATGACTTGGATTCTCAATTGGACAGTATACAATTGTGCGTGAAAGTCCCAACATTTTATACCAACATTCTGTTTTCTCATCACAAGTTGTATCATTACTCATATCATTATCATCTGTTAAGACCAAAACGCGAAAAGTGATCGGATTGCGTTTTGATTGTGACAGTATCAAAGCTAATTTATTAATATGATTCATGTGAGTGATCAGAATCAGTTTACCAGGGACCAACACTTTCAAAGCTTTAGCACTTGAAATGATATCAGTCTAAAACAATATTTTTATATTAATAATAATAACAATATAGTTGTTAAAGTTTACTTACAATTGAGTCCTTCCTGGCATCTAAATATCGGCGTGCTTTTCGATAAAACTCGACCAATGGCTCTAAATAAGCGCTTAATTCACTGGAATAATCATTGTTCAATGTATCTTCAACACGTTCCAGTTCCTTTTTCATCTTAATCATACTTTTCTGGTGGTCAGCCTCACGAAAACTCCGCGACATCATGCCTTCTACCGTTAAACTTTCAACTCTTAACAAACTCAGCACCATGCCATAAGTAATACGAAATTGACTTGTTAAATGGCTGGGTTTGCCAAGCATCATCTCCTGAAGTTGACTCGCAGGCGGTAATTCACCTTTACACAAAATAATGACCGTTCCTTTCTTGTCTTTACCTCTGCGACCTGCACGACCCGCCATTTGGATATATTCCGCGGGTAGAAGTTGTCTTCGTTCATGTCCGTCGTGTTTTTTAATTGAATCGAAAACAACTGTTCTTGAGGGCATATTCACTCCCATAGCAAATGTTTCCGTGGCAAATAACAACTAGAAACATATTAGTTACAATAGGAGACTATAACTGCTTCTTAACTTACCTTTAATAAACGATTCTGAAACAGCATCTCAACAATCTCCTTGATAATAGGAAGAATTCCACTATGATGAACTCCAATACCTCGTTTTAAAATATCCCGCATTAAAATAATCTGTGGTATATTACGGTCAGGTTCCTTTAAACTCCTGATGCACTCTTCAAAGAAATGCGAAATAGCATACTTCTCTCTTTGTGTTGTTAAATCCAAACTTCTCAAGCTCTGCGCGTTTGAATCACATTTCGCTCGTGAGAAAGTAAACGCAACCACAGGCAACAAATCACAAGTCTTCAGATGATCTACCAAAGCATACCACATGGTATTCTCCTGCTTAATATGAAATCGATGAGTGTTGTTACTTGTCCCAATCGTAGCTTTACTCTGCTCGTATCCCTGCCTTTTCCATCCAGAATCATCCAGAATTTTAAACCTATTATTCTTTGATACTCCTGATGTACCAGTGTAAAGATAATGCGCAAGTGGTACTGGTCTATGTGTAGTACTAACAACATAAACTTTTCTTTGATGGGTACGACCTAACCAATCAGCAAATTCAATTGTATTAGGAACAGTCGCGCTTAACATCACCACGCAGACACGTTCCGGTAACATAATCAACACTTGTTCCCATACATGTCCACGTTCTTTATCGTTAATATAGTGCACCTCATCAAAAATAACATACTCAATATCTCGTGTTACTTCACTACCACAGTATAACATACTGCGGAGGATTTCAGTTGTCATAATAAGACAGGATGCTGTTGGGTTGATTTGAAAGTCACCGGTAATCAGGCCCACATCTTTGAAGGTCTGTTTGAAGTCTCGGTACTTTTGATTGGATAACGCTTTGATCGGTGAAGTGTAAATTGATCGGGTCATGTGCTTCTCACACAGAGCAATGGCGTATTCTGCGACAACGGTTTTTCCAGCAGATGTGTGCGCGGCCACGAATACGTGATTGTGTTTTTCGAGTTGGATAATTGCCTGTTTTTGGAAGGTGTCTAGCTCGAAGGGGTATTGATGCGCCATTTCAGGTATTAATTCCTCGAAATTTGTAATTGGTTTACTGCAATCCACCAAAACAGCGTATTCACTGCCGGTGATGGATTTATCACTCTTCGTTGTTAATGTTAAAACAGGCAATTGCAAATCTTCCGATGGTAAAATTGATTCTTCATCAGGATTTTCGGATGTTAGAATGTTCTCTTCTGTGCTTTGCATGTTATCTTCATTATCATTACTTTTCCAGATACCTTATTTTAAAATACAATATAGAAATGTTACTTTTAGATCAAAATGGCGTCCCTTACCTAATTTAGCCTCTTCTTCGCGAATTAATTCAGCTAAATTAATTTTATTTTCTGGAATATTGACTTTTGTTGATGCATCTTCCTCTGTAGCATAGCCAATTACAGTGTTTCCATCATCATCAAATAATAGACCTCTTGAAATACCAGGTGCAACTCTTAATAAATCTATAAATTCAAATGAATCTGTATAAAATATAACTGATATTCAAACAAATTTATACCATCATTTAGCACATCATTTGTATTTTCTGGTGTTTTAAATTGTGGTTGAGGAAAACTTCCTGGCCAAAATGGCAGGTTCATTGGATTGCCTCGAACAGAATTGTTTTCTACACAAGGTGCTCTAGTAAAAGCCATGGAATTACTAGAACTTTCACCAGCATTTGGGATAGGTACCTCTTTAAAATCTATAATCTCACCAGTATCATAGTCTCTTTGTACCTAAAATATATAAAGAAAAAAGTGATGTTATTATAATTAATCTTATAAAAGAGTTAAGTACTTGTAATGTAGTTGATAGTTGTGTGATATCAAAATGCATTAATCTTGTAACATCGCAGGTTCGTGGCCAAAATTCTTGCACGTTTTCCAACTGGTGCATGGGTAATTTGTCTGGACATATCAGATAACTCCGTAGATCATCCCCAATTTCAGGTAGAAATTGGGGAAAATCTTTTAATACGTCTTCACCAGACTATTAAGAAAATTAATATTAAATTATGTTTTATTGCAGTTTACGATTACGTACCATTTATATTTGTAATTATTTAAGAAATCGCTATAATCAACACTTGATTCATGAAGTAGAATTACATACCTAGAAAATATTAGGTTAGATAAAGTCAGAATGTGTATTTAACCGGTATTAATTTATCTAATTTAATGTAAATTAAAATTAAAAGACTAACACAAAAATCGCAGTATATATAGAATACATAATGCATCTATATAATGATATTCCAGGATTATTTGAACGTCCTTAAAAACTGCATCTTAACGCCATTTGGTAATTGTTTCACATTATGTAAAGAGCAGCGCACACGTTCTTAAACTAGTATGGTTCTGATCGCGGACGAGTGCACATCGTTCGTTGTTTATTTAGTTTTATTGAACATTTCCATTTTGGCCTTCATTTTATATTCAAAGAGCAGAATCTATACGAGAATTGCACTGCACGTTAATATAATAGTGCGTGATTATCTAAAATATTCAAAATCATAAACATTTTGAGGCACTGATTTTAGTTTATTTTAGGGCTTTAAAAGCTGAATGGAAGCTCACAGGAGCATCCTACTTACAACAAATTGTAAGTATTGTTATTATATATTAAAGTCGTGTCTTAGTTTTGTAATTTTACAAGATGTAGACAAATAATTTGCCTTTTTGTGTTTTGAGGCACTGATTTTTGTTGGTTTTAGGGCTCTAGAAATTGAATAGTACCTCACAAGAGAGTCATCTTTTTATGAAATTGTAAGTATTGTAATTATTTATTATACTTATGAGTTAGTTTTGTGATTTCCATGCAAGGGAGTCATAAAAATTGCATTTTTGTGTTTCGAGGTAGTGATTTCTGTTTGTTTTAGGACTCTAGAATTTGAACGGGCCTTTGCAGGAGATGTCTTAGGACAACAGTTCTATTTTGATATTGTAAGTATTGAAATGGTTTCTCATTTTCGTAAATAATTTCCATACTTCATACAATGAAAAGTAAATTAAATTAGATATTTTAAAGATTAGCAGACGAATTGCAGATTTCTTAGTAATTTATTTCAAGTTTATGGTCCCAAAATCAGATGGCGCTGCTATCGAGCTATCTATTGTATTTTGTTCCGTCACTCCCAGATGGCGCTCGTGTCAGCTATCTATATTGGTTTGCTCCGCCACATTCAGATGGCGCTTTCATCGATTTGATTTCAAATTTTACTTCATTTTTGTTTTGGGTTTGGTGCGCTGTCACGTTTTACTTCATGTCATTTTTATACTAAACTTTTATGTTTAACAAAACGAAAATTAAGAAAAGTTTTAATTTTGTGTTTTGAGCGCTCTAATTTTTGGTTGTTTTAGTTAGACTAGCGGGCGAACGGGATGTCGTAGAACAACTATTCTTTCATAAATATTTAAATTGTATATAAAACATTTGGGTACAAGCGTAAGCCATAAAAGTGGTATTTTATCACTGTACTTTAATTAAAATCCTCTCATCCAAATAATATTTTTTTGTAAACTTCAACTGATAACTTGATAATTTGCAATATATTTGTAATCGCCCCTCCAACTGCGGATTGGTTATCCATTCTACTTGCACACCTAGTCCGACTTAGTCAATTGAGCGCTGTCTCGTAGTGCGCACGTGTTTTGTTCATTAATCAAACATGGTGACAATTGTTTGCGTTTCTTAATATTTCATTTCTGTCGTAATACTAGAATCGGTTGACCATGAGAGGCATTTAAAAGTAACAGCCCAGTGTAGCGCACAACGAGTGATTTGAGTGATCATTTGCGGTGCGCGCATGGCGTCCGTCGTTAAATGTACGTGTTTGATATGAGAACAAGGTTTCCATTTGTGATATCCGCGTGGAATAGTAAAGATGTGCGTATCATCAATTCTACTTACAATTTGCGGAATCGTGTTTGTGCGCGGTGTCACAATAAGTTCGGAATTATTATTCCGAAGTATTCGAAGAATCTAGAAGAATACTTCTAGATTTAAACTTTTCATCATTATATTAATTATGTTATTTAGGTTGCGGTGACTAAGGAAATGGCTCCATGGAAGAGGATTGAAAATACAATTACAACGCCATAAAAATCAACTTCCATATTCTTTACATGGAATTCCCGGGTTACGGCCAGATTTATTTCAAAATGTAAGTACTGAAATATTTTATTTTTGGAGTAGCTAATTAGATATTAAAACTGTACTTTTAAGAAATGTTTCTATTATTATTGTTGTCAATAAAACACTATGTAAAATTATAATCTCATGTGCATATTTCATTATGGTATCCTCTTTGTCGTTTTCAGTATTAACGTCTTAGTTTATATTGCATATAAATATTATGCGCGTGGAGCGACTGCAACATAATTGTGTTGTGTTGTTGTTTTTAAAAACATGATAAAAGTAGAGACATAAATAGAAGAATCAAATAACAATGATAAAAGCACTCGGTGGTCGAGTGGAGACGTGCACCTGCTGGCATGCTAGCAGACACGGATCGAGTCTCAGGTGTGGGAGGCATTTTTCTCAAATACAAAAATATCAGGTGTAATTTGGGTTGCATATATGAATTGCAACGAAATATAAGAGAAATTGAAATATAAGTGAAGGCAATATGAGAAGTAAGAAAGTAAATGGAGAACGGGGGAACAGAGAAGTAGGAGAATGCGAGTAGTAGAGAATAGGAGAAGATAGAAGGAAGAGAACAGAGAGTAGAGTAGAGAAGAGGAGGAGACAGAAGAAAGAGATATAGGGGTGACAGAATTTTTAAATTTTTTGGCACGTGTCGTTATAAGACAGTCTACGGCCCACTTCGATGCCTTCATTGCTCCCGGCCCATCCTACAGCTACGATGTCTCTGCGCTTCATCCCCGAAATTATCAGGCATATCAACAATTTTTATGGTGGGGGATCACCCCCAGAGAGAGGGAACTTCTTATAAGGACAATCCTTATAAGGTCTTGTAAAAATATTTCTAAGTTTTAAGTCGCCTCAAGTGAGGTGACACTTAAAAATATTCTTACTGGTTCTGACCTGTACCTGAAATGAAAGATGGAGTACACAAATCATACAGGATACCTTAACAATTTTTATAGTGGGGATCATCCCCCGAGTGGGAGAACTTCATATAAGGACTTGTAGAGATTTTTCTAAGTGTCGCCGCTCTCAGAGCCGACCACAACACTGAGAAATACTTTACAAGTTGTGACCTGTACCTGAAATGATAGAAGGAAGGGGTGCACAAGTCATAAGACACAGCCATTGCCTTTAACATTTCTTTATTAACAAACTAAATACAATGTAAGTTCATAACTTGTATGTTCAATAATTACAAAAGAAATATGACGTCATTTTAAAACATGTTTATGACCTGCATAGCCGCGCTATGCTAACTGCTGCGAAATTACAAAAGATAACACTAAAAAATAGCAAATTTTGCCCTGTTTTTGCGTGACATCAGAGGAAAATTATATACAGGGTGTTATCCAAAGAAAATTTTTCAATTAAAAAAAACAAATCAATAAAGAATGTCAATTTTTCACTGAGCATTAAAAAAAGTTTTATACAGGGTGATACAAAAATACAAGTGTTATTAACTATTTCCTCTTGGATATTTAGGTGTGATATGTGGGGAGAGAGAGACAATAAATAATAATAAATAAATAAGATATCCGACGGCCGACGGAAAACACGTGGTGCGTACATTGTAAAACCACGCAATTCAGGGTTCCACGCGCGATAATTCATTAACTGCATCTAGAAGCGCGCTCACCACGCGGCAGCGCACGATCGACTAAGCAACAAATAACGCGTTCGCGTGTTATAATAAAAAAACTACGCAACGAGTACTAGTGCGTATACACACAACTATCAATATAACTCACGCTACGGAATTTTCTAGTAAAATATTTAAATACAGGGAGATGCAAAATTAAATTCTGCATCTGGGAAAATTATTTCAAACTAATTTTGACACCGCGTTCGCGTGTTATAACAATAAAACTACAATTCCTAGCGCAACGTGTACAAGTGCGTATACACACAACTATCAATATAACTCACGCTACGGAATTTTCTAGTACGGAATAGTAAAATATTTAAATACAGGGAGATGCAAAATTAAATTCTGCATCTGGGAAAATTATTTCAAACTAATTTTGACACCGCGTTCGCGTGTTATAACAATAAAACTACAATTCCTAGCGCAACGAGTACAAGTGCGTATACACACAACTATCAATATAACTCACGCTACGGAATTTTCTAGTAAAATATTTAAATACAGGAGATGCAAAATTAAATTCTGCATCTGGGAAAATTATTTCAAACTAATTTTGACACCGCGTTCGCGTGTTATAACAATAAAACTACAATTCCTAGCGCAACGTGTACAAGTGCGTATACACACAACTATCAATATAACTCACGCTACGGAATTTTCTAGTAAAATATTTAAATACAGGGAGATGCAAAATTAAATTCTGCATCTGGGAAAATTATTTCAAACTAATTTTGACACCGCGTTCGCGTGTTATAACAATAAAACTACAATTCCTAGCGCAACGAGTACAAGTGCGTATACACACAACTATCAATATAACTCACGCTACGGAATTTTCTAGTAAAATATTTAAATACAGGGAGATGCAAAATTAAATTCTGCATCTGGGAAAATTATTTCAAACTAATTTTGACACCGCGTTCGCGTGTTATAACAATAAAACTACAATTCCTAGCGCAACGAGTACTAGTGCGTATACACACAACTATCAATATAACTCGCGCTGCGGAATTTTCTAGTAACATATTTAAATACAGGGAGATGCAGAATTAAATTCTGCATTTGGTGAAATTATTTCAAACTAATTTTGACACCGCGTTCGCGTGTTATAACAATAAAACTACAATTCCTAGCGCAACGAGTACTAGTGCGTATACACACAACTATCAATATAACTCACGCTACGGAATTTTCTAGTAAAATATTTAAATACAGGGAGATGCAAAATTAAATTCTGCATATGGGAATATTAATTCAAACTAATTTTGACACCGCGGTGGCGTGTTATAACAATAAAACTACAATTCCTAGCGCAACGTGTAAAAGTGAGTATACACACAACTTTCAATATAACTCGCGTTACGGAATTTTTCGGCTAATAATTACTATACAGGGAGAAGCAGAATTAAACTTACCAATGCAGAAATCATCAGACTCTAAAGCACGGCAAATACTGTAAATAAAAAAAGAAAACATAAGTAATATTATATTCACACAGCGCAGAAAAACAAACAATCTGTGCTGTTTACTTAAAAAAATACTTACAGCAGAAAGAAAGAGGTTGCAAGAGGTTGAAAAATTCATCATTTTAAAGAAAAACTCTTTCTCTATAACGGAATAAAAAAAACAATGTCTATAATAATAATCTATAAGTCCATATTGACTTAAATAGCAAAACGCGGGGTACGAAAAGTTATTATGTGTACTCGTTTATTATTTTAATATACTGAGATAAAATATCCCAAATAACAATAACTGGACACTCGATTTTAACCTGCGCGAGCCTGCATGAGATTAATTTAATTATTTACTTACCAGATACGAGTACATCTGCGACAAGTAATGTAACGAAATAATACTATGTAAAACAATTTGCACGACACTACGATACTACATAACAAATACCGTCAGATGAAAACATATATTAAAACATAATAAATGCATTTATTGATAATACATTGAATGATATGTACTACTTACAAGGTAACATGTTCGCGCGGGATAACCTTTGTAATCGATAACATCCAACAACCGACAAGAGCCGACAGGGAATAATTTCACAATTTCTAACATTGCACACACTCTAAATCATCCGTAACACAACACATTTGTTAGTATTACATGGCGTTGATTCGTGATCGAATATAACTCTATTTTCCGAATTAATCGCGATGGGAACATAACAACTCGCGAATATAATGCACAGAGAAAGTGACCGACATGTTACACCGACGACACATCGTTGGCAACTGCGCGAATGCAAGACACTTAAGTTTCATGCAGCGTGCGAGTTCCCACGACACATCGTCGTAAACAAGTAAAAAAAACAGATAAGAACTAAACCTGCTTCACCATTTCGCGCGCTTTCACGTGCGTCAGCGATAAGTGCGTTTAGAATTTAATTCAAATATGCGCGGTCCAACGCCACCTTGGCTTGATACTTTTAAATCATTTTATGAATTAAGTACGTTTATTTGTATTTAAAAATTTATCTTAATGTTTTGACAATTTTAATGAAATTTTATACAATACTTAACTAGATAATTTGAACACCGCCAAAACAATGCTCACAACTGCAAGCAAACTAATACTAGCAATAGATTGACCCGCCGAGGTTGTTTCACCGATAAAACCTAAATAAACCAGTCCCGTTTGTGAAACCACTTCCAATTTCATCGAAGCGCTTCCATCACAAAACATGAAGTTGACATTCTTCAGGTCCAAATTTGTAGATACCGGCAAGTATTGATATGCTGATTTCCCTTCGAACTTTGCTTCAATGGTGATTTTATTGAAAACAGCACGGCTTAACTCGTTGTCTCGACTTCCACAGGTTGCGATGCTGTCGTCATTATCACAGGCGATGATACCGCACGTAGAGTCAGAAACCACAGCCCTAAGAAAAATTTTTCAAAAATAAAGTTTCATAATTTACTTAGGAATAAATTGCACTTACTTGTACACAGGTTTAATGTTGTATATCTCGGTTGCAAATTGGACATCAAACTTGCAACAGACCCTACCTTTACAGAATTCATCATTAAAGGAAGTCTTACTAGCGTCGGTGCCCAGAATTGATTTGGCGACATATTGATCTGTATTGCTCATGGGTTTTGTCTTGTGAGCATTAATGTCTGACACCCTTCCAGTCAGATTACCCAGAGATCTAGGATTAATCTGAAATCAGTTGCTTAAGCACTTCCTGTGAAATAGTTTCTAGTAATATACCTGTTCACTGCAAGCGCGTTCCGGTAACTGTCGCTCAAGGACTCTGAGTCTGTCAGAGACGACCTGGTTTCCAGGGACCCTTGGTACATAAGCGGTATTTCCTCGTGGATCTACAGAATAAGTACCAGAACCACCTCGGTAATTTGCGGGATCACTGATACTCGACACAAGCAGATTAATTCCGTTTTTCCTTGAGTAGCCATCTTGAAGACCAATGGCGGAATAGAAAGGCACCTCGGACTGCCAAGCGGAAGTCATAATCACATCCGTAACGGCTCTATCTCTTAAAATAACCTGTGAAGGTGTTTTATGCAGGATATCGTCACTGGTAATCAAACCAAAAGTAACACCAAACGAGGAAAGGAAAGTCACCGGTTCGGTACCGGCTTTCAGTATCGATTTTTCTGCGTCATTCAAATTAATTTTGCGGTATTTTGCAAGAATGGCACCAATTTCATTAAACACCAAGTTGGTGTTGTAAATATCATTATCCACGATCTCCAATAGATTTACTACCAAGACTTTCAGTGGTGTTTTGGTGGCAATGCCGCAAGCAAGTTTATTGAGTGTCGGATCAACACTGAATGCTTGGCATAGTGCCTTACCTGGATCAACATCCGGAATTTTAATGGCGAATGCCGAAATATTTGAATGCGTCAATGCATCAATGCCTGTAATTCCGTATTCAGGGAAAATCAATACCTCCTGAAACATGATTATGCAAGCATATATAAGTATCTAATATGTTTATCTTATCGGCAGATATGGGTGTGTAAAATTTATATAAGCATTCTTACAGGATTAGCAGGTTTGTCCATTTCGGTCACGATGTATCGCACATTATTCTGGATAACTTCTTGTGGCGTCAGGTCTTTAGCTGGAGAATAATCAAAAAGTCTGACTTGGTACGGGCTTCCTATTGGCTACAAATTTGTTTATTTTAAAATGTATAAACTTTAAAATGATAATGTTTGACTTACGATTGCTTGCCCATGAGTTTCCTGAGCAAGATATGCACAAAGGCAGAGGCACAGTGTTAGTTTCAACATGATGTTGATGTT
The DNA here is from genome assembly GCF_025399875.1 of Dalotia coriaria. Lineage (NCBI taxonomy): Eukaryota > Metazoa > Arthropoda > Insecta > Coleoptera > Staphylinidae > Dalotia > Dalotia coriaria. The sequence continues at coordinate 281,766 of NW_027045451.1, forward strand.
GAAATGTGTGTGGTTTCGGTACCGCGGTAGGATGTACTAATGGGATGGGCAGCCACTCCATGAGATTATAAGCATTCTCTTATCGCTGCTTAAATATATCTGATAAGGTATAGCAACAAGGTAAACTTTAGTGATTATTCGGTGAATTTCACGAGTAGAAATCAATCATCAAATAACTCAGAAATTGAAAATTTATGTTTTTCGATTCAGGGACATTGCAAGCAAGAAAAAATACAGAAAAAGTTAACTAATAAGTTGGAAATAATGATGAATCAGTCTCATTTTGCGTTTCTGTTATTGTGGTTAGGTTTCATTCAATAATTTTTTTAAGAAAATGCAAAAATTTAAACACAAATTTTAACACAAATTCCACGTTTTTTTTTAATAGAAATTACTCAAAAATGTACTTTCCATGTACTTTATTAAACTATATTTGAACATGAAATCATATTACTCAATATAACTTAGTAAATTTATAACTTGTGACCTCACATTCGCAAACAAGCAGCGTCAACAATTTTAATAGTAAAAGCGCGTTTGCCTGTTCGTGCGGTGAGTGAGTAAGTCTGTAAATAGATAGATTGAAAAATAAATCTATACATATATCATCTTTGCAAGTCGCACACATAGAGCAGGTACATATTTTTCATTTTTTGGTTCGCATATTCGTGCTTTAAGGCCGTCGCGAAGGCACATTGCATTTACAATTCACAATCCAGCAATTCCGAACGAATAGGAAACAATCTAACGTAGAAAAATACGTGCTATGCGTACATTATTCGTGTGTGCGTGTAAATAAGTACATTCTTATAATATATTATTCATAGAACATGTGAATTATTACCTAATTGTTTATCAACTACAACTACAACTAGTAGTTTTGTAGGAAAATATACCTCAAGTTTCACAGCTAGCTAATTATTAATATCATTAAACTTTCAAACACGTTGAAAATAGATTTTTTATCAATTTTTAGATAAAATATAATACTGATGTATTATTGCGATGTACTCGGTGCATTTTTAGACCATGAAAAGCTATTTTCTCAATAATACTGCTAAGCGTAACTTTTTTTTTTCGTTCAACGATTGAATCTAAACATTTTTTCGCACGAGTAGAATCATTATCAATGTGCAAACAACTAAAACGTTGTTTGAGAGCGTCGAGTGTACGCCATTCGTAATAATTCCCGGATTTCTCCCGTCATAGACGTACATGCGGCCGAAAATTCCAAAAGACATTAAATTTGTCAACGGTTGCGTGCTGCGCATTTCGGCGAGCACCGCTTTCTTATCATCGGTGAGAGTCTCGCAATACGTGTATTCGGTTAGCGGCAGCTGCTCATAGGTGAGGGTGATAGGCATATCGAAATTGTCATTGTAGCCATGATCGAAATTCCCACGTATTGATATTTGCTTGAAAATTGTTTCGCTGCGTGATGTGTGGTTACGCATACCGCATGTCGATTTATCTTTGTTTAGACACGCTATCAGCCCGCAAGAACGAACGCCGATCGTTGTGTCGCCAAAGGTTCGCACACCATAAAATAAAGCTAACATATATTTCGGATCGTGAAACGCAGGTCTCTCTTGCAAAACTACACGAAACCTGCAACAATATTCACCGTTGTAGTTGCAAAGTTTGACTTTTGTTTCCAAATCGTGGAAATTCAAAGGGTGAAGGGTGTGTAAACTCATATCTTCATGCGGAGTATTGAGCATTCCTTCGTTTAGATGACCACCGAGTCGAAATCGTGGAGTGGGCTGAAATTTCTTTTAAATTAATTTTTTTCCACATTTTTTGAATGTCAAAACATACGTGTGAGTTATTATTGCATTTTATAGCTGATAATTTGACGCGAGATTTGGGCACGTCCTGAATAATTAATTTGCTGGACTTTGAGGGTGAAATGTAAAGTTCAGCAATGCGCCCATCGTGTAGGTAAATACCACTGCCGCCATACATAGGCGGATAGTTCAATCCAGCTGCTAATAAATTCACACCTGTGGCCCTTGCATATCCAGCTTGAATGCTAAGACCTTGAAACATGCACAAACACACATAAAATAAATGTTTTTCGGGTTAATTCTAAACAGGGAACCCTTTTATGTTTGTTTCTAGGTGAAATTTTCACCTTTCACGTTAGGATATATTTTAGGTAAAGTAAGGTTATAACTAATGACGTTTCACAATTTTTTTCATAACCTTACTTGTGACGTCACTTCCTAATATGAATAAACGTATATTTCGTGTAAATTTTACGCAATCTCCTCTAGAGATAGACATGTGCGTCATGATTTTTGTTTTGGAGATCTGAAGGGGACGTAATCTCCCAGAATGACACATTCAAGGTTCCCTGCCAAAATCACTAATATCTCAGTTAATTCTCTAATAATTACTTTGTATAAACGGTGTTTCTGAATACCACGCAGACGGTAATATAATATCAGTAAGATTTTTATCTTGCACGATATCAACAGCGGGCCGTCGATATAAAATGTCATTACAAGTGAAAATGCCAAAAGTCACTCCGAAATCCGTCCGAAACTTCGCCAACTCTTTCCCAGGATGCAATTTCGGATCATTTACTAAATTAATTTTTCGATATCTACAATAAAACTATTTATTATTTCCAGAAATAAATTTTCTAATCTTATCATTACCGAACAACAATGACCCCATTCCGATCAAAAACTACATCGGTGTTGTAATAAAATGTAAAACCGATATCTTTAAATTTCTCGATTAAATTAATGACGATGTACATGTGATGTTCGTGCGCGGCAAACGAGAGCATTCGCAGGACCTAAAACATTATTTATACATCATAGCAAGTCGATAAATAAATAATTACTAGAGCAGTTCATTGAACCACTTCGACACCAACACGAACCTTATTATAAGATTCATTAATGCGTGGATTTGGATAAATCGCCGGATCCGGAACTTCAATGCTATAATTCGCGAGTTTTTGCGGAGTTTTTTTCGCAACATCCAGTGTGGTTAGGCCATCTTCCGGAAATACTATAATATCAACTCTCTGGGAAAAATATTTTTAAAAAACTTTTAAATATCCACATAAAACTCATCAAAACTCACTTTTTCGGAAGCTCGCTCAATTAGTTTCAGATATTGCTCGGCATTATTCAACATAACTTCATGCGGAAATAGGAATGGTTCCGGAAGTGCGTCGAATTCGACAACAGCCGCCCTGTATTTACCCTAAACAAACACTTGTTGTGACGTGCTGTTTTTACCAAATTTTGCGTCCGGGGCGCAACTCACCTGGGAAAACATTATTGACTCACTAGGCCAGAGTAGATTACCACCCAGGATTAACACAAAAATGAGGAACATTGTTAATATTTATTTTGATTGCATCCACGCGTGGTCCCGCGCAGACTGGCGAACCCGGAACTTACTTTGCTTCCTTCGTTACGCAATACAAACATGTAATATTGATTTATGTTATAGTTTCATCATCAGCCGCCAGATGGCGGTAGAAATTAAGGTTAACTTGTTTTTAGGGTGTAATAAAAAGAATAGTTAAATAAACAATCAATAAACACGCTAATTAATCTAATTAAAAAGATATTCACCCGAAAATATTAAAAGTATCATAAAACAAACAGGTAATTATTGATTTACCTTTTTTTTCTTATTCTACCGCTAGATGGCCGTAAAATTTAAGGTTAAATTATTTTTAAAATGTAATATTTAAATTTATGATATAAACTATCAAAAAATAGTCAAATTATAAAAAAATTCACTCAAAAAATATAAAAATATCACAATACAAAAGTCTAATATTGATTTATCTTTTACTACCTCATCCTACCACTAGATGGCGTTGGAATTTAAGGTTAACTTATTCTGAGAGTGTAATAAATGCATTAATTGAATAAACAATCAATAAGCACACTAATTTATCTAATTGTAAAGATATTCACTCGATAATCACACTAAATATGGTATTCTTAAATGAAAATTTGTTCTATTTGTATTCATCATGCTCCAAACGACTAGCGTCGCTGATAATTTAATACTATTCATAAATACGTTAAGTTACTTTGGTATTTTACCTTTCTACGATCAAAAATCCAAAATTTTCTACCGTAATACAAAATATCTCACAGTCGTCGTCCTGATTAACACAGTTTTATCAATTTACACAATGTACGCAACATTCACGAATAATCAAGAGTCATCAACAGGCATGATCTCGCGTTCGGTGCAACTGTTTATCGTCAACATCATCAACTGGGAGTTGTTCTACACTATGAACTATATACGCCTGCGAAAAGTGCAAAAACTATTCAATAAATTCGACCTAATCGACAGGGAACTCCGAAATATCCAACGATTGAAAGTCGGACAATTAAAATACATGCGAATTCAGTTTGTGATCTGGACAGGTGGCTATATGATTGTCACAGGGTATAATTACAGATGGAATGGTATTGTGTTCATGATAAAATATTACCTCGCTGAATACGTTTTGAAATACAGTCTGTATATGGTTAAATATTTTATATGCTTCATTTTGCTGTCGCTGCGCCATCGGCTGCAATTGATTAATTGCACCTTGAAGGGCATGTATCACCGAGGGGCCAATCTGACGCAATTGACAAGTATCATCAGGTTGCAGAATTTAATAGCGGATTCTGTGCAGTTGTGGAGCGATTTGTTTGGTTGGACGTATTTTTTGAGCAATGTTCAAATCGTCGTATTCTTTTTGCGAATGATACATTCTTATTTGGATGAAGAAACTCATAATATTAAACATCTTTATGTTATATTGATGTGGTCATTGTATACAACAGTAAGTAAGACATTGTCCTATTGTTTTACTTATGTTAAGTTTTATTGTGGGTGTATGATGTTTCGCCATGGGCCAATTTACCGCGGGAAAAAATTTGTTTTTTGATAATTTGACGTTAAAACAAATAAATTTATGAGAATATTATATTGAATATTATGAGTTTAATGTCCAATCTTTAGTGTTTAATACATTTGTGGACGAAATTTGATTGATTAATTGCTTAAAACGTTTGTGTAAAAAAAATTTGAATTTTTTCCGCGGCGAATTGATCCACGGCGAAACAACCCGCGGTGAAATAACGTGTACCTTTTTATTATTGATTATTTTGATGTTTTCACTTGAAATTAATCAACAAGTCATTAGGAAATAACACCTTTCACCTTTGGTAAAATATTTTTAACCCTTCAGTCATCAAAATGAGTTCATTTCTATTAGACTTGAGTGTAATTCTTACATTTTACAATTATATGGGTCTACTGCCAATTTTAGATCCACTAACGCGTCGATTTCACGCAAAACTTATACTTGTAACAATTGTAATTGCTATTCATGTAACCTTTTCTCTAATCGGTCTCTACGGAATTCTATATGTTCTTCACCCAACGTATCAAGGCAGAGCCCTTCATCTCATACAATATACAAGTATTATTTTCCTAAACTGGAGTCTAATCTACAGTTTAAACTTTAGAAACATTCGAAAGTTACAAATGCTTTTAAATAAATTCGTAATTATTGATCGTGATCTCTATATTAATTTTAACACGAAAATTCGACGTTCGAAGCATTTATTAATAATCTTTATAATTTATACGATTTTTTATATTTTTATCACGGTGATTTTTTGTTGAATCGTGATGGTCAATACGCGTTCTTTTATACATCGGATTTGTTGAATAAATTCTACATGCATCTGACGCGTGCATTTTTGTTTATTTATTGATATACATAAGAAATCGTTACATGAGCATTAATAAAATGATTTGCAATATGAGTTTTGATAACGTAATGTGCACACCGGAAAAGTTGACGAAGATTCATCATAATTTAAGTGATATTGTGGATATTGTGAATAAGTTATTTGGATGGGCGTTTTTTTGACTAATTTTCAAAATGTGATTTATATTTTGAGAATGATAAGTGACTTACTCATTGATTTCGAGATTGGTGACTTTATGCATGTGGTTGTGAAAATTTCTTGGGCTGCAAACTCGACTGTAAGTCAAAAATTATTTTTTTAGTATATAAGTTAAATTTTTGGGAGGAAAAGTAGTCTATGTTATTCTCCTGGGTCTAATCTATCTCTATACTAAAATTTATTAAAATTATTTGAGTGGTTTTTGTCTAGTAGCGTTACAAACATTCAAAAACCGCTGGATTTTCATTTATATGTCATTAATATTTCCACAGCGTAATGTATGCAACCCAAAACACACGTTTTTTCAAGCATTGCTTATTCCTACTCAAAACGCACTCTTAAACAAATTAATTCTTGTTTATTGCTTCGATTAAACAATCATCAAAATTATTACATGACTAAAACATAATTCCACACTCATATATTCTCAAACCATGGAAGAACTCCGCGTGTTTTACAAGTTATCTCGTCTTTTTCCTTAGTACCACAATACAACTTTAAAACAAAAACATTTCCTACTAAAACCAAACCCTCCAAGTGCATACTTACAATTTTAGTAATAACCGTATTATGCATCTCAACAATCTGGGGCAAATACAAGTTTCAAACCGAGCTGGAATTAATCATCGACGTTTTTAGTGCTGTACTTGTCTACATCGGACTTGTCATACTCATTCTAAGTACACACGAGAATGACTCACATAATATCCGCGACATGTTTGCGAACTTTGACGCCGGTGACAAAATTTTAACGACATACACGCGAATCACCAGAGGACATCCGCACCGCATCATATTTGGCACACATTTCGTTATTGTTGGTTTAATGATCTTTGATTTATGGATGTGGGCACATGGTCCATTGTTTTTCCGCCTTTATATATTTATAATGCCATTAATTGCCGTGGTCTACTTAAATTGCGTAGTGATTATATTTGAAGCGATGATTTTATTAGCGATTAAAACACGTTTTGTGCTGGTTAATAAACTGATGGATAATATACCACTGGATGCATTTCACGTTGAAAATATTATGAATATTCATAATTATTTGTATAATATTGTGGAAATATACAACAAAATATTCGGTTGGCATGCGTTTTTTAGCAATGTTCACGTGATGATGAATTTCTTATCATGCATCAATTTGTTTCTGGATTCGCAGCAGTGGAATCGGTTTGGTGTTGGTGTTATAACTGCATGGACAGTTTATATTTTGGTAAATATATGGTTATGTTAGGTTATGTTAAGTTTTCTGCAACCAGTCATACACATTTCTCTATTTAACCTCAAAAATAATTTTTATTTTACAAAAATGCAATTATTTAGGTGTTTTGCTGTGATTACACCGTGAACAGTTTATATTCTGGTAAATATTAGGTTATGTTGAGTTTTTCAGCAACCAGTCATACTTTTTTAAATATTTATCCATAAAAAAATACAATTTATCATCATGTATGTATAAACAATTAGGTAATGAATGAGTAATAATACTAAAACATAAATTATCGTCATCGAAAGCAAACATGCGATAGATAAACAATTAGTTCAAGCTCATTCATAAAAATTAACTCCTAGACATAATACTTTGTCAAAATGCTCTACGAAAACATCGCCGCGCCTTTAAAATTCTTATCATACCTAGGAATATTTCCATTTTACGATAAAACCGAACAAAAGTTTAAACCAAAGTTATTCCTGATTGTTATTAAATTAATCATTACACTCTCAGCTTCAGCATACAACATCTACATCGCATTAAAAATTCATTCTAAGTTAAAAGACAAACTACTCGCGCCATCTACACCCACAATCACACAACTAATAAACTTAGAATTCACTTTGAGTCTGAACATTCTCCACCTTGAAACACTCAATAATTTCTTCAAAACATGCCATTTTATTCACACAGAACTCGCAACTGTTTATAAAATACAAGTCACATCAATAAAACACGTTTATTTAATGCTAGCAAGTTTAATATCTTTATTTTTATTCGTATTAGGTTATGATTTTTACACAACTTATATGGGAAATCACATGCGTCACTATGAAAGTTTCTTAGTTGAAATATTCAACACATTCTCAATGCATATCTTGGACTATGTAAAAATACTAATCATAAAAGTGATAGAAAAATATCTGCACGCGATAAATTCAGCGTTAATTCAATCACAAACAGAAAAACATTTCGATGTGAGTGCTTTTCAAAAACTCCACTTAGCAGCCACAGATTTAGTGCAGTTTATAAACATTTTATTCGGATGGAACATTTTCCTCGAGAGTTTAAACGGTTTGGTGTTTTTCGTGCGCGTTGTTAATGGAGTTATCAATAATCGTATTCCACGAAAAGAATATTTCAATTGCGTCATATGGACTTTTTATATTGCTGTAAGTACCTACAATTAATGACAATTACTCGGACCATAACCGTATTACATTTGACCAGCATAATATGATCCATCCACTCAGTTTAATTGAAAACATTTTTTTAATTCCTATTAATATGATGGCATTCAGTCTTTTTCAATTTTTCAAAATGAAAAGTGAACTGTCTGCATCATACAATGTGTGTAAATATCTTGGTTTGTTTCCAGACTATAATTTTCAACATAAAAAATTCTCAAAACAAACAATCAAAACGTTTTTTATAACAATAATAATTTCTATATTGTGCGGGTATATATTTTGGAGTAGAACTCGATATTCGAATAATATCACAGCTGTTCTTGATATTTCTGGTGCCATCAGTGTTAGTTTGAGTTTATTAATGTTAATTTGGGACACAAATACAGGAAACTTTCATAACCTACGTGAATTGTTTGATAATTTCGATGAATCTTCAGATATTCTGCGTGTATACCGCAATTTTGAATATAAATCAAGTGTTTTAATAATCAGTGGGTTACTTTGTTTCGCATTAAGTCTTTCGTGTTATGATTTCACAGTTCATTATATTACAAATCGTTTATTCTATTATGCATCTGAAGCATCTATCCAAATACTTTTTTTCTTAAATTTTACAACGAATATTTTTGCTTTTTGTGTTTTATTAGCGATGAATAGACGCTTTCAATTGTTTAATAAACTTTTGGATGGATTTTATGAAGATCTCAAGATGGTGGATGATATTTTACGGTTGCATAACTACTTGTGTAACTTAGTTGAAGGTTATAGTGTGTTATTTGGGTGGCATCATTTTTTTAACAATTTAAACCTAATAATAAACTCGTTGTCGTCGATAAATTTATTTTTCGAAAACGAAGTGACTAATATTTATCCTCCAATTGTGCTTGTCGTCTGGACATTTTACATTCAGGTAATTCTTAGTAATTAATTAATGTGATAAGAAAATATACATAACTTTATCATATTACGTTTAAGTAAATATCAATTATTACTAATTGATTCAATAAAACCGCAAGAAATTTCATCATTATTGTGCTATTATTAAAAGTAGTCATGAAGACCGCTTACAATTTGTGCCAATTTCTATGGCTTGTGCCAAAATACGATTTTAAACAAAATATTATCACACCGTCAAAATGGAAGACACTTATCATCGCATTATTTGCGAATATTTTACTTATTTTTTGTATTTTCGGTGCACTTCCCGATGTTACCGAAAATACTCATTTTTTACGACTTATTGGATTAATCACAGTGTATTCAAGTATAATTCAATCAATTTTGAGTACGAATTTATACAAATATCCAACATTGCATACAATATTAACTAATATAAACAATTGTGATGCGATACTACTGAAATACTGCCATAAAAGTGTAAAAAACTGCAATTTATGGATTTATTTCGGATATTTCTTATTATTTTGTATCGGATTATTTGATTTTTGGGTGTGTGTTACAACATTTGATATTTGGGAGTACCGAGTACCTGATGATGTTTGTGTATAGGATGGCTACGATTGTTACCTAGACTATTTATTTTTTGATAAGCAAGTATCATTTTCAAATAACTTTTTTGAGTTCAAATTGTATACTATTTATATGCACTATTAAAATTAATTGACTTGTATAAGCCAAGTATATCCATTCAAGGCACCATACAAGGGTGGCGATAGAAGTGCCTCGTTTTTAGAATACCGTATGATGTTAGCAGTAAAAGTAACTCGTGTTCAGGGCACCGTATGAGGGTAGCGGTAGAAGTGACTCGTGTTCAAGGCACCGTATGTGGATGATTGTATAGCTGACTCCCATTTGCACATTTTTTCTTATGTATTAAAATTTCATTTTTTATATATGCATTTTAATTAGCTTATTTTATAGAGAATTGTCCATAGATAAAGATTCTGCGATTCGTTCCTTTCTAGCAATTTTAGTATACGAGATATTCGCCATTGAAATAAATCGTCAAAAATTGAAAAATTGCAATTTTTAGCACGTTCACTCGCATTTTTCGACATTTTACCTTATTTAATTAAATTTTTATTTTAAATTTTCTCCATATAGAGAATTTTCCATTCTTGCATAATCAACAATTTATTGGTTGCTATCTCTTTTAGATCAAGAGATATCAATTTTTGAAAATCGTTGAAAAAACGACTGATAATATAATGTGTCGATTACGAGCAATTTTGATTTTGATTTAATATGTATGTATACATATGTAATTACTATGTTTCTGTATTAAATTACTTTCATTACACAAAACGCTTTGTATGACGTCCACTCATTATGACTTGTTTGTCAATTCCCTTCGATGTCATTATAATCGGTAATATGATGGCTTTCAGTCTTTTTCAATTTTTCAAAATGAAAAGTGAACTGTCTGGATCATACAATGTGTGTAAAAATCTCGGATTGTGTCCAGACTATAATTTTCAACATAAAAAACACACAAGACAAACAATCAAAACGTTTTTTATAATAATAATAATTTCTATATTGTGCGGGTATATATATTGGAGTAGAACTCGGTATTCGAATAATATCAAAGCTGTTATTGAGATTTCTGGTGGGATCAGTGTTAGTTTGAGTTTATTAATGTTAATTTGGGACACAAATACAGAAAACTTTCAAAAACTACGTGAATTATTCGATAATTTCGATGAATCTTCAGATATTCTGCGTGTATATCGCAATTTTCAATATAAATCAAGTTTTTTAATAATCAGCGCTTTACTTTGTTTCGCTTCAAGTTTTACGTTTTATGATTTTACGGTCCATTACATTACAAACCGTTTATTTTATTATCTGGCCGCGGCATCAATACAAATACTGTTGTTCTTAAATTTCACAACAAATATTTTAGCTTTTTATGTTTTATTGGCGATGAATAGACGCTTTCAATTGTTTAATAAACTTTTGGATGGATTTTATGAAGATTACAAGATGGTGGATGATATTTTACGGTTGCATAACTTCTTGTGTAACTTGGTTGAAAGTTACAATGTGTTATTTGGGTGGCATCATTTTTTTAACAATTTAAACTTAATAATAAACTCGTTGTCATCGATAAATTTATTTTTTGAAAATGAAGTGACTAATATTTATCCTCCAATTGTGCTTGTCGTCTGGACATTTTACATTCAGGTAATTCTTAGTAATTAATTAATGTGATATGAGAATATACATAATTTTATCATATTACGTTTAAGTAAATATCAATTAGTACTAATTGATTCATTGAAACGTGATGAAATTTTCATCATTATTGTACGATTATTAAAAGTAGTGATGAAGACCGCTTACAATTTGTGCCAATTTCTATGGCTTGTGCCAAAATACGATTTTAAACAAAATATTATCACGCCGTCAAAATGGAAGACCCTTATCATCGCATTATTTGCGAATATTTTACTTATTTTTTGTATTTTCGGCGCACTGCCTGATGTTACCGAGAATACGCATTTTTTACGTCTTATTGGATTAATTACAGTGTATTCCAGTATAATTCAATCAATTTTGAGTACTAATCTATACAAATATCAAACATTGCATACAATATTAACAAATATAAACAATTGTGACTTGATACTACAGAAATACTGCCATAAAAGTGTAAAAAACTGCAATTTATGGATTTATTTCGGTCATTTCTTATTATTTTGTATCGGACTTATCGATTTTTGGGTGTGTGTTACAATATTTGGTATTTGGGAGTACAGATTCGTCGTGTGTTACGAAATAACAATTTATTTAAATTTTTGTTTCATTATTTTGGAGTCATTGCTTCTATTCACATTGAAATCAAAATTTAATCATTTAAACGATGTTATCGATGTTTATTTCAATGAAGAATCATCTATTGATGAAATAATATCAGTGCATCAAAGTTTATGTGATTGTGTGGATTGTTTTAATGGATTATTCGGATGGCATTTGTTCTTCAGCAATGTACAAGCCGCTATTAATGCTTTGGCTTGTTTTAGTTTTTTTATTACATCGTATAAAACTGAACCAAATTATTTTGGAGGAATATCGTGTGTTTCATGGACTATTTATTTTGTGGTGAGCATTAATTTCCGTATTTGCCAATTAGTTAAATGGATATCACATAACCTATCGTCTTGTATTATGTTCACTCATATTGTGTACTCGTATTTGAAAGCGTGATGAAGACCGAATTAAGTTTAGCTTATAATCCGTGCCAAACATTTTGGCTTCTGCCAAAATATAATTTTACACTAAAAACATTCACATTTTCTAATTGGAAAACATTAAGCATTGCACACATCGTGAATATTTTGTTTATTTACTGGACTTATGGTATTACTCGCAATGTTTTTGCATATTCAGCATTCTTTCAATTTTTTTCTGGTATTGTGAGTTACATGGGCGTTATTTTGACAATTTGGAATGCTAATGTCTTCAACAAACAAAAATTACAATTATTATTTACAAATTTAATCCAATCTGCATTTATATTACAAAAACACCGCGAAAAAATTTATAAAACTCAACATTTTTATATTTATATCGCGTTAATTGCACCTATACTGCTTTGGATTCTTGATTGCTCAGTATGGCACTCAATGATTGGCATTTGGGAATACAGATTCATCGTAACATTCGAAGTTTTGATTTATTTTAATTTTTCTTTGATTATATTAGAATGTGCGTTATTATTGGCAATAAAAAAGAGGATTATTCATCATAATTTAATAATTGACAAGATTTCACTGAATGAAGAAACTGTTGGTGAAATAATCGCAGTGCATCAATGTTTATGTGACAGTGTGAATTGTTTCAATAACTTGTTTGGATGGCACATGTTCTTTATTTACATGCAGATTACTATCAATGCGTTAATTTGCATATGGATTTTTATTGGTGTGAATGCAATGGGGGGACATAAATTTGGTGGTTTTGTGTTGGCATTGTGGACATTATATTATTTGGTGAGTTATTTAATATTATTTCATGTAAAAAATGTAAAAACCGCAAAAGAATTTAAATAACCAATCAGAGTAAAGAAGTCAACACTGACGACACTTCCTCATTTGTGCGTAGTCGGGTAAGATCGTCATAATGTCAATTATGTAACATAGTATTTGTTTCGCAAACATTTTATCACCGTAATACAAGTAATATCAATTAGTCAAATTGCACATGGTGATATCATATGACAAAACATTTTTGCAATTGAATTCTGAGTGGATAACGAGTGAAAATATAAATGTGTAGTGATGCAGACCGAATTAGAGCTGGCGTATAATTTGTGCACGAGTTTCTGGCTCGCACCAAAATACGATTTTAAATTGGGAACCTTCCACATATCAAAATGGAAAATATTATCAATTGCATTCTATATAAATTCGGTATTTTCCTATAATATTTACGGATCTCTTGATGATGTATCCAATGGTAAACATCAAGTTGACTTAGAGCTGCTTGGTATACTCGCCGTTTATTTAGGCATAATGAATTCACTTTTGAGTGTAAATATTTGTAAACCTGATAAATTGGCAGCGTTATTAATGAATTTAAACGAATGCAACAATACGTTACAAAAATATCTGCATAAAGATATGAGAAAATGTGATTTTTTAATCGTTATCACACATGTTTTACTTTTGGGAGTCTGGATGTTTGATGTGTGGACATATTTCCAAGAAATGGGTGTGCTGGAATATCGATTTGTGATTGCATTTGAGCTGCTGGTTTATTTGAATTTTTGTTTTATTTTGTTAGAGTGCGCGTTTTTGATGGTGATTAAAAATCGCATTTCTCATTTTAATGAAATAATTGGGGCAGATGAACTTGATGAACAGAATATTGATGAAATTTTAGCAGTTTATTATAATATCTGTGATGTGGTGGAATGTTTTAATGGATTATTCGGATGGCACATGTTCTTCAGCATTGTACAGGCTGCTATTAATGCATTGATCTGCATTCGATTTTTTATAACGATAAAAGAAATGATGATGTTTGCGTATAGGACGGCTACGATTGTTACCTGGACTATTTATTTTTTGGTAAGCAATTATCATTTTCAAATGACTTTTTGAGTTCGAATTGTTTACTATTTATATGAACTATTAAAATTTATTGACTTGTATATGCCAGGTACACCCATTTAAGGCACCGTACAAGGGTGGCGATAGAAGTGACTCGTTTTTAGAATACCGTATGATTTTAGCGGTAAAAGTGACTCGTGTTCTGGGCACCGTATGAGGGTAGCGGTAGAAGTGACTCGTGTTCAAGGCACCGTACGTGGATGATTGTATAGCTGACTCCCATTTGAACATTTTTTCTAATGTATTAAAATTTCTTTTTTTTATATATGCATTTTAATTAGCTTATTTTATAGAGAATTGTCCGTAGATTAAGATTCTGCGAATCGTTCCTTTAGTTTACGAGATATTCGCCATGGAAATAAATCGTCAAAAATTGAAAAATTGCAATTTTTAGCACTTTCACTCGTATTTTTCGACATTTTACCTTACTTAATTAAATTATTTTAAATTTTCTCCTAATAGAGAATTTTCCAATCTTTCATAATCAACAATTCGTTGGTAGCTATCGCTTTTAGTTTAAGAGATATGATTTATCAAAAATCGTCGAAAAAAAGTATCAAGCACCCCCCCTTGGCAATTTTTTTCTTAAGACTTAAAATTTTGTCTCTCATATTTCCCTTTTAACTATCGTATCTGATAGAGAATAGTCCGTAGATTAAGACGCTGCGATCAGATCTTAAATATCTCTTTTAGTTTACGAGATATTCGCGATTGAATAAAATGGGCAAAAATTGCAAAATGTCACTTTTTAGTACTTTTAGTCGGATTTTTTGACCTTTTACTGTAGGAAATATAATTATTTTATATTTTTATCAGATAGAGAATTTTACAATCTTTCATAATCAACAATTCGTTGGTAGCTATCGCTTTTAGTTTAAGAGATATGATTTATCAAAAATCGTCGAAAAAAAGTATCAAGCACCCCCCCTTGGCAATTTTTTTCTTAAGACTTAAAATTTCATCTCTCAGATTTCCGCTTTAACTATCTTATCTTATAGAGAGTAGTCCGTATAATAGTCTCTGCGATTTGTTCCTATTTATCTCTTTTAGTTTAGAAGATATTCACTGTCAAACATCGTGGAAATGAATTATCCCTTATCCTTTTTTTCTTATGAATTTAAATTTCATCTATTTAATTTTCAATTTAACAATCTGATTTTAAATACTAAACTTATACTAAAGGAAAATATGCTGCACGCGACAGCGCGACGAGAATCTTACGCGTAGCATCTCGCACGGCGAATGCGATAAAAAAGTTGTTTATACACAAACGCTGATAATAGATTTGTCTTCAAAACAAATACAATTCTATTTTATGATTTTTAGTTCATGCTTGTGCCATCTCTGAATGGAATTTACGATGCGACAGTAAATAGATGCGCAAAGCCAGCATGCGACCTTGTCCGAGAAATGTAATAGATGCGCACAAATTGCAATTGACGCGGTACCTGCGATATGAATTAAACTAAAATGTGCGACAGCGCGACGATAAACAAGAATATACTAGCTTATTTTATAGAGAATTATCCGTAGATTAAGCCTCTGCGATTCGTTTCTTTCTAACTCTTACAATTTACGTGATATTGGCAATCAAATTATCGATGAAAAATTCTCTTCATATTACTCAATGTGCTCCTCACTGACTCTAACAAATTCATCATTCAACACTCCCCCATATCCGTAATATCACCTAACATCATTAACTAATTAAGTTAAATGCATATCACATTTCAATAGATGCATGATTACTACCCAAGAGAATAGTATCTATCATTATAAACCGTGATGAAGACCGAATTAAATTCAATTTACAACCTGTGCAGTTTTTTCTGGCTTGTACCAACCTACAACTATGAACTTAACCAAATCACTCCATCTAAATGGAAACCAGTGATTAAAATAATATTCACAAATATAATATTTGTTTATGTTGTTTACGGCTCTCTGGACTACATGATAAAAAACTCCATTGGCCACGGATATTATTTTTCAACAGCCATATATTTATTTGGCATTATTTATTCAATTTGGAGTATAAACATCAAAAAACACCAACAATTGAATACAATTTTGCATAATCTCCATAATTGCAATTTGATATTACAGAAACATCTTTCAAAAGAATTAAACATAAACAATTTATGGATATATTTAACACATATTTTATTTTTTATAGTTTGTTGCTTGAATCTATGGGTATGGTACGCGGAGATGCATATGTTCGAGTTTTATATGGTCACATTTAATTATATAGTTTACGTAAACATTTGTTTAATACTTTTGGAATCAATGTTTCTGTTCACAATTAAAAACCGCATCAGTCATTTAAATGAGATAATCGGGAAGTGCCAATTTAATGAACAAACTGTTGATGAAATAATCTCAGTGCATCAATGTTTATGTGACAGTGTGAATTGTTTTAATGAAATATTTGGATGGCACGTGTTCTTCAATAATGTTCAAGCTATGATTACTGCCGTATCTTGTATACATTTCTTCTTATTGCTAAAATTGAGGAATATGTATTTGTATTATTTGGGAGGAGTCATGATTTTTACATGGACTTTTTGCTTTGTGGTGAGCATTAAAAATATTTAAAACCGGTATCAATACCGGTATACCGGTATTTTTATTCAAATAAAAATATTTGAAGTTAAAAATTTTAAAAATTTAAAAATAAAATTATGTGAAACTGAAAATACCGGTATTTTTATCTTCAAATACCGGTATTTTTTTAATTACCCATATATTTCCATACTGATATTTACAAAATTTCAAAAATTCTTTATAAATAATTTTATAAATACCAGTATACCGAAATACCGGTATTAACCACAAAATTCGAATCCCTTGTGAGCAATCCACACGACATCTTAATTAAAATTGAATTTTGTCCAGTTTACTTACATGTTGACGATGACAGCAAACTAATTACGCTAATGAGTTATCCATTACTCATTGGTACACTTCATAACAAACTTATTACCGTATTACTTCATTACAAGTGATCATGCAGAGTGAATTAAGTTTTTCGTACAAATTGTGCAAAATATGCGGAATTTTCCCAGATTATAACTTCAACACAAACATACTCCGCGTACAAAAATTCAAAACAATAATACTCGTGATCATTGTAAATGTTTTAAACATAAGTTCAAAATGTCGAACGTGGAATACATTTCATCCAAGCAAAAAAGTTTTGGACATTATGGCTGCATTCACGGTGTTTTTCGGTATACTCCACTGTATGTGGACGGTCAACTTCAAAAAAACCGAATATCTACAAAAATTATTCACGAATCTAAATGAAGTTAAAAACAAACTACATTTATACCATCCAAAACCGTATGCGAATCAAAATATTTCGGTTTACATTGCACATATAATTCTAATTTTGTTTCTATCAACTGATATGTACTATTGGTTGCCAATAACACATTTGAAACAACACATTCTGATCATGACCTACGAATTGCTTATTTATATCAATTTTATGATTGTAATCTTACAAATTACAATACTGTGTGCAATCAAGAAGAGATATTCGATATTTAATCAAGTTTTGGATAAAATTGATCACAGTGAAGTACTTGTGGAAGATCTTTTAACAACATATCAATATTTATCGGATAGTAGTGATTGTTTCAATGAATTATTTGGTGGAAATATGCTGTGTACGTGTCTGCAAGGTATAATGAATGTTTTATCGGCTGTTAGTTTGATGATCAACATCAATGATGTTCCTTTTGTGGTTTTTGGAGTTATGATTATATGGACGGCATATTTCTTGGTAAATATAATCATAAATTATTCTTAAATCATTTATTTATAGTGAGTAAATCAGATAGAATATTGTTGAATCTTTTTTTTTGTTTTATTTTAATTTTAACTAATTTTATTGGACGAAAATCCACACGGACACGAGTATTGACTAATATTATAAATGCGAAAGTCCTGATGTTTGTTACACTTTCACGCAAAAACTACTTAACCGATCATCATGAAAATTTGTACACAAATTCATAGTGGTCCCCGAATGGTTATAGGCTACTTTTTATTTAATAAAAAAAATTATTTTTTAAATATAATATAGAAATAGTTTAGCCAATAATACCTCTGCATCTGGCTATTTGACTACTTTAACGCCATCTAGCATTCCAGCAATGAAGCTCAAACCTAAGTACTATAGTACCATCACACTGTATTATCACACTGTATTACCGACAGCTACGTCAACATCAAATCCAATTGACTACACTATGGAGACTGTACACTATACTTCCATAGACTATACTTTCAGCCATTTTAAACTTCCCGCCATTCTACTTCATTGTTACTTCTTCTGTGACTACAGACGCGTACGAAAGCAACTTCATTATTTTAGATATTCGCGAGCGAAGCCGCGGGTTAAAGCTAGTATTGCCATATAAGACAATGCGCGCTCACTACCACTAACAAACATCACACTAACGAGAAAAACAACATCACTACCTCAAGTATACAATTTAATTCCCATAACTGCATTCTCGCGCCATCTATCCACAAATAATATAACTAAACTTAATATTTCTTTACTTGCAAATATTTTCGAATTTTATTTAAACATTTATATAGAAATATGATCCCCTAATTGAAAACAAATTTAATTGAAACCAATATATCATTTTATGTGACAATAATCTTACAATACTCTTTACATACAATTAGCCTAATTAATTTCATTTCATTAACTTTACGTTCGTATTTACGCATCAGACAAAAACGTCATGACCGCCGAGTTGAGTGTACCGTACAAATTGTGCAACAAATTCGGTTTAGTGCCTTCGTACAACTTCGAAACAAAAACCCTAACAGTATCCAAATGGAAACTAATTATTACACTAACATTCATTCATTGCATAAACATTTATTCAAAATTTCTAACGCATCCAAATTTAAGTGACACAAGATGGCTACTGGACAAACTAGCGTCAACACCGTTATACCTAGGTCTCCTCCATTTTGTTTGGAGTACACACGTGACTAACCGTATAATCTACGCATACTTTTTGTAAATATAAGCGAATGTCATCAAGATATGCAAAAATATCATCAAAAAACTTATCCAAAGAAAACTTATCTGATTATCATCGCACATTTGACATTAATCACTATAACACTCATGGATTTTGTCTGCTGGTACAGCATGTTTGATATTAAACAATATCAATACGTAATTGCATACGAATTCATGATTTATTTAAATTTCACACAAGTTTTACTTGAATCTTCAACATTAGTATCAATACGAAATCGTTTCGATGCTTTAAATCACATCATAGATAAAACAGAACACAACGAACAAAAAGTCAATGATATTATATTAATTCATCAAAGATTAACGGAATCCTGCGATTGTTATAATGATTTATTCGGATGGCATACGCTATGTAATAATTTACAAGCATTTTTGAATGCGTTATCATGTATTTCGATTTTTATCACAATCAAAGAAATTCCCTCTGCGTTGGCGATGGCTGTAATGATCACATGGACAGCATACTGTCTGGTAAACACATAATTAATTTATATACTCCTTGTTATTATCTTTAATTAGTATAATTTATTTTTCTTTGAATTTTATTGACATTTGAATTCATTTCATTTCAATTATTTTTGTCTAGTGTTGAAGCAAACATGAAAACAGAACTAGGTGCATCATACACGCTGTGTAAAATATTCGGACTTGTACCGAATTATAATTTTAAGAAACAAGTGTTAATTTCACGTGAAAAATGGAAGACATTTATTTTTACTTGTTGTCTTATTATTTTCTGTGTTATTTCATCAATTGGTGATGTTTTATTCACATCCAAAACTAGATTTATTATTGATATACTTTCAATAATATGTTTAATTGGTGGTTTGGTGCAATTTGCTTTGAGAGTAAATCATGTTTACAAACAGTTATTTTTACAATTATTGAGGATTTTATTAAATTCACATAGAATTATTAATAAATATCATCATAAAAAGTTTGGTGGACATGATTCATATGTTTATTTATTACATTTCATATTATTCTTTCTTATTTTATCAGATTTTGCAATTTGGTACTTTTATTTCGATTTTAATCTATATTTGTATGTTTTTGCTTATGAAATTTTGGTTTATTTAAATTTTATTGGTGGTTTATTAGAAGTTACGATTGTTCTCGCGATTAAAAACAGATTTGTGATGTTAAATTATATATTGGATGAAGAATATCAATACGAAGAGAAAGTAAATGATTTATTATTGATGCATCACTGGTTGTATACAGCAAGTGACTGTTGTAATGTGCTCTTTGGGTGGCATATAATGTTGAGCAATTTACAAGCTATTTTAAATACGTTATCCTGTATTACTTTGATCATTATTTTGGATATTTATACATCTCCTGTGGCTATGGTTGTTATTATAAACTGGACTTTATTCTGTATGGTAAATATAACTTATTTTTTATAGGTTATGTTTTTAACAGCTGTCAAATTGAAATAGCGGTGTTGCCATGTTCTTAACCTCAAATTTTTTGTTTATATTTTTTTAATTAAATGTTAATTAAT
This sequence comes from Dalotia coriaria, assembly GCF_025399875.1. Taxonomy (NCBI): domain Eukaryota; kingdom Metazoa; phylum Arthropoda; class Insecta; order Coleoptera; family Staphylinidae; genus Dalotia; species Dalotia coriaria. The sequence continues at coordinate 302,793 of NW_027045451.1, forward strand.
TAGTGTCTAGTAGTAGATCATTAAAAAAAATGAAAACAACTTCTCAATAATTAAACAATTCAATTACATTAATGAAAAAAATTAATATTTGTATAAAAACTAGTTGTTATCCATTAATCTAAAAATGCAAGCCGAACTAAAAGTATATCACCTCTGCAATACTTTCGGCCTCTTACCAAAGTATAACTTTAAACATAAAACAATCACAATACAAAAATGGAAGACATTATTATTGATATGTTTCTTCAGTGTTGTAATCAGTATATCCGCGACTGGAATTAAATTTAGTTCGAAAACAATACGGACTGTAACCGGAATTCTTGCATTATCATCACTAACATTTGGTTTACTACACTTTATATTAAACTCCAACATTTTTAATACACCAATATTATTATCATTATTGAAATATCTCAGTGATAGTCATCAAATAATGCAAAAATACTGCAAGAAAAGATATTCCAACATGAATATATTCATCTGGGCATCACATTTATTTATACTAACAATAACATTATCTGATTTTATATCTTCACTTAGATTTGGACCGGTATACAATTATATTTATGTATTTACCTATGAAATTTTAATTTATATTAACTCCGTTGTGGTTTTATTGGAAACATCAATCTCACGAGCGATAGAAAACAGATTTAAAATGTTAAATAAAGTGTTCAATGAAGATTATCAAACTGTCGATAAAATTGACGATTTAATTCTGGTGCATCAACAATTATTCAGCGCAAGTGATTGTTTTAATGTTTTATTTGGTTGGCATATATTGCTGAATAACATGCAGGCCGTTTTTAATACGTTATCGTGTATAACTTTGTTTGTGCTATGGGATGATTACAAGTTGTTGGGTGTAGTGATACTTCTAGCTTGGACTACTCACTGCGTGGTAAATATTTACATTGATTTAAAGTAGGATTAGTATATGACGCGCCATCTAGCGGTTATATATAGTGATAAGATTAGCTAGCAGTGGGTATTCGTCGTCTCGCTGCAGTTGTTCCGCTGCGAGGCAAATCACCACAAAAATAATTTAAGGCTGCGGAAATAAATAAATTTGAAAAAAGATTACATTGATTTATATAAGTTTAGTCTTTTTACAATGCATTTATGAATGTAATTTGAATGAAAAGTTGCCTAAAACGATTGGGTAACCAATTATTGCTTATTTGATTGTTAAAAATGATACAATCATTAAAATTACACTCACGAACACATAAGATTCTTTTATTTCTTTAAATTTATTTATGTCTGCATAAAAATTAACTTGAAACTTTGATTTTTCATTTTTTTCTCACTACAAAACGATATTTACTCTTATTTTAGTACCTAGTGCGACATCTGTCGGTAAAATTTAGTACTTCATATCATAACAAACACGAAAAACGTTAAATTTCATGCTTAAAATGAGTTTTCAACGTACGTAATTTACTGTTTTCCTCCCTAAATATGCAATATACATATTAACGATAATATAAATAGTATTCTGGTGTTTTCATGCAGAAAAACATTAAAAAAATGAAATTTATTAATAGACAAACGACACGAACACATAATTAACGTAATTAGACTCAGCCCGTGTGGCTATGTTGATTATCTTCCCGGAATTATTTCAATTAATACAATATGCATAATTAAACACTCCTCTGCGCATTAGTAGATCATTCGCATCAAGATGAAAACCGAACTAAGAGTGCCGTACTTCCTGTGCTATATTTTCGGTTTATTTCCCAAATACAACTTCGAAACCAAAACAGTTTTCACACAAAAATGGAAAACAATTATTCTCGCCATAATAATAATTATTTTAATAATATCATCCGCGTTCGGAGTGAATTTTCACGTCAATTTAATACGAGTACTAATTGAAAACATGGCTTTAATCTCCTTATCACTCGGATTACTAAATTTTATTTTGAGTACAAACATGAACAATGTTGCAATTTTAAAGAATCTGCTTGAAAATCTCATTGAATCTCATGATACGATGGAGAAATATTGCAAAGAAAAACATTCGAATATGAATCTTTTTATTTTCATCACACATTTATTACTTTTGGCTATAAGTTTGACTGATTTAACGACTACGATTAATGATTATGGAGCAGTACAATACATATTATTTATCCCTTATGAAATATTAACTTATTTCAACTTCTCGGCGGTTTTAATGGAAGCATCCATTTTATTAGCGCTAGAAAACCGGTTGAAAATGTTAAATAATGTGTTCAATGAAGAAAATCAAACGGACGAGAAAATTAATGACTTAATCTTGGTGCATCAACAATTATCGAGTGCCAGTGATGGGTTTAATCAAGTTTTCGGCTGGCATGTTTTGCTTAATAATATGCAAGCGATTTTTAACGCGCTGGCGTGTATTTGTTTGTTTGTCACGACGGAAGAATATAATATTATGGATCTGGTTTTTATTGTGTTGTGGACGGTGCATTGTATGGTAAATATTTTAGTTTTAAGAATACGAACTGAATCTGCTGTATTGTGCGGTGTAAATATCATGTTTGACTGTTTTTATCGGTTTATCAGGCGGTTGGCCGCCAAGTTGAGATGTGAATTCTCACGCGAATACTTGTTTTGCGATATAACTTGATATAAGGCATTGTGCACGCACTACTACTAACAAATAAACACGTACGCGAATTTAAATTGAAGAATAGTGCATTGTAGCGCACTCTATGATCAATTTATTGAGTTATATTGAGTTACATGTGTGTAAACATTGGTTTCAAACAAGACGTGAATTATTTCACTTTTTAACACTTTTAATTGCATTTTTGGACTTTTCACCCCATGAAATTCAATTATTTTTAATTCTTATCTAATACAGAATTTTCTATTCTCTCATAATATTTATTCCGCTGATTTGTATCTCTTTTAGTTTATGAAATATTCGCAATGGAAAAAAAATGGTCAAAATTGGAAAATATTACTTTTTAACACTTTTAGTCGCATTTTTCAATCTTGTACTCTATAAAATTAAATCATTTTAAATTCTTATCTGATAGAGAATTTTCCAATCTTTCATAATCAACGATTCGTTAGTAGCTATCGCGTTTAATATAAGAGATATTAATTTTCAAAAATCGTTGAAAAAAAGTATCAAGCACCCCCCCTTGGCAATTTTTTTCTTAAGACATAAAATTTCATCTCTCAGATTTCCCTTTTAACAATCCTATCTGATAGAGAAAAGTTTGTAGATTAAGACGCTGCGATCAGATTCTATTTATCTCTTTTAGTTTGCGAGATATTCGCGATTGAATAAAATGGGCAAAAATTGCAAAATGTCACTTTTTAGCATTTTTAGTCGTGTTTTTTTACCTTTTACTGTAGGAAATATAATTATTTTATATTTCTATCTGATAGAGAATTTTTCAATCTTTCATAATCAACAATTCGTTGGTAGCTATCGCGTTTAATATAAGAGATATTAATTTTCAAAAATCGTTGAAAAAAAGTATCAAGCACCCCCCCTTGGCAATTTTTTTCTTAAGACTTAAAATTTCATCTCTCAGATTTCCCTTTTAACTATCGTATCTGATAGAGAATAGTCCGCAGATTAAGACGCTGCGATCAGATCTTAAATATCTCTTTTAGTTTACGAGATATTCGCGATTGAATAAAATTGGCAAAAATTGCAAAATGTCACTTTTTAGTACTTTTAGTCGCGTTTTTCGACCATTTACTGTAGGAAATATAATTATTTTATATTTCTATCTGATAGAGAATTTTGCAGTCTTTCATAATCAACAATTCGTTGGTAGCTACCTCTTTTAGTTTAAGAGATATGAATTATCAAAAATCGTCGAAAAAAGGTATCAAGCACCCCCCCCTTGGCAATTTTTTTCTTAAGACTTAAAATTTCATCTCCCAGATTTACCTTTTAACTATCCTATCTGATAGAGAATAGTTCGTAGATTAAGACGCTGCGATCAGATCCTATTTATCTCTTTTAGTTTTCGAGATATTCATAATTGAAAAAATAAAAATGCTATTTTTTGCCTTTAAACATTACATAGCAAATATTTGGCATTGAAACATAGTGCAATTTCCTGTTGTTGATATTCGATTACAAATTAGATAATTGCTTTGCAAAACATACCCATTAAATCGCCTGGAAGTCCAGTAGCAGCCATGGAGTCCGAGTTTAAATTGGTGTTTAATCTCTGCAAGTTCTTCTGGCTTCTTCCCGAATACAACTGGAAAAATAAAAAATTCACCGTGATAAAATGGAAAGCAGTCATCATCGAATATTGTTTACTACTTTCATTTGTTTATTCGCTAAGCGGCAACCCTGACGAGTGGGAAGTGCCAAAAACGTTTATAGTTTTCAATTTTCTTGGTTTTTTATCTCTTTACATCGGAATAACACAATTAATATATAAATTAAACATCAAAAACGTATCTAAACTAACTGAGTTAACCTCTAAACTAGACTGTACTAACAATGCATTACAAACATTCAAAAATAATCCATTTCCAAATTATTTTAAATTCATTTTTATTGCTCATATGATTTTAATCGCTGTGGCAACTTTCGATTTTTATATGTGGTTCACATTATTCGGTATGGATCAATACAAATATGAAATAGCAATGAAAATAATGGTTTACTTAAATTTCGCGTTGATTTTACTGGAAACCATCATAAAACTATCAATTAAAAACCGTTTTGAATTATTTAATACGCTAATAATCAGTGGTGAATACAACAATGAGAAAATAAACATATTAATCGGAGTGCATCTTAATTTGTGTGATATCATAGACTGTTATAACGATTTATTCGGATGGCATATGTTCTATAATAATTTACAAGCCATTTTCAACGCGTTGTCATGCATCAGTTTGTTTATCATCGCTATCGACATGTTTGTCGTTGGTGCGGTTGATCTTCTCTGTTGGACGATCTATTTTCTGGTCAGTACATTAATCTAATTAATTAAAAACAAACAGTCATTATCCACGAAAGGAAATGAATGTCAATTTTTACTTTTATTCATTAGTTGATTATTTTCGGTTGAAAAATGAAGAATGAATTGAAAATTCCCTATAATATCGCTAAAACTTTAGGAATATTCCCGAAATATCATTTAAAAACCAAAAGTTTGAATTCATATAAAATAAAAACAGTTATAATAATATTAATAATAAATTTAATGTTTATTTTGTGTGGAATTAATGTAAATTCAAACACAAATTTACTCATGAAGATTATTGATAACATTGCATGGGTATCAATTGGTATAGGTTTACAACATTTTGTTTTAAGCACGAATATTATCAATATCTCAATAATAAATGGGTTATTCACCTTATTAAATGAAAATTTTCAAGTGATTCAAAAGTATTCGAGTGTAAAAGTGTCTAGAATTTATATTTTTATCATTTTCACGCATTTATTATATATTTGCTTGATGATATTTGATTTTTCTATATCATTGGGTGGTTATTATGTGAATGTATATTTTTATTTTGCTGCATCAGAGTTGTTAAGTTACTTTAATCTCGCTGGTGTTATGATGGAAGTAGCAGTGCTTATGTTGGTCTTGAATCGGTTCAAAGTTTTAAATGATATTGTGGATGAAAAATGCAAAATGAGTATAAAGTTCTGGATCTTGTGCTGGCACATCATCAATTGTCTACGGTCTGTGGATATTTCAATATTGCGTTTGGTTGGCATATTTTATTGAATAATATGCAAGCGATATTTAATGCATTGTCGTGTATTTGTTTATTTGTTATATCGAAAGAGATTGTGATTGTGGATTTGGCTGTTATCAGTTTATGGACGTTACACTGCGCGGTAAATATTATAATAATATAATATTAAGTATCAAGTGTGCTAAGTAGCACTTTAACCATGTTTAGCGACGTGATTCTTATATATTTCTATTTTCACTTTATTTCCACTTGCAGATTTGTATTGCACCGTAGGTAAATGCGCAGGCGTAAGCTCCACCCCGTGACTAAAGTACTTTAGTCACGGTTTTGGCCGTTTGTGATTAAATTACCACTTTTCTGTCTCAAAACCGTAGAAAAAGTGAAAATAAACAAAAAAATTCAAATTTAAGACACAATATCAGTATTGCTGCTATTTTTGTGTAATTAAACATTTTTTTCTGTAAAAACACTCCGCACATTTAATTAATATTTGGTTACGTCAATTCTCTCTGCGCAATACAAACATACCAACAGTTAATTAATTATTTCCTGTTATTTCATAACATTCTAAATATCAATATTAAAGTAATACCATCATGGCGCACAGACAACTCGCGCCACTTTCCAGCATTCTCACATTTTTATCAATCCTCGGAATTTTTCCATTTTACAACCGCAAACGAAAAATATTCCAACCAAAAATAATCTACGTTTCTCTCATAATAATAATATCACTCTCCATAGATATATTTTCTTTATATAACGTGGTGGTATATTTAAAACACAACGAAAGCCCCGTGTCATTTTTACTCACACCTATTTTAGTAAGACTTTTAAATTTACACTTAAGCATCTGGTTTAATTACAGCGCTGGTAAATGGCAGCAGTTTTATAACACTTGTGATACACTCGACAGTGACTTAAAACAATTTCATAACATAACTGTGAAAGTTTATTCAAATGTGACTTTGAAACTCTGCGGATTGTTTTTCATTTATTTAACGTGCGTCTCATGCGATTTTTATATGTATTTAGTAATATTAGAATCAAAAGAAATATATGTGTTTTATATAAGTGAAATTGTCGGTGTGTTTATATTACACATTTGTGACTTTAGTAAATGTTTGGTTTTTTTCATGGTGCGGAGATATACGGAAGCTTTAAATAAAGCATTTGAACAGATAAATTATAGTACTTGTCGATTGGCAGTGGGTAAACTAGAAAATTTAACAAAAATGCATTTGAACATTGTGGATCTCTTCGGGTTGTTGAATTATTTATGGGGTTGGAATATTTTTCTGGAGACGGTGAACGCTGTTGGGTATTTGTTGAGATTTGTGAATTGTGCGATATATAACAAAGTATGGCATCCATTGGAGTATATTATTATGGTTGTTTGGATTGTTTATTTTGTTGTAAGTTATAATTTGGTAGTAAAATTAAGAAAACCCGCGGCTTCACTCGCGAATATCTAAAATAATGAAGTTGCTTCCGTTCGCGTCTGTAGTCACAGAAGAAGTAACAATGAAGTACAATGGCGGGAAGTTTAAAATGGCTGAAAGTATAGTCTATGGAAGTATAGTGTACAGTCTCCATAGTGTAGTCAATTGGATTTGATGTTGACGTAGCTGTCGGTAATACAGTGTGATAATACAGTGTGATGGTACTATAGTACTTAGGTTTGAGCTTCATTGCTGGAATGCTAGATGGCGTTAAAGTAGTCAAATAGCCAGATGCAGAGGTATTATTGGCTAACAATTTCTTTATTTTATTTAAAAAATAATTTTTTTTATTATATAAAAAGTAGCCTATAACCATTCGGGGACCACTAAGAATATGTGTACAAATATTCATGATGATCGGTTAAGTAGTTTTTGCGTGAAAGTGTAACAAACATCAGGACTTTCGCATTTATAATATTAGTAGGGTAATTAGACAAATATTAATGAATTTAATCGATTTATTCATTAATTAATATCTTGGTTATTAGTTCTTTTGTTTTTCTTATGAACATTAGTATTAATTAATATTGTGTTGATAAGTAACTTAAGAAAACACAAAACAATTTTTTTAAACGTTTCTTTGTGATATTTTGTTATTTTCTTGGTATTTTAGCAAAATTAGAGTTCAATAATAATAAAAATATTATCTGGGTATTTTTAATTAATACACTTTTATTTTGGCGATAATTTTTGTTGTTTTAACGAAAAAATTCCGCCGTTTTCATGAAAATAAAATTTATAGAAGTTAAGTTATTGTTATTTGAAAAATATTTACTTATTCTTATGGGTAATTACAAAAATATCAATTAATTTAATTGATTAATCATCTAATTAATATCTTGGCATAAAACATTAACTTTCTTTTCATTACAACACTAGTATTAATTAACATGGTGTTGAAAATGGACGCTAGTAAAACCCAACACAAAACTTTAAATTTCCTCCTAAAACTTTGTTATTTTCTCGGAATTTTACCGAAATTCGACCAAAATAACAATAAAAACACCCTCAGAGTAGTTTTAATCAGTGCAACATTTATTTCCGCGATAATTTTTGTTGTAGTAATGAAAGAATACCGCCGTTTTCTTGAGACTAAAGTTTTTAAAATTCTCAATCATTTATCCGATGTAGATATGGTCCTTTTAGTGATTTACTCAATAACACAGTTTGGTTATTACAAAATTCAAGAAACAAATCAATTATTCACACGTTTAAAACAACTTCTTTCGTTAATCCCACGCGAAAGTAATAAAACAGTGATTAAATATAAATTTTACGCTGGTTTTACTTTTATCGGCACAATAATCGGCATGATAGCAACAAGTTTAATTTGGTCAACACAAAATTTTAAATATCACTTCTTAGAAGTCGCATTTCTGGATCATATATTAATGATCTACGTACAAATAATTATTTTACTCATGTGGTACATCTGGAGTGTTATTAGAAGATCTCTAAAAGAGTTTAATAAAACTTTAGAGACGAATAAAATTACTTTTGCTGAATCGGATAAATTAATCGAATGGCACACGAATATTTGCGATTGTATTGCGTTGGTAAATGATATCTTCGGCTGGATATTGTTTTTAAGAACTCATACATATTTTAAACATGTTATATTTCGATATTAATCTGAAAGTTATTGAAATATTCACTGCGTTTCATTGTTTGTTCAGTTCTTGGACTCTTTTCATTGTAGTGAGTAAAAAAACAAAACAAAAATATAAAAATGAATTGAGTTTAACTAAAATATAAAAATAATTAAATTTAATATTAATTTTTACATATTTTTGCAGATTCAAGGAGTTGTCGTAGCGACAATGTGCGAGAAAGTCGTGGATGAAGGCAAAAAAACCATAACAATCAGTTACAAAGCTTTGTATCGCTATTCCAACATACCTGCCATCCGCGAGAAGTTGTTTATATTGGCTCATCAAGCGACAGCACGATGTCCACAATTCTCAGCGGCTGGATTCTTCAACGTCGATTTTGCGATGTTATTCACTTTCGTTAACTTAATCACCACTTATGTTATAGTCATCATTCAATTCTCCGAGAAAGATAAATCATAACTGTAGAATCTGCTATTTGTTGTACGCGTATTGTTGTTTTGTATGTTACTAACGTGTGAATGTAGTTTTGGATAATAATAAGATTATATATTGTAAAACGATACTGCTAGCGACGTCTAGCGGTGATTTTATGAACTTTCCTGGTGGAGTAGGGTTGGGTATACGTCGTTTGGCCTCGAGCCAATTCGCCGTTTAAATAAAAAACGTTTTTTTGATAATTTAACAAAGAAATAAATAAATTTATGAGGATATTACATTGATTTATTAAAGTTTATACTTAAATCTTTAATATATGAAAAATTTGTGCATGTAATTCAATTATTTCTGCGTCAAATTATCAAAAAACAAAAATTTTTCCTGCGGTGAATTGGCTCGCGGCGAAACGACGTATTCGTAAATATAAATTGTTGCGATGAGTTTTTCGTTTATAATACAAGGTCATAGATAAAATCAACGCAATGAATACTCATTATACAAAACGTAACAAGTTCATCAAAAGTTCACAAACAGATTAGATAATAACATAATATAATAATTATATCATCGCAAAGAGAACTTTTTCTAGTTCTTCGCAGTTCATTTATTCACATCGCGAGTTGAATATAATTAAATAGAAATTTATTTATAAAATGCGTTTGCTTAGATTATATGAAACGTGTTGTGCGCGTAACGTGAAATTAGCACGCGGATATCATAGTGATGGAGTATTCGGATACAAACCAAGAGTAATTAATCAGTTTAATGGTATTTATTACTAATTAAACGTGTAATAATAAAGTTTTAAGATTTTCTTTTGTAGTTGATCGTTCTACGGTTGAAAAACGTAATAATAATGGCAATTTTCAACGATTGGTTGATGCGTACCGCACACACGGACATAAAATAGCGAATGTTAATCCAGTGGCATTCAATAAACAACCTAGGTATTTATTATTACATTATTACGTATATAAACCGACCTTGGAAAGAAAAATGTACAGAACTACACAAAATTTTATGAATTCAACCAGGTTTCAGAATGAATTAGACCCACAACAATACGGATTTAATACCAGCGATAAACTTAACTTTGAAGGCACTTTAAACACGAATATAACTCAAGGATCAGTAGAAGATGCTGTTGACTGTTTGCAAAAGATTTATTCATCGACAATAAGCGCTGAATTCATGTATTTGGAGAGTGAAGAAGAACGTGAATGGTTCGCTACTCAAATGGAGAGATTACCAAGTTTGGAAATTGATAATGATACAAAGAAAATCATAGCTGTAGAATTAATTAAATCACAGGCGTTTGATAACTTTTTAGCGAATAAATTTCCTGGTGTTAAACGTTATGGAGGAGAAGGTGCCGAGTCAATGATGGCGTTTTTCTCGGAGTTTTTTAAATTATCTTCAAAAGATAACATTGAGGAACTTGTCATTGCAATGCCACATCGAGGAAGACTTAATTTATTGACAGGAATGTTGAATTTTCCTCCGGTGAAGATGTTTATGAAGTTAAAAGGACAACCAGACTTCCCAACGAAATTTTCAGCGACTGGGGATGTCTTAAGTCATGTTAGTAAGTAATTTTTAACAAAATTACAAACACTTATTAAATTTTAACTTTTTTTAAAAGTTTCTTCAACGGATTTAAATATAAATGGGAATAACCTTCATGTTACGATGTTATACAACCCGTCGCACTTGGAAGCAGTTAATCCTGTCTCCATGGGTAAAACAAGAGCGAAATATTTATCACCTCCTGATGGTAGTGCAAGCAGTAAAGAATATTATTCTGGAGGCTTTGGAGGAAAGTTTGTTAATATACAAGTTCATGGAGATGCTGCTTTCGCAGGTCAAGGAATAAATCAAGAAACATTAGCGATTTCCAACTCACCACACTTTGAAATTGGTGGAAGTATTCACTTGGTTGTTAATAACCAAGTGGGTTTTACAACTCCAGGGGCCCGAGGGAGATCGTCAATGTATTGTACGGATTTAGCAAAGATGATTTCATCGCCTGTTATTCACGTCAACGGAGATTATCCTGAAGTAATGTTTAATGTATTATTGGTTGCATATATTACAAAAAATTCTATTTTATATTTTAGGATGTTTTAAAAGCTACCAGAATAGCTTTTGAATATCAGAGGAAATTTAGAAAAGATGTTTTTGTTGATATGAATTGTTATAGACAATGGGGACATAATGAACTTGATGATCCCACCTTCACAAACCCTGCGCAGTATAAATTAATCACAAACAGAAAGTAAGAATTAAAAAATTTATAGAAAAACTAGCTTTAACCCGCGGCTTCGCTCGCGAAAATCTAAAATAATGAAGTTGGTTCCGTACGCGTCTGTAGTCACAGAAGAAGTAACAATTAAGTAGAATGGCGGGAAGTTTAAAATGGCTGAAAGTATAGTCTATGGAAGTATAGTGTACAGTCTCCATAGTGTAGTCAATTGGATTTGATGTTGACGTAGCTGTCGGTAATACAGTGTGATAATACAGTGTGATGGTACTATAGTACTTAGGTTTGAGCTTCATTGCTGGAATGCTAGATGGCGTTAAAGTAGTCAAATAGCCAGATGCAGAGGTATTATTGGCTAAACAATTTCTTTATTTTATTTAAAAAATATTTTTTTTATTAAATAAAAAGTAGCCTATAACCATTCGGGGACCACTAAGAATATGTGTACAAATTTTCATGATGATAAGTTAAGTAGTTTTTGCGTGAAAGTGTAACAAACTTCAGGACTTTCGCATTTATAATATTAGTAGGGATTGAAAAAATTTAAAATTTCAGAACCGTACCAGATAAATATTCAGAAAAAATGATAAAAGAAAACATAATGACCCAAAATGAACGTCAGGACCTTATACAAAACCATAACAATTGGTTAAATGAAGAATTACGAATGGTTGATAGTTATACCCCTGAAGATCCATGTTTTACCCGTCAATGGACAGGGTTTACTCAGGCTAAGGACCAAATTACTGTTTGGGATACAGGAATTAGTCAAGAAGTACAAAAATACATCGGGGAAAAATCCATTGCATACCCTGAATCTTTCGTAAGTTCTTTTTTCAGAAAATTTTATATCCAAATGATGACCAAACGTATTTATTTAGAATATCCACCCGAATCTCCTTAAAAACTACGTATATTCTCGAAAAAAACGCTTGGAATCTGGTAAGAATATAGACTGGGCTACAGCTGAAGCCTTCGCCCTAGGATCCCTAATCTACCAAGGTTATAACGTGCGGATAAGTGGACAAGATGTCGGCCGTGCAACATTTTCACACAGACATTGCATGCTGGTCGACCAGGAAACAAACCAAATGTATATCCCCTTCAATAACATTGATCCCAATCAAACTGGGCATCTTGAAGTGGCAAATAGTATTCTCTCCGAGGAAGCAGTCCTGGGTTTCGAATATGGCATGAGTGTAGAGAACCCTAACAATTTGATCATCTGGGAAGCCCAGTTCGGGGACTTCTTCAACACTGCGCAGGTTATTTTCGATACTTTTATCACCAGTGGAGAGTGTAAATGGTTATGGTCCTCTGGAATTACCATTATGTTACCACATGGGTATGATGGGGCAGGTCCCGAGCATAGTTCTTGTAGATTAGAAAGATTTCTACAATTGACTGATTCCCATGAGGATAGACCTGATGGTGATAATGTGAATATGCAGGTGTGTCAACCAAGCACACCAGCACAATATTTTCATCTCCTGAGGAGGCAGATGGTGAGGAACTTCCGGAAACCTTTGATTATCATCACTCCGAAAACATTACTGAGATTATCCGCTTGTACTTCAAGTTATTCTGACATGGAGGAAGGTACCTCCTTTAGACCTGTCTTGGGTGATCCAAATATTGATCCCAGATTGGTCAAAAAAGTGATTTTATGTTCCGGAAAGCATTATTATACCTTGTTTGATAAAAGGGAGTCTCTGAATGTGAGAGATGTGGCTTTGGTGAGGTTAGAAAGTTTCTGCCCTTTCCCAACTCATGAATTACAAGCGGAATTGTCGAAATATCCTAACGTTACGAAGTTTGTTTGGAGTCAGGAGGAACCTAGGAATATGGGTGCGTGGAGTTTTGTGAAAACACGAATGGAGAACTTGGTTGGTAAAAGGGTGGTGTATGCTGGTCGTGGTACCCTACCTACGCCAGCTGTGGGTGTAGGTAATTGGCATCAGGAGCAAGTCCAACAAGTTGCTTCCCAACCTTTTGAGATCTAATTTTTAAGAGATGAAATAAATTTGTATTTAAAATATTCATGGTGTTCTCGATCAATTTGTGGTTTTGACCAGTGGCGTAGCGTGCCTTGTCGGGGCCCCGTATAAATTTTTTTTTGGGGGCCCTTATATGGAGGTAAAGGTTTTTCCTTACACACTTTGGGGGCCCCCGTGGCCCAGGGGCCCCGTATAATTGATACGGCAAATATGGCGGTAGCTACGCCCCTGGTTTTGACCCTTGTGTGAGTCCCTTTGGCGCAGCGGATAGCGCGTTGGACTTCTAATCCAAAGGTCGTGGGTTCGATCCCCACAAGGGATGCATTTTAGTAAATTTTGCGAATTTAATGTTTTTAAAGTTAAACTACACAATTTCTGGAGGTTTAGAAATAGTAAATAAGATACCTCCATTGTTGGAAGTACTAGCGCCATCTATGGAATATTTTCAGTAAAATTAACTAAGGTCTTCCCAATAGATGGTACTTTAAAAGTTCTACATGAAAAATACAAAGCAATTCGCTTATAAGGGGCCAGGTAAGCAGCCAAAGGCATACTTACCTGGCGTAGGGGTTACCGTGATCAATAAGGCGGTTCCCCCAGGGTGAGGCCCTCCCATTGCACTACGGCTGGGCTGACCCCTGCGATTATCCCTAATGTGGATAACTCGGGCGCGCAATTTTTGGTAGTCGGGACTGCGTACGCGCTGTCCCGGTATAATAACAATCAAATATAACTTTACAAACCTCTGAAATGGTCATTCTCCTTCAAAAATCAATTTTATGTAACAGAATCTAGATTCCTTTTTGAATTTCTGCGAGAAACCCGTAAAACGTGGGCGTTTGAATTTTTCCTGTCACCTTGAACTCAATAAGAGAAGAGCTAACATAATATTGGAGTGCAGGTTATGGAAAACATGAATGTGTTCTGTTTAAAACGAAATTTAAAACGTTTCCAAACAAAACAAACAACCTTATCGTTGTAATGACGCATAGTCCACATTACAAAGCCAACCATTGAACCATTGATTGACTTCGTGAACTGTGAACTTTTGCATTCCACTTACAATGGTCCAAAACACAGAGCTCAACAACCACATCACAACAATTAACTAAAATAAGTGCAATATCAGTGCAATATCATCAGAACCCAACAAAATAGGTATGTCCACTCAAACATTAACCAAATCAACAAATTTAAACAAATTCACAATTTAGAATACAAAACATGTCACCTCCTAAGCATCTCAGTAAAGAAACACTAATAATATGGGAAGGATGGAGAAAAATGGGTCTCAGAGAAGTTGTAAGAGAATCAGCTGCAAAAGGCTCCCATGTAGAGCTAGCTTACACATTTCTCCAGCAAAAGAAGCATGTATCACTTGACAACATCAAACAATGGTTTAAAGAAGAAGTCATTGAATGGGCAATGGAACTCCTACAAAACAAGCAAATCTTTCGAGCATCTCACATACTCAAAAACATTAACCTGGATCCATTCACTGAAATCACCAACATAATGTTGAATACACCAGATGTGGACAACATGAACTTCTTGGCTAGTCATCTAGAGAAGAATGGACAATTAAATGAAGAATTTAAGCTAAATATGAGACTGTTTAATATTATTATGAATGATAATGATGCACTGACTGCTTTCAAACAGAAAACAGCCAATGAAGTCACTTTGAAGATGTTGATTGACTGTGATACTGAATGGAAAGCTAAACTAGTGGCTAAATTATTTTTAAAATACTATGGTAAACATTATATTCATATTTATTATGACACATATTTTATTTTAAAACTTTTAGATTTTACTTTATCTCCTTTACTAACTGCATCGTTTTTGTGGACAAGTGCTCTGGAATCAAATGATAAACCATTCCTAAAAATATGGCTTGATGTACAAAATGGATGTGTTTTTGACCACAGTGAAGAAAATCAACTGACTATGATACTATCGGAATTACAGATAAGTGAACAAATGTATTCTTATTTATTACAAAGTACTGATATTCATGTTGAGACAAAAGAGTTTGTTTATGATACACTGTCAAAATATGGAATATTCAACTCTGAGGAATTGAAAGACATAAGAAAAATACTTGCGAGAACAAGCAAAAACACTTTGAATGAAAATTTAGAAGAAATTCTTTCACAGTCATCAGCAAATTTAACCTATGACAACTTTAAACAACAACTAAGAGACTATTGTGTTGCAAACAACATGTTTATTGCTTTGGATGCATGTCTACCAGATGAAGACTATCTATATTCATCTGACAATCAAATATTAACTCTGTTGAAGTCATGTAAAGATATATCACACAATCCAAACAATCGACAAGTGCTTGCTGTTAACTTACAAGAAATCAACACATTTATTAATCAACCAGAAGAAAAATTCCAAGCATTATTGCAGTTAATATTAACAAAACTAACTGGAGATAACATACAGAAGTTCCTCTTGAATAATTCAAACATTTTAAGAGTTTTACCAACAATAGAAACATTTCTGAGCAAAATATTAACCAATATTCCATCAAGTGGTATAACTAGGTTTGATTTATTGCGAAAACACTTCAAAATCGACGTGGAGGATTTGTTTCCATATCGTTTTAATCAAGGAATCATTGAGAGACCGAATTTTAAGTCGGAACAATTGGTACAAAGCTATGGACATCATAAAATACTCGATTATGCGACGTTTTTGTTTTATTGTCGGCCAGGAAAAGCATTAAAACTCGCAGAGAAGGAAAATTTGAATATTGTTGAGCGAAACGTGCGTCGTTTGTTGATTAAAAACTTTAAACGTGATGACATAGCTGCATCTTGTTTATATTTCCTCGATTGTCTGAATATAAAGACAAACGAATTAAAAATTGAGCTTGCAGCTGCTAAATTACTACATGAACGTGGAAAAACACAAAATGAAGTTAAAACTTTATTCTTAAATGGAAAAACATACGAAATTGTAAAGTTATATGAAGAAAACCTATTTCCAACAACAAATGATGAATTTATTGATAACTATATACAACTAGAGTTAGTAATTAAGTTAGCAATTCACTATGGATGCAAATTACCTGAATTATACTTGGAACAACTTGCAATTGCCTCAAAATGGCCGGAATTTCTGTTTATCATACACAAATTTGATTATCCACAAGAACAAGTGAATAAATTAGTAACACACTTTACAAATCATGCACTATATGATCATTTATCACATGCTTTGGCGCATGATTTAGTTATAGAACAAAAAATGTATTGCTACGTGATAGAGACGCTCGAAAGTTTTTCCTCGCAAGAATCGGATTGTTGAAACACATGGAAAGTGATATGATGTCAAGTGTTACTTCACAATCAAGTTGGGGAAGCAATACATCCAGTAGTGGTTTATCAGATTACATCAGTGAAGTTGAATGTTCAGATGACAATCGAACTGATTTACTACAAGTGTTAATTCGATGCCACAATAGTAATGATCCTCCAAAAGCACTGCTTTATGCTTGTCAATATTATAAATATCCATTACTCGCTGTGTTAGCAACAACTTATGAACCTGACTCGGTTGTAACATGCTGGTTGACTTGGTTGAGCATTTCATGTGAAATTGAAGTTGAAGCTTGTGAGCGTTTAGCAACTGTTGGTCATATGGTTACTAATTTTCTACAAAAAGTTGCTGAGAAACGTTTTTACAAAACCCTGCGACAAAGTTTGTGTATATTTTTACTTGTAAGTATTGAAAATTTCATTTTTAGTTAAATATAAGAAAAAATAGTTTAGTTTAATATTTTATTGTTTCTTTTTAGGATAATCCCCTGAAGAACTTTCTAGACTTTCTAGTAGATTGTCAATATTTAAACTTTGATGATAAATCACAAAATGAAGACCTAAAATACTTCCATGACAAGTTAAAGATGAAACGTTCGAACAGTTATGTGCCAGAGATAGATCATGATATGTTATATCTCAATAATAAATTGTGGATTGAGAACACAGCGATTACTCTACTGGCAACAGCGTTAAACAATCAAGACAAACCTTATCAACGTGTGCAACTGTTAAAAGTAATCATGGATTTAAACTTGCAGCAATATTTCATCAGCAGTCTACCAAATTTAACGAATCTCTATGAATATTTTAATTACTTTTATGAGCGGAAAATCATCGTCCAGCTGGATTTTAATAAATTATTCGACGCTAATCATTATCACGATGAAATCAAGACTTGTATATTGACAATGTTGGCTGCAGAGAAGTACAAAGAGGCTTTGAAAGGTCGCACAAGTTGAAAATGTGCTTGTTGATGAGATATTGATGAAGAAATGGAGTGATTCCAGTAGAGAAGAACAAGAAACCGAGCAGTATTGGATAAAATGTGATAATGAATTTAAAAAGTATGCGATTTCACCGGAAAACGCTGTGAAATTCTATAAAAATACAAAGATAAACGATGAAATACTGCGGTATAAAATCCTCACGTTGTCCTACACCTGGTGTCGAAACTTTAAACTTCAAAACCAGCAAGAAGTTGAGTTGGAAATGTGGTTGAGTTATTTAAAATTAACTCAACCGAATATTTCTATACAAATTGATAAAGAAACTAACAAGTCTTACTTAGAAATGAAGACTGAAATCGACCAAATCACATCTGAACTTTGTGATGAATTATCACCGACAGAAACTGAGAAACTTGATGTTGTAGTTCATAAATTGCTACAATCAGGGTCGATTTTTCAAGCATTGCGTCTACAAAAACTGTTTTCTACCTACAATAATGTCAATTTAGACATATTCAGACTTTGTTATACTCTAGCAGAAGGAATAACTCTACCTATACAACTCTCAGCGCAAGAACGTTTGTTAATCCGCAAAGTAAAAAACAATCGCACTTATAGCCACCGCAGAAAACCGTTGTTTTCATTCCGTTTATCAAATTCAACATCAAGAAGCCCTGCATCTAGTTTTGGCACATTACTAGATGTTGAACCGAAAGTTCAGGACACATTATCTCTCCTAGAAAATCTCATTGAAGGACTTACAAGTGGAATGGAACTCGGTGAAAGTATCCTGATGACTTATCGCATAAGCATCAACACAGATATTTCTTATAATAACATTTTATCCATAGAAGATCCAACTGTGTTGTTGCTGAATGCAGTGAAATCAAATTGTGTGAATAAAATCGAAGTCGCACATGATTTCTTCTGCATTTACAACTGGAATAAAGAACAGGTATCTTTTTAAACTTATATAACCTATAAAACATTAAATTTGAATTGTTTTTTGCTTTAGATTGCTGATTTCTTGTGTGAACAACTTGTAACAGCTGTAAATACTTGCACAAAGTCAAAACAAGGATCAAACATGATGTGGGACGTGAATTTAGACCAAGAAATCCATCTTATTCTACAATTACTACCAGATGCTTGTTCCAAACTCGGAATTAAGTTGTATTCATATTGCAGTGCTCTGCACAAAGCAATAACAGTCACCAACGAGATGACAAACATGTTTGAACTGACTGTGGTCATAGAATTGTTAATCTTGAGCCATGAGTGTTATACATATGATTGCAACATGGAAGGCATATCAATAATCCTCAAAAAGTGTCAGACTTTGATAAATTTACTCCTGGCACTTAAAAATTGGTCTTTGATCGTTCGTTTACTCACTGGTGTTGGACGATACAACGAATTAAACTATGTCTTTCATATTCTACGTGATCACGACCAATTTGAGTTTTTATTGCGGAAAGGAAGTGCGAAAGACAACGGTTTACGTGTAGCACTCTTAGATTATTTGAAAAAGTTCTGTCCAGATAATCGCACGCTGTACGAAATGGTCGCGTTGTATTTTTCATTGTATTCTGAAGTTGCACAGTTGTGGGAAGCTGAATCCCGGCAGTCGATTAAGAATCTCATCGCCATTTCCAAACTGGAGATGATCAACAGAAAAATCAACCCGGATGAATGTATTTTTGTCGAGTTTAGTAACACGGAAGGAACGAAAATATGTCTGAGTAAAGTTATGGAGAACTACAGTCATGCAGCTGAATATCATCTACAAGGGGAAAAACTAGCGAAAGCTATGAATGCTGCACGTCAAGCTGAACTCATTGCCTTACAAATTTCACTGATTAAAGCTGTGCCTACAAATGCAGCAACAAATTGCATACTGAATCTGACCTCGCTGCAAATTGCAGCGTTATTTTCAACATTAAGGTTTGTTGTGTTTTATATCTTTGTCAGCATTATAATAATCATTATTTTGTTATTATTACAGCTTTCAACAAGCTCTAATCGTCACAGAAGCCTTTAGTTACCAACCAGACTGGGCACAGATTTTATTTGAACATTTCATCGTTAAAAACGACTCCAAATACTTTGATAACTACCTGATGACGTTTAATATCACTGATAGTTTAGTCCACAACTTATCCAGACATTATTTAGCTAAAAATATTAACACTGAGCATGGTGCTCGTAACATGAAGATGGTTCTTAAGTTATTACCATTGATTCACTTACAATATAGAATTGCAAGTGAGTTGGGCTTCTCAGACATGGTTGAAAAGCTGTTGAACAGTGACAAATTGAATTATCTCAAAGATACGGTGTGGAAACGTGGTTATCGCGAATAATATCCAAAGATTTTTAATGATTTTATGTAAATATGCAGATTTAAATATGTTAGTATTAAATATAAACACTTGATGGCGCTGCATGTCCATTGAGAACATTTTAATCCAAGAAAAGAATTTTATATTCTCGTCAGATGTCGCTGTATGCCTGTATTTTAACATGGCCGATGAAAAAATATCCATGTTGAATTTTATCTGTGTTTACAAACACGTTGTAATCTATAAAGATAAATGCGTGTGCATCGGCGTTGAATTTACACGTTTTGACTTGATTCCTGCTAGCGAATTTTATATTTATAAAACTTACGTCAAAACTGGTCAAAACCAAAACGTTTCACGTTTTATCATGAACTCATCAAGATGCATGAGCATGAATTGTGTCACGTTATTATACATTAATGTATTTCAATCACGATTAAGTGCATTAAATACAATTCGTAATGATGCATTAAAACGTGTTGTAGATTAAACAGTATTTAACGCCTCAAGGTTAAACACTGCAGCAATTTAGTTGCCTATTGATATATAATATTAAAACATAATGTGATTAATTGAGCGGCATGAAGAGGGAAGCAGGAATGAAATCCATCATTCGACGAGGGTTTCGTATCTGCGATGTCAATAAAGTAAACTTTGGACGAAAATTAATGGACATTTCTCTATATCGGCGCGCGGTGACAAGCGCAAACTATCAATCAGCCCCTCCGAAAACCGCCGCTGCGCAAATTACTGAATTCCGCATGCAAAAACCCGCCGCCCGGATCGCGGAGGCGGCACACAATGCCGCGATTGCGTAACGACGACGCCGTCGGCATCGCGCCAATGGAGGCGGCGGCGGCGATGCCACAATAGACGTGTTCGCCGCCCCTCCCTCGCGCGCATCGGCGCACGATCGTTAATCTTATTCCTGCCTACACAGAATGTAATTATTCGGTGTTATATACGTCAGCTTCGGATGTATATACCCGTTACAAGCGATATTTAGATAGGAAACACATTTCGGCATCGACGCGCTCGGAAAAAACACAAACGCGTTGCGAATGAAGTGATGAAAGGGTGGTGAAACATTCCACTTTCACCCCTGGTATACTAACATCATTAATTCAAGCAAATTAAATAAATGCCACGCATAATATGTGCAAAATTGCTTTCAAAGCGATTTTATTGCGTTGAAAACAATGTTTTTATAGATAAATCGTATATTTATGTAATCAGGTATAAAAACCAAGTGATATTATACTTACAGAAGTATATTTCACCCCTAGGAAGAGTCTGTTTCAGCCCACGACACTTTTAACGACTTTTCAGTTCACTTTTTCGTCAAACAATGAAAAAAATGGCTGAATACGCTTGTCGGGTACAATTTGCGCGTCGTATAACTGGTTGCCTATAACATTGACACGTATAGTACGCCACCTTGCGTAAAAATTACAAAGTTTAAATGAAAAAGTAAATATTTTGTTTTAAATTAAAGAAAAAAACATATTTTATCCAACAAGGTGGTTAAACATACCACTTTCACCCCTGAGACAACAAAATCATTAATTCAAGCAAGTTAAATAAATGCCACGCTATTAATACATGTAAAATATTTATGTGATTAATTCTCAACAAAGAGAAGCATCGCAAATGAGCGGCCCGGGCTTAATTACAGACGCAGACACCTTATCCGTCGTGATGTGCTTTTCACGGAGCGTTTCTCATTTTTATTCTTTGTACACTCGTTTACAAGCACACAATGTGTTTATTCATGTTGGTGTAAGTGTTAAAAGAAATTTTCCGCTTTGTTTAATACTCTACCGCATGTTGCCGACAATCCAAGCACTGAATTCCGATCGCATATTATATTGTGAGCATTTAGGAGATTTAATATTTGAGCGCAACAGGCTGCGTTATTGATGGCGCGTTGTTGTCCGCTCGAAAATCATCAAGATCTGCGGACCGAAGCGCACGGAGCGTTAAACAAGCGAGAAGTGGAAGATATCAAGAGCCATTAGCACCAAGGGTCATCAATTAATCATAAAACACACCGGGCTCCGCCTCACTTATATAAATGATGTGTAATTTAGAAAAGATTACATGCTTTATAAAGAATATACATTATTAAATCACCTACTAATCGTTCCAGTTTGGGAATTTGCACGTTTATCGCAGAGAATCGGTGTTTTCATACTGAAAAAATAGGTAAATAGTATTTTTATATAACTAGATAAAAGATACAAACGTATTTCATCTTTTGGAACTCTCTACAAGTGTTTTTTTAGTGATTTATTCGTTTAAACACAAAAAACTTTGAATACGATTGACAGTTACCATATGTAAGGTGTATAACTGGTTGCCTACATATTGCCACGTATACATTGCCAACCTGCGTAAAAATTTCAAATAAAAATAAAATATTCTGTTTTAAATGAAAGAAAAACATATTTAAACTGTCATATCCGCCTGGGTCTTTGAGTCCTGTAGGATGACATCTCATATGTGCGCTTTATAAATTTAATTTATAATTAAATCACCTACTAATCGTTCCAGTTTGGGAATTTGCACGTTTATCGCAGAAAATCGGTGTTTTCTTACTAAAAAAATAGATAAACAGTATTTTTATATAACTAGATAAAAGATACAAACTTATTTCAACCTTTAAAACTCTCTACAAGTTGTTTTTTAGTGATTTACTAATTTAAACACAAAAAACTTTGAATACGACTGACAGTTACCATATGTGAGGTGTATAACTAGTTGCCTACATATTACCACGTATACATTACTAACCTGCGTAAAAATTTCAAATTAAAAACAAAATATTCGGTTTTAAATGAAAGAAAAACATATTTAAACCGTCATTTTGTGCTCGCCAGGGTCTTTGAGCCCTGTAGGGTGACATTCCATATGTACTATCCATGATATTATTCCATCCAATGCACATTTTATTGCCTATATAACATTAACGAGATTTTAATCTGCAAACATCGACAGTGATCGCAATAACAGCCCCGCAGGAAATAAAACACGCTGGCCAGCACACACAGCGGCAACCACCCAACCAATAAAATTACCTACATACATAATAATAATGCAGCCACGTCGGCGCACCACGTCTTTTTTGCATTCGCTGAGGGAATAATAAAAATAAAATGGAAAATCAATCTCTTGCTACGTCAAAATTCATAAATCATTTTTCATTTTTTCCACTCACGTACACACCGCGCTTTTATAATTAACTCCAGGTGGTGTAAAACAAACATCTAGATGGCGCTGTTTTATTTTTATATAAATTGTGATTTCAAAGCAACTTTCTCCGTTTTCTGCTTAATTAAATATTCGAATGTCAAACGAAACGCAAACAGCATTATAATGTATATTTAATCAATTACACATTAGAAATTCTTCAATCTATTGATGTACGACAAATATGGGTGTGTGATTTGATTAAAGAGAAATTTATTACTTTATGCCTAATGACATTCCACGCGGATGGAATAAACGACAATTAGCAAATCACGACAATACTTTCTCAAGCACAACACACTCGTAATTCAATTATATTATTGTCTATCGCGTCGCAAATGTCAAGTTAGTAAACATCTGTTGTTTACACCGAGTGTCACTCATAGTATTGTGTAATGTTGGTTGCATACCACAACAAGATTGGTTATCCCTACTAATATTATAAATGCGAAAGTCCTGATGTTTGTTATACTTTCAAGCAAAAACTACTAAACCGATCATCATGAAAATTTGTACACATATTCTTAGTGGTCCCCGAATGGTTATAGGCTACTTTTTATTTAATAAAAAAAATTATTTTTAAATAAAATAAAGAAATTGTTTAGCCAATAATACCTCTGCATCTGGCTATTTGACTACTTTAACGCCATCTAGCATTCCAGCAATGAAGCTCAAACCTTGCTTTTGGTATATATTGCGAGTGTGGTTAATTGATATTGACAATTGCATGCGACCTTTTCATTGTGAATTGTAATAATTGTTTTTGAAAAACTATCTTCTAACACACGGAATGGTATATTACATACCTAGAATGGAAAATAATGAATTACACACTCCAAAACAGTGCAGAAATGTGTGTTTTCGAGTTGTGGCATTAAAAAACGCACAATTTTAGTAATATTTTAGTAAATAATTAATTTCTTTGTTTTTCGCTTGAAATATTAAAGATGCTTCAATTTTATATAAAAATCAATCCGAATTCAAGGGTCTTTAAGTTTACAAACTATTAGACAGAAAAATAAGCCAAAAACAAACAATTTTACTCAAATAAAACCAAATAAAAGCACAATTTGAGTGATATTTACTTTCCGCAACAAAATCCCTACTAATATTATAAATGCGAAAGTCCTGATGTTTGTTGCACTTTCACGCAAAAACTACTTAACCGATCATCATGAAAATTTGTACACATATTCTTAGTGATCCCCGAATGGTTATAGGCTACTTTTTATTTAATAAAAAAAATTATTTTTTAAATAAAATAAGAAATTGTTTAGCCAATAATACCTCTGCATCTGGCTATTTGACAACTTTAACGCCATCTAGCATTCCAGCAATGAAGCTCAAACCTAAGTACTATAGTACCATCACACTGTATTATCACACTGTTTTACCGACAGCTACGTCAACATCAAATCCAATTGACTACACTATGGAGACTGTACACTATACTTCCATAGACTATACTTTCAGCCATTTTAAACTTCCCGCCATTCAACTTCATTGTTACTTCTTCTGTGACTACCGACGCGTACGGTTAAAGCTAATATTCATATATTCACGCAGTATAATTATAATTTGTATCTATATGATTGTTGATTGTTAAATTGTTTGTTTTGTTGGTGTTTTGCGCATAATGCGGGCGAAGGCCAAGGGTTTTTACATGCCTCCCTCATCGCTGTCACAAACTCTTTGTAGATATGAGTAATACAAGCATAAACAGTTTAATTTATTAGCTGCGCGAACAAAACACTAATAAAATCTTTATTTGGCGTGTTTACCTTGCGCGAATTCGCATGTGGAAACTATGTGGATAGGTAAAAGGAAGTTATTAAATTTCAATGTTTGATTATCGATATGGACGTCATGCGGTACGAGCGTATGTATGTCGGCATTTCCTAATTGATATTGAGGTTCTCCGATAAGTACATAAAATTGATTCAATATTTGAGTCATTGTTTCTTCCAAGACGTGCGGCGCCGAATGGGAATTGATTTGGAGTGGCCACAACCCATCCGCTACGCGTTTTTTTTTATGTCCTTAACTATAGATAAGTAATATTGCTAATGTTAATATTGGTTTTAGATTTAAGTGTTCATTGTTAGATATTTCATGTTTAGATAAATTAAATTTTGAGAATTTGTGTGTCAGATTTGGTGTATTTTGGGTTGCAGCACAAGAATTTATTGTCAGATTGACATAGAAATGAATTTAGGCATGTTTTTAAGAGTTTTAATATAATAAACACTCAGTATATTAAAGTTATGCGTCTAATTTCAACATAAAATAAAGTTTTCTAAATTTTTTTCAACCAAATATCACAAAAAATAAAAATTTAGTGTTTCTGTTTATTTTAATCAAAAATCACAAAACTCAAAATAGTTATTCTAATTTCAACATAAAATAAAGTTTTCTTAATTTTTTCAACCAAAAATCACAAAAAATAAAAATTTTGTGTTTTTGTTGATTTATACGTGTATTTTGGGTTGCAGCATACGCACACACTAATAAAATAATTTTCCCGCGTTGTAATTTTAATAAAACATCAAAATTCGATTAACCACAAACAAAAACGTTTTTATAACCACAAAATAAATTTTCTCATGTAAGTAATACGTCTTGTAAAATATAAAACTCGGGAATACTTGTTTAAATTAATGTTTTACTAAATATTTACACTGAATGGTAAACCTGAGGTTATCAATATAAGAAGGCATAAATTTGAAGCATCCACCTAAGTACTCATCGATGATAATTTTTTCGTCTGGCGCACTTGCTCAAACATAAACTCGTTCAGACAGAAATGCACGCGCACACACACACCACACGCATGCGTGCATTAACTTATAGCGTATCGGCACATATCCATCAAACGGCGCGTCCGCGAAGAACTCCGCGCAGGCAGCATTGAACACGAGCATCGCACTCGCCGCGCTGCGGTTCGTTATGCCTCCTCCTCCGACGTTGTGCACACGAAATGGTCGCACCGTGCGAGAGATACATCGCTTCTCGACGCTGCCGCTGCTCTCTGTGTGTGTGTGTGTGTGCATTAACAACATATCTGAGTAATTAACAGGTTTGTATGAACCTATTTATGAAGTCTCGAACGCCCAGCCTATAAATGTTGAGTCAATATTGAACAATGCTCTTTCCTGAGAATCTCGGACGCTTCACGGGCCTCTACACACAACCGACGAGTAAAATTAACCTGAACCTTTAATATTCTGCGTTTTTTCTTTACCATCAACGCTTAAATTAAACTATAGGTTGTGTTATTGTGTAATATTGGTTGCATATCTTAATATTTTTATATGTACACACAAAAATCTGGACTGTCAAGCGTTAAATCAGAATATTGGTTGTTTGTGGTGTAATGTGTGTTGCATACCTTAAATATTTTCACATATATGTCTACTAATATTATAAATGCGAAAGTCCTGATGTTTGTTACACTTTCACGCGAAAACTACTTAACCGATCATCATGAATATTTGTACACATATTCTTAGTGGTCCCCGAATGGTTATAGGCTACTTTTTATTTAATAAAATTAATTATTTTTAAAATAAAATAAAGAAATTGTTTAGCCAATAATAGGGGAAGGTAGCCTAAATTGGACCAGCGCCTAAGTTGGACCACCACGATATCCGCGGACTGTTGATGTTTTTGCAAAAATAGACAGGCCCCTTGTTTTACTCGTATTTATAAACAATTGATGCAACTATTTGGGTTAAAACTTGCCGCGTGCTTTCGTCGTGACAACAACTTTTTGTATCCTTGATTATCAAATCTATTATAACGACGTAAGTGCATAAGCTGTCAAGCTGTTTAAACGTTAGATTTCACGATTATAATTATATCATCAGAAAGCTTATTTATTTATCTATAATTTATAGTATTAATTTGGAGAGGTTATGTTATATTAAGATTGTCGTTGATCATTAAATAAAAATTCTTCAAGGTGCCCAAGTTGGACCGGAGACAGGCACCGGGTTTTTACAGGGAAAACGTATATCATTTTTTTGATCTCTTAGAAAAGCTTGTGGACGAGCACAAATCTTCGAAATGATGCAGTGTATGAAATGCCGCACTTTGGTTTATACAAAATGTGCTTGTGTTTCTGCTAAAACTAAAATTTACTATTGTGTCAATTGTCGTTAAAAAAGCATAGTCCAATTTAGGAAACCGCGCGGTCCAATTTAGGAAACCGGTTTCTTAATTTGGACCAAAAACACAATTTTTTTAAATTGAAATTTGAGGGGTATAAATATAATTTTTACTTAAATCAAAAATATCATTTTGTTGGTAAGCCTTGTGAGTTACTTTTCCGCTACTTAATTTTTATGGACAGTTTATATGTGGCTCTATAAATCGAAAAATATAAAAATGGTCCAAATATGGCTACTTTCCCCTACTATAGTACCATCACACTGTATTATCACACTGTATTACCAACAGCTACGTCAACATCAAATCCAATTGACTACACTATGGAGACTGTACACTATACTTCCATAGACTATACTTTCAGCCATTTTAAACTTCCCGCCATTCTACTTCATTGTTACTTCTTCTGTGACTACAGACGCGTACGGAAGCAACTTCAATATTTTAGATATTCGCGAGCTAAAGCTAATCTTGTATAATTCACATTTTGACAGTTTTTAATGAAAAAAACGAACGCGTTGCATGTTTTCCCCTAAAAATCTCCGTGTGTAATTTCCATCTCGCTGAATTTCATGAATATTGTGCTTGTGTTGCTTGTTTCTTCTGGTATTGTGGTGCGTGTGCACAAACCGTCGATCATATTATTCGAAGTTGATGAACCGGACCGAGCGAAGGGATTAACTCGGCGCATCCAGCCGCGTCTAACATTGCCGACCGCGAAGGGTGGCGCTGATGACCTTGTCAACACCCGTGTGTGTGGCTTCTGTCTATTTTGTCTCCCTAAATAATCTCTTTTGTGTACATCTATAGATTATCCCCCGTTTTCGTTATTAATTGCCGGTTTCGTGGAAAAATTTAATGATTTTCGCATAAATTCAACTGGTTTATCAACTATTTCAATATTCTCACACTTTAACACAATATATTTGTGATTTATATGATCTGTGAAGTGTAATATGTGATTTAATTGGTAAAATATCATTGTTTTGATGTTTCAAGTCATATTTTTGATTATTTTGACATTTTTGCATAAATTTCATGTCTTAGGATAGGTGTATGTTGGGTTGCAGCATGAAAATGTCAAAATAACATGAAAAATTTAATGATTTTCGCATAAATTCAACGGATTTATCAACAATTTAACTTTTTTCTCATTTTAACACAATATATTTGTGATTTATATGATCTGTGAAGTGTAGTAGGTATGTGAATTAATTGGTAAAATAACTTTTTTTTGCTTTCTCAAGTCATATTTTTGATTATTTTGACATTTTTACATAAATTTCATGTTTCAGGTTAAGTGTATATTGGGTTGCATCATCCAAATCTCATAATAACACAAAAAAAAATGATTTTCACATAAATTCAGCCGGTTTATCAACAATTTAACCTTTCTCACACTTTAGCCCGATACACGTGAGACATATATGATCTGCAGGGCGTATATATGTGAGTTAATTGTTACGTGCCCGGTTCGGACGAGAGCAGCGTAATTACAATGATTAAGGTAGCGCGCGCGCCGCTTTTGTTGTTGTTGCAGGCGCAGAAGGAGACGAAGAAGTCGAGGAAGGCGAAGCCACGCAGCCAGTGAACGCGAACCGCGCCAACGAGACGAGAATTAAGCGATGGCGCACATATTGGTAAGGTAGGGTTGTGTCGAGCTCGTCACGTGTGTAACTCGCACATAAATTAACATTTATAACACTTGCATATGCGAGTATGAGTGTACGAATGCCGAAACAAAGTAGAGAAAATTGTATTATCGGGCGCTGCGTCGTTTCTAAGAAGTGTGGCTGGTGTGTGAAATTATGGTAAATTTTAATATTCTGCACCAACGGCAGCAACAAAGCATATGTTATGAAATTGTATTACATAATTTGGTAGATTATTTCGTTATTAAGTGTATTGCAAGCTGCAAAAGTATTATTTTTTATTTTTTTGTCTAAATTTTGTTTTATTTTTTGTTTTAGTTTTTTTGCTTTTGGGGGCGTACCACAATTCGGAGGAAGTTGAGTTTTGGTGAGTGTAATCTACATTAAATTTACTATAAAATGATGTATAATTTGTTTTTCTATCTTTTTAAATAACTGAGTTATCGCATTAAAAAGTTGGAAGTTTTTTTTTTTTAATTTTAAAAAATCTAAAATTTTTTGCGTTTTTTTGTAAATATCTCACAAATGATAAATTTTGATAAATTTTTATCTATCACATTTTATACTTTATATAATTATCTACCAACTGCAAAAAAAATTGTTCCGTTATCACTAATAGTATAGGAGATATCACAATTTTAAATTCATAATATGACAAATTTTATAAAATTACATTTTTCCGATTTACTCAAAAACTAAAATTCCTACAAAAACCAAACTATTACCAAACATAAACCATAAAATTCTCTTTTAAACAACATTTGATTCAATTTCCTATCATTTTTACTTATCGCGTAATTCCAGTTCAAACAAGTAAAATTTATAACAAAAAAATAAAAATAACACAACATTAATTCCACCTAGAATCAATGCGTCATACACGTGCTAATTAAAAAAAAACCCAACATATTAATATCCATATTCCACACGTCTATATCTAGTTTATTCATTTTTTATATTTCTATTATTCTCAACATTGAAGAACACGCAGTTTATCGTTGGCGAACATTCTCTATCGCACACGAGCGCTCTGCGTTATCAATAATTACATATACATTTATACGATACAGTTAATTAGCATATTTTAATACGTTGTACTTTACCGCACGGCGTACACTTAGATATCGAGTGAATTAGAACGACACTAACACCTATCCGGGGTGTAATAACGAAAAAATTTATTATTATTATGACAGAAGCTTAAACAAACAAAAACCAACACCTAATTATTCATTTGCGCTATATTTCACATTAAAAACCACACAGCGTGTTTGTTATCAATGTAATTTGTTACTTGAGAAGGTAAAATCAGTAAAAAATACCTGAACACATTGTATGTTGAATATTCTATCCGCAAAGATAGTAAAACTAAGTCAAAGCGTATATGAAAATAAAATGCAATAAGT
Organism: Dalotia coriaria; assembly: GCF_025399875.1. NCBI lineage: Eukaryota > Metazoa > Arthropoda > Insecta > Coleoptera > Staphylinidae > Dalotia > Dalotia coriaria. Next base: position 333,392 of record NW_027045451.1, read on the forward strand.
AAAAAGTATAAAACGTACAATATAGATAGCGCGGAATCGAAATTGAAATGCGGCTAGAATTTAGTGCCTTTTATAATGACTCTGCGGTTTATGCCATGGCGAGGAATATAAATGCGACCTCACTTTTTAAATATTTATGTATTTATATGGTTCTCTATTTATAATATTGTTGTTATATCGGGCTGTTATCAGGCCTCATTTATCGCGCGATGGTTATGCCATGTTATTTTTTTATATAATCGATACTCACAAGTTACAGTTATGCGCCTACTTACGGCGTAGAATAACATTTTCCTGCTTTTTTGATTTATGTTTCTATTATTTTCAGTTTTGTGTTTAAGGTTAGCTGTATTTTGGGTTGCAGCACACTTGTATGGTAGAGAAATGAACTAAAATGAGAATAAAATCAGAATAATCGCTAATTTGGGTGATAATTTTATAAGAGGTTATGCCACGTTGTTATTTTATATGATTTATACTCACAAATTACAGTTACAGTCTTATTAGGGGGTTAAAATGATGTTTTTCTGCTTTTTAAACTATATTTGTGATGATTCAGTCCAAATATGTCAATGTAGTATGAACTGAGTGAAAGGTTAGGTGTATTGTGGGTTGCAGCACACTTGTATGGTAGAGAAATGAACTAAAATGAGAATAAAATTAGAAAAATCGCGAATTTTGGTGTTACTTTTATAAGAGGTTATGCCACGTTGGTATTTTATATGATTTATACTCACTAGTTACAGTTATGGGTTTACTTGGGGCTAAAAATTATGTTTTTCTGCGTTTTAAACTATATTTGTGATGATTCAGTAGAATTCTGTCAATGAGGTATGAACTGAATGAAAGGTTAGGTGTATTGTGGGTTGCAGTACACTTGTATGGTAAAGAAATGAACTAAAATGAGAATAAAATAAGAATAAACGCGAATTTTGGTGATATTTTTATAAGAGGTTATGCCACGTTGGTATTTTATATATTTATACTCACAAATTACAGTTACAGGCTTACTTAGGGGTTAAAAAGATGTTTTTCTGCTTTTTAAACTATATTTGTGATGATTCAGTCGAATTCTGTCAATGTAGTGTGAACAGAGTGAAAGGTTAGGTGTATTGTGGGTTGCGGCATGCGTACATCTTAACAAAAAGAGGGGAAATGTTCTCCAACATCACAAACATCAAATTAACGCGTAATTTATATAAAATCATTCACAAATGATGATTAAACATCTAAATACAAAGAAAAACACAAATTTTCGTCTTTTTACTATAAAATTTTATTTATTCTGTCAAATATTTCGCGTGTATTTTGGGTTGCATCACGCGAATTCATCCGTAAAATAAGCTTGCGTGCCGTGGGCAGGAAAAAGGTGTGATTGGATTGGATAACGGCGCATAATAAAAACATATCATTATATCGGCGAAGTGATCCCCCGACCGCCGGCTGCAACACGCCCCATGCCTACAACACCGCAAGCCACTCCTGTGCCGCCGTCGAGCTTTCACGTCTCTCGCTCTCGCGCCGAATCCCCGCGTCACGAGACTAAACCCGGCGCGGAGAATAAAAGTAGGGGAAGTGCAGGGATCGCGCGCGCGATGCTCGTGCGCCGTGCCCAGTGCCGCTCTTGGTCGCCGTCATTCTCGACACGCCGCGTCGGCTCGCCACATCGCACGCACCGCACATTCAAAAGTATTCAACTACGCCAGCATTACCCATTTTGATTTTGATCAATTCACCGGATTTAAAAACATACAGTGTGTGCGCGGGGAATACAATACAAAATACAACTTAAACGTGTAGTGTGTGTGTTTAATTAGTGATTAAAAACTTGAAAAATCAAAAAAAAAGAAAAACAAAATAATTTGCTTCTCAATTGAGAGAAGTGAAAAACACGTGTGTTGTTTGTATTTGTGTGCATTGTGTGCGCAGGGTGCACGCCCTGCCACTGGACAAGGCGGCAAGATTCGCGTCAAAAATCGAGAACCGGTGCCGGTCTACGCCATGGAAATGGAACGGGACAGGGAGCAGGAGCAGGAACGCGACAGTGATATCGGCGAAGAGAGTCCAGTGGTAAGTTAAACTTACGGAATATCAAACAATATTGTGGTTGGTTGGGTGGTGAGCGAGGCGTCGCGACGCATTGTGATTACGAGTATGCGCACACGCGATTTGATATCAGTTTGATCAGCAGGCGCAGATCTGGGGGGCCCCCCACAGCAGGATCTCCTGCGACGTCGATTGGCCGCGGGTTTTATAACGCCGACACGCCTTGCGCATCTCTCATTGGAACACTTTGATACGATCCAATCGAAAGCTCACTTTGGCAAAAAATCGAAAACTAAAGCTTGGTGGAAATTCGTCTGTAACTTTTGATAGGAAGGTGTTATCTGTGATGTTTTTTTGATAAGAGTTTTGGAATTTGATATTCTATTGATTACTGAAAGAATTTTAGGGATTGGTTTATTAGTTTTGGCGTAATTAACGATTTTGTGACAATTTTTTGGTCTCGTTGGTCAAATGCAGTAATTAATTTGTTTACGGTATAAAAATCGTGATAATCTCGTTATTGTTTGTGATATTTTGATTATTCTTTTGAAACTTGATTAAGAATTAAATTCTGCATGTAATTCAAAAAAGATTTTGTTGATGCGATTTTTATAAACAAAGTTATAAACAATTAAAGTAGGAAAACGCGAAAAAAAGTAAAATTTGTAGATAAAGCCCTGTAACTTTTGATAAAAAAAGTGTTGTCAATGATATTTTTGCAGAAACAGATTCAGAATTTAATATTTTATTGATTACTAAAGGTATTTTAGGGATTGGTTTATTAGTTTTTACGTAATTAACAATTTTGTGAAAAATTTTGGTTCTCGTTGGTCAAATGCAGTAATTAACTTGTTTACTATATAAAAATCGTGATAATTTGTTTATTATTGATGATATTGTTATTATTTTTTTATAGTTAGATGAAGAATTAAATTGTACGTATGATTCTGAAGAGTTTTTGTTGATGCGATTGTTATAAACAAAGTTATAAACAATTAAAATAGGGAATTGCAAAAAAATGAAAATTTGTAGATAAAGCTCTGTAACTTTTGATAAAAAAGTGTAATCAATGATATTTTTACAGAAACAGATTCAGAATTTAATATTTTATTGATTATTGAAGGAATTTTTAAAATCGGTTTACTAGTTTAGGCGTAATTGATGTTTAAGTGTAAATTAAATTTTTTCTTTAATCAATCACACAAATTAACTTGATTATTATACAAAAATTGTGATCATTTCTTTATTAATTAAGATATTGTGATTATTCTTTCACAATTAGATTAACAATTAAATTCTACGCCTGATTCTGAAAGACTTTTGAAGATATCTTTGTTATTAACTTAGTTATAAACAATTAAAGTTTGGTATAGTTGCAAATGCAAAATTTTCACAAATTAGCTTATAACTATTAACAAAAAATTGATATCAACAATATTTCTTCAATATATTATTCAGAATTAAATTATTAATTGACTAGTAAAGAAATTTTCAAGATATCTTGAATACTTTACTCGCAATTCTCATTTAAAGTTTAATTTTCTCATTATTCTTTTATCAAACGTGCAAATTAACATGTTTTCAACACAAAAATCATGATAACTTTTTTACTAACACTGATAATATGATAATTCTTTCAAAATTAGATAAAGAATTAAATACTTTACACAATCCCAAAAAATTTACCCTACGATTATTACAAACAAAGTTATACACAATCAAAATTTCAACTTAAATTTTTAAAAATTTCAAATCACTTTTCATTACACATGTAATTTATTTCCACCGCATGGAAACACGAAAAAAAAAATAAACCGTTTAATTGTTTGGCCCAGCGCCAAATTAGTAAATAACGAAATATTCATGTTTATATTTATATATACCAATATAAAATTGTTTTGGTTTTCGTTCTGGTTTGCTTTGTTGATTAAAATAATCGCGTTCACGAATCTCCGGTCGACATAAGTCACGTGACGCACGACGACGCGCTCAGCATTCTCAGCGACTCCCAGCCACCATGGCGAGGCGAGTGCCTATCGATATATTTCCGATGATAAAGATCTATATTCAATATTGTCTGCTCGCATCAATCTCGGATGGCCCGCCGAAGACTAATTGAGTTCATTTTCTGAGCTGACAGATTTCATCTGTTATAAATTGATATCTCAGTCAAACAAAAGCGGAAATGTTTGCTGGAAGACTCGTAAATCTATCAAGTTTTCGAATTGCCCAAAAATTATTCGTACATCTGGCTGCGCGATTTCATAAAATCTGTTCTTGAGGGCGTACACACATGTTGAACACATTTCTGAAGATATTCGACTTCATTATATCCGGTTTGCGTGCATATTATGATTATTACCATTGAAAATACGTAAATTTTCATTCGAAAACAAATTTTTCGAGTTTTTCTTGAATTTGATTAATGTTTTTATTGCTGTCTGTTATACTATACTTTATGCATGCCTGTGTGTTTTGTGTATGTGTGTGTTTTGAGAGCATTACGCAGTGTTTATTTTCGTAAGCTATTAAGTACACACATAAGTTGTAATAATTAAAATTAAAGCGCTGCAGTAAGGCGCACACAGTTAGCTTAATTAAACGTCTGCGCAGACGGCGAAGAAATCGGTATAAACAAATTTCCAATTAAAATTCGTATATGCAGCGCGTATAATTACGAAAATGTTACAATTACGCACACCCGGACGGCCGAATGCTAGACAAATAAATTACAGTCGTTAAAGACGCGCCCGAATTCAATTGAGACATCAATAAAGGGCGAATAATTACCGGATGCGCAGGTTTGGGTTTAATTTCAGCTTTTTTTCGGTGTCAAATCACAAATTGACTTGTTTACTCGACAAAAATCGTGATAATTTCTTTATTAATCATGGTATTTACTTCGTTTTTTATAATTAGATTAAGAATTAAATTTTGCATTTATTTTTAAAAAGATTTTGTTGATGCGATTGTTATAAACAAAGTTATAAACAATTAAAGTTAGACATAGTTGCGAGTGGAAAATATTCACAAATTAGCCTATAACTTTTGATAAAAAATAGTTATCAACAATATTTTTGCACTAAAATATTCAGAATTTATTTGTTAATTAAATACTGAAGAAATTTTTAAGATAACTTTATTTGTTTCGACGTAATTGGCATTTAGGTTTAACTTTTGTTTTTTTCCGGTGTTACACGCTCTCAGTAACTTGCTTGCGCCACAAAAATTGTGATAACTTTTTTATTAATCATGATATTGTACTAATTTTTCCAAATTCGATTAAGAATTAAATTCTCCATCTAATTGCAAAAAGATTTTGTTTGTGTCATTGTTATAAACAATGTTATAAATAATTAAAGTTAAACATAGTTGCGAATGGAAAATATGCACAAATTAGCCTATAACTTTTGACAGAAAATAGTTATCAATAATATTTTTGTGCTCAAATACTCAGAAATTATTTGTTAATTGATTACTGAAGAAATTTTTAAGATATCTTTATTTGTTTCGACGTAATTGGCATTTAGGTTTAATTTTGTTTTGTTCCTGTATCACACGCTCTCATTAACTTTTTTGCAGTACAAAAATCATGATAACTTCTTCATTAATCATGATATTGTTCTAATTTATTAAAATTTGATTAAGAATTAAATTGTCCACTTAATTATAAAAAAATTTTGTTGATACAATTATTATAAACAAAGTTATAAACAATTAAAGATAAAAAATCAAAAAAATGTTAAATCTGCACAAAACACCCTGTAACTCTTGTTAAAAAACAGTTATCAACAATATATTTACATAAATAAATTAAGAATTTAACTGTTAATCGATAATTGAAAAAGTTTTAATGATGCGTCTTTTATTCCCACCGCAGTTTAACAAAAACTAAATTAAAAATAGAATGTTCTCCAACAACATAAAAGTGAAACTCTATTTTCTAATTTTTAATTGAATTTAATATTTAATGGAGAAAAACACAGTCACTTATATTCATGAAACTCTTGCATGTTTCTTGTAAATACATCTTGATTGCATATTGGTAGTTAAATCAGGCTGGCTTCAATCGGTACAACATGATTACAATGTACATGATCGCGCGATCATAATGAACATTTACAGTTTACGATAATTCATTCATTTAATGGCGATTTATGAACGATAAATCGCAGTTCGCAATTGGGCGCGCAACAAATACCCGCATGCAGTGCACGGGCACACAGGTAGAGAGAGAGTCAGCGTATTCCAAGATTTGCCAACAATAGATGGATTAAATAAAATTTCGGAATTTCGACGATCATAAACACCACAACACTAATATTAAGACTAATCCGCACACAATATCGCCCACAGCAATAAACCCTTGCCCTTATAGAAGTCGGAATTTTGCACGAAAATATAATTAAAAAACAATTAGCAATTAAATCTGTTTTTGATATGGAGTAATCACTGTTTGAGTGACCCGTAGATTCACATTGTTTTAATTGCAGGCATGGCGGTTAAAAGTTGACATTTGTCACTTGGTTCATCATGACGGTGACGCTGACTCATGAGGGTATAACTATAACCATCATTAAATTCATTAAGATTAAGATATTTGTACAAATCTCAACGTTTTAATTGGACAAATTACCAGAGCCCAAATTAGTTGTTATAACTGTTTGCTGGGAATCAGAATAAAAGAAATAATTCGTATTTTTCTCATTTCTTCTGTTCTAAGTGGTTTATTAGGTCAAAACGCGCATGCGCACAATACTAAAGTAAATTCTCCATTTATTTATGCAAAAATATTATTTCTAACTGTTTTTTATCAGGAGTTACAGGGTGTTTTGTGTAGATTTTACATTTTTATTTTCTAATTTTAATTGTTTATAACTTTGTTTGTAATAAACGTAACAACAAAATCTTTTTTTAGTTTGATGGAGAATTTAATTCTTAACCTAGTTTTGAAAAATGAAAATAATATTATGATTAATAAAAGAATTATCACGATTTTTGTGATGCAAACAAGTTAATAAGAGCGTGTGACACCAGAAAAAAACAAAAATTAAACCTAAATGCCAATTACTTCGAAACAAATAAAGTTATCTTAAAAATTTCTTCAATAATCAATTAACAAATAAATTCTGAATGTTTTAATGCAAAAATATTGTTGATAACTGATTTTTATCAAAAGTTACAGGATATTTTGTGCAAATTTTACATTTTTTGTGTTTTGAACTTTAATTGTTTATAACTTTGTTTATAATAATCGTATCAACAAAATCTCTTTGAAATTAGATGAAGAATTTAATTCTTAATCAAATTTTAAAAAATGATTCCAGTATCATTATATATTAACAAATTATCACGATTTTACTACTGAAAACCAAGTAAATTTTTAAGTTTGACTACAAAAAAAAACTAATTTACATTTAAATATCAATTACGCCAGAACTAATCAACAAATTTGAAAAATTTCTTCAGTAATTAATAAAATATTAAATTCTGAAGCTGATAGTAAAAAAATATCATTGATATCAGCTTCTAATCAAAAGTTATAAAGCAATTTGTAATAATTTTACTTTTATTTAAAAAGAAAATGAATTGATTTTGTTTGCGAGTGAAATATAAATATAAATTCCATACTTTGGTGACAATATTAAAATGGAAGTGTATATTAATATGAATGTAATGCTAAGTCGAGGTTGGTGTCCCGCTGGGTCGCCATGATAAATCAATTCCCAACATCGCCCGGCGATGTACTAATAGTGTCTCCGGCAACCCCACCGCGCACACGCATACAAAACACATACAGCATAAGTCACAACACTCAAACCTAACCTAATCTTACTCAGCACACCATAAACTTAACTCTTAACACTTCAAACACTCTGTATATCCACTCGTTCTGCCTTGAGTCCGGAGAGCATTGCATTATTTATGACAAATTTTATAAATCTGCGCGCCCACGCGCTAACCTCCTTGTTTCACCCTCTGGGTGCTGTCTGCGTGAGGATTTATTCATTTCTCTCGAAACTAAAGCATGCAGGTGACAATAATTCTCATAGTGTTACCAAAATAAATTTTTGTTCTGTTATTTAATTAACACATATCTGGTGCAAGTTGTTAGTCATACCGTTGAGACAATCAGCTTCATTGAATCGAATCTGAGTTGTTCGCGCATACGCACAAAAGCCGGCTTGTTTCAATAAAATACGCACCTTTCACAAACACGCACACATTTATACGCCATCGGCATTTTGAAACTCCATTAGTTATAACTTATTGAAAGTCTGTAGTCTACGCATTTAGCTGTACGCGCATGCGCGTTAAAAGATACGGTATTTGCTCAACGAATTATCATTAATTCTTTACTTGAATAATGACTAACGGTACAAAATATTTTAAATTTTAAGAGATTTTTATTATTGTAATTTTATTACTGGTATAAACTTCAGTTATTTTTTGTTTCTGAAGGAGTCACTTTTTTTTCGCTGGCGTGCATTTATGAGCAAATTCTTTCCGCTTATAAAACAATTGTTACGTGTCAGATGTTGACGCCAACATCGTCGATCATTCTCGCGTTGTACTGCTACATTGTTTGCTTCACACTTATATCGCATAACATTTAGATTAACAGGTAAATTCTACATATAATTATAAAGAGATTTTGTTTATGGGAGTGATGAAAAGTAAGTTATGAATAATTAAAGTTGGGAAATTAAGTAAATGTAAAGTTATTACAAATTGCTCTATAACTATTGATAAGAAAATGATATCAATCTTATTTTTGCAGTAACGGACTCAGAATTTAATACTTTATTGCCTACTGAAGAAATTTTTAAAATTGGTTTATTAGTTTCGGCGTAATTAACATTTATTTATAAATTTGTTTCTTTCTGTAGCCAAACACACAAATTAATTTGTTTTTTAGTACAAAAATCGTGATAATTTGTCTATTAATCATAATATTATTTTATTTTTTGTTAAATTAGGTTAAGAATTAAATTCTCCATCTAATTACTAAAAGATTTTGTTGATATGATTATTATAAACAAAGTTATAAACAATTAAAGTTAGAAAAACAAAAAAATGTAAAATTTGCACAAATTTGTCTATAACTTTTGATAAAATACACTTATCATTAATATTTTCGCACAAAATACAAATTCACTATGCATCAAATATTGACGCAAACATTGTTATAACATGATTTGTTTAACACTTACAACGCATTTAAGCATCTTAATTTAATTAAATTCAATACTTACTCAATTTCTAATTAATTTACCAACGATTTAAAGCTGCTTGCTGTCGATGTAACACATGAAATGTTAAAGTTGAGACTTTTCAAAACAAAATGTATAAAAAACATTTATGATTTTCGTCAATTCGTCACGCCGGGTAATAAAACATAATTTTTCTCGGAAATATCTCTCTATGAAATTTTGTAAGATTCGGTTTCGGATGTACAGAATATTACTTGCTTTGGGTCAGCAATAAAATGTGTAACAATAAAATCGAGCATTTTACGGAAACATAAAGCAATAAAGTTTGCAAGCCATCCACGTCGTGGTCGTAAATATAAATTCAAGTGACTCCGCCACTGCGTAATGTCCAAACGTTTAGTGCCCAACTGCCAAAAAGATTCACTCAACTAAAATTCTATTCGAAACATATTCAATTGATTTCATTTAGAAAAAAATGTGTTTTTTATTGTTTGGTGTTTCTTTGGTGAACAATGAATGTATTTTTAAGTATTTTTTAAGCGACACTCGTCAGACGTGTCTATTTATACACTCTGCGCGCGGATAATTCGTAATTTCGAAAATACGTCCGACGAGCATTTTCGAAATTAATGACATACATTGATCCGGCTATATTTACCCAAACGCGCGAGGAAACACAAGGAAACAAACACCTCTAAGATTATTAATTACAATGAGATGTTTTTATAGCTCATGCACGCCGGTGATTAATTAAATCGCGTCAGTTTAACGCGTTAATGGTGTGTGTGCGCACGTTAATTAAACATTTTTTCACTTGCCAACGAAATTTTTCAGGTTGAAAAAAAATATTTTGTGTATTAAGTGTCAAAAAGTTTGTTTTATACACTAGTGTTTAAAAATTCATTTTAAACACGCTGTAGAAGCAAAAATAGTAAAATTTTAGTTTTTGTGTTTTTATTAAGAAAAAATTGGTAATTTTTTTAGTTATTGACAGAAAAAATTGAATTTTAAGTATGAAAAATTGTATTTTTGGACACTAGTGCATAAAATGACATTTTACACACGCTAAACAAGCAAAAATAGCAAAATTATGTTGTTTTTACATTTTTATTGGCAAAAATTGGTAATTTTTTAGTTTTTGATAAAAAAAACTTGTATTTTAAGTGTGAAAAATTGTATTTTTAGACACTAGTGCTTAAAATTCAAATTTTACACACGCTAAACAAGCAAAAATAGCAAAATTTTACTTTTTACAGTTAGAATTGCTAACAAAACTTCAATTTTTCATTTTTTGTCAAAAATTGGTAAAAAGTTTTTTGGAGTTATCGATGTAAAAATTGTATTTTAAACACTTTAAACAAACAAAAATAGCAAAATTTTACTTTTTACAGTTAGAATTGTTATAAAAAATCAATTTTTAATTTTTTGTCAAAAAAATTTGTATAACGAGTGCAAAAAAGTATATTTTTGGACACTAGTGTTTAAAATTGACACTTTTCACACGCTAAACAACTAAAACCAATAAAATAGTAACTTTTAGATTCTAGAATTTCACGTGACGATGACGCATGGAGTTTTATACGACTTTTATTGAGTTTTAATCGTTTGATGTCCGCATAGAGTATAATTAGACACACGCATTAGCATAGCTCGCGAAATTATTAAAAGGCAGCTCGTGGTGGCGAGATAAATGGACGCGACATTATTAAACAGTCATGTAAACTAGAGTATAAGTAGTGATGGTCATTTGTCAGGTGTGATTACCGTCACGACGTCATTCGTTAGTGCGCGCGCGCGTTGCACTTGTATGCAGCGCGTGGGAAACCAGCAGGACATTTGTGCACATCGGGTGGCCTATACACACACAAACAAACATAACCTACAAATATATCGATATATATCTAACTCAAAATGTGATTTTTTTTATTTTTTTTTGTTTTTTAAATTTTTTATTCTTATAACGCTCACACGTGTTGTGTGTGTTTATTAATAATTTTATAAATGGCGGCCGGAGCTGGCATCAAACGCACGCGCGTAAAAATCCAAACCGGCCCGAATTAATTTCACTTAATGTACCGTGATGAATACTTATACTCATATACTGCGCGGATGCCGAACTAACAATAGGTATTTATAATTGCGCGCGCGCGCACCCGACATTTTCAGTTTTATAATGTCTCCGTCCGGACAAAAATACCACCACGCTTTATAGGAGATGTTGGAAATAAATTTCGAAATTGCGTGCTGGTGTCGCAAAGTATAAAATTAATTCCGACTAATTGCGCCGCGCATGTGGCACAATTAAAATGTTTCCAACGGCGGACACTTTTGAATAATGCAGCGCTGATTAAAAGATGCGCAACTGCATACGATTTGTTTGTCTGCGACCGCAGCGTACATCAAACACTCTAAAATTAAAATCTACACTTTGTCGGATTAATTTCATGCGGAATTTTCGAAAAATTCAAAAATAAAACCGGATGAACCGGATATCCGGATTTTTTTTTGGTTTTTATATTTATTTCTAATTTTTTTAAATTTAATTTAAAAAATTTTGAGTAAAAAATTTTTACCGGATAAAAACCGGATATAAACCGGATAAACGTACATCCGGTTTTTTTAAAAACAAATTTTTATATTTTTCTTAATTTTAAAACTTTTTATTAAATTTTTATTTTTTTTGTCAAAAAATTTTTCATCCGGTTTTTTTTGTCCGGATAAAAATAAATGCTCACTAGATGCGAATCTAAATTAAGTGCAGCATTCACCGAAGATGACAGTGAAAGCCGCACAGCATCATATCTGCGTAATTATAACGTGTATAAATAATCCCGCTTCTCCGAATCATAATAATCTATTTCCGAGCGCTCGTAGGTATTGAAACTAAAACATTTTATTCATTCATGATTTACCGACTAATTTATACCGAGTGTACGCGCTGCGCGGGCATGTTTAGCACGTTTGCTTTAAATATGTATGCCTGCGACGGCGATAAAAGGCGGCTGCTGAGTGCCACTTAAAAATATTGCTCTTCTTTTCCGAGAATCCTCTTTATTTGAGCCTCCTGCGCGCGCGCACACACACTCTTTATATGAATGGCATTTTAATGTCAAGTTTAAGCCGTCATTGTTGGCCACGCACAAAGTCGCAGCGTATTAAATCACCGGACGATGTGAGGTCTGTTTTATGCACTAGTGGTGTTTTATGCACTAGTGGGGTAAAATTTTTGGGTTTTGCGGAAAATTATTCATTTTGTGGAAAGTTATAGTTTTGAACACTAGTGTGTAAAATGTTCATTTTGACACGTTGCAGCGGTTTTTGTTTTAGATAATCTTTACAAAAATTATAATTTTTACTTTTTGCGCTTTGTTTTGAGTGCGAAAATTATAGTTTTATGCACTAGTGTGTAAAATATCAATTTTTCAACTGTAAAATAGCAAAATTTTATTTTTGACTAAAACCATAATAATTTTTATAAAAATGGTAATTTTTTACTTTCTACCCTTTGTTTTGAGTGTGGAAAATGATAATTTTACGCACTAGTGTGTAAAATGTCATTTTCACAACCGTAAAAATAAAAAAATTGTATTTTTCAATAAAATTACTCAAAATTTTTACAAAAAATAAAATTTTCACAATTTGCGCTTTGTTTTGAGTGCTTAAAGTGATACTTTTTCGCACTAGTGTGTAAAATGTCAATTTTACAACCGTAAAAATAAAAAAAATTGTATTTTTCAATAAAATTACTCAAAATTTTTACAAAAATTACAATTTTTACAACTTGCGCCTTGTTTTAAGTGCAAAAAGTGATTCTTTTACGCACTAGTGCATAAAATGTCATTTTACACACGCTGTACAACTAAAAACACAAAATTTTTAATTTTTTTACTAAAACCATAAATAATCTTTACCACAGCAATAATTTTCATAAACTATATGTTTATTTGTTTATAAAATCGACGTTAGATCAAAACACGACGTAAAAAGTCGTGATTTATTTCAAAACGAAAAAAACTCATTCGAGGACACGTCGCCTCATGTCTCATTCCGCACGCTCCCTCAACAACGTTCTATTTCGAGCTTTATTAATAAATCCGAACGTAGTTGTCCATCAAACGAAATTCAAGACCAACAAATATCAATTTACATCTGCAGTTAGTTAATACACACGCTGTGAAGAGTAGGCGCAAATTATAGTTGCGCCTCGCGCGCATGACGGCGGCCATCTTGAATATTTGAGGTAATTGCGATTGCAACTCGTGTAATAACAACCAGCGCCGTTCACGATATATTCAAATTTACTCGTTCTCCTTCCACCTTTGGGCGCGTTATCGAAAAGTGATCTTGCGTTTTATTCATCTGCTCGCGTTTTTCCAACTTATTTCATAATTTTATTTTCACATCATTTATTGCACGCAACCCAATACACTCTACAATGTAGAATATATGTATATATATATATAACAAAAAAAAGCGGCGGACCCTCTAATAGTGGGATATTAAAATCGTCTGGGTTTGCTCATGTCCGACTGGTTATCGAATAGACACATCAATTATACAGGGTGTGTGAAAATACGCGTTCTGTTGGATGCTGTGTGTGAGAAGTGAGAACCACCCACGTGCATTATAAATTTATAGAACGCACTTTGCGTTTCAGCGTGCAGTGTGTGTGTGCAGCAAGCGGAATGTAATGAAACAGAATTGATTATTCCACGCGTGCGACCATAACTTTTGTCAAGCCCGCCGCGCGCGACGCGCGTGGAAATGGAAGGAATGGCAATAAACTAAATAAAGTGTTGATAGATTGGTGTTAATTTGATGTATAACATACACACGGCGAACACTTTCCGCATGGCGCATGTATAGGCAACCAGAAGTGCATCTTAAGCATATTGAGCAAATCAACAGTACAAATGTGTGACATCTTTACTATAGGCAACTATAAATGCGTTTTTTGCTTGTAACCTGCAAGTAATGAAAGAATATCCCTAAAAATCACAAAATATGGTAATAAATTGCTAAAATATTGAAATTTAAGTTGATTTGGCGTGAGATTTTCATCGTAGATAACTGAAAATACATTTTTTCTTTTATATAACTTAGAAGTATTGCAAAATATGTTGTAAAACAATGAAATTTAAGTATTTTTGTATTTTTTGCTATATAGGCAACCAGAAATGCTTCATAAGCATACTAGGCAAATCAACAGTACAAATGTGTGACACCTGTACTATAGGCAACTATAAATGCGTTATTTTGCATGTAACCAGCAAGCAATGAAAGAATATCCCTAAAAATCACAAAATATGTTAATAAAATGCTAAAATATTGAAATTTAAGTTGATTTGGCGTGAGATTTTCATCGTAGATAACTGAAAATATATTTTTTCATTTATATAACCTACAAATATTACAAAATATGTTGTAAAACAATGAAATTTAAGTATTTTTGTATTTTTTGCCCAAATCATTGTTATATAGGCAACCAGAAATACACCATAAGCATACTAGGCACATCAACACCACAGATGTGAACATCTTTACTATAGGCAACCATAAATACGTCTTTTCACTTGTAACCTTCAAATAACCAAAAATATCACAAAATGTGCAAGAAAAAGTGTAAAATAGTGAAATTTAAGCAGTTTTAACATAACATCTGCACTGTAAGTAAACAAAAACACATTATTTATACTTATAACCTAAAAACAAGTCAAATTATTCAAAAAAACAATAAAATCCACAAATTTTTGTATTTCTTGCACTTAGTGATGAAATCCATCACATGCAAATGCTTAATTTTAACTTTAGGACTTATGGCTCTCGTTACAGCGCCCCGCGAGCTGTAATTACCTTGCTGACACTAATTCGTATATTAAATATTAATAGAATTAATACACACTCTTGTGTGCGTCGTTGGGTAACTAGGACAAAATCGGATATATTTTAAGAATTAAGTAATTACTCTCTGCATTATATATGCAACCAAACACACATAACCAAAAAATGCTAACCAAAGACACGCATTGTTTGATTTACAAGTCCGGCCGGAGTCGGTGTCTGCATGATTATTGTTTCAATAACAAAAATCAAGTCCAAGCACTCTCGGCCAACCTGTTGTGGGTTGTTTGCTCGGTCCAGCGTCGCTTTATTAACTTAGGATGAGTGCGCACGGTTTCGCGGCTAATTCAAATTCAACACGCACGATACGATAATCGACGGGGGTGGCCATTTTTATTATTATTGTTATCTAAACACACTGCGCATATATCAATATTTGTCGAGGCGGTGAAAACCTGTGCGTGCGCATTTTTGACCGCTGCGTCTCGAAATTAATATTTTATCATGAAAAAAAGCGCCGTGGCACGATAATGACGATGATTATATTTCGGTAGCAGACGCTCGCCAAAAATCCCATCGACACGCAATCGAAGCGAAAAAATTTTTGAATTTCAGAAGACCAGTAGCGAAAATTGCAAAATTAGGGAAGATATTTAATAGCTACCGGCCGCAGGGCTTCGTGGCGTGGTGTACTCACTTGATACCTACACGAAGAATGCAGATGTTTTTTTTTTTGTAAAGCAAAGATACAATCGAAATTAAATAATTTTTTTGTTGCAAAAATATTTAAAAATTTACTTACAATTTGCTCCACCCAAAAGGGTTGGATATTCTTTGAAAATAACTCCGCAACACAATTAAATTGCACGTTGCGAGGCTTTACACTCGGCTAAATACAATGATAGAATTACTCACCGGAGGTAAAAATTACAATCATCAAGCAGTTCTCTTTCTGTGCTTGTTTTTTTTATGTATTTCTTCAATTATTAGTTGTATATACGTGCGCGGATCTTGATTACGTGCAAAATTGGAGCACCTCGAGCATACGATTTCCAGAATCGCACAGCTAGCTGGCGCGCTAATCTTTTATAATAATCCGCTTGTTGTGTGCTGGGTTGTATGCGCAGAGCGCGCGATAATAACGATGTGATGATGATGATGATAATAATAATCGTCGGTTACCGCGTTACGTTTGTGCGCCGGCGCGAGCATCACACGCATTCTGTCAATAGTCGGCGAAAATTATGCTTTTCCCGTGAGATTTTTGATTTGGGATTGATTCTTATGTAAAATATTTCATAATCATCTTTTAAAATGCTTTAAAAATAATATTTTAATAAAAAAAAATTAAATTTTGTTGTTTTGTTGATAGGAATGAAAAATAAGATATTATTATGAACCAAGAGTGGAAAATATAGATTTTTTATTGTAATTACTTTGTATTCATTTGATTTTTATTTATACGCTTAGTAAATAACTATGGAAAGATGAATTTGTTTTTAATTCAAGAGTGGAATTACATGAAATTACATAGAATTACAATCACGTGCATGTAATTCATTGTTTTCCACTCTTAATATGTAAATAAATTCAAAATAACCTCAATTTAACAACAGATATGTCAAGTTTTGTTGCTTTAAATTAATTTCTTCTATGATACGACGAATAATTGTGTTTATAATCAGCTTGAAATGATTTAAAAAATTGCAAGTTGTGTAAAATTAAAAAATTTGCTTATTTTTTGTTCATACTTTACTGAAAAACATTGTTTTCCGCTCTATTTATGTAATTCTAGCTTTAACCCGCGGCTTCGCTCGCGAATATCTAAAATAATGAAGTTGCTTCCGTACGCGTCTGTAGTCACAGAAGAAGTAACAATGAAGTAGAATGGCGGGAAGTTTAAAATGGCTGAAAGTATAGTCTATGGAAGTATAGTGTACAGTCTCCATAGTGTAGTCAATTGGATTTGATGTTGACGTAGCTGTCGGTAATACAGTGTGATAATACAGTGTGATGGTACTATAGTACTTAGGTTTGAGCTTCATTGCTGGAATGCTAGATGGCGTTAAAGTAGTCAAATAGCCAGATGCAGAGGTATTATTGGCTAAACTATTTCTTTATTTTATTTAAAATATAATTTTTTTTATTAAATAAAAAGTAGCCTATAATCATTCGGGCACCACTAAGAATATGTGTACAAATTTTCATGATGATTGCTTAAGTAGTTTTTGCGTGAAAGTGTAACAAACATCAGGACTTTTGCATTTATAATATTAGTAGGGATAACAAGAGCGAAAAACAATGTTTTTGGGTGTTTTTAAAACAAAAAATTTAAAAAAAAAGAACAAATTTTGTGATTTTATGAGATTGGTATCTGTTTAATCATTTGTTAGCTGGTTATAAACTCAATTACTCTTGTAAAAATGCCGCTAAATATTTCCTGAAGTCTAAATATGAATTCCGCGTCGCTCAGTTGTATTCACTTGTGTTTTGTTTAAATGATTTTGTTGTAACGTAACGTGCATCCCAACAAATTAGCTGAAAAATCGTGCTTAAGTTATAGAAATTTGCATTGCAATTTTCCGGGATGTTGGGATCATAATTACAACAATATTACAAATGTTACCATCGATTTCATGTCTTTAAAAAATATTCTAGCTCATAATGACTAGAAATAAACATATTTTTCGTCATTTCACAGAAAAACTGTAATTTTATAATGAAAAAATTAATATTTTACTAAAACAAGTTTTTCTGCACTTAATTTAATAGCTAAAAATCAAAATTTCAAACCATATGCAACCATAGATACAATTAGTCTATTTTTTGACATTTTCTCCTCCAATTCATTGAATTTCCTAAAGAAAAACAGACCACAAACAGTTTAGGAGTAATATTCCATATTGAATTCATCAGCCAGTTACCCGCCTACGCGTTGTTTTTATTCATGCAAAGCTCTTTGTGCCAGACAGACGACACTCTGGCCGTCGTTGACTACAACTGCGCGTTGTATCGAATGACGTCACTTCCGACCTACCCTAAAGCCGACACCGCACGCCACACCATGCCGCCGGCACGTGACAACAACTCCTCTAGCCTGTCTAAAAATAAACATCATTTTATACGCATACTTCTCGATTTAAATCCGCACACACCCTAACTGTGTCTATGTCAAAACTTGCCTGCGTTACCATCCTGACCTTGAATAATAATACCACCAACCCTCGAAGACATATAATAAACGCATTTACTCATAGATCTACAATTTACATTTACAACGCTTAAACTGCATGGATTTTATAATTCTCGGAAAATAAACGCTACCTGCTATCGAAACACCGAAATTTATCACCAAAACTCGCATTCCAGCGGTGAATATCAACATTTCGGTTTGATTTTGATTTTGAGTAATTATTTGGTATTGGAAAACAAATTTGACATCCACCGCATGATTACTCATTATTTAAGTGTGTTTATTACGCCGATAAGAAAGAATTCCCATTTGGAATGATGTCGAATGGTTGAATTATGAGCGCGTGATAGTGATAAATAAAATTGAAAAAAAAAAAAATAATGTGTTTGAGAGTATCTATGGCTTGTATGGTTTCTGTTGCTGTGTACGTACACAAGGAAAACCTTCGGACAGATAACGAAACGTTGATCCCTTTGATTTAACCAGGGCTTTAATATAAAAATGACTAAGACCGTATAAGAAATCGAGTTTAATGCAATTTTCCCTTGCTTGAAATTGGATTAGGTTACCGAGATTGCGAAATCACATCCAAGTTGTGACATTAATACGATTTCTTAAAAAGCAAGGGTTGAAAACTAGTAAGTGCATGATTAATACGATGCTTGTGTTTCAAGAAAGAAGTATTTCTTGATTTTGCGTGAAATTTGAGTTCAATACCGGTAGGTTTTTAATTAAAAAACCGGTATTTTTATTTCTAATTTTGGATTGTTTTAGTATATTTTAATTTTGATGTTTGAAAAATACGGTATACCGGTTTTTGTAAAAACCGGTATTTCGGTATTAATACCGGTATTTTTAATCAAAATTTAAAAATTTTTTTATCATTTTCCTAAATTTTTAATTTTTAAAATTTATATGATTGAAATTACCGGTATACCGGTTTTTCTAATAAAAACCGGTATACCGGTATTAATACCGGTATTTTTTAATCAAAATTTTTAATTTTATTTTTGATCATTTTCTTAAATTTTTAATTTTTAAATTTTGTTTAATTGAAAATACCGATATACCGGTATTTTTTCATTCAAAAACCGGTATACCGATAAAAAAACCGGTATTTTTAAAATTTCTGCCTTTAAACAACCAAATTTTATTTTAATTTCTATCTATTTTTTTCTTTTCAGTCAAATCATGAAGAAGAAATGAGTGAACCGGAATCAACCGGAAATCATGAAGATGTTGACAGTAGTGATGAACTGCGACGACACAACAGCCTCCTGGCTGATCACGGTGATGTCCTCGCCAAGCTCAAGATGCAAGTGCGCGACATAAAGGTAGGGGTAAGTAAAAAACCGAGTTTTTAAGGTTTTTTACTCATTTTTTTCCGTTTTTCTTCAAAAATTCCCCAAAAAACAGGAGGATTTCGACCCGTCGCGTCTGCCCTTCCCGCTGAACAACCGCAGTGATGGCTTCCAACTGCCAGTACCATTTCCGTTCCCCCACCCGGCGGCGGCGTTCCTTCCGCCAATGGCGCCGCAGCAGACGACAGCGCCCTCATCGGGTAGCTCACACTCTTCGGAAGGCAGCAATGCCTCCTCACAACACACCTGGTCCTTTGAGGAGCAATTCAAACAGGTGCGTCAGGTATGTTCGCATTGATTATCAATTTTTTTCCTCTTTTATTTTTTTTTATTTTTGCGCTCTCGTAAAATATCGCTTTGTTCGCGAAACAAAACCGCGCTTAATTTGTATGCGAGCAGGGCAGAGTCTTTGTGTGCGCGCGTGAAAATTATGAAAATTTATTAAAATCGTAAACGTCGTTTGCTCGCGTTTCGTCTCTATATTATTAGCGCGGTTCCTGCGAAACGAATAAAGACAAACGCGCACCACCGCCCTCGACTTCACACACAATGGTTCCGACGCAGCACAACATTTATTGCATGCATATGTATCATCAGTGCATCACACTCGGCTTTATAATTTGGCATAATACAATTTCAACTTTTACTGCCTACCCGAATATGATTTATGATTTCTCTAAATGCCGGTGATATTTAGCCGCATTTATTAATATTTATTATTTTGCAAATTGCAGCAGACAATGTTACACTACATATGCAACCATACATCATAACCTCATAACTATAGGCAACCCAACATACATGTTTTTATTTATTTTTGCATTTTTATGGTTTTTATGAAAGAAAACAGAATGTGAATGATGTTTTTTATCGTGCGAATTGCGTATTGCACGTTTAAATTTAGTCCACATGCGATTTTAATATTTTTTCATCATCATCCAAGCCGGCTTCTTGAGTATTATGTTTCGAGACGAGAGACAACTGGACGTAAAGCGGCGTCGTTTCAAATTCATTAAAATGATGCTGCCGCTTTGATATCCGCAGATTAATAGATGCCGAATCTTTGATGTTGAGCGCGAGTTACGTAAACAATCTTTTCGGCAGCGAGCGCGGTGAATCGTTTGTTCCCTCTCGCTGGGCGTCGATCGGATGTACACTTAAAAATACACACCGCGCACGCGTGTGCACGAATGTTGCGTTGTCTTAATTTCTCTCTACGACTGCAGCAGCCGCGGATAGTTATTGTTACATCACACACAAAGATTTCTTCTAAAGACTTCTTAAATATCACAAACAATCGTAATAAACACTAATACTAATATAGTGCATGTAGTGATGCCAACTTAAAATCTAAAAAACACTAAATTCCCTAGGTGCGTTTGCTTGGGTATTTTGGTTGGTTGGCAGCAGTGTGTGTGAATGTGAGGTTAATGCGTAGTAAATTATAACACACAACGCAACAGTTTAAACGCGCCGGTACTAGAAATCAATTACCTTCTCGAGAGCCATAAAATTATGCAAAACAACAGCGAGATGTGTGTGAGCCGAGAGAGTTGCGCGTACATCGCGCAGCAAGTAAGAAACCATAAAGTGCCAGAGACGAGGCACACAACTCTTCGCGTTGGCCACGCGCACGCGCCGGTAGTCGACAGTTTCTAGTTTCGCTTTTTGTCAATGCGGTGAGTAGTCAGCAATCCATAAAACACTGCGTTACATTGTTTAATTTGTTCAATAAAACCACCGATACACGCTAATTGACCTATAATTAAGACTAAAAGCGTAATCGGACCACACACACACACACATAACCTCACAAAAAGACAATAAAAAATCTCATCCGAGAAGTTTCGATGAGATAATGTTTGCTTGTCTTAATTAATTGTCAATTATCATACATTTATTAAGTAAATATTGCGCTTTAAACGTGCGATTTCCATGCGAACATTGACGTCAAACGGAATTTTACGAATAATTGTACTAAATAAATCTATGACTAAACTAAAAAAACAATGTTACAAGCACGTTGGAAGTTGAAGTTAATTAATAACATTTTATCTTTGTGTAGTGTTATAACAACGATTATCATTTAATTGTATAGTTTCACTCGTGTACGGATCATTATAATTTGTGGGTGTAGTGTTTTTATCTTTTGCTTTTAATTTCTCGTGTATTGCCGGCGATTTAAATTAAAACTCGTATTTATTATCATGCCAAACAGCCCGCAGCCACCCTCGCCGCGTAATGATTGATTAGTAACGATTAGTTATGTATAACAAAAGTCGGACGCGCGCACAGCGCTCGGACGGGTCAAACTATTTCGTTGGCTCGAGACATTTAGGTTCTTTAAACAAGTTATTATGATACATGATTAGCTCCGAGGCAAGGCAAGCATGTTTAAATTCTTTGGACCATCAGATAACGCGAGTTAACTCAATACTCGTAGAGACATTAGTCTATAACTGAATAATAATAACGATTAACAACAATATCAGTCAAGGTGTTGGCTTTATTTATTACATGACGGGTTTTATCTCTGATTGCTTCGGCATTAATCGATTTTTATATTCATTTTTGTATTACGCCCACGTCTTCTTTGGTTCTGTAGGTAAATGTAAAAATCTCATTTTCGAAGTGTTTAATTTTAGACTGCGACTATGTTTAGTTTAGTTGTGTCTGCAAAAGGGAAGGTTTAAATTATTGCGCTGGGGAAAATTTTACTTATTTTTGGAAAGTGAAATATGCGTGATTGTAGATCTAGATCTGTGAAATGAGGGGATGGAGATTGGAACACATGCTTGCGATGTCATCGTGAGTAATATCTAGGCATTAAACTATGCATTAAAACGTGGCGGAAATCTTAAGCTTTTGGGAGTTTAACCCTTTTTGGAATTTTGGTATTAGTGGTAGAGTCGTGATTTACATGGAAAGGGGTAAAAAGGTTACTCAAAACAACATTAACCACAAAATTTCTATTTTTGGGAAGAGTTTTGCTTTAAAATTTGTATTTTTGGAAAGAATTGGGGGAAAAATTGTACAGGTTAGGAATTATAGTGTTTTTTATCATTTTATGGCTCATTAATAGATGGCGCTTTGAATTATTAGCTTGGAAACATCATAACCTTGACAAAAATTGATTTTTTGCTTTTATTTTTAATTTTTTTGATGTTTTGATAGTTATTTTGATATTCAGAGGCAAAAAAATCAAGAAAAAAATCAAAATCATTCATTTTTTGTCATATTTTATGGAAATTTATAATTTTATACAAAAATTCCCACGATTTTTGGTTTATTTTAGGTAAAATTGGAGAAAATACGATGTAAAATTCCCAAAAAAACAAATTTTCTTAAATTTTTACCGATTTAAAAACATTTTTACACCCTTCCCGGGTACCTATATTATTATTGTGCATCTCTTAATAAACCTTAACAAAATTTAAGTTTTTTGTTTTTATTTTCAAAGTTTTTGATGTTTTAACAGTTATTTTGATATTCAGAGGCAAGAAAATCAAGAAAAAAATCAAAATGATTCATTTTTGGTCATATTTTTTGGAAATTTATAATTTTATACAAAAATTCCAATGATTTTTTATTTATTTTAGTTAAAATTGAAGAAAATACGATGTAAAATTCCCAAAAAAACAAATTTTCTTAATTTCTACCGATTTAAAACCATTTTTGCACCCTTCCTGGCATATTATTATTGTGCATCTCTTAATAAACGCCTAACAATGGTAATTAAAGCAGCCGGGTTAATTGAAAGGTGGATAAGAAGAGTTGGTTGCTGCGCGAGCCCGCGGAACGTCGTAAAAACAGCAGTCGGTTGTTTTGTCCATTGGTTCCGCTTTCGAAGCGCTTTATAGAAAAACGCCTGCGATTTTTATAGCCCTTCGCATGGTCGTTACTCATTCCGCCGGGCCGTGTGTGTGTGTGTGTTTGCAAATTGCATTCAATGCTTTTTACCTCTCGCTGCAGCCCCGGCTCAATCATCATACATATCATTAAATATCCCATTTTGGCCGCGCTCGAATTTCGGCATTGCGAATCCAATTAAGCGACTCAAATTAACTAGTAATAGTAAAAATGTTTTCTTGCACACATAGAGAATTTTATTGCAAATTTGTTTCGGGCGCGCGTTGTTTTTTCTTCTTTTCCTCTTCTCTTGTGATATTTCTCTGGTTTACGATCGTGTGAATCTCGACAGACAGATGGAGCGTAAAAATCCTCTATTATTTGTTTTCCTCCTGCCGACACTACCAGTCTTGCGGTGCAAACATTTGAGGAAATCGATTTAAAAAAACGCGCGCGCGTCATTTCCACATTCCGAGAAAATCCTCGAAGCTATTACGCTTGCGGACGAGATAAATGATTAAACTCACTCGCTTTCGGTCGAAATCAATCAGAAGGATAAGAAGTATTGCCACGATTTGGAAGGCTTTAAAAGTGGAGGGCTTTTCTTCATTTATTCGATAATTCGCACACATTTATACCGGACACAGCCCAAGTGCGCTTCATTATCCGCCGTCGATTGAGTCATTTCATCCTTAACACATTCCCCTCGTGTATGAGATTAATGCGTGTTGCGATAATTGCGTAAGGGCCGCCCCCACGTGTACTAAATTCGTGTAAATTCATGTACGCCTACACTACACACAAGAGGAGAATAAGAAAAGAAAAAAAGATTAATTAAATCGTAAACGCACTTTCATCACAAACGCAGCGCTGATCGTAAACGTTTTCTTCGCATGAATATAATTAACACGTTTTTTTTATTGTGTTTGATTATGATTCGTCGGTATCTTAGATATACTCGTATTTACCTTTATTTCGGTAATCGTGTAATGCAAACACAAACACAAATAAAAGTTTCTAATTTTCGAAAGTTTCACAAATAAATAAATTTCAACTTTATTCCACTACAAATCACGCATGGAATGTCGAATTATATTGATATATGTGTTTTGCACTGCACACATTATTCATTTGGATAATTTGATATTTTGCTATTTTCCTACAATGTAAAATTCACAGACACGCATTTAAAAACACAAAAAATTAAATTTTAAAAATAATTTAACTAAAAATTTAAATCCGACCCTGTGGGGTAATATGTTTGTGCATTTTATAATAACAACAAATATTTTTAATATCTAACCTTCAAGGACATTGATAACAACACACATTTCAGTGTTTTTCAAGCAAAAATTCAATTTCTGTTTGCGTTTGCGTTTGAAAACTAAAATTAACCTTTAACCCTCGATTTCCATTGAGTTAGGACATGGTAGATGGTGATTAAGGGCGGCTGGAGTGAGGGCGAGACCTTGGGATTGTATGAGATTAAGACATCTGTTTGGCACATTTAATTTTAACTCCGCTACTGGGGGAAAACACGCATTTAATTGCTGGAACAAACTGTGTGTATATATATATGTATAAACTTGTACGTAGCCCCCGAAATTGATTCACTCAATGTGTCGGTGATTGAGTTGTTTTCCATCATTTGAGTGGTTCGTGACTGCGTCTATTAATACATCCCCCAGAATGGTCACACGAGCGGAAATCAACATAACCTCTGATTTTGATGTAATGTGGGTGGTATAAATTATATGAGCAAATCCAACACCTGGTTGGCTTCCATTTGGTTTATGATAAAACAATGCGGTTCAAATAACAATTACATTGTCGTATGCAAATTGCATCTCGGTTGAGTGATGTATGACCACGTGGCTTGTTTCGCACACCTACTGCACGTAATGCACATTTTCATCATTTGCTTGACGCGAACACTCGGGCATTACACATTGTAAATACTTTATAATTACACACCGGTCCTCTTTGATTCTCTTTACTAATGAACGCTTTAATTGCCGTTTAAATTACGCCGAGCGCAACAATTTTGAAATTTTTTTTTTTTTTGGGAAATATTTAATCAGGTAGACAATTGTGTACGGGACGCGTGCGCTGTGATATATTATCAGATGGATTTATCAAACAACGGTTTACTGGTGCCTGCGCATCGGAAATGTGTCTATAGTTTCTACTACCTGACTTTAAGCGGGTGCGCATGTGACTTAAGCTGCAAGTACTTAAACCGCCGCGCCGGTTTGTGACCGTAGTTACATGAAAACCAGACAATACTCGGAATCGAGAGAGAATCTCGAATTCAATATGCAACAAATTCGAAAACTATTAGTTACCACCGCCTACTGCGGCACAATGCGGAGGGTGAAGGCCCTTGAAATTCTCGAAAAACGTGCACAAAAAGAATTCGGTGTGCGCGCCCGCACATGCCGGGCGAAGACCCTCCTACTTGACTTTAGTTCTGCGCGAGTGCCGGCCAAGTGCGCATGGTTTATTTTATTTAATTCAACAACTTAACCTCAAAAAAAAAGAAAACAATTAATTGTGTTAATCAGTGTCATATCACCGATCCACATCATGCTCGGAGGTGCTAATAGGAATCTAGCGATGGAGATTCAAGAGGTCAGCTTTTTATTTCACTTTATAATACTTGTATATACAATATCTGCAGTTGTAATGCATGTAAACATTTAACGAAAAGCGTTTCGGGAGGACATTAAACTAGTTCTTGTTAGCGTTCACGTGCTAAACACAAGTTGAACTTTACATCACCGGTTTCTCGGCTGCGCCAACCCATATTTTTTGATATTATTAATTATTACGATTGTTTCCGTTGTCACGTACACATCAATAACATGAGCATAATGATACCGGGTTTTTAGCGCTTTTAAAACGTGTCTATAGCAGCTTAATTTTATTGCGTTTTATGTTTTAATATCTGCTGGTAGTGTTTTATGAACTGCTGTTTGCACAAACCGGTTACTGACTTCTTCACAACAGAGGCACGGCATTAATGAGATGTTTAAATATTGTAAACGTATATTCTTCACATGAATGAAGAATGACCAAATATTTCTTTGTCCAATTGGTAGATGTGCGCGAGCCGAAGCCGGAATTTGTGCTTCATCGCCTCGAACGATATCGAAACCTATACATTTATAATTAGTTAACACAAAAGGGGAAAAATTAATCATAAATTTCAACTGAATTTATAACGTGTTATCTTTGTACCTCGTAGCGTGCTGGAAACGATTAATTGTCAATTAATATTTTTCGATTGCCGCTCGCGCTGCGCCCACGACAACACCGCCGCAGCGCGCATTTTAATGCTGTGGGGGGAACTATCAGGAAAGTGTCATAGAAATGCATGAATTATTGTTGTTATACACCAAACGGAATCATTATTAATGAATACAACATGAATACGAGATGAAAAAAAAAATGACCAGCAAAACGCATTATTAATTTCTGCATGAGATTTATTTCGCACGTACAATTGTCATATTTCAACACAACACCACAACATGTGTTGCAAATGTTTCGGAATCATATAAAACCTAACCTCGAAACTGGTGTTGTGACGCTGGGATTTTATAAGCGCGCACAAAGGGTGCTATAAAAGTTGAGTTATTCATAACATTGTGCACGTTCATAAAGTCATAAATAATTTTTATAACAGCGGAATATTATATTTTATATTTTATTACAAACAAAATTCGATATTTCTTAAAAAGAACAAAAATAAACAAATCAACAAA
This sequence comes from Dalotia coriaria, assembly GCF_025399875.1. Classification (NCBI taxonomy): domain Eukaryota; kingdom Metazoa; phylum Arthropoda; class Insecta; order Coleoptera; family Staphylinidae; genus Dalotia; species Dalotia coriaria. The sequence goes on from NW_027045451.1 coordinate 360,663, forward strand.
ATAGTGTGTTTTTGTGGCGATAGATGGCGCTGCAATGCACTTTCGCTCAAATTATACTTAAGTCATACGTTTGGTGGTGGTAGTGAGTGCACAATGCCTTATATAGACAACATTTGTGCCTCACGCGACAAAATCTTTGTTTACGCTGTGTTTCTGATAAATAACACACAATATCACAAATGTGTGACATTGCTTTGATCTTTTTCTTATTTAATTCGACTTTATGTTATGTCTGAATGCGAATTTCAAGCAGTTTGTGTAATATAAATATTATGCTCGTATAAAAATTGTAGACGATACAAATTATACAGCCGTGCGTCCGTTAAAATCGGTAACAGTTATACGCTTTTGCAATTTTGCACCGCGCGTACAATTAGAGGATTCTCGTTAATTCATAAATAAATCATGAACGATATTCACGCGCGCCGTGTGGTGTCTTATTACAATGATGCGCGAGAACGCATTGCGCAACAGCGCGAGCGCGCGCGTGCAACGCGGAAATGTTAATGACATTAATTACAATCATTAGGATCAACAAAGTTGCGCGCGCGGACGGCCGGTACAGAAATATATTTCCTATTTATTTCTGCCTACATCAATCATGGACGTGTGGCGTAGAGGAAAGTGGGAGTATATGGAATCAGTCAATGTATCGATAAGTAAACGCAGGCTCCGCCTTCATAACCGTTTTGCTATTACCGAGAATTAATTTAAAGTGCAGAAAAACGGCGCGAGATTAAGTGTATTTGGTGTATGTGTGTATATCTTGATAAGGCGGAATTTTACGAGTCAATTTGCCACTTTTCTAGGCCGGAACACGGATATGCTTTTATTACCGCTTGCAAATTATACATATACGCGAAGACGAAAACAATGGCGGCATAACTGCCATAATAAAAACAACAACCGAAAATTATGCGCCTTTGCAAACAAGGGAAATGAACAAAACCAACGCGAGTAATGTGTTTAGGAAATGAATTGCGTGAAAAAATAAAAACAACCTAATGAATAATGTTCGTTTATATAATTTATCGCAATGTTGGTTGCATACACTTTTTTTTAATATCTTGAAAGAGGTTATGTAATAAAACGCTTTTAATATCATCAGGAATAGCAAAAAATAAAAAATGTAGATTTTTTTTAATGGTTTTCTTTGATTTACTAATTTGTCGTAAATGTTATTAATTTTTTTCAAAGTTAATCTTATAGTGCTTGTTGAGGTCTATCTTTTGATAAAAAAATTATTTCTTTATCAGTATTACTTCCGGAGTTATTGATGATTTTGTTTGTGATTTCTACCCATTTTTATGATTTTTTTTGTTTTAACTTCAATAACTTAAAAATGATAAAAGATACTAACGTGCCCTTTGGCACAATAAATCTCTAATAAATTCTTGTATTATTACAACTTGATCAAGTGACGTGCAATTAAAAATGGCGGAGTTATTAAGTTTGAAATTTGAAAATTAAAAAATTTTGTAGTAAAAAGTCATTATTTTGATATTTTATTCAGTTTTTTGCCAGTTTTCTGCAATTTTCTAGTTTTTCATAAAATTTATCACTTCTTTTGGAAGCCAGTCTTATAGTCCTTATTAAGATTTATGTTTCTGCACAAAAATGATTTGTTTATCAGTATTACTTCCGGAGTTATTGATGATTTTGTTAGTGATTTTTACCCATTTTTATGAAATTTTTTATTTTAATTCCAATAACTTCAAATTGGTAAAAGATACAAATTTGTTCTTTGGCACAATAAATCTTAGATAAATTCTTTAATCATTACAACTTGAATCATTGTATTACGTTTAAAAACAACAAAGTTATTGACTTTTGAAATTTATAAAAAATAAAAATGCATCTTTCAAAAGAGGTTATGTTATAATATAAAAACACCATTAATAACACCACCAATACCAAAATAAAAAAGATGTAGATTAAAAGAGAAACACCTACGTTATAATTTATAATAAATCGATTTGAATAAAAGCATAAAACATGGTTTAATCGAAAAGAGAAAATCAAAAACCGAAACAATTAATTCGGCTGTCTTGATATTTATTAATTCGTCCAGAGCCGAGGTAGTAGACCCTCTCTCGAGATGTAGAAGATGTAGATTCGATTAAGTGTTGTGCGCACTGCGCACGGTGTGAATATGTTTTTAAATGGTTCGAATGCCTACGCAGCAAATCATCTATCATACCTATCGTTGACACGTTCTAAATTAAAAAGCTATCCCTCTGTTACCATTTCAACTCCACTCCAACTCACAACTTACAAAATAAAACACAACTACTCTTCACTCACTCGTTGTTTTATCCAAATACTACATAACCATAGAAACCGCATTATCCATACTATTGTCCCCTATAACAATATACATTCAGGGCGACCAACTCATGTCAACCATTGTGATTCTGATTATCGGAGGGTTCATAGGTGAAAGCAGATCTTCCTGTTTGTTATGATTCCCCTGATCCCCTGTTGATAAATATTTTGAATGGCGCGCGTTGTGAATGAAATTGCTTGACTCGGAATTTTTTATTCGGCCCAGAGGTAGATTTGATCTAGGTTCAACCCAGCGACCGGCGATTTCGGTGGAGTGGGCATGCGCGTAAGCATCGTGTAAGTTATTAGGTGGCTCGGCACCTTTATCTGGCCGTGTCATCGCTGCATACATTTCAATAAAATTAGTATTAAATAAAGTCGAGCAAGCGGAATAACACTTTACGCCTTTTAATTATGTCAGCGAGCGCCCAACACAGCGGCTTCTGCGTCCGCTGCGTGCACGCCCAGTCACGAAAGTTAATTGTTTTAATTTATCACCGCTTATTGATTGAGAAAAAGGTAAAAAACATCGACGGAAGCACAAACGCGCGGTGCGGAGATTTTAAACCGAGAATTTGGTGTTTTTTGTGGTTGTTTGTTTATTTGGTTGAGTTAGGTTAGAATGGGTGACGTAAGATTACTTTAACTAGCGACATCTGGTGGTAGAATAATGAATTATTTATTTTAAGCCGAGAATTTTGATTTTTTTAAATTTCTTTGGTTTTTCGTAGTTTTTCAAGATTTTTAGCGTTTGTTTATGTTTTTAGGTCGAGTTAGGTTAGGACAGGTGACGTAGCCTAACTTTATCTAGCGACATCTGGTGGTAGAATAATGAATTAATCATTTTTAGCCGGGAATTTTGAATTTTTTTGCGAATTTCTTTAATTTTTCGTAGTTTTTCAAGTTTTTTTGCGTTTGTTATGTTTTTAGGGCGAGTTAGGTTAGGACAGGTGACGTAACCTAACTTTTTCTAGTGACACCTGGTGGTAAATTAATGAAATAATTATTGAAGGCACGAAATTCTAATTTTTTTGGGAAAATTTCTTTGTTTTTGTGAAATTTTTGCGTTTTTTTACGTTTTTTAAGTTAAATTTAGTCAAAACAGATGACATAACCTCATTTATTATGTGTTGCGATACAATTTTAGTGTTAATTAATATTTCTGGTGGCCTTCTAATTTTTTTCGACGGAATTTTCCGAGAAGGCCCCAAAATAAAAAATATTATTAGGGTTTTTAGTTATTGTTGCAACGTTGCAGGCCATAAAGTTTTGAATGTCAATAAGCCGCATTTATAGGTCAATTTTATTTCATCTCGTGAATGCATACATAAACTGAGACCTATTTAAATCGGAGCTTTGTTCGGGTCGCCCGCGTCGGAGGATCAAAATCGGCGCACAAAAGTTTCGCTCGCCGTGCGCGCTCGGTTTTTTTCTTATTCCGTTTACGTCTCACCAATTATTTCGCTCCGTTTTTATTTTATTTCCTCAGCGCCCGCGCGCGCTGTGGAGTTCGGTTAATTCGTAGTGGTTTTTATTACGTGTAGATGGCAATTAAATTTTAAACAGCAACCAGCGTAGCACAACAACAATGCATTCGGGTTTTGGATTTAAATATAAACCGCCATCGCAACAAGATCAAGCTCGGCGAGGGTCGCGCTCGACTCGCTGTGTTGTTTATTCCAGCACACATTTATAATAGGAACTCATTCGTCGCGTTATATATTCTTTGCTGTAGAAATACGGCTATAAATATACAATAAATATCGGATTTACATGATTGTAATAGCTTCATTTCAGATGTGATTTAATATTTTCTTCGAATGTATGGCGGCGCGCAGCTGGGGCTTCGTAATGTGCACTCGTAAAAACAACATAGGATGTATAAACACGTCTAATTAAGTTAGTTTTAATTACGCTCGAAGTTGATTCTTTTTTCGGGCGCGCTCCGAGCGTATGCGTTTTTGCGCATATGGCGAACTTGAGTTAATTGCTTTTGATTCGTTCATATTCAAAGTGCTTCAAAATGCATTCAAAACTGTTTAGAAATTAATTTGCAATTAGGAATACAAGTCTTTCATGTGATTTTTCAGCGCAAAAACTGTTTTGTGCTTATGTAATTTATGTTATTTTGACATTTTACTCATTTTTTGGTGATGTTTTCTTTGATTTCCTTGTTTCTCATTAAATTAATTAATTTTTTTGAAAGATTATCTTATAGTTTTTATTGCGATCTATCATTTGGTTTGAAAATGGCTTTCTTATCAGTATTACTTTCGGAGTTATAGATGATTTTGTTAGTGATTTTTATCGATTTTTTGAAATTTTTTGTTTTAACTTTAATAACATAAAAATGACAAAAGATACAAACGTGCCCTTTGGCACAATAAATCTCTAATAAATTCTTGTATTATTACAACTTGATCATGTGACGTGCGATTAAAAATGGCGGAGTTATTAAGCTTGAAACTTGAAAATTAAAAAATTTTGTAGTAAAAAAGTAATTTTTTTGATATTTTGTTCAGTTTTTTGGCAGTTTTCTGCAATTTTCTAGTTTTTCATAAAATTTATCACTTCTTTTGGAAGCCAGTCTTATAGTCCTCATTAAGATTTATGTTTCTGAACAAAAATGATTTCTTTATCAGTATTACTTCCGGAGTTATTGATGATTTTGTTAGTGATTTTTACCGATTTTTATGAAATTTTTTGTTTTAACGTCAATAACTTAAAAATGACAAAAGATACCATCGTGCCCTTTGGCACAATAAATCTTTAATAAATTCTTGTATTATTACAACTTGATCAAGTGACGTGCGATTAAAAATGGCGGAGTTATTAAGCTTGAAACTTGAAAATTAAAAAAAATTTGTAATAAAAAAGTCATTTTTTGATATTTTGTTCAGTTTTTTGCCAGTTTTCTACGATTTTCTAGTTTTTCATAAAATTTATCACTTCTTTTGGAAGCCAGTCTTATAGTCCTCATTAAGATTTATGTTTCTGAACAAAAATGATTTCCTTATCAGCATTATTTCCAAAGTTATAGATGATTTTGTCCGTTATTTTTACCGAATTTCTATTAAAATTCTTCTTTTTACTTCAACAACTTAAAAACTGCAAAAAACACATACCTTTCCTTTTGCACAGTAATTCTTTGATAAATATTTAAATTATTACAACTTAAATCATTGTTGTGCGTTAAAAACTAACAAAGTTATGAAGCCTTAAAGTTAAAAACTTACATTTTTTGAAGTAAAAATGCGCTTTTAATGTTTTGCCTTAAAACAACACATAAATAGTAACATTATATATGTTTATTGTTGGCATTGTTGTAATCCTAGATGGAATGTACGCTTGAAATCAAAAATGGTCATTTTCTGCGAGTTTTCGCCAGCGAGTTATAACAATTTTCGCATTTTTGTGGCGGAAATTTCAGATTTGCCATACCATTTAATGATTTAATGATTTTTAGCCCAGTTGCCCCACGGTTAATGAAGATGGCCGGTGTGCGTTGGGTGTTGTGGGAACAGCGCGCGCGCGCGTACACTAACTGGCCGACTAATTAAAAGCAATTTATGCAAATTCGATTAAAAACATATTTTATAGCCTTTTAAACTCCCATACGCATGAACGAATGCACAATGCGCATTAAGCATCGCCAATGCAATTGCGCGCATTATTTCGCATTCGTTTACGAGTGATTACTGCCGTTCTGGGGCCGCGCTCGTCGGCACCGTCGAAGGGCCGGGGCCAGTCCGCACCGAGCGCGCGCGATACGGTCGATTTTAATTACCACGAACGTATTGGACGTAATTTAAAATTGCCTCGGCGTGTTTATGCGCTTGGCGCGTCGGGAATGCCGGCTCGCAGCCCTTTTGCATAATATCTTGTCTTTCTCCAATCCATCAAACCCCGATGCAGCAGCATATCGGTATCGTCGTGCGCGGCGCGCGGGGCTCCTATATTGGCGAAACTTTTTTATTACTTCGGGCAATCGCAGAAAGAGCGAGTGCATCCAGCGCCGCCATTTCCATTCGGCATGCCGCGCCGCATGTGCTGGTTTTAATAATAAAAAAATCGATGAGACTCGCAGGCTCCGCCGCGCGCGGAAAACAAAGGCGAGCGCGCGGAACTCCGCCGACTTCTTCTGCGCGCGTCTGCCATTTTGCTTTTAATCATTATTATGGTAATTACGACCTATACGCCGCTGACTGCATATGATTATGGTTTTAAAAGTCGTTTAAAAACGCCACGGTTTATCGATATGTTTTTTGCTCACCGTGCGAAGATATGCGAAGAAATGCGCGCACACACAGCACCATGCAACATGCACCTGTGATGTTGACATTGTGCGTCGTCGTCGTTAATTGCGACGAATATCCGAGGACAATAACAACACGACCCACAATAACGCGCCGGCGATTATTTAATAGTAATAACCGCTAATATCAGGGAATACCGTAATTATCCAAACATTTTTATGTGTTTTAATTTAATTGTACGCGCATTTGTCGTGAACATGTGCCCGTGCAAAAGCCGTAAGACTTCCGCCCGCATTCGTACTCAACCGAAACGTCATCCGCATATTGTGAATATTTTAATAGCGGCCATTTCAATTCCTGCATTAATGGTAATTAAAAAATGGGAAAGTGCTTTTTTATCGCTGGAGTTTTTCATTAATTACTCGCAAACCAATCAAGGTATTTGAATAATTCTTTTAGCATTTGTTTTAGTTTTAAATTCTACATTAACAATGCAAATATCGTCGCGGAATAAATTTTTTATCAAAAGTTATAGGGTGTTTTAGAAAAATTTCAAGAAATGAACTTTGATTGTTTATAACTTTTTGTACAATTATTCGATTTGAACCAAATTTACCTATGTTATGTAGAATTTAATTAGGAATTTAATTGCATAAAAATTTTTTATTTCAAAAGTTACGCACTAATTTGTGTGAGTTTTTGACTTTTTTTTGACAAATTTCAACTTTGATTGTTTATAACTTTTTGTACAACATTCCGATTATTATTGAATTCACTAATATAATTTAGAATCTAATTAGGAAGATATCTACGTCAAAATTTTGTTGATCAAAATTTTATATCAAAAGTTACAGGCCAATTTGTATGATTTTTGGTCATTTTTTTGAATAAATTTCATTTTAATTGTTAATAACTTTTTATATAATAATCCAATATGCCCAATATTTTTAAATAAGATGTAGAATTTAATTCCTAATCAATATCAAAAGAGATAATAACAATATCTTTATTGGTTTTCGTGTAATTTGCATTCAAGTGACATTATACACTCTGTGTGTACAAATTCAGCCGGGCGATAATCATTTGTAATACGGTGTTAAAACATCGTCGATGCGCGCGGCCATTGTTGCGAGGTGGGGTTGCGGAGGTTAAACACGGTCATTAATAACCCCGGTTAACTAATCTGTCTGCTTGGCCCATCTATCTTTACAAGTTACTTTGCGCGCCCGAGCCTGTCCGCGACGACGAAGCCGCCCGAAGGGACGACGCAATGTGTTTTCTTATACGTCGCTTACGACTTCCACCCGATCCAATAAAGTATTAAAATTACTATTAGCGCATTGCGCGTCCACGCTCGCCGTAAATCTGCATGCGCTCCCTCGGATTTCTCCGATTTTATTGGATCGTTTAACAAGCGCATGTTATAATTACCCATCGCTGGTCGGGGCCGGTTCTTTATTATTTCACTGCGTCAGTGCTAACAAGCCCTCTGCGCTAGATTGATCGGTGTCGATTAACCGGAGCGATGAAGAAGTGCGGAGGGCCTCGAGCCCTGAAGACGGTTGATGAGCGCTAACAGCCGTTTGATTGATGTCAGGTTACTCCCCCGAAAACCTCGCGCGCGCGCTCGGCCACGGCAATCATTGCGACTATTAATTACCGAAAAACTTATACGCGCATATGTGCGTTATCAATAAGTTACCCAGGGCATCATCATCATCTCGGTGCGTGGCGTTTACACTCGATTTAATTAGATTTTTGCTTTTGATGTGTTTTATTTTTTTTCGGACTTGTTTTGTTGGTTAAAGGCGCGCTTTATCGACAAAAATCCACGCGCACCTTATAATTAAAAACGATCGTTATATACGAAGCAATTAATAATAATCAAAAAAATGTGTGTGTGTACAACCTGTTGGATCGGGATGCAGGCGAGCAACAACTCCGGACAAAAAATGTAATTAATCATTAACGGCTTACGCATTTAGATTACTTTTTTGTGCTTATAATAATTTTCGGTATTGCTACAAAAATAAAACAAAAAATCAATGTTTAATATCTCTAAACTATTAAAATTGCAATTATTCACCGATAGATGGCGTTAGTTAATATATTAAAATTTTTCTCTTACGTGTATTAATTGCTCACATTAATCATGCTTGAAATTTTTTGTTTAATTGTTTATAACTTTTTGTACAATTATCCAATTATTACCAAATTCTTCAATATGACGTAGAATTTAATTCTTAACGTAATTGCGTGAAAATTTTGTCGATAAAAATTTTATTTCAAAAGTTATGCGAATATTTGTATAATTTTTTGACATTTTTTCACAAATTTTAACTTTAATTGTTAATAACTTTTTACATAATATTCCAATATGCACCATATTTTTAAATTAGACGTAGAATTTAATAAAGAATTTAATTATGTCAAAATTTGTTGATAAAAATTTTATTTAAAAAGTTATGCTCTAATTTGTATAATTTTTTGACATTTTTTTCACAAATTTTAACTTTAATTGTTAATAACTTTTTACATAATATTTCAATATGCGCCATATTTTCAAATCAGACGTAGAATTTTATTCTTAATATAATTGCGCTTACGCATTTAGATTACTTTTTTGTGTTTATAATAATTTTCGGTATTGCTACAAAAATAAAACCACACAAAAATCCCTGTTTAATATCTCTAAACTATTAAAATTGCAATTATTCACCGATAGATGGCGTTAGTTAATAAATTAAAATTTTTTCTTACGTGTATTAATTGCTCACATTAATCACGCTTGAAATTTTTGATGAGTCGGTTAATGGAATAAACGAAAGTTAACGAGAAAAAGAAAAATATCTTTAGGGTTGTGTTACTAATCGGGCTTTTGTTACAGCTGTACGAAATCAACGACGATCCCAAACGCAAAGAGTTCCTCGACGATCTTTTCTCCTTTATGCAGAAGCGAGGTAAGTGCTCAACGTTTACATTTCGAATGTCGTCAGTCGCCACAAAAGGGGCAGCGTGCAGTTATTGTTGAAAAGTGAAACACGTTGCCGAAGTTTGCGTGCGCGTAATTGTCTCGCGAAGATGTTGGCTGCCTATGCAACACACGCACTGCTAAAACAAAACAAAACCGGTATCAATGATATTAATTTGGCGATGCGATTATTTCGATCCTAATTTTGTGAAATATTTTAGTGTGACTGCAAAACTAATAATATTGATTTGTGATTCGGGGAATTTCAGTGCTTAAGTGTAGTTAATACTGAGTGGAATGCAGGATGATATTGTTAGTTGGTGATGTTTCGGTAGCACTTTGTATGTGGAATATGAAAATGCTCATTTTAATCATCTTAATAACAGCACGATTCCTTTGGGTCACGATATAATTAGGACAATTTAGTGCCGTCCGCTCGTCCGTCGTCTATTTTCAATAAATTCCCTTCGATATGCGAATATGTTATATGTACGCCGTATGCGCGTATATCATTTATTGTTCATTACGAAATTATCCTCGCATTTCTCGTCGTAACCACACGTTTGGCGCATGAATAAGTTAGTTAATTTGCGTTTGCAGTTTTTGGAATTCCTGCCGCGCCATCGGCGTTTGATGTAACAAGTAATAAGTAAATGCAAATACAAATGCATACGAATCATATTAAAATGATTTTTAAACATAGTTAGGAGTCATATTTTGTTGCAAAACAATTGCAATGTTTTTGGGAATGTTTTAATGGATTTATTTTGAAAATTTCATAAAAATCGGTCTGTTTGATTAGGAGTTAATGAGGAACACACATACAATTAATATAATGTACTCGTACACATGTCAGGAAATGAAAATATGAAAATAAGATAATAATAAATGAATTTTCGGTTTCGAGTCACGACTTTTATTGGCAACACATCGGCCGCAGTCCGACACATCAAATACAATGTCACACGTCGTAAATTAAATCAAAAACAACTTAAAAATAAAACTGGCCGCGATCATTTTCGAAACACCAAACATTGCAGACGCTGACGAGCAAATTGCAGGGTAATTCCAACCCGTAATTATCCATATCGTCCGAATATCAAATTATAAACCAGTCGAGAGGTCTTCCATAGGCGCATGGCGCATCTTCGGCTTATTATTAAGCTATTATTGACTGGCTACCGTTTAATTTCATAGCCAAGCGCGTCGTACCTGTATCAACATGACTCGGCCGCTTTTATACGCCCTGGTTTTATTCTATTAGGCGCGATAAATATTTTCGTGGTACAAATTGAATCAAAGCTCTTTGCTGGCACGCCGCCACGCGTGAAATCCCTCTACAATGTTAGTATGTTAAATGCCGATGTTTTCAAAACACTAAGAGCATCACGAAGTGTATTAAAAACAATGCCATCTGTTGAAATAGAAATTATCGCTCGTAAAACTGCTCCAAATTGCGGGATGAAAGAAAAATACGAAATACGAAATAATTTTAGGATGCACTCGTATATAGGAATACATTTCGTGTTCGGAACAATTACGGGAACTTATTTTTTTCGGGCAGATGATGGAGTGCAGAATGTTTAATTGTTTATAACTTTTTGTACAATTATCCAATAATTACCAAATTCTCCAATATGACGCAGATTATGTTTAATTCTTAACATAACTGTGTTAAAATTTTGTAGATAAAAATTTTATTTTAAAAGTTATGGGCTAATTTGTAAATTTTATTGACATTTTTTGAAAAATTTCAACTTGAATTGTTAATAACTTTTTAAATAATATTTCAATATACACCATATTTTCACGTTAGACGTAGAATTTAATTCTTTATCAATATCAAAAGAGATAATAACAATAACTTCAATAGTTTCGGAGTTATTTGCATTTAAGTCACATTATACACTCTATATGTCCAAATTCAAACTGATAGATAGAGTCTGAAAGAGTGCAGAATGTTTAATTGTTTATAACTTTTTATACAATTATCCAATTATTACCAAATTTTCCAATATGTCGTAGAATTTAATTCTTAACATAATTGCGTTAAAATTTTGTTGATAAACATTTTATTTTAAAAGTTACGGGCTAATTTGTATAATTTTTTACATTTTTTGACAAATTCCAACTTTAATTGTTAATAACTTTTTAAATAATATTTCAATATGCACCATATTTTCAAATAAGACGTAGAATTTAATTCTTAATCAATGTCAAAAGATAATAACAATATCTTTAATAGTTTATGAGTTATTTGCATATAAGTGACATAATTCATTCTATATGTCCAAATTCAAATCGCTCCAAATTGCAGAATGAAGAAAAACACAAAATACGAAATAATTTTAGGATCCACTCATACATTTCGTGTTTGGAATAATTACGGCCACTTGTTTTTTGGGGCAGATGATGGTTTTCTTTACTAGTTAGTCCCAAATGTTAGGCGCACATTAATCGCACCAATGATTGACAGCTCCGTTCGACAATAAATTTGAAGATGCGCGCAAAAAACAGCAGGAAAACAAAAAATCCAACACGTGAACGGATATGAACGATTTGCGGCAGCCGAAATTCGGTAATTTGCTCCATTGGAAATTAATTTATGCAAGTGCAAACTTTGCGCCGCAAAGGGTCAGACATAAGTTGTTTCATATTGGATTCTTGCGCATCATCAAGTAGATATATTATTGACAAATGGAATTCTGTAGCGTCATTGTGTTTAGTATTCAGAGGGTTGTTTCAGCTTCCAGAAGCTGCTTCCAACTTCATGAAAAAAGTGACTTGCACTTCTCGCAAACGCGTGCTCGTGCTCGTTTACTCTATTACATAACCTGAATAAAAAAGGTGGGCGTATTGTTCTAAATTTATATACGAGTAGCAGCTACCTACTCGTTGTGTTTGTTCTCACAAAAATCCGATGTCTTTGGGGTTTAATCGAGGTGCACACATGTATGTGATCTTGGCATCGAAAAGACATAATGGCGGCGACGGTGAGTGACGGGCATGTTTACGTGCGCTGCCAACATAAACACACCGGAAGTGTCCGCTAATTATAAATATGTTGTCATCAATCATTGAGCTGTACGCTCCTCGATACTTAGCGTGCGCTTGGGGGAGCAATAGTGAAATTAAAATGGTAGGCAACCAGCAATACGCGCCAATATCAATTCGTGTATAACTGGTCGAGATTGTAAACAATGCAATTACAATATTAAAACATTAAACGGTGGAAACGTGCGAAAACAATCAAACAAGCGCACAATGTTGTCGCCGGTCGGATTTCTTCTCGCGCTCCCCGTAATAGCGCAATGTGTAATGTCAGAAGTAATGCGTAATGTCGGAACGTGCTTCGAGTGCGTGTTGAAAACTCAATGGCGACACCGCACAGCAGCCACACATACACACGCACAGTGCCGGACTAACGCGACAAATGCGTGCATAATATATATACCTTCACATACGTGTTGTGTGTGCATATGCGCTGGGGCAATTACATTCAATTACAATGTATCCAGTGATTTCACAGTGGCAAAGAACCCGACCCGGCCGAGCGCGCACCAACCGGCCATCAACCGTCGCGTAAAATGCCGGCCGTCCTTCATTCTTTATATGCGGTTCGCGAGTCGCGCGTATCGTTTTATTGAAATTCGAAATGTGCATGGCGACGCCGATGTCACGTAACCGGCCAAAGTGAGCCTTAATTGATTAGTTTATACAAAGAAATATTAAAAATACGCACGCATGTATTTTTCACACATGCGATACCGCGAACTAATAATGTGAGCGCATTATTCCACGAAACACAGGGTGTGCATTCTCGGTAATTCACCATTATTCACTACACCCTTTTCAGTCACTACAATATAAGTGGGATGGATGGGCAAAGTTTTATTGCCATTTTTATATTTACTTATAGCCAGAATTGGCAAACAATATCCCTATCCCTTCTAATAATATTATAAATGCGTCCTGATGTTTGTTACACTTTCACGCAAAAACTACTTAACCGATCATCATGAAAATTTGTACACATATTCTTAGTGGTCCCCGAATGGTTATAGGCTACTTTTTATTTAATAAAAAAATTATTTTTAAATAAAATAAAGAAATTGTTTAGCCAATAATACCTCTGCATCTGGCTATTTGACTACTTTAACGCCATCTAGCATTCCAGCAATGAAGCTCAAACCTAAGTACTATAGTACCATCACACTGTATTACCGACAGCTACGTCAACATCAAATCCAATTGACTACACTATGGAGACTGTACACTATACTTCCATAGACTATACTTTCAGCCATTTTAAACTTCCCGCCATTCTACTTCATTGTTACTTCTTCTGTGACTACAGACGCGTACGGAAGCAACTTCATTATTTTAGATATTCGCGAGCGAAGCCGCGGGTTAAAGCTAGTATTACATAAATAGAGCGGAAAACAATGTTTTTCAGTGTAGTATGAACAAAAAATAAGCAAATTTTTTAATTTTACACAACTTGCAATTTTTAAAATCATTTCAAGCTGATTATAAACACAATTATTCGTCGTATCATAGAAGAAATTAATTTAAAGCAAAAAACTTGACATATTTGTGGTTAAATTGAGGTTATGTTGAATTTATTTACATATTAAGAGTGGAAAACATGTAATTTCATGTAATTCCACTCTTGAATTAAAAACAAATTTATCTTTCCATAGTTATTTACAAAGCGTATAAATAAAAATCAAATGAATACAAAGTAATTACAAATTTTGAACAACAGATGTTCAATTCCCTCTCGCAGCATCTCTCAACGCACGCGAGTTGAAATGCGTGCCCGGCGGACACGACCAATAAGTCATTACAATAATAAAACGTCGATTTAATGCGCTCTTTGGTAGAATTTGATTACGTTTTCGATGTAATTAACGGCCGTGGCTCGCTACGCAGCGATCATTAAATCGATGTCAATCGCAAGTTAATTGAATGAGCCAGCCACGCGTAATAAACCAAACGTGCTGACAGACCAACTTCACGACAATGCGATTCAAACTAACTTGTGCATTGTTGTCTCATTAAATCCGCGTAAATTTCGGCATAAACTATGCGTCTGTAATTGCTGGAATAAAGAATCAGTATTTTGCGCGTGTAGTCACTTCGAGGAGGAGAGAACGGAAAGAATATTGGTGTAATAAATAACCGGTATATAAATAAGTCCGACACGTAATTACACGAGATAGATACTGCCCAAGGTGCGCCCTTTTTAATAAAACGTGACATATGATTAACAAGTGTATCCTTCACCTTCCACGCGCCCGGCACACGGCAACGGGGCAATCGTTTTCTTTCCGCTGGGCGTTCGGTCAGCGACGTGTTCTGCTTTAGACTCTTCTTTAACACCATTGTAGGTATGAATATTTTCAGCCGGGCGTTCTTTATTAACTCGTTCGGTAAATGTGTGCGTTGTTTTCACGCCTTGTTAATGCTGGAGTTTATTTATATTTATATTTACGAATGATGGATGTGTCGAAGAGTGATCATTGCACCGGAGCGTATTTCCTTCGATATTGTTTGCGGTGTGTGCTAAGTGTTGTAATTTGCACATGCAATGCAACTCTTCACCTGCGTGCGCCGGTCGTGCATATGGATGGAAATCAATTAAAACAATAAGCCGGGGCTGCAACAATCGCCGGTAGGAATCGCCGGAACTACAGGCACTCACGTCGCTCATTACAAGGAATTCGACGGCTTGAATGTTGAATAAACGTTCGCGGAAAGTGTCGCGATGAATTTTAACATAAAATTTTAAGTTGTGGGTTTTTTGTTGTCCGTTAGAGGGCGTTATTAGTGCTGAACACATGCGGTAACTGATGAAAATTGATACTTTTTGATTCTATTAATATCGACATCTTTTAAAATATGCTAAATGTGAAATTAATATCTGCCATTAAGTCGTGTTCGTTTTGTGAGCGAACGCGCGAGCAGCAAACCGCCGAAGCGCACATCTGTTCCGGATGTGAGAAATTTTTATCCTGAAAATTTTAAATTCAAGCGGACACACCACGCGCGCACGAAAACACCACCTTTTCGGAAAACGCTAATTATCACACTGGTGCAAACGACTTAAGTAAGATATTATTATGTTTATCGGTAAATAAAACGCTTAATTTCATTTTTTTAAAGTTGAATTCTTATACTCGTATTTTTGATTTTCTTGTTAACCAATGTGTCTCCTGATGCTTAAAATATATGATGCGTGTGTGCGCTTGCTGATGCGGCAATAAACTCATATGAAATATAAATCAAAGGTTTAATAACGCGCAGCATTAAAACTTTAATTCCGACGACTGTCGTCTGCGTCCCGCGCGATCATTCAGCTTTAACGCCCCGCCTGTCGCGCACAATCTAAAATTGCGCGCCGCCAAAAAACGACGCACACATTACGCCGGATTATTCGATTTTATTATCTTTATAATTTTATAAATAGCCGCTGATGCTTTATTTTATTTCTCCGAAAACACCGTCGTATTGTTATGATAATATTTTTGATTCGTCTGTTAAAAATGAATTAATTTTGTGTGTTTTTTGCGTATTTTGCGCCGTAAAACGGCCGTAACTTTAATGCGAAACCGATAATAATAAAAGGGCGACCACCGTTTTCGTTCGCGCTCCATTTCAAGGGCTCGTTGGCAGCGAGCAAGAAAGAAACCCAAATGCAATTATGAAAATGTGACTTAATGTTCGTGAGATTTATGGTCGCCGCGACTTAAATATATTAATTTATGGAGTTATCTGCGCCGCCGGCCACACGAAACAAATACAACGCACACGTATGCACGGATATGTCGCGTATTAGAAGGTGCACACACGTTGGAAACTTCTTTTAAAAATAGCTGAAACAAGAACCATTTAGTAATGTGTAGCAATCGGGCGCGCGCGCGCGCTGAGGAAATAAATTGGAAACGAGTTACGAAGGCGAGTCAAATATTTATAAAACAATGGTTGACAATCTCATTAATTTTATATTATGAATGGCGCTGCTCATCGTGCTCAATCGTGAACATTTTAATGAATCGGTAAAAATCTCAGGGCGGCGTGTGTTGTGACTAGCATAAGTACTTAATGTATATAAAAGCTCATCAAAAAAGCCGTAGCATAATTACCATCACGAAGTTGGTTGGTTTGCGCTTGCGAGTCGAAAATAGAATTATGTCCCTGTCGGCCCGATGATATCTCTCCTCCATACAGAGCGACTCAGCCCCGTCTTCTTGACGAACTGCTAAAATTAAATCAATCATTCCTCTCCGCCGGCGCGTCGTTCGTCTATTTGCATGTGATGCGCAGCCATCGGGCCCCCGTAGCACAATTAAAAACGCGACGTGCGTCTCACGTGAAACTGGCGAACGCGTTACGGATGACGGATTATTAAGACGCATCGCGGTGACAAACAAAATTTATAAAAATATAACCGCGCGCAGCGCACGAGTTTCTTTCATTCGGGTGGCGTTTATAAATAGTTTAATCACTGCTCTAAATTTCGATCGACGTTTTTCGCTTTCATGCACGTGTTACTTATTAAACTTCTTTCAGACACATTTACATTAAACATGTTTGTAAAGTGGGGCGTCCACATGGACTGGACGGGCTCCATTTGGATTTTTGCGCGTTTTTATTTTGTTTTTTTGGTGTTTTATCACTAAATATCAATATTTTTTGTTATTTCTTTTTGTAATATTATAGTTTTTGATGAGTTCTATACAATGGAATTTAAATCAAGTAAATATCTCTTTTAGTTTAGAAGTTATAACGAATTTAAAATTTATTTTTACAAATTTTTACATTTTTTGCATTCTTACGTCTACATAGTAAAAATATTTAGGTTTATTCTTAACTAATTTTATAGTTTTCATAATTATTTATCCGTTAGAATGAAAATAAACAGTATATTATAATTAGTTTTCAAGTTCTAGCGATTTTTTGATACTGATTTGAATCTTTTCGCGCTTCGCAACTGCGGAAACTGCGTTTCGGTGCAATATGGTTACCATAAACATACATTTCTCTTCACTTCACATATTGCATTTGATTGCGTGGCATCAGTTTGAACGTTTCCCAGGTAATTGCCACTTGCGGTTCGAGTCGAATCTGTGTGCAAGACGGGCACTATAATTTCAATCTATACTTACGTCGGCATGAATTGCGATTATTATTATAAATAGTTACGCTATTTTAATGTGCATGCACATTGTTCGCGCGGGTAACGTCAGTCAATGATATACCCCAAGCTTCGTTGCGCTCATGGGGTTAAAGTTGAAAATGCAAACGAGCATCGCATTTCGAGCATCGCATGTCGGCACGATATTTCGAAATAGTTTAGACATGCATTCAAATACGTACCGGTTATAATATAAGGATAAATAATAGCAGCGAATGGCAATTTTTATCGAGAAAGGAGCGCCGCCACCGCCGCCGCACAGTTCAGAAGTTCAATAATAAAAGTGGTCGCGCCGGCGCGCGCGCACACACGAAACAAATATTTTATTTTCTAATGGATCGCACGAAATCCACTTAAACAATTACTATATCGGTGAAAATGATCGCGTGCACATTTCAGCGCGCGGCGAAATCATGCTGCGGTTCTTTCGCTGAATTTATTATACGCGAGTGACGGCCGAACACATTCCTAATTGAGATTAACATAATTACGATCGGCGAGACGATCGAAAGGTGCGCTTGCAATCGTATATCATATTGAACGATAGAAACACACACGACGTGCGCGCGAAGGCGGCTGATTTTAATTGCGCTTCATTCTTCATTCATATATGTGTCGCATTCGATAAACCAACACATTACGGCTCATAGGTGCGTTCAACTTGCAATAGATATGTGTATGTGCAACTAATTTCAATATTAATCGCTCGCCGAGTGCATAAATATCGACACGCGCACGCATGATTTATATCGAGCGGAAAAACTGAAAGGATATCGTATGTGCGTGCGGCGCGCGGATATGAAATTTGTATATACTATAGATAATTATAAAACGCACAGAGACAGTCAAATAAATTACCGCCGATACACGCGGACCATCAAACATCTTAATTAATGAGCATCGCCGTTTGATCTCGCTTAATACTCGCACGTCGCGCGCTCGTGCCGCACACGCTCACGCATAAAACTAAAACAAATTTTCCGTCTGCATGTCCCGATGTTTTCATGGTCTTTTGCTAGCGATTGGAAAGATTATTATAAATGATGTCGGATTGTTATGCATATAGCATTTCAATTG
This sequence comes from Dalotia coriaria, assembly GCF_025399875.1. Lineage (NCBI taxonomy): Eukaryota > Metazoa > Arthropoda > Insecta > Coleoptera > Staphylinidae > Dalotia > Dalotia coriaria. The sequence goes on from NW_027045451.1 coordinate 379,492, forward strand.
CACAAGATATTGCGCTGTTAGGGGTTTATTTTCGAATTGTTCTACGAGCGTCGGCCTCGACCCAAATTTATTTCATTTTATTTACTGTTTCATTATAAAGTCGTAAAAAGTTGGAGTTTAATCGGTGTGAGAGGAGTTTATTACACATTTCATTTTGCACGCCGCGAAATAAAATCAATTCACGGCTAGAAACATTTGTGGATTATAAATTATTGTATGTGCTGACATTTGGAGTCGTTGTAATTGTATTTTTGGACAATTTAAACATAGATGGCGCTGCGGTGTATTTGTTCGAAATCATATATATCTAGGTGATGCATCTTTTTGATGGTTTTGAGCATATGCGCATAGAATACTGACATCGATGATCTGTCACATGATTTATATAGTTTTTTCAAAATTCGCGCCAAATTCAAAATACTTCTAACTGTTGTCTGCGAGTAAATTACTTGCTGGAAAATTACAACTCGACCACAAGATAATTATTAACAAAAAAATGACATCAATTGATGATTTATTTCAATAAAACACTGACCGGATGACCAAAAGAACCTACAATGTATTAAATTTAGCCTTTTGAATACCATCCGATCATTGTTCCCATGCGGTCTCGTGCCGAGACTTGTTCGGCACTCATCTAACATATGCGGATTACAGTGTTTTTGATTAATAAATGTCACCGGAAGATAAGTTATAGGCTCAGACGTCTAGCACTCTCACCACACTCTCAGCGAAACGCGTCGGCAACTTCGCGTTTTACGATCGCATGCAGGTCGTTCGTTCCGTTTCAGAAGTAAAATACGCACATACGGGCACAAGAAGCCCTCTCAACGCCAACACGATGAAAAGGTTGCCTTCTTTTCTTTCAAATCATAAAAATCACTCGCTGAAACTCGCCTGATCAAAGCGCATTCACAGCCGTCGCAACATTGTCGTCCAGCATCAACAAATCAACATTATTAAATATTACTTGAATACCAGCATGATTTACGACTTTATATCTGTTTTAATAAATTATTATTCTTTGTTTGCAGGCACACCAATCAACAGGCTGCCGATTATGGCGAAATCAGTATTAGATCTCTACGAATTGTATAATCTAGTAATCGCTCGCGGGGGACTCGTGGACGTCATCAACAAGAAATTATGGCAGGAAATTATCAAAGGCCTGCATTTACCCTCCTCGATCACATCGGCGGCTTTCACGCTTCGCACACAGTAAGAATCTTCATTGCTTTAGCTTGTATATTGGTATTTTGTTTGGAGATTATAAGATTATGCGGCACGCGGTCAGATATATTAATGATATATTTGTGCATTATGACATTCACGATTGAATTCCACGATTTCAAGATAGATTAGTGATACGTTAAAAACATGTTTTGTTTGTTATTCTGTCGTGTGCGTGCGCGGTTCGATTTTGTAGCCGCATTTATTCGTTCGCTCTTCTTCATCTTTATCTTAATATAGAACGGATCATTTATCTCGACAGTGGTGCTTGTCATATGTCAGACACCGGGTTTTCATATAAATAGCATTAGTTTGAATTCGTAGCCCGCAACTTCGTTTTAATGTGCTACTAATTCGAACAACGCGCGCCATAACAACGCGCCAATGAATTTTTTGTAGCATATCATGTTTCCACACTAAATAAAATTACGTTTATTAACAATCCGTTTTGTTTTATCTCCGCAGATACATGAAATATTTATATCCATACGAATGCGAGAAGCGGCGTTTGAGCACACCGGCTGAATTGCAGGCGGCCATTGATGGTAACAGACGTGAAGGACGTCGCAGTAGTTATGGACAGTATGAGTCTGTGCAGAGATCTCCAAATCCATCACAAATGTCTCCACTGTCGCTGGTATCACAACAGCAGCATCTAGCTGCCCGAATGAATTCGGTTATGAGTGGCGGAATCAGTCTTCACAATGGCGCACATCATCCCAGCCATCCGACACCTTTGGGACAACCGATGAACGCAGGTCCTTTGCCCGGTTTAGCGCCCAGTGAGTTCGAGGCGCGGATGATGGAGTATGTGAAGTTGTTAAACAAGGAAATCAGAAGTTCGGCGTCAACGCCGCCAAGGCAAGGTGATCTCTCACCACCGATTGCCACATCACCTTTGAATCCACTCGAGATGTCCCGAATGACATTGTGGAATCTGTATAATAATAATCAACCGCCGTTGGAGCCACAAAAGGAGGCTCTGAACTTGTCGGATGCGTCGCCGCCGATGATCAAACGCGAGCCTGAGCATCGAGATTCTCCGCCACCAGCCAAAAAGTTCATCAAAGACAGCAATGATCATCCTGCTAAGATGATGGCACCCAGTACAAACATCAAAATTAACAGTCGAGGTAAACAGACCCACAGAAAAACAATTTTTACTGTTTCTAACTTTTTTCTTTAAAATTTCCAGGTGATGCTCGCAATGGTGACAATTCTTTGGTGGTCAGTATGGAGCTGAATGGCGTCACATACCAGGGAGTTCTCTTCGCACAAGCAGCCTCAACGCCGAATATAAATAGCACAGGGCGGACGGTGGTGGCATCGTAAATGTTTCCTATGTACCCATCATCATCCTGATCATCTTAATCATAGTGTTTATATTTTACAATTCGTGCCGATTTTCATGGAAACATGTCTAGATAGGGTATTACTGACGCTTCACGTTTGTTTTCTTCGAGAATGGTTCGTGCTTCAAGGACGCGTCAACACCGACACAGATTTGTTTACTTTTATTTATTGAAAAATTATATTTGGTGTTTGACAATCCGATAGAAGTCACACATCGCTTTTATCACCTTCATACCGACTAAATGTTTAATACTAGATATTTCTAATTTTAAGTGATCAGTGGTTATATATGTTATGCACAAGTAAATTGTAGGACGTATGAAAGTAGTGAATGTTGAGCGTTATGTAGCTTTTTTGTAGTATGTCTTAAGTTCTGACAGGAGATCAGAATACAAAATGCCAGTTTGTACATGTATATTTATTTTTGCATTAGATAGTTGGAATATTTTTAACTTAACTTTTAAACTTATACTCTAATACTGTAATCGAATGTTATGACATCAGAAACAACGCATAACTAGTGTAGGTAATCGTATCATATTAGTGTCCTGTTCATTGTTCCGAATTTTTCAGTATTTTCCCCTTTGATTTAACACGTAGTATGTGTGTGTGTGTCGTGCTGAACAATGATTTTATTGTGAAATCAGTTACGAGCGACTGATTTAGTTTAAACATAGTGTTGTAGGCGTCATCCATAGAAGCGTAATGGAATTGTAAATAGTTAAAAGTTATTTGTCTATGGATCCTACTTTTATTATGACTACAAATTGCAATTAGGAGCTTATTGCATGTTAATACTTGAGAAAGGAACCATATCATTGTAGTATGGAGGCAATCTAAATGTTGTTCAATTCAAAACTAAGCAGCGGTTAATGTGCGTATTTACTTAATTAATATATTGCGACGAAGCTGATGCGGTAGCAGTTTTGCTATGGAACGAACCGAGGGTATTTACTGGTTTTGGACGAAACATTTTAAACAATATTTTGTACCAAAAAGACTGTTATTTTATTGAATTTTATTGATAATTGTGACTTATTTAAGAGGTACGCCTAGTTACTACACGAAACAAAACTAACTATCTAAATGCATTACTTACTACTTTCTTCGTTCTTTACGAAATATTATTTGAATTTATAATTTAATCATTATTAAGCATAGTCTTATCATAAAGATAAAACAAAAGATACACATGTTGTAATGAATCTTACAAACAACAATTTGTAGCAATATTAGATTTATGGTATTAGTGTTATGCGTTTCTTTTTTCACTGATAATTAGAGAAAGTATAAGAAGGAGAAAAAAGTAATATTGAAGTAAACTTATGTGAAGGAGGAAAACTAAGCTGTACATTATTTCATTGTTCCAATTTTAAATAATAATGCGTAAATGATATATGGAAACCACATTCGATTTGTGTGGAATGTCGTTTCAATAAATATTTAATACATTAAAGTGAAATATAAAACTGAAGTGATCAATATGAGAGAATATGCTGCATAGCTAGCGTACGTACCGGTTTGCTGCAACGCGCTTATCAGTGTGTGTAAACAAACAACTTTTTCTATCGTTTTCAGCCAGCGCGCTGCAGCGCAATTTTAGTATATTTTTATCTGATTGAGAATCTTCCAATCTTTCATAATCAACAATTCGTTGGTAGCTATCTCTTTTAGTTTAAGAGATATGAATTTTTGAAAATCGTCGAAAAAAAGTATCAAGCACCCCCCCTTGGCAATTTTTTTCTTAAGATTGAAAATTTCATCTCACAGATTTCCGTTTTAACTATTCTATCTGATAGAGATTGGTCCGTAGATTAAGACGCTGCGATCAGAACTTAATTATCTCTTTTAGTTTACGAGATATTCGCGATTGAATAAAATGGGCAAAAATTGCAAAATGTCACTTTTTAGCACTTTTAGTCGCGTTTTTCGACCTTTTACTGTAGGAAATATAATTATTGTATATTTTTATCTGATTGAGAATCTTCCAATCTTTCATAATCAACAATTCGTTGGTAGCTATCTCTTTTAGTTTAAGAGATATGAATTTTTGAAAATCGTCGAAAAAAAGTATCAAGCACCCCCCCTTGGCAATTTTTTTCTTAAGATTGAAAATTTCATCTCACAGATTTCCGTTTTAACTATTCTATCTGATAGAGATTGGTCCGTAGATTAAGACGCTGCGATCAGAACTTAATTATCTCTTTTAGTTTACGAGATATTCGCGATTGAATAAAATGGGCAAAAATTGCAAAATGTCACTTTTTAGCACTTTTAGTCGCGTTTTTCGACCTTTTACTGTAGGAAATATAATTATTGTATATTTTTATCTGATTGAGAATCTTCCAATCTTTCATAATCAACAATTCGTTGGTAGCTATCTCTTTTAGTTTAAGAGATATGAATTTTTGAAAATCGTCGAAAAAAAGTATCAAGCACCCCCCCTTGGCAATTTTTTTCTTAAGATTGAAAATTTCATCTCACAGATTTCCGTTTTAACTATTCTATCTGATAGAGATTGGTCCGTAGATTAAGACGCTGCGATCAGAACTTAATTATCTCTTTTAGTTTACGAGATATTCGCGATTGAATAAAATGGGCAAAAATTGCAAAATGTCACTTTTTAGCACTTTTAGTCGCGTTTTTCGACCTTTTACTGTAGGAAATATAATTATTGTATATTTTTATCTGATTGAGAATCTTCCAATCTTTCATAATCAACAATTCGTTGGTAGCTATCTCTTTTAGTTTAAGAGATATGAATTTTTGAAAATCGTCGAAAAAAAGTATCAAGCACCCCCCCTTGGCAATTTTTTTCTTAAGATTGAAAATTTCATCTCACAGATTTCCGTTTTAACTATTCTATCTGATAGAGATTGGTCCGTAGATTAAGACGCTGCGATCAGAACTTAATTATCTCTTTTAGTTTACGAGATATTCGCGATTGAATAAAATGGGCAAAAATTGCAAAATGTCACTTTTTAGCACTTTTAGTCGCGTTTTTCGACCTTTTACTGTAGGAAATATAATTATTGTATATTTTTATCTGATTGAGAATCTTCCAATCTTTCATAATCAACAATTCGTTGGTAGCTATCTCTTTTAGTTTAAGAGATATGAATTTTTGAAAATCGTCGAAAAAAAGTATCAAGCACCCCCCCTTGGCAATTTTTTTCTTAAGATTGAAAATTTCATCTCACAGATTTCCGTTTTAACTATTCTATCTGATAGAGATTGGTCCGTAGATTAAGACGCTGCGATCAGAACTTAATTATCTCTTTTAGTTTACGAGATATTCGCGATTGAATAAAATGGGCAAAAATTGCAAAATGTCACTTTTTAGCACTTTTAGTCGCGTTTTTCGACCTTTTACTGTAGGAAATATAATTATTGTATATTTTTATCTGATTGAGAATCTTCCAATCTTTCATAATCAACAATTCGTTGGTAGCTATCTCTTTTAGTTTAAGAGATATGAATTTTTGAAAATCGTCGAAAAAAAGTATCAAGCACCCCCCCTTGGCAATTTTTTTCTTAAGATTGAAAATTTCATCTCACAGATTTCCGTTTTAACTATTCTATCTGATAGAGATTGGTCCGTAGATTAAGACGCTGCGATCAGAACTTAATTATCTCTTTTAGTTTACGAGATATTCGCGATTGAATAAAATGGGCAAAAATTGCAAAATGTCACTTTTTAGCACTTTTAGTCGCGTTTTTCGACCTTTTACTGTAGGAAATATAATTATTGTATATTTTTATCTGATTGAGAATCTTCCAATCTTTCATAATCAACAATTCGTTGGTAGCTATCTCTTTTAGTTTAAGAGATATGAATTTTTGAAAATCGTCGAAAAAAAGTATCAAGCACCCCCCCTTGGCAATTTTTTTCTTAAGATTGAAAATTTCATCTCACAGATTTCCGTTTTAACTATTCTATCTGATAGAGATTGGTCCGTAGATTAAGACGCTGCGATCAGAACTTAATTATCTCTTTTAGTTTACGAGATATTCGCGATTGAATAAAATGGGCAAAAATTGCAAAATGTCACTTTTTAGCACTTTTAGTCGCGTTTTTCGACCTTTTACTGTAGGAAATATAATTATTGTATATTTTTATCTGATTGAGAATCTTCCAATCTTTCATAATCAACAATTCGTTGGTAGCTATCTCTTTTAGTTTAAGAGATATGAATTTTTGAAAATCGTCGAAAAAAAGTATCAAGCACCCCCCCTTGGCAATTTTTTTCTTAAGATTGAAAATTTCATCTCACAGATTTCCGTTTTAACTATTCTATCTGATAGAGATTGGTCCGTAGATTAAGACGCTGCGATCAGAACTTAATTATCTCTTTTAGTTTACGAGATATTCGCGATTGAATAAAATGGGCAAAAATTGCAAAATGTCACTTTTTAGCACTTTTAGTCGCGTTTTTCGACCTTTTACTGTAGGAAATATAATTATTGTATATTTTTATCTGATTGAGAATCTTCCAATCTTTCATAATCAACAATTCGTTGGTAGCTATCTCTTTTAGTTTAAGAGATATGAATTTTTGAAAATCGTGAATTAGAAATATGTATCCTATTCGTAGTTTTAAGTAAGTGTAATTAACGGCTGTCCTTAGCAGGATATTCCGGGAAATTTGTGTGTTAAAATAGTACATGTTCATTATCCGACAAAATGAATTTAAATAAGTGTTCATCATAGTGCGAGTTCTCACACACGTGTTTTTTTGTTTCAGTCCTCTCTTTGATTTCCTGATGCACTGGTAAGTTTGTAAACGTTATTATATCATAATTACAAATTTATTTTAAATCGCATGTAACGTGAGTACCGTAATGAAACAAAATTGATGCGTGCCGTCGGATGCGACTTCGATCTACCCGTAGAGTATGGTCGTGTCAATCGTCGGTTTAATAACGTGAATTTTTCCTTGCTTGCATTTTCTTTTCATTTCATAAATCTGCAGGCTCTTTAACGTATTTTCGTAGTTTGGCAATTAATTATTGAGAGTAAGATATATGTAAAAGACGATTTAAATTTCCTTTCGCGTGTGTGCTTTAGTTGCCGTCGGCGGACACATTTTGCCTTGCTTGTGGCGTATCTGGAGAATCCATCGCAAAGAAAATTTCTAGCTCTTTATAAATGTAATTGTATTTTTGTTGTTTCACCCTCTCTAATCGTGAATCTAATTCCATGCATGGAAAATTTTGAATTTTTTTATTAAATGTAGCAATTTTCTTCTTGAAAATATTAATTTATTATATTATTATTAATTTTCCTTGCTCTCTAATGTAAAACTGACTAAATTTATTGGTTCCGGGTTTTCTATTTAAACTTTGTATTTTATTTTTAAATGTAGGAATTTCCTATTTGTAACACCCTGTATGTTTGTTTTTCTTGATTTCCTATTATAAGTTTTCTAAATTTGTTATTCCCGAGTGTTTTCTTCTTTGAACTATTGATTTTCTTTTTGTAACACCCTGTATATATGTTTTCTTTTTGTGTCCGTGAAAATTTTGCTTTAACTGTCGTCTTTAGTATTTTCCCATTTGCACTTTAAATTTTCTTTCTGGAACACCTTGTATATTAGTTTCCCTGATCGTCGAGTGAAAACGAGCGGCGTTTGTAGTGTCCAGAGTTTTTTGTTTGCACTTAAAATTTTCTTTTTGTAACACCCTGTATATTTATTTTCATTGTCAATAACATAGAAAATGAACTATTTGCTAATTTCATTATTCCGGTAGAACTGTACGTAGTGCTATTTGCTTATATGTGCGCGGCTTAGCAGGTCGTAAGTCCTGTTTCAATATGGCGACATGTATTCTGTTGACTTGCAAAGTCTAAACTTGTATTCTATTGTTAATAAAGAAATAGTAAGATATATTGACTTCTTTGATTTGTGTGTTCGCCTTCTATCATTTCAGGAACAGGTCTCTAAGAGAGTTCCCTCTCTCAGGGGATGATCCCCTCTATAAAAATTGTTAAGGTAACCTGTATGATTTGTGTACTCCTTCTTTCATTTCAGCAACAGGCGACTTAAAACTTAGAAATATTTTTATAAGTTCTTAAAAGGATGTCCTTATAAGGAGTTCCCTCTCTCTGGGGGTGATCCCCCACCATAAAAATTGTTGATATGCCTGATAATTTCGGGGATGAAGCGCAGAGACATCGTAGCTGTAGGATGGGCCGGGAGCAATGGACGGACTGAAGCAGTGGGCGATCGACCAGAGCGCCGAAGGCGCTCTGGGAGATCGACCTGTGACTGTCTTATAACGACACGTGCCAAAAAATTTAAAAATCTGATCCTCCCCTGTTCTCTTTCTTCGATCTCCTCCTCTTCTCTACTCTACTCTCTGTTCTCTTCCTTCTATCTTCTTCTATTCTCTACTACTCTCACTCTTCTATTTCTCTGTTCCCCCGTTCTCCATTTACTTTTATTTCAATTTCTCTTATATTTCGTTGCAATTCATATATGCAACCCAAATTACACCTGATATTTTTATATTTGAGAAAAATGCCTTCCATACCTGAGATTCGATCCGTGTCTGCTAGCATGCCAGCAGGTGCACGTCTCCACTCGACCACCGAGTGCTTTTATCATTGTTATTTGATTCTTCTATTTATGTTTCTACTTTTATCATGTTTTAAAAACAACAACACAACACAACTATGTTGCACTCGCTCCACGCGCATAATATTTATATGCAATATAAACTAAGACGTCGTTAATACTGAAAACGACAAAGAGGATACCATAATGAAATATACATGAGATTATAATTTTACATAGTGTTTTATTGACAACAATAATAATAGATACATTTCTTAAAAGTACAGTTTTAATATCTAATTAGCTACTCCAAAAATAAAATATTACAGTACTTACATTTTGAAGTAAATCTGGCCGTAACCCGAGAACACCATGTAAAGAATCTTGAAATTGATTTCTATGGCGTTGTAATTTTATTTACAACCATCTTCCATAGAGCCATTTCCTAAGGAACCGTAACCTAAATAAAAAATTATAATTAGTATAAAGATGAAAAGTTTAAATCTAGAAGTTTAAGATTATATGAGAAAAAATACTTAGTTTATAGGTAGATTTACATCGATTCTATATTTACATATAACATGAGTTACATTTATAAACACAACACAAGTGCCAATGACGATGTCAATACAATATATCTACAGATTAAAACATGTTTCTAACAGGTTACAGTAGAAACGTGCACACTAATACTAAAACATAAACGCAGAAAGATTTGCACACAAGAGAAACAACAATAAACATCTACATATTTAAACAAATACCCAGGTATAACGTTGTATTAAATACAAATGTAATACTACTTTTCGAAAACATACATTTCCAACATGCTTCTAAACACAACACTAGAAAAACGATGTCTATCTTACTAGGCATTAAGTTAGTGTGGAGCACAGAATAAAACAACACAACTAAAGTGCAAGAAGAATAATCTGGACAAAAGTAAAACTGAATGGAACTAAATACATAGAAGTAACAAAGAACAACATTAATACTATATGTAACTATTCTCTAGGACTGAACACACAAATCCCACAAAGAACACACATATTTAATACAAATATTAACACTTAGTACATCGATTATAAATACTTGTTCATTTTTCATTACACTTTTTATCTCCATTAGCATTGACATCAATTATCATTTAATTTCTCTGTGTGAATGCCCGAATTAAGCTTTAAAATATCATAAACCTGAATTTAAAACAAACGAACTTATCTTCAGAGTAAGACAGAATTACACATTAAAAATGCAAACTAAGATCATGATTCTTACATTACAAATGGGGCGATAGAAATCTTATATCAATTAATTTTCTTCCCAATAAAAGTCATGCGCTGTTCTTTAACTCATTTAGATTTAGAACAAACATTTTAGCAAGCAATTTACCCCGAATATTAAATATAAAGCTACTTTTTTAGTACTTGGCACTATTATACGTTAAACACAAAGCCTTGTACATATCTTCTGACCAAATTAAATATTTTGGAACAAAAATTAGAATCAAGAAATTAGTGCAGTTAAAATTGGAACTAAAATGTCTTTGTCCTTACGTTAGATTGTTAACAAATTTATTCTTTTATGAAACAAAAATGATGATGAAGAGGAATTTATAAATCTTCTCTTGCTCTCCATTCTGCTCAAGTCTCGTAGACGCGTCTGGTAAAATGAATGAATGAATTTTGAATCTGCTTCCAGATCTCCGTAAGGCCTCGATAAAAAATTAAACCTAAAAAAGACAATGTTAATGTACAATTATTCAAATTTAAAAAATACTAAACCACTTACATTTTGAAGTAAATCCGGTAATCAATCAAAGTGAAGCTGTTCCCTGCGAAACTCTTACATCAGAAAAGTGATGAAATTGATTTTTGGTGGAACCGTCCGTTGTGACGAACTATTTTCGAACACAAAGTGATCTGATGTAAATAAAATAAGCATTATTATAACATAGAATAATACCGAATTTAAAAGAGAATAATATCAGAACTGCACAAAGGTTTACCACAAAAATAACAACAAAGAAATTAATTTTAATTTGAATTGAAAAAACTTAAAACTCGTTGATGCTAGCGCCATCTAGTTGTGAAAATCAGAAAGTTAATCTAGCGACGAAGGAAATTACAGTTTTCTGTACTATTTAGCTACTATTTATAATAATTGCGTGCCCCCTCGTCAGAGGTCGCTAGGATACACGTTTCGAGATAAAATAGCGCCTGCAATAATCGCAAGATAAACAAAAGCTAAAAAATCTCAAACATTTATAATAATTAATAATTAATTATATTTAATTAATATAATAAATAACAATAAATATGTCAATCGGAGAAATGTCTCCTAAAACATCTGTCCGCTTTGATTTCTGCAATTTTATCCGAAACTATATGCGCGCTCTGTAGTTTGTACAACAATCAAAATGTGGAATATTAAATCAGCGAAGCTGACGTATCACGCTGCTATAAAACGCGTCTGAATTTTGCAACGGTGCGCCAAAATTGCACAATGCACAAGTGATAAATACCACCGCCGGGCGCAAACATCACGGCAATAAATCATTCAGGCGTAAATTTAATGTTTAAAATAAACCGCGCCGGGTCGACCGCCGCCACCGCCGCACGTTTAAAACGTTCGGGCGGGCAAACACCTACGTTTATGTCTAACAGTGTCGCGCTCCGGCGGCATTAGCAGCGTAAGGTATCCCCTATTAATTAAAAGCGCAAAGTTTCAAGTAGTTTTGTTGTGTAATTAAACCGTAATATCCCGCGCGTAATGCCTTTGACTTATTTAAGCAAAATTATCGCGTAAAAGCGGATAGTCGTTAGACGCTCTTACCCTTTGTTCGGCAATCAATATGCTGCTGCGATTAAGCGACGTTCTAACACTTATTTATTTATTATCGGGTCGGGGCGCTGTGCTCACGATAATCACGCGCGCCGGGTTATCAGCGTGCGCCAACGAAACGAATTGAATATCGAGCGCACCTCTTTTCCAGAAAATCGATTCGTTTTGAATGCCTATGAGATGAGAGATTCTAGTCTCATTTTGTATGCCTAATGATCGAACTTAAATGCGTCTAATAATTTTTAATTGGATAACTTTTTAATTGGCAGCGACCTTTTCTATGGCTTTCGCTTGGCGCCGACGAAGATTCGGAGAAATGCAGATTTTCCTAGTTTGGATTTGTTTGCTAAAGGCTTTCATGTGCGCGCGTAGGGGATCTGCTACTTTGTGATCATTATTAGCGCGCTCTACCACAATGCGAATTTCAACTTTCTAATCGATTCGTTTCAAATTGCTGATAATTAAGATTCTCTTCCGCAAAGAAAACTACACTTTATTCAACACACTAGCAAACAATTTAAATGTTTTGTGCGAATACATTTCAGCGCGGCAACCTACATCTTAGTATTGTAAATGTTGGCCTGAATAGAAATGACATTGTTTAAAGCGCAACAAAAAAGCAAGTGAGAGGTCGAAGCCGAAGAAGTATGTGTTTTGTTTTATATTCTATTTTATGGTGCGCGCGTGGAATGGCAAATTCGGCGCGCCACGGCAAAGGTAAAAGAAATTTTATTGCGCGACCGTCGCACGCGGGCGTCGTGGGGCGGCACTGAAAGTCGCCGCGGTGGAAAACCAAAAGCCCACCAAAGTCCGATTCGTCGAACGGACCTTGATCGTTATGCGCCCTCGCTTGTTTATTTATTGCGTGTTCGCTTGTTTATTCTATTACGGCCATCACTTGCGGATTGAAAATTTCTTCCTTTAGGCGGGGCGGCGGCGGCGCTCGACGAGTTTTATTTTAATTTGCGCATTCCGTTCACTTTTATTTGCGGACCCTTCGGCGGGTCTTTCGCGAATGCCTATAAGTGAAATAATCTATCATGTATGCTATGCCAGGGGTGGACCGCGGACCTCGCGGGTCGAACCTAAGAATACAACAAAGGCAATCGCTTTTCTGGCTTCTGATGGTCTTTTCGGGGAGAGAGAACGCTAAACTTTATGCGCGCAAAAGTTTTTAATTAAAACGCCAGCATTATATTTCCACTGCATTTGAGATACATCGGCATCCCTACGAGCACGCAATACGAGTACAACAAACGAGCATTTTTCGTTTGATGAAATCCTAACGCGTGCAGCGAGGGAGGGAAAAAAAACTACTGCAACATTTTGAATCAACATTTTAATGTTTCGAGGTTATTTTGCGTTTTCTACACGGTAATGTGGAAAACGTTGGGGCACCTTGTACGGAAAACAGTGTTTTCCAACGTGGGAACACGTAAAACAACTTGCAAAGCGGTAAAACACCTAAATATCAATTATCTATATATATAAAAATGAATTGCTGTTCGTTAGTCTCGCTAAAACTCGAGAACGGCTGAACGGATTTATCTTATCTTGGTCTTGAATTATTCGTGGAGGTCTAGGGAAGGTTTAAAAGGTGAGAAAAATTCAAATAATTGCCGGGAAAATCCTCTAAACAGCTCTTTTTTATAGAATAAAATTTGACATTGAGATTCAATCATAGTTATAGTTAAATAGTTGAATTAGAGATGGCGCGCTGAAGTGCATTATTGACAAAACTTTATAGAATTAATTTCTTTAAATTAAAATTGTTAATCTTATTGATAGAATTGACTCTTACTACGAGTATGTCTAGAACAAGAGAGTAAAAACGAATTACATTTTTATTAAACACTGCCGGAAAGAAGTCGCGGGCAACAGCTAGTGTGATATAAAAAATTAGATTTTTGAGTGTTTTCCACATCGTAGTTTAAAAAACATTATCACCTTGTGCAGAAAACAGTGTTTTCCAACCTGTGAGTAAGTAAAAAGACTTGCAGACACAAGAAAAATTGATCCACGGATGTTTTCCACACGCTAATGTAGAAAACACTGTTTTCCAACATGCGAAAACGTAAAACGACTTGCAAAGCCGTTAAAATACCCAAATATCAATTAAAATAAAACTTTCGCCAGTATTTGTAAACGCGAAGACAAGTTCCCCGCATATGTTGCCGCCTGTGCATGTCGACGTGCTCGTCAGGCTGCGCGCAACAAACTTTACGCAGTGCGAACGACGAAAGGGTAAACACAACACACAACACAACATGTACAAGCCCAAAAACAACCGGCGGTGCAGCGCACACCAGAGCAACGCAACGAATGTACTATCAAACCCTGGTGTGGCGTTGGCGGCGGCAGCATCCCAACCGCCGCCCGGGCTGCCCGCGAAGCAAGTGGCACTAAGTCACAAGTATCAACGCTGTGTGATGCCTGCGATCCCCCCAAATGTTGTGTTGCAATGTGCGCGCTGAAAGCTCGGCTATTTATTGCCGGTTAATTTCACTCACGAGCGCATCACGCGACTAAAGATATTAATTCAGTCATGTTATCTAATTAGATACGTTTTCCAACTATCATCGTTTGATTAATCATTAAATAGACACACTCGCAAATGACACACACCATTCAGGGCGAGTCCAGGAATCAATTTGCGAAATTTGCTCGGCGTCTATATGTAAATGCCGCTGCCGCGGCCGAGGGTTGAAAAACGTCACGCGCATACCCATTGTGTGTACGCGCGCAGAGGGATAGAAGATTGATGTAAAATTGATTCGTTTGAACAATATTTATGGTCGGTTGGTCAATCGGTCAAAAGTCATTCGGGACGCGGCCAGTACATCATAGGATCAGGTTGTGAATGTACATACGAATCGCAATTTATAACGGATTTAAACGTAGAGATGAATGCTTATAATTATTCGCCTGCCATAGAAAAGTTTCCTATTCGCTTTGATGTGCGCTGATTGGTAAAATTATTTAAATTTCACCTGCACTGCATGGAAATTATTTTAGAGATAAATTTATTGAAAATATCGCAAATAATGTGATGTTAGACGGCTGTAAAAACTAATAAATTAAAACACAAAACAAAAACGGTTGAATATCGCTATATACTAATTGAATTACCAAACATGCGGAGTTGTCTAGATATATTAGAGAGGAAGTTGCTAGCATGCTAGGCAACTATGTTGAGCCGAGGAAACCGGTTTTGGCTCGGAAAAAGGAAAACTGATCTTCCGGAAGCTTTGTTCACATACAGAATGTTCAAAAGATTTTAATAATAAATACAATAAAATTAAATTTTAAACCAAACTAGCATAAAACGCCAGGTAAAACGTAAAATATGCGAAATTAAATTACTAAAGCAAACTAATTACGCGAAAAGTAATTATAAAATATTTAATTAGAGCGTAGTTTTTAAAAAACAAACATTTTTTGTGGAAACTTTTGAACAAATGGTATGCTCGCTATATAGGGATGGTGGCGGTGCGTCTGCCGGCGGTGCACTGAGAGCGCCGGGACGCTGAGGCGCATGCTGCGGGGCTGGACCAGGCCAGCGCGCGCGACGGTGGTGGAGGCGGCGGCGGCGGCGTAGGTTCAGCGCGATGCTGGCTTTCCCGCTAGTCGGCGTTAATATCGGGAAATCCGTACCGAGAGGAATTTCACGACTTCAGTCCTCTCGAAGTGATGAACGCCGTCGCGTGCGTCCGCATTACGTGAAAATTACGCGCGCCGCATGCACGCATCGCGCACACCTTTCAACTTTTACAACGCGCAAATAAATCGCGACAAAAAAAATAATCGAAATTTATTCCACGCACGTAAATAATCCGAACGAAAAAGAAAAAAATATAAACTCATAGTTGTGAAGTTTTTAATTTAAAATTCGTGCGCGTGAAAAATTTTAATTGGTAATTACATAGCACTGAGGCTCAAGGATATTTTGTTACCGACCAAAGAGTGGGGTATTGATAATTACTATTTGCATTTTAATTGCGAATTATATCAATTTCAATTTTTATTTCCGTTTTGCATATTTTACGCGGCTTTGTCACAGTCACAGTCAGTTTTTCGTTGTTTTTTCGCGGGCACGTAGATAATGAAATACTAATAAAGTTTTAGTTACTTGTGCACTTTCATTTGACGGCAATAACATCAAGTGCAGCGGTGCCAATGTGCGCCATATTGTGGCATACAAGCCGCATGTTTTGATTGCATTTTTTGCCAATTTTCCAAATTTCTCACAAATAACATATTGCGCGTTAAATTTTAGTGCAGTCTTTCAATTACTCCAACTTGTCACAACCCTACGGGCGTGTGTCTCATGTTCGTTGTCTCTCGTGTCTTGATTATCTAGTTAATTTAAAATTAATGCCTCTTTAGCCAAGTTTGCGGACGGCTTTCTTGAGAGCTTTTCAATTTGCGAGCGCGCAAAGTTGTTATCAATGCCCCGGTATTAATAACGCCTAACCATAAACGTAAAATGCTTATCTTGCCCCACGCTCCGTATTTTTAGCGGTTAGTTAAGACTTTCGCGTTCGGAGTGCGGCCGCACGGATTTGCGCCGTTTAGACGCAGAAGAGCGTAAATGTGCAACGCAATCTACGCTCGGCGAAAAGCGCGCAAAAACAAACAAGATTTTTGAGCGGGGACGGCGCCGCATTCGAAATACGTTTGGGATTTACTAATGGTTCTACGACAGGCGCACCACCACCGACGGCGAATGGGAAAACGCTCCTCCAACATGAATTGCATCGTCGGCGTGCTCGTGTTGTGCACCATTGCGTTTCAGCCAGCACATATCGGTAAGAATCTTGCGAGATTTATGAGATTTATTGGACGTTTGATTGAAATATAAGTGTCAGTTGAATATTTCATGTTTTAAAAGCAATGCACATTTGTTTGCGAATATCGGAAACAACAACAACAAATTGTTACACACGATGCACAAAACATAGGTATTGGCATATTGACTTGAATGCAGCCGCAGTATAAAAAAGCGTACACACACGGCTTTTAAGCATCACACAGAGAGCAAAAAAAATGCTGGTTGCGAATATGTCGGGCGCTTCCGTGGCAACAAAGTACCCGCCGATGCCGATAAATTGATTGATGCCTTTGATCTTTTAATTTACTTTCATGAGAGTCGCTTTTACGGTTCCCTAACGGTCTCCGGCTCGCCAATTCCGCGCCGACTGTTTCTCTATTTATCTTCGAGTGCGCGCACACCACGCCGCTATACAAACCTTGTACTTTTATCAGCGTGGACCCTTGAAATCATGAATTTTTATACGTCCACCGAGCCGCATTGCTTTATCAACGTTATGATTGCTTTTTACGCCCGTCAATCTCTTTCCACCCATGCACATAAAATAAACCGGAAGTGATTCTTCGAAATTTTCATAAATTGCTCCCAAAACGCTTCGAAACATTAAGATAATAATTAAATGTGTTGTTATTAGGCAGAAATTACATGACAAGCAAACATGACATGATTAAGACCGCGCCGGAAGTTTGAGCTAATAGATGCTGAAGTGGTGAAAATGAAATGATTAAGAATTTAACTTTTTTGGCACTCGCGGTATGATAAGCACGGCGAATAAATTAGGAAGCACCCAATTTGGAACACTTGCGGCTGGGCGCGCACCGCTTCCTTCGGCTTGGGTCTCCCCCAGCCCTGCGTTTATAATGAGAGGCTTAAAGATGTAAGTACGTAATACGCGTTTTAGCATCCATCCCGTATAGATCTGATCGGAGACGCGCTCGCGCTCAGCCAGAAACTTGCCAAACTTATGCGAGCGAGTGGCTTAAAGCATTCCATCGGGGGATGGCCCACCTTTAGGGGATGTAAATAAGTGAATATATCATTGGCGCATGCCAGCACTATTATAATTCTAATGAGCTGCCATTTATATGAGAGCTAATTAGAAGGATTTTCAAGTGAATTCATCACGAAACAGAATATTTAAAACAAAAAATTAGTTGATTTGCCTTTGAAGCTTTGTAACGATGTAAAATATTTTCATTTCTAGCAAATATGACACGGTATTCATTTTAGACTTCAGGAAATATTTACCGGCATTTTTACAAGAGTAATTGACTTCATAATCAGCTAAAATCCTTAAAACCACTGCAAAAATAAAATTTTTAGTATTTTTTTTTAATTTCTAGCTATACATGTTGAATGCTTTTACTTTTAAATTTAATTATAAATCATGTTTCGAGCATGTAGGTAATAATTACAGCTCCCAACAATTCCTAGCTAAAATGAAAATTAAATTTCCATGAAACTGTCTATCATACGTCGATCTTCGTCATAACCGCATAATGCTTGGGACCTAGTGTAATGCACACTCATTTCGGCAGTTCGCTAGTTAGCGCCAACTACATTTACATTCGGGGTATAAAATTAAAGCGCCCCCGGAGCACCACTACACTACTTCAGCCGACAATCTCAAAGTATTTTTAATTAAAGCGGGCGCCAAATCAAAATGCGGGGCTGGTGGTGGACAAGCTAAATTATTGAATAACTTGTTTAGCGGACAACTCCATTTGACTGCAAACATAATTCCCATTTATATGTAGGTATAAAATTAACACAGCGTGCGCGCACACACCCTCGCACGCTTTATGAACCACGAGAGTTCGCGTGGTGCTGGTGGTGGTGAGTGAATTTAACCGCGGATTTAATATTATACCACAATGGCACATATAACCGTCACACATTCGCGCGTAATCCGACGCTTGCAATTCAAATTCGCGCACAAATAGATTCTGTAAAATATGAATAAAAAGCTGGATGACTTTCATGTTCGAGCGCATTATTTTTCGAGTGCCACGCGCCGTTGAGCATTTGCCGGATCACGCGGGGGCCGTGGATGCCTATTAGCGGCTTGTTTTTGTTGCGCGCGCCAGTTTTGATTTGTTTGGAGTGAAAATTTGTTTTAGACTAAAATAGCATTCAATCGGCGCGCCGAGCAGCTTCGGTAATCGGTTAAATCATTACCACGCCATCGTGTTCGATTCGTTACAACAACAGTAATTATCGAGGGTTATTTGAAAGGGTTTTCGCCGGGCTCGGCCCGTGCACACGCTCGCGCCTGGGTGTTAGTGTTTGTGATAGCATTGTATTGCATCCAGCGAGTGTTTGTGTGTAGCTGGCCAATGCCTACTGTTCCTAATTCTCTTTACCAAACAAATCAAATCACTTTTACACACGTTTCAATTCCGACTGATGGTGAAAAGCAACTTACAGACCCAAATTGACAGCGCAAACACATGCGATTTTAAACAACACGAAATGTTTAATAATAATTACGTTAATTTGCAACAATAACATACCCTGCGGTTGTTTGTAATCTGTCAAACTAAAAAATAAACTATAAAAATTGAAATGTTGCGAGCGTAGCGGAGTCAATCAATCAGAGAAATATGTTTACAAATAATTCCGGGGCGCAAATCGAAAAAAACTAAAATTTTAGGAAGTTGTTTGATGTGTGGCCCGAGAGCAAACAAGTCAAGTCGAGTAGACGTATATGGCAGACATTTTTCTATCAATCTACACGGCATCGATTCATATCAATACGTTTTCGGCGTCGGGGCGGCGGCGGCAGCGAATGATAAGACGAGCTACGTGCGTGTACGTAGCGCCGAAATGCACTCGCCGATATTCCAAGGCGGCGGCGTATTGATAGGGCACTTTGAACCCGCGCGCACAACTACTTCAGGCGGGCAGCAGCAGCAGCAGCAGAAGAAGAAAAAAATATCTCAACGCAAAGCCAGCGCGCGCGCGAGCGCAAACCGAAAAAAATGATATGATTTCTTGATATATCTGCTGTGGCGTGCTGTAGGTGATTTATGTCGGAATGTTTGCTTCATATATCAAAACAGGAATGACTTCGATTTAGTCATATACATATATTTCGAAAAGGTTTTCATTGCATGCGTCGGTTTTTTTTAAGTCTATTTGAATAACATACGCATTACTCTCGTGGACTTTCCATTTAAAGTAAGCAATTTGTTTAGATAGTAAAACTTTTTAACACGATAACAAGATAATAAACCCAGAAAAAAAATATGCAAGACAGGTTTTATGGTTTGGTGCAAATTTAAAACGCGCCGTCAAATATTTTCGTTTACCTGTGTGCGGAGCGAGAGTAAAAGAAAAGTTACAGTATAAATTTAAGCAAGCGTGTAAGAACTCTTTAGTCGACCGGGATGGGATGTGCTGATGTGCATCAACTCGACGAGAATGAATATTTGTATTAGGGATGTGGTACTCACTTATGTACATACATACATATGTATGTGGCAAACTCGGCGCAGTCGGTATTAAGACCCCAGCCGACATGCGGAGGTTTTTCGGCCCGTATGTGTGTAACAACTTGTAAAAGAGAAAATGCAGATGGATGTATACACAGGCAGCAGCGGCGGCACATAAAAAGGTTTTTTTTTCCGCCCCGCGCAGTGAGGACTCAGTTTTCGACGTCGCAGTAGATTGCAGGCGATGCGGGCGGTATGTAAATGAAATGCTTGGAAATATTCCAAAAATAGTAGCTGTCGAAGGACGGGCATTTTTGTAACAAATTTACTTCCTCACAGCGGCCGCCCAACGCGCAGTTTTGCATCAAATCGTATTATTTAAATTCGTTTAGCGTAAACTTTTATTTATGGGTTATGATTTCCTCTCCGCGTGTGTGTGTGTCGTCTTGTTGTTTATGAAAAACGTTTTTTAAATTCAATTTCGTGCACAACACATTTTTTATCGTCTCGGACCGCGCGGGTTCCTTAAACGAGAGCATTTACATTTTGATATTGTGCACGCGGGGCGACAGACACATGAAGTGCGCCCCGGGAGCAGATTAGGGTTACGATGTCCCGGCATTAACCAGCCTGTCGGTTTCGCCAACGACCACTCATTTGGGGCCCGCGCGCACGCATCTGATAAGCAAATGACGTTATTCGGAAAACGAGTGGTGTAATTAGCCCGGTCATTCCCATATTATCGTCGTGCACGCCGTGCTGCATATTAAAGCGCGCATGATTTACGCGCCCTTGAAGAAGATAAGTGCGTCAACAACTCCCGGCCACACCCAATTGCGAGAGGTCCAGATCGGAATTGAATGAGGGTCTCGCGCGTCGCTTCGTTAAAAACAAAACCCAAGCAATTGACCCCTGGCGCGCGCGGTGCGAGTAAAAACAACACCGCGGAACCGCCACTGCTACGATCACTTTGGGGAAAAATCCACTCGGTTACGCTTCCGCACCCACCCTGCCGCGCACAAGAAACCCTAATATGGTAATTACGGACTCTAATAATATCTACCCTCACCGAGAGAGGAGAGCAGAGATACTGGGCGTATGCTGTGCGGCGGATTTTTTATCTTTACGCAAATTACAGAAGCGCTCCTTTCAAATGCGAATGAGGCGTAACCAAGCTCCGAGATTTTTTCCCCTATCGCCTCCTCGGCATTATAGAAATTGTTTTATGAATTACGCCTGCTTCAAATTTTAATAACGCATTATTCACGATTGTATTAACACACTCCAAGCACCGCGATTTGCTTCACGATTGAATGGTTGCAAAGGATGCGCGCGTGTGTCCCAAATATCGGTGCGGCCCCGAAAACGACAAAAGCACCGCTCATATACATTCATATAGGATGGCGTCACACACCGGGAAGTTGCCGCCGTCGCCGCCGCCGCTACTGCCTCCCAGAGTGGGCGCAGTCAAAAATCATACATTATCTTTCTCCCGCATCGTTATAGAGGAGTATACTTTATCCTTAAACCCTTCGTAAACAACAATGCCAGCCAGCCGTCACATGAATAAACGACACAAAAGAAGCAGCTTTCACAAATTACTTCAATATGTAAAAATGCGATTTTAATATTGAACTCTTCCACATATCATTTCCACATAGAGTATTTTGACTTTTAAAGGCATCCACTATATATTTCATAAAAAAAATAATCTAGGTCAACCGCAAATTATCAAAACTGTCACCAGTTTTAAAACGAACGCTTATTATTTACATAGAAATGTTTAACTTGATTTATTTCGATTGTGGTCGCGCCCAGTCTCGACACAAATCATAAATTATTTCGCGTCGATCCGAATAGTTTATCGATGTTTGAATATAAATAAAATGCGCATATAAAAGTGTCGAATCGGACCGCAATCGCAGCCGGTCCGACCACCACCACGGGCCCGAAACTCCCGGATTCCCTGATGCACGCGCGTCGACACAGCCGGTGGGAGTTGCGGGTCCGTGTCGCTGCTGGCGTTCGGCGGTGGGCAACATATGCCAGAGCAAAGACAAGACACAGCCGATCCTCGAACATGCGAACTTTACTCCCCCAACTTGTATTAATATTTATATAAATTTAATCAACACTTGAAAATCTATTTTTACAACTTCAACTTTCTTCCAAATTCAACAATCGCGGAAATAATATGCACTATATTCGTATTTGGCAAGAATGTGTATTTTTTTCTGTTTGAATATAAAACTCAAGAAGCCGTAAAAACAACAAAACTCAAGCGTTGCCTTATCGGAAATTATTCAGAAACAGCGCTGGGAAATTTATATCGACGACGTTTCGTTAAATATATTAATAATTCATCTCGGTGCTGAAACAATGATAAGAAAAAACAACGGGCCGAATGCGAATGGAGGCGGCGGCGGCGGTGGCGAAAGCTCGGAAGACCGTAAACCACGAATTACCAGCGGAACAAAATCCAATTTGAATCGAAAGGTTTCTACAATTTTCCCTCTTCGCACGCGCGCTCGATTGTAGATTGCCAAAAATGTTAAACCCACCTCTCTGGTGCTTTGAATATGTTTGCTCCATCAGCGTTTTATTAGAAAACGCTAGTACTAGTTTGCGAACAAATTCGCAAGAATCATTAATTATGCCGAAAAGGGCGCGCGCGCGGCAAACAATTGCAATTAATCAGCACGACTTCAGATTTCAGCTCTTTTCGCGCATAAATGACAACGATGGCGATGGTGATGGCGATTGGATGCAATCGTCGCCATCCTCGCCTGTCGACAAGCGTAAGCCAGAAAAAACCACCACGCCATCGCTCCCACTAATTATCATCGAGATAAGAGAGGCCATGCAAAACACGCGCGCAAATTCCGTTGCGTTTATTTCCGGTTCACCACCGTTTTGTATTTATCGCTCCTTGGAGAGACAGAAGCACCGCGAGCAAGGAAGCAAAACATTTTCAGCCCGCTTAATTTTTCTTCGGGGACGCGCTCCGGGTTTAATAGAAGCATAAAATACGAAAAGACTCGCGCGTCATTTGAATATACTTCGCGTGTCATCCGCGCAACGCTTTCACATGCCATCGCGTTGTACATATTTCTTCAGCGGCGGTTGCGGCGGTGGCGCACTATGAAAAAAAATACACGACGACGCAGATATGAAAGCGTCAGTACATAAAGCACGCTCTAAATGCATACATCTTTCATAAGTGCTCGTGCGCTCTTTAAATTCAACTATAAACTTGCGTGTTATGCGCCCGAATCGCTGCGACATGACACTTGAAAGAGAGTGGCGTTATATACGGCATTCAATGATATGACATCCGCGGAGCAAAACTTGTTTTTAATCATGATGCGATAATAAAACGCAGCAGAATGAGAGGAGCGAACATACACGAGTTACATTACATACCTTGAATAAGTCGACTTCTATTGATGAGGAAAACTGCTGCAGAAGGTGGAAACCCCAGGAATGGAAATATCACGATCCACAAGGACACCGCGTGGCGATGAAGTCAACATGGCGAGAAACGGCACGACAGGAAAACACAGCCACGCGCGTTGACTGAGCGAACGCAACTGCCTCAGTCAACCTTGCTGAGTCAGTCGCGCATGCGTCCTTCAAGCGTGGCGAACGCGCATCTTACCAAACACCTCCAAGGACATACGAAGTAAACACCATTTATCAACTGAAACAAAACAAAAAGAAACACACATTAAAGTTGACTTAATTATATCACAACAGTATTAATATCCATGCAGCAAATGGCAATAAAAAGTCCGAAAATGCGCAGCTTAAAAGTTTAAATCCTTTGTCCGACTTCCCTGTGCGCGTTGTGCGCTGCGCGCTCATAATTATGTACAAAACTTAATAAAGCTTAAATTAAAGAGAGGCATAAAACGCGCTTGTAATCCGCCATTAATCCGCTAAATGAAGAAATCGGTTGTTGTGTAACTAACAAGGAGACGGGCAACTCTCGCTCACCCAACAGCGACGAACATCTTGCCGCCACACCGTCATGTCCCGAACGTTAAGCGCGTACTTTAGCCCGGTTTATTTAATATCGCCCGAATTATCCACGTAGATTACATGCATTCGTACACTCCGACTGGAGAGTAGTGCCACTGCCGCCACTGGATACACGCGGATATAATAACCTCAAAAGTAAATAAGCAGAGTGCTGCAGGAGGGACAGGAGAGCAAGGGAGCAAAGTCTCTCCTCAGCTCAAGGATGAGAGTGCAATATCAACGGACCGAATTTGCACAATCTGTAATGGACGTGCGAGCGCGCGCGATTTGCTTTTCGCTCTCGTACGTACGTAGTGGTGGTGTGGCGCGAGCGGGGCGGCAGTGCATTGTAGATGCAAGTGGCACGACGCGCGCTACGGGAGACGCGAGCACGGCGCATCCCCATTATAAGCCATTTCAAGTAAATTAGCGTTCTAGTTCCGTACTATTTCTGCTGTATTCAAGATTTTAGCAATGTGGACGAGTACACGCCGAGAGTAGTCGCGCTTCTTGTATCTGTTTTGATATCTCAGCAAAATTCTACAAATTATATACACATTGCATCAATTATTTCATTGTTATCTCAAAAAATAATCAAATTTTTTAAAATTTTCATAAAAAAGCCAAAAAATCTTTTTTTAAATTAAGTCTTAAAACTCATGAATTTTTAATTTAAATGTAGATTTTATGTAAAAAGCAATAACCATATGGTATATCCAAGATAGGAGAGCCAAGCTCATTTCTTCATTGTTGCAGTCCTGCTTTTTAATGAAATACATGTCTTCCTAACGAAGAAACGACAGGCGAGCGCACACGATAGCATCTTCCGCGCGTCTTCTTCGTGCAAACAGCGCTTAACACTCTTCCGCGTTTATTTATACCAGCGGCGATGCTATTATAAATAAATTTTAAGCTCGCGCGCAAACTGTCGTGCCCTTTGTTGGCCGATCCGCGCTCGCTTTTATTCGCGC
Source organism: Dalotia coriaria (assembly GCF_025399875.1). Classification (NCBI taxonomy): domain Eukaryota; kingdom Metazoa; phylum Arthropoda; class Insecta; order Coleoptera; family Staphylinidae; genus Dalotia; species Dalotia coriaria. Next base: position 404,732 of record NW_027045451.1, read on the forward strand.
GCGTCGAACGTGCATTCCGGCCATAATCGATAATTAAATGTTTCTCTTCTGTATGAAAGCCTTGCGCGAAGAGAGCGTCCGTTTTGATACCACCCGACGACGAAATTTATTGGCACGCGTTGAAAAGCTTATAGGCAGTGCTCTCTATGTTTGCGTCGCGTGCTTTTTTCGGGGACGGCAGCAGCATACGCCAATTAGTCACATTTTTCACATTCATTCCACTTTATTGCTCCCCCGCATCGTTTGCGTTAGTGCACCCTTTAGGTTTGAGGCCACTCGTTGTGTCTCGACCGGCGACACGTATTATACCATGAGAGAGGCCTATTAGTGTGGTTATAATTGCCAATTTACACAGCGGGCAAAGTGATTTTTATGTTTCGCACGACTACATTACAGTTTTTTCCGCCTTCTTCTAGTAATCTTATTAAATATCTTATATAGAGCTTAGAGATATGCTTGAATAAATAAAATTTAATTCTTGGATTGTTTTCAGCAGTTCTCTTAATTTCAGTCGGGCAGCCTCTCTGCGAAACTGACTAATAACATGGGAAAAGCCATTGTGCGAATTGTTTTATACAGAATACTCTAAACCCACGCATAGACTCCGAAAAAGCCGAAAAAATCATAAAATGCTAAATTTTATTTTTATTTTATTCGAAAATTCATAAAAGAATTATTTATTCAAGTAGTTAAAGATTTTGTTTATAACGTACTTATTTGAAAGAGTTTCCAAAGTGGGCTGTGGTGTGTGTAGCGTCCTGTGTAAAATCTAACAACGAGGAAAATGGGAAACATTATTCTGCTAGAACGCCCGGCATACAATCTTCCAAAAAGGAGTTATCGCCCCGCTATCCTCGGCGTTTTGCGGCAAATCTTGAATAATACACGACGCGTACCCGCGCGCTACCACCCACACACACAACCACACTGGCAGGGCGCGCTATCCACCCATTCCGCATCCGGAAAAATAACAGCAGCGCCCGCCAAAATGGACGTCTCACGGCCTCACACATTCGCTACAAATCAATTACGCTCACTAAACGTCCGAATGCCGTATATACCACAATAACTAATCCGTAATCCAGCAATGGATGCAAGCGAAATCTTCCCGCGGCTTGCTTCCGGCCAGTTTGCCGTGTTTTATTTTATCGAAAACGAAGCTACTTGCCCGCATAAGTTGGATTTTTATACATCGTAATAACCAAGTTTGACAACGTGGAAGCCAAAAAAGCTGAGCGAGCACCCACGCAACAAATGCATGGATATTACTTTGCGAAATAATGATTGGCTGGAGTTTTTCTTTTTTAATAAAAAAAAAAGTTGATCTCTTCATTTCCCGGCCAAATGAAATAGAATTGAAGAAAGAAATAGAGCGCAATTTAGCTCGGCTTCAAAAATAAGTTTAGGTGTTTACAAAAATTCCACACATCTGTCGTTGACACGACAATAGCGCCGCAACTCTTAGCTCCTTGCCGCTGCTGAGACATTCCGACCCAATGCTTACTTTTCCTTTTGCTCCTCCGCCACCACCACCGCCGAAAATGAAAATATTGTATATATTTCATTGTAGTTCTTGTTGTTTGTATCGTGGCGCAGTGACATTGTGCGGAATAATTGAAATTTCACCCCGGCAAATATTGCCGCAAGCTAAAATTTTAAATGGAGTGCGCAGGCGGTAATTTGTTTTCATTTCTGCCATCTTCCAATTATCAGCTAAGCGTGGTGGTGGTGATGGTGGATCGATCGAGGCGCGGGTAGATTTAGCGTGTTATCATTTTGCTTGCGTTCAATTTAAAGTATAACATGATTATCCAGCTTGTGTATACTTTATCAGCCTGCTTGTGGTGCGGGGTGTGCGTGTGTTGCCACCGTGAAGCATTTGTGCAAGCAAACTTGAGTGTGAAGATCGCTGGCGCGCGATGCCTGAAGTGCAATTCGCAGGCGATATCCTCATGTTTACTTCTCAAATTTAGTGGGCTCTTATGTAGGCAAATATTTAGACTGCGATACACATTAAGCTACAGCGGCATTAACATGTGATACATGTCATTTTTACGGGGAATGCGAAAACCATCTTTAATATAATTAATAATAATATTTGAAAGTGGGCCACTCTGTTTAAACATAATTTGATTAGTGTGTTCACATTATGGACATTATAGAGGTGGAGAATTAATTGGATTTAAGGGTACAAGTGGAAGGAAAGGTGATGAAGGTAGAGGAGAAGATAGTTGTTTAAGTGGCCTAGAGTAGAAGGAGATGAGGAAAAGGAATGGAAGCAGGAAAGAGGATGAAGGAAGGTTGTGAGGGGATAGTGAAGGTGTAAGAGGTCATGGTTAGCAGGAGGAGAAAAGGAAAAAAGGACTTGAGGAAGAGCAAACCAGGAGAAGACCAGGGAAAGATGAAAAAATGAGGAATAGAAGAAGTGGGAAGGGGGAGGAGATAAAGGGGAAAGGGAGGAGAAAAGGAAGAAGAAGAAAAGCTGATGAAAGTTGGTTAGGTTGTGAGAGGATGGTGACCATGGTTAGTAGGAGAAGATCAGGAGAAGACTAAAGGAAGATGACCAAATAAGGAGGAGAAGAGGAAAGAAAGAAAAGATGAGAGATAGTTGATGTGAAGAAGAAGAAGAGTTAGAAGCAGATGAGTTACATCTAAAAGTGCAGTCAGTCATCCCACTAGAAATAGTTATCGAGTATTCAAATCGAAATAAATCAACGACGTAGAAAAAGTCAATGATGCATTAACCTAACGTCAACTCAACTCAAACGCTCTCCCATCCCCTTGAGGTATGCAAGAGCTTCTCGATGAAAGAAATCAATTCTATACAATTTGTCTTCGCTAATAACTTCGGCGACGCTCATAAGTACCACGCAAACTCTTGCGTGCGTCGTCGCGATCAGAAAATCATCGGAAACTTTGCGATTTTTTCGCGCTAGCGTCGCGCGTCGTCTACCGTTTTTTCTCCCAGCCAGCGCAAAGCAGCAGCAATCCAAACTCTTCAGTTGGGGATTTTTCTAGTGGCGAGACTAAACATGTCTCATATTCTTTGCGCCAAAGCTCTTGTGGATGTGAAAGAAAAACAAAAAAACCAAAATCACTGTGTGTGTATAACATATTTCGCTAATAACACCGTGGCCCGCAAACTTTTTCCATGCCGCTTCTCTTATTAAATAATAACTTTTCCATTTTTTCCCGTTGCTGCTGGCGTTTCTTTTGGCTTCATTTTTTCCGGCTGCGGTTGTTGAGATTGCGCATACACTCTTCAACACACGCCAGTTGAGCAAAAATTAATATTACAGATTTTTAAAAATTGCGTTTATTTTCACACATTTGAGAAAGAGATTTGACGGAAGAACTTGAATGCGCATAAAAAATGATGATAATGAATGCGATGCGGAACGGCTGTGGTTAAGTGTGGAAAAATAGAAAATACACTTGATATCGACAAAAATCCCGCAAAAAAATCTAAAAAATATACATAACCAATCCAAATTTTGATAAAATCTTGATTATTATCTGTTAATCGAATCGATTTTAACAAATACGTGTAAAGATTAAACCGATACGAGAAACAAATCATAAATAACATCAAACGTGTGCGATTTATAGCGATGGGTAAAGTTGTAAGCAACCAGCAGTATATCGTTTATTATCGCGTTGCAGAGGCTGCAATTGATCGCTTTCGGTGCCTTCGGTTGGAGGCACGTTGTTGCTCTGCAAGCTCTACGTGCATTCGCGTTGAATAACTGCGACCGGAATAAATGGATGAATGCAAATGTTTACAATGAGGCAGCGCTTAGCACTACGTAAACGTCGGGGGTCGTAGATGCGCGCGCTCCAAACTTCGAGCTCTTTGTGCGCGAAAATTCGCGCAAAAGAATCGCAGCGTGCAAACAATGCGAATATTTTTTCCACCAACTAAACACAAATATTAAATTTACGGATTGTTGGCACCTGAACTAGTTAATAAAAACAATAATACAGAAAAAAGTATCAAGTGTGCTAAATAGCACTTTATCCACGTGATAAAGTACTTTAGTCACAGCCGTGATTAAATTACCACTTTTCGTGTCTTGGAACCGTGGAAAAAGTGATGTGAAAGTAAAAAACAAACATTTCTGAAGAAAATAAAGATATTATCGTTGCAGATTATCAGTACTTTGACAAGATAAAGCCGAAAATAAAATAAAACAAGTCGGTACCCCGAAAAGTACAACAAAGATTAGACGCGCGATGTATAATTAACACTTAAGAAAGTACAACGGGAGCCTTGGAAAGTATTACGCTATGAAAATTATAAGCTCTTTATAAAACCACTGCTCACGAAAGTAATAACAAAACCGCGGCGCGCTTTTAACGCAAAACCCCCGCAAATTCACAACACTAAAAAAATCCTCCGCCGCGGAGTTGTTGGGCAACTAAAACCCCGGTCGCAGAAACGCGCACGACTTGGCATTTTATTTAAAACAACATTTTTGTTGCTCGCCTTTATTTAGTAAATATGCGCGATGCGTTGTGCTGGGGACAGTCGTCGTCGGCAGCTGCTTTGTATGCGTCCCGCGCGTCGATGATGAATAAAAAGAACCGCAAAGTGGGTACTCGGCGCGCCGACCCGTACACATGTCCATCGCATATCGCAATAAAGACAAACATAAACAGGACCGCAAGCAATTTTAACTCGGCCATTAAAAGCCACTGGACGCTGCGCTACAACCCGTCGTATGTGTGGGTGGGTGTGTGTATGTATGGTCTTGCGGGTTCGCGCGCTTGGCCCACGCTATCTGGTCGTCCTTCGCGGCGCGCCGGAGCGAAACGGCGTGAGCAAGGACCGTCAGCTGCTGGTCCACTCGATAAGGCCGCAAGTTTCATTATCATGACATGACACACACTGGCCGGTCCCAAACTATGAAAAGCTTTGAATTTTCAATATGGCTCACCCCCGACTACTTTCAGTTTTGTACTTGCCATGTCGATACTTATAAATATGTTTAGTTGATGGAGACAAATGACACCAACCACTAGCGTAATATTTTCAAAATGGTATTTAGCAAAAAAAATTTGCACCTTCAGCACGTTTACGCGCCCGCCTATATTTCTTTCTCCGCTCGGCAAATAAAAGTATCGGTCGGCAAACAAAAAAACGCGCGCACGATTTTATCGCGTGTGTTTTCTATTTTCTATTCCATTCATCCGATGTGCATGTGCATTAAACCAATCTTTGCGCCGCGCACAAAAACCAGCGAAAAATCGATGAAACGTTCGTTTGGTCCCGTGTTTATTCGTTTTGATTGGATTTTTTCCGTTGCCTCCACGCACACACTGTTTGTCATCATGCACTGAATTTACTACCTCAACACAATCCATAGAATGTTTCAACTCTTTAGTAAATATCAATACTCTTGAATCGAATCGCTTCCACAACAACAAAAAAAAATACAACATCCGTTTAACTGGTATTAATAAATAATAGTTATGCTTTTGTTGTTTTCGCGCTCAACACAGACTGTATGATATGCATTATTCGGATGCACTTTGCACCTTTGCATTTTTCTGCTGGTTAATCCGCACACGCGCGCTATCTGAATTAAAACTCTATTCATTTTGAATGCGGTGCTAGTCAACAGTGCCGAAAATCAAATGGAGCAAAACGAGCGCAAATCTTTTAAACCGTTTAATGATTAAATCGTTGCTGTAATCTCAATGTACTTGCATAATCTAAATATGCACAATGTTATATAAAATAAAAGCAGTTGTCATTTGCGCCACCAGAGGACGCGCGGTGCGTTAGTTAGGTAATTGTAAAGATTTTTTCATTTTCCTCGATATTTTGATTGCGAGTCACTCGAGTAACTAAAGTACGGTGCACTGAATGAGAGTCACCTGTGCCCTGAATAAGAGTCAGCTCCTACTTAACGCATGTTACGTGTTGCATCCCCTCCACAACCGCCGGTACTCGTAGGTACCCGTCGCTAGCACAACTCGCCCGCGACCAATCATGTACCTACGCGCCTTCCCCCTCCACTTTTTGCGGGTATAAAAGGCGAGCGCGCAGTGCGCTCCGTGCTCAGTCGTGCCTGAGTCGTCCAGCAGGCTAGTCGCAGCTCTCTCAGTCCCCCCTCCCCTCACCCTTTTCACTTAGGAGATTACTCTACCATTTACCCTATCGTTCTAATTATGAAGCATAAAATATATTACTAAATGCAACAAATGTCTACTATTCCGACTATAGCAATTAAATTATTCATAATGAGCAATTAGCAATTAAACGAGCAACGATAAAACTATTCACGACTGTATCAACGCAAATAATTACACGTTTGAAATATTCATGTAAAAATGCGAATAATAATCGTCAGCACAGTTAAAACGTTTTTGGTTTGTTTGGGAGAGTGATTCAATCAAAACAATATGCTTTTCACAGTACAGAGCGCATTGCATTTTTAATTTTTTGCATATTCAGATCCAATCAAACAAAGGACAACGATTTTATTGTTTGCTAAAAAGCGCGCGCAAATATTCTGCATTTTTATTGGCTCGTTTAATATTGATCAAGTCAAAATAAACAAAAAATAAATAAATAAAAAAAAACAGCGAATGCACGCGCATTAGTTAACAGCCCGTTTCGGGCGCTCGTATCTCTAATCGAATCTTTCGAATATTCTTGAATAAAATATAAACCTCGACGTGCGCGGGGCGGGCGCTTCAGATGCGTTGCTATGCGTACAAATGGTCCACATATTTTACAATCAAGATTCACTTGATCCGCAATTTATTCCTTATTGTACTCGCAGGTCAGTGATTGATTTTTCTATTTGCCGTTGAAATTGTTACGGCCGGCCCGTAATTTGTCACTGATAAGTAGAAAAGAAATGGATTTCTACTTCCAGCTACTTTATACAACAACAAAAATCATCTTTCAACAACGCAAAATTTACTTTCTCGCAGAGAAAACGTCTTAGATTGATGACTTTAGACACGAATTAATTTTCTGTTAATTAAATCCATGCACACGCCCACCTGACACGCTAAAAAATGAAGATAATGAAAGCTTTAATTAAATTTCGACTGATATTCGGCGCGCCGACACGTAAAAAATGACATTCGCATATAGTAGATCATACAATATTAACAAGACATAAAGTCTAATAATGCCAAATGTTAATCCGGAATGAACCCGCTTTCATTCAAGCCATTATTCGGCTTTCTCTGCGCCTGCCGACTTAATCGTTAACTTACTCCACTGCACGAAATGACTATTTTCGTCCTGCGCGTTTATTATAATAAATGATTTTGTGCGCCGGCGGGCAGCAGCGCAACTCACCGAAATGTCGAAAAACTTTATTTAACCAAACAGATATTTTTTGAAAGCCAACTTGCCCAACTAATTATGTCCTCGTGCATAAAATAACCGCGTGGAACGCCAGGACAATGGACATTGCGCGCGGTGCTTCCGGTTCACACCACATGCTTGCGGCCGCGCATTGTTTTTAGTTTCCATTTTCCACAGCGGCGAAAGTTAGCATCCAGAGTGGAATATCTACATTTATGCGCGGTGAAAAGTTATATACGAGTACGCTGATATACATAATAGATTTACGGACTTGCACAATATATTTAGTGCTAATTTTATGCGCTCATATTTCAGGTACGATAAATACTTTTTGCTACTTTCACGTTTAAAGAGGAAATTTGATCACGGACAGACAAAGTCGTAAATAAAGTACTTTAGTCACGGGGAGGAGCTTGCGCATGCGCAAACTCCAATGCATTATAACCTTTCATTTTCCGGTAGTGCGCGAACAAAGTTTGAAGTTTTAAAATAAAAAGTTCAAATACAAAAACTAAACGTGAAAATAAAGTGAAAATAGAAAAAAAATATCGTGGTTAAAGTGCCACTTAGCGCACTTGATACTTAACATACTATTTTATCAAAAAGATTAAATTATTGACAATTCAGCAGAAGAAAAAACTTGATTTGACAAATACCCCCGAAAAAATGAGTGAATCAGCATTTAAATACTTCTTCTTTGAAACCGTCTCATTCTATACCGCCATAATCGCGATTCTCATTCTGATGCTGATTCGCAATCAGAAAATGTTTGAAATTCAGTTTGAACTTATACTTTACTTGCGACAGAAAAGCGCCCAAGTTTGCACCGAATGCGGGTAATAAAAATAACTCTTTTAAGAGCAAATTTTTCCATCGTCCGCGCCGCCCCAAGAACGTGATTTTATTTAAACCAGAATTAGAATGTGTTTGATCTTTGCTTGAAGTTCAGCGCTGAAAAAAATGACGTCCCTTGAATATACAATGGTCGTGATGTGAGGACGTGCAAACGAATACTGAAAACATTCCCGTGTATATACAACTAGGAATTAAGCTGTAAAAACTTTAATTTGAATTTTAATTTGTTAATTATTATGTTAATTACTCGAGAGGCGTCTTTGTGCACTGCGCGCATACCTCTTTCTCTTTCTCCTTCCCTTGCGCGCGCGCGAATAAAAGTCGGTGCAAAGAAAGAAAAGTAATTAAGTTGACGCTTTATGCGGACTCGAATTTTATTATAACAAAACGCGGGCGGGAGCGCGCACAGCACGTAATAGTGTAGTATAGGGCGGGCGGCGGCGTGGATTTCGGCTGTCTGCGCTAAGGGAGGTATTACTGGTTCGACGATAGTGTTGCGAGAGATGCGATGCGCGCCGCCCGAGAAGAGGCGGATAATGCCAGAACAAAAGAGACACTTAGTCCTTGCGTCGAAGGACAACTGCGACGACGAGAGGAGAGCTTTGGACGCCATACAAAAGACGGTTTTATAATACCTAGCCCAATACAGGGCGCGCGCGCGCGCCCAGTAAATTTAAATATAAGTTGTGAATGGCGGCGCAGTGTCAAACCGAGGAGGCGAAGAGAAGAAGAAGCAGCCGAGAAGACTTTTCGGCGTGCCGTCAGCGCATTGTTTTCTTCTGGCGTCGACGACTTAAAGCATGGCCACCCGTTTGTCTTAATTATTTGTTTAATGTTGAAACGTCGGAATTTTAAATACTTGCCGAGTTTAAGTGTGTGCTCGAGATGCGAAAAACGCGACGCTTATCTCAGCATGAAAAAGAAACAAACAGGGAAAAATGTTGATTAGCCTAGATTTGCTACTTGACAAAACTAAAATACTATTTGTTAGAAAATTTTAAGACTAGAGACTAGATTCTGAGCTAATTGAATTTTTTTCGACACGATTTTAGAAGTAATACGTATTATAAATGCGAATTTAAGGGTTTTTGTATGTTTGTGTCACTGCTATACAAAAACCATTCAACTAATTTTGATAAATTTTAGTATAGAGATAGTTTGGACCTAGGAAAATACCATAGACTACTTTTTGTCGTGAAAATATAACCAGATCGGTGCGTAAATTAATTTGCAAGTTGGATTTCCAAAAATTGCAGATTGCGCTAATATCGCCTGCATCCAATCATTCGGAATATAGGCCCCCGAATAAAATTAACATAATCTATCAATAATCCGTGCCAGCGCAAAAAAGACATAAAACCCGAACGTAAAATTAATTCAGCAACTGCCGCGCCAGCTCTACTGCGCTTTGTCGCCGCGCTGGCTGGCGAATATAACAATCGCGGTCATAAATTCCCCGCGCGCGTATATGCACATATATTTCCATCAGCTCCGCGAAAAATCTCTTCCATTAATTGAATCCAATTCCATTATAAAAATAGTTTCAGCGTTTAAATCTACGCGAAGACTTTTCCATCAGACGCATCTCGCAAGTACTCGTCCATGCGCAACGGATATGTGACACCAATAAGTACTTCCGGATCGAAAGCGATCAGCGCGCGCAAAGGGTGTGAGCCCCTCTCAGACGAAAAACGGTCTGACCCATACCCGGGGCCGTGTCGCCGCCTCCGTTTTCTATGTGTATGTCGGGGTGTGACGTCATATTATTAAACCTCGGCGCGTTTGTTTGCCAAAGCCATAAAATAAGTCCTCCTCCTTTGGTGGTGAACAACCACTACCCAGGCGGGTCGCACTGGCGACGTACACAACCCCCGGAACGTCCGACACTGTTTTGTTTGTTGATTTATTGGCGCGTGATTTGAATTCCCTAATACGGCGGCGGTCCTGCCGGCTTCCGTCTTCCATGAAATTGGCTCCAGAGCAGCAGCTCCCGCCGCCGAAATCTTGACCGCGTTCCTATCGAAGAATTGTTCCATTCTTGGAAATTTGCATTCGTGACCTGATTAATTTTCTAATTTATTATATCGGTGAATATTACAAAATTCTTCCGCAAAGATGAAAATTTATTTATTTGTTAATATTTCACCTTCGCTAATCGTTTAACGTCGAAGTTGCGTCCGGTTTCGTGCCCGCGACCGCTGACATGTTATATAATTCGTTAACTTTGTTCACACTTCACACGCAACTGCGGCTAGCCGCCCCCGACACGCAACATGCCAACTTTACACAAATTTATGTCCTTTATTAGGATTAATATTATAATTTCGTTAACGCGCTGCGGCTAATAAAATATTAACGCCTCTCTAGTACAATACGCGCATATAGAAACATTTTATAAATTGTGTATTACCCACACAATTTATTTATTCACAATTAAAGTGATTAAAACTTGAACAGATTTTGATAATTAAAGTAAACAAACGGAATTCATGATGAATAAATTCATCATAAATACGCGGGGTGCTTACATCGCACAATATAATAAATTATTTATGCGAAAATAAAATCGAAATATGAATACAAATTATGTTTGGTAACAAAATATTCCAATTTTATTTCGTCTCGCATAGCTAATAACAAGAAAAACAGCTTTTTGATGTTTTGATGGATTATCAAACCGAGAGGAGTCTTCAATAAATTTCACCCGGGTGTTCGAATGTCTCAATCACACGAAAAAAAATAAATTTCCTGCCCTTTATAATATATAAATACCGGGCTTGTCTGGCGTGTGCGTTTCGAATGTCCCGATATAATTCTTCCCGCATTGGCGATGCTGAAATACAGCGCGCCAGCGTTTGTTGGCCTTGTTTTCGTTTCTTTTCTTTTCCCCGGCTTTCTTTGCTCACGACACACGAAGCGTGTGTTTTCTTTGCGCCGGCGTTCGTCTCTGGGCGAGTAAATTTACAAAAGATCGAAGATTCGCAATGATCAGTCGAACAAGCCAATTATAAAAACAATTATTGTTTGATATAGATAGAATGGAGTCGATAACGCTCGGATGGCGCGCGCGCGCGCGCTCGGCGACGTCATTCTTTGCAGCGCAAAAGAATTGCTTTTTCCGCTCCTAGTTTTTCTTTTATCTTCGACGGACGTTCCTTTCATCCCGCGTGTGTATTTTCTTTGTTCACTGCTTCGATTAAATGTTTATTTACTACGCGCTGCTATAATTTATACCTACTTTGAAAAAATATTTCGGGGACTAAACAATTGTTGCATGTTTATCAAAAAAAAAGTCCGTTCGTGTTGGTTGTGTACATGATGCGACACACAAGAGGAAGGGACGACGACATAGATGGAATTCTGCGCGGCGTGCGCGCTCCGGGGGCGGGATGTTTATTTAGTAAATTTGTTTGAACAGCACTTGGACTGCTTTTGTCCGGTTCCGGTACAAGTTTCGAGATTATATGCCCCCGTAATGTGTGCCGCGCCCATTACACACTGCACACCGGGCCCTCACTTCGCAGGCCATCCAGCGCAGGCTGCGGCTGTGGCGGCGGCGGTAGCCGTACCCAAATGGAATCATAAGCGTTTCCTTCACATTTGCCACACGAAATTACGCGCGTGTGCTCTCGGGCGCTCGTTACGCGGCATCACATGTGTGTGTGTGTGTGTGTGTGCCGAAAGATATAATTCAAGGCGGTGGTTAAATTCACCTTGACGTTTTGCTGTTTCGGACACTTTGTTTCGCAACATTACAAATTAGACACGCAGGCAGGCCCCAGTTGGACCCGAAAGTGTGACAGATGAGTAATAAACATGCACTTCTAATGAACTAAATAACTAATAATACAGTTTGTTGGGGAATTTTCGCCGCGTTTTTTTTTTCTGCGCCGCTTTTACTTTATCGTCGAGATAAATAAATACGCGGCACACTTAAATCGGAAACAGGCTTTTCAGGATTACAGAACAATGCTCTCAGAGTCACCTAAATCAGCTTATAAGTTCCACCCAGCAACGAAACGATTTTCCCCTGCACTATCGTATTTTTCTGCAACAATTTCCTAATTTTCTGCAGCGCAAAACTAGTTTCCCAAAGCAAAAAAACCGAAAAAATAAATTATAGTACCTAATGCCGATTAAGTGCGAGAAAAAAAAACAGATAATTCAAAAAATTATCATGAATCCACTTCGGGACGAAAAAAATATCTCATATACTTGTATCTAAATCTCTAAACCTTTCTTCTTCTCCTTCTTTTCCTTCATCTACTTTTATACTGCAAAGCCTTTGGCTTTTTTTTGCTTGCGGGTTGAAATTGCCCTCGAATATAGTGCATATGGGCGCGGGCGCCTCCACCAGACATTTCTTCTTCTTTGTCTTTTTGTCTAATAACACTTGAATCCCGAATCGTCGGCGGGCGCAGGCGACAAAAACACGTCGCACGTACGGCAATTGAATTAATAAATAATTAAACAAAAACTGCGCGAAAATTCAAATTGGTTTCGCCACTTCTTGGCGACAAACACGAGATATCCACAGACACAGACACATGTGTGTGGAAAACTGGGAAATTCTTAATTGTGCGCATAAATAACCTTTCTTTTTTTGTGAGTGTGTCGAAGGCGAAAAACATAAGAAGCACATTTCTCTCATTTCCTTTGTTCCTACTTCTTGCTCATTCTCGTTTTTTTTTTCTTTCTACGCGGGGAATATTTAGCAATGCTCTCGTTGCGGTTTGATGATATTATTCATGCAGCACCCCCCTGCGTCGAGAATGAAGAAAAATACCGCGCGTTCCGGGCGAATTTCAATGCACGCTGGAAAATTCAATTTTCCACTTCAGATAACGTTTAATAATAAATTATTGTGTTTTTAATACCGAAGGTGCCGCACACCGGACAACAACAATTGTACTTTGTTTGCTTCGGTGCGTAGTGCGTCTCTTTTATAGCGGGCGCGTAATGAAATCGCAAATTATTTTTAATTAGCTTTTGGGCGCGTGTAATTGTGAATATATATCGGTATACAACGCCTAAATATAACGGGCGTTCTCTTCGGCTGGCATCGGCGCGCAAAATTTGTATCTGCGCCCGATATCTAGATGGGGAAAAGCGGGTGCGTATCGGGGGTGCAATCATGGACGCAGCGCGCAAATATTAATTACCTTCGCGCAGCACGGCGCCGCGCGCCCGAGTATAGTGTAACACAATCGCTTGAAAATACAATAAATTTCTGGAATATTTAATTATTGAAATGAATCGCTGATTGCGTTTGGTTTGTAACTCAAATACCACACTCGTTTAATAATATCTACTCGCGCTGTCCTTTTAATATTCAATTTTGATTTGGTCGAAACGCAATAAAAGCAGCATGCGCGTGCATAATAATCATGCGGAATTACACTCACCAGAGTTCGTGTTCCTCGTGCTTGGAGGAAATAAAATCGATCACGGCATGATTTCTGTAAAGAAAAGAAACAGTTTTTTTTAGTTTCAAATTAAATACGGTTTTTTGAAACACGAAAAGAGCAATCCCTACTAATATTATAAATGCGAAAGTCCTGATGTTTGTTACACTTTCACGCAAAAACTACTTAACCGATCATCATGAAAATTTGTACACATATTCTTAGTGGTCCCCGAATGGTTATAGGCTACTTTTTATTTAATAAAAATAATTATTTTTTAAATAAAATAAAGAAATTGTTTAGCCAATAATACCTCTGCATCTGGCTATTTGACTACTTTAACGCCATCTAGCATTCCAGCAATGAAGCTCAAACCTAAGTACTATAGTACCATCACACTGTATTATCACACTGTATTACCGACAGCTACGTCAACATCAAATCCAATTGACTACACTATGGAGACTGTACACTATACTTCCATAGACTATACTTTCAGCCATTTTAAACTTTCCGCCATTCTACTTCATTGTTACTTCTTCTGTTACTTCATTATTTTAGATATTCGCGAGCGAAGCCGTGGGCTAAAGCTAGTTTAATCATATATAGACAAATCCATGACTAAAGCATTTTAGTCACGGGGTGGAGTTTGCGCATGCGCATTTGTTCAAATTCCCAAAACTAAACGTGAAAATAAAGTGAAACTAGAAAAATTACGTGCGCATCACTTCGCTAAACGTTGTTAAACTGCCACTTAGCACACTTGATACATAATCTACTATCCTAACTCTAGATATGTAATGTATTTATTCCTGCGCATTAAGAGTAAAATAGCGCTGATTGATGACGAAATTATTCCCTAATTCCGGGCAAAATGAATTAGATTACCTCTGCTTGTCAAGTCGTGAGTTGGGGGCTGACTGCATGTGCGCATATGTGACGAAACGAAAGTCAAGCGCATTTGAAAGGCGCTCGCGTGCAGATATTCCGCGGCGACGTAGAGTTGACGTAATGCAATCCAGCCCAGCCAGCACAGCGCACACTGGCGACGAGTCTCAATTATATCAGCGCAGAACGCCCGCGCGTTACTAAATCGCATAAAAGCAAATCTGCTTTGTGCGGCGTCGAATGAGGAATGGATCGAAACGCGTACACACACACATTAGCACAATGTATGAGGAATTTTGCAAATTTGCATTCGAAATTCGCGTCGGCTAATCACCTTCCAGACTACAAAACACGCGCCGCCGCCGCCGCCGTTGGCAGCAGCGCTGAATTTACAAATCGCGCACACTACACTGCTACAAATTATACCTAGAGGTGTGTACAACACGGTATTAACGTGCATAATTACAAATACAACCTTAGATATTCTAATTACCAGGCATGCCATGTAAATAATCAAATTTTAAAATACAACCTCTTCTTGTGCGAGTATTTAGCGATCGTGTGCGCTAATGCATGCATTCGAATAACTTCACACGTCTGACAAATCATGACTGATTGATCTAGGCAAGCGTTCTCGCCGCCGCCCAGAGAATGTCCCCGAGCATGTTGATTTCGTCGACTCGAGACAAATGGGAAGCATGCGGCGAAAACACACAGCGAACAATCGTAATTTGCAAATGCCTAATGAGAGTTGTTCGTCGCCGGCAACGGCAGAAAATGAAGAGTACGACACACGAGCCACATTTATAATGCAATGGTGTTAATCACCCGCACATAATTTACTCCGCTTCCACCTGCCTAAATACATAAACGTTAAAAATCCTCGCAAACAAGAGTTACTCGTAAATGTGATTGGGAAGCATGAGCGGCAGTTAAAATGTGAAGTGTTACATCAGCGTCAAGAACATTAACCACCACTACCTTCCATTCCTTCTCTCGCCGGGACTTTTACCAATTATTCCCACAATTCGGAACAATCGCAATCCACGCTCGGCGATTCTTTCCAATCGCAAGCCATTACATTGATGGAGCATCCAACTTTCATCTTGCTCCCCAGCCTCACTAATGGCCCATTTTCATGTTTAACAAATCAATCTCGAGTAAAAAGTCGAGCGCGCGCAAAAAACTAAATAAATCAACGTAAATAATAACCTCAATGTGCGGAGATAATGATCACTCAGTTAAATTAGCAATAAATTATGTCCCAAGTCACAATTAAAATGTATGAGCGTCCGAAAAGGCGCGTGTTTACGACACAATGAGAAAGAGAGCCATCACTTAATGAAATTAACTCATCATTTTAACGCTGGACTCAGCTTGAATTTTATTATCGTTGCAAAATACCCCAAGCAGTATCGAAATAAACGTTTTTACGGAATATATTCAGTTAATTGTGTGGATAAACACTAAGATTAGCCATAATTGAGCGTTGTTTCCCCTCAAAGCCGCCGCTGCTTTTTTTTTCTCATCGCGGCGCGCGGAAAATTTTAATTAAAAATAGTGATATTAAATTGAATTCGCCGACGACGCCAAACATTTTTCTTCTCGCCTTCTTTTCACTTGACTTTTCCATTGTAAGTAAAAAACAGTGAAACATTAAAAAGTGCAAACGCCCCAGTTCCTCGCCTCGCTCACTTTGTGTTCATTTCGGTATCAAAACTTTGCATCCCCGCCGCGCGCCCGAATAAAGAACTTAATTAAATTTTATAATTATACGTCAACATATTTTTTTACCAATTAATTATCATCAAAGATAATTCGTCGCCGTTTGCGGTCGTCGCAAGTCGGATGAAACAATGTGGAACACCGTTCCAGATGTCTTCTTTTTTTCCTTCCGCAGCAGTTTCGCCTGGCCGAGTTCTTTTTTTCTTCTGACACGCCTGGCTTTTGCGCTTGTCTTCGGAAAGATACATATTTCGGGGTAAAGTTTCCGGCCGCTGCGGTCGAAAGGGGACGCGCGTCGCTTTGTGGCGTGCCTCTAAGATTTAGTAAGCGTCGCGGCCGTCGAGGGAGACCGAAATTCTGTTGTGCAAGGTCCGACCCACTTGCCGCCGCCGCCGCCGCCGCGAGAAATAAATCCCTAAACTGTGCGCAGCGCGATGATTTAACTCGGTCGGGGGGCGACGCGTCACGGGCATGCACTCGTTATTTAGTGCGCATGATTGGACATTAACATAACTCGTGATTTATTACGCCCGAAACCTACGCGCTGAGCTTCAATTTTTCGAATATTACCTGCGCGCAAATAAACCCAACACAGCGCAGAAAAAAAGCAACAGTGTGAGTGGCGCATGAGGAGAAAAGAAAAGAACTTCCGGTTGCTCCTCATACATCCACACACACACACACACACACACACAGGCAGAGGAAAATAGATAGATATTGTGTAAAGTTAGCACTAACTGCGAAGCAGCGCCGAGTTATATTACTGGGGCGTAGACCCACGCTGTGACTCTCGGGACTTTCACAATGAGAAGAGCGCCGCCGCCGATTCAAGTTCAAAAAACTTTTCGCATAAATGCACAAAAGCCAAAGAAGCGGCGCGCGTAGTCTGCGCTAAGTAGACATTCAGAATGTTTCTGTTGACTCGTCATTTATAATAAACCTGCGATTGTGCAAAACGTTTTTGAATCCAATTCAATTTACGTCGATAAATATTATAATATAAAGTACTAGCGCCAATTAATAGCCCCCAAACTTCTATTAGGCTGAAAGCAATATTGATCAAATACAATGTACATTATCAAATTCAATTTGTGGCGAGCCTTTCACAATTGCTTTTGGTATATATTGCGAGTGTGGTTAATTGATATTGACAATTGCGTGCGACCTTTTCATTGTGAATTGTAATAATTGTTTTTGAAAAACTATCTTGTAATACACATAATTGTATATTATATACCTAAAGTGGAAAATAATGAATTATACACTCACTGTTTTCGAGTTGTGGGATTAAAAAAATGCATAATTTTAGTAATATTTTAGTAAATAATTAATTTCTTTGTTTTTTTTTGCTTAAAATATTATTTTTTTAAGGTTCTTAAATGCTGATTATGAAAGATGCTTCGATTTTACATAAGAATCAACCCCAAATCAAGAGTCTTTAAGTTTATAATTAGCTTACAAACTATTAGACAGAAAAATTAGCCGAAAACAAACAATTTTACTCAAATAAAAGCATAATTTCAGTGATATTTACTTTCTGCAGCAAAATAATTCACATGTGACTTTAAAGAATAAAAATTGACACCCTTTGCCACCTCACCCCGATGATGAATAAGCCATTAACTTTAATTGTTATTTGCTTTCAGTTAGATACTAAGAAGTAGGTATAGTTGTCATCTGGTACATGAATATTTAATGCTCAACGCAACATCAAACGTAATACGTACAAATGCGGCGCGAAAATGTGCAAGCACAAGATAAGTAGATGGATATCTGTTATAAACACGTACACACTTAGACTCCCGCCCGCCGCCGCCGCCAGCACGCTCGAGTACTTGCAGCGCGCCCTCCACCATTCAGCAATCACTCTTCGTTTTGGCATGCCGCATGCCCTCTTTCGCTATTTCGCACGCACATACATTATGTACACACACTCGTCGCCAGTGGTGTGCTGCTGCTTGCTGTCTGTTATCCATCTAAACTGCTTGAAAGTTTTGTCAACAAACACACCATGTAAATCCACTCGGGCGCGAATCCGACCAATATTTCTACTGCATCAAAATTTCCCTACCATCCTGCCCTTCTTCAACGCGATGATAAACAAATACAAATTATTTACGATGAATTTTCATGCGTAAACTTTTTTCCTCGCGTTGGGAAAAATTCCTTTGGCGCTTCGAAATCATGTGAGAATTGCTCGTCGCTTGATTCTGACATTCCTCTTTGGTGCGTCACTGCAAACAGTTTTCGCGTAAAACAACGGAAGTCCTCATTTTCTTTGTCGTTCGACGCCGCCGCCGCGAGGCTCGAACCTTCCAACACGTTCCCAATGACATGTCTCTCACTATATATATATTTTCGAAATTTTTCCATCGCGCCCCCATGCAGGATGCTATAAGGGGCGGCCAATTTATAAAACATGACGTTATTTCCCCTTTTGTTATTCGAGGTGTCTTCGAGATCGCTTCATGCTCTCCGGCGTCAATCAATAGCGCCGCACACACAGCGAGCGAGCGAGGACGCTCAGAGTCTTACCGCCGAAAATTTACATTTAAATTATAGTGCCGGCGTGTGCGTGCGTGTTGGTGGCGATTGCCGCTGCCGCCGCCAACGACGACGACGACTACGCCTGGCTGTGCCTTGCTCACTCATTTCATTCCGGCGGCGATACTATGATACTTGCGAGCGTTCCAATACGCTTTGCGTTTGTTTATCCGTCGAGTGGCGGCAGTGGCGGCCGCCCCGGATGGAGAGAATCGAGTCGCGACGCGACGACTCCGAAATGAAACACACTTAATCAACGAAGCTTTTCTCAATCAAGAGATGTGTAGGTTTGATGAAGAATCTCGACCTCGGGGGGTAAATTACTCGGGAATTGCGTCGCTCGTTCGCTCTTTTCGCTACGCGTCCGTGCCCGCCGGCCCTCTCGACGCCTCCGCCCACATTGGGGCTTACTTTATTATTATTTTCCTTTGTCTGCGACAATCGGCGCGCGGCTTTATCTCTTTTATGGCTTATTATCGCATTTAATGATGATTTAATTCGCTCTGTTTCAGATTATTTACTCAATCAGTACTTGGTAGTAAAATACCGATATCAATATCGGTATACCGGTTTTTTTTTTTTAAATACCAAAATTTTTATTTAAAAAATACCGGTTTTTTTCTCATTCACTAATCAGTCCATCCTGCACCAGGACAACACAGTGGTTAAATTATAATGCACATTTATGCAGGGCGCGCGCGCACACAAAACGATTAAATTCAAACGCAATTTTCCAGTCGGAATAAAATTGAAGCAGCTGCAAAATACGAATCCCAGCAATCAGTCAATTATAATAGAGTTTTCCCATTAAAGAATTTCCGGTAAGAATACGAAGCGAGGCCCCGGCGCCCGACGCAGTGTCGGTAATTGGACTATTTGTAGAGCGGGCGTGGATTTAATTTTTTCTTATATGATAAAACGCGGCGCGCCGCCTTTCGTCTCTCTACATAAAGAGAAAACGGAAAAGCGTCAGGCGACGTCGATGGAGAGAAATGAAAGCCGGGCGGCGGGCGAGAGCGGAAAAAGAAAAGCGCGAGCGCGACACCGGCGCGCCAAAGAACGATTCCGTTTTCGGAGCAAACCGATGCAGGTCTAGTCGAGGCGAAAAAATCTCATTACAGTTTACACAACTTGATTATGTTCCCATTTATCGTAAATGCCCGATGTTCTCTTTTGCGACGCAAAATCACCTGCTGCAAATCCGACACGTCGAGGTAATTAAAAATAATTCTTTTGTGAAATCAATCGTGTGCGCCTCCTCCGCCGCCGCCAAAGTTCCCACTGCTCCACACTTTATTTTAACGACGAAAGTTTGAAGTCGCTCTTCTCTGTGTTTATCGACACTCGAAGAGAGTGTGTGCGCGCTGCGCGGCGAGAAAGTTGTTTATTCGAGTGATGTTTGTCGTGATGTGTATGCGCCCTTTCATCAGCTGCGCCTCCACAGCCCGAGCTGAGTATTAGTCGGATGAAATTCGATGCGCAAGTTTTATCCCTACCGTCCGTGCGGCGAAGACGACGCGCCCCAGCTTGAATAGTTCAAATGCCGATGCATTGGTAGTCAGCATAGTGGAAATATCTCTCAGACAACTTCACCTACATAATGCCGGGCGCCCTTTTCTCGCCGGAGACAAGCTAAAGGACGCATGCAAAATCTTGAGGACGCGTCGCAGCCGGTGTGAGCATTATCCGAGAATTGGTAAATTGCAAAATTCACACTCGCGTAAGCTTCTTTGAGAATTCAGCCGGGAACGTCATTAAAATTTCTTTTGAGCCGCCTGCAGCCGTTTGAAGCGTCGTTCTTGCAATTTGTTGCTTCGATAAATATTAAACCGACATTTATTACGTTCGTATTTCTATCAATCATTATTTAAATTTCATTTTTTGACCTTTTAAAGGCCACACAATCAAAATAACCATGAAAATTGGCAATTTTATAACGGAAAACCAAAGCCGTGACTAAAGTTCGTGGTTAAAGTGCCACTTAGCGCACTTGATACATAATATACCATTAAAAAGATATTTTCATATTTTTTTCATATAAATCGAGAGATTATGACCCAAAGTTCCCAATAAATGGCTCTGAATGCAAATATCTACGCAAACAAAGACGAAAAACAATATCCGCCCGAAAGAAGCTAATGCGCGTCGTGATCCCGACCGAAAAAGAAGCGCGCATGATGTATGGACGCACAGATATAATATGTTTATTATTTATAGTTGCCGGGGCCGCCGTGCGCGCGCCCTAAGTGACAGAGATATGTTATCTCAAGAATTTCCTCCGTCGTCGCCGCCACCCACTCGGTGTTGCGCAAAACCCCGACGAAATCTCTTCCGACCACCGCCGCGCAACATTCCATCCATTCTTCAGGCGCATAGCGCGTGTGGCAAAATAAAAAATCGCCCAGTGGCCCACCCAGCTCCATCTAACGCGCGCGCGCGTGTGTATTTACATCGGTCATGTCTCGCATCGTGCAAGCAGCAACAAACTGAAAACAAACACGCACCGTATATATTTCTATGCTTGTCAAATTGTTTTGTTGTCTCGCGGCGGCGGCACGTATACGTATGATGGAATTGATGCGGACTCGTGACGCGGCATACACTTTCGCGCTGCTTGTAAACAACGTGTCGATAAGTCGTTTACTCGTGAAATGCACCGAGCATTCTCTTTGATATCTGTCGATTCGTCTCGGCGTTACTCAAGCGCGCGCGAGACAATCCATTTATAATATTTCGCGCGCGGCGAGATGTCAACATGTATAAAACATTCTCTCGCCTGCGTAAAGAAAAGCATTAGAGTTCCGCATGCGAAAAAAAGATGACATATTGAGCGTCTCTCTGAATAAAATATTTAATTTTAATTTTTTTTTGCGCGCTGGTTGTGTATGAGTTGAACAAATATTTTGATAAGCAATTTCCGACGATATTTTTCGACGTAAAAGCCGCAGTTCGGATAACGACCGGAAACGGCGAGCCAGCGACGCATAAATGCGAAATTATTGCTTGCCATGCATGCAGGAAAGACGCCTTCAAGCGCCATCGCCATCGAAACAGTCGTTGTTCGGCTAAATGAAGTCCTTAAAGTCCAGCACCGCAGTAAACCAATAAACGCTGCAAGTACCTACCAAAACGAATCGTCCACATTTACTGTTCGAATAAAATTCGCTTATTTTTTCCTTTTTTCTTGGGGGTTTTTCTCCCACTGGCATAACGCGTGTTTTCTAGCGCTTCAGTTCATAACCGCCCCGAGTGAAATCGTCTTGTCAATGTTGACTAATTCAAACAACTCGCGAAGAAAAAAAATCATTAATCACATGCGCAAACAAACGAAATATATACCTACATATACAGAAAAAAAGATGCAAACCAAGTCTCCATGGGGCGAAAAAAAAGCCACCACCGCCACCCAACGAACGTCCACAGAATATGGAAGCGTGCGCACCTGCGAGCTTTCGCTGGGAATATCAAATATGTTTTGTATTTTGCAATGCAGATTCGTTTTTGGCGACGCTTCCCAACCACGCTTTGCATGCGCTTTTGCCTAACTGCGAAATTCCGAATTTCTCCGCCGCTGGTCTATGCCTTTTGCTTTTTTACTTCTTATCGTGCGCGCGGGCAGGCAAAAAATGCAGACCGAAGGAATAAAGAGAAGAAGAAAAAAAAAGCCGCGGCGAAGAACGAGCCGGCCTACCTAGTGCACGAGCGTTCCGAGAGCAGCGCGCTGCTCAAGTAAGCAAACAAAATTAGGCATCATCTGAATACGGAATTCGCTCGAATACGAATGCGATATACGGCGATGGCATAAGTAGCAATTTTAAGATATTTGAATGCTGCTGGCCGAGGTATGCATTGTGCATGCTACGGTTAATTTTTTCCTTTCCACCGCGGAATTTACAACGGAAAATTCGAAAAATATTATTTTCCTACGATTTTAAGATACAAAAAGTGCTACTTTAGACACGCAAGGCTAAAACCGTGACTAAAGTACTTTAATCACGTTTAGTCTTTAGTCACGCAAGCGTCATTCTTGCAATTAGTGACTAAAAATCAATCATTATATAAATTTCATTTTTGTTTAGCCACTTGATACTATAAAACACCAACGGTTTTGAGTTTTGCATAAAAAATATATTTTTATATATTTTTTCCGCAAAATCTCAAAATTATAATTAGTTAAAACAACACTCAGCAAGAGAATAACAAAAATTAAATATGTTTATACATTTCAACCTCATTTCAGAATAATCCACAAATCCGTTATTAAACTAGTTTTTCGACCAAACATTTTCGTTGAATACATAAAATTCGAAAATCTGCGCACAGAAAAGTCCAATTTCCATTTGCGGAAGTGCAATAAGCACCGTTTTTAGCACTTTACAATCCGGCTTTATAAATGTATATGTATATCGCTCCGCACAGTTGGATTTAACTTTTTCTGCACTCACAACAAAGCTCACGGTCGAGAGAATTACAGTTAGAACACAATATGTCCGATTTAGTAAATTTTACTTTATATTCCGCGACACAAATATCAAAAAATCACATTTTAGTATTTTTTGATTGTGATATATCTCAACTTCCAGACGTCGCCCGCGTCGCGATATGTTTGTTACGAATATAACGCCGAATGACAGTCCTACTTCACTATCTATCAATATAGAAAACTCTACGCGGACACACAAAAAAAAACACCAGCAGAAGCAAAACGCGCGTTATCTTTAAAAAACATCACAACTGAAATGTCAAGCGGCACGGCGGCTCCCAAATGTGCTCTCACGCGCTCTTGCTCTTTTCATCTTCAATCAGCCGCCGATCTCGGCGCGTCGCCATCTTGCCCGCCTTGGGTCGGGTTAGTTACGCTCTGCTTTGTTTGACATTTGACAAATGAGAACTTTTAGATGTGTCGAGCTATCGTTAATCATCATAAATAATAGAATCAGAATATGCGCGACACAAACATAATATTTTTATGACATGCGCTCGCCTTCCCTCCACAGTCTCTCGAAGGGTTTATTATTTAAAACGTGTCATTCATCTGCGAAATGCTTTACATTTGCATACATCAAAGGCGCTGCGTGGCGAAAAATTGATCAGGCGATTCGTCAATCAAATAATTTACATAAAATTTTATAAAAATGAAGAAAAAAAAGACGAAATATAGAGATTTTATTAAACTGGTTGTATAACCTGCGAATTATCACTACTATAGGAAAAATATGCTTATACTTGGTATAATTTTTCTTGCACGCTTCTTATTTCCGCTGTCACGTTAACAACTCCGAGGCGTTTCGCTATTATTTTAGCATTTCCGACGTCGTGAACAATTGAAAAGTTGCATTGCCAGGCGCGCGCGATACGTGTATTGACTACAAATTCAATTACTTTCGAGTGCGGCACCACGTCAAGACAAAAAAAAAATAAAATAAAAAGAGTAACTAATGAAAACTATGGAAGCCGGCGCGCTTGACGCCTTTGCGAAATTACTTTCATATAAATTGCAGCGAATATAATATTGCATAAAAGTTGTAAATACAAGGCGGCCGGCGGCGTTGAATGGCGAAAGGCGTGATGTGGACGCCATTGCCGCGGGGGTCGTATTGATATTGGCGAAAAAGAAAAGCGGACTGCTCCTGAAAGGACGTGCCGGAGCGGTTAGCACTCGGCGTGATGCGAAAGAAGCGCGAGAGGTATTCGAAAACTTTTCAATCGAGGATTGCTCCGGCAAATTGCTCCGATAATTGCCGGTTGTCGACGACCGGCGTGTAAATGGCGTTGAATATTCATGCTGCGTGGTGGTTTTTTTTCTTCTCTTCTTCGCGCTATACACGCGTGAACTTTATCGAAGCGCAAAAAGATGTAGTTTGTTGTTTTTTACTTCGCAACTCAGCTGGAACTAACACGCGATACGCCCAAGACAAGCGTCCGAAGAATTTCCGCGCGAATTAATTAAATAAAAGAATTTCCATAGCATAACTTTTAACTTTATGTTGGAATTTAATGAAAAATTTCGCCAAAATCAACTACTTTTCATTCACAAGCGGCAAAGTGGACTTTTCGTGTCCGAGTGTCGCAAAAATGCGTTTTTATATTGAAATTTTCATTCGCACGGCGCGAAACAATGCATTTACATCATTTCGGATATCAGGCGGGCACGTAGAGCATGATGTAATATACAAGTACAAAGGATAAAGGAACGTGTGCGCAACCAAAGTGGAATTCTTGGCCAAAAAGCGAAAAACTGCGGCCCGCCACGGCCGGCGCCGATAAAATATGCACGTTCGCAGAGATTGCCATGTGACAATGTCTGGCCCGGTCCCGAATTTTAAACGTATGCCAAGGCATTTTGCATAGCCATTCATATTACACCGAGTGTCCCCATAAAACCTCAAAAAAACAATTTTAAATAAAAATCACCCACAAAAAACCGAAAAAATTTAAATAAACACCGAAAAAATTATTTTTATACGCGGATATTTTTCCAAGTAAAAAAATATTCCCCGCACGACACTGTATAGCACACGGCGTGGACGACGTGACATATTCGTTTTTGAATATACTCGCGCCAACGTAACGTATGTACTGGCGCGCGTGCGGGAAATAAATGCCCTCCAGATTGTTTTCGTTCCATTTTATAATATCTGACCCTGCCATCTAGACTTTTGACTCTTCAAGCAGCAGCCGCACACATCTAGAGGAGCACAGTTTGGGTGGAGGCGCCGGGCGCGCATCAACCATTCCGCCGGCGTAGGTACGCGAACACGCAGCGCGCCCTAAAACAATAGCCGACCCTGTTTGCGTTAGGATTCACGCGACCGCGTAAAAGCAAAACCTTTTCAAAATCAACATGCCAGTCGTGACATTCATTGAGTGCGTGCACGACACACACACACGCTCACATACTGCATATTATTCACCGCTACGTCTCCTAGAGAGAGGCTAGGCATCAGGTGAATGATGGCGCATTCAGTATCTGCACGTGGGGCTCACTCTAGTTATGGCTGTAATAATCGACGATAATTGTCCGCCGTTAACTATTACGACTGCTGGAGGAACTTTATTCGAACGGGGAAAATGCATAATGCGCACGGGGTAAAAATAATATCAGAATGGAAGAAAAATTAAGTTAAAATGGAAATTTTAGGTCAATACCGGTATTTTTTAAATAAAAAAATATAAAAATAAATCAGATGTAAGGAAATGTTGAAAAATACCGGTATTTCGGTATACCGGTTTTTGAAAATAGGAAAAATACCGGTTTTAGAAAATAGAAAAATACCGGTATTTCGGTATACCGGTTTTTTTAAATAGCAAAAATACCGGTATACCGGTATACCCCCACACTTTAAATTCACATTATGACGACAAAAAAAATTTCCAGCGACAAAAATAAGTTAATCAAATGAAATAAAATTTTCCCTCGCTTGTAAAAAGGAGTGCATTCCTATATGAATCTTCGTCGTCATAAAATAATATAAAAGTCCCTCGGGTAGATCGAGTTATTCTTTGTCAGCCGCCACTGATTGTTTGCGAAATCACTTAGAGCTTGTTCCCCTCGTCATTAAACACCGCCCCACCTCCTCCAACGAAAATCACAGATGAGATATGACAAACACAAAAGCTCATTAGAACAAACGCCGCTGCAATTGAAGACGTAAGAGATGTGTGTGCGTGCGGACGATAATAAACACAGCGAGAAATTACTTTTCGGTAACAGACTGTGTGCGCGATTCGTGCCTCATGAGACGGCGCATGCATAATTCATATTTGAAATTGTTAATGCCAGCCTAAAGACAATGGCACTCGAACGACGCTGATTTTTAAAAATGTTTTTCTCGCGCCAACGGCGAGGGAATGTCGTGTCTCCGCGCCGAGCAGCAATGCTGGGGGAAGAGAGGAGAGAGCGCCCGCGACGAGACAATGGGTGTGAAAGAAATTCCTTTTTCTCCCATTTGCCGCACTCGCCCCGATCCGAATTTGACGCCTGGCTTTTGGATTATGTAAATGTCCCAGCATCGCGCGTTGGTTACTCGGCTCCGGCTCGTTTCGTCTCTCAAACATTTTTGCTAAATGACGCACGCCGCCGAGAATACTCTCGTCTTTCGGTCTCGGTAAATATTATCAGCGGGTAAACGATATCGGTTTTTCAATTTCGCCGAAAATATGCAGATTTTATCGACTCGACTTTTACACTTGTTTTCATTATTTTAATTGCAATTTGGCACCGCATTCAGCATGGGAGCAGCAGCGCGGTCGAGAGTTGAGCCGACTTCCTGCCTTTTGAATGTGATTAAATAAAATCTCATTACGGCGCGCATCTTGCTGTGATAAATTGCAACATTTTTGCAATTATTTGCTAATTTTCAAAATCTACAAACTGCATAGTAGTAGGCGCGCGTGTGGAAATTCTCGTAAAAATGCATATAATTATTTTTGCTCGTTTTTAGCCATGGGAGAGAGCTTTAAAAACGAATAAATTTCTGCGTGGCTTGCGCGAAAAAAAGCTCTAAGCTAGGAAATAACAATAGTCTCCTTCTGGTAATGTCGTAAAAAGCGAACGCGAATGCGAATTTTACCAGCCATAAAATTGAAATTATGGATTTGAAAAAATCATTATCGTGAAGCTCTCTCGTGCGGTGGCGGCGGCGGCGGCAGCCGGATTGGCTTTGCAATGGGCGTGTAACATTCGCATCTATCGTTTGGCCAAACGCATATAAAAATTCCTATTTGAATTTTGCATCGCAAAACTAGCACCAAAAGTTACATTTTCAACTTTTTCCACGGTTTTGAAACACTAAAAGTAGTATTTTAACCACGGATGGATAAAACCATGACTAAAGTACTTTAATCACGAGGTTGAACTTGCGCATGCGCAATTGTGTATAGGTAAATACAACAAAACTCTCAATAAAACTCCAAAACTCGTAAAAACAAAGAAAACAAAATCAATAAATTTAAATGTTTACCTGCAACATGAGCACCGCTAACGAAAATTGTCACAATGTAAGCGGATATCGCATAAAATCAGCAACACGACCCTTACATGCCCGAATACAATCGTATAATCAGCCGGAAAAGCCGAGCTGACGGACCCCATTGCGCATACACACGTCAAGGACACACACACACGCACACACAGGGAGCACATAAAAACGCCGAGGGATTGAAAACGCAGCGTGGGAGTATCAGCCGGCAGCCACCCTGATTGACATTGCTTAAGCGTCACCGACTTTTATAGATCTTTGCGTAAACAAGCCTAACACACACATACACACACACTACTAGAGTAGAAAACGTTTTACCGCCGCCAAGCCGATTGCCGCTAACAACCGTACGTGGGATTTACTAGACACTCGACAGTGCCGTCACTGCGAAAGAGGCGGCGAAGCAAAGACTGCAATAACAATGTTCACTTGCACACAAGGTGTGTGCGCGCGTGAAGAAGGTGAGCGACAAAACCTGCTGTGGAATTCATTTAATAATTTCGGCCGCTGATGAGAAAACTGCGATTGCGAATGATGAAAATAAAACCCGTGAAAATTGCGCAGTCAGCTGACCCAGAGCTTGGACTTTGTAATGGACAGTGGGAGCTTTTTCGGGAGATTTTTTTATGATTCGCTTTGTGCGATGCTAACTGCTTCGCTTCATATTCGCAAATCAAAACGCCAGAGCTTTTGTTATAATTTACTATTACTATCATTATTATTATTTCAACTGACCCAGAAAACAAAAACTAAAAAGTAAAAATTTAACCTCAAAATATTTCCCGACGAGAAAGCATTTTATTGGTCATGCATGTTGTGCAGGCGAAGAATCCGGGATGCCTTCATCAGAAATATATTACATTTTATTGTACGCGTGCGCGCATCTGCGCATTGTCGATTTATTCCGAATGCACATGTCAAATGCAAAAGCAGTCGACAATTTTGCACGCGTCACCGAAAGGCAACAAACACACACATACACCTATACACCTACACTTGCGCAATTTGAATATTACATATGCCCGCACACTATGCGCTTTGATCTTTCTATCATCGCCATCGCCATATACCTGTCGCCGCACTCGTCAGCGAATCTTTAACCTCGGCGCGCGCACGATATGGAAATGAAGCAGACGGGTGAAATTGACTTTGCTTTCGCATCGAAATATAGCGTTGGTGTATTTAAACTTAGGAGAAACATGATAATAGTGTATTAAGCATCAAGTGCGCTAAGTGACACTTTAACCACGATGCTAAACGTGAGCATTACGAGCAAAATTTATCGAAAATAAATTATTTTTCTATTTTCACCAGTTTTTCCATGGCTTTGAGTCACAAAAAGTGGTGCTTTAAGCACAGTCGGCCAACGCCGTGACTAAAGTACTTTAAAAACTCCCAAAAACACCATATTAGCCACTTGATACTTAATATACCAAAATATGAGAGTATAAACTCCACCTCGTGACTAAAACCCGTGACTAAAGTACTTAAGTCACAACCTAGGCTATCCGTCATTAAATTATCACATTTTATGCCTCAAAACCGTGAGAAAAGTGACATTTTAAAGCCGGAAGTAAAAAATTTCCAAAATTTATCACTACGATTATGATTATTGAAAATTAAAATCAATAAATCGATTTACGCGCTCAATTTTATTACACCGCCTGAAAATATAGCAATTGCGCGCTTGGGCCGAAATCAAATCGGCCACTAGGTAATTATGAGGGTTTAATTAGTTGCCGTTATAATCCAGTTACTAATTAATACACGCCGGGCAGAGGAGTGCGCACCACCACCACACCAGCAGGCCGAAAATTTGTTTTTGACGCGCGCGGCGCTTGATTTTCAATTCGCAATTCGCCGAATTACTATTAGCGCATATCATTCAATGTTTAATCAGTTTTGTAAACGCCACTGACATTATAACATCATTACTAGTTTCGCTAATTAATCACACAACATATCATCAACAATTCCGCATTGAAAAATATCCCCGCGCGTAAGTTTGTCGGCCGGCGAGCGAGTGAAAAACTTTTTACTGCCGCCGCATACATTATGAATGCCATAATCCGTATCCGCAAGCAACTACTTCAAAGTCCCTGCTTGACAGTGTAAGAAATATCATAAAAGATTTAAAACTGTTCATAACAATGTGTACACCGCAAGTTTGAGTGATGCACAAACTTGTTGGGGGAAGAAACTTGCAAAATTTGCATTTTTTTCTTGCAAACAAATTAACAACCAGCCGCGTAAAATCGCACAAAACGTTAACAACTTTATTATTAAAACTCTCTCTGCCGGTTATAATAGTCGAAATGAATGCTGGCGATGGTGATATTAATTAAAACGAAATAGATCACGACAAAGTTCGCGTGTGCAAAAGTATAAAATTTAAATTTCGGCCCCGTTTTTCACGTCGCCTCCTGCATTACACACAATGATGGCGCGTAACGAAATGCAAAAACTAGGTGCTGTAGCGCGTCGTCGTCGTCGTCGTGATTCCTCGCTGTCGCAATTCTTCCGCGCCGTCGGCGTTTGCGCACGCACACAATTAGAATTTGCCTGTCGTCGCTTATACTTCCCGTCTTCTGTTTCATTAACAACGACAGAATAGATAACAGCTCTTGTTGCCGCCGACGCCTGTTATAAATGCGCACGTGTAAGAGTACTCCAACTTAATGTTTCACATACGAATACAATATACATACAGTGTGTTCCTAGTACATAGAATTTAATCACGTCGAGCTGATATTTACTTGACTACTAATGCGAAATTGATATGCACGGAGCTCATAATTCGATAGAGCTAATGAAATTTGCATTAGCATAGAAAATCACGTCTTGTGCGACATGAAACGCCGGTTTTTCATGTTTTAATTAACAAATTACAGCCCTAGAGCGGTAAAACGTGGAAAAATGTACGATGTATGGATTTAGAAAAGAGGCGATATCCTTGAGGGTTTTTTACGGTTATTATATTTGAAGTGTTCCGCGCCGCCACAAGAATAAAACCACGTTATGCGAAATACGCGTAGTAAAACTAAACCATTGTTTCTTTATCTTTTTCAGGTGAGTGAGCATTTATTTTAAGCGACTCCGCCGTTCCGAGCCCGAAACATCGCACGATCGACTGGGAACGAAATCCACTTCGGCAGAGCATAATCTTTGAATAAAAAACGATCGAAAATACGCGACGCAGAAGAGAGAATGGCCCGGAGGGTAAAGTTAAATCACTTTTCTTACATAGTATCTCTCTATTCGATGCGAATATATCTATATACATTTTCTGCCAAGGTATGCGATTACGAAAATGCACAAAATGCCAAATCACGTTTTAATATCGCAAATATTTGATCCGCGTTTATCGACATTCCGCCCACGCCGGCGCGGAATTCTTCGGGCTATTGTGTCAAATAAATTAGTTATTTATTAGAGACGTCAATATGCGCATTTTTAAGCACTAAACAACAGCCATCGACAGCAGGAAAAAAAGCACGCGCGTTGATTATTCATCGATATTAATTTATAAAATGTTTGCAGGGCGATAATTGGCGCTGACTGAAGCGTTTTTATCCAACGCCGGCAAAAAACGGTTAAACAAATCGGCATTCGCAATCAAATCAAACAACTGCGAACTGCAAACTGCAAACTGCAATTTCGAATATATCGAATTTTCACCAGCGCATAGATTTTTTTCCGGCAAATGTCCGAATCCTAATTAATCATCCGTTTTGCGCGTTGGTGGCCATTGCCACTGCAGTACTTGCAAATCGTTGGAAATATACACTGAGGCGCTTTTTGTCCCAGCTCCCGAAATAAGTGGGCGCTCGAGAGTGTGTACATTATATGACACATCATCGCGTGGCGGCGGCCGAGAGAAAAAAATCAGTCGTTAATCATTATATGATGCTCCTCCACCACCGCAGTATCCGGTTGCATGGCTTGCAAGCTCGGGACGCAAGAAACATCGAGAGGCTTCCGCCATAAATTATATCGCCCTCAACAGCGCGCGGTGGAACAAAACATTCCCGCATCCAACACTATTAAAATTATAATTGCAATCGGCGGAAAAATAAATGCCGCCGCTGATATGTTAATTACGCGCGCGATAAATCGCGATAATTTCAAATCGCGCAACATGAACAAAACAACACGATTATAATGAATGCGTAGTAAATGTTGGCGGTTAATTAATTTATTAAAAATGCAGATTAACTCGGCCGGATTTTGATTTATATCAGCGAGTGAGTGCATTTAATGCAATTTTTGTTGCGTTGCGCTTGTTGTGCACTCGATACACCAGCCGCCTCCGGTGGCGCGCGGTCTGCGGCGCGAATAAATCAAATTACATTACGTTTTCCCATTAAGCAAACATAAGCAATGCATTTTAAATTATCACGCTGTGTTATCTATACCTTATATGCCAATGCCAACAAGAATCAGCTAATAATGACCAAGTTAACCTGAATTTCGCGCCAAACTTCGCATCCCTACTAAGATTATGAATGCGAAAGTCCTGATGTTTGTTACACTTTCACGCAAAAACTACTTAACCGATCATCATGAATATTTGTACACATATTCTTAGTGGTCCCCGAATGGTTATAGACTACTTTTTATTTAATAAAAAAAATTATTTTTTAAATAAAAGAAAGGAATTGTTTAGCCAATAATACCTCTGCATCTGGCTATTTGACTACTTTAACGCCATCTAGCATTCCAGCAATGAAGCTCAAACCTAAGTACTATAGTACCATCACACTGTATTATCACACTGTATTACCGACAGCTACGTCAACATCAAATCCAATTGACAACACTATGGAGACTGTACACTATACTTCCATAGACTATACTTTCAGCCATTTTAAACTTCCCGCCATTCTACTTCATTGCTACTTCTTCTGTGACTACGAAGCCGCGGGTTAAAGCTAGTCTATAATAAATTAACGATAAAACTTTCCACAAGTTTAATATATGACCCATTCGATTATTAAATATCCGCAGATATAAGTTTTAATTAAATACTTCATCAGTTCCATAGCAAAACTTTCGTTATTTCAAGACATTTCCATGCATCCAATATAAAACTTTGATTTTACTGCGGGGCA
Organism: Dalotia coriaria; assembly: GCF_025399875.1. Lineage (NCBI taxonomy): Eukaryota > Metazoa > Arthropoda > Insecta > Coleoptera > Staphylinidae > Dalotia > Dalotia coriaria. Next base: position 437,571 of record NW_027045451.1, read on the forward strand.
CATCGATTAAAATCAATTTTAATACGCATTAACAAATCATTTATCACATGCCCCACGCCTCGTGCACTATCTACTGCAGCGCCATTTACAAGATGAATATTAATAGTCCGACGTGTATAATAGCCTGGTACTTGCACGTATGAAAGTTATAAGTCCGATAGATCGATTCCGGGGGGCCCAGTGGAGATTCATCCCCGCAGATACCGCGCGCAGCGCTCCCAATCCGAACATATTTACGCTCCGAAATTTTAATCAGGAATTACGAGCTTTAGATAACGGACGCGTTAAGATAATGATTCGATTGGCGACGACCACTCGGCGCGAGTCTTGGCGCGCGCTATGGATTACCGGTCGATTAAATTAGACGCGGAATTCGGGCGGTGCGGTGGAGAACGTCGAGGGAATTATTAACACAATAATAAAATTGTTTTGGGACTTGGTTGGAGCAGCGTGGCTGATTTAATAAAGATTTCTGTGCGCTGGGCGAGCGCGGGCGCTTGCTATTCTTGAGTCGTCCATCAGACGATGTAATTATGCCGTTTTGGGTTCTGCGGGGTCGTCCGGCAGCGGCGCGCACATTCCGGGCTTCCTATGTCTTCTACGCTAAACTCCTAGTTGTAAGTTTAATAAAGTGACCAGTTCCGACCCGACAGGGGGAAATCCGCCGCCATGCCTTGAGGCGCACATAAATTATAACCGTTATTTATTATTCCGGAAAATCTCGCCGTCTCCTGACAGCGCAAGATTTGCTTAATGCGTCCCTATGAGATAACGAGCTAATAATATATGCATTGTTGGAATAAGCCAATCTTAATTCATCATAACCAGTGAATAAAGTATAGTATTTTCAGTTGTTATAAAATTTTGAACAATTTTGACCTTATTTTCAGATTATACTTAGATTTTATAAAATAAAGAAAGAAAATAACCTTTTTCTACTTCCACCTCGTGACTAAAATACTTTAGTCATAAGGTGAGAGTGGCTAAAGTGCCGTTTAGCACACTTGATACTAAATATGCTGATAAAATATCGAAATATTGCTGAAAGCGACATCTAGTGAAAGAGTAATAACATTTTCCGCAATATCCTACTTTATGAACTTGGGAATAATATTTTTTTGCAAACTTTTTCCAGCCTCTGGGGAATTATTTCGGCTCTCGTTAATATGAACCATTAATTCCGCAAAAGTAGATATAATGAGCGGCTTTTATTTGCACAAAGTGGAAAATGTTAAAAAGCTGATCAAAAGCCTCATTAGAGCGACTTTCGCGTGTGCGGTCGGTCGGTGTGGACAGTAGAACAGTGAAACGCCCGCGGAACGTGGGCTTCATCATGAATGCATAAAAAAATATTCCATACGTTTTCCATATTTAGCTTCGTCGTTTTTTTTTCCTGTTTTGCGTTGTGTTGTGTTGTGTACACACATCTCTTTGTTTCGTTTTGCAAGTGCATAAATGATGCCCGCTTTATATTTGCGTTCTCAAATTGCGGATATTGTAATAATTCCACACAACAACAAAAAAACTCTACGCGAGTGTAGAAAAGTGTACTTTACGAGATTTCGTCGCGGTGCGCGGCAAAACTATTCCACAGCCGCACACACTTGTCGTAAGGGTGTTTGGGGAATGAGCGCATTGTTGTTTACCATCGCATTGTGCAATTTGTACGTTTGCATTATGCGCCACATTTTTGCATTCAGCGAAAAAGATTGCACGGTCCTTTTGTGCGCCGGTCGAACGCCCTCTTGTCGTCGTTGTCGTCGTCGCGGTGGCGGTTTCACAGTACCACCCCCATTGTCGTCATTACCATTTCAAATTAGCCCGCCTCACCGCAACTATAGCACACTCCGGTGGTACTGTACTGGCGTGGCGGCGAAAAGGGAATAAACACCGACTGTGCAACGTCGGAAACTTTATTTCGTCGCGTATCACATTGTTAATTTGAGCGACAACAAAAGTTGGCATTTTTGTGCTTGTGCACCAACGGGCCCTCGTCACTTTTGACGCCAAATGAATGCTCGTAGCTGGCTGGCACGTTCGAGACGGATTTGAATGTCACGGGACATCAATGAGGCTTTGCCGCGAATGTTCACATCGGACAAGTTAATCCATGTTTACAACTGTTTACGCATGTTATATAGAAAGATGATATTGATTTTTGACTTACCAGGAAAAACTGTGATTTTGTCATCTCTTCTGTGGATGCATCTGAAAATAAAGACAATGTTAATATTAATTATGGTCTTGTATTGCACCGTAGGAATATCCACGCGCACAACCGTGGCTAAACCCGTCGATAAAGCACTTTAGGCACGACATTGGCCGACTGTGATTAAATTTCTACTTTTTTTTGTCTCAAAACCATGGAAAAAGTGAAGCTTTAAATGTGGAAGTAGAAAAAAGTACTAAATGTTCATAATTTTGTCCAGAAAAACAAAATTTGCCACTAATTAACCAACTTATTCATAAAATATCAACAAACCTCATTCCCCATATCCCTCAACATCGATTTGTGGCCTCCTGGTGTCCCGGACAGCATTCTGGAGCACCGGAAAAAATCTGTAAATAAATTTCATGATCAAAAAATTATATTTTTCATCAATAATTAAAAAATGTTAATATTTTTATAACCGTCTACCAAAATAAACATTTTTTACACATTTCAAGTATCAAGAAACAAGATATTTCCTATACCTATTTGAATTCAGATTCCAGCGTGTTTTAATCAACGAGATACACGTAAGTGACACCTGCTAAATTTCCACTCATTGAAATAACGCATCACAAGATCCAACCTAAACACACCCACCCACACACACGTCTGCACTAACCGAATATCGAATTCTGTCGCTAATGCAAGCCGGGGCTGCACTAAATAGCTGCAAATAGTAAACGACAAACAACCGACCAATGTGTTTACTCACACATATACCGGCGCAGCATCAAACACACCAAACCATCAAACCGTTTTACATTATGTTGTTACGAATCTGGCCCACGCCGTGTGCATGTTCCCTCCGCCACGGTGGTGTCCATCGTGTGTACACAACGTGTGGCGGTAGTAAATACAGTTATTGCCTTCGCATGGGCACCATATTATCCTCGGCTTTCGGACGATGCTGTTTTGCAAATACGTTTCGTTGTAATCGAATTACCGCGCTCGCGTAGTGCACTTTGATGTATTATCAAATATAATTCGTTTGCAGCAAGTGTTTCGCGCACGCACACCTTGTTCGAGTGGGTAACGTGATTAAATTCGGCGCGCACACTCGAGTGTCAATTATTCAGACTCGCGAAATTATTACCGCATATTTGTTATCAATTTGAATTTTTGCGTGTTTTATGAAATTTGCGGCGCGCAAACAAGCGTAAAGTCTCAACGACACAACACACTCGGAGGGCGGGGGCGCCCGAAACTTTCGTAAATATTAAATTAATTAAATTAGTAGCGAAGGATTCCTCTTCCACCAGCGCCTAGCACATACATTTTCAGCGCACGCAGCTATTAGACGCTCTCGGAATAAAATTGGGTCGGGCTAAAGTGATTAATAGTCGTTTACCTTTCCCACCGCGCCTTCTAATTAGGCAAACACAGCGCCGAGGATTTTTACTGTTTATTAATAGTATATTATATTTTATTCACGTGTGTGCGTGTATTATTTACATTCTAAGTATCAAGTACGCTAAGTGGCACTTTAATTTCAGTTATTTTTATATTAAAGTTCCACCCCGTGACTAAAGTCGGTGACTAAAGTACTTTAGTCACACCCATGATTAAAATACCACTTTTCGTGCCTTAAAACCGTAGAAAAAGAAGAAATAAAAAAGGAAACATTTAAAAAATCTATCCAACACATAGTAGAAACTATAAACTTGTTTGTTTCCGTTTAATATTTGATTTGCAATGTAATCAAAGCACTTGAAACACTAGAAATGGAACTGCGATGAACGCAAAGATTAAAATCCAATTTCAACAACTATTCCCCCAAGGCTGATATCGTGATAGATTTATATGATCTCGTGATTTTGCGCACTACCCCCAAATATAGTGTCGCGAATTGCTTGTTACACTCGCAGAGCGTCGTGATAATGGCCGCATGTAAAACTCAGGAGCATGGCGGGCATGTAATAAATTCGACTCATAATTCTATTCAATTCATGGAATTGTAGTTAGTCCACTATATCATATAAACTGCAGGCAGCGTGCGCGCAACCCTGCGGGGGCGAATATATGGGCCATCATTAAAAATAACTTACAGTCTAAAATATCTATGCTTCATTTAGTTTTAACGCCGCGCGCGCATTCCACAAAGTGCCGCAGTAAATTAATTTCTAGCGGTTTGCCACCCACTCCGCCCCAGGCTGGCTGGCTGGCGCGATGGGAACAAAGAATCCTAATTAATTCGCATAATATTAGATAAAAATTTTAATTTTCGACGCGCGCGCGTGCAATTTTTTAGAGTGGTTTTTATTTACGAATGCGCTTTTTCAATCTCGGCGCGCGCGCGGGCGCAGCGATGCAATTATGTGGGGCGAATTGTGTTTCGTTCGTTACGTCGTTACATCTCGCAGCCGGCTTTTCCTTCCTCTCATCGCTAATATCATCGCGCACTAAAACTTTTCGTTGCACTACAAGACTCCGACACACTCTCCGGCCACAAACCTAATACACAAGTGTAGTACTACACTGCTCCGCGCCTCGGATTCTTGGCGTTCTCGGCGAAATTTTTGCATGAGCTGTTTCGACGAAACTTAATGCGCATTTGATATCTGCACTAACTTCTACTCCAATAAACCAGATATATACTCATTCCGGTGCGCGCAGAAAACTCGAAAAACATTTTCTATATCTACTCTATAGATATATATATATATATACACTTATTCTTCGCCTAGAGGAAGTCGCTTGATCGCTTAAAGATAGCTCTCGCGCGGTTTTTCCTCGGTGCGCGCCGGCAAAGTGAGTAAGTATATACAATATACATCAAAGAATGTATCGTTGAGCATTGTTGTCACGCGCCCTCGTGTCTCTAAGGTGGCATCCATTCGCATCTCAAGCTTCCAATCAATAAATTTCACTTCGCACTAATACAACATTAGAAGAAGCATAAAAATCGCAAACGAGACAAAAATGTTAACAAGGGCACTATCAGGGTGTGAAATTAAAAAATACCAGTTAACCGAAAAACCGGTATTAAACTAAAATGCGCATCAGAAATCAAATTACAATTTTAAATCGAAAAATCTTCAAATTTTCTAATAATTTCTTCATTTTCTTGCAAAATTTGCACATTTTGGTGTTAATTTAACGTCAAAAAAGTGAAAATGGCTTACACTTATGCTCTCCATAAAGTTATACTCGTCCGGTCGACAAAAACCCCTAAATAGGATTAAATAGTTCAAAATTTGTTCACCAAAGCGCATTAAATTATTGATTCTCCCCTGAAACCACTGAAACAAACACGAATCCCACCGAAAACCAAGTGTATTATTCACTTGTGAATAACAATCCTTGACTTTCTTTGTCCCTGCGGCCTGAAATAGTTGGCATTGCGATAATAAACCCCGCTGGCGTAATGAACGCACAATGACAGCCCGAGACAGAAGCTCTTTCGGTATCAGTGCCAAACGTGGCCGCCGCACATCACACACTGGGGGTGATGGGTGATGCATGCGGCGAGCCCACACGCACGACATTAGTGCTCTCAAAGCGACGTCGGCGGCGGTGGCACCTTCACGACGCATTGAAAGCCTCGCGTCTGCCGTCACACGCCGCATACAATACCGACTGGAATTGACGATAATGTACATTATTTAGTCCTTTCGCAGAAAACAGAAAACTCCGCTCGGATAATAACTAAATGGTTTATACATTGTAGACAATGCAATATCAGATTTCGGTTTCTATTTGCGGCGCATGCTTTTTCCGAGTGTGTCGAAACACTTGAAACATCCGCATCGTGTTGTTCGATACCGAGTGGATGCGTCATTAAATAGTCATAGGGACAATGCGGCGCGGGCGAAATCAAGTGATTAAAAAATCAGCAATGAACAAGCGCGCGCGTATCACAATCGTGACCATCGACCGGAGTTGGGTATTTAATTAGTCATTTTGCAGTTTCGCAAAAATTGGCTAGCGTCCAGTGGATGACAATTACAGATAAACATTAACGACTTTGACGATAAACAAATTATGTTGCCGTTAAATGCACATTCGCATTTTATGTCCGCCATTACTTCCATTTTCCTCCTTTTTTTTTTCTTCCCCCGCACGCGTATTACAACTCTATTTACATATTAAAAATTAAATAGGTGCAAATGAAAAAGCAGAAGACGCGAGAAAAAAAAAACGAAATCAATTTCGTCTTGTTAGATCGTTACCATAAAAGAAAAACCAGCGATAAAACTGACCAAGAATCGCTTAGCAACCCTCGGGCATTTTTTACACCCCGTTATCTCTACGCATACCGAAAAGGGTTTTGTTTTATTCGCCTCGTAAATATAAATATAAAACATCGCGCGCAATGGAATGCCGGAAAGCGAGAGAAAGAGATGACGCATGCGCTGTAGCCAATTTTGGCGCACCCCTAATTGTTATGAATATTTGAAGGCGTCAATTTAAGTTTACGCCTTTTCTCGCGTGCATTTAGCTACCGGGAAATTATGCTATTAAAGTTACACATGTGTGCTGCGGGTGTGAAGCTTTTCCATCTTCTTGTTGACGTATAATATCTCTACCCCCACCACTAACACAACGTCTTGCCGAGAAGAAGCTGCAGAACACGTCAAGGTATAAAATAAAATAAAATACAATATGCCGAATTTATGTCCTCGTAAAACGCGACCTCACCCCGCACCCCTAACACCCACCCCGCTCACGCGCGCGAAAGAGATAAATACATATTTATAATAATTGTTTTCTCGACGGCGCAGCCTCGCAGAGATTACATTGTTTTGCGCCCCCGGGGTGCGGTCGCGACTTTAAAAAGCTTTCTTCAACCCTTCACGCTTCATACTCTTTTGTCCCATTGTACCACGCTAAGCAGTGAATGGCCGCCGGACTTGCCGACGACAGCCAACAACAATAATAATAATAAACACTTGCAGGACGAAAAATTGCGTCTTCAAATTCTATTTACAATACAATAGTATATTTACGCTTAGACACAACAATAATGCCCCGTGTGCACTGTGCCGCGAACCGGGGAGAGTGTACCTTTCTGGTTCCGTATTAAGACGAAAGTGGCGCGGCGCGCATCCGGAAGGAAGCGCCCGGGATGGAGGAGAGAAGAACAACGGCAAAACACACAAGAACTTTCGACCCTTCGCTCTAGATTAAATAGAGAATAATGGCCGAGGCACTTCTTATAAATATAAACGTCGTCGAGCGCCACAGTCTCATTCGCGCCCTTGGCGCGGCAATATGCACACAACTTTCGTTACCTGCAGTCATAAAACCCAAATTGCTACCTATTACACACAATTAACACCGGGGTAATGCCTGCTACACATGTTATTTCTTACGAATTCACCAGAAACTTATTTTTTCCACACGAAAAGTAAGGAAATTTAATCACAGGTCGTGGCTAAAGTACTTTAGTCACGGGTTGGAGTTTAGGCCTGCGTATTATTATGTGAAACTTTGAATTAAAGTGGAAATAGAAAAAAATAGCATAAGGATCACGTGGTTAAAGTGCCACTTAGCGCACTTGATGATTAATAGGGTATTTTCAAGCAGAGATATTTAATTTTATATTATAACTAAAGTTTAGTTAGGTAACTTGTGGTTTCACGCAAAATTTGCACATATTTAATGAAAAATTATTAGTTTTGATAATGAAATAAGTTTGAGCAACAAATTTGCATAATAGCACAATTCGCAAAAATGCCTTGCGCGTTGCACGCGAGCTGAAAATTTGGAATTTATCCCCAGATAATGTTGCGGAGTTCTTGTTGTCGCTTGCATTAGCCCCGGGAGCTGAAATTATTCAGGAAGTGTATTTGCACGCGACCCAAATTCTTTTCGGCTCTCTCAAACGTGCCATTCAAGACGCTGGCGCGCTGCGCGAATTTAATTAGGAAGGGATAAAAAGGAATGCGGCGCCGATCTGTTTTAAAGACGCGATGCTGCTGCGACAAAGCGACTAAATATTAAACACAACATTTTGTTTACAAGACAATGCAAATAATGCGTTAATTGTGTCGCTTTGCGCGCCGAATTATTCTATTTGCATTAAAAAGCGATGCGCGAATTTATGGAATGCGAAAAAAACAATTTTCCGAAATGTATGCATAACTGTTGGACGTTTATGGCCGTTACTTTTTCAGCGCCGCCGTAATCGTAAGCATTGACAATGTCGAATGCAAAAAGCGCCGAATTGCTTTTCGCCGCGGCGCGAGAATTCGATTTGTTTATGCGATGCAGAAAACTCTTTCGCGCATTACGAGTGAAAAAGCCATAAAACAGACCGACCAACCACCGCATAAAACACATACATATTTTCAATGTCTCTCCGAAAAATGTAATATTCCTGCCAGCCAGACTCAGAAACATCAGAAACATCCACCAGACGGACCATAAACCGATTGATTTGAAACGCAAACAGCACACGGCGTGCCTTTTCTGTTGACTTATTAAACTTTTCAGCAGTGATAAACATTTTATTTACACAATCCTGTTTAATTTCTAGTCTGAGTGTTGATCTAAGTAAATTATTCGCATTCGAAACTTCCCGAGTTATGTGTGTGTCCCACGTGAAAATTTCGCTGAGACTAGCTACTAGCAAATTCACTTACAACTGCATACGAAATAATTATTACTTTTGCCTAACTCCATAACATGTGTATAATTTAATGAGCAAGTTGCTAATAGTACAAGTTTCACCCAGCGCCGGGCTTTACTTATACGGAAGTTGTCTAACTCGCTTAGCCCCAGCCGAGCCGAGTTGGCGAGCAAAGAATGACGCGACTCGGGGGCCGAGCAAGGCAGTGCTTACATTTTAAACACTTTCAACTAGTTGAAAAACTCGCATTTGCAAGAAATCCACCTTACCACTGCGAAGTGTAATAGTTGCTATGCAGTATCTGCAGCCCACAGGAATATCTGCTACCAGCATCATCAACATCACGAGATTCTAAAGGCAAACATGTATATTAAAAACTAGGATCATTCAATTAAGTTGTATACTTACAATTTCAAACAGAAAACACAAAAAATGGCGGAATTTTGATGTCGATGTGCAGCGGCATGCGGTATTGGAGGTTACACAAACGCAATTTCACTATTTCTACGTTAAATCGCAATTGACTAACAATATCTATTCACTAACATGCGATTAACTATTATACCTTCGTATTTACACATACTCAACTTGTTCAAGCTTGTTTTTATTAATTTTTATTAGTTTTTAATGAGCAGAATCGTAGATGTGACGCACACGCTGAGTTGCAAAAATGGAAAAGACGCCAAGCGCACTGCTGCCAACCTTGAAAGTTGCAGCGCGTCAAATTAATTGCAGATTTCTATCATGTAGCGCCCTCTAGCGGTGACAAAATGAATTTAAAAAAATTCCTAATACAAATGAACTGATTCAATAAGTTGCAAGACAAAGTTTCTACATCCGTCATATTTGTTGCGAGATGGGGCGAGCTGTATTTGTTTTGGCAGCCGTATCCAATCCAGTTTTTGCGACTTAAACTGCTGCGGCAATGAAAAATGTCACTTGTGTAAACTCTCATCGTCATCCCGAATTCAATGTAATTGCAAACAATGTCCGGCGAAGAAAAGCTTTCCATTGTACTGGATTTATTTACCGCGTTGAAAAGCAGTGATTTATTTTGTTTAAAATATAAAATCAAAATATTAATGGTGATAATTTGGTTGTAATGAAATTTTAATTAATTTGAAAATGCAAACAGTGTGCAGCAGGGAAATTTAATCATTTTGATAGTTTTTGTGTGTTGGCAGCAGTGAGTGAATTGTATACAAAGGTCGAAAAGTTTCATAATAGTCGGAAGTGAACTGGAAAAACAAGTATAGTACACGACAAGAAAAAGGAAGCGCATGTTTTCCGCAAGACAAATACTCCACCCGACCGCCGCCCCCCATACAAAACGAATGTGTGCGCTGATGTACACGCGCGTCGATTTGTGTGTTATTTATTTTTCCACCCCCGCGGCGCGCACAAAATGCAACTAAACTTCGTTTGACAAATGGACTTATGAACAAACGCAATGAAGCGAACAAAAAGCCATAGTAGAGTGCAGCGGCACAGAGCGAAGCGCACCAGCTCACCAATACCGCCGCCGCCGCCGCCCCTGGAAAAGTCTTTCTTGTTTTATACGCTTTTAGTTTCCCTTCAAACACAACACCATCTACTGAATGTTCGCCGTCAAGAAATCGGCGTTGGTTTAATTGAATTTCACCAATTGGAGAATTTTAAGCGAAACCCTTCTTCGCTACAGCTTTTACTTAAATTACTGCGGAAGGCAAGAGTTCCACCAACTTGTGAACATGGCGGATGCAACTCCACACAATAAAAGTGTGCGCTGTAAATACAATTCGAAAACAATTGGGCGACAATTCGCGACTAATTGATTTCAACTTGTTCATGAGCTTATTCCACCAATAGTTTTAATCCCCGGTTTCACTCACGAATATCTAAAATAAAGAAGTTGTTTCCGTACGCGTCTGTAGTCACAGAAAAGTAACAATGAAGTAGAATGGCGGGAAGTTTAAAATGGCTGAAAGTATAGTCTATGGAAGTATAGTGTACAGTCTCCATAGTGTAGTCAATTGGATTTGATGTTGACGTAGCTGTCGGTAATACAGTGTGATAATACAGTGTGATGGTACTATAGTACTTAGGTTTGAGCTTCATTGCTGGAATGCTAGATGACGTTAAAGTAGTCAAATAGCCAGATGCAGAGGTATTATTGGCTAAACAATTTCTTTATTTTATTTAAACAATAATTTTTTATTATAATTAAAAAGTAGCCTATAACCATTCGGGGTCCACTAAGAATATGTGTACAAATTTTCATGATAATCGGTTAAGTAGTTTATGCGTGAAAGTGTAACAAACATCAGGACTTTCGCATTTATAATATTAGTAGGGATTATACCACGTTTTTATCCGCCGACAAAAACAACAATAATTTAATTATCCGAAAACGTTTCAATTAAGTAATATGGTTGCATTTTCATTAGGATTACGACGCGCGCAATTTACAATTGCAGCGAAATGACAGCGCGCCATTCGATTACATCGAATTATTGTTTTTGACAGTTTTAATGCCGGCCGATACGCATCTAACTGGGGCGGCGGTGTCGCGCATGTTATAATTTAATGCGCGCGCTGTCGCATCGGTAATAATTTATTAATTGCCACAATTTCCGCTCCACGCCGAACGTAAATTCTCGCTCAACGTTAAAATCTTTTAAAATTCTATTATTATCCACGTTAAATCCACCAAAACGGTGATTATTTACGTGATATACATGATCGAGGAGTGGAAAACACTGACAATTGACAGCTGTCAACTCTGGTGATAACATAAACTTTAATTCTTGACATAATTGTAGTTATTTATCATTAAATATCAAAATTTCTTTCTAAAAGTTGATTTTTTTTATTAATTTTGTTGTTTTTCACGTTAAATGCCGCAAAAACGCGATTATTTTATTTGTACGGTGCCCTGAATCAAGTCACTGGTACCGCTAGCTTCATACGGTACTTTGAACACGAGTCACTTCTACCGCTAGTCTTGTACGGTGCCCTGAATCGAGTCACTTCTACCACTACCTTCGTACGGTGCCTTGAACACGAGTCACTTCTACCGCTAGTCTTGTACGGTGCCCTGAATCGAGTTACTTCTACCGCTAGCCTTGTACGGTGCCCTGAATCAAGTCACTTCTACCGCTAACGAAGTACGGTGCCTTGAACACGAGTCACTTCCACCGCTAACGAAGTACGGTGCCCTGAATCGAGTCACTTTTACCGCTAGCCTTGTACGGTGCCCTGAATCAAGTCACTTCTACCGCTAGCCTCGTATCTATCAACTTGGAAACTCCTATAACCTATAATTTTATCAATCCAAGATCACAATCAGTTGTCAACTGTCAATTATCAACATTTTGCACTTTATTACCGATAATTCCAATCATAACCTCATTTCCATCATGTTTCAATCCATAGATAACAAGATTTATTATTCACAAGTGGATAATATAATGATAATACGTTGTATGGCAAACAGAGAAGCAATAATCGCTCACATCGTGTTATCCGTTCTAATTAATAGAAAATCTGCTCGTCGTAATGCTGGAGGCGCGCACAATGCGTTCACGGATGTAATAGGTTTACTGGGCTATGGCCTGATTTCGGGGGGCGGCTGGAAATAGCCAGTATCGCGGTTCGCGGTTAACTATTATCAATATGTGTGCTGCGAGGAGCGTAAGCCTTCCAAAGTGGCCTCAGTGCAATCTATAATGTAAGCTTTCATAAGCAGACGCATTATTCGCGACCGGAAGTAACCCTTTCATCCATACACACTCCAATTTCATTAGGGACATAATACAAGATAATTTAATTACTAGATATTTAATGTTTTAATTTTAATTAATTTTATTTTTTGATTTTTTCGAGGTTTTGTCGTCTTTTCCGGGCACTTCCGGGAAGTTATAAGTGGAGTTCACCTTGCTGGTTAAGCTACCTGCACGCCGTTTAATCAATTTCTGCTTAAGACTTTTTAATTGACAGATTACGCCGGATTCACATCACTTTTTGCACTTTTGCACACGAAAATAATTAATTTCGCAAAGCCCCGCAAGGCGGAAATCGATTATGCGATTGATGAAATTTAATTTAAGCGTTTAGTCGCGCGCTCGCGTTCGTGCTCCACTCTGGCTGATGAACAAATCGAAAAACTCGCATTCCGCCAAGGTCTCTTCCGGTTTTCCGCCGCCCCCGTCGTATAGATGTAGATATATACATTATAACAAATCAGTGCTGGCGTCGGAGTGCCGCCCGTTTCAAATTTTACTTTTTTGTCCCTCCCTCTGCTCGCCTGACGGTCTGGCACTGATTTAAACATTTTAATAAAGCTGTACCGCAAATTGTTTATAACGTCGTGTATATGCGACTCGATGCGCCCAGCTTACACGAGCAAATCGGTTAATTTAAAATAATAGCAATATGCAAATCGGCATCTCTCTCGCGGATGAAGCAGTCGTTCGCGTTTTTTTTTCTGCTTTCGCCTTTTGTGCGCTCGCCGGAATATGGAATAAATTTTCATACATTTTCTAAATTTTATTGCGTCATCCATAAACGAACATGGTGCATGGATAGTAAGAAAGTCGACATTGTAAAATGTGATTTTTAGTTTTCTTCGGGGCAAAGGAAAAGTTTTTTATGATTTTTTCGCGAAAATTTAGAGTTTTTCGTAAAATTTTTAAGTAAAAAGTTTTTATTTCGAAAATTACATAGTTTTTTGTAGTTTTATTAAAAATTTTGTTTTATAACAAACAAAATTGTTAGTTTAAAGCTTTTTTGTTTTGTTTTCAGTGAAAAAAAAGTTTTTTACATTTTTTCATTTTTTTTAGTTTTTAACCTATAACTTTGTAAATATTTATCAAATATTACTGGTGATTAGCGAAATATTTTTGCAATTAAATTCTCTTTCTAATGATATTTTTTTCAATTATGCATGTTTTTAAACAATTGAGTTACAACAGTTTTAAAATACAACAATTTTTTTTCCAATATTTTTTTATTTTTGTTATATTTTTATTAATATCTTAATAAATAACAATACAATATTATCTTTTAAAAGCGACACATTTTAACAATTAAATTCTCTTTCTAATGATATTTTACTCAATAATTTCTGATGAGGAACAACAAAGTTACAAGACATTAAACTTGAGGCTTTTTTAGCAAAAAATTTAAGATTAATGAATTTAAATACTTTCAGTCTAAAATCCACCAAAATCAACCTCTGCAACATTCCAAAATGAAATTTCCTAGCCACCCTTTGAGTTAAAAGCCACAATTAAATATTGATGTTGTGCTCGCAGATTGTTCACCCCTTGGTGCGTAAAACTTAAAACATAGTCCGGGTCCTCCCCCAGCTCGAGTTAGAAGTGTCATCAAAGCGCAGCCTTCAAGTTGCTTACCTTGCGCAAACACTCGAAAACAATTAGTCCGCCGGTGCGATATTTTTCCTGTTTCCTTTGTTCCTCTACCCGGCGAAAATTTATGTCCCGCGGCCAAAAATTGGACATTACCTTAAGCCGGCGTGGCGCCGCCGCCGCCGTTCATTAATTTTATGATGAACGCATTGTTTAAGTTAATTTACAACAAATCGTTGGCACGCGTAATTTATGATGCGCCGTATGGTGTAAGCCCTCAAAGCGTTCGGCAGAAAGTTTATCGGGCGAAGGATACCGCAATATTTCACCATTTAAGCTCGTTCGCAGTGTGTACCCACTTGCATAATACAACAACATAATGTAAAATTCAGAATGAACTTGTTATATTGTTTAGCAACTAATGAACTAAGTTCGTGTGCGGCGTGCGCGAGTTTGGAGCGCGCCGCCGTCCCACTCAGAAGACTTCATTCTGTAAATTACTGAAATGCACCGGATTAGTTGATAATTTTCGGCGGAGAAGGCGGAGGGTTCGAAGGTTGATTCATGAATTCCGACTTTCATATCTATCGAAGAATGCTTCCAACAATTTTGTTATCAAAGTAGAAGTTTATTTTAACTTTTGAAACTTTAAAGTTGAAATTCTTTGTTAAAATAAGAAGATTTTTATGTGAAATTTAAAAGTTTTGTAACTCAATTGTTTAAAAACATAAATAATTGAGTAATATATCAGTGGAAAGAGAATTTAATTACAAATAAGTTCAGCTTTTAAAAAATGAAATTCGAGTAATATGTACAAAGATATCGGTAAAAAAATAAAAAAAATCAAACTTAACAAAAAATATGAAGAAAAAATCAGCAAATTAAAAGTGTTGTAACTCAATTGTTTATAAACATAAATAATTAAGTTAAGTATCAGTTGAAAGAGAATTTAATTGCGAATAAAATGCACTTTTGAAAAATTATTTATCAGTAATAGATATAGAGCAACAATAAAAAAAGTAAAAACTTTTAATTTTCTCAAATAAAAAAACGCCTAAAAACAAAATTAAAACTGTTATAAAACAATAACTATAAGTCATAAAATATTAATTTTACTGATTTTAAATAACCATCACTATATACTATAACACTGCATTTAAACAAACATAAAAAACATTACCATCATTCCGTAATTCAAAGAAAACATAGAAAAAAATTGCTGCAACCTGTAAAAACGGAATAAATTTCGAATAAAACCATCTCGAACTCTTACACATCCGACAAAGGTGTGCATCGGCAACGCGGAGTTTTCGAACTTTACAAAATTGATAATGTATTCGCGATGCGATAAAGCAAACAGGGCTCGCTTCACGGCGCCGTTCGAGGCACGAAATTTATGTATTGTATGTTTGCGCGATGATGCTGATATATACAAGTGGATATTCTTGTTTCGGAAATATTGCATTTGCGAAAGTTGAAAGTTTATGTAACCCTCGAGATCCGCATCTATCGCAGACAATGTTGTCAATACACGCATCCATGTGAATACAACACGCAAGTAAATTTCCCCAAAATGCAAAAAAACAAAAAAATTATTTTGAATTTTTTTAGTTTTTTACTTATATCTTCTTAAATATTTATCAAATATTACTGGTGATTAGCAAAATATTTTTGCAATTAAATTCTCTTTCAAATGATACTTTATTCAATAATTTCTGATTAGAAACAACCAAGTTACAAGACATTAAACTTTTGGCTTTTTTAGCAAAAAAATTAAGATTTATGAATTTAAATACTATCTGTCTAAAATCCTCCAAAATCCACCTCTGCAACATTCCTAAATGAAATTTCTTCAAAAACACAAAAAACAAAAAAATTATTTTGAATTTTCTTCATAAAATTATTAATTTTCCCATGACAATTATGATAATATCATTGTGTAATTAACATATACATATACATTCAGGTTAAGGGATGGGCGCCGCCCTTAAGTTGGTGCTAAGTAAGTTGGAGTGGCTTTGGTGTTGCAGGAACTCGGAATCATACAGTTAAAATATATTGAATGCTTATTAAATTGTTCCCGTCTGGATATGAGCCCAAGTCGGGGCCTAGATAGCGCGCGAAGCGAAACTTCACTCATGGGAGTTGGGAGTTTTCGAAAGTATAACCGAAACCCCGAGGTGGCACTTCCTTATACACGACCACATGCGCCGAAAAGCAACATCCAGGACCTCCACGCATATACGTATACATATTTTGAACCGATTCGTTCTCTTATTGTCTCGTTTGTCTTCGCTTAACCTTTAAATATATAACCTTAATAAACTTGCGCCCTCTGTGTACCAGGGGAGTTGAAAAAATAAAATATTTGTTTTAAAATGGAAAAAATTTAATATTTTGATGTTTTTGGGAGTTTTTAGTTGAATACCGGTTTTTCGGTATAAAATACCGGTATACCGGTTTTAATACCGGTTTTTTACACCAAAAATGAAAATATTTAATTTTTTCTTGTTTTTGGTGTAAATTATGGATGTGAATTTTAAGGTCAATACCGGTACTTGAAAAAAATACCGGTATACCGGTTTTAAAACCGGTTTTTCACACCCCAAGACAAAAAATATGATTTTTTCTTGTTTCTGGTGTGAACATGCCCACGCTCATAATCCGAATCAGTTCCGGGTTCGCCTCATTCGAATTTGCACCCTAATAACTCCCCTCGGCGCGGTCGCGACCGCTTGCTGGGCGTTCGGTTTCCTCCGGCGCGGCGCACCGGAAGTGCCGGCCGAAACACGTAGCGTTTATATCTTCACGCTGCGCCGGCCTCGATGACACAGAATGCAAAAATGCGAAAACGCAAACGCCGCAAAACCAACACGTTGTTGTTCGTGACTTGTTTAAGACCTCGCCGGTAATAAAATGTACTAAAGGCCCTTCGAGACAAATAATATACAAACCCTGTTACTGTGTCTGTTGAGAGGGTGTGTGTGCGCACGCTGCAAATGGCGCATAAAGTCGTCGTCGTGTTGTTAAACTGGGTCTCGAAGCCATGACCGAAATTTTGCTTTTCTTCCTAATTGAGATTTATAGGTGGATATTGATCGGAAAGGTCCGCCGGGTAATAATAATAATGCCGCTCAGTTCCAGGAACCAACCAACATGAGGTTTTCTTCGAGAGGGCAGCTTTTGATTATTATGCTTTCGGCAAACAGAACAGAACAGAGAAAAAAACGGCGCCCGGCGCTTTTTATTGCCCAAGTTTTTTTTTCGTTTTCACTTTTTTTGTTTGCCCAGGTTAATGTCATCCCGGGAATTGTTAATACGCTGAGAAAAAGTGCAAATTAGCTATTTTCTTTTATGGTTATTTCGGCCCGAATAGAATTCTTAGTAAATTACAAGATTGATAGGAGATTGGCATCGGCCGATTACGAATTCATAAAGCACTTTGTTTTCTTTATGCGGTGTTTTTTTTTTCTATATTTTTTATTCGGGGCGAGTCGCACGCTAATTTAAATTTGCAACTTAATTAACCACGTTCTTTTTTATCCACGCATCAAGTTTTCTTTTTTTTTCTGCTTTAATTTTGTGGGTTTCGTGTCTCTGCGTGTCTTTCTTACATCGGCACGCAGAAGAGGCGCGTGTTCATGTTTATAAATGACTTTACATTTTCATGAAAAATCTCGACGTTTTTTTGTCCACCTTTTATCGTTGGCAGTGATGTTGTCGTAGATATATCAAAGGATTGCTTATATTAGACAAAAAATTCAATTACTAGACAAATTATGTTAAATTTGTTATAAGAATTGTGTAAATTTTACGTTTTATAAGTAATATTTACGATATAACAAAAAATTACGAAATTTTGCAAAATGTAAAAATTTGCTGAAATTCAAACTAGTTTTACTCGGTTGTTTGAAGTCATAAATCATTGAGAAAAGTATCATTTGAAAGAAAATTTAATTGAGAATCTATCACATTTTTCATATTTAAAATATAAATAATAGTTTAGTAATGGCAAAGAAAAGAGTGACACATTGCATTAGCAAAAAAAACATAAAATTTTGCTAAAATTGCAATATAAAAACTACTGTAACTTTTAAACTATAAGAGATAAAACATCGAATAAACGTTTTTTAGATAGATATTAACTAAATCTATAACATTGCATTTAAATAAATAAAAATTTGATTACCATTTTGTTGCAATTTACAAAAAACAACAAAAAATTGGTCTAATTTTTGTAATTCCGCGTTTTTTCATGTTTTAAATGTTTCTACAACGATAAAAATAAAAGTAAATTAAATTTAATATTAACAATAGTGTGAATCTTTTGTTGATACGCGTTTGCCGGTTGTTGATTTTTTTTTTATCTTTTGTTAACGGGCGAGAACGCGCGAGAGGTTGTCGAAACACTGGGCGAACAAAAGCAATTATAACTTTCACAATAACATAACTAATAACTAAGCTACCCCCTCAGAAACATTGTCAAATGTCGGTCGGCGGTGGCGGCGGTAGCGGCGCGCATCGCGCTTCCGGTTTTAAACCGAACCGAACGAAATGCGCGCGTATTTACTCTTTGTTTATATCCATTTGTTGGCAGAAAACTGGCGCGCACACAACCTCCCCTCAAAGTTACAGCCTGGCTGTAACCACTCTCGTGAAAACAAGTTTTAATGATTAATTATTTTCCGTTTTCGTTTTTATCGTTTATTTATGACACGCTGCCGCCGGTGTAATTATATCATTACATATACGCAAATATTTTCCCAAACATGTTTAATATAAATTGCCATTCACAACTCCATCAACAAAATTTTTAACTCCACCGGCGAAAAGACATGATTGTTACTTTAGTAGATTACTAGTATTGATTCGTCTGGAACACGCTGGAAATGTGTCCATGGTGTCACAGAACCTCGAAAATTTGCGCCAGCATTGAATTCTGTCTCGGATAGACACGTGTCATAAAGAAATTGTCTCTTACACGGCGTGTAATAGGATTACTGCGTTTTGTAGCGACATTCCGTAATCCAGTCACGACTTATTTACTCCCTACTCGTGAGTATAAGTAAATGTGCTCGGGAGTTGCTCGAATAAAACCCTCGCGCGAACCGTAATAATATTCTATTCATAACGGGCTAAAAAGTTATCTATACGGATAAGTACATGGACAACAAGCGTAACAATTTGTTATGGACGTAAAAAAGTTGAGTGCATTTAGGCACTAAAATATGAAATTAAGAATAGTAGTTTATCATAGAGAAAAATTAAAAAACGTAAATTGTAAATATTTTGAGGAAAAAATTCGTCAAGTTTAAACTGGTTTATCTCAGTTGTTTAAAATCATATATTATTAAGTAAAGTATCATTGGAAAGAGAATTTAATTATAAATAAAGTGTGTTTTGAAAATATTTAGTGAGAGTAATATTTTAGGTGTAGCAAGCAAAAGAGTAAAATGTTGCAATTGCACATACTGAAAATTTGCCTAAAACGCAAAATAAAAACTGCTGTAACTTATAAACTATAAAAGATAGAGAAACGAATGAACGTTTTTTAGATAGACATTTGTAAAATCTATAATATAGCTTTTAAAAAAATATAAATATTAATACCGTTCCTTGGCAATCTTTAAAAAACACACAAGAAAATAGTCAAAATTTTGATTTTTTCCACAAATTCTAATTTTTTTCAATTACTATAACAATGAAACTAAATTTTATAATACCAATAACGTAAATTAATGTTTATAAATATAAATATTATAATTATTTGCAAATGCATGAACAGAAGGCGTAAACAATTTGTTACAAGCGTCGAAAAGCCGAGTGCATTTAGACACTGAAATATGAAACGACTCAATAAGAAAAATACTTCATCATCGCAAAAAACTTTTTGTGTGTTTTTGGAAAAGGGAAGAAAAACGATTGTTCTAGTTCCACTTCCACTTCCACTCGGTGTTCTTTTCGCCGTAGCGCTCGTAGCGAAATCCCAATCGATTGATTCGTGATTCCAACTTTTTTCCTTTAATTAAGTCATGAGAAGACATAAATCTAGTTAACTGCTAGTATTGCGACGTGCCGAAACAACACCCACGCCGTGAATGGCTCCCGAGCAACATTTCACGCTGACGCGTCTCTAACGAATGCGCTCGCGAAATAAAATAATGTGGACATTTGTTCCGGCAAATTTTAATGATAGTTGAGAAGCTTGCAGGCTGTCAGCAATGAGTGTTACTTCACCGTGACACTCTTAAAAATAGTAAATTGCGACGAGTCAGTAAATTCATCAGCCGAGGGGAAATGGAAAATGTCATATTAGAATGAAAAGCATTTATATCGAAAGGCATTAAGTGCTATTGTGAATAGAAACAGGCAGAAATGTGGCAAAAAACAGATTGAAATTCACGGCATTAGACTGTCACTTAAGGTAATAGATGGAGCCAGCTTGATATGACGGCCATAACTTGACGTTTACAATAACTGCTCGTGTCCGTAGCGGCGCGGTGGTTGCCGTCAGTGGCGATGAGCACTCCGCAACATCGCCTGCCATCGGATTTGCAGCGTGCGCTCCAAGTGCTCCAAAAAGAGAAGAATCTAATGGATTCTTGTTTGATGTGACAGTTTGTATGTTTTCGAGCTGTGGAAGACAGCAAAAAGCGTCCGCCACACCAAAGACCACGTCGGTTGCTTTATCCCGTGTCTTGTTATAACACTTAATGCGATGAATTTCGGTTCCGTCGCTTACTCTTTTCGCCGCAGTCAGGATAATCTGTCACATATCAAAATTTCACGTCGAAGAGCGCGCACTTAGCACGTTGGAATATTCATAAATTACTTTCTAACCTTACAAAAACGCCTGGCACTGTGCATACACATTTATTTAATTGAAACTAGCGGCTTCGCTCGCGAATATCTAAAATAATGAAGTTGCTTCCGTACGCGTCTGTAGTCACAGAAGAAGTAACAATGAAGTAGAATGGCGGGAAGTTTAAAATGGCTGAAAGTATAGTCTATGGAAGTATAGTGTACAGTCTCCATAGTGTAGTCAATTGGATTTGATGTTGACGTAGCTGTCGGTAATACAGTGGATAATACAGTGTGATGGTACTATAGTACTTAGGTTTGAGCTTCATTGCTGGAATGCTAGATGGCGTTAAAGTAGTCAAATAGCCAGATGCAGAGGTATTATTGGCTAAACAATTTCTTTATTTTATTTGAAAAATAATTTTTTTATTAAATAAAAAGAAGCCTATAACCATTCGGGGACCACTAAGAATATGTGTACAAATTTTCATGATGATCCGTTAAGTAGTTTTTGCGTGAAAGTGTAACAAACATCAGGACTTTCGCATTTATAATATTAGTAGTAATTACGCGCAGGGAATGCCAAAAATAAGCTGGGCTACTCAAATGGCGTAGAAAATTACCGGCGCAGTGTAATCGCTTTAAATAACGTTGCACCTTTAACATAAGGTAGAAGCAATTCATCAAAAAGTAGCGAAGTGATTTCGCACCCTCGCAGGCAGAATCCGCGCGTCTTTAGAAAGTAATCCATCCAATTTTTCGACTGCTAATAACGAATGATTGATAGCCTATCACGATTATTGGATGGAATAATCCATCGCCAGGCTTTGGAAAACATCTATATTTAAAAAACTTAAACACCCTGTATATAGGGATCTTCTGGTGGTGCTCCTAAAGGAGCATTACATTACACATCTAATGCTCACTTTTTACGCCGCTGGCGGAGCGCATTCAGCGTGTTATTTTTCTTTGGTTCTCATCCTTATGTAAAGCCAACCAGGTTTGAAAAATAACGCTCGGTTAAAGACCAGCTGCGACCTCGAAGGTACTTCTTATGTGTTGGTTTATTTTTCTGCACTTATTTTCGACATCGTGGAGCATGTAAACACGTTGTATGGCGGTGTGTTTCTTATCGGCGTCGTAATTTTGCGCGCCTGTTTACAATCTGATGCAGGCGGCGGCAATGGCCGGCAATTAAAAAACTCCCCGAGTCGGGACTCTTTTAAATAATTACTTACAAGCCTCAGATATAAATCTACCTGCGCGCCGAAGACGGAGTCTAATCTTGAGAGGATAAAACGTTTTTAAGATTAACTTAAAAGCTTTAAGGGAGGAAATTAATTTAACCTATACCTTTTTTTCTGCTAGTTTTTTAAGGGGTTAATGATGCGTAGTGTAAATTTTAAATAAAATCAAATAAAACGTGTTGGGTAAAATTGACTTGTGAATTTTATTAGTGATAAAATGAAGAAAACGGAAATTTTGTAAAAATTTGTAAAAAATTGGATAACTTTAAACTGGTTTTACTCAGTTATTTAAAATTAAAAGTTATTGAGTAAAGTATCATTGGAAAGAGAATTTAATTGTGAATATGTTGTTTTTTGAAAATATTTGTTTAGAGTAATATTTTAGGTGTGGTGCAATAAAAAGTAAAATGATGCAATTGCACATTATGAAAATTCGTCAATAACCGCAACATAAAACTATTGTAACTTTTAAACTATAAGAGATAGAGAAATGAATAAACGTTTTTTAGATAGATATTACCAAAATCTATAACCTGTCCTTTAAAAAAATATAAATATTATTACAATTTGCGCTCAATTAACAAAAAACCTGAAAAAATTCGTCAATTTTTATATAAATTTACATTTTCTCCATTTTTAAACTTTTTTTTTCTACTAAAATAAAAACAAAAATTAACATTTTACAAAAACTAGTGTAAATCTGATGTTTATACTTCTCCATTACTTATTTTTCAAAAATTAATATTACGTAGTATTATTTATAACAAAATTTAAAGTGTTGATTACAATAGAATTATGAAACATGACGATATAAATAAAAATATCCCCGCTCGTAAAGTTTATTTAATTGTGAGCGTGGTAAATCATCCACGCGGAAAACAAACCGAAAAATCACGAGATAAATAAATATCAAAAGAACATGCTGCATTAATAGCTTCTTCCACCTCTGGTTTTCCAGCTCTCAAAACCGGAAAGCGGTTTAATAATTCCTCTCAACGTACGCGTATTAATTTCGCCTTGCATATGTGGTTATTTTTTCCTGCTGACCCCAGAGAAATATGTGAAGACCAGCCTGGTATGGAAAATTAAATTCTCCATCAGATGCACATGCGCTGTGCACGAGAATAACCCAAACACAAAGCACACGCAAAAAGACGAAAAAAAAAGACGAAAAAAGCAATTTTCTTGACTTGCATATTCATTCCCAATCTGTAGCTCTAATAGATATTGGTTTTGCTTTCTGCGAATCGAAAGTTTCTAACTGTGGTTATTTTAATCAACTTCCCAATCGAAGGATTCCCGAATAGAAGCGCCATGATGATCTATTAGAAGGCTGCGGCTGCGGCAGCGATTTATAAATGGCGAATCAATTCTTTGATTAATTCCACCGGTATATTAGAACACTTCTTGTGTTCACTTTAATAAATTAAGTTCGGTGTTGGCCGGAAGCCAAGGCAGAGTGCGGAGCTGGTCCATTCAAGCGGCACACTTTTTTCCGGGCGCACGCAATAACAAATTTCGTTGAGTTGCGACTTTATTTCAATTAGGGGCACTTGTAGGTGTCAGTTGTCATCTGTATCCCGAGGTTATTAACAATATGAACGCAAGTTAAGTTTTACGATCCGAGCAACAATATGTGAGTTAATGAAAGGTCCATATAGCGGAAGCAATTGCGAGGGGAATTAGTTACCAAAGAGGGTCCGCAAATGGACAAAACCCTTTATTATTTCGTGTAGCGTCCAGTTTACGTGTTTTCTATCTAAACGGCCGTGCAAACGCTTCAAATTAACAGATACTTGGATACTTTATTGGAGGGTTCAAGCACTTACAACTGGATGAGCTTTTAACAGCTTGCAATATTGTATTACGCGACTAGAAGTTGTTGAAATCAAGTTTATTACGAGATTTTTTTTCGAGTTCATTATTGTGGATGGGGAATGTGTGCATGCATGTGAGAAGTTGAAATGTTGAAATATATAGACACACGAACATCAATAAGTCCGGGTCGGGCAGACGTCGCCTGCGGCGCGAAGGTCTACCAACCTAATTCCTGCGACGGAGACAAATTGGAATTGAGAGCGTCCGGGCGCTGTTCTTGTGTCAACATTGTTGGGTAAATAAGGTCAAACGATTCTGACGTTCAATGAGTGTTAGGGTATTGAGTATTAGGTTAGTGCCACCTTTTGATTTTGACATAGATGTTAATTAAATACAAAAAATGGAAATTTTGATGAAAAAGAAAAATTTTACAAAAATTTGAAAAAGTTTAAACCGCTATAACTCGGTTGTTTAAAATCCAAAATTTATAGGTTAAGTATCATTAGAAAGAGAATTTAATAGTAAATATTTTGTATTTTGAAAATATCAGATGTGAGTAATAGTTTAGGTGTGGCAGAAAAATAGTAAAATTTTGCAATTGCATATATTACAATTTGTAAAAAATTGTAAAAAATCGGATAACTTTAAACTGGTTTTACTCAGTTGTTTAAAGTCATAAATTATTGAATAAAGTATTATTAGAAAGAGAATTTAATTGTAAATATGCTGTTTTTTGAAAATATTAGTTTAGAGTAATATTTTAGGTGTGGTGCAATAAAAAGTAAAATGATACAACTGCATATACTGAAATTTCGTCAAAAACTGCAACATAAAACTACTGTAACTTTTAAACCATAAGAAATAGAGCAGCGAAAAAACATTTTTTAGATACATATTAACAAAATCTATAACACAACTTTCAAAAAATATGAATAATATCATCATTTTGTTGCAATTAACAAAAAACTAAAAAATTTTTAGCAAAAAAACACAAATTTTTTTTACACCAAACTGACGTAACTTCCGCTATCCCCATGATAGTTCCACTACCATAACCTACAAATCTTACAAACAATGTTTTTTATAATAGAAAATACAATTACATAACCTAGAATTTCAATTGCAATCAAGTTAAACTCGATTCCGCATTACCATTAGCATAATAACAATCGCATACGATTTAGTTCAGTGAGCGTGTGCGAGTTAGAGGAATGCCTGAAACAGACGCGCACCTGTTCATAATGGTCTATCACTAACCTGACATTCCAGCGCTTTCCACGCTTACGCTCACCACCGCCATGGCCTATAGCAACGACCAATTAGAATAGCAAACTGAATCGCACAAGGGAAGTCGTTATAGTAATAATAATTACGTTGCAATCCAATTCGGAAACTTTGCTGCGCTTAAAGCAACTACTACACCAGTCTCTGGTGCAATATGGAGGCCAATGGCTATGTTTATAATTAAATCTACGAATCGAATCATGACATGGGACATAGGTGCTTGCTTACTGACTGCGAATTCAAATTGCTCGATTCTCCCGCAATAAAATCCCTTTATACTTATATGAAAAGACATTATAAATTCCCTTTTATCCACTGAATGCTTATATACGTCCCTGGGGGAGATTGGTCCGGGAAATTCCCGGCGAGTGCTCTCGAATATCCAAACGATCACACAATTTTTTTTTCGCCGAGGATTTTGTCCCCTTGATAGTCTTTCGGGGAGTTTGGTTAACATGCCGGCCAGGTCCAGGTCGGATTTACTTTTCGAAATTAATTTCGGAAACTAGTGATTTCTGAAGAATGCGGAATGGATTTTTGGCTCCCACTTTTAGAGTTGGGAGCTCAAATTACGCGAAGTGCTGCAGACAGACTCATAAACCGCTAAACCGAATGTCGCCAATCTGCTTCCTTGTGTTGCTCCCATTCGTCTGGCTTTAGCACAAACAGAACAAATGATCTGAGATGAAAAGACAAAGTTTTTCGATTGCCCACTTAACCATTGTTGCGTTTTATTGATATTGAAATTTTATCGATTTAATTTTCTTCTTGGAATTTATTTTTATTGCTTTTTTTGACTTCATATGTAACTTGGATTTTAAT
Source organism: Dalotia coriaria (assembly GCF_025399875.1). NCBI lineage: Eukaryota > Metazoa > Arthropoda > Insecta > Coleoptera > Staphylinidae > Dalotia > Dalotia coriaria. Next base: position 463,674 of record NW_027045451.1, read on the forward strand.
TAAAGCTTAAACTCTTTCTGGTTGCAGGCGTTTTTGGTTTGAAAAATATGCACATCAAAAATTTGCCAAAAACTGCAACATAAAACTACTGTAACTTTTAAACCATAAGAGATAGAGCAGGGAATAAACAGTTTTTAGATACATTTTAACAAAATCTATTACACAACTTTCAAAAAAATAGAAATATTATTACCATTTTGTTGTAATTCACAAAAAATTGAAATTTTCTAAGAAAATAAAAAATTTTACAAAAATTTGCAAAAATTCCAAAACTTTATACCGGTTTATCTCGGATATTTAAAAACAGAAATTAATAAGTAAAGTATCATTAAAAAGAGAATTTAAATGTGAATATTTTTTATTTTGAAAATATTAGATGTGAGTAATAATTTAGGTGTGTCAAGGAAAATAGTGAAATGTTGCAATTGCATATACTGAAAATTTGCCAAAAACTGCAACATAAAACTATTGTAACTTTTAAACCATATAAGATAGAGCAACGCATGAACGTTTTTTAGATACATATTAACAAAATTTATAACACCGCTTTCAAAAAAATATTAAAAATACCACCATTTTGTTGCTATTTACAAAAAACTAAAAAAATTTAGCAAAAAACACAAATTTTTGCATTTTACGCAAAACTAACGTCACTTCCCCTATTTCTCATGATAGTTCTCCTAACATAACCCACAAATCTTACAATCTTTTCCGATTGTCCACTTAACCATTGTTGCGTTTTATTGATATTGAAATTTTATCGATTTAATTTTCTTCCTTGAAATTTATTTTTATTGCTTTTTTTGACATCATATGTAACTTGGGTTTTAATTAAAGCTTAAACTCTTTCTGGTTGCAGGCGTTTCCGGTTTGAAAGACATGCACATTACAAATTTGCCAAAAACTGCAACATAAAACTACTGTAACTTTTAAACCATAAGAGATAGAGCAGGGAATAAACATTTTTTAGATACATTTTAACAAAATCTATTACACAACTTTCAAAAAAATAGAAATATTATTACCATTTTGTTGTAATTCACAAAAAATTGAAATTTTCTAAGAAAATAAAAAATTTTACAAAAATTTGCAAAAATTCCAAAACTTTATACCGGTTTATCTCGGATATTTAAAAACAGAAATTAATAAGTAAAGTATCATTAAAAAGAGAATTTAAATGTGAATATTTTTTATTTTGAAAATATTAGATGTGAGTAATAATTTAGGTGTGTCAAGGAAAATAGTGAAATGTTGCAATTGCATATACTGAAAATTTGCCAAAAACTGCAACATAAAACTATTGTAACTTTTAAACCATATAAGATAGAGCAACGCATGAACGTTTTTTAGATACATATTAACAAAATTTATAACACCGCTTTCAAAAAAATATTAAAAATACCACCATTTTGTTGCTATTTACAAAAAACTAAAAAAATTTAGCAAAAAACACAAATTTTTGCATTTTACGCAAAACTAACGTCACTTCCCCTATTTCTCATGATAGTTCTCCTAACATAACCCACAAATCTTACAATCTTTTCCGATTGTCCACTTAACCATTGTTGCGTTTTATTGATATTGAAATTTTATCGATTTAATTTTCTTCCTTGAAATTTATTTTTATTGCTTTTTTTGACATCATATGTAACTTGGGTTTTAATTAAAGCTTAAACTCTTTCTGGTTGCAGGCGTTTCCGGTTTGAAAGACATGCACATCAAAGTACCGGAAGCAGTGCGCGTCGGCGACACGGTGACGCTCGCCTGCGATTACGACCTGGAGCAGGTGGCGCTCTACACAATCAAATGGTATCATCATGGTGTGGAATTCTACAGATACGTGCCAAAGGAGTCACCTCCGTCATTGGTCTTCAATCTACCAAGCATCGAAGTTGATGTAAGTAAATAAAACATGCGGAAGTATAATGACGCCATTCTAGGTTAGTGCTGGTGCATGTAAAGTTGCCTACGTTACGAAAACCAAACCAAACCAAAGCGCATGTTATTGCAATTGGTCTAGTGCCAAGCAATCACTGTATTTCCTTCGGTATTAAACCGATTTGTGAAATTAGAAAAATCCCACAACATGACATTGCAATGCCTGTATAAATCATAATTTAATTTCGGACTCACCATAATGCAATTATGCAATATCCAACTGCAGGGTGATTGAGTATTCGTATTTTCCGCATTCCGTATTCTGTCTAGCCGCTCGCAACTCAATTGAATCACACTGGTTGTTCCCGCAAAAGAAAACTTTGGTTTCATCCGAGTGGGAAACGTCCACGGTCCACAAATAATCCACAGCATACAAGTTAGTTCACATCACACATAAATCTCACTTGATCTTACACGGCGATTTCTTACTCGGCGTTATTTGTTGCGTTCGCATATAGAGACATTGTACGAGTGCGCCGCCAGCGCATAACAACGCTTTATCGACGAGGCTTATCAGTCACTCAGCCGCGCCATTGTCGTAAACAAACAATATTGTTCCGCACGTACGTGCGCTGGCACAAGGCCCTCATGCTGGGGGAAACAATTTGTTTGCGGATGATAATCGTGATACCGCAGCGAGTCGTATGATGAGTTTAATTCGACACAACTTTCTCTGATCGTGCACGGCACGTACGAGGAAGGGAGATTGCAGTGTAGGTGTAGGTGTATGGGTAGAGATATCGTAATAAATTATTGGCGTGAGGTGGAAATCAGTTTGTGGTTGGTGCATTTCCATTTGGTACACCGATGTGGGCTCACTGCTGATGTTCTCAACCACATCAGACACGTCTATCAATATTAGTTTATACTGGAATATGGAGATGATACGAAAACTAATTGAATTGTCATGGATGACACAAGGTTACATTCAGGGGGATATCTCTTCATTGTTGCTTTAAATCTTTTTCTTTTTTTAGTTATCTTCTTCTTTTGTTGGTGGTTTCTTTGGGTTTTTCACGTTTTTTGCTTGTTTTTTCTTCTTTTTTCTGTTTTCTTCATCTCCTCATCGTCTTCTTTTTCAAGGACAATTTCTCTTTTGTTCCTTTTGTTTTTTTCGACTTTCCCCGGTCTTTTCTTCGTCTTGTCCTCATCCTTTCCTATGTATCACCTCTATTTAGTATCTTCCTTTGATCCAATTTTCTGCAACACCCTGTATATTCCTTTTTCTCAGTCCCTCTTCTCCCTTATCGCCTTGTCCGTACTCCCACTTATTTTTTTCCTTCTCCTCTTCTTTTTACCCTATTTTCCTTTCATTTTTCCTTCTCCTTAACCCTTTTTCCAAATCTTCTCTTCCCCACTTTCTCCAATCTTCACCATTTTCCATTTTATCTTCTTCCCTACTTCCCCAAACCCCCAAAACCTTAATTTTTCTCATTTTAGAAAAAAAACTACAACAGTTTCATTCAAATCCTTCAATACACCAACTGCTAGTAACCATCTGTATCAGTTGAACAGAGGTTCAATTGGATTATGGACTATATTCATTTGGTAATTCAGTCGAGGGCGAACAATAGCCGCATGCAGACAATGAATACACCCTCGGTCCTATCCTGGCCACTCTACCGCTCCGTTTTTGGCGCTTCACTTCCTTTCTTCTCCCAACTCTCCACACTTCCTGCGCTCGTGATTTTCAAACGGCGCGTTTTAATTCCTGCGCCCGGCTATTGTTTCGCGCCTGGCAAATTATTTTACGCCCGTGTTTACTTTTCGCCTTAATTCACAAATTCTATATGACGACATAATACACCAGCTCCGGATGATTATTATCATCATGCTACACATGTACCGACTGAAATTATACGAATGAATCCCTACTAATATTATAAATGCGAAAGTCCTGATGTTTGTTACACTTTCACACAATAACTACTTAACCGATCATCATGAAAATTTGTACACATATTCTTAGTGGTGCCCGAATGGTTATAGGCTACTTTTTATTTAATAAAAAAAATTATTTTTTAAATAAAATAAAGAAATTGTTTAGCCAATAATACCTCTGCATCTGGCTATTTGACTACTTTAACGCCATCTAGCATTCTAGCAATGAAGCTCAAACCTAAGTACTATAGTACCATCACACTGTATTATCACACTGTATTACCGACAGCTACGTCAACATCAAATCCAATTGACTACACTATGGAGACTGTACACTATACTTCCATAGACTATACTTTCAGCCATTTTAAACTTCCCGCCATTCTACTTCAATGTTACTTCTTCTGTGACTACAAACGCGTACGGAAGCAACTTCATTATTTTAGATATTCGCGAGCGAAGCCGCGAGTTAAAGCTAGTTAATCATAATTTATAGTTTTATTGTAGTGTAAGTAAAATAAAATAAAAGAAAAAAAGAGGAATAAGATGAAGCTATAGGGGAAAAGTTGAATGACTGCCGGAAAAGTTTGCACAATTTTTATTCCCCAAACGACGTGTAACCTAATACAAGTAATCTAGTCCCGAAGGTGAGGTACAACACGCCGATGTGTGGGTGGGCACACATCGTCCTCTGCGCGCCTACTTCAACCCCAATAAATCACTCCGATACCACGCGAAGTGTTCACACTAAGCCAACATTAACATCTTGCACTCGTGGGAATTACGCACACGCCGCGCCGAGAATTCTTTTACCGCAACACATCACATCTCATATCGCGCACGTTTATTTATGTCTTAACGCTCTTATTTCTTCTTTCCTACCGACACTACACTCGCCTAGTGGGCAAACAAAGAAACAACTTTCAACTTTGTGTCGTAAATCCCCGCACAATTGTCGTGAATGATCAAGCATTTTCTAAATAACTTGAACTCAATTTCGCTGTTTTAGAGGCTAGTGTATACATGTCACACGCGTGTGTAGTAAACCGAGCGGGACGCAAAAAGGAACATTAATCTTTATGTTCGGGATTGCTTATTTTGAAGAAATCACGAAAACCTCTACAAACCGTCTCGAATTACGCACACCGCTACACAACACAGCGTCGCACTTAACACAAACGGCAAAAAATCCACCGTCGGCGAAAAAACTTCGAGCAATAAATTTTGATTTTTTACGGCGTTTTTCCTGTCTTTACAATTCACATACGAAGTTTTCGTTAAATACCGGTATTTGGGTATTAAAACCGGTTTTTGGTAAAAATATACCGGTATACCGGTATTTATAAAATTAATTAATTACGAATTTGAAATGTTTAAGTCATTCGTTTTTATATTAAAAAATACCGGTATTTTGGTATAAATACCGGTTTTGAATAAAAATATACCGGTATACCGGTATTTATAAAAATAAGTAATTACGAATATTTTGTTTTTAAGTCATTTATTTTTTGATTTAAATAAATACCGGTATTTTGGTATAAATACCGGTTTTTAATAAAAATACCGGTATTTCAGAAATTTGTAATTTATAGTGTAGCATAGCTTAGATTTATGCAACCAAATATACTTTGTACAAATAAGCTTCGCCATCAAATATCGAATATGAGGATTATTCGTGTCACTTGTGAATAATACGCGTCTGAAGGTTTGCAAGCGCTGCAAACATTTCGCTTTATTTATTATGCACATCAGAATGTTTATGAGAACAATACATTGCGACGGCGCGCGAACGAATTGCGAGGCACGTAGTACGCGCGCGCCGTAGAATGGTAATTTCCATTTCAATTAGGCGCCTCCACCAAGGACGATGGCTTTGAGTCGCCGGCGACGTAAAATCCAATTCGCCGCTGCACAGAGGTGCAAAGCTGCTGCAGGCTGGAGCAAGACGAATACGACGCTGTCACTTGCATCACTTGCGTTATTCTGATACCATGTTGCTGATGAACGCATTAATTTCCTCTTTTTTTTTTCTTTCGTTTTTTCGAGAAATATAAGAGAAAAATTGCTAAAAATTTATTCGTTGCTAACAATACGAGGCACTAAAAAATAATGAAGCAATTGGGCGTGTGTAATAGCAAAGAATATAACAATATAAATAAATATGAACCTGTCATCGCTGGCGAGTCGCAATAAACGCTCGAATTGCTGATTTTTGCACATTGCCAAAGACACAAAATCAATAGAACAACCCTCGATGTTATATCTTGCGCATACCGCATTTTCATCGGGTATATTACATGCGAAATGTCGTAACACATGTTCAACGAAATATAATTAAATAATAAATCATTTCAGCGTGTATATAGTATAGTATTTAACATTTATATAACATTAAATATTAAGTGCGTTAAATGTCACTTTAATAACGATTTTCTACTTTTACTTTTCCAAAATTTCAAAACACAAAAATTGTACTTTATACACGGCTGTGACTAAAGTACTTTAATCACGGATTTTAGTCACGGGGCAAAAAAACAAAAAAAAATTAAAATGAATATTTCTGTAACATTTGAATACCTATTGATAGTATTCAATATCCAAACGTTATCAGTTTAGTAGATATTCCTGTGTATGCGTTCTTTCATTGTTTTCGATGACACAATTGTGCCGCGTCTCAACACGCGACATCGCATTGTATCAGCGAACTGTCGTCCTTCTCGCTGTCGCCCGTCGACGTCCTCCAGCACCCACTCATCATTCATACTGTCCTCGGCTGATCAACACTCGAAACAATCCGGCAATTGGACGTCGAGTTGGGATGTCGCCGTCATCAGGCAAATCAATGATCACTTCAACTGTCGGCTGCCTGATCAAATAGACAAACGCGCACGCATACACTCACGCCATGTGTACATGTCCAAACAATGTCATTCACACACCATTCATCGGCGAAGTGAAGACCGAAGACAAAGACAAACATGAGATTCGTCGAGAGGGATTCAAAGTCGGATTGTTCTGAGATCCTCTCCGGTGTCACACTTGTGTTGTAGTGTGAAATACCGGTATTAATATCAATATACCGGTATTTTTACTTGAATATTGATTTATTTCATCAAAACATATTTTTCAATCAAAATTATGCTTAATTAATTCATTTTTTGAATACCGGTATTACCAAAATACCGGTATTAAAACCGGTAATACCGGTATTTTTCCAAATTTCAATATTTTTCACTAAAAATCAATTTTTTAATGAAAATGATTTCTAATCAATTAATTTAAAAAATACTTATATAACTGGTATTGAACAAAAACTTCTCTCCCGTAAGATTTTCACGATTAAAAATACAATTAAGGTTTCAACTGTGTAGCAAAGGTGCGCTCGCTACGCCCTGCGTAAACAATTTCTTATTCCAAACGCGACTTCTTATCCAATCGAGTAGTGTGTCTTTTAAGTTGAGGCCGTGGCTCCGCATGGCAATGATCGAACTACTTACTTTGCGAAAACTTGTAAGGTACGCTTCGAGAGTGCCGAGAGTTTTTCCGACTTTTCTTCTAATGTCGCCGATAGACGCGTAAAGAAGTCCCGCAAATAACTGCGCGCCCCGACGTGTGCGGAAAACCCGGAAAACTTGAGACTTCGCCGTATTTTTCACCACACTCTTTTATAAAATCAGTATTAGTATTATTTTCGCATTTATTGATTTCACTCTTCTGCTAAAAATAAAACTAGAAAAATCGCTACTAATATTATAAATTCGAAAGTCCTGATGTTTGTTACACTTTCACGCAAAAACTACTTAACCGATCATCATGAACATTTGTACACATATTCTTAGTGGTCCTCGAATGGTTATAGGCTACTTTTTATTTAATAAAAAAAATTATTTTTTAAATAAAATAAAGAAATTGTTTAGCCAATTATACCTCTGCATCTGGCTATTTGACTACTTTAACGCCATCTAGCATTCCAGCAATGAAGCTCAAACCTAAGTACTATAGTACCATCACACTGTATTATCACACTGTATTACCGACAGCTAGGTCAACATCAAATCCAATTGACTACACTATGGAGACTGTACACTATACTTCCATAGACTATACTTTCAGCCATTTTAAACTTCCCGCCATTATACTTGATTGTTACTTCTTCTGTGACTACAGACGCGTACGGAAGCAATTTCATTATTTTAGATATTCGCGGGTTAAAGCTAGTATTGTATAAAACAAATATTGATTTATGTAACAGAAAGTTTCGCGTTTTGCACGCAAGATGTTTGTCGACATTGACATGTTATCTTTAAATTTGCGACCAAATGTCGCAGTGCAGTCGTGAAAAATGTCGAGTTAACAACGGTCGCGCTCGATTTGAGTCCTGCAAGCTGCCGGCGCGAAACAACAAAAACTTCGTGTCGGTGCAGCCGAACACACGTTTCTCGCGTAAAATTGTTTTTCGTACATCAAGCCACACGCCCGTAACAAGAAATAGATGAATTGCAACTTTTATATACGTTTTTACTGTCATTCCGCATAATACGCCGCCATTTTCGTCCTTTTTTCCCGCGCGAAAATAAATTTTAACGCGTTGCAGTAAAATAACCTGCTTAACAAATATTCAAGACTTTATGATAATACAAAACCTTAAGACAGACCATAATTTACTTGTTTTACAGGATAGAATGACCCGTACGGCCATAACTGTAAGGATTACGACCGAGCATAAATTAAAATTGAAGACGCGGTTACTTCCGCTCGTTAAAATTAGTTCGAATTTAATTTCACCATCGACAGCGATAAATTAACACACAAGTTTTACCTTTGCGAGGGTGGAATTAACCTTAAAATCTAAAATAATTGCAACGGTTTAATAATGTGCAAAAAGTGGAACAATAGATTTTGAAAAGGGAAAAAAGGCGTGCGCGCAATAAAAGTACTCGCGCAATTTTATGGCGTTGTAAAGTTTGGGGCGCCGTCTAATAAATGCTTCGGCTCGCGCCGGCCGGCGGGACGCGCATGCGAACGGCGGCGTCCGCCGCCCCCCGAACTAGTTTATAGTGGTAATCTATCAGCGGCAGTCGTACTCTACTTCTATATATACAAGGACGCGTCCTTCAACGAAAGTCTAACATTGTTTTCGAATAAATAAGTATTTTTTCTACTTGCAGCTACTTTTTTCACGGTTTTGGGACATAAAAAGTGGTATTTTACTCACGGCGTGACTAAAGTACTTTAATCACGGATTAGAGTTTGCACCTACACAAAACGCTGCATCCTAGGAAAATACACAAGTGTAAACTCCACCCCGTGACTAAAACCCGTGACTAAAGTACTTTAATCAGGACCGTGACTAAATTTGAACTTTTTGTGACGTAAAACCGTGAAAAATTATTTTTAAAAGATGAAAAATGAAAAAATAATTTATTTGAGTGTAAATTAAATGTATCTATAAATATTTACCCTGTTGTTCATTTTGTTAACAAAACACAACACTCGAATGATTTCAGACGGCTTGATTCCAGCTTGTTTACCTTCTCGACTAGTTCATTACGCGCCTGCTAACTGAATAATTGGCTGTCGGTTTAATGAGTAAATATTTTGCGTCCGTCGAAATTTAATCAATTTCATCAAAATCAAAATCAAAAGATTAACATTGTTAGCCGGCACCCCAAGAAACGTGAATTATCATCCGCTGGGAGACGCTAATCCTGCTTCAGCGCTTCCTCTCGGTCTGTCACTTTGTTAAATTGACAGTCGACGCTCAACGCACTGCGACGTCATAATAGCATAACATCTAAGAAACACGATATATACAAAGTGTTCTCAATTTACTCCAAAGTATTAAAAAACAAAAAATAAAATTTTTAACAAAAATTTTTTTTTAATTTTGAAAATTTTATGTTTTATAGTACAAAATTGAGGTTATGATGTGCATGAAATATGTAATTTGGTGTTGGATGATGTTGTGGGGATGAGAGCACTCGTGTTGTGTTTTCGCACTGATGACAAGCAATGAACCGGCGTTAAAGCAGCAACAGTAATTATGCAAATCGCTTATAATATTCTTCATTATATCTGCGCCGAGATTTATTGCTGCGCCTATGGCGGAACACCCTCCGAGATGGATATCTCGCATATCCTCCCCTTCGTCATCAAGCCATCCTCGCTTGACTCCGCTTCACTTTGGTATTATTAAAATCTTACCTTTGTGTATCGCAATTTTACGAATAGGCAAAGCAGCGTGGATTAGTCGCGTAATATTTTCCTCCGAAAATAAGCACTATCAATAACTTTGAAGGCGTTTTCCACAGGAGGGCGCGAAAAAAGTATTATTGCGTTTTCTTTTTTGCAAGTTTTGGTTTCTTTCACCCTCGCCGCATTAAAACAAGATGGATAGCGCCCAACTTCACTGTAATCTGAGAGATATTTAGCGACGGAAGAGCGACACCAGGCGGGCGGCAAGAAGTTGCGTTTAGTTGACAGTTGGAGTGGCCCGCCTGCTGCAAGTTTTTCTTTGACAACAGTTGATCCATATATGCGTCACCTAGAGTGGAGAGAGGAGTAGTTTTTATGTGAGTTTTGTTCTTTTCGTTGAGCCTTTCTCAACTGCTGCACTTGTGGAATTATGCGACGCATAGGAAAAAATGGAGATGGGGAATATAAAAGCGGTAAATGTCTTCAAAAGTGCAGGAAATTTTACCATGATAACAAAAATAATCGTTTCTTATCTGATAGAGAATTTTTCGTAGATTAAGAATTTGAAATCCATTTGTTTCTATCGTTTTTAGTTTTTGAGATATTCGTAATTGAAAAATGGACAAAAACAAAAAATTCACATTTTAGCTATTTTAGTCACGTTTTTAGACCTTTTATTCTACGAAATCAAATTATTTTTAATTCTAATCTTATAGAGAATTTTCCATAGATTGAGAATTTGTAAATTGTTTATTCCTATGGCTTTTAGTTTATGAGATATTAGCAATTAAAAAAATGCAAAAAATCAAAAAAATTTATTTTTTTGATATTTTAGTCACGTTTTTCGCCCCTTTACCTTACGAAATTAAATTATTTTAAATTTTTATCTAATAGAGAATTTTCCAATCTTTCATAATCTTCCATCCGTTGGTTGTTATCACTTTTAGTTTAAAAGATATTAACAATTAAACTTCATTTCAATACTCCAAAAGCAATAAATCCTCGATATATCGAAGTCAAATGCATTCAAATCCATTCTCCACGCGTTCCAACTAAAAACTCCTCATATTACTCCCTCAGCTTTAATTATACAAGAATAAAACCCATTGCACAACATAAACCACCCAATAAATACGCTATAATCTAGGGTATTATGTATTATGCGCGCCTAACGAATTTTATTTTTATTTCCATATAAAAAAGATATAAACAATTACTGCCTACGACACACAAAAAAGAGTACTAACCGCACAGCAATAAAAACATATCTATCGACCATGTTCCATGTTTGATATAAGACTAATACATTAGATGGATTTTTATGTATCAATATAAAAACGCGAAAAATACGGAAATACGGAAACTTTTTTTGTGTCTTAACGAGTTTTTTTCGATCTGTAAAGAAGAGAGAATATTATTTCTATCGCATGATGCTTTTTTCGGGTTAATTAAGTGGTCTTAATATATTTATAAAAATAATCATCAGACGCATTAGTTGATTAATTTTTAATGTTGCACAAAATCGTCATGTGGATTCATCTGCAGGTAACACAATTAAAATGATTAAAATTTATTTCGTGTAAAATAAACAATCGCGATAATTGAAAAAGTCACCGTGTCTGTTTGCATAAAAAATAAAATAAAAATATGCGCTTCCATTAAAATTAATAATCAATGTTTAATCGTGAATTTAATTGCTTTTGAAACGCTGTACAGGGTTGCCAAAGTTACAACAGCGCATTAGCCATACATTTTTTTAGAAAAAGTGGAATATTTCGGAAAGTATTAAACGTACAAGATTTGTAAATATGTCAAATTAAAGAGAATTTAATTGTGCATCTTATACATTTTTAAAATTATTCAATATCTTGAAAATTCATGGAAAAAAAATAATTTTTAAAATAATGCATTTGCGCATTAACCAAACTATTTTATATTTAGAAAAATTGGAATATTTTAAAAAGTACTAAACGCACAACATTGGTAAATATGTCAAATTAAAGAGAATTAAATTGCGCATCTTCCACGTTTTTAATATCTTGAAAATTCATCGAAAAAACTAAATTTTAAAAATAATCCTATTGCTTCAGTAATACTTGCATTACACTGTACAACGCAAATCTTTGTCAAATCCTAAATTTAATTGCTTTTAAAATACTGACAGGGTTGCCAGAGTGCAACAGGGCACAATTGTCACTTACGTCAAATTAGAATCCCCGAAATAGTTGACAATTAATTTCGGATGTTGCGGAAAATAAACGGCGTGATACATCCGCACGCTGTCCACGTTTTGAGCCATTTGTCACGTTGCAATGAAAATATTTAATCATGCGCTGCTCCAACAGCCGACACCAACGCCCGCGCACGCCGTACAGATTTTTCCGCGAATATTTATAGTTTAATTAACAATCGTTTGTCAGAGTGTTTTGCGACTTTGGAATGTAATGTAGCGCGGCCATAAATAACCCGGCAAAGCTCCAAACTTATTGGTAACGCTTTAAGCTCGATAAATAAAAGCTTATGTATTTGTGTTTGTGTTTTGTTTCTCACCAGCGCAAGACGACAACAAGCGAGTTGAGTTTTGGGGGGCGGCGCGGGCTTAAACTCTCTCTCGGAAACAGAATACCGATATATCGAGCGTATAAATATCTACAACTTTAGAGAGGAAGATAAAGATTGCCATTAAACTAATTGTTTCTCTCTAGGAGTTGCGTAGTTGTCTACAGTTGATTTTTTAGTTTTTTTTTTGTTTTTTTTTACATGAAGTAGAAGTACATATGAAAATGTTTATTGGCAATTTTGTGGAGCTGGTTAAATGGCCCATTTAGTATAACCCAACGACGACAATGAAAAGGGGTGTCCCCATTCCGAGAACAAGGACGCGCCAAGGGCACGCGCCGACTTCTTCGCCTCCATACCGAAATTTAATTAACTGAAATTTCTTGTTTGCATTGCGCCGCGCCGCAGAATGAAGAGCTAAACTGCGCACACACGATTGTTTCAATTTCGTTCGAATTGTCAACACAGATATACCGTTAACACATGCACAAACACTAATGAAACATAACCTCACATAACCTAAAAACTTTTCTCAAACAAATAAAGTTTTCTGGTGTTAAAAGTAAAATAAAATATATTTTTGCTTCGGAAACAAGTTTTTCCATAGTTAACTATTACGATTGTTACTGGAAAGGAAAGAAGAAAGTTTTTATTTCAAAACTCTAATACAGATGATTTTATAAATGTTTATCGTGTGTGAGTGGGTGAGGTTTGGGTGAAAATTTGCATTTTAAGTAATTTTAGAAAACATGCATTATATTCTCTGGAGTTGCAAAAACCAAGGCTGGCATCTTTGTATATTAGCGGGTTCAAGAGTGTATACACTGCAATTTCGCGAACGCAGGAATGCACGAACTTCCAATCATAACTTTGCTAACGCGGCTAAAATCCTTTCCGGCTCCACACTCCCCAGCCGCTAATCTGAATATACATATGCCAACAAGGTAAACTTGCATCTACTTATTTAGACTCGAAGTTCTTTCGGTGAATAAGTTTATAGTATCAAAAAACCGTTTATTTAGACTTCATTTTGAAAATTGAAGAAATTTTTAGGAAATATACAAAATATAAGACTAATACTAATCAAAACAGTTGGTAAAAATTATATTTTTGTGGTTATTATATTTTTAATTGATTTAATTGAATAGGTTTTGAATAAAATGCAAAAAATTTTTTTAGAAAAAGTTAAATATCTCGAAAAGTATTAAATATACAAAATTGATAAATATGTCATATTAAAGATAATTTAATTCCGCATCTTTTATCTTAATAACATTTTTTCATATTCCAAGAATTAATACTCAAAAATTAACTTTTTGTATTTTTTACCCCCACCAAACTCTTTTTAGTTACAATTAAGATTAATAGATGGCAGCATGCATTCTACCCAGCGCAAATCTTCACCCACTGCAACTGAAACATTCCTCGCTTTGCGTTGCGTTTGTCGTTTGCAGCCGTCCGGTTGTGTTTACGTCCGCACCTTAAATTACCTCTATCGATTGCGGTGGCTGCGTCGCCGTATTCGTAATGTGCAAAATAAAAGCCAAAGAATCGGCAAAGTCGTTGCCGTTTGCGATGAGCGCGACATAAAAATATTTGCGCTTGCTTTATCTCCGCGAAACCACCTTCTTCTCCTCCATCGCGAGGAATGCGTTTGTTTCCCTCGGCCGAGTGCCGAGTGTTTTCCCCCCGAGATCGTAAATCAGAGAATGCGGTCGCATAAGTTTATATAAATCAGATAAAGGAAAAATGTAATCAAATAGAATCAAGTACCAAAAAGCGCAGTGGAAATTTGTCTGTGGCGATGTCCTAAAATATTCACATACATATTTTATGATTTATGAATTGATCTTGTGCAGTGCCAACCACAACCAAAATTTTTTTCTTTTTATTTTTTTTATTTTTTCTCTCTATGAATTTGTGTGGGTGTTTTCGGGGGGCAAAAATGTTTGGCAGCAATTTCTCGCCATTACCGATCGGCGGCGCGCCCCCGCTGGCGATGGTGCCGTTCTAACTGCGAGAAATAAGGAACGGTTTCCTGTTTCCGGCGCAGCGACCACTTCGATACGTATATCGCGTTGCAAATATTCTACGCACTGGCACCATCGGGAATAATAACGATATTTCTTGTTAATCCGGTTACATGATAAAATGCAATGCGCAAAAAAATCGCGCGCTTTTATTTCACTGGGTCATTCAAATTAACGACTGCAATGCCAGCGGCGCGTTAATGCAGGTCAATATTTCATCGATGATCGAATGCTTGATTTGATCTCTGATTTATACGCTTGTGGTCCTCGAGGGGCTTCTTCAAAGCGCCACACGCGCGCGCGCGGCTGTTAATGGTAATTGCTGCGCTTCCAAATGCTGTTATCACAAATATTTGTTGTGTAGCCGGGCTGCAACTCGTGCAAAGACACAATGTTTGCTCGGGGAATTGCACTAACTGTCGGTTTACTAGCCGCATTACTTCCTCGGGCGTTGACTTATTTTGCATAACATTCCGTTGAGTAATTAATCGAGTATTGTTATTTTATTCACCAAAGCGTTAAATCGTTGTTTCATGATCCGTGACGAGTTACAATAAGTTCTCGTGTTTTAAAACGATTTTTTGAAAAATTTACAAAATATAAGACCGATACAAGTGAAAAAACTAAGTAAAAATAATATTTTCAGTAGGTTCAGTAGGTTTTAACTAAAAATTCAATAAAAATTTTTGAGAAAATTTAAATATCTCAAAAAGTATTAAACATACAAGATACATAAATATATCATATTAAAGACAATTTAATTGTGCATCTTTTATTTTAATAACAATTTTTGATATTTTGAGAATTTATACCAAAAAAATTAAATTTATGTATTATTTTACTGCGACAATTATTTTCGTAGTAAAAATTGAAACTAATAGAGGGCAGCATGCATTCTACATAGCGTAAATCTTCGCCCACTGCACCTGACCTACAATAGACTATTGACGACCGAATTGAAGACCGATACAACTGAAAAAGTAGCAAAAAATAATATTTTCAGTAGGTTCAGTAAGTTTTGACTAAAATGCAAACAATATTTTTTGAGAAAATTTAAATATCTCAAAAAGTATTAATTTATAAATATATCATTTTAAAGACAATTTAATTGCGCATCTTTTATTTTAATAACATTTTTTAATATTTTAAGAATTTATACCAAAAAAATTAACTTTTTATATTTTTTACTGCGACAATACTATTCTTAGTAACTATTAAGTCTAATAGAGGGCAGCATGCATTCTACCCAGCGCAAATCTTCGCCGACTGCACCTGACCTACAACTGACTATTGTTATTTTATTCACCGCTGAGTTAAATCGTTGTTTCATGCTCCGTGACCGGTTAAAATGAAGTTAAATCAGTTCCGGCGCTTAAGTAGCCGCCAGGACCTTCGGAATGAGGGGGTGGAGATAAAAGGACGTGAACGCATGATGTATCAGCGTAGTATATCCACGTCAGGGTGTAACGCGTTCCAAAAGTGGCTCTCTTATTCATTTAAACCCCAAAAAACACTAAAAACAAGAAAAAATCAACTTCAACGTTTTGTAATTTGATTGAGTGGATGAGATTTTTTACATCCATACGTTTAATTAAATTAACACGCTTTTTTAGTTTTTATCGATTGTGTAAATTGCGGGCGTTTTATTAAATTGAACGTTACACTTTTCAACTGTCGATAAATCATTTTTGTTGCGTTTTGACAAACAGCTGCAAATAATTGATGATTATTCGAGTGATAGTAGTGTTTGCTGTGTTTTTCAATGGATACCACAATATTATCAAAAAACCATTTATTTCGACTTCATTTTGAAAATTGAAGAATTTTTTAGGAAATTTACAAAATATAAGACTAATACTAATCAAAAACATAAGTGAAAATTATAATTTAGTGGTTATTCTATTTTTATTTGATTTAATTGAATAGGTTTTGAATAAAACCAAAAAGTGTTTTTTTTTATTTAAGAAAAAGTTAAATATCTCGAAAAGTATTAAACATACAACATTGATAAATATATCATATTAAAGAGAATTTAATTCCGCATCTTTTATCTTAATAACATTTTTTCATATTTTAGAATTAATAGTAAAAAACTAAATTTTTGTATTTTTTACCCCCACCAAACTCTTTTTAGTTACAATTAAGATAAATAGAGGGCAGCATGCATTCTACCCAGCGCAAATTTTTTGTAATTTGATTGAGTGGATGAGATTTTTTACATCTATATATTTAATTAAATTAACACGCTTTTTAGTTTTTATCGATTGTGTAAATTGCGGGCGTTTTATTAAATTGAACGTAACACTTTTCAACTGTCGATAAATCATTTTTGTAGCGTTTTGACAAACAGCTGCAAATAATTGATGATTATTCGAGTGATAGTAGTGTTTGCTGTGTTTTTCAATGGACACAACAATAAATATTTCGATTTTGTCAGAAAGTCTTGTTTTGCATATATATTTCGGTTACATGCGCGTCGAATCCATTTATTTTATTCTTTATTTGTTGAAATATATGGATGCATAGCGTTGCGGTCGGTGAATAAATTGAAATTTAGTATTGCAATTATATTTTCGTCACCCGCTGGGTCCTGCCTCGACGAAAAAAGAAGCCGGAAAAAAACGCGCGAGAGAAATTGAAAAAATAGGTCGTTGGGTATTCTTTGTGCGCCGCCGCCGTCTCCACCGATGAGATAGTTCAGCAGAAATGTTGTGCTCAGAACAGGACATAAATAAGGGCTGCTTTGTGCGGGGTGCCCCTTCAGCAAATAAAATAGAGTTGAATGAGCCCCTGCGTATCGTACGCAACTATAAAGTAACAAACCGTATTTTCAAAACGTGCCCACGTCTTTTATTCCAATTTTCGAATGGTGTCCGTATTGTGCTCATTCCGGCATTATTCAATAGCAGAAAATTGCGAATTGCGATTTTGTTGTTTTGTAATTTTCAATTAAGCCCAGTGGTTGCAGAATTCTGCTGATGTCGGTGCGTCCATCCGCGAAACTATTAATCTCGACGGGCAGTTCATCTCATTGTCAGTGAATGGAACTCGTTACCTGAGACCCACCTCCAGCAAGTATATAAACAGTGCCCCCCCACTTGTCGTCGAGAAATAACACGTTACAAAGCCGCAAATAGATTACCGCATCGAATAGACCGGAAACTTTAGGTAAGAGAGGACCACTGCAAACCGGAAATAAGAAGAGAGGACCGAATGACAGAACTCAGTAAGGACCGAGGGGTTAATAGGAACAGGTCAGATCCGGTCGGTGCCTGGACAAATGAGACACGGACCAACAAGCCTCTCTCTGCTGCTGTTACCCCCACTCCTCGTCGACAACCCGCAATGGAAAAGGTTCGGCCGTCGCATTTACAAATCGGACATGTCGATATAAACCGGTAAGGACGGCTGACGGTGATTTGTAGCCGATAGTAAAAACCTACTGTGCATGTTCTTTTTCGTTCGAATTGCTCGGCCCGGCCCCTCTATCAAATCATCAAGCCTTCCTACTTTATTGGAAACGACTTACGATCATAGGGTGTTTTACAAAGCACTGGAAATTTCGATAAATCGTATTTGGAACACCTTCATCCGATCGCCGCCGAATCAATTGCAGACTAATTGGCATTTCTTTCATTACTCCAACTGTTAAAGTGTGCACTTGATGGAAATCCGCAACGAATCCGAGGTTCAATTAATGCTCTTCATGCACTCGTCTGGATTATATCTAATTTATTTGCGCCGCGCGATGATTTTTTTTCTTTTATTTTATTTCCATCTCATTTGAGTCGCGCCTAGTCACCAATCTTACTTTACCTACATTTCTCATACAAATTTTTGGGTTCTTTACCAGCGAGATACAGGGTGTAACGAAAAAATGTTCATTTATTAAAAATTTTGCTTTTATTTAAATCTATTGTATTTATTTGTAAGACCTAGGTAATTTTTGTAGGATAAATATACAGGGTGTTACAGAAAAATCTAATTTAAAAAAAAATTGTTTTATTCTAATCAGTTGTATATATTTATATGACCTAGGTTATAATCTGGGAAGGATATACAGGGTGTTATAGAAAAATCATAATTTTGCAAATTATTAATTTATTTGCTCGGCGCGGTGATTTTTTTCCTTTTATTTTATTTCCATCTCATTTGAGTCGCGCCAAGTCACCAATCTTACTTTACCTACATTTCTCATACAAATTTTTGGGTCGTTTACGGCGTGCGTATTCTTTACCGGCGCCTATTTTCGCCAACATTTTTCCTCGGCTGCTGCGGCTATACGTGCGTGCATGGAGGGGCATAATATTCATATTATTCATTATTACTGCGATATATCTCCGACGTTATATAAAATATTTCCTTCCTCTTATGCAAACCCGCCGGCTACATATAGAATAAAAGACGAAATGAAAAATATATTCATTTTGATTATTACAACAACAATGAGACTGAAATAATACGAAATTAGACTCGGGGACATCGTCAGTCATCTTCAGAAATGAGATTGAGTTGGTGTATGAGCTGATAAACTGACAAATTATGCCAAATTGATTTGCCACGTGTGCAACGTGGTTGGTTTTTTCGTTTTTTAAGGAAACCAAGTCAAGCATCACGTCCTCGGATGGCACGCAGCTTTTCTACAGAGATTGATGCCATCAATCGAAATTTCCGCCGGGGTTATTCGCCTACAATCACATAAACACACACACACGAGTGTTTCGATTCGGAAATGCTAGGGACTCGTTTTCGTGCATGACAACGATCGTGCCAAATTATTTCCTCCTTAGTCACTTGATCTCACTGCTCCATTCGCGAAATTGATTTCGCAAATGATTATCCACCTTCCACCTGCAATTCAATTATCATCTTATCAAATATATATGAAATTTGACACTGCGGTAGCGTAAAATTGAAAATTTGAGGTTATTTTCATAAAAATCCCTAGAAAAATCACCAAAAATAACAAAAAATTAAAATATCTACTAAATTATTTATTTTTCAATACTTTTAAAAATATTATATTATAGAGAATTTAATTCTCCATGTTTTGCTTTTTAAATTTTTAAAAAATCTCATAAATTACGGATTTTATCACAAAAAAACTAAGTTTTTTAAACCAACTTTTAAATATTCCACACAAGTATCTCTTTAATTTGTGCACGAGTACGATCCGCCCGTGGTTTATTAAGAACAATAGCCTTGATTAGTATTAATCAATAGCACATCCGTTGCATTGCACGTACACGCCTAGAAAAAAATATCCCCAGGACAAGAAATGAACAACCCTGATTCACACGCTGTCCACCCGAGGGCGCCACAGGTTTTGCATGATTACAATGCACTTGAAAATGTGGAAAATGCTTGCAGATTTTCCCACGTCACACCGGGAATGTAAAGTATGCCCAGTGCACACTCTTCAGTATTCCGCACGTCGAATAACCCCGGTTTTATAACCGCAAAATTTCTGATTTCTGCACGAATTGTTTGGTTATGTGCCGGCGCGCGAAATAAAATTTACCTCGCGGCCATATTTATATTAAATTGCCAAACAGAGTGTTGCACAGACGCGTTTTGATCTGTTGACGTGTTGGCAGAAACAGTCGGCGACGCAGTCACAAATGGTGTCGCGTGAAAATTGCAGAATTGAAGCCATTGAAGAATGGGAATTGCATTTCGAAGGTCGAAGTGACGCATTCCTTTCACGCTGCTGCCGCTGCCGATCGCTGAGCGATATTTCTATTTGCGGATTGGTTTCGCACGGCAGCCGAAGCCAATACTTTTCAACTGATGCCTCCCCAACACACGTCAACTGGCTGACGCTTCCTTTTCGAACATCGTTGTCGGCGACAAGTCTTCTTGTTCTTATACGGATTCCATTTCCTGCAATCTTCCGCTTTCTTCGGCGATGTAGTAATTCCACAGTTCAAAACTGCCGCCTGCCGATAAATCTTGCTTTATACTCCTGTCTGCCCAGGCGCTGAGCTTTTCACCCTGAAGCCCTTCTCTTCCCAGTGCTATTTACCAGGGCATCATCTTATTAGCACCTGTGGTGGAAGAATTTGTTTACGGTTTTTATTTTGGGAGATATTCAAGTTTTTATAAAATACCGGTATTTATATCGGTTAACCGGTATTTTTTTATCATCCCGATATAATATTTTTTTCAATTAATACCGGTATATCAGAATTTTCATTTTAAAAAATACCGGTATACCGAAAAACCGGTATTGAACTCAAAATTTCTTGTCTTCATTTTTACTCAAAAATACGAAAAGTAATAGTTTTCCTTTGTATACCTGAAAAATACCGGTATCAATACCGGTATATCGAAAAACCGGTATTAAATTCAAAATTTCCTGTCTTAATTTTTACTCAAAAATATGAAAAATAATAGTTTTCCTTTGTATACCTGAAAAATACCGGTATCAATACCGGTATACCGAAAAACCGGTATTAAATTCAAAATTTCCTGTCTTAATTTTTACTCAAAAATACGAATATTTTACTCACCTATACCTGAAAAATACCGGTATGAATACCGGTATACCGGTATTTTTTCATAAAAAACCGGTTTTCACCTAAAATCTCCCTCAAAAATTACTTCTGACCTCACCTTCGAGTAAATTTTATTCCTCTATATATGCTCAGCAATATTCTCTATAGCTTTCCTCTCCGTAAACGAAGTGAACCGCTTGGCCGCCAGGGTTACCCACAACTATTTTAAATTCTGTTTATTGTGGCACTAGCATTTTATTGGGCAGTTCTTTATACGACATCGTAACCTTCATAAAATGCGCTTCGGCTTGTTTGTCGAGCTGGCAAACGAAAAACGTTTCGGCTTCCCTAATTAAACAATGCCTCACTTTAATAGTGCGCGCGGGCTTTGTGCGTATTTTTCGATGAAATGCGCCACAAAATTGAATGAAAATAGTGCAAAACCATCGCATTCACGTGCCTTTTATTCCCGACTCTTCCCGGGCGGTTCGTACGCGTATGCCCCATCCATTATAGTCGTAGGTTTTATTGTTAGAGCGGCCCAGGTCAGAGCATGGGCGGGATACATTTAAAACTACATTTATAAGTCCGAGGGTTGGAAGGATATACAGGGTGTCACGGAAAAATTTAAATTTTACAAAAATTTTGGTTTTGTTTAAATCTATTGTATTCATTTGTATGACCTAGGTAATTTTTGTACGATAAATATACAGGGTGTATCAGAAAAATCAAAATTTTACAAAAATTTTTGTTTTATTCAAATCTATTGTATTTATTTGTATGACCTAAGTAATTTTTGTAGGATAAATATACAGGGTGAAATAGAAAAATCAAAATTTTACAAAAAAATTGTTTTTATCTAATCAGATGTATTTATTTATATGACCTAGGTTAAATTTTGGGATGGATATACAGGGTGTTATAGAAAAATAAAATTTTTGCAAATTTTTAATTTTTTAATGCATTTTAACCCGAAACTCTTACAAATTTGATTGAGAGGATACACGTGTGCACATTGCACGTTCCAGGAGAATCAACTCCTGGATTAAAAGCAAATCTCCATATTCTCCAATCCTGGGGGCCGAGCACGAAGCGAATCATAAATTCCGACCTCGATTTATATCGAAATTGTACTCGCCACATCGATATGCACTCGGTCCAATTTGGCGAGCGTATTTATTTCGAAAGTGTGCACATAACATTACACCTCTAATAGCCGGAAATATTTGTATTATTCGATAAATTCGGCGGTTTTGCACTGTTTGATTATCATTAAACCTCAAGTGTTTATTCACAGCGGCAAACATTCCCCCTGCGTGCGTATGTGTGTTTGTGGTAAAAATTTACATGCGTGGCGTAAATGTAAATCCACACGCGCGGATAAATTTTTTCTGATCGAAATTGTTTGGGCGTTTGGCCCGATTTAAAACCATTTCCTGATGGGTTTATAGCCGGACATAAATAAACCCTTTTCGTCCAACTGGTTTTTATATATCTTGGCGTAGGTTTCGATGCGACTGCTGCGTTGTTATTGCAGCCATCAAAAAAACCAACCAAACTGCAGGAAAAAGTGAGGCGACGTTAAAAAGTAGCCGACCGCGTTTTGCACTTTTTGTGATGTGGGGAGAAATGCGGGTACAGGTTGTTGGTGAAAAGTCGCTTGTCACGATAATGCCGCAAGCCACCCGCAAGATATCAGAGGTTGGGGAAGGCGTTATTCGCGCCCCGAGGGCCGCATATGTGTACTACTGACAAAGCGTTTCCATCAGTATCCTCGAGCGTGAGGACTTGCTTGCGCACCTATGTAATAGGATTTAAATGGCAGCTTAGCAGGCGGACGTAATCCGTAAAGCTGAAGCATTGGCAGGTTTTATTATTTTTACCACAAAGTGATTGTACGCGTACTCACAGAGTGGAGTTTCTTTGTTAGCAAGGAGGTTAATAAAATCAAATTGCATTGTTTACAGTGCGAGGTGATTTGCATTCGATGAGATTTTCGACAATTTTAGGGTTAATCCAGGGTGGATCGTATAATTTTATGGCTTTTTAGTAATTTAATTGAGTGCTTTTGGGCGATAACCTCACATAACCTCATTTAAAATCACCTTTTCGTTTATAACTTCATTTTTACTAAAGTACTTTAGTAACGGACTTTAGTCACGGGGTGAATTAAAATGCTGTTTAGCGCACTTGATATTTAATATTCAATTTAAATGTTTTCATATTTTATTTTGAAAAACAAAAATACCGGTATACCGGTTTTAATAAAATTAATTATTTATTTAATCAAAATATGAAAAATATTGTTTTTTGAAAAAAAAAAATCGGTATACCGGTTATTTTTAAATTTAAAAACCGGTAATACCGGTATTTATAAAATAAATTATATAAATATATTGATATATATTAAAATGTAAAAACAAAAATACCGGTATTAAAAAATACCGAATTTAAATTTGATTGACAATATATTGTCAAACTTTTGTATCAATCAGCTTAAACTTACATATATTTATTATATTTTTGTTGTATCAGTATATTGATTCTGGCAAAGTTTGCGTTTGTAGATATTCAATTAGAACGAAAGTATTCGCAACAGTTGAAATTGACGTGAAAGGTGGAGAACTCAGCGGCACCGAAATAAGTTGCAAGTTGAAGACGGCGGCAACTATGTACATTACATAAGGTAAGTCGACGAAAAGGGGGCGAGCTGTAATAGCACGAGTTTTGGAAGACTCTCGGCGCGGAAGCGGCGACCTGCGAATTTTATTCGTTGACGGCGCCGCACGTAGACGAAAAGATAGCTAGGAATTCACTTGGCGCCCTCGCGCAAAAAGGGATATAATTAAATAACTTTACTTGCTTTTCCTCTTACCGGGCGGCGCAGGCCTCCGCATTGCCAAAGTGAAATTATTGTGCAAGCTAAATATTTGATACCTACTAAGATTTCCGCTTAGAATAAAATTTTCATAAAGAATTATAATTAAATCAAAGGTTACTGCGTGTATGATTTAATATCCGGATGCGAAATTAGTGATAAAAAAATTAGGGTGTAGCCGCAGAAGGAAAATGTTTAATTAAAAACCATCATAGCGAAAACGCCACCGCCGCCGCCGCCGCCGCCACGGCGTCAATCCGCCCGCCGGCAGCGTGGAGATGCACAAAGTTTTAATATTCAGCGAGACCTTTTCGGTTGAAACATTACGACGTGTTTGAATGTAAAAGTTGTTTCAGCGCGAATGAAATATTTAAATGCGCACGGGCATGGAAAGATGTTTGCAACATAATGTAATGTGCGAAGGAGGAAAACATTCGCAGAGAGTTGAAGACATCAACGCGTCGCGGGCGCGTCGCAGCGCACAAAACCGTAAAGTAATGAAAAGTAGCTCATTAAGATTAACCTAAAATTCGCGCGCGCGTTGGCGACCGAGCGCATGCACAAAAAGTTTACCATTTACCGAAAAATTTAAATTGCGTTAATTCCGAAATGCACATGAACACGCTTACCATTTTTCAGATTTAGTGCGCGGTGAGAGAAACGCTGAAAAAACGCAGAAAAGAAGAAGAAGACGAAGAAGTGCCTTTCATTAACTTTCAGACGGCGTAAAAAGCTACTTTCAGATAAAACTTCCACGCCAAAGTTCTGAAGTGTGAACGTGTCCAGGGACACGCCGCGCGCAGAGGTGTGTGGGTCTTCGTGCTCTTTATCAGCGCTTCTTTCTGAGAGACAACAAAGTTATACAGATTATTCTCGGAAATCAACGATTTATTATCAGGTCCAGTGATGCGCAAAAGCGCAGAGCACTTCATTCACCTGACTCGGTTTTTTTTGTTTTAAACTTCTTTTTTATTTTTTCCTGCACATTTGGGATGTGAATTCAATACCGGTATTTTTAGGTCAAAATATATACCGGTATTTATTGAATTCATTATTTATTTTATTAGTAATATGAAAAATATAAAATTTTGAAAATAAAAATACCGGTAAAGGTATACCGGTATTTCGGTTATTTAAAAACTGGTATACCGGTATTTTTATTTTCAAAATTTTATATTTTTCATATTACTAATAAAATAAAAAATTAATTCTATAAATACTTTATTACAATATTTTTATAAAAACCGGTATACCGGTATTTCGGTTATTTAAAAACCGGTATACCGGTTTTTATAAAAATATTGAAAAATACCAAAAAATATCAAAATTTAAGAATAAAATTTCCGGTATTTGCCGATATACCGGTATTTCACACCCAATAGTTGTTGTTCAAAAAATAAAATTATGAAACAAGTTAATAATTGGAAATTGGTTCAACAAGTCAATTGGTAAAAGTTGTGGCGCTCGATAAAGAGCCCGACGAAAGGAAAAAGATTGTTTGGAAATTGCGTCGGGCGCAGACGGGGAGAAAATAAATGGAAACGTATCACCTCGCCATAGAAGCGGCTTGTTTCTTAAGTATATTTTCCTGTAGACGGAAATTTAAATCTTCTTTGAGAGCGACACACATAAGCTAGCAAACTACGCAAACATTCACCGCGCGCTGCGGAAAAACAAAAAGAATTAAGTTGTGCAAAAGGCACGAAAAGTTCGCACACGATGAAGAGCGCACGAAGTTCCTGCTCGCGCGAGCACGGGTTATGTTATACCTGGCCGTAAACTTGATTCGCAATTTACGAGCGTGTATCGCGCGCACCAAGGGCGTTATGTAAACATATCAAACCGGAAACGCGAAACTATTCGAGACCAAACTGTTTTCACTCAACTCGTGCGTCGTGCAGTTGACTGGCACGTTGATGAATCATAAGAAAGCAATTTCATCACGAGCGCAAAGATAAACAGCGCCTGGAAGCATGCCATTAACGCAATATCATTTAGTGTCTTTTGGCTGCGAATCAATTCGATTTGCAAGTTGCACAAGGGGTTGATTTACAATATGCAGATGGTTGTGGTAATGGTTGTTATTTGGTCGTTGCGGCATCAATTCCAAAGATTGTTTATAAATCACGCTCGAAAGGATCACGCCCGTATATCATCGAAGCAGGGGGCGGTGCTGGACCCATGGGTAAATTGAAGATTTCCGGATGAGACACTTGTATCGGAGGGGCACAAGAATTTAAGCCACTTTCACGACCACTCGCCGGCATAAATCTTCGGATCGCATATAAATTGTTTGAATTATAATAATACCCAAGCGGCCAACGGCGTGGGTATAACGTGACTAAACCTTTTAATAATTGTATGCATAATTCTAATAGCACAGCTATAAGAAGAGATCGTTTATCCCTTAGTTATCACTCGTTTAAACCATCGTCCTAATCTGATAATAATGTTCTGTTGGTTTTGTTTGGGAAATGGGTGTGAAATACCGGTATACCGGTATTTTTATTGTCAAAAACTGATTTTTTTACAATATCATTGAATAAATAAATCATTTTATAAAACCGGTATACCGGTATTTTGGTTAAAAAAACCGGTATACCGGTATTTCTATTTTTCAAAATAATATCTTTCAAAATGATTAAATAAATTAATTATTTTATAAATACCGGTATACCGGTTTTTCGTTTTTTCGGTTAAAAAACCGGTATACCGGTATTTTTATTTTAAAAAAAATCAATATACCGGTATTTATATTTTCGGAATCATTATCAATCAACTGTCAATATATTGATATAAGTACAAAAACATAAAACTTAAAAATTGTCAATATATTGTCAATATAATGATAAAAATGCAACATTCTTACATATGTAATTTGAAATCCACTGAATACATAGTAGATCGTATTAATTAAGAGCCAGTTCATTACTCTATGTGCCCGCTCTATTCATAATACACACAAATTACAAAGTTTTATCCGGATCGCACAACATTAATTTAATTACATTAATTATTCATTGAAGTCGCTTCTTCGCACGACTCTCTCCGCCATTCAGTGCGACTTCGACGCGTCGCTTTTTTTGTGTCTTCATCCTCCCAACGCGCAATCAATTTGCGCAAACTCTGAAAACATAAATTCATTAATATTTTCCATTCAATGAATGCATTGTTTATTAGTACACACAAAAAACCGTGGGCTATGTAATCTCATGAATATATTATTTAGGTTTTTGTACAGCAGCCTCTCGGATGTGTCCTATTTGCGTATACAGGATGTCCAGAAAAAACGCAGTCATATTATCATGGTAGCCTTCCCACAACGCGCACATTGTGAGCATTCTGTTTCGGCATTAAAGTTGGTTAATAGCCTACCGAGGCTCACCCTTCGACGACAGTTTGTAACAGAGTATGATTGATGAATTAGAAGTATACGCGAGGCCATGCCGCCCCCGTCGAAAGTGGTAACGAACGAGCGAGTCTATAGAAAGTTTTTAATAGCCGCTGCCGTCGACGCAACAACAAAGTCAGACTGTGAGAACTATGGACGAAAGTTGTGCGCGAGGAGAGAAAAAAACCACGTACATTATATGGACCTCACGCTTCATGGCGCGCATGCAATAAGAATAAAAATAATGAAATGAATTATTAACTTCAGTTAGACTCTGGAATTTTTTTTTATTCCAGCGTTGTGTGTTTAAATGCAAATTGCCTCGTGATGCGTGATTTTGATATTAAATAAAATTGCATTTTCGAAGCTTTGGGCCCGGCGCAAACAAAATTAATTTGAACGTCAACGAAATTCAGGCTCATGGCCTGCGTAGCCATCTATTACTGTCGATGTGCTGAATTGTAAATGCCAGAGAGTTTTGTATATCCATAGGTATCAGTTGATGTTTTATGCGCGCCGCTCCGAAAATGATTAATAGCCGTTAATTAATAAAATAAACGCCGCGTTAAAGCTGAGCTGTTACATTTCCACTTGACAAGTGTATAATGGCGTCATTAGATTAGCTCGCGATCGCATTCCGAAAGTGCTTCTTCAACTAATTATTATTTGAGTGGTGTCGTCGCTGAGTGTAGGTGAGATTTGTACCTGCGCGCGGGAAAAAATAATGTTATTGGCCGCCGATAAGCCGTTAAGTATGAAATATTCCGGAATTCGCATTAAAAGAACAAGAAAAAGAAGTAATGCCCATTATATTTTCGGAATATACGTTGACGGTGGAACATTACGTTAAATTATTATACTTGGAGAAGGGAGGAAGCAACCTAACCTCAACTAAGCTCTACTTTTGTTTGGGTGGAGGCGCGTCTTTTGTTTTTCGCATCAACGCGAATTATTTCGTGAAGTGTAAGTTTTGAAGCCAGCAGCGGTGTTTACTGAAACTATTTAGTTTGTAATTTTATCATTACTAACGTGGGAATATTTGTGTCAACTGTTTCTGAAACATTGCACCAGCTGAAGATGACTAAAGTGGAATTTAACATGATTTTTAGGTTAAAACGAAGATTGGTGCTTTGTAAACGTTGTTTTCTGCATAGAAATAGTGTTTTCCACTCTTGGTATGTAATATTTTGTTCCCTTTTGTAGTTTACGAGTAAATATAAAGGAAAAATGTAATTTTTACCAATTAAATCAAAATTTTAGCAAAAAAAAAAACATTTTTTCTTTTTAAAACGCTATTTCTATACAAAAATGTTGTTTACCACTCTTGGTATGTAATATTTTGTTTCCCTTTTGTAGTTTACAAAATAAAAGAAAAATGTCTTTTTCTTAATTAAATCAAAATTTTAGCAAAAAAGTCAAAACAAAATATTTTTTCTTAAAATAACGCTGTTTCTAAACAAAAATGTTGTTTTCTACACTTTGTATGTAATATTTTGTTCAATTTTTAAAGTTTTTCAAAAATATAAAGAAAAAATTTGATTTTTAACAAATTTAAACAAAAATTTTTGAAAAAAACGAAGATTGGTGCTTTGAAAACGTTGTTTTCTGCATAGAAATAGTGTTTTCCACTCTAGATATGTAATATTTAGCTTTATAATTTTGATTTACAAAAAAATAAAAAGAAAAAATGTCTTTTTTTCTTAATTAAATCAAAATTTTAGCAAAAAAAGTCAAAAAATAATTTTTTCTTCCTAAAAAAACGCTGTTTCTAAGCAAAAATGTTGTTTTCTACACTTTGTTTGTAATATTTTGTTCAATTTTTAAGGTTTTTCAAAAATATAAAGAAAAAAATTTGATTTTTTACAAATTAAAACAAATTTTTTTTGAAAAAAACGCAAAAAACATTGTTTTCCACTCAAATAATGTAAAAACTAAATTTTTACAAATTCCTACATCACCTGAAATATCCCAAAAATAATAACTTAAATATTTAATCTTTTTCCCATTGTTTGCATCACTTTTGCAAATCGTTTTTCCTCCGGTTTGTCCGCAGACATACATTCCGCCCGATTCTACGAGTAGCGTACACATTGAATGCGTACTAAACGAAATCTCTTGAGATTTAACAAAGACTTTCGATGGAATCTGCGCTCGTATTTTTACAAGTGTCCTGATAATTCCTGCTGCAATCTCCGGGGAATTATAGACCCTTGAACTCGCTCGCTCGCACGGCTTCTCGGGCTCGCACTATCGTGGCTCCCACAGCGCGCCACCCACCGATATAGATATATTCTCACAAGGACCCACGAGCACTTGGAGTGACCGCATCGCCACCAGCGCATTTTCGTGAATCGAGGGTGCTTAAAACTTACGACGACTAATATTGGAAATAACAGAAAATTCCTTTTAATCCAGCGCGGAAACCAAGGTAATACCAGGTTATGTAACTTCGTTGCGTGTGCGTGGGAGGCAAACTGAAATTAGAAATTATGAGCATGGATGATTCTTCTTTCAGCGGGTATATATATACTTCCCAATATACCTGGTGGTGGTGGATATTATTGAAAATATAGAAAGCTTTTCGATGTCTCCGTGGTTCTTTTTGTTTCAATATGCAGAACACAGAACACTTAAATATAAAAGCGAAATTTCTCACAAACCAGGAAAAATATAGATGGTGCATATTTTATGCTACTGAGGGGAATAATGTGAGAAGATTATTAAAAATGCACGCTTGCGTTAAAATGGCCAGTTGGGTTGAGTTGTGAGTTGACAGTGTAATTTGTATTTGTACGCCGTCTAATGTGGTTCAGGTCTACGTCTGCGGTGAATGGAAAAGGTCGAAACGGTATTATTACGTTTACATTTGCGAAACTCGCTCGGGCAGCCATTCAACTCCCGGGGTTTGAAGGGAAACTTCGTTTTGGCGACATGGCGCACACTCGACAACTTCACCCTTGCATGTAACAACTGTATTACAAGTACTACGTACCTAACAAGCAGTGAAAAGTGTTTCTTTACAAGAATTCTCAAACGTCAATAATTCCAGCTACTACAGATCCGAATCTAATTAAATCCCAAAAACAGTATTTTGGAATGCCCGACGGTCATAATTAAAATCGGCGATGTTGCGCGCGTTTAATTAGCAAATACCTACTCATTTGAAAAATATGCAAATTAATTACACGGAAGCCCGTTGATGATATGCTTACTAACATTCCAAGCCGAATTCCACGCTTGCCATTAGATGACGGGAAAAAAGGAAGGGAAAAGGAGGAAATTCAAGTCATTATGTATCCCCTGAATAAGAAGGAAGCGCGCGCACGCAAAGAGAATAAAAACAGGAAATCTAATAGAAAACCGGCCTCTAAGTGAAATATCATGTTGAAGTTGACACTGAAAAGTGGCCGGGATGCTTCCGCACGTACACGCACCCCCGAAAACCTTCTCGTATGTAAATAACCTCTAAAATAATATCATAACCTTAAATATCAACTACCCAAAAAAAGTTAGGTTAGTTTTTATTCGTTTTAATTTCGTCTTTTTTCGTTGATTTACTTTGCGTTGGTGTCAGTGATTTGACACCGAATTTCACCCCCGAAAATCTCCTCGTATGTAAATAACCTCTAAAATAATATCATAACCTTAAATATCAACTAGCGAACAAAAAAAGTTAGGTTAGTTTTTTCGTGTTTTAATTTTGTCATTTATCGTTGATTTACTTTAGGTTGGTGTCAGTGATTCGACACCGAATTTCACCCCCGGAAATCTATTTGTATGAAAATAACCTTTAAAATAATATCATAACCTAAAATATCAACTACCCAAAAAAAAGTTAGGTTAGTTTTTAGTCATTTTAATTTCGTCTTCTTTTGATGATTTACTTTGCGTTGGTGTTAGTGATTCGACACCGAATTTCACCCCCGAAAATCTCCTCGTATGTAAATAACCTCTAAAATAATATCATAACCTTAAATATCAACTACCCAAAAAAAAGGTAGGTTAGTTTTTCGTGTTTTAATTTTGTCTTCTTTCGTTGATTTACTTTAGGTTGGTGTCAGCGTTTCGACACCGAATTTCCTTTGTTTCTTGGACGAGGAAAGTTTTTGTTTGAGTTGTGCAAGTCGTCGAGACTCTAGGCCAATCCAATCCTTATTCATTTATTCGAATCGATTTCGTCTACGAGTAGCTGGGACCTACCTCTACTCTCATCGAATTGTAAATTGAAGCGAAACGATCAAACTTTGCAATGAGTAACAAGCATGCAGCTAAATATTACACTGCTTCTTTCCTCACTGGAAAATTCGATTTTCCGGTGTTGGTATTTTGATTAGATTAACTAATAGACATCGCTGTGAATACAAACATCTGGATTACAATATGTATTGAGTGCTAACATGTTTACTCGTGTCGAGAAAAGCGTTTGATTAAACTCGTGTAATCCGAGGGAATTTAAGTTTCCACTTTCCACAGTGGCAGGGAAAAGGACAAGAAGAACGTTGGAAAACAATTCGTTGCATTGCATCAGACAATTAAAGTCGTGGTACTTAGCGCAACAATAACAGTATAAAGTGAACAATGAAAATTCAATTTGCAGCCAACAATGCATCTGATACTTTGGGTTGCCTATAGTGCAACCTGTAAGTTCACTGCGTGTAATTATACACGGTTATTATAATATTGGTAATCAGGGAAATAACGACCTCCTGCAAGTGCAGATGTAAGATGGTTGCTATAACAACACAGATCTTGAGATCTCTTCCTGTGTGCGGTAGCAATCGGCAACCGTTCACCCTCCTCCTCCTCCTCCTGCTTCTCTTGCGCACCAGGGTCGGGCATTTGAAAGCTAAAGTTTACGTCAACAGAGCTTAACTTATCCAATTAAAGCTCTTTCCTTTATATCGGACTAACGAGCTCGGGAACATGCCGCTGATAAAGAAAGCTCTCATTAACTTTCGAGGGCCTAATCTGTACGTACACGCTGTACACGTACACGCAGTTGTAACTACATGCAACACCCTGTAGATGTGCATTTCCGCCGCGGTCAGGATCACGATGCAACCAAGGAGAAATTAGAAGTTTATTTAGTGCGCGCTTTCGGTGAAACGATGTGTGACTGAGAGCCAAGATGAATTATAACCGGTTTTAATTGGTTGCAATATTTCAGCATTTAAATTCAGCAAATAAAAATTAACTAGCCACGTCGCGCAGCAAGTGCAATTTAGCAAGTTCCTGGCGGGAGTCTCGGCGTTGAAGGTAAAGTGTGAATAAAGAGCTCGAGTCGCAAACACTCGCGGAAACTAAATTTCCGGTGCCTTTGGTCGCACGAATGGTTATTATATTCATTTATCCAGACGTCGTCTTGCACGCCTGGCGTTGGCACTGGACGTCCTGGAAAAGTGATGTGTATAGTTTCCAGGGAGGGGTGGGGGGAGGAAATACCGGTATTATTATTGGATTACCGGAATTTTTATTTTTTTAAACTAAAATTTTGTTTTTTTGAGTTTTTGAATTAAAATATCGGTATTAGTTTCTAAAAACCGGTATACCGAAATACCGGTATTGAAATTTATTTACCAAAATTTAAAAATACCGGTATTTTTATTTTTAAATATTAAAATTATCGATTTTTTAGTTTTTCTAATAAAATATCGGTATTACTTTTAAAATACGGGTATACCGGTATTGAATTTGATGTGATAGACTCAAGAAACATTTTTTTTCTGAATTTTGACAATTCGACAGGCGACAAATATGTGTCCTTCAGGGAAATACCGTCGACGCTTGTTTTTGTTTTGTTATTCATTCGCATACAGACAGCGTCAGTCATTTGGGAAATGTATTCCATGTTTACAGAATATTTAGAGTCAACACCGAAATCCCCTGAACACCAAACGGGTTACATTTACATTGCCTAATTTCTTTTCAGTCAAAATGCACAACATTTTCTTTTGTCTGCTTCTCTAATTAAACGATGTTTTTGCGTTGTGTTTTTAGTTTTCCAGTGTGAATTCTTCACATGAGGCTTAGGAAAACCCAACCGGAGTGAAAGGAAAAGCTTTACAGCTTGACTTTCATCGTGTTAACCCCACACATCCAAAGAAAAAAAAACACACCAAACAAAAACGTGAAAGAAACGCTTCGGCAAAAAAGCGACGCAAACAAACACGGGTCCAAATTGTCTGTTGACTCAATAAATTGTTTTTCACTAATTCGGGGACGCTGTCTGGGATGTAAGTGCAAAATCCGTTTCCGCAAATACGATTTCAAAGAAAGCCAACAATGGCTGCGAAGAAAATAAGAATTTAATCTGTAAAAATTACCAGAAAAAATTTGTTGATTTTTTTACAAGTACTTTGCGGAGTGATCCCAGAAATTAGCTCTAGACGCTTGGGAAAGCATAAAACAGCCACAAAAATTTACTTGAACGTGATTCAATTTAAAAGAACTCTAAAACGTACTGTTTATACGAGCGCCATCTCAACAAACGGGCGGGTATCTAGGACTATCTGCTAAAAGGACTTCTCACACACATATACACCATGTGCGAATGTATACAACATTTTCCCCGACGACAATTCGACCTCCTGAAATCGAGGGCACTGGGTGGGTCCTCCGGCTAGAGTGGGCCTTTGACTATCGTCCCACGGCGCACGATAAACATCCCGGCGAGAGATATTCATGACTTTCGCGTCTTTAAATAAGACTCTTATCGACGACAATATTAACACCCGAATGGAGCGTCATTATGTGCGCCGGCGGGCAGCCGAACGTCCGAAAGGGTGAACTGCGTCTGCACAAACACGGCCGGCATTTAGATTAGGTATCCTTTTGTGAAATAAATGTTTTCGCTGCAGATCAGGTGTAATTTGGCAAAGGGCCGGGACTTAAGCTCGGACTAATAATGATGGAGAGCACTACCTTAAGAATAAAGAGCGTCATTTACGTAATTCCACGTGGATTTATTGTTACCAACACTCAATGTTTTTTTTTTTGTTCGGGAGACATAAAATGCAATTTATTCACGGCCGTGACTAAAATATTTTAGTCAAAATACAAGCGAAAATTTTATTTTTACGGTGGAACTTTTATTTTCACGGTTTCGGGAGACAAAAAATGCAATTTAGTCACGGTTGTGACTAAAATACTTTAGCCACAAAGTGTAACTTTTATTTTCACAGTTTCGGGACACAAAAAAAGCATTTTTAATTTTTTAGTCACGATCGTGACTAAAGTGAAGTGGATAAAGTGTCACTTAGCGCACTAGTGACATAATATACTATTTTATCACCTGAAAACTAAAAAAACAACAGTTTTAGAGGGAATTTAGAGATGCGGAAAACTAATATTTAATGCATGGCCCTTTTCGACAATTGCATCTGGGGAGCAAACAACATTATTAGATAGAAAACTCCGCGCACGAAATGCAAAAGTGCATGCCGTCGCATTTCTAACAGGTTTATGCATAATGAATGTGCACCGTCAAAGTTGAGAAATGCAAGATCACGCGTCGCGGCTTGTGGAAATGTGTTTTGTGTCTGCTGGCGTTGTTCGCCATGTTTATGCCTTGTTAATATCTAAATCCATTCCCAACAACATGCAATAAAATGCAAGAAAATGCAATTTTATGACTTTTGAGTGTCGTGTATTTTAAATGAACCTACACAGATCTGTGAACCCTTCTTAACGAAAATTGCATGTTTATTGGAATCAAGTGCGCCGCGCCGCGGTTATCGGGAATTACATTAAACACGATTTACTTGCTGCTTAACGCGCGCTGCGGTTTTCCGATGTGAGGGACACTCTCGAATTCGACCCAAATGAGATCCGCATTAGACCCCATGGTCATTCCACGATTCGCTTCGGAACAAAACGCTTCGGCGTCACGATGAGCGGACTACTAAGTTGCCCGTTTATATTCCACCTAATTCCGGGCGGAAATTGGATAATTTCATTAGAAAACATATTCGGGTCGTAAAGATTCATAAAGAGGGTCGCATATTTTTTTGGTTGTGTTTCCTGTACAGTAAACAACAATAAAAACACTGTGAGAATGAATTGTTAAGAAGAAAAGTTGGGGTTTTGTGGTTTTTCTTATTTTAAAGTAGAAAAAGTGGGTTTTTAGGAAGAGAAATAATTAATAAAGCATCAAAGAGGTATTATTTATTGGTTTTGTTTTTAGAACTACAAAATAATAATAAAAACATCGTGAAAATTCATTTTTAAGATGAATAATTTTTTTCTTTTTTTTAGGTTTTTTTTGCTTATTTTAAACACAAAAACGTGATTTTTACTAAGAAAAATCATTAATAAAGCATCAAAGAGGTATTATTTATTGTTTTTTGTCCTTAGAACTATAAAATAATAATAAAAACAACGTGAAAATTCAATTTTAAGATGAATAAATTTTTTTCTTCTTTTTTTTCGTTTTTTGCTCATTTTAAACGCAAAAACGTGATTTTTACTAAGAAAAATGATTAATAAAGCATCAAAGGTATTATTTATATTTTTTGTTTTTCTACAAAATAATAATAAAAAGATTGTGAAAACAATTTTAAGATGAATTAATTTTTTTTTTTTTTTCACATTTTAAACATTTTACTAAGAAAAATGATTAATAAAGCATCAAAAAGGTGATATTTATTGTTTTTTCCGTTCACAACTTTACAACAACAACAAAAACAACAAAAAATGATTTCTTAAGAAGTAAAAGTTGGTTTTTCTTTCACATTCTTTATTTTTCTAATTTTAAAACAGAAAAAACAGCTTTTTAGCAAGAAATTTAATTCACAAAGCATTGAAATAATAATATTTATTGTCTTTTCTTTTTCCAACAACAAAACAATAACAATTACGCTTTAATACAAATTTTTCAGATCAAAAAAGTTGATTTTTCTTTGTATTTTTCAATTTAAAACCTCAAAAATGCATTTTTAGTACAAGAAAAACCGGAGACAAACTTTCGAATCATTTTTTCCAATTTTTGACTTTACATCCTGAATTTCCGTGCAGGTGAGCAAAAAAAAGTGCCCACGTAGCCGCGTGTAGAATTAGCAGTCTGCTTTAGCATGAACAATGAGCACTAATTAAGCATCAAAAATATAATGCTTATTTGGCATGTTCGAAACGCGCACAAAGCAGGCACACGAATTAGTATTCGATGAGCGACGACGGAAATTTGCGCGGAGGATAATTAATTTCTGTATAACATATTGGCTTCGCTCGCCCGGAGGAAGCGAGACATGAATTGGCACACGTCGTCTCTTCAGCCCAGCTCGCACATATCACGACTAGACCCTGAGTTTTGATATTGAATGTCGGCGCGCACAAACTACAAGCCGCACATGTCCTTGGCTGACAGCATTTGTGCCTTTTACTAACTCATCTCCTTGTCCCGGCGTCTGTCTAGGTATATTGATATAGCCGCAACAATAAGGTGTTAAAATTAATTGTATTGGTTGTGCTGGTGGTGGTGCGTGTGCGAACTTTGCTTAATTAAATGCTCGCCAAGGCAAAGCACCAACTTCACTGCTTCGGGACATGCGCGCCCACATCTACACATCGAAAATTCGTGGAATTCGATGATAAACTTACCGAAAACTCGCTAAAACAACGCGAAATAGACTATTTCATACCGCGCGCGCGCCCGCGCTTTGAGCCCCAACTTGGGGGATAATTTGAGTTAAGAACATGAGTTTATTAATGCCTCCACCATTGGTGATAACTTTCAGTTATCGCTCGGAGATCCCCAAGACTCGGGACGCAGGAGGTCGTTACTTTTTTATTTTGCATGTCGTAAATTCATTTTTTATTTTTTACGGTTTCGAGGCATGAAAAATGCATTTTTTTAGTCACGAAAAATGCAGTTTAGTCACAACCGTGACTGAAATGCAATAGCCACGGAGTGGAAATTTTATTTTTACGGTTTTGGGAATCCACGGACTGTGCCTAAAATTTTTGCCATGTTTATGGTTTCTGGAAACGAAAAATGCTGGTTTAGACACGGGCGTGACTAAAGTACTTTTGCCACGGAGTGGAAATTTGATTTTTACGGTTTTGGGAAACAAAAAATGCAATTTAGTCACGACTGTGCCTAAAATACTTTAGCCACGGAGATGGAAATTTCATTTTCACGGTTTCGGGAGATAAAAAATGCAATTTAGACACGGCCGTGACTAAAATACTTTATCCACTGCGTGGAAATTTTTTTTCAAGGTTTCGAGACACAAAAAATACAATTTTTAAACTTTTAGTCACGATCGTGACTAAAGTAAAGTGGATAAAGTGTCACTTAGCGCACTAGTGACATAATATACCATTACATCACCTCAAAACTAAAAAATACGAAAAAAATCAAAAGTCGTGGTTGATTATATGCAGATTACCTTCGCTGTTCGTGCGCTTGTAAATTCAAACTTGCAAATAACTTGTGAGTGCCGAGAGTGCACACGATTCCGCATTCTCCCTTCCCAACTAAGGTTTCCGTGTGTGCAAAGTTTGCGTTTCAATTCGTCGTACACGATGCATACACCTGGCGGCTGTCAAATATTTTGTTTCGTGCATGTCACGCCACTTGCGCGCATCTTCCACCGCCGTAATTAGTTTGCAACTAATCTAAATTGATTAACGCGGCGCATAATTTAAAATCATGCTCGTTTCCAGCCATTTGAAGAATTTTCCACGCATATTCACCCACACCGAGACAGGAAATTCAGTTTAAACGTATGCGAATTGTTTCAGATCTACCGGTCCAACTCGAGGGAAGTTACACTACGGAACGTACACCGTGAGACTTCCGGAATGTTCAAGTGTGAAGTTTCAGCGGATGCGCCACTCTTCCACACCGAAATACGAGCCGCTCATCTTCTAGTCGCAGGTATTTAAAACCAGCAAGAAAAGAAAAAAACCTTCGTAGTTTATAAAATAGTGAGCTTGATATTCGCGCGCACAATAAAGTAAGATGAATTGGAGCTGTGCGCTTTCTTCCGGCACGCTCGGGTCTAAGGTATAAGTGGCCATGAGTTGAATACCTTTGGAAGTTCACAGGCGCAAACGTCCTCGTAAATTTCATTTAGATGACGAGCGTGTGCGCCGCGTTTCTCTTTAAATCACGATTTAAATTGTTTGCGCGTCGCGCGCCATTGCTGGAGGAAAATGTATTTAATTGCGTGATCTCTGCGAAATGAGGTGAGGAGAAGAGAAGAAGTCAAGATGGAGCAGGTTTCAAAATGTTTGTTGTTGGAGTAGAAGAGTAGGAGTAGGAGGAGAAGAGAGGTGGAGTGGGGGTAAGGTAATGGTAACGTGTACAGAATAGGAAATTCAATAATCTGTCAGTCTCGGAGGTGGCAGATAATCGGGATCCGATAAATTAGTTTTCCTATAATTAATGTCGGACCTTAATGAGGTAATTACTAATAGGGGCGGGAGGGGGTAGGGACGAGGATAATCATAGTTAGAATAGATGTATTACAATGTCTTTTGTTTTTCTTTTGGTATTTTCGTCATTATTCTGTGTTTTCTTCTTTTCTAAGTCTCCTTTTTAGCTCTTTCTCTTCTATTTCTTCTATTTTATCCGTTTTCTTCATCTTTTCTTCTTTATTTAGTGATATAGACATCTCCCATTTCTTTTTCATCATATCCTAACCTTCCTTTCATCTTTCTCCTCTTCATTTCTTCTTTTCTACATCTCTTCACTTCCTCCTCAACTCCTCTTCCTTCTCCTCTTCATCTCCCCCTTTTCCCCTCTTCTTTTTCTTCATCGCCCAACCTCCCAATCTAGTCCCCAACTCCTCTCCACTTATTTTTCTTCTTTTTCTCCTTTCCCCATTGCTTCTCCATCATCTCCAAATCTTTTTCCCTTTCCCCTTTATTTTTTCCCATTCCCAATTTCTCCACCTATTCCCAATTTACCTCCAAAACACAAAATTAATTAAACAAACCAATTTGGCCACTATTCATGCATTTCCCATCTCTTTGTATTGCAGAAGTACCAGAGGATAATCCAGTCCTCCGAACAGAAGTCCATAAAATCGCCCCCGGGGCAAATATCCGAGCGAACTGCACAACGCCGGGATCATTTCCACCAATGAACATTACGTGGTACATAAATGATTCCAAGGTGAGTTGCTTGAAATTTATCACCCTTAACAACCCCGGTAGCAGTAGCAATAGCATTTGTGTTTGCTGCACCTCGAAATGATACATTCCGCAGCATCTTGCGCGTTCGCTTAATTATACATACGTACTTACAAGCGAATTGCAGCAATCCTTCTCGTAAATTTTTAAAAATCTTCACTATCTATACCTCTGCGAGTATAAGAGGTGGTAGTAAACGTAGTATGCATGTAAAAATATAAAAATGTAAAAATGTAAAATCATGCGCCGAAAATAACCATTTTTATTACGTATATTAAAGCGTTGCGGGTATAAATTATCCCCGTATGCGGGCGATATCAGCACGCCTGGGTTGTACATGGAAAAACGGCCATAATGCCCTATCATTTATTGAATATCCATCCTGATTGATGGCTCGAGCGCGGCTGTCGGCGGTTTCGCACTCATCGCGCCCGGCTCGCTTCGGTAGACCTCTGTGGAGTGCCGATAAGGCAGCTACAACTTTGACAAGACTTAGGTCGTGTCGAAATGTCGTCTTACAATCCCCGCCCTTTTACCTATGCGCCCTTCCGCTCATTATTCACCGCCAGTCGACACAGAATTCATTCATTCTAATTATCAATTTTTGAGGAAATTTGGGAGCAAAAATGGACATTTTGAGTTTAATACCGGTCAACCGGTATACCGGTATTTTTAAATACCGGTTTTTTGATGCTTATATTGAATTTTGAAAGCAATTTTGTAAAGAAAAATTTGGGTATTTGAAAAAATACCGGTATTTATTTTCGGTATACCGGTATATTTTTCAAATACCCAAATTTTTCTTTACAAAATTGCTTTCAAAATTCAATATAAGCTTCAAAAAACCGGTATTTCACTCATTCACTCATTCCAACTAACCTCACTTTTTTTTTCTTATTCTACATCAAGTATCATCATCCGCATGAAATTTTAATTGATCAATTAGCTATCCTTTCTTGCCGTGGCTCGTCTTTGCACACAATTTGACTCATTAAGTGCCATGGTAAAAGATTTTGTACGATGCGGTTGTCTACTTTTGTAAAGTGCTTCGTTTACTGACAATAAAAGAGAATTACATCGTCGAGCAAACGACGAGTGCTTGTTGTTTACATCGCAATCGCCGCCATTTTGGACTCGCGGCGTCTCGAGGACTCCCGCATTGTGTTTTATCGCCATAATAGTGCGCGCAGCAAATTAAAATAAGCTGCTAATTAGTTTGTCGCGTCGGGCGTCTCTTCATCTTGTTAATAAGTTATAACTTTTCCAAACGCTTCAAAAGAATCTCATTCAGTATCTGCACATAATAAAATATTTCCTTTTGAGTTTTCATGCGTTGTAGCTAATTAAGTTTGAAAAATCGCCGAATCCGGATCATTAAAATGTTTATTGGAGTGTGAATTAAATTAATTAGCATCAGTGGTCCAATTAGCGTTCAATTAGAGACGGGATATTTTGCCGGTGGTTTTCACTTAGCGAATATGTATGATATTGATAAATATTTAAATCGGTCTTGGGAGGAGTGAAGAGCGAGGCGTACATAAAAGTCTCCTTATCGGGTTTACATACATCTAGATCGCTTCAAAGAGAGATGCGATTTGGCGCGAAATAATCCCAAGATTGGGGATTTTCGCATTGCGCGGGTTTCAGTTCAGGAAGTGAAAATGAAATTGATTTTCGTAATCCTTCTCGATGTGCAGATCTGCGCGGAGGCTTATGGTTTCGATACAAAATTGAATTTACGAACGCCGCGGCACGTGCGAAGCAAATGTCGGCAGCGGTGCGTAATTTAAGTGTGCGGAGAGGTTATGCTACATAACCTCAAATATAAACTATTTAATACAAATTATTAATTAAAATTTAATTATTCTGTGTTTATTTGGTGAAAACATTAAAATTTGACATTTTGACTACAGAAATGAAACATAACCTATTCTAACCTAACTTAACTTAAGCAAATCTAACCTCAAATATAAACTAACACAAATTATGAATTAAAATTACAATATTTTATGTTTTTAAGTTGGAAAATTAAATTTTAACATTTTGACGACAGAAATATAATCTAACCTCACATAACCTAACATAACCTAACCTAACCTAACCTAACCTAACCTAACTTAACCTAACCTCAAATATAAACTAATACAAATTATCAATCAAAATAAATATTATTTCATATTTCGTACGTTGCAAAAATTAAAATTCACCATATCTCGACGACAGAAATGAAACGTTCCCGCTCCCCCGAGGGTGAAATATGCGCGAGTTTTGCGCTCTCGCTTATTATTTGCGCACAATGGCCATTTTTATTTCCGTCAAGTTGGCGCGCGCGGCGCGCTCACAACAGCTTTAGTATGTTTTCCTATTCAGCGCCGGTTGGACTTCCGCTTTCCAAAATTGGAAATGGAATTGATGGAAATTCATTTGCCCTCCCACGCACACACACCCACACCCACATACACACCCAGCGTGGACGAGGAAAAAAGAAACTTTAACTATTTATCAAAAAGTCTTCGCGCTCGGCGCGTTTCTTGCCGGGTCATCGCGGCCCGATATGTATTACGCGACGCGGCGCTTATTATTTCCGATTCACTTAGGTGTGAAAAATATCGCGTTTCTAAAGACATCAAGTCATCGCAACGTGCGCCCCCGGCGAACTAACGACTTTATTTTATTTTTTTCTGCGGCGACAATTTCCACCTCGCTGCATCATATAATGAATAATGAATCATGCAAAAATATTACTTATATAATATTATTACAAAACATTTCTGCAAAGGAAAAACGTGTTTTATGGGAAAGAATAGAAAATACCGGTATTAAAACCGGTATACCGGTAATTTTTCTATTAAAAATTAAAATTATTTATTAAAAAAGTGCTTTAAAAGTCAATATAAGCCTCAAAATACAAATATTTAAAAATACCGGTATTATTATCGGTATACCGGTATTTTTCTCTAAAAAATCAAAATTATTTATTAAAAAATCGCTTTAAAAAGCAATATAAGCCTCAAAATTCCAATATTTAAAAATACCCGTATTAAAACCGGTATACCGGTATTTTTTCTTTAAAAACCCAAAATTTTCTAATACAAAACTTCTTCCAAAAATCAATATAAACCTCTCAAAAAACCGGTATTAAAAAAATACCGGTATACCGAAATACCGGTTAACCGGTATTAAACTCAAAATTTCCAGTTTTGAACCCAACATTTTCCAAAAATTGATAATTAGGTACATGAAATGATCGTATTCAAGTAATGCCCCAATTTGGGGTATAGTTGATGAAGTTGTGCAAACTCTTGGCCGGGATATCATGCCCGATGGGGCCAGCGAACTATGTCAGCTGCAGTGGACTGTGTTGTAACACTATATAGATAGGCCGACGCGCGCCCTCATTAAGGAGTGCTCGCTTTGTCGCCAAAGCTAGTCTAAAGTGGGATTAAATTTGATGTGGGTACCTATCAATTAACGTGCCCCCGCCACCATCTTGATTGCTGCGGATTAACCGTTTGACCATATAGGCATGTCCTTTAATTATACTTTTCAAGTGTTAAGTCGAGGCCATCACCCGCTTTCATCGCCAAGATCACCCGGGTCGGAAGTTATGATCCAACACTTTAGATTAATAACAAAAATAAAAATTCTCGAACGCCGAAAAAAAAATAATTGCATTGAGTTAATCTATGAATCCGGCGGAGTGGATGAAGTGACTCTTTTAATGAAATTGCGTCCGCACTTGAAAAAATAAAGTTTTAATTAAAACCATCCACTCGTGTGCGAGTTTCGGATAACTGCGTATTT
Organism: Dalotia coriaria; assembly: GCF_025399875.1. NCBI lineage: Eukaryota > Metazoa > Arthropoda > Insecta > Coleoptera > Staphylinidae > Dalotia > Dalotia coriaria. The sequence continues at coordinate 506,982 of NW_027045451.1, forward strand.
CCGACAACAAACTTTTCGGTAGTGATGTTTTCACCTCGTAAAATTGCGTGGAATTATCATGTCCACCTTATTTATGATACGGGCGTGGGTTGGCAGTGGTCAAATGTGCGCCAGGAATATATTTATTTGTTGGGCGTTCTTGTGAAATTAGCATCAAAGGCACCCTTAACGTAATTAGCGCCGCACGAAACGGATAATTACCCTTTGATCCCCACCCCACACCCTTTGTTAGTGGTTTGTTAAAACGTAAAGTAATAATATGCCATTTGTTTAAAAATAAAGCGCAATCTGTAAACAACGTGATCAAAAACATTTTAACAAACGTAGGCAACCCAATATACATTTTGTGTGTTTGTATTTATGTAACGCTAGTTTCGGGCGCAGGGTAAATTTCACCCGAATCAAATTTATTAGACAATCTCGTAATGAAACAAACAAACACGCGTGGAGAGGAGGTGAAACAAGCACTGGTTTTTGTTATTGATGCCGATGTGAATAAATGATGTGCGCGCCAACGACGCACCATAAAGATAAAGTGTTTTTGAGTCGATGACCAATGTCTCTTCAGTCAGCGGTGGAGGGTTCTATTTCTTCTCGGCCTTGGAAAGCTGACGACGCGCACCTCTCGCCCGCGGCCGTGCGGACATGAAGTATATCAGTATTTCGTGTTTATGGTGCAATATATCTGAAGTGTTTCGAAATCTCCTTCGGCGGACATAAATTCTGCTCGGAAAGGACTCTTGCCACCGCGCGCGCCAACGCCAAAGGGGCGTCGTGGTGAGGAGGCGGTTGTAAATCCAACTTGGCAAAGAGTGAAATTAAATTCTTCGGCATTAAATCATACATGTTACACCACAATCACGGAAAACTTGTGAATTGTTTTGAATAACTTTGTCGATTTTAAATTATCATGCGGGAGATATAGGGGTTGTTTTCTTGATATATTTAGTTTATTTTATAGAGAATTGCCCGTAGACTAAGATTCTGCAATTTCATCTTTTTTATTTCTTTTACTTTACGAGATATTTGCAATTGAAATAATTTGTCAAAATTTGAAAAATTTCAATTTTTAGCACTTTTAGTCGCGTTTTTCGACCTTTCACTGTAGGAAATATAATTATTTTATATTTTTATCTCATAGAGAATTTTCCAATCATTCATAATCAGCAATTCGTTGGATGCTAGCGTTTTTAGTTTTCGAGATATTAATTATTGAAAATCGCCAAAAAAAGTATCAAGCATCTCTTAGATTTCAGTTTTAACTATCCTATCTTATAGAAAATAGTTTGTAGATTAAGATGCTGCGATCAAATCTTAATTATCTCTTTTAGTTTACGAGATATTCGCGTTTGAAGAAAATGAGCAAAAATTGCAAAATGTCACTTTTTAGCACTTTTGGTCGCGTTTTCCGACCTTTTACTGTAAGAAATATAATTATTTTATATTTTTATCTGATAGACAATTTTCCAATCTTTCATAATCAACAATCCGTTGGTAGCTATCGCCTTTAGTTTAAGAGATATTAATTATCAAAAATCGTCGAAAAAAAGTATCAAGCACCCCCCCTTAGCCATTTTTTTCTTAAGAATTAAAATTTCATCTCTCAAATTTCCATTTTACCTATCCAATCTTATAGAGAATACTCCGTATATTAAGACGCCGCGATCAGATCTTAAATATCTCTTTTAGTTTACCAGATATTCGTGTTTGAATAAAATGGGCAAAAATTGAGAAATGTCCCTTTTTAGCACTTTTAGTCGCGATTTTCGACCTTTAACCTTATTAAATTAAATTATTTAAAATTCCCATCTTATAGAGAATTTTCTAATCTTCCATAATCAACAATCCGCTGGATGCTATCTATTTTAGTTTAGAAGATATTCGCTATCAAAAATCGTCGATAAAAATTATTAAGCAGTCTTGAAAAAAAATTAAATTGCAAGCACTGTTCAATTCCGATGCTGACGCTCGCAATACCTGAATTTGTGCATCGGGCAATGCATCAACGCGACACAACAATATGCAGCGAGCGTGCACGAGTAATAATTACAAGTAATAACTGTAACGTGATTGCCGAAGTTCCATTTCCCTGGGAAATGTGCCACACGCACGCACACACGTCGACGCCAGCCCGAGTTAACTGCAATTGCAAATCGCCGGCGATGCGAACAGCCCGCCGCACTCCGGAGGTGCGCAATGCACTTTGTATTCATGATTAATTTCATGCTAATTAATCTTAATATCAACGCGGATATCTTCCGCACATATCCGGGTTTGCCGCCGCTCGACGCTCCGCATTGATCAATGCAAGATGGCGAAACAAACCGGGCTGTGTATTTATTAATATCACTAATGGCACAAGATAAGCGATAAATAGTCGATTCACTTTGGAGCAAGATTAATTACTGTGTTTGTGTTGCCGTTTTGAAAATGTGGGTCAATTGCAAATAAAGTTAAGCCGCATTTTAAGGAAAACAAAGCGTATTTAAATCAAAATTTTAAAATTTATTTTTTTTTATTTCAAGCAATTATGGCTTAGAATATTTTTTTAAAGACATGACATTGGTGGTAACGTTTGAAATATTGTTGTGGTTATGCAACCTAACATACACACAAATTGCAACGCAAATTTCTATAACTTAAACACGATTTTTCATCTAATTTGTTGGGGTGCACGTTACATTACAACAAAATCATTTAAACAAAACACAAGTGAATACAACTGAACGATCATTTTTATCTCTTTTAGTTTACGAGATATTTGCAATTGAAATAAATTGTCAAAAATTGAAAAATTTCAATTCTTAACATTTTCAGTCGCGTTTTTCAACCTTTTACCTCATTAAATTAAATCATTTTAAATTTCCATCTAATAGAGAATTTACCAATCTTTCATAATCAGCAATTTGTTGGTTGCTATCTCATTTAGTTTGAAAGATATTTGCTATCGAAAATTGTCAAAAAAAATTATCATTTAAAAAATTTCAATTTTTAGCATTTTCAGTCGCGTTTTTTGACCTTTTACCTCATTAAATTAAATTATTTTAAATTTTCATTTAATAGAGAATTTTCCAATCTTCCATAATCAACAATTTTCTAATTGCTATCTCTTTTAGTTTGGAAGATATTCGCAATCGAAAATCGTTGATAAAAATTATCAAGACTTTTTAAAAAAATTAAATTGCAAGCACCTTTCAATTCCGACGTGGAATTCATATTTAGACTTCAGGAAATATTTCCTAGCATTTTTACAAGAGTAATTGAGTTTATAACCGGTTTACAAAAGATTAATCAGATGCCAATCCGCGTAAAATCTCAATATTTGTTTTATTTTTTGTTTGTAATGTGTTGAAATGCTTCCTGGTTAGTAAAATTCATTAGATTGCTGGATTCGTGTCGAATTTATCGCAATACTTTGCTTCTTTTTCAACAGCGGCGTTTACAAGACAACTTTTTCTCTGGGCAATGTTGCGGCTTTTTAATTTAATTTATTTGCCAACTTTTCCGCGCCGTATAGTACGCGTCTTGTATTCCTTTTCGGCTTTTCGTTACGCGAGTTTAAATTAATACTGATTTCATTGAAAAGCTCTTCGCGCTCGCGCCCGGCTGGAAGCGAAAAAGACGGACGACGTGTTGTAATCGTGAAACGCGAAACGGTTTCGGTTCGTTGAATGCGGCGGCGGCGGCGGCGGATTTCTACAGCTTCTGCCGTTCACACAGCGCTGAATTTATACGGATTGCGCGAGTACGCGCGTTTTGCCGAAGCGTAATCGAAAAAATTACAGGCGCGAACGCTTTTCAAATAATTCTTACGTGGCATTTACACAGCCGGCAAAAAAGCGCCAACTTTTCGAATTTAATGTCAATGAATTTGATTAGATTAAACGCACGCTAAGTCTTCTTTCAATTGCAAATTTAATTCGTCATCAATTTATCACCGCAAGGCTTTCAAATACCGGTATACCGGTATTTTTATTTTCAAAACTTATATTTTGATCAAAATATCAAAAAAATCAGTTTTAACTTTTAATTTATAAATACGGTTATTACCGGTATACCGGTTAACCGGTATTTTTAACCGGTATACGGGTATTTTTATTTTCAAAAACTTTAATTTCACTCAAAATATCAACAAAAATCTAAAATTAGTTTTAATTTAATAAATAATTAATTTATAAATACCGGTAATACCGGTATACCGGTACAAAAACCGGTATTTTATTTCCAAAAAATTAAATTTTGATTAAAATATCAAAAAATTACTTTTTAATGAATAAAAAATTAAGTTTTATAAATACCGATAAATTAACACTTTACTCCCAAAAATACCGGTATTAACCTCAAATTTCTCTCCCTACTCACCCCACCGCGTTTATTTTTACCCAAAATGTTTAATAATTAATTTCGACCATTGTGGCTGACGCATCACCATCGCGCGCACAATTTCGTACATCAGCGTTATTCGGAATTAATCTACTGCATGAGCGCGACTTCGTTTCGGATATTGAAACGACGTCCGAAAGGTTTATTCGCTTTATTGTGTCTATCGTTCGCGATACGCAAACAAAACCCGCGGCATAAAGGCATCAGAGATCATTGAATCGGCTACTCGGCGTGTGTGTCAGTTATGTATTCGGTTTTTTTTTCTCTCTGCCTGCGTTGCGATGCGTTGCGTTGCGCGCGATTTTCAATCGTTGATTTATGATATACGATTGTGTACAAACACACACACACTCACACACATACGCATGCGTACCGGACTGCCTTCCTCCGCAGGAGCGCGCTTTCAATTTAGCACTTTAATTTATTCGGAATGGCGGATTGCACTCAATAAATCACACGACTGTGACAAACGTAAATATGTCAAAATCAAAACGAATCGAATGTTACAAAACCGATGCAAAACTACGCTTTTCATCTACAATTTGCAAGAGTCAAGTCTGTTGACAGCGTTAGTGTTCTCTAAATCTGGTAGCTGCAACATCATAACCTAAAAAATTTTAAATTTTCAAAAAACGAGTTTTTTATCGTTTTTTTTATTTTTTGCTTAGTTACAATGTTTTAAATTGTGTTTTTTGTGTATACAGGGCCGTATTTATTTTATTTCTTAATATTCAGGGCCGTATTTCATAAAATTTACTTATTTTAACTGTTTCCACCTTCAAAAACCAAGTTAAAAATGATTTTACCCCAAAAAATCAAATTTTTGTAGATTTAAAAAAATATCCAGTGTAAAACACGATTGCCGTTGTTGTTATTGGCGCAAATCAGATTCGCACGTTCCGGACGAACAGCGGATAAACCGGGGATTCACATTAACGCCCAACCCAATTATATCCCGCACATACACGCACTTTTCTCGCCGGCACGCTGAATACGAATGTTGTCGGCTTGTTTGTCGGTGTAAACGAATGATGGGCGAACGAGCAAAGTTAGCGCCTCGCTGATTATTCCGAAACGGTGCATATAGTGCGGTCGCTAGTTGGGAAGCGTTGTGAAGGGAGCGCGTGCTGTCGTAATTCGGTTGCGCGCTCGCGATTCGCAATTTAGGGGTTGATACGTGTATGTGATGTTGTTTGCGCGCGAAGCTTCAGTCGCGCGCATTCGTAAAATTATTAATTACGCGCTCGCGCAACACGCCATTGTTTCGTCCGCGGCCCTATGGCCCTTGATTCGCAAGTAAATTATTGCTGCATTAACCTGCGCTGCAAGTTAATAAACCGATTACGTGCAGTGTCTTAATTGGAATCAATTTTGCTATGACTTTAAATGCAATTTTTATTGAAAATTATTTTTAACACTTTTTAAGTTAAAATTTCGCGATAAAAAGTAGTCTATGTCATTCTCCTTAATCTACACTACCTCTATACAAAAAATTATAAAAATTTATTGAGTGGTTTAGGCGTGAATGCGACACAAACATACAATAATCGTATTTATGATTGATTGTAGGTTATTTCGTTGCCATGTTGTGTAATTCCATAGTAAAATTGCATCGCTGTAAAGTTAGTAAAACAATTTCCGAGGAGTAGCAATAAAGTTGGCTCGCAGAGATTAGAGGACAACAAAAGTGTTGTTTCGTCGCGACATTACATGCGAGCGAACTGCCGCCACCGCAGACGCTGCATATGAAACGTCGAGTTTCTCTATAATCATACATGGATGATGGCGAAGGTGGCGTGTGTGCACATAAGCCGATTACGCAACTTCAACTTCTATTACCGTCGCAGCATTCGAATATTATTTAATGCGACGTTAATGTTCGCCTCTAATAACATACGAAATTAAATTCTGTTTGCGCAACTTTCGCCACCACCGCTGCCGCCGTGCGACAACAAACAGAAACGTAAAATTTAAAGTTTTTCCTGGCGCAGGCACCGCAATTTGAATTTATTGATTCAAGCGGAGAAAGGACGGATATAAATAAAAAGTTTATTGTTTACTCCGCGGCGGCCGCAGGAGAAAACGAAGAAAAAAAAACTTACTTCACAGTTCATAAATTTCCCAAGGACAGACAACGCATAAATTTCAATCGGGATTTACAACTTATCTTCGAAAAATTTATAATTTTTTTATTTTGTGGAATGCTTAGAAATATTTCGGTTTGTTTAAATGTTTATTTGTTGCGACATTGGGTGGTGTCCAAGTGGCTGGCTGCATTTCTGCTCGTTACGGGCTTGTTTTCGGATTACGCGAAAACTATAAACACAATAGCCATGCGAGACAATAACTGTCTATGAAGTTGCCGCTGTTGATAAGCGCAATTTGATTCTATCTACACTGGAGCGGCTCCAAGACGGCTTAGAGTGGATACGTTTACATCGACTGGGAACGGCGATATTCAAACTTCCCAGTCGGGGGATATTTCAGCATTTCAATAACAATGACAGTTGCTTGTCCCTAAATTTATGTTCATGCCGAATATTAACCTTTAGTTGAACGGGTGGTATTATCCTTCCTATCGGTTTTCACTCAGCGTTTTTAGGTTATTTTGGAGCTTCATAACTTAGAATTAGGTATGCAACCCAATATACATCAAATGACATCATTGATTCTAACCAAACTCAACTGAGAAATGTCAAATTGTAAAAATTATGTTTTTTTTTTAGTAAAAACACTAAAAATGTCAACAAAACTGTATAAATTCTTGTTTTTTACCTGTTTTCTTATATATTATTTATTTTTTTGAGCAAAATGTTAACTTTTTTAGTTTTTAAGATCTGCAACCCAGTAAACACCGGGTGACATCTTTTATTTTAACCAAAGTCAAGTGAGAAACGTCAAATATTGAAAATTATACATTTTTGAACTAAAAACAATTGAAACATCATCAAAATTGCCAAAAAACTATGAAAATTCTTGTTTTTATTTGTTTCCTTCAATTTTCTTCACTTTTTTTATACTAATTATGACATTTAACCTCAAAATTTAAATATTTTTATGTTATTTAAATCCGCAACCCAATATACACCGCCAAACAATGAAAATTACATCAATTGCCACAAAAAACACTAAAAACACAAACAAAACTATATAAATCCCCATTATTATCTGTTTTGTAGCATTTTATTCACTTTTAAGATTGTATAAAAATCCTTATGTCAATATTGATATATAAATTTACGTCTAGAGACTGCTGGGTAATAAAATAGACGTAAACGTAGCCGACGAGACTAGGCACTTAACGTTGAACCAAGAACAAATAAATGCAAAACGTCACAGTCAATAAACTTCCGCCTCCTCATGCACTAAACATTTCATTCGCGATTTACTTGCGCATCATCGTTGCACTTTATTACTTTACCGTCTTATCTGTTCAGGATCTACCGAAATTTGTCCACATCGAAGAGTCCATCAATCGCTATGATGCATTACCGGGATTGGAAAGCGTACGATCAACGATTTACATGCGCGCGGCGCAGGACCTCTTCAAGAACGGCAAAATGAAGCTCAAGTGCACTGCGACCATGTTCCACCTGTATTCCAAGGACACACAAACGGAACTTATTGAGGAGGCGCCCTTAATGGCGCTTGTGATGGTATCAACAACACCTAGCAATGACGGTAACAAAAAACTAAAAATTTTTTTTTTTTGAAAATTTAATTTTTATGTGATTATCAGGTGTAAACACGTTCAAGTTTTCGTCAGCGACGAAAATTCGACTGTACCTGTGCAACTACATACTTATCTACATGGTCTTCAAGGTGATCAGTCGCTAAGATGATAAACAATCCACTTGTCAACCCTCTACTTAAATTAAGTTAGTTAATGTGGCGCGTAACGTGGTGAAACTTTTGAAAGTGACTGCCGGACAAGGTTCATGTTAACAATAACCAAGTGATAGTGTATTTTGTAAACGGTGATAACAAGTAACTAACAAGTAACAAATAACATGGAATATGAATTAAAGTACTACGTAAATATTTAAACAAAAATTTAGTAAGGATAGCGAATAATAAAACATTATTATTATTATTAACTATTCCATAAATATTAAAATATTATAAACTAATACCTACTTGGGATTTGTTTCGATTGTAAGATAAATATTACGATAAATCAAAATGACTTGTAAGCAAAACACTTAACTTAAACCAATATTTATTGATGTGTTGAAAGAAGTTACGAATATAAATTAATGTCGGAGAAAAGCTTATGAAGATCTGCATTTTGCATGCGTTTTGTGTTTGGATGCTGCAATTACCCGAAAACCAATTGCGATGTGATTATTGTTTTATTGGTTGCATATGCTTTGCAAAGTTTGATACCGATGCCCATTGTTCCAATTAAAGTAAACTAACCAGTAACCAAGTTTATGCAGCGATTGTATTCCCTCTTCAAATGACATTCGTATATTGCGAAATGATACACGATAATCACTCGATTGATAAATATTATACAGTTAGGATATTTTTTGTTTTATGTGTGTAATATATGCAACTATATTTGCATTATTTGTATTGTTGGTTGCATATATTACGCGTGATATAAAGCAGAATGTATATAAGTGTTTAGTTTTCGGAAATCGATACATTTTTCAACAACAGCAGAAAAAAATATAATAAAACACTCTCCAACATCCTACAATTATTTTATTTTATTTTTTGTTTTTTGTTTTACGTGTTTCTTAATATATGCAACTAAATTTTATTATTTGTATTGTTGGTTGCATATATTACAATCGTTTAGTTTTTTACTACTTTTAAATTAAATTTTTATGATTTTTATTGATTTTTTGTTATTTTGACGGCAGTTTCTTGCAGATTTGCTAAAAATTTCTTGTTTTCTTTTTTTTTTATTAAATTGTTTAGTAAATGCCAAAAATAGGCGTTTTTCTAAATTTTTTTCAATTTTTTATGATTTTCATTAATTATTTTGTAATTTTTTACAAAATTTTTACAAAAATCAATTTTTGTCTTTTTTATTATTTTATTCTTTGTTTCACGTGTTTCTTAATATATGCAACCATATTTGCATTATTTGTATTTTTGGTTGCATATATTACACTACAATCAATACGTTTTACAATAGGAAAATAAAATAAAATAAAATAAAATGCTTTGCAACATCCCACAATTAATTTTAGTTTTTTTCTCTGTTCTTGTTTCACACGGTTTCTGAAAGTTGTGCTCGGTTTGAACTCACTCGTGCTTTTTGTTCTTATTTTTCGAAAGTTTCTTTTCGACAATAATTCCCGGCCGTGGAAGCTCTTAACGCCCTCACGTCTACACACCCCAACACACCCCAACATGCGCCGTGGTTTTCTCTTAATAATTCTATGAAGGAGCAAGCGAAAAGTTTTATTTCGCCAATTTTCTTCATCCCCTACAACGTGAAAAATCGTGCGCGTTAAACGCCGCCGAACCGAACCGAACTTTCCGCAAGTGTTTGCGGCTTTCATCACGTGTTAAACAGCCAACCAAATGCGATTAATTAATGTGCTGCATGTGATGTTATTTGTGTGTGTACCTATATGTTAAACGAATCAAAATAACGAGCATGCCACGCATCAAAAAAAATAACTTTCGGTTTCGGAGAACGCTTCCTCTCAGTCAACACCTGAATTGCTCAAATAAATTGTTGCATATTGTAATCATTTCACTTTGGCACACACTCAACTCCACGTAGCGGACATTCACGTTTATTTTTGTACATAAAACCAACGTTTTCACATTGATATATTTATGTAAAACTATCTGATGAGACGTAAATGTAAGGATAAGCAAGTTTATGAAAAGGAATTGTAAAAAAATGTTATTTAATGTTACATACGTATAAAAAATTAATTTAATTATATATTATCCAATCAATTATTACGATGTGAAGCAACGTTTTTATTAGGGCAATAAATAATTTATAACTTAGTATATTCACTAAATAAGCCGCATCAACGCAACCAAAATAATTTTCATTTCGATGTTTTGAATGTTTATAACGTTGATTTCAAACAAAACAAAAACTGAATATGTACATACAAAAGAACACAATATACGGTAGAAACCCCACATCGAATTACTATAAACAATAATTGTGTATTATATTTTTGTGGCAAACGGGGGGGAAAAATAATGCCTAATCCAGGAATATCGTCGGCGCTTGTGTTGTGTTCGCTCGTATGGCGGAGGCGCCGGGCAAGCGTGTTTCGTGGAGCAGCGGGATATAAATTAAATCTGTAATCCACAGGAAGTAGGTGCTTTCCGCTGCAAGCGATCGCCGGTGCGCTGGTATCGCTGAAAAATGTAGGCGGCGCGGGCCGCACGGAATTTATGTCTTTCTAATTTGTTTCTGCTCAAAACCACACAGCCCCCAGCCGCAGCTCTTGAAACTGCAAACCTGCACCAGCGCCCCGTGGCCGAAGAGAGAATGGGAGCGTGAACACGCCCGTGCATTTATTTATGGATTTGTATTAATTTTCTCCCTTGGAGGGACGCAAACACCTCGGAATTATGATGCGTACTTACTAAATAACATGAATGTGTAATAGAACAGTGAATATAATAAAGTATTATACGTTTTACAGAAAAAAAAACCAGCTGGTTATTATGATGATGACAAGTATTAAATTTGTAAACGTGTTACAAATGTGTTTTTAATGTCACTAAACGCGGAAAAATTTGATTTTTCGTTTGGGTTTTCATTAATTTATTAAAAATATGTTAATAATTAGTTTTTTAATAGTTTTACTTTAAATTTTTATTAGTTTTATTGATTTTTTGATATTTTTATGACAGTTCCTTGTAGATTTACCAAAAATTTAATTTTTTGTTTTATTTTTTGTTAAATTATTTGTAAAATGTCAGAAATAGGAATTTTTCCAAGTTTTTTCCTAATTTTTTAAGTTTTTATTGCTTTTTTTGTTATTTTAACGACAGTTTCTTACAGATTTAACAAACATTTTTTATTTTCTTTTATTTTTCATTAAATTGTTTACTAAATGCCAAAAATAAGTGTTTCTACAAATTTTATTTCAAATTTTTATGATTTTTATTGATTTTTTACCAAATTTAACCAAAAAATCAATTTTTGTTTTATTTTTCATAAAATTCATTAAAAACATTTACGAAACAAATTTTTTTTCAACGTTTTAACAAAATTTTTATCATTTTTATTGATTTTTTGTTATTTTAGTAACAGATCTTTGTAGATTTACCAAAAATTTGATGTTTTGTTTTATTTTTTGTTAAATTATTTGTAAAATGCCAGAAATAGGAATGTTTTCAAGTTTTTTCCTAAAATTTTAAGTTTTTATTGCTGTTTTTGTTATTTTAACGACAGTTTCTTGCAGATTTTCCAAATATTTCTTATTTTCTTTTATTTTTCATTAAATTGTTTAATAAATGCCAAAAATAAGTGTTTTTCCAAATTTTATTTCAAATTTTTATGGTTTTTATTGATTTTTTTTGTTATTTTTTACCAAATTGTACCAAAAATTCAATTTTTGTTTTATTTCTTATTAAATTCATTAAAAATATTTACGAAACAAATTTTTTTTCAACGTTTTAACAAATTTTTTATTATTTTTATCAATTTTTTGTTATTTTAGTAACAGTTTCTTGTAGATTGACCAAAAATGAAATTAGCAATCACTTTTTACGTTCGTTTTTATTGCGCGTTGATGTTTCCAACTCATATTCACGTAAATGTAAATCGAAAAGCAGCCGGAAATGGGAATTTGTTCACTTATCAGGGTAAGTACGCAGTGTTTATGTTGTCCCAGCCTCGGTGCAATCAACATGTCGCTTTGTCCATGAATGAAATTCATTTAATTTTTTGCTAAACGCGAATCGCGCATGTGGACGTTGTTCTATGGCATAAAAACTCATTTCTGCGCGTTTGGCAAAAAATTACAGTCAGTAATTAAAACCGCACACAATGCACACGCCTGACTGAGATTTTCTCCACGCAGAAAACAACAACACGAAAAACATTAATAAGTTGTAGTGTTGCACAATACATATACAGAGTGTTTTTGTTATATTTTATTCTATGCTTTACAAAAAATGCATTTTTCGTATTTTACGTGTGTAAATCTTGAACTCCATAAAAATATAAATTTCCCTATAAATTTCCACGCGCGAAAGTTGTACATTGTAGCGATGACACTCGTGGACTCGTGAAAGTTACATTAAATTTTTCATATTTCAACAAAATATTACCTGGCGTAAATTTTGCAGTAATAATAACGAACGCTGCACGACGCTGCACTTTTTTATATTTATTGCATGTGCGGGTGGAAAGTGTGTGGACCTCGCGGCTAAATTATTAGCCTTGGTCGCCGACGGCGGCGGTGGCGGCAGCGGCGTTCTCATGAATATTGTTTGTGTGTATTATTAACTGCCGCAAACCCCCAACTACATGCTAACCATATTAGGACCTTTTTTGTGACATCTCCGCAACCTCAACAAGTCATTGTGGGTTGCTGACTATTATTGCGTTTGGGTTTGCATTTTATCAGCAAGTTCCCACATGCAAACTGAAAAAATAATACGATTAGGCTTGCTTTCAAATACATTCATGTTCCTGTCGCTGAAACACAAGTAGTATTAGCATGTAGAAATCATTTTTCATTCTGAAAACAATATATTACTTGTAGTAGTAAAAGATTGAGGTTAAGTATGAGTGGTTGCCTATAGTTGTCTTATAAAACATCTATAACTTTCACCACGCATGGATTGTTTAAATATTGAAAACGCTAGAGTGTCAGTTTTGCGTTAACCCAGGAACGCGTTGCAATCCAGAGGGATTAGTCCGGATCTATCGGGTTCTTACACTCTGGAGGATTGCAGTACTCCAGCAGGCCGACGACACCGTCGCTGAAACCCGGCGGACGTGTGCCGAATACATCCATCACTTAACGTATTTGGGTTGCGTTTAGTGTCTAGTCGAAAACCATCAGGAATATTTGTTTCTCTTCAGAGGGTGAAATTCTCCGAAAAGGAGTTGGATGAGGGATGTTGTGTTTCGGTTTTGTTAAGTCATTTGTTTAAAGATTCAGCTACATTTTACCAGTCAGCGGCGGCGAAAACCCCAAAAACTAAAACCTTAACAACGTTATCTACGACTCGACGATGAATCATTAACTGTTACTCTCTGTTTCTGTTTCTATGTCTTCTCTTCCTCCGCAGCAGGAAACGTCGATACAGAAATAACTCCTGGTTTAATCTTCAGGTGGAGCAATTGCTGGTGGTGGAAAAGACACTCCGATAAGTTAGTTGCACGTGTGCAGGTGAAAAAGACGTCTGCCTGGGGCTGATCGATCACTGTTTATCATTTCGATACGGTTCGTACGTCCATCGGCAGTCGTGCGCAGCCAGCCCTCGGCTGGCTACGTGATGAATTGGGTCCATTCTTTTCGCACACTCATTACCGGCGAATAAAAGTTACGCTATTAAAACAATTTTCTTCGCAGGACCTGCAGCAGGAGGAGGTGAAATTTATTATTTTACAGAATTCTACGTCGACGACATTCTCTTGCGCTGGCGATGAATTTAACTGGATTTTCTTTACAATTCGCTTTTATTTTTGCATCATGCTTCCTGCCAAACTATTTATTAATTTCGCGCTTGAAACTTTATAATAGTTGAGCAGATGTTATAGCCCGACGTATAAGTTTCTGCTAATTCCGGCGTGCGCTTATAAGAATCTGACATTTTAATTAATTTCCTTCGCGCGATATTAAGTTCAGCGAAAAAGGGAAAGACTTTTGCACTTTGCTCGAGTGTACAGTTTAGAATGGCAACTCAAAACCGAAACTTTCCAACGCATTGAAAATGAAAGCAGTTTAATCAATACTTTATACTTAATGGCAGCAAAATCAATAATTATTTTTGTCATAAAATTATTAAAAATTGCAATAAAATAGATTATAAGGAGGAATATTCAAAACCGGTATTGATACCGGTATACCGGTATTTTTATTTTAAAATTTACGTGTTTAATCCTTATTTATTCATCAAAATACAAAAAATGAGTTTTAATTACAAATGTGAAATACCAATTTCATTTTTTGCGATATTTTGATTTATAAATTACCCATAAACTAAAATACCGGTATTTAACCTAAAAATTCACATCCCCACTCTTTATTTTTATCATACATCTCTCAAAATACAAAAAATACTTTATAACTTTGCTAAAAAGAAACCTGACGAGGTAAGCACACAAAAACCGCAACTAACTTAAACGTTTCGGTTATTTTTTTGTTGTTGTTAAGTGAAACTAAGTGAAGCGCATCCCGTGGCGGTTCCAAACAATTGGGGATCGACGCCCGGAAGGCGCAAGCCACGAAAGTGCTGTTTAGGCACCCGCTGCCGAAAAACTAAACGCGCTCCAGACGCGAAAAAAACACCGACCAACCAGTAAGATTATATCATTCGGTCGGTCGCAAACTTTTCGGATTTAATGTGCCGTATCTAAAACAGGGGAAGAACTGCGATAACTAAGTATGGCATCATAACGCTTAAAACTTTTCGGCGTCGCGCGGGACCGGACACGGCCCAAAAACGCGCGATTCCACCCACCACAATAAAGCGCGGGCGTTATTGTTTTGGCGTTTGTGTCGAGAACGTATGCTTCGGCATCATTCAATATTGGTCGACGAAGAACGCAAAGAAGACGCCGCAGAATTGTAATTATTAGTGACGATGTTGTTTTGCGCAGCGACAGATTGGAAAGTTTTTATTCGGATATCATAAACTAAACGACGTAGGAAGCAAAAAGAATGAAGATAATGTTACCTCTACATCCGGAGGTTGACGTTAATGATCAATTTATTTCCACGCACATGTCACTGGTGAGTGGTACACAAAAGCACTCTGGAATTCGTGCTCTAAACATGCAGAAAAATAAGTTTTGAATAAAAATATTACACGATTTTTATGAGTCTTTATGGTGGCTATAAAGTCTCGTTTTTGAAAGTAAAACTTTTTTGAATAAATTGCCAACTTCTTGTGCAAAAGTTGAGCTTTGAATGCATTATTCCATCGGGCGTCTAGCCAGCTTCCTTGTCGAGCATAAAATCAATGATTAAATAATACATTCGATCAAATTAAAGCGATTTGTTGGGGCGTCGGCCATTTTTCACTCACGAAACAATGGCCGACTTGCTCAAGTGATAATTTGTCCCCATCAAAACGGTATATTTGCCATGAATGCATGACAAATTGAGTGATTTTTTCAGCCCACGCTTGCGTCTGATAGGCGAGGACAAATTGTACAAATTGTAAAAGAATACTTTTCGATATTGCAAAATATTTCGCCGAGTAAAAACAGCGTAAGTTAATATGATTTACATTGCTTTGATAAAATCTAGAACCCCAATTAGTATTATCACATAAATTCGCAAGCACTGGAAGTGTGCCATCGCGAGCGACAGAAATTGGCAATGCGTAATTACAGCAACTTTTCTTTCAGCGACGCCGAGCAACAACTTCCTTATTAACGAAGCGACCGTCTCAATTTCCTCTAATTTCCTTACTTAAACTGTGTATACATTTGTTTCTTATTTATGTAGTAGATACTTGCAAAACGTTTGAGTTGAAATTGATTTTTAAATTTCATCAAAAACTCGAATTTTTCGTGAAAAAACCAAAAAATTTCAATTTTATTATTGACGAGTGTGAAGAACAGTTGATTGCGGCTCTATTTAAAATTGAGCCGGGCCAAGTACTCGTTCGTACCCAAATCTAGCACTTGTTATGTTATTCCTTTGTTTTTCCTCGCCGTGCGCCCCATTTTTTGCACATGAGCGTCGGGTGGAGGCGCGCATGTGGAATCTCATATGCACACCCCTACTGATTACGTTATACAATATGCATACAACCTTCCTCAACGTGGCACTCTATCTGCGATCCGCTCGCATGTGCACCGTACGTATGTACATTTTTCTTCCCGTTTTTCCTTACGACAGTGCTGGCCTCGCGTAACTTTCCTGCATAAATTTGTAAAACTTCTCGTCTAACATTTGATCGATTACGGCCACCTTTGCTACAAACATTCCCATAAATTTCGACGCCTTTCCCGAAAAATACACACGAAATATTAAAGCGTGGTCCAAGTGGTAGAAAAATGAAAATAATAAAAGCAAGATAAATGTTGCATTGGCGCACTTATGTCGTTACATTTTATAAAAGAACCATTTTAAATACATTTATAAATAAATATAAACAAGTTTCATTCTTATATTCTTTAACAATTAGATGTAGTGATTAAAATTAAATTTCTTTTGTTTATAATTATATATCAACTTTTAGTATTAGTATTGCCATCTTGCGGAGGAAACTTGAACTAAAAAAGACGCACTTTCAAATTTTAATTTTCGCATTTACATTTTATGATTATTTAGAGAATATACGTTAATTTTAAGTAAGTTTTAAGACTAATAATTCTTAATTTAAGATAATTATTATTATTCTAGCATATTTACAGTTAATAATTAATATAATGGAAAGATTTATAAAATAAAACCTACTTGCGCACGAATTTAATGAATGATTAATCATTTATACAGTGACTTGCAGATAGTTTCGCCTACACAGTTTACACTCATCATACTCATTACCTGTTTACTTTGTTTCATACAGGTTTCATAGATTTTGTTCGTTTCCTTGTCAAACATCCGTTGATGCCGCGCCTCCACTTCCACTCCGGCGATTTTGTTGGTTATACCCGCAGTAAACCTTTGCGCTTTGCTCCGATCGGCTAGACCGATTGCTTTGGATGGTTTAATTAACTGTAGGTAAGTTTAAACAAATTACTAATCCTCAAGATGTATCAACAATTTGTAATACAACATTTTTCTTATAGATTACACTAAAATCTAATAATGGCTCAACAAAACCTCTTCAGCTATGAGACATTTGTTCGAGCAATTGCTGGGGCCACTGTAAGTTGAATATGTTTAATTTTTATTAAAATTAATTGTTTTTTATGCAACAGGGCAGCATAATCTCAATGTCAGTGTTTTATCCTTTGGACACAGTAAGATTTCGAATGCAATGTAAGCAAAAATACAATTTATTTTCACATCAGTTTACATGATTTGTTTGTATTGCAGTGGAAGATGAACATTCTGAGTATTTAAAGACATTGAACACATTCCAAGCTGTTGTACATATATTAAAGAAAGAAGGATTGTAAGTGTATCACACTTTTAAGTGTTTTCTCTCATAATTAATCCATGTTTTTCATTAAATACAGTGAAGCTCTCTATCGAGGTGTAAAACCAGTTCTGCAGAGTTTAGGTGCTTCAAATTTTGTATACTTTTATACATTTCATGGACTGAAAAAAGCTGGTAGTGGCTATCATGATCTTGCATTGGGTATTATTGCAGGCATTGCAAATGTGTTGACTACTTTACCTTTGTGGGTAGTCAACAGCCGATTGAAGGTAATAACAAAACAAAAACTCTACATAAACACTTATTATGACATTTTATTCTTGTAGATTGAAAAACCCATTTACTATTCTGGTCTGCTAGATGGCTTAGTCCACATTGCCAATACTGAGGGAGTTAGCGCACTTTGGAATGGCGTTGGCCCGTCTCTAATGCTCGTGATCAATCCAGCAATTCAATTCACAATCTACGAAGCTCTGAAACGGCGTATTCCGGTACGTGGAGCTGGGGCGTTCTTCATTTTGGGTGCCATCGCGAAAGCCTGCGCCACCATCGCTACATACCCGATTCAGTTGGCGCAAACAAAACAACGTCACGGTATCAATAGCAATGTTAGCACGGCTGCATTATTACTCTCGATTTTGAAACGCAGCGGCCCAGCGGGTTTGTTTCAGGGACTTGAAGCTAAACTGCTTCAAACTGTACTAACAGCTGCTCTTATGTTTGTGTCGTACGAGAAGATCGTACGATTTGTGTTCTCGATACTTCTTAATAACAAACACAAGCTAAAAGCTTGATGACTATTCTAATTCTGGGTGATATTTTAGTTATTTGCGGTTTTATGTAATTTGTTTTGGCCAGTAGACAGTAGAATGTTTGTAGTACAATTATAAAATAACTCAATTTAGGTGTAGCTGTAAGTGATGTTCATGTGTATGTTATTTATACATTAGGGACTATTGTATGTGGTACACAATAACGGAATAATGGATTTATACAATATTTAAGTTGCACGTGGATGGTAATTTAGCTAGTCAATTTTTTATAACATCTGATGATGCTTTATAATTTGGTTGTGTACGTTTTTTGATAATTATTAAATAATTATCAAGGAAATTGATAATAATCCATTTCTGATTATTATAACACTGGGAATCTGTTTTATTTCCGGCTTTTCCAAAAATTCAGTCAAAGTAAAATATGAATGCCGGAAAATCAATAAAATTTAACCTCGTCCAAATCTAGGGTAAACACCCCCTTCGGCACTAGTAACTAAACCACATACAGTTATTTCCGACTATACGTAAACAAACTCGCAATGTAAATTCGCGAATATCTATAAAACCAACGTATTTATCTTGTTATATTATGCGGTGTCGATTTTCCAAGTGTCTCGCCGTGTGTTTAGTTCTTACCAACGCGCTAGTTTTGTGGAAAATATACAAACTCCTTCTTGGGGACGAAGGACTAAACGTCCTGCACTCACAATCATCGCCGCCAAGTAGTAAACCAGCTACTAAGCACATCAGCAAACAAACGACGATAGTGCTGCGTGACTTTGATTTAAATGAGAATGATGTCTCCGGCACGGTGGAGTCGTTCCTTAAAGTTTTCCCAAACATTCAGATACTTATCATTTCGAATGGGAATCCATATCCACCGCTACAAATTAACTATTATATGAATAGAAACGTGCGGAGTGTAAATTTAGCACCGTCATTCGACACTCCGTACTTGTTTAATCCGCTTAGTTTGATCAAAACGCCATATGTTTTGTTTGTGCCGGATTCTACAAGGATAATTCACCGGCAGGTCATTCAGATGATGATCAATGCTTTGCGGAATGACACCGGCAGTATTGTAGCGATACCATACAGTCTCAATCGGAATCTTACTTGTTTAAATGTTGAAATTGTACCGAAAGATTGGACGATTAAGTTTTATAAATCTGGCCATCCACGGGAATGTGCATTTGTTACAGGGAAGCACGCCATCTTGGTGGAATTGAACACTTTGTACAAGTTGAATAATCCTTTCATCTTGCCACATCCACATTCGCTGTATCTACTCACATCTTTGCTGAATATTAAAGTTAGTAGCATGTTTAACAATGGTAACAATAGATTAATCTATGTTTTCTTGCTTTTAGGTGAAAATTTTGCAACATTTACAATTTCATGATGGCAAATCCATTTTCTACTCGCATCATGCCCAAAGACTCAAGAGCAAATCGGATAAATTGCATTTGAAACATTTGTATGAATCCTTTGGCATTAAAAAGGCAACCAGCGAGACTGGTGTGAGTGAAAGCTTTGGATGCTCCCGGGACACCCCGAGATGTTTTGGAAGCATTATCAACTACACACCTTCCTACATCTACGAAGGAAAGCAAACACCGCCATGTTGTTTGCAGAATCTACGTATAACAGCTAAGCACGTCTTTGCTATTTTAGAAGAAGCGGGAATCAGGTACTGGTTGGAGGGTGCTTCCTTACTTGGTGCCATGCGATATGGCGACATCATTCCATGGGACTATGATATAGATGTCGGGTTCAACCGTGATGATTTAAGTCGTTGTCTTTGGTTGAAAAGAGCTAAGACCAAGCCAGTTACAGACAGCAAAGGGTTTGTCTGGGAGAAGGCAATTGAAGGAAACTTTTATAGAGTACTGTACAGTAAAGTGAATAGGATATACGTTAATCTATTTCCGTTCTATCAGAAGAATGGTACCATGGTCAAGGATAACTGGTTCACAAGTCAGGTGAATACCGACTTTCCCGATCATTATCTGCATCCAATGGCGAGTATTGAGTTCATTGGTCGCACGGTTCCATGTCCAAACAACATAAGAGACTTTTTAGAGTACAAATTTAGTCCTGGGATTATAGAGGACGGGAAAATACCCGATTTTAAAAGTAAATTTACTTAATAAATGCAACAGGACGTACAATTTTTATAGGCTCTAGGTTGGCATGTATTTAGTTTTTAATCTAATTGTATATGATGTATGATGTAAAGATGATAAGCAACTGGTAAGATGTTAGTGCCAAAGATTCGTATTATGTTGTATATAATTTGTTTTGTTATTGTGCAAATATTAATTGTTACGCCAGACAAAATTAGAAATGTTAATACTTATTAATAAATTATACAATAAATACACTGTTTTTTTTTTCTTTTTTCCTTTTCTTTTAATTTTTACATGCCAATAAGGCCTTAATTATTGAATATCTAAATTTTGGGACTAGTATCTGTCGCATTCATAGATGGCACTAGGATGCACTAAAAACCATAAAATCGAGTTATACGGCTTATTTTTATATTTATCGACAAATGTGGGCACGAGAATAGTTTTGTATACAATGCTGTTGTCTGCGGCGTGCATGCAGCGAAGTCTAGTTTAGTTTAGATCACAGGTAATGTGCCTATTGCAAATTCGCGTACAAAGTCGCGTGCGATCAATGCGCAGCCGACTTTGCGCATCTACTGCAATTCGCGCACAAGGTCGCGTGACGTCGACGCGCAGTCTTTGCGCACCTCTTGTTTTCTTATCATATACTGTCCCGTCGTTGTTTACGCAGTTTCGGCACGCACTATCGATGGATTGCAGCCAGTTTCGTGCCGGTCGCTGCTTAATCCAGTTGTGTTTAGATACTTATATCGTTTATTCGGACTTCAATATTCTAAATTTGTGTTATACTCGAAGATCAATCGACTATTTATTTGTACTTTGCGACTATAGTAATTTGTTTGTTCGGAAATGCCGGTTTTTGATCGCGTTTGTTATGTATATTACAAGTTACGTGATAGTGGATTTGATAACATTCTTCACTCGGCGTTGTGTTTGGTGTCGGTTTCTAAATTAATCGAATATATATCATCCCCATGTTGATTCTCATCATTAAGAAAGATCCATCAGGCTCGTGTAAGTATCTTTTAACTAAACAACACAGATTGTTTATTTTGTGTTGATTGTTAATTATAACATAATTTAATTGTATGAAATATTTTTGTTTTAATTTATGTTTTCGTTTAGTTACAGCACTCGTTGTGCCTGGCAGTCCGATAAGCTGTACACTGGTATGTTTATAATTCAATTATATTTTTCGGTCAAATTTACATTTGCTGTTTATAAACAAGTTATCTATTTATCACGAACTACCTACCTGTGACACAAATAAGGCGACTGGTAGGGTCGGACATAACTAGGTGATATACGCGATTCAAAAAAAAAAGGGCAAAAAAGAAAAATTGCACTTTTAGTCACGTTTTTGGTTCTTTTACCCCACGAAATTAAATTATTTTAAATACTTATCTAATGCAGAATTTTCCAATCTTTCATAACTTTCTTTGGTCGCGAAGGTTTTTAGTTTAAACGATATGCACAATTATCGTGTGTTGACTATCTCTTTTAGTTTCCGAGATATTCGCGTTTGAATAAAATGGGCGAAAATTGCAAAATGTCACTTTTTAGCACTTTTAGTCGCGTTTTTCGACCTTTTACTGTAGGAAATATAATTATTTTATATTTCTATCTGATAGAGAATTTTTCAATCTTTCATATTCAACAATTCGTTGGTTGCTATCTCTTTTAGTTTAACAGATATTAATTTTTGAAAATCGTCGAAAAAAAGTATCAAGCACCCCCCCTTAGCAATTTTTTTCTTAAGAATTAAAATTTCATCTCTCAGATTTCCGTTTTAACTATCATATCCGATAGAGACTAGTCCATAGATTAAGACGCTGCGATCAGATCTTAATTATCTCTTTTAGTTTCCGAGATATTCGCGTTTAAATAAAATGGGCGAAAATTGCAAAATGTCACTTTTTAGCACTTTTAGTCGCGTTTTTCGACATTTTACTGTGGGAAATATTATTATTTTATATTTCTATCTGATAGAGAATTTTCCAATCTTTCATATTCAACAATTCGTTGGTTGCTATCTCTTTTAGTTTAACAGATATTAATTTTTGAAAATCGTCGAAAAAAAGTATCAAGCACCCCCCCTTAGCAATTTTTTTCTTAAGAATTAAAATTTCATCTCTCAGATTTCCGTTTTAACTATCATATCCGATACAGACTAGTCCATAGATTAAGACGCTGCGATCAGATCTTAATTATCTCTTTTAGTTTCCGAGATATTCGCGTTTGAATAAAATGGGCGAAAATTGCAAAATGTCACTTTTTAGCACTTTTAGTCGCGTTTTTCGACCTTTTACTGTAGGAAATATAATTATTTTATATTTCTATCTGATAGAAAATTTTCCAATCTTTCAAAATCAACAATTCGTTGGTTGCTATCTCTTTTAGTTTAAGAGATATTAATTTTTGAAAATCGTCGAAAAAAACTATCAAGCACCCCCGCTTAGCAATTTTTTTCTTAAGAATTAAAATTTCATCTCTCAGATTTCGGTTTTAACTATCATATCCGATAGAGACTAGTCCATAGATTAAGACGCTGCGATCAGATCTTAATTATCTCTTTTAGTTTCCGAGATATTCGCGTTTGAATAAAATGGACAAAAATTGCAAAATGTCACTTTTTAGCACTTTTAGTCGCGTTTTTCGTCCGTAGATTAAGACGCTGCGATCAGATCCTATTTATCTCTTTTAGTTTTCGAGATATTCGCGATTGAATAAAATGAAATGATTGAATATACGAGTAACACTCGAACGCGGTGTCACAATAAGTTCGAAATCATTTTCTCTGATGCGGAATTTAATTCTGTATCTCCCTGTATTGAAATTTATTTACCTCATTTCCAGATGTGTATTGACTTTTTTGCATATTTTGGTTGCATATTTGATTAATTTGTTTTGAAGTTGATAAATATTTTCAAAGGTAAGATGGCGCTGCGATGTACGGTTTTGCATTAAATATTGCTTGTTGGTGGTAGTGAGTGCACACCGTGTTCTTGTGGATCACGCGATTTCGCGCAAGAGATAATTTTGTTTACCTGCAGGTATCGAATCTTTATTTCGTGGAATCAAAACACACCGTTGCTGTTTATTACCTATATTAGCATCGTAAATTTAAACAACTAACAATTTTATATTAATTCTAATAGTTTATTATAAAAATTATCAAGAATGCAAAACTTTTTTATTATCAGCCGATGATTACGGACTAATGTGTTACCTGGTAAACGAAAAACGATGCTTATTTAAATTAAATATCACTTAAATATTTGATTTAAAATCTGGCAATCTGTCAGTATAAGAAATCAGAATTACGCAAATCGAATTTAAATTTTTTATTATCTTTACTAATCTAAATTTCGGAACTACTGTATCATTTATAGATGGCAATAGCATGGACTAAAAATTGTAAAATAAAGCATTGTGTTTGTTGGAACACAATATACACTTTCTTATCGCATTGCCGTGTGTCGTCGTTGCCAGCACCTCACGCCGCATGTTGCTGCATCTTAGTTTAGTTTTGATCCCAGGTAAACTGCCAAATGCAATTCGCACATAAGGTCGCGTTCCATCGACGCGCCGCCGAGTTTGCGCATCTATTGCAATTCACGCACAAGGTCGCGTCTGATCGACGCTCCGGCTTTGCGCACCTCTTGCTTTCTTATCATCAACTGCCTCGTCGTTGCTTATACAGTTTGCAGCCAGTTTTGTGCCGGTCTCTAGTTGATCCAAACTTCTTATCCGGACTTCTACTTTCCAATTCATATTATATTCGATCATCAATTGACTATTTAATTTTAACTTGACTTTAGTAATTTTAGTACAGTTATTTATTATTTGCGCGTAAGTGTATCGCGACCATGTTGATTTATTCATCATTTGGATGACCCATCGTGCTGCTGTAGGTGTTTTTTTTTTAACTAAACAGCACAGTTTGTTTTTCTCCGCTGTGTGAATATAGTATTACTTATGTTTCCTTTTTTTGTTTACAGTATTTGCACCTGCTTTGGAGTCTGATGAATCCTGCATTGGTAAGTTTATAATTCAATTATATATATATATAAATATTTATATATTTCATTAAATAATTTAATTATTTTTTATTGTTGGGAGTAACGTCTTACAAACTTGGGCGCGGGGTCCAAATATGCAGAATTAAATTCTCTATCCAGTTGTATTTAATTATTGCAAAATAGCGCTTATACGATACGATTTATGATTTAATATTGGGAACAAGCTTGTAAAACGCAGCTTTAAATTTGAACATCACGCCTCAGATAGATTAGAAATTGTAATATTTATTTAAATTTTACGTGATAGAAACATGATGCAGTATCCCCTTTACCCATTTTTCCTGACTAATTATTATTTTAAATTAACAATTTAGCTAGCTTATCTTATAGGAATTTATTCGTAGAATAGTCTCTGCGATTTGTACTTATATATCTCTTTTAGTTTACGAGATATTCGCGATTGAATAAAATGGGCAAAAATTGCAAAATGTCACTTTTTAGCACTTTTAGTCGCGTTTTTCGACCTTTTACTGTAGGAAATATAATTATTTTATATTTTTATCTGATAGAGAATCTTCCAATCTTTCATAATCAACAATTCGTTGGTAGCTATCTGCTTTAGTTTAAGAGATATGAATTTTTGAAAATCGTCGAAAAAAAGTATCAAGCACCCCCCCTTGGCAATTTTTTCTTAAGACTTAAAATTTCATCTCTCAGATTTCGGTTTTAACTATCCTATCTGATAGAAAATAGTCCGTAGATTAAGACGCTGCGACCAGATCTTAATTATCTCTTTTAGTTTACGAGATATTCGCGATTGAATAAAATGGGCAAAAATTGCAAAATGTCACTTTTTAGCACTTTTAGTCGCGTTTTTCGACCTTTTACTGTAGGAAATATAATTGTTTTATATTTTTATCTGATAGAGAATCTTCCAATCTTTCATAATCAACAATTCGTTGGTAGCTATCTGCTTTAGTTTAAGAGATATGAATTTTTGAAAATCGTCGAAAAAAAGTATCAAGCACCCCCCCTTGGCAATTTTTTCTTAAGACTTAAAATTTCATCTCTCAGATTTCGGTTTTAACTATCCTATCTGATAGAAAATAGTCCGTAGATTAAGACGCTGCGACCAGATCTTAATTATCTCTTTTAGTTTACGAGATATTCGCGATTGAATAAAATGGGCAAAAATTGCAAAATGTCACTTTTTAGCACTTTTAGTCGCGTTTTTCGACCTTTTACTTTAGGAAATATAATTATTTTATATTTTTATCTGATAGAGAATCTTCCAATCTTTCATAATCAATAATTCGTTGGTAGCTATCTCTTTTAGTTTAAGAGATATGAATTTTTGAAAATCGTCGAAAAAAAGTATCAAGCATTCATTTCTCAGATTTCGGTTTTAACTATCCTATCTGATAGAAAATAGTCCGTAGATTAAGACGCTGCGATCGGATCATATTTATCTCTTTTAGTTTACGAGATATTCGCGATTGAATAAAATGGGCAAAAATTGCAAAATGTCACTTTTTAGCACTTTTAGTCGCGTTTTTCGACCTTTTACTGTAGGAAATATAATTGTTTTATATTTTTATCTGATAGAGAATCTTCCAATCTTTCATAATCAACAATTCGTTGGTAGCTATCTCTTTTAGTTTAAGAGATATGAATTTTTGAAAATCGTCGAAAAAAAGTATCAAGCATTCATCTCTCAGATTTCTGTTTTAACTATCCTATCTGATAGAAAATAGTCCGTAGATTAAGACGCTGCGATCAGATCTTAATTATCTCTTTTAGTTTACGAGATATTCGCGATTGAATAAAATGGGCAAAAATTGCAAAATGTCACTTTTTAGCACTTTTAGTCGCGTTTTTCGACCTTTTACTGTAGGAAATATAATTATTTTATATTTTTATCTGATAGAGAATCTTCCAATCTTTCATAATCAACAATTCGTTGGTAGCTATCTCTTTTAGTTTAAGAGATATGAATTTTTGAAAATCGTCGAAAAAAAGTATCAAGCACCCCCCCTTGGCAATTTTTTCTTAAGACTTAAAATTTCATCTCTCAGATTTCCGTTTTAACTATCCTATCTGATAGAGATTGGTCCGTAGATTAAGACGCTGCGATCAGATCTTATTTATCTCTTTTAGTTTACGAGATATTCGCGATTGAATAAAATGGGCAAAAATTGCAAAATGTCACTTTTTAGCACTTTTAGTCGCGTTTTTCGACCTTTTACTGTAGGAAATATAATTATTTTATATTTTTATCTGATAGAGAATTTTCCAATCTTTCATAATCAACAATTCGTTGGTAGCTATCTCTTTTAGTTTAAGAGATATGAATTTTTGAAAATCGTCGAAAAAAAGTATCAAGCACCCCCCCTTGGCAATTTTTTCTTAAGAATTAAAATTTCATCTCTCAGATTTCGGTTTTAACTATCCTATCTGATAGAGATTAGTCCGTAGATTAAGACGCTGCGATCAGATCTTAATTATCTCTTTTAGTTTACGAGATATTCGCGATTTAAAATGAATAAAATGGCACAAAAAATTGCAAAATGTCACTTTTAGCACTTTTAGTCGCGTTTTTCGTCCGTAGATTAAGACGCTGCGATCAGATCCTATTTATCTCTTTTAGTTTGCGAGATATTCGCGATTGAATAAAATGAAATGATTGAATATAACACTCGAACGCGGTGTCACAATAAGTTCGAAATCATTTTCCCTGATGCGGAATTTAATTCTGTATCTCCCTGTATTGAAATTTATTTACCTCATTTCCAGATATGTATTGACTTTTTTGCATATTTTTGTTGCATATTTGATAAATGTGTTTTGAAGTTGATAAATATTTTCAAAGGTTAGATGGCGCTACGATGTACGGTTTTGCATTAAATATTGCTTGTTGGTGGTAGTGAGTGCACACCGTGTCCGTGTGGATCACGCGATTTCGCGCAAGAGATAAGTTTGTTTACCTGCAGGTATCGAATCTTTATTTCGTGGAATCAAAACACACCGTTGCTGTTTATTATATTAGCATCGTAAATTTAAGCAAATATTCTTCAATTCTTTCATGAATATAACTAACAATTTTATATTAATTCTAATACATTTTTATTATCAGCAGATGATTACGGACTAATGTGTTACCTGGTAAACGAAAAACGATGCATGTTTAAATTAAATATCACTAAATCTGGCAATCTGTCAGCATAAGAAATCAGAATTACGCAAATCGAATTTAAATTTTTTATTATCTTTACTAATCTAAATTTCGAAACTACTGTATCATTTATAGATGGCAATAGCATGGACTATAAATTGTAAAATAAACTTGTATTGTTTATTTCTATATTTATCAGCAATCGTGAACCTTCGACACAAGAATTGTGTTTGTTTGAACACAATATACACTTTCTTATCGCATTGCCGTGTGTCGTCGTTGCCAGCACCTCACGCCGCATGTTGCTACATCTTAGTTTAGTTTTGATCCCAGGTAAACTGCCATATGCAATTCGCGCATAAGGTCGCGTGTGATCGACGCGCCGGCTTTGCGCACCTCTTGTTTTCTTATCATAAACTGCCTCGTCGTTGCTTATGCAGCTTGCGGCCAGTTTTGTGCCGGTCGCTGGTTGATCCAGACGTATTTTGCGCGACTCGTATTGTTTATCCGGACTTCTACTTTCCAATTCGAATTATATTCGATCATCAATTGACTATTTAATTTTAACTTGACTTTAGTACAACTTTAGTATTGTTATTTATTATTTGCGCGTAAGTGTATCGCGGCTATGTTGTTTACTTGTTGTGAAGTGCCGTCGGCCATCTTCCAATTGGTAAGAATTGCTATTTATTTTATTCTGCACTTGCGTAAATAACATTGGACTTCATTTAAAGTTAGAATGATAAATGTAATTGATTTAGTTTTCCATTCTAAGCGTCTGTCAGTATCCGATATAACGTCGCGTTCGCCGTGAATGTGTTCGCCTTTCAGGCGCATCATGGCCGCCGCCGGTATCTCAGCTCTGTTGCAAACAATACGGTCTTAAAACCTAATTAATACAGTAAATTCATATGAACGTTTGCATCTTTTATTAAATTCAAATTAAAATCTAAGCCTTTCTAACTTGTGCCGATATTGCCAGCTAGCATTGTGTTCAATCTTCTGACTATTGACGCTTATCGGTGTTTGTTTACAACTAGTGTGTTCTTATCTCGTTCGCCGTGTGGAATGCACCGTGCACACACATTTCGACAACAAACATCGTGTTTTGATGCACGAATTGATAACATTCTTTTATTTTGCATTTGTATAACATGTTTTAACTTTTATTATTCATTTATTATAGTAATTGAAGAAATACCAGTGAGGGTCAGTGACGTTTCATGAGTTACAATGCACAGGGTGAGAGTTCATGGGTGAGATTATAATTAAATTCTTCATTTCATGGGCATAATTCAGTTTCGCGTCATTGTAATTGTCATTCCGGTTTGAATTAATATGAATTTAATACATTGCCCGCCTGGTAAATGCTTATTTTTACCGATGTTTAATGTTTACACTGGAATGCCCCAGATATGCGAATTTATAATGCCCCTGATGTGAGATGCTAGGCCGGTTGATGCATGAAAATAAAACAGCTAAAAATATATTAATTCCGTACCCTACAACTTGCACACGAGAATTGTTTGACTTCTACTTGTTCATCGGTGTTAGTATTTCTTTTCTATAGATCAAATATTTCATTGAATTATTTTGACTTGTTCTTATCGCAATTTTACTTGATCGGGAATTTCCCTTCAGTTCAGTTCAACCATTTTCCAAATTTCGAGTTTTGTAGTGTCGATTCATGCGAACAATTCCGGTTTTAATGCAAATCCATTCTCTGATATGTTTCCTACTTGGCTTCAATACTTATTCTACGATTCTCAATCTCAGGTTTACAGTATAATACAGTAGTAGTACAGTATGTATGTATGTTTGATACTTCTGATTGTCAGTATTAGGTATATTTTTGTATATTTTCGTTATTCTATGCGAACTCTGCGACTTAGTAACTTCAGCGGGGCGTCAAAAAATGTAGAATTAAAATCTCCGCCGGGTGGTATTTGTTAGCGGTAGAAGTGACTCGATTCAGGGCACCTTACGAGGCTAGCGGTAAAAGTGACTCGTGTTCAAGGCACCGTAGGAACCCGCCCAAATTTTTGGAAGGGTGATTTTTCTCACTCCTTGCGCTAGGAATTGTAGTTTTTTTGTTATAACACGCGAACGCGGTATCACAATTAGTTCGAATTAATTTTCCTAGATGCAGAATTTAATTTTGCATCTCCCAGTATAAAAATATTTTGCCAGAAAATTCCGTAACGCGAGTTATAGTGAAAGTTGTGTTTGCGCCGTAGTACTCGTTGCGCTAGGAATTGTAGTTTTTTTGTTATAACACGCGAACGCGGTATCACAATTGGTTCCAATTAATTTTCCCATATGCACAATTTAATTCTGCATCTGCCAATATAAAAATTGTTTGCTAGAAAATTCCGTAACGCGAGTTATAGTGAAAATTGTGTTTGCGCCGTAGTACTCGTTGCGCTAGGAATTGTAGTTTTTTTGTTATAACACGCGAACGCGGTATCACAATTGGTTCCAATTAATTTTCCCATATGCACAATTTAATTCTGCATCTGCCAATATAAAAATTGTTTGCTAGAAAATTCCGTAACGCGAGTTATAGGGAAAGTTGTGTTTGCGCCGTAGTATTCGTTGTGCTAGAAATTGTAGTTTTTTTGTTATAACACGCGAACGCGGTATCATAATTAGTTTGAATTAATTTTCCCATATGCAGAATTTAATTCTGCATCTCCCAGTATAAAAATTGTTTGCTAGAAAATTCCGTAACGCGAGTTATAGTGAAAGTTGTGTTTGCGCCGTAGTATTCGTTGCGCTAGAAATTGTAGTTTTTTTGTTATAACACGCGAACGCGGTATCACAATTGGTTCGAATTAATTTTCCCATATGCAGAATTTAATTCTGCATCTCCCAGTATAATAATTGTTTGCTAGAAAATTCCATAACGCGAGTTATAGTGAAAGTTGTGTTTGCGCCGTAGTATTCGTTGCGCTAGAAATTGTAGTTTTTTTGTTATAACACGCGAACGCGGTATCATAATTAGTTTGAATTAATTTTCCCATATGCAGAATTTAATTCTGTATCGCCCAGTATAAAAATTGTTTGCTAGAAAATTCCGTATCGCGAGTTATAGTGAAAATTGTGTTTACGCCGTAGTACTCGTTGCGCTAGGAATTGTAGTTTTTTTATTATCACACGCGAACGCGGTATCACAATTGGTTCGAATTAATTTTCCCATATGCAGAATTTAATTCTGCATCTCCCAGTTTAAAAATTGTTTGCTAGAAAATTCCGTAACGCGAGTTATAGTGAAAATTGTGTTTGCGCCGTAGTACTCGTTGCGCTAGGAATTGTAGTTTTTTTGTTATAACACGCGAACGCGGTATCACAATTGGTTCGAATTAATTTTCCCATATGCAGAATTTAATTCTGCATCTCCCAGTATAAAAATTGTTTGCTAGAAAATTCCGTAACGCGAGTTATAGTGAAAATTGTGTTTGCGCCGTTGTACTCGTTGCGCTAGGAATTGTAGTTTTTTTGTTATAACACGCGAACGCGATGCTAGAATAAGTTTGGAATAGTTTTCCCATATGCGGAATTTAATTCTGTATCTTCCTGTGTTGAAATTTATCGCGTGAAAATACCGTAACCCGAGTTATATTGAAAGTTGTGTGTTTCCCACCCCTTGCCCATTTTTATTTTGAATTAAAATTTTATCTCATAAATTTTCAATTTAATTATCTTATTTTATAGAAAATTTTCCTTAGTTTAAGAATTTTTAATCTGTTATTTTTATGGCGTTTAATTTTTGAACAAATTGAGAAAAATTAGAAGATTTTCCTTGTTTGTCATCCTCTCACGCTGTTGCCATTTGCCGTATGCAGCACATTCTAATATAGTTTGGATCGCATATATGTACCATGCCAAATGTAAAAAAATTGCTAATTTTGCATTATATTCGATCAACTATAGTAATGTTATTTACTATTGCCGCGTTTAATGTTCATTATTGATCAAAAGTGGTGATACTTTTCGTGTTTTGTATGCATACTTATGCAAGTTGTTTTAACTTATGTTTTTTTTACAGTATTCGCTGTACCCCATGGTCCGATGAGTTCTTCATTGACGTAAACGATAACGCTACCCTTCTACGGTGCCCTAAATGGGTGGAACTTCTACCGCTACCTTCGTACGGTGCCTTGAATGGGAACTGGGAACTTGAACTGGAGAGGTTCCGTGGTACTGGTGGAATTCGTATTGAGGATGATGTTCTGTTTACTGAAGATGGATGTATCAACTGGACTAAAATACCCAGAACGTATGTTATATTTTTGCAATTTATAATATTTTATATTTTACTATTCTGTTATTCATTCTGATTTATAGAGTCCAAGAAATTGAAGATTGGATTGCCGGTGTTGATGATGATTCCAAATACGATTGAATGAATTTACAACCTTTTGAAGCTGATATAGATATCATTTTTATGTATTTTGTTAAAAGATATAAAAAGAGCATTATATAATTGCATATTATTATTCTGTTTTCATGCATGTTTTGTTAAAAATTGTGTATTATTGAGAAATTGAGTTTGTGATTCTACATGTTTCAATAAAATTGTTGTTTTATATTTTTAACTATAAATTTTCATTGTTTTATTTGTTCCAAACGGGAAACATAGCTCGCAACATTGTTACTCCTTTAATTAATTCATAAATCCCTTAAACTTTAATGGAAATGCCACTGCTAGATATGAGAAATAGTTCAAAATCAATTTTATATTGTATCAATATTAATTTAAAAACGGTATCACTAGTGTCACCTATCCACGAGTAACTAAACTACGCCGCTATTCAAGATTGCTGAAGATTCTACCTACTGCACTTTCTGTGATCCTAATATTCAAAAGAATTTTGTTACCAATTTCAATGGATTTCTCGACAAAATTTGTCGAGAAATTTGCTGAAATGTTGCTGCTCATCAGTCTGTAGTATTAGGAACGCAGAAAGTGGACATAGACAGTTCCCGTCAAATTATTATATATATTATTTCAGTTTGTTTCGATACATTTTCAATTTTTTCTATAAAATTGCAAATAGGGCCTAAGCAGTTAATGCTAGCAAAAAAATACCAAAATAATTGATGTAGAATTAAATTGTCTATCAGAATTCGAAAACAGAATTTAAAAATTCCAACTTTTAATTTCGACCATAAAAAAGAGAAATCTTTTGCCATTTTTTTAATAAAATCTTTTCTTTAAAAATTTTTTGTGCCATTTTGATGATTTTTCAATAATGATGTCACCTTGTAGAGAATTTTTCGAGGCATAAGATTATGTAGTTCTTAATTCTCTAGCCCTCTTAGTTGTCGAGATCCTTCAGAATTCAAAAGCCCAATTTGCTGAATAAAGATTTTTAAACATTCATTTTACCCGCCATTACTAGTTACCGCCTCCTTCATTTACCTCCTCTTGCTTTCTGCGATCCGAATACCAAAACCTGAGTTTCGACTGTTTCGAGTCCAAATTTTGTGTCATTTTGCCTCTCAGAGTCGACAAAATAAAGATTGAATATTAGGATCGCAGAAAGTTGAGGAGACTGATAAAGTTTTCGCGGCAACTAGTAATGTGCTGCCTCTGGTGGCGACGGACCGAAGCTCAAAACTTTCGGTAGTTGTAGTTTCTAATTGATAGATGGCACTAGCATGCACTTTTCAAAATAAATGTTTTAAAGGATCGTTAAATATGTGATCGGGTAGAAATAACAGAAATAATTTTAATTAGAAAAACTTAAAAATATTCTTTATTAAAGAAAACACACAAGCATACATTTTGGGAGTCAATTTGTGTAATAATAACAAAAGTTATTAAAGATAATGAAATTTAATAATAACAATCTGATGCAAGAATGGTCCTTCTACGATGTCAGACTCAGGTGCAAAATCCCTAAAACAAGCGAAAATTAGTCTTTCGAACATAAAAATGTAATTTTATGGGTTAATTTGTGAAATAATCACAAAAGTTATTTAGGAAAATGATAAAGAAATTAAATACTTACAATCTGATGCAAGAATGGTGCTTCTACAATGTCAGACTCAGGTGCAAAATCCCTAAAACAAGCAAAAATTAGTCTTTCAAACATAAAAATGCAATTGTCGGGGTTAATTTGTGAGATAATTACAAAAGTTATTTGGGAAAATGATAAAGAAATTAAATACTTACAATCTGATACAAGAATGGTTCTTCTACGATGTCAGACTCAGGTGAAAAATCCCTAAAACAAGCAAAAATTAGTCTTTCTAACATAAAAATGCAATTTTGGGGGTTAATTTGTGAGATAATCACAAAAGTTATTTTGGAAAATGATAAAGAAATTTAATACTTACAATCTGATGCAAGAATGGTCTTTCTACGATGTCACACTCAGGTGCAAAATCCCTAAAACCATCAAAAATTAGTCCTTCGAACAGAAAAATGCAATTTTGGGGGTTAATTTGCGAGATAATCACAAAAGTTATTTAGGAAAATGATAAAGAAATTAAATACTTACAATCTGATGCAAGAATGGTTCTTCTACGATGTCAGACTCAGGTGCAAAATCCCTAAAACAAGCAAAAATTAGTCCTTCGAACATAAAAATGCAATTTTCGGGGTTAATTTGTCAGATAATTACAAAAGTTATGTTTGAAAATGATAAAGAAATTAAATACTTACAATCTGATATAAGAATGGTTCTTCTACGATGTCAGACTCAGGTGCAAAATCCCTAAAACAAGCAAAAATTAGTCCTTCGAACATAAAAATGCAATTTTGGGAGTTAATTTGTGAGATAATTACAAAAGTTATTTAGGAAAATGATAAAGAAATTAAATACTTACAATCTGATCCAGAGTGTTTTGTAAGCCAACTTTTGAAGAAAGTTGAAAAATACAGCATAATATATAATAGAAAATATTTATTTAACAAAACATTAATATTGTATGAAGGAATGTACTTTCGATTGAAACTTGTCGCGACCTTTGAGCTCTGCCAGTTCCATTACCACAAGGCATTCGACAACAATACCCCCTGCCAATTGAACCAGTTCACATGATGCTGATAGGCTGCCACCAGTAGCAAGTAGATCATCTATTATTAGAATACGGTCCCCTGATTTTATAGCATCAGCCTGAATTTCAAATATGTCCTAAAATTAACATAAACATAATTAACACAATTCAAGAACAGTTCAAGAGTCATACCTCTCCATATTCCAATTTGTATGAAACGCTTGTAACTTCTCCAGGCAGTTTTCCTTTTTTTCGAATTGGGATGAATGGTTTTTGGTGTTCCAGGGATATGATGGGCCCAAACAGGAATCCTCTACTGTCCAAGCCAATTACACAGTCAAAGTCAAGTGATTTGGTGTGTTCGAGCATAATATCTCTCAGTAATGCAAAGATCGAAGGTTGTTTCAGCACAGAAAATATATCCCTGCAAGCGTATTAACACATCACTCATTACTAACACTCCTATTTCCAACAACAGTATTGTAAAACACGTAAAAATATGAAAAGAACACAATCAAGGTGAGAAGATTCAACAAAATAACTGTTTTAGTCATGATGTAGACCACTTGATTGTTAATACTTTGTACTAAAGCTCTACTGATACACCTAACTACCAATATAACTGATTAGCAACATATCAGTAATTAATATCCGTTCCATTTCTGATAACAAAACGTGATTTTTATAATTTATGTATATAGGTATGTACCTGAATAATACATTTTTGGTTGGAAAGTCTGGATATCCTTTGATGTGTTCCTTGATTGTTTGAATCTTTTGACTTGTGGTCGACATCACGATATGACGTAATAAAACTTACGATTTAAGAAATACAACTGAGCAGTAAATCGTCTAATCTACGAAATAAATTGGTTCGAATTCCCGTCTGTGTGACATTGCCATCGCTTTGTAAACACATACTCAAGACAAACAGCCTAATTCAACAAACAAAAATAGGCTATAGAAATGTACACGATAAGAGTGTGTGCGTAACGATACGGGAAACGTGGTCGTGACTTTAGTTGCATACAGTGTGAACAGGCAACAATTTCTAATAAGTTGGTTGATATTGTTACCGATATACAGAAATAGCAGACAATATTAATAATAATAATAATAATGTAACTCCTTATAATTTGTAATATTTTAATGGATACGTGTAAGATCCTCGACGATTTTAACTAAATCCGCCACTGTACACTCTTGTTTCATATTTCCTTCGCCCACAAACTGAAAAATAAGCAAATTTAGTTTAGAAATAATCATAATTTTACAATAAAACCTACTTGTAACCCAGACGCAACTTCTTTCATCTTACTCGGCGACAAATCCAAGAAACTCTCAATCAAATCGCCATCAATGAAACCCTCGCAAGGTTCCGTCTTGATGTCTGTATGAAACGACCGCCAAAACGAATGTTCAATTTTCCCAACGGACTTGATCACAACAGACAGTTTGTTCTGCAGTTCCAGCAAAAAGTCGTAGAAATCCGGCGGAATTTGCGTCACCAGACCAATAGCGCCACCTACAGTGCCAAAAAGCACACAACCGGAAGTCGGAGTCGATGTCTCGCCCAAATTCTGCATAACCAAAGATCCGTGCCTCAGCACATTAATCATATCCCCAATATAAATCTGTCCCACAAGCTGCATCTGCAGTCGCTCCTCATCCGTAGTCGCCGCACTATCCTTCTGACAAACAAACATATTACGAGAATTCTCCGCACCCAGAAACACCTCATCGTCCAAAATCTCCACAGCCGTCATCCAATTAGGACTGTAATCACGTGATATCTCCTCAAAACTACCCTCCATTGTTTTATACTGCAACAGAATCATACTGCGCATCAAATCGCCAACCAGAATGAAATCCCCCTTGGTTTTCAAGTAAAGCGCGATGATGTTATTGAAATGCGAACATTCCAGGCGCAATTCTTTCTCTGCGGTCCATTCGAAGAGTCTTACAGTACTATTGATACTTGCTAGTAATTTCCCGTTGAATTCAGCTAAAGAATAGCAAGCTCCTTTGATTTCTTTCTCTGAAACTGGCGTTAATTTATTATCGTTCCAGTGGAACATAATCAAACGTCCTTGTTTGGGTTCCGCTTCGTCTGGGTTGACAATTGCTGTACCAACGATGTAATAAGTGTTATTATCATCGCCCAATTGGCAGGATATGAGTGACATGGCGTATTCTTGTTGCATGAGTTGATGCGAATGCAGAACTTCAAATGTATGTTGATCGATTATCAACAGACTGTGCACCTCGACTTCTTTTCCATGATCTGCAGCTGTGCCTGAACCTGCGCTCACCGAACTAGATTTTCCGATGGATAAAGATCCAACACTGCTGGAGATTGTCACGGATTGTGCTAAAGTGCTTGCGCTCGGCCTTGAAGGGATCAAACCACTGGAATCTTGAATATCCATGCGTACAGAAAGAACTCCAAAAGTCTAACAAATAAAATTTACAATATAAAATTAAATTTTTAACTAAATAAAGAACTAAATGCTCCACCTGTGATTGTTCCTGATACGCAATCCTCCTTGGTGACTCCTGCAGCGGCACCGTCCGAATATGCAACTTCTGAATCTCATCAATCGTCCCGATCGTAATCGAATTATCCGTGGCCAGTGCCAAACTATCCGGATACGCTTCCGCGTTCAAGCTGCACATGTGATTCACCTCTTTCATGTTCACATTCGAAAACACCAGCTTATGATTAGAGGAATAAATCACCGTGGGTCTATCCGAGCAGGCGAACACATTTGTAGTGCTGAGGGATCGGAACGCCTTCAAAACAGTCGGCTGTGTACCCAGAATCACCTTCTTTTTATCCGTAAGAGTTCCGGACTCTTTATTCAATAGGAAATAAAACATTGAACCATCGCCAAGAGCACAGAGTAAATAATTAGCTCCTTCAAACGCTGTCATCAACACCGAACGCGGAATAATCTCACCGCCTAGATTATCTTTTGTAGCTTCACTCAAATCAGGCAGGCGTAGAATCCGTGCGGATATATCAGTCCACAAGCCAACAGCAACTAAATCTGATCTGGTTGCACCTTCACCCAATGGACTAATATCCAAACAAGCCACCTCGACATCCAGAATAGTCTGACCAATCAGAATTAACTCCGATGGATGAATCTCAATGTAGAATAATTTACTACCAGTAGAAACAACAATTTGTTCCGTGTTGCATGCAACCACGCTGATATTTTTATCATTCTTCGGCTGCCATTCCGAGAGTAAATTTTTGGTTTGCGCTGAGATAAGTCGCACCGACGCAGGGGTGATTTGAATAATTTGTTCATGAATCACATTACCGCAGTAAAACGTCTGATTATCCGCGCAGAATCCGGTGATATCAGTCTCCTCGACTTCTTCACCGTTCAAACTCAATATAATCGTGTGCCCGACGAAGGATAATACTAAAGTATTGTCGAATTTACCCCCGGATGCAATGTTCAACGCCCACATGCCCTTAATACCCGTTAAATCAATTGAAGCATGCTCCTGAATACCAATACCATTCCTGATAATCCTTAATGATCCTTCTTTAAATGCTCCGGAACATGTCACCAATTGTCCTTGTCCCTGGCGTTCAAGGTCAACAACGCACATGTCTAAGATAGGCGCTAGATTTGTGAAGGATTCCATTGGTGTGACATAAGACCCGCTCTCGTCCTGTTTGATGTTGAGTTTTACCAGTTGGGAATCACCCATTCGTGAACCAATGAATAATACGCCATTATCCAGGTATGTTATGCACTCCGGGATGGAAATCTCGCCGAGAAGTTCCACTTTTAAGTCGCGTACAACATCAGTGCCATCTGCGTTGGTTTCAACTTCGAGGAACAGCATGAAAAGATGGCCGGCCATGTCACCGAGCAGGTATCTATATCCGCTGGGGTCGATTTTAGCAAAACAAGTAATTGTACTTTGCTAAAACAAACAAAAATATTAAATTTTCGTTAAACTTTATCAATTTTTTAGCTTACTTTGATAATTGGCGGCGCAACAGCAACAGAAGTAATCCCATCATGATACAAAATACTCTCTTGACCAATAATAATCGCTCCACATAATGGCGACGGTACCGGAATAACAATGGACGCTTCCGTTTCGACATTATCTTGCCGCCAAGGAGTTTTCACGAATTCTTTCTCACGCAACGATATCTCATGTGTTTTCACATGTCGACCATTCGGATCTTGATGTATGAGGATAATTGTCGGATTTGCACAGCCATGCAAAAACTCCACGTCGAAAACTTGCAATTCATCCATACGAATATTTGACGCTTTTAATTCGTAGTTGTCTTTTTCCAATGGGATTATTTTCAATAATCCATCATATAAACGTAAACCAATAACGCGTGCTTTTGGATCAATCACAGCAAGAATGCCGGTATCAGATGGTTTACCAATTTTATCAGAAACATTCCCATGAGCTTTTGTGATTATCTCCAAATTGTTACCCTCATTGATACATTCCAATATCATTGCATTGTATCTTATTGTGACAATGAACAACAAATCCTTTTTCTCATGCTAAAAAGATTTGTTATTAAAAAATGCAATTTTATATCCAAAAAGCTTACTTGTGGTCTGAATAATTTCATAACAGCAATTTTTCCATAGAGGCCGACTTCCTTCACAGGACGCAGACCCTCTGGCGTCACGAGGTAGATCTCCAGACGAGAGTTCTTAGCGACAATCAGGTTTAATTCGGTTGGAGATGTAAAATTGCCTGTAAATTGAGGTTGGATTGTATAACATTCAAGAGGAAATTCGTGCAAGATTTACCGGTAACACACGCGTTTACGGCTGTCGCCTTGTGTGCGCTCACGACGTAGTGATTCGCCATCGCCTTCATCTTCGTCAAGTCTTAAAATTAACTTGTGTTCTAGATAATCTGTTGCACTTTCATAGCCAACCGCTTAGCTGCTGAATGCTGAAGGCAAGCAGCATTCAAAAAGCCTTGCTTACACTGTGTTTCCGGAAGTTTACAACGCAAATGCAATGTCAGTGTGGTTAAATGTCAAACTTTACGTACGATGCCATCTATCAATTAGCATTTGTTTCAGTTTACAAATTAAATCACTATATCAAACTAATTTATGAGATTGTTTAATTAAACACGTTAATAAACCCGTGAGAAAAAAACCGTACGCGACCACCACTGCGCAAAACAGAACCTTTAAATAAAAAATTGGCGCTAAATTATTGCGCAATACTTCATACTGCATATGCGCAGTAAGTACTCTTTTGTCCGGCATCGACTGGTTGCGTGAAAATTGCACGTTTTGGAGGCTTTTCACTCCACAATTTTATAAAATGTTATAGTTATTCATTATTATTTACTTGTGTTTAATGTTAGTATTTGTTGTTTGTTTATTGTTTATTCGATTGCCAAGAATAGGTAAGTCTGTCATTGTATATTTTTTTATTTACACCATGATTAATATTCTTGCATGTAGGTCTAAATCATGCCTGAACAAATTGATGAATCCTCAAGCAGTGAGAGTGATATTGAGAATTACTTACAAAAACCAGAAGATCTCAATTTAAATTCAACCTTTTTCAAAGTTGATAAAACTCCTACTATAAAAAAGAGTAAAGTTAAACAAAGTAGAACTGCTCTCAGTGATTCAGACTCTGATGATCCTTTAAGTATTTACACAAAAAAGGATGAACCAGTTGCATCAACTTCCCAACAGTTCCAAGCATCCAATTCAGATGAAACTCCTGAGATTCCTGTGCTTGAAGCATTCACACATCAGAATAAACATGTTCTGGAGTTGGAAGAAGCGAAGAAGCAAGTGGAAGCTTACCTTGCAAAAAGAAATGCTGAGAAAACAAATGAAAATGATGAAATTACTGATTT
This sequence comes from Dalotia coriaria, assembly GCF_025399875.1. NCBI lineage: Eukaryota > Metazoa > Arthropoda > Insecta > Coleoptera > Staphylinidae > Dalotia > Dalotia coriaria. The sequence continues at coordinate 547,603 of NW_027045451.1, forward strand.
GTTAGCACATGGGGAGAAACCTTTTGGTAAACATAAAACAAAACAATTATTTTACAACACATAGTATACTAATAGTTTATTAATATGCAGATTTGGCTAAAGATTTAGCCGAAGTTGGATTTCACCCAAGTGACTTTGAATCAGACAATGAGTCAGAAAAAGGTGACTGGGAAGAGGTGCATGAATCAAAAGAGAAAAACATTATTCCTGAACAAGGTGTGGAGATCACAGTCTCAATGCCAACCACAGTCAAAAAGAAAAAAGGTATTGATCTAATGGCAGCTATAAAACGACGCATGAATCGCATCAGGAAAGAAAATCAGGTTTATGTACACAAAGTACATTTGTTGTGCTGGATTGCACATGGCAACTACCTCAATAATATCCTCAACAAAGAGAATATTATGGCAATGGCACTGTCATTGCTCCCTACAAAAGATTGTTATCCACCTGCGAGGACCAACTTGAAGTATTTGGAACAAATAACTAGATGGTATCACAAAGCAATGCAGTATAAACCAGAAAAGGATGAGAAACATGTTAATACTGATTTGGAGGAAGTTATTCTTGAGAAAATTGGGAATAAAGTTGCTACAAGCGCGAATTTGTTAGTTTATATATTTGTTGCAATGTTACGCGCGTTAGGCATGCAATGCCGGATTGTTTTGTCTCTGCAGATTGAACCTTTAAGGCCGCCAATGAGTGAATTGTGTTCGTTAAAGAATGAAACTAAAATTAAACCAGTTGTGGCTAAAAATGCGCCGTCGAGTGAAGAAAAAGTAAAGAAAACGCATAAAAAACCTGCACAAAAGAAGGTAAATGATAAAGTTGATAAAGATAAAAGCAAAAAAGTAGATGTTAAACCTAGTTTAAGTAAATTAGACACAAAATCAAGTTTGGATAACACTAAATCACCGGAAAAAGAAAAATCTGATAGAAAACACACTAGATCTCAAACAAAGAATGATGATTTTAAAAAAACAGCATCCACACGTTCGAAATCAGCTTCTAATGAAACTAAACCGAAAGATACTCTTGATTTACCTCAGGTAAAGACGTCAAACAAGCGTTCAAAGTCTGCTTCAACTGAAAACACGAAACAATCTAAAAATGATGCAAATATTGCAGTATTAGAGACTTCAGAGTCTAAAAAATCTTCAAAACCCAATTTAAAGAAGTTAAACTCTAGTAAGGATGATATTGTTGAAACAAAGAGTGATGATTTCAAAAAACCTGCATCTACACGTTCAAAATCTGCTTCTAATGAAACTAGAACAAAAAATACTCTTGACATACCTCAAAAAACAACATCAAACAAACGTTCCAAGTCTGCTTCAACAGAAAAACGAAAAAATCTAAAACACTTGCCAGTATTGATGCAAAGGTTGCAGTATTAGAAGCTTTGGAAGCTTCAGAGTCTAAAAAACCTAATTTAAAGAAGTTAAGCACCACTAGCAGCACTAGTGACGATGATTTTGTTGATAAAGCCTCATGGAGAAGATCAAAATCACCTCAAGTTCAAAAATCTACAAACACTACTGAAAAACGTGCAACACGTAGTAGAAAACCAGCATATCCAACAAATCCAGCTTTGATGGATTCCATGCTACAATCAGATGATGAAAAACAAAAGAAATTAACAAACAAAAATAAAATAAAAATTCGTCCACCAACAAAAAGGATAATTCCACAATTGGACGGAAATGATGATATGAGTTCATCTGATACTGATAAATCAACAAAACCAAAACTTCAAAAACTCAAAGATGCAAAACTTACAAAACAAAAAAGCAATAATAATATTAATCTAAACCGTATAAAATCACCTACGAAAAATACTCCACCAAACATAAGCACATATTTCTCACCAGAAAAAGGAAATGTAAAAGATGTCATCATCAGTTTAGTTAAACAAAACATACGTGAAGAAAAACACAAAACAAGACAAAAAACCGTACGAAAAACTTACAAAGAAGAAGACAGTGACAGTGATTTTGAACCTGGCACAATAAAAAGAAGCAAACCAACTCCAGAAGATTTAAAAGTCAAAGTTAAGAAACGTGTTCTACCTCGCAGTCAACTAGAAGCATTGGCTAAAGAAAAAGCAGCAGAAGAAAAGAAGAAAACAAAAGGCATTGATCTCTGGGTGGAAGTATTTCTAGAAGAAGAAGAAAAATGGATTAGTGCTGATGTTGTCACAGGAAAAGTACATTGTATCAAAGATATCTACAACAAAGCATCACATCCTGTTTCATATATCCTGTCATGGGATAATGTTAATAAAATAAAAGATGTTACAAAGAGATACTGTCCTAATTGGAATACAGTCACACGTAAATTACGAACTGAACCAGAATGGTGGAATGCGACGTTAAAACCATACATTGGAACAAAAACAGCTCGAGATAAAGAAGAAGATGAAGATTTAGCTAGGCAACAATTAGATCAGCCATTACCTAAGACTATTTCAGAGTAAGTTTAATTTTTATAGCTAAAAACAAACAAAAACATTAAAATAACTAATTTTTAGGTATAAAGATCATCCATTGTATGTTCTAAAGCGCCATCTGTTAAAATTTCAAGCATTATACCCGGAAAATCCGCCTGTATTAGGTTTTATCCGGAATGAAGAAGTTTATTACCGTGAATGTGTTTATATATTACATTCACGTGATATTTGGTTGAAACACGCAAAAGTTGTGAAACCCGGTGAGAAACCTTATAAAATAGTAAAAGCACGGCCTAAATATGATAAGGTATTTACTTAAAATGTACTTCTGGTTGCATACATTTAACACATGGCGTTTCTAGCTCTCTAATACAGTTATAACCGATCAATTGTTGGAAATTTTTGGAGTGTGGCAAGTTCAGGATTATGAACCACCAACAGCTGAAAACGGTGTTGTTCCGCGAAATGCCTACGGAAATGTAGAATTATTCAAACCGTGCATGCTGCCGAAGAAATGCGTTCACTTACAACGTAATAATATAATATTTTTGATTGTTTTTATGAAACTTTATAAAAATTGCTTCTAATTTTAGTTCCTGGTTTAAAAAGGTTGCGGCCAAGTTAAAGATCGATTGTGCGCCGGCTGTAACAGGTTTCGATTTCCACGGTGGTTGGAATCATGCTGTTTACGAAGGGTTTGTTGTGTGTGAAGAATTCAAAGATGTTTTGATCGATGCATGGGAGCAAGATCAAGCTGAGATAACAAAACGCGAAGAAGAAAAATACGAGAAACGCGTTTTCGGCAATTGGAGGCGATTGATCAAAGCTGCGATGATTCGTCAACGACTAAAATTACGTTACGATTTCAATGGAGAGAAACAAATCGATTTGAATATCTCACCAGAACCACCGGAAGTAGAAAAAGAAGTCGCAAGCCCATCGAAACCAAAACGACCGAAGTTTATGTCTCGCAAATAATCATTTTAAATCTTTTTATATCGAATCGTATTTTTGATAATAAAAAAACTATTGTGTTAAATTTACGTGTTTCCTTTTCTTGTGATTGGTAACCATGTGGGATGCTTCTAGCTGCATGTGTGATTCCATCAACCAATGATTCAGTTTCATGCGTGCATTGTGACCGCTTTTAAACAACGTGCATTCGAGCATATCCAAACCATTTTCGACGGTTGGATCCGTTCCTACGTTATCTGCCAGGTCCATTAACTTCTTGAACCTTGTTGTGAATGTCTGTAATGTTTTTTAAATAAAATTCGCTTTTTTCAATAAATTTAGAAATATTCTTACATAAATTAATATATTAGCAACTTCACGACGTTGATCGAGACTTTTTGCATAGAATCCAAACTCATAGAAGTTTATATTCCATTTGTGGAGATTCACAGCATTTGGATCGGCTTTCAGTATTTCTCTGTATGGTTCAGTGAAGATTCGAGGCAGTTCTGCTGAGACTATTGCTTGTCTACCTGATGTTAATGATTGTGCTAGCCATAGTGGTAACTCTAGTGCTGTACCAGCAGCTAGGTCATCATCTTCAGAAGCTGAATTTAATTTACCTGTACAATAAAGTTTTAAAAATTATCAAGGAACTTGAATATTTGTTGTTTATTTACCTAATTTTGGTATGGTTGTAAGAAATCGGCATGGAAGACGTTCTTGGGTGGCTATTATATCTTCTAGGCAGAAATAGTTCGGGGAATATGATTGTAGTAAAGGCATTATCACTAAATTAAATTGTAACGGGCACAAGACGTTCACTCTGTGAGCTAAACAAATCCAACTTAAAATATTGAGGTTATGATTTGTCAGTTAGCTTTAAATTATTTTAAAAATTCAAAAGAAATCAAATTATTTAATACATTGCAGCATTGTATATACTCCTTTATACTTATTTATATTTATAAGTAAATACTTTTCATATTGCGCAGGAATATCCGCCATTTTATACTTTCTAAAGCCATTTTGTAATAAAAATTTAAAATTAAAGTTATTTGTTGCTATTATGACTAGTGGAACGATTCAAATGATGATGTTCTTGATCAGCCATCAACGAAACCGAAGAAATAAGAACATTAAGTTGTTCAGCAGTAGGACAACCAACCAAAAGCATATCATCCTGTGTATACTTTGCATTTACCAAAAACTGCTCCAGTTGAATGAATGTATTGATTATATTGTTCTAAAATATAAACAATTAGGAATATGAAACGAAACAATAAACTCTTAGACTCACTTTGATTGGGCGGAACAAAATAAACTCTGTTTCCCTGTTAGCCAAGTACAAACGCATAGATTTCTGCACATCAGGAATCTTTGTTTTCAAATTGCGCTGAACTGCAGTTGTAATTCCTGCTAAAACTTGTGGAGTAGTCGCAATTTGTTCACGAATAGGAGGAGTGGTGCTATCTTTAAAACTTTCGATAAGTTTCAATTGATATTCACCCTAAAATATCATAAAAAATTAAAATATTACATATTTGTTAATATTGTGTTTATACCTTTTGTAAAAACTGTTGAAGCGCACCAATTAAAAGCGTAGTTGTGTTAGCTATGAAATTTTCACATGATGCTTTTAATTGTTTATCAATTTCCTTCCGTGAATCAATCAAATACGCTTTAACACGCGGAGTGCCTTCAAGAAGAAACTCTAGGATAGCATTATTGCCGTTGAAAGCAAAAATCTTATCACGATTATGCACCAATTCAACAGCAGCAGAGCGAATGTGTGTAAAGTCCAAAGAAAGCTCTTTAACAGTGAAATCAACTTGAAACGGAGCAATTTGCTCTCGAATTATAAGCAAATGCTTAATTTGAAAGAGTTTACCATCCAAAGGAGTCTAAAATATCACATACAAACAATATTATTCAATATAAAACAATATTTTTAACGTTATATTACTTTACGAGCTGAAATACGCTCTGCAGCCTTGTCAATCGTCTTAACACAAATTAATAAACCCTCTTGAGCGACTCCTTGGAATGTTTCTCTGTCTAAACAGATATATAAACGCGAGAGACATACTAAAGTACGTTTTACAGTTGGATACCACATTCCATGCAAATCTGCAGGCGAATCTAAACGAAAATAGTTCAAAATTATTCAAAAAATATCCGCCATTTTGAATTTTTGTACTCACTGCCAGTATAACTACGAAACTGGCCCACAACCGACGCATTAATCGCTGCTACCTCCTGTGATTCAACTGAAATAGAAGAAGCACGTGAATCAGGACGTCGCTGAATCAACTCCTCAGCGATATCCTCCATTTGTTCCAACTTTTCAGGGTATGCAAGATCACCAGGTGATGGTTCATATGAATGTATATCATATTGAAAGAAAATATTCGTGCGAAACACCAGACGCTCCTCTACATCTTGCAAAAGTTGCTTGATTATATCAACAAATTGATCTAAAGCAGCTATGAAACAAAAATAACCTAAAATGTATCATTTAAACTAAATATATAATACATACGATTGTTTTGAATGTTTTCTCCAACCATTTCCTTCAAAATCGTGCATAATTCAGTCAATACTTCAATATGATTGATTCCAATCAAGCAAGGTCTCAAAACATCGTACAAATTCTGACAAATTGAATATAAATAATCACTAAAACACACTTTATGAAATATATAAACTTTACAACTAAAATAATCATTACTGTAACTGTTGTGATGCGTTTTGAAAGAAATACTGATAGCAAGTTGTCTCATCTTGACAAACTTTAACGATAAACAACGCTGCTGACCGGAATAGAATACCGTGATCTGTTTTATACTTATCTCTCAAATCAAGCAGAGCTTTGGAGACAGCAGCTTGCATTACTGGCGTGCGTTGTGAGAAATACGACTTGTAAAAGTCCATTAAACTGCGCTCATAACTAAAAATGATTGAATTTTAACTTTAATTGTCTTAAAATCACTTGAATAACTTACGCATCATGGCGTTCGCAGTTATTCTCAACGTAACGAATGATATTTGATGTTTTTGTGGCGGCATTTTGAAATTTACCATAATAATATGAAAATGCTGTTTCAACACTAGGTTCACCTGAACTAGCGACTGAAATCGTCGCACTTTTCATGTCTGCATTGTTTACAACTTGTTCAGTTGCATCCAAAACAATATTATTAACATATCTGACAACATTTGCCAAGCAAGTTGAAAGCAATTGCTCGTATCTCAATTTATAAGGAAAAGCTTCCTTAAATTCTTGCTGTAATTACATTTTTATGATGTTCTACAGTTCTATACAAGTGATTATTACTTACATGTTCACTTAAATATGCCATACTGGTATTAATCTGCTCCAAAACTTGAATAAACTTGTCATCGTTCAAGTTATAACTTTGCGAGTGAATATTTTGGTTTAAAGTGTTGTATAATGTGAAATGTACAAGCCTCTCATTAATTTCCTCCTTCTTTTCTTTAAGCAAAGTTTGTTGCTTCATCAATTGTTCACTCACATTGTGTAAAGAGTTGATTTTTGTTGAAACTTGATTGTAGTTATCTGCTAGTTGTCCTAGTTTACCAGAAATGTGTTCAACCTTTAAAATATTTATGAGTTTTATAAAATTAAATCAAATATTAAAATATTTAATAGTTACGGCATTTAAAAGGTCTTTGCAATCACCAGACTGTTTATCAACATATGTTTTATGTTCGTCATAACTAGAATGTTGTTCCTTTTTTATTTCATCTTCAATGGCAATATATTTCTCATAAAAATCTTTATAATTATTGATAAGTCCATTGTTAACTCCTGTTTCTTTTGGGATTTCTTTAGGGGTGAAATATTTATCATTTAATGCTTCTCTCATTTGATAAATCAGCTCCAATTTGGAATCATTCAATGGAGCTAATGGTTTATCCGTAGATTGCCATTTTGCTAGGTTTTCTTGGACTTTTCTGTCGATGACATCGTTTGTTTCGTAAGAAAATTCATCAAGAAGGTCCTCTTTTTGTAAAAGACGTAATATAGATTCCATTTTAATAGATTATTTCGTTAATTTCCTTCAGAACATCACTGATAATTCGATACTCTACGTTGTAAACAACTTTGATGGTTAATTGTCCACGTCTCAGCTGACTTTTACAATAAATTTTGTTCTAGATGGCGTGAGACATATAAAAAATAGGAAATGGACATGATTATCCTGTTTCTACTTTTTATTACAACATACATCATTTATGTTACATAGTTTGTTTTATGTATGTACTCCTACTACACATAGATTTTTACTTATCACTTGTTGAAATACACAAGGTTAAATACCTACAGTTTAGTCTAGAACTTGTCAAAGAAAACATTATTATCCTTCAGCAAAATGCTAGACAAAGTAAAACATATTATCCTGGTACTTTCTGGGAAGGGTGGAGTTGGTAAATCAACAGTAAGCACTCAATTGGCGCTGATTTTAAAGGATCAGGATCTTAAAGTTGGATTACTTGACATAGATCTTTGTGGACCAAGCGTTCCATACTTATTACAACTGGAAGATCAGAATATTCACCAGAGTGAAGAAGGGTAATTTGTTTCCTTAAATCTATCATTAAAATTACAACATTAAAACTACTTTTATTTCAAGATGGATTCCAGTCTACACAGATCAAAAACAAAACCTGGCTGTAATGTCAATTGGCTTTTTATTAAACAACAGAAACTCTTCAGTAGTTTGGAGAGGTCCCAAAAAGACTGCAATGGTGAAAGAGTTCCTCACCAAAGTCTGCTGGGGTGACTTGGACTATTTAATTATTGACACACCACCAGGAACATCAGATGAACACATTACTGTAATGGAGCAGTTGAAAGAAGTTCAATGTGATGGGGCAGTCATTGTTACCTCACCACAAGAAGTGGCCATTGAGGATGTAAGGAAAGAGATTACATTCTGCAACAAAACCAATATTCCCATCATAGGAATTATTGAGAATATGAGTAGTTTTGTATGCCCCAACTGTCAGGAATGTACTAATATCTTTAGCTCTGGTGGAGGCGCCGCATTGGCTGCTTTAACAAAACTTCCTCTGTTGGGTGTTTTGCCTTTTGATATGAGAGTAAATCAAGTTACTCATCAAGCATCAACTGTTTCCATTCCAGAGACAACTGCAGCCAAAGTTTTTAATGAAATTGTCAATAAAATTACAGCGCAGGTTGAGGCAAAAGTTCAGATTATGTAAAATACTTTCATAGTTGTAGATCAAGTTATTTTTGTATGGCATGATATAAATTTGGAAATAAATTGTTGCAAGGAATATGTTTGTTTAAAAAGTTGTTTGTTTATTTATTCATTGTTTATTATTCATAGACCGGTGTTTTTAACCTATAATACAAGTATGGTTGCTGTGGCAGTGTAATGATCAGATGTTGCCTTAAAAAGTGCCCACAGAACGCATATTAAAGTAAAAATAATTAATTTATTAATTATTACACATTATAAATGGCTGAAAGTGCACCCAGTACCTCTGAAGCTACAGCAAAGGCGTCAGTAATACAACCATCCAATTTAGAATGTAAAAATTTGTACGAGTACCTCAAAACAAGAACACCTGAAGTTTTAGAAAAGCTTTACAACCATCCGACAATTTGCTTAGCTGTTTACAGGTAATTCATTTAAACAATAATCTAATTTAACATCTGATTGACAATAAAACCTCAATGATTACAATTTTCTATTATAAATTGTTATTTTTTAGGGAATTGCCTGAACTTGGAAGACAATATGTAATCAGAATCTTATTTGTTGAACAACCAGTGCCCAAAGCTGTGGTTGCATCATGGGGATCACAATTATATGCCAAGTATGCAATAACATAATATAATCCTCAAAATATCAATGAAAACATTTATTAATTTAGGGAAACAAATTATGTAAGCAAAGTTTTGACTGAACTAGCTGTTTGGCATGAATCACCTATTCCTGGGGGTTTAACAGGGTGGATATTAAGATGTACATTCAAAAAGAATCTAAAAACAGCTCTTCTGGGAGGGTAAACAATTATATCACCTTATATTAATATTTTTTAATTATAAATTTACTTTAGTGGCAAACCATGGAGTATGTCATCAACATTAGAAGTGGACAGCAAAGCGCGCGATGTTTCATTCCTAGATAGCTACTCAGTGGAAAGATGGGAATGTGTTCTGCATTATATGGTAGGTTCCCAACAACAGGAAGGAATATCTGCAGATGCAGTTCGTGTTTTAATCCATGCTGGATTAATGAAGTGGTAAGAAAACATGTGAAATTTAATCAAAAATTTATAATTTACACACATTGTATGATTTTTACAGTGATGAGGAAGATGGTAGTTCTGTTATCACAAGACAAGGCTTCCAGTTTCTGTTATTAGATCGCCAAACACAAGTTTGGCACTTTATTCTTCATTATTTAGATACTGCAGAGAGCAGAGGACTGGATCTTGCCGAATGTTTAACTTTTTTGTTTCAATTGAGTTTCAGCACTTTAGGAAAGGTAAAAATATAATAAATAATCATAACATGATATTTTAATGAATATTTTATGCCAGGATTATAGCACGGAAGGAATGAGTACAGAATTACTCATATTTTTACAACATCTACGAGAATTTGGGTTAGTTTATCAACGAAAAGTAAGTAAACAATGAAAATATAATATTTTCTTTGTTATTTTGTGTTATTTTATGCTTTATAGAGGAAAGCAGGTCGTTTTTATCCAACAAGACTAGCTCTAAACATTACTTCCCCAAACACAAAAATATCCAACATCGAAGAAGACACACCAAAAGGTTATATTGTTGTGGAAACGAATTATCGCGTTTATGCTTACACAGATTCCAGTTTACAAGTTGCTTTACTTGCATTATTCACTGAATTAATGTATAGGTAAGTTTTCTCCTCAAAAATATCAAAAACTTTCATTTTATCAACATATTTCTATACTATTTAGGTTCCCTAATGTAGTTGTTGGTATTCTCACAAGAGATTCAATCAGACAAGCACTTCGTGGTGGAATTACTGCTGAGCAGATTATCGGTTACCTTCGCCAGCATGTTCATCCCCAATTGCTTGAACACGACGCCAAAAGTCCGATTCCACCAACGATTGTCGATCAAATTAAATTATGGGAAATGGAACGCAATAGAATCACTTATTCACCAGGTGTTCTTTACAGTCAATTTCTATCACAAGTTCGTGCATATATTTTATATTTCTATTTTATGTAAAAGGATTGATTGCGATTGTTTACAGAATGATTTCAACGTGCTGCGTGAGTACGCCCAGAGCAACGGGTTTTTGATTTGGTGTAATCGCGATAAACGCACCATGTTGGTAAGCAAAGCGGGGCACGATGATGTTAAGAAGTTCTGGAAGCGTTATTCCAAGGGGAAATGAAGCGGGGACGTCGACGTAATTTAATCTCATTTGTATTGATCTTTTTATATCTAATATAAGCTTATTTGTACATGTTCTTATACTTATTTCATCTTTGTACCCGGGTACAACGTTATTTTGAGTGGTTTTTGTGTTAAAATGGATTTATATCCTCATGTGGACCAAAGTATTTGGTTGAGGACTTGTGAGAAGGAAATTACAACTCCAATCAGAGGTGTTGTAACAGGTAGAGTGAAAAAATTGTGATTATTTGGTAAAAATTGCAATAAAAACATATTTAAGGTAAAATACCGGAATGGGTAAATGGTAAACTATTTCGGAATGGTCCTGGTGCTTCAAAAGTGGGCAAAGACTTAGAATTTGGTCATTTATTTGATAATTTTGGTTTAATTCATTGGTAACAATCGAAAAACATCATAAATATTTATTTTTTCTAAAATAATCATTATTTTAGCTTCACTATAGCCAATGCAAGTGTAACTTATCAATGTCGATTTGTTAATTCGGATTATTACAAACAAATTAACAGTAAACGCATGTTAATCACTGATTTTGGTACAAAATGCACTTCGGATCCATGCAATACCATCTTTCATCGGTAAATTTACTTATAAAACACAATTTTTACTAATTTAACTATTTTTCAGTGTTAAATCAATTTTTAATCCTTCTACCACAGATAATACCATGATAACAATTTATCCCTTTGCTGATGAGATGTATGCCTTCGGAGAATCGCCTGTTATCCATAAAATCAACAAAGAAACACTAAAAACCGAAGGATCTCAAAATATTTACAAACATGTCGGTGTAGTTAATCATTCTGCACATCCACATATTGATTATGATGGTAGTGTTTATAACATAGGTGTTTCCTACACAAAATATGGACGGCTCGTACAAAATATTGTGTGTTTTCCGAAGTGTGAAAGCAACAACGCTGATGAAATGTTTAAAAAGGCGCATGTTGTAGCTGCAATACCAGCTAGGAAGTTTTTACATCCATCATACATGCATTCATTTGGTAAATAATCTTATAAACAACATTTAAATGAAGATTTGTAGTAATTTTGTTTGTTTTAACAGGAATAACTGAAAATTACTTCATTTTGGTGCAGCAACCACTAAGTATATCAATACTTTCGTTTGTTAAGAATAAATTATTGAACGAACCTATAATAAGTGCTTTAAAATGGGATAAACAAAGAAAAGTTTGTATTTATTAACAGGTTATACTAAAATAATGAATATATTTTGTTTACAGACGAGAATTGATGTAATTTGTCGTAAAACTGGCAAATTATTCAAAAGTTTCTACACATCTTCACTATTTTTCCTACATGTTATAAACCAATATGAAAATGGCGACAAAATAATCATTGATATCTGTTGTTATGAAGATCCATCAATGATTGATTGCATGTACACAGAAGCATTGAAATCTATGCAATCAAATCCAGACTACGCCAAATTATTCCGCGGTAGACCAAAACGTTTTATTTTAGATTTAAAACAAACCAAAGAAGTGGAAACAAAAATTTTGTGTAATCTAGGATGCGAGACACCTCAGATAAATTACAACAAACATCTAGGTCGTTATTATCGTTATTTTTATGCAATAAACAGTGATGTTGATGCTCGGTACCCGGGGACCATTATCAAAGTAGATGTTGAAAATGGTCACACTTTGACATGGTGCGAAGATAACTGTTATCCCAGCGAACCGATATTTGTTGCTAATAATACAAAATCACCAAATACAAAAGAAGACGATGGAATTCTTTTAGCTTCAATGGTTTGGGGAAGAACTGCTACCAATTTGATAGGATTGTTAGTTTTGAATGCGCAAACAATGAAAGAGATCGCAAGGTGTGTTTTTGTCACGCCGTCAGTTGTACCAAAATGTTTACATGGCTGGTACACGCCGAACAAACGAAAGAACAATGAAACAACAGTTATTAATAAGAAACAGTGTAATCATCATTAGATGTCGTCATTATAGGTAAAAGAATGACGTCATGTTCTTTATGATCACGTCTAGAATGTCTGGACATTAGTAAGAGTATTGATTATGTTGAACTTGGGTCTCAGTTATACCAAAATTCATGTTTATTATTCGATTTATAAATAAATTTGATGTAATCCAAGCGATTCAAGGCATCCAAGGAATCCTGCGCTCATTCGAAGGTTGCGTAGTGTTGCGTTTTGGTGGGGAATACAACTACAAGCGGAATTTGTCGTACATTCATGGTCCCACACAAATAACGCGCAATAACATGTAAACGAAAAGAAATAAAGCGACTGCGTCATTTGCAGTTTAAGTGTTGGCCTACTAGTGTTGCTAGAGAACCCTTTGATTTCATTTCTGACATTCTGTAAGGATGTCGTCCCCAATTAAAGACCCAGTAAGTTATAAATGGCATTAATTGTCTTTAAATGTATTAATTTTGTATTTTTTAGGAAATTCCGTATGTAGGTCGCATTGAAGGAGGTTTTGATGAAGGACACATTGTGAGGATACAAGGATATACTGCTCCTGTCGCAAATCGGTAATAAATAAACAATAATTTTATTTATTTCATAAAGTTTATTAATTTTTTCTTGTTTGCATGTAGTTTCAATATCAATCTTCAATGTGGCAGCTCGGAAGAAGCTGACATTGCAGTTCATTTATCAGTAAGACTGCAGGAAGGCTACGTGGCAAGAAATTCATTTGAGAATGGTGATTGGGGTGAAGAACAAGGTGATGGCGAGCTTAAAATTGGCATGGGACAAAAGTTTGAAGTACTTTTACTAAGTGCATCGAATGATTACAAGGTTGCGATCAATGGACAGCACTTCTGTGAATTCCCACATAGAATTCCACCAAGCAAGATCACACATTTGAAGATCGATGGTGATGTGGCTATATCCTTGATATCTTATGAAGGCGGCATGGGTAAATCGAGCTCAAGTCAATCAAATGCTTCATATGGTGAACAACAGCCAAATTATGGTGGATATGGACCACCTCCTCAAGCAGGTGGATATGGGGGATGCGGTGCACCACAAGGATATGGACCACCTCCACCTGGGTACCAACCTTATGGACCACAAGGTGGATATGGCGCGCCTCCACCACCAGGATATCAACAGGTATGGTATTTGTTATTTCTAGGCATAATATTTAAGATTTAGCAGTGATTTATTGCTAAAAATCTTGTAAATGTAAAGGATCACGAGTCGGGCGGTTTGGGCGACTTCTTAGGTACGGCTAGTGAAGTGATTGCGGGTGCGATAAAATCCGGCATGGCCGACAAATTGCTCGGTTCATTGACGGGCGGAAATCAAGTGAGTGTTTCCTCTGAGTTGCCCTGGGCGGATTAGATAAAGTTTTGGTTTTATAGCAACATGGTGGGCAACAACCGCATCCACAACAACCACCACCACCGCAGCAACACCAACCACAACAATTACCGTTTGATTTGTCGCAGTTTGGTGGTGGTGGTTCGATTGGTGGGCTTGGAAGTGTCGGATCATTATTAACAGGCTTCGCTGAGCAAATTATGCATCCGAAACGAGTAATTATCAATGATTATATATGTTTATTTGAGGTACAGGTCTAATTTTTCATGTTTTTCAGGATGGACAAGGCGGGCACCATTAAAAATAAACACAACGTCTTCTTTAAATTTAACTATGACATTAGAATGTAAGCTTAAGCTTGAAAGTGCCTAGAACACGTACGAAAATATTTATATTAGTCATCAAGCATGACAGAAGCTTTAATTGGGTGCTAGATGATACAAAAATACTCTTTACAGCACAAAAACTTATTGTGAATGTTAATTATGTATAATTATAATCAAATTGTTGTTTGTCTCGAATATATTTATGTTTTGAATCGTGTTTTATTACTACAAACTTATCCCCTCCTGATTTCTATAGATTTTATTCACATAGACATCAAAATAACAAAAGAAAATTATATTTCAGAACCCTGGAAGTGGTCCACCTCCTGCTGGAGTAAACCTACCATCAGCACCATCTGCTCCCCCAATTCAAGACGATGATAAACCACCAAGCATTTATCCAACTATAAACGACCAACGACAAGGAGCTGTACCCGGATATCCTTCATATCCAACCATACCAGGTGCTCCACCTCCATCAATATACCCTACTCCTGGTCCACAAGGGTATCCAGGGATGTCACCTAGTCCTGGTTTTCGTCCACCTCCACCTGGTGGGTTTCCATCTGCTCAAAATATTGGACCATACCCAAGAAGTCCTTCTTATCCTTCTTCTCCATCTGGATATCCGCAATATCCTACAGCATATCAGGGATACCCGAGGTACCCTGGATATCCTCAACCAAACCAAAATTATGGAACTTATCAAGGAGGTGGAGGACCTGCAGCCAACAATGCACCTGTACCTGATGGTTACTACGTTTATAAACCACAAGATAATTTCCGGAGTAGCAATGATTCGTCTGCGATGGATAAAGTTAAAAAGTACGGATTGCCTATTTTAGGAGCTGGGGTAGCAACGTATGCATTATCAAAACTAACCGATAATTTCGGCCTGGGAGATTCTGATTCCGATTAAACATTCCAAAAGTTAAATTATTATATTATATGTAAAAATAGTGCACATAACCTCAACTATAGACTATTATTCTCGTTTATATTATAAATAAACAGTTACACATGTTAATCTTTATTGATAATTAGCGATAATTAAAGATTACTACTTGTTTAATTTAAATAAAGCGTTTTAGGTGGTGGGGAAATCGTCTGCGGTCGTCATGACTTAGTTGTGTTTGTAACAGCTGATTGTGACATTTATCTAGTAGCCAGCCTGCCTGACGTTTTACTTGTGCAGCACAGCAGGCCGCAATCATTGCAGCAGTGCGCTGTGAACACAACAAGTTGTGAGAGAGTGCAGGGCTCGGCCGGATAAGACTGCATCGTAATAATGGATGATAAGCCTGCGAAAATTAGCCCAGTTTATTTCCTATCACAACGGCAGCTTGATGGCACAGCGATCAAACGCGAATTATTCGCACGGCGGCTCAACGTCGCTAAAAACCTTTACAAAAAAGATCTGTTTGCACACTATGGGTGTGTGAACGCCATCGAGTTCTCCAACGAAGGGGAGTTGCTCGTTTCAGGTACAGTCACACCAATTTCCACAATAAATCAACACTCTTACAACTAAAATATATAAAAATCATGAAAAATTCATAAAAATAAAACAAATCTATATAATTTTCTTAGGAGGTGATGACAGACGAGTTCTACTCTGGTCTGTGGCACAATCCATTCATGGAAAGTGCAAGAACAACCCAGAACCGATGCAGACAAGTCATGACAGCAACATCTTCTGTTTATCATTCGATTCAAAGAATGCAAGAATTTACTCCGGAGGAAACGATGATCAAGTCATGGTGCATGAGATCCCGACGTAAATATACCCTGTGTAGTTATCACCCGTTACAAATTGTTTCCTCGAATATTTCAGGAAGCAATTGCTTGTCAAACTGCCACACAAGAAACCCGTGTATGGATTGAGTGTGAATCCCAGCAATGACAGCGTTTTAGCTACAGCAGGCGACGATGGACGGATATTAATCTATGATATTCGTGAACCTGGGGAACCACAGTGTCTAGCACGACATAAAGTTGGGTTTCATTCTGTTATGTACAACCCAAAAAATCCAATTCTCCTAGTCGCAGCAAATTCAGATGATGGTATCTTGTTATTCGACGCACGGAAACCTAAAGAGTATATTATAACCTCTAAATTAAGTATAAATATTTCTAAAGTATGTTTTTATAGTTATCTTATTCATTACGATAAAGAAGCTGGACATATCAGTGGAATCAGCGCTTGCTTCAACGCGAATGGAGATAAAGTCCTTGCGCTTCGTCGTCGTCTTCCACCCGTCCTGTACGCGACTCATCAACGCCATGCTGTGTCACAATTCTATCATCCGCAGTACTACAATTCCTGCACAATGAAAACTTGTTGCTTCGCCGGCGAGGACGATGAGTACGTCTTGAGTGGTTCGGATGATTTTAATTTATACATGTGGAAGATTGCGGAGGATCATGGCGAATGGGGCCAGTCACATTTTGTTTTGCGCGGCCATCGTAGTATTGTCAATCAGGTGCGATACAATAAGCAGAATAATCTTATAGCTTCCTCCGGAGTCGAGAAAATGATTAAACTATGGAGTACGTTACATATTGGGGCTTGGACTGGTTCACTCACAAAAGAAACCACCGAAACTCAGCGTATTGTTTACTCACATGAAGATTATATGAGTTTGGTTGGTCCGTCAGGACAACGCATTTCGCATGATTATAGTGATCAATCTACATCCGAAGATGCGCGAATGATGGCGTTCTTTGATTCGCTTATTCAAAGGGAGATTGAGGGTTGGGAATCACAATCAGAAGCGACTTTTACTTCTGATAGTGATAGCGATACTCACGTACAGGATAGAATTCAATTATCCTGGCAGTCTTTATCACGTTGTCGAATGCAAGCGGATGAGACGAGTAAAAAGTTTCGTCCGAATAGAATCACGCAGTTGATTGCGCACAAACGCAATCGCCTTGCTAAGATGGCGCTGTGGAAGTCATCAACACTAGTTCAACGGTAAGTTTCATATTTTTGAGGTTAAATTTTATATAAAATTGCGTTTTTAGAAATTTCAACCGTGAGAAACATAAAAAACGTAAAGCATCGAAGAAAGCCAAGTGCAAATGGTCTTCCCGTAAAGCCCCTAAGCGTACAAGAGCTACTTCTCCAACTGTGGCGAATAATAACTCCGAAAAAGAGAACTTAACAAACACGCACGCCAGTGGCTCCAGCGGCCGACATAAAAAGTACAGCCGCCATCGTACATCACGCTCCGAGTGTGATCACCTTCATCAATCGATTGATGTTCCTAGCACAAGTACGGGAATCACCGCCGGCTCCTCGTCGAATAATCCAATCTTCCGCGTTATAGAACAGGACTCCGACGAGGAGACGTCGCAACCAAACACTGCAAACTGTGATACACGCGCTGCACCCGCCGATAATTTCGTCAATATTTTGCCGACGCCTTTGAACGGCTCACAGGACATGTACATAAATGTCCTTGAGATTGCGAATACGAATGTGGTAGCGAATAATTTGCGCGGTTCAAGCGAATTCGTGACGGAGAATTACAGCTCGCTCAGCGATAGCGATTATGAGATAGTAATGACACCTGTTAAGCAGCGGCGCACGCATTTGTCACCGGAAATGGTCGACAGCGGGTTTGCGACTGGACCATGCACGTCTTCCGGTAGTAAACCGGCGAGGAATCGTCGGCATCAGTGCGACACGTCCGATGATGAGTACAAATATGAAAAGTTTCGTAAGCGCGTCAAAAAGGCACGGCTCAATATGCGCAAACAGATTGGAATCGACTCGGATTCCAATTGAGACTTGTTTTTTCAAGGACTGCAAATGAGTGGCCTTTTTTTTTTTAGCAACCACCACATCAATCCTATATCCAATTTTTTCTTTATGTTTACAATCTAAATAGACTGTCTCTGTATAAGTTTGTGTAATTTTGAATGTGGTAGCGTACGGATGTGATACGGATAACAAGTGTTTCATTATTTTAGGACACGAAGGATCTAATGTTTAAGTTTAGGAGAAGCGAACGCGTATTATACTAATTTTCTATTTGCGAAGTGATTAGTTGGATTACTGTCATTTCTATATATGTATAAATACTACCTATATTAGCTTATGTATTTGATGCTTTACGAGGGAGGACGTCAAGATCTGCGAATATTATTCAATAATAAATAAAACGTGGATTTGATATTTCAAATAATTACGTTGAAGAGACCCGAGGTAGAAGCTGGAGAACTGCGACTGGACTGCTGGAGGCTTCAGGCACGACTGAGCGTGGTGCGCACTGCGCGCTCGCTTTTTATACCCGCGGACTACCTGCAAAAAGTGGAGGGGGAAGGCGCGTACGTGATTGGTCGCGCGCGAGTTGTGCGAGCGGTGTTTACCTACGACTGCCGGTGGTTGTGGAGGGGATGCGACGCGTAACATGCGTTAGGTAAGAGCTGTAGGGTGTAGGTACATGTGACTCTCATTCGGTGCACCGTACTTTTATTACTCGAGAGAATCGCAATCAAAATATCGAGGAAAATGAAAAATCTTTACAATTTTTTCGTTAAAATTATTTTTTAACACTTAAAATCTTAATAATTTAAATATTAGTTACGCTACTGAATCCAGAAGTACATTTTTCAATTAAATAAAAAATTGCGGTCAATTCTCCCACCGCAAATAATGAACAAAAATAAACCCACAGAAAAAATCCAAATTATTTAACTCAGCCTTGAGTTATCAACACATAATTCGCGTGTTACAGTAAAATTTGTTTATAATAGCTTAGTCTCCAGATAATAATACCCAAAACACATTCTGTACTCGGTTATATAACAATTTAAATACCACAACCAAATTATCACAAACATATTTTTCGTTGAAACATTTTTTCTCAGCAAATACAATATTAAAACCTGTTGCGCACTTAGAAAAATATCTACGGCGCAAATTACATTAATTACTGTTATTGTGCACTCGAAAAACCTTGACTACTAAACTAAATTCTTTTCTGCACACATTTTTTCTATATGAATCAATTTATTGTACAATTAACAGCTGTGCATTGATAATTCTATTATAAAACTTATTTTTTCATACAAGAAATGAGGCCCAATTCATGATTAAATATTTCTATCTTGTTATTAACATTTATCTCTGCTGCTCTGCTGACCTAGAATTGTGACGCAGCCTTGAATCTCAATGATACATCACTTTAACAAATTACACGCAGTAAATAATTAGGCACTTCCTAAATATTGTCTGTCATTGTATGTTTGTTAACTGTTAAACATCGCCCAACATCATCCATATGTTTCTGTTTACATGTACGTGTCTAAGTTTACGTTTACATCAACACATTCAACATGATAGTGCAAGTGGAGGGATCATTATTTCAAATCCTTGTAATGTGTGTATAAATAACGTCGGGCTTCAACATTCAACTTTATTCGACATTGACACGTTCTCTCGTTGTGTACACCTCGTAAAAACAGTGAATATTATACAGAAACAAAATGGAGATTGAATTGGATGATCGTTTGCGTTCGTTGATTGAACAAGTCGCGAAAAAAGAAGGATTTACTCAGTGTAACATAGAAACAGATGTTGGAAGTGCAAAAGGTGATAATTATCTGGGAACCATAACAAAAGTTAAAGTATCTGAGCCATCCAGTGATAAATCTTTGGATTTAATCATGAAAACTGCATCGAGTAATGCGGATTTTCGTAAAGTTGTGCCAATTAATGACGCATTCAGCCGGGAGAGTTATTTTTATACAGATGTGTTGTCTACTTACAACACACTTTTGAAAGAGTATAATTTAGAGCCACTGAACGCATTCCCCGAGCTGTTGACATCCGACATGGAGATTCCGGAAGTCCTCATAATGGCCGACATGAAAGCGCGAGGTTATGTAATGCGAAATCGAACGGAATTCTTGGATTTAAATCATGTTGAACTTGTAATGAAAGAATACGGCAAATTCCATGGATTATTCTATGCATTAAAAGAATTACGTCCGGAAGAAAGTCAAAAATTATACGAAGCAATGCCGGAGAATTTCTTCTCAAAGATGGATTTTGACAGCCCGGCTGCAAGCAAATCCGTGGATAGTTCCAATGAAAAAGTTATGAAAGCACTGCTTCCGGAAGATGTCAAAGCCCGTGAGCGTTTTGAAGAATACACAAAGGACACAATGAAGAAAATAATCAAAACATTAGAACCAACTGCAGCTGGAAAGTACGCTGTGATAAACCACGGTGATAGTTGGGTGAATAACATGTTGTTTTTGTATGACAAAACCGGAAGTGTGCAATCACAGCCGCCATCACAGGTCTGTTTATTAGACTTTCAATTATCTCGGATTGCTTCACCTGCCTTGGACTTGTCTTACTTTATTTTTACGTGTACGGATAAAAAACTCAGAGAAAAACATTTTGATGATATGTTGAAGTTGTACCACAATGCAATGCGGGATTTACTCAAAGGATTCTCATTGGACGTTGATGATTTTTTGACACTTCCGGAACTGCATCAACAAATGCGATTGTTTTCACTGTTTGGCATTCACATGACGATTGGTGTAACTCATTTGATGTTAAGTGACCAGGAGGAGATTCCGGACTTTCAGAATATGAAGATCAACGATGATGACCTCGAGGAAACCATGAAGGCGTTTGTTTACGTTAGTAAGAATGAAAGCAGATATATGGAACGTATACGCGGTGTGATATTGGACGCTGTTGAGAGAGATTACCTATAATCCCTACTAATATTATAAATGCGAAAGTTCTGATGTTTGTTACACTTTCATGCAAACACTACTTAACCGAACATCATGAAAATTTGTACACATATTCTTAGTGGTCCCCGAATGGTTATAGGCTACTTTTTATTTAATAAAAACAATTATTTTTTAAATAAAATAAAGAAATTGTTTAGCCAATAATACCTCTGCATCTGGCTATTTGACTACTTTAACGCCATCTAGCATTCCAGCAATGAAGCTCAAACCTAAGTACTATAGTACCATCACACTGTATTATCACACTGTATTACCGACAGCTACGTCAACATCAAATCCAATTGACTACACTATGGAGACTGTACACTATACTTCCATAGACTATACTTTCAGCCATTTTAAACTTCCCGCCATTCTACTTCATTGTTACTTCTTCTGTGACTACAGACGCGTACGGAAGCAACTTCATTATTTTAGATATTCGCGAGCGAAGCCGCGGGTTTAGGCTAGTTCAATATATAAATTGTATTCTTTTAAGTTTTTATCTGATAATGAAATTAATGGAATTAAATATGTATATTATAAGTTTGGGTATTAGTAACGCTTCCTGTGGAACATCCTGTGTTGTGGTCATGGCTGCCCACCACATTTTATATTGTTTGATATTAAATATGTTCAATTAGTTTAATTGTACTTTAGTTTTGAAGTAAACGTCGAAAATAATAGACAATTACAATGTTTAAGTTCATATTCTTGTGTGTGATAGTTAAATTAACAATAGGTTATAATTTAAACACGTTACACACGATTATTTATGAGGATGCGCATAAAAATTTACGAATTGATGCAAGAGAGAGTTTATTTGGGTATACAACGGCTTTGTATCGTAGTAAAAACAAATCATGGTAAATAAAATTTGTTTATTTTTGGTTATATTCAATTTAATAAGTTTTATTGAAGGGTATTTATTGGATCTCCAAAGGGAACTGATTTAAACATGCCTAGTAGTAATCCGGGCGTTGTTTTCCAATGTCAGATAAGAAAATACTGTGAAATGCAGTCAATAGACAAAGGTAAAGTAAATTATAAAGACATTTTAGTTTATTTTGAGGTTAGGTTAGCGTTTGTGTATCACTGGTGGTGTACATTGATGTCAGGTTAATAAGTTTAAGTGTGGTTATGTCGACAGATTTTGGAATGACCAGAAGTAATGGTTTTCGTTTCTTGGACAACAAGGATAACGCATGGATCGGTGGAACTATGGATATCAATATCAATGCAGGAGTGTTGGTTGTTTGTGGTTTCCGTTGGGCGGCTGACACGAATATGATTGGCGCGTGTTACTTGGCGAAACTCCAAGATAATCCAAGTTATAACAAATTACTACCACTGCTTAACCCAAAAAAGTATATTCAGGCTTTGCAATACAGAATGTCTGTTTATCACTATGGTCTAGGGGAGGCGGGATTTTCTGCTCATTTTACCAATGATAAAGTAAGTAAATATCCCAAATTTTCTAAATTTTAAAATGGGTAGCAATTTTTATTGGTTATAGCAATATCCGGATTTGATCCTTGGAGCTCCCGGATTGTTGAATTGGTTTGGTGGATCAATTTTATACTCCGGGGATTCATCATCAAATTCCATAGAAAATCGAGTTTCAATGTACATGGGAGATTCGTTCTCGTTGTTTGGTAAATCAAAAAACATCATAAAAAGAATAAAATCCTAATTTTTGTCTTTTTTCTAACAGGATATGCAGTTTCTTCCGGTCGATACGTTTCAAGTCACCAAATGTTTGCTTCCTCAGCACCAAAAGGCAGTAAATACTGCGGAACAGTGATATTGTATAATTTTCAACCGGGCAACGATAGTTTCATCGATAAAAAATTTATACTATCCGGAAGTCAAATAGGGGAATATTTTGGTGCGTCCCTAGCTTCCGGTGATCTAAACGGTGATGGTTATGACGATTTAATTGTTGGCGCGCCATTTTATTCGGATAAAAACTTCAACGACGGTCGAATACATATTTATTACGGTGGAAAGGAACGTAATAGTTTTACAGATGCGAATAGTGTTGTGCATTTGACCGGAAGTAGTGACAGCGGCCATTATGGCACCACGATAACATTTCTAGGAGATTTAAATCTAGATGGATATGGAGGTTATGTTATTTATGTTGTATATTCAACTTTAAAACTTATTTTAACATGTTTATTGTTTAGATATTGCCGTGGGGGAACCTTTCAGTGACAATAAACGAGGAATTGTTTATATTTATCATGGCGGACCGTATGGTCTCGTTACTACACCTGCGCAGATTCTACAAGCGAAAAATATTGATAATAAACTGCGAGGTTTCGGTATAAGTGTCTCAAATGCTTTGGATATTGATGGAAATGGATATCCAGGTAAATATTTAAGGTTAACATGTGTTTATATTCTTTAAATATAAATTATTTTGTATTATTTGAAGATATTTCGATTGGGGCACATTTATCCGGCCATGTAGCCATCATTAGATCAAATCCACTGGTAGAAATCAGCTCATCTTTGAAAATAATAAATGGCACCAAGATTAATTTCGGAACGACAAGAATTGCGCATTGTTATACACATTTAGCAAGTCCATACACTCCTAAACATATCAGTAAGTAGAATATGTTAATAATAATCAAATTTAATTAGTTTTTGTGTTAAAGCAATCCGTAGAACACTCACAATTGATGAAAATTATCAAAGAGTGTTGTTAGCACCACCAACAACACTTCAAAAAGAGTTTTTGCTTGATAACAAATGTGAAACATTCATTTTAACATCAAAGGTAATAATTTATCAAATTTATATTGTATTTTTAGTATTTTTAAGTATTTTTTTATAGGAAAAGTTATATTATTTGACTGAGCCTGTGAAAATCAGTGTAAGTTATGAAATCGTCCAAGATGCACCAAGAAAAAGTAATTATTATGTTGGATTAAACAACACAGACACATTTTGTAAAACTTGTCCTGTTTTATTAAACGTACGTCCTTTGGAAAATGAATTTTCCTTCGCTTTGGGATGCGGAGATGATGACGTATGCACAAGTAACTTAAGTTTTGATGCAAAATTCTACATTTTAGAGTAAGAATACAAAAATTAACAAATTTAAACACAAAAATCACAATTTTAAATATTACAGAACGGAAATTCGTGAGTTTGTCATTGGATCCGCTGATATTATCCGAATGGATGTCTTGATAAGCAACTCTGGAGATAGTGCATACCTGACACAATTTACTATCACTCTACCAAAGTATATACAGTTTAATTCAATCCCAAAAAGTGTTCTGAAGACAATCCAGGAATATTAGTCTGTCTTGTTGGTAACCCATTAAAAACACAAATATATCTAAGTGTTGCGTTGAATATGAAAGACGTCCGGATTGATTATGGATCAAATGTGACGTTTACAATGAACGTTACCACAACAAGTGTGAATAAGAATCCTGTACAACAAAAATCTGTAACTTTACAGTTGAAAAACGTCGTGGATTTAAAACTTATTGGAAAAGCAGAACCTGCATTACAGTTTTACACAAAAAACGCAACATTTAGACAAATTTTTGAGATTCAAAAGAGTGGTTATAGTCCTGCAGAGCAAGTTTCTATTTTGATTAATTTACCAACTCATGTTGTGGAAAATAATGTGTCTATTGCGTTTGTTAAATTATATTCAATTGAGGGTTCATTAAGAGGACAAAAATTATTGTGTAAGAATCATTCTGAAGTAGAATACATCCGAGAAGAATCTGAATCTCATGGTGATACAGATTTGAATGTTGAAGAAGATATACAACGACCTGAACGAGAACGAAGAGAAATTCCGAGTGAGAATATGATTATTTACTCAAATAATCTCAATGAAAGTGATTATACCGAAGAAACATCAATAGTAGACGAAAATGAGATAATAGAGGAAGAAATAGGTGAGATTTTAACACTGGATTGTAGAGATTTGAAGAATAATGTACAATGTACAAAATTCACTTGTGACATTGGAGCCATTACAAACGAACAAGATATTGCAGTAGTTCGAGTGAAAGCCTTATTGGATATTACTGCAATTAAACGTAAGTGTTTATAATTGAAGAATTGCTTCCCATTTTACATTTTGTATGAATTTCTAGGAGTTTTAACTGTCGAAAACAGAATTTTGTTGAATAGTTATGGATTAGTGGAAGCTGAGTTTGAAATTGATACAATATCAAACAACTTTGTAAATGTAACAAGTACATTTATGGATTCGAATGAATTCCGCCTGGATATGTGGATTTTAATTAGTGCTACAATAGCGGGGCTTATTTTGTTATTGATTGTAACTTTAATTTTATACAAATGTGGATTTTTCTCAAGAACAAAGAAACTTCAAATGGAAGAAGAAATGCGACTAGCCGTAGCGGAGGAATTTACAAATGCTCGTTTAAGTGGTGCACCACCACCTGATACAGATAATGAATCAGAAAATGAATGTATAGAAGCCGTGGAAGAAATGGAAATGAAATAAATTTTATTTTATAAGTTTAATGGACACGTATTCTACCTTCCATACAACAGGCTGCCATCTTGTACAATTGCTACCAATCACACAATTCACAAACCAAAATCCCTAGTATTTACACCATACGATGATGACAGCTGTTGGTTGTGCTTGAATAAAAGATGGTGGATGTTTGTAATTAATTTTTATATTTATCAATGAGCGTGCGACGAGTTGCGATAAGCGAACACATTGTGTGAAGCTCCTTCAGCCGCGAATGCAATGTTCGCCGAGTGAAACACGCGCGCTACCGGTTGAAAAATGTGCGATGCGTGCTCGGAATTTCTACAACTGCTACTCTCATGTAAGTTGATCGAATTTACTCAAAAAATCAGCCGGTATTATTCGTTTCCTAGCAAACATTTCGCGTTCAACACGCGCCACAACAGCGTAAACATTCGCGTCGCAAGTTTCACTTTTGATAGCGGTTATTTTCACTCATTTACAGATGAAACAAAGGTGCTTAGGGAATCTAGTGAGTTGCCTGTTTTAACAAAAGATGATATTGGAATATTATTAGTTTATGTACAAACATGGCCTACAAGGTAAACCCCACATCTTCTAAACTGTTTCTTTTAATAACTAACACAATATTTTATCTTTTCATAGGCAATGCATGTGTTGTTATCGAGATCCAAAGAATTTTGAAAAATTCAGCATTATTACACAGGGTATAATTTATTTAGCAGTCTGCCAACTTAAGGCATTAGGTGAAAGCGAGGCCGATAACGATGAAGCGAAAGAAGCGAGAAAAGAAAAGGCGGTGGATGATGTGATAATTCAAGAAAGAGATAAACTACTTGTGTTAGTCTCAAAGATCTTCCTGTTGAATTTTCCTCTGTATGTCGCATTCAAACACACCATCCAGGCTAAGTTTGAGGATCTCACACAGCAAGAGATACAGTCTTTGAATATGTTCTGCGATCTTCACGATGCGGAAATTCCGATATTTCTCCTTCGAAATGTGAGCCTTTTTGTAAAACCGGAGGTTTGCATGCTATGACTTCTTGTTTTACTAATTTAACACCTGAAGCTTTGCCTGTATCAACAGCACATGCCATGATATCAGTTGGTAAGATTTTTATTAAAAAATTGTTTATTTACTAATAAATCTTTTTAGTCTGCAATTTAAAGTTATGGATGAATTTTAAAAGTATGGTGTCTTTATTAGTTCCATTGAGGTCCTGTGTGCTTAGATACATGTGTAAATTATCAGATCAAGATTTACGCACACCAACAATCAAGAGTATGGCTGGTATGTTTAATTTTTTAAGTAAAATTATGTTTTTTCTAATATAAAAATGCATTTTTAGATTTTATGTGGAATGCGATTAAAGATCCGCTTGATACACCGATGGCTTTTGATCTGGACGGACTGGATTTAGCATTTAAATACTTCACATCCACAACGCTGACGATGCGCCTCGCCGGCATCACACAAATCAACAATCAAATCGGTGTTTTGGCTGAATTGTGCGTCGGTGAAGCCCTGCCGGAAGCGGAAGCAGCCCCTCGATTAATGGCCGATTGGTTGATAAGTAACAATATAATTTCGCATATTTTCGGGCCTAATTTGCACGTAGAGGTGATCAAACAAAGTCACATCATTTTGAATTTCCTCGCGATGGAAGGTCGCATCACCTGCGAGAATATGGATATTATTTGGGCGGCGGCGCAGTTGAAACACTGCGCGAAACCCGTGCATGATCTACTGCCTGGTTTAGTCAAGCATTTATCTGCCCCACCAGCATTACATTTGTACAGTTTGCTTGTCAAGCTGGAGCCTAAAGATCACACCGAACAAACATTGTACCTGGCATCGGCGCTGATCAAATTCATCTGGACGCGTGGCGGTGCCGGAAGTGAAACCGGCTTAATCGGATTAGCGGCCTCGGCCGCAGGTATAGCACTGCATAAATGCGCGAGTTCATCCGAGAATAGCGTTAGCATAGATCAAAGCAATTCGGAGGAGGAACATCGCGATAGCAGCGGGCAATCGGAGAGCCACAAGTCTGAAAGTGACAACGCCGAAGTCGAAGAGGATATTAATATTATCGACAGTGAGGGGCCTACGCCGTGTAAACTGCGCAAGCAGGGTTGTGATGCGGACGCTACAAGTAGTGATAATGATGGATCAAAGGTAAAAACCCCGAAAGAAATGCAAAAGTTGGAGAAAACCGCCGAAAACTGCTCGGCGAGGAAGAAATTACTGAATAGTCCCGCCGAGGATCATGATACAATCGATCCGGTTGCGTTTAGCAGCTCACAGGATGAAGACGCTGATGAATCGCCGAATAAAT
This sequence comes from Dalotia coriaria, assembly GCF_025399875.1. Lineage (NCBI taxonomy): Eukaryota > Metazoa > Arthropoda > Insecta > Coleoptera > Staphylinidae > Dalotia > Dalotia coriaria. The sequence goes on from NW_027045451.1 coordinate 575,732, forward strand.
ACAGGAAACGTCGAAAAATGCTGCGGAAAAACAGGCTGAAGAAACTGCGAGAGAAACGCACGAGGCGCGAGGATATCGCCGAACTTTCCGATGTGGAAGCGGATAGTGATCAAGAGATTAAAAGGGCTGCGCTTAAAGAAGCTGCTAGTTTAATGCTGCCAGCACAAGTGGATAGTTTAGTCGAAAGCGGGTTGAAACGAACGGTTTATCTCGAGGAAAGCTCATCTTGTAGTGAACTAGGCAAAGAAACACCGAATCTGGAAGTTCACAATGCTGCAAATTTTTTATCAATGCATCCAAGGAGTTCAAGGTATGTTTTAAGTAAAAATAGTTTAAAAATATTATTAAAAATTGATTTTTATAGTCATATGTTGGAGTTATTAAGCGGGGAAGAAGCAGAAGTTGAAAATGATGCAGACGGCAGTTATTCATCGAGAATGAGTAATAAATCTGAGAAAAACATGGCGGATTTTGATGGTGAGGACTCTGTTTGTGAGGAGGAACTTGCGCAGTTGGCAGAACATGCTCAAATGAATCTGCACGCGATGGGAAATCAATCGTCGCCCGAAAAGTCTCCGGTGCGTCTTGATCCGCGACTATCCGCTTGTTTTAAAGTGGAAAATGTGTGTCAGCCGGGTAAGACTTTACTCTGGGACTTGCTGCAAGATTGTAAGATTGGTCAGCTTGGCGAGGGGCTTGCACTGGAGGCTGAGAAGACGCTGTGTAATCTTTTGTGTTATAATACGGATAGGATTATTAGGATGAAATTTATCGAGGGCTGTCTGCACAATTTGGCAAATAATACGTAAGTATTTTCTGTTATTTTTGGATTTTATTGTTTTTAAACTTATCTGGTATATTTTAGGTCTGTGATAGTTTCGTTACGCTTACTGCCGAAATTGTTAACTTCGTTCCAACAGTTTAGAAACTCAGATATGCATCATGTCACCCACTGGGCTGAGAAGCAGCACGGTATGATGGCGCATTTCTTTAATAATTTAAAAACCTACGCCGGCAACAAGGATAAATGCTCGATTCTCTACACGCATCAGATGGAAATTCAAGTCCGACTACACTTTCTCTCCGCGGTGTTTTCACCCTTAGTATCACCTAGCAACTTTAAACTCAGCATTGAACAACTGGACACGCTATGGTTGTGCATGGCTCGTGACACGGAATGTTGTGATGAACTTTTCAGCTGGTTATTATCGCAAGCGAAGAGTACAGAGTTGCATGCATTGGGTATCGAAGCATTGAAGCGTTTATACCTGGTGCATTTACCTAGCCTACCACCTGAGACTTTTAGCATGACTTGTTTGAGTTTATTCCAACAACTTTGTAATCTAGCGCGTATAGCAACCGCCAATATGGACAGCAGTAGTCAGGATGGGTATATTCTCGGTATGGATCACATGTGGAAGATTGCACTCCGCGCGAATAATACAGACGTCAGTATGGCGGCCATTCAATATTTGAATGGGTATTATATGGGACAGAATTTGCAGCATGAGGGGCAGTTTGTTGCGCAGTGCATGAGTAATTTGGAGGCTGCTAGTGATGATTTGAGCAAGTCTACTAGCCTAGGCTCTGAGGAGGCTCCATTGTTGTGTATTCAACGTGCGTTGCTGCTGTTGAAAACACACATGGAGACATTCCGCAGGAGGTATGCATATCATTTGCGTCGTTGGGCGTTGGAAGGTAAAGGAGTCGGCAGTCATGCGGCGGTTCTCGGCGATAGAAACTGCACTCCTCTGCGGTTGATTGTCCAACCAGCCGGGATGTCTGAAAGGTGCATTTTAGACCTTTTGAGTACTGATTTTGTTGCTGATTTACGCGCGGAGATTGCAAAATGGTGGGAGGATTTGTGCCATTTGAAAAACGCGGAAATTGCAAGTCCTGGGTCGAATACAACGCCGTTGAGTGAGAGTCCAATTCGAATTATAACGCAAGGTCAAGAACTGATGACCGATTCCGATGAGAAAACACTCGCGGATTTGGGTTTCAAAGAAAACCAAATGGTGTATATCTCGATGGGTGTCTCACGCAACATGAAGAAACGTGATTGTATGGATTCTCCGTCTATGCAACCATCGCCACCCCGTGAATCAATCCCAACCTTATTACTATTGAGATCGAAATATTTCGAACAGTTGTTTTCATTAATGCACACGCTAAGCAGCATGAAAACTCCGGTTAAAGGAGGACATCACATTCCGCACACGAAAGCGCAAGTCTTGAGCCGTCGCGTTTGGGACATTCTTAGTCTCCTACCGACGAATCCAACTCTTCTACGAGGCTTTCAGATGTTGGACACACCTCTGCCGGAGTTGCTCGATCCGTCATCCGCACAAAAGTTGATGTATTCTCTTTATATCGTCGAATCTTTGAGTGTCCAGTCGAATGGCAAAGGTGACAATCAACGCGAACCGTGGAGTCGCTTTTTTATCCAGCAAGGTGGTCTGCGGCATTTGTTTGATATATTTATGTCTGGTGAGGGATTAGGACTAGGTTACTCTTGTGGATTCTATTGTGGAATTGGTTACAGGCGTCTTGCAGCGATCCGGGGGCGATGGCAGCGAATGGCAACAGGATTGTTTGGCCTCGCTGTTGAAACTTTTGTGTCAGCTGGGTGTGGAACCATTACCGCAGGAGTCACGACCAAGCCGGACGGAGAAAATTATTATTCCGTTGTTGAATGAAACTATGCTCGGGATGTTGGATGTTAAAACAGCTATGCCACAGTTGACCAGTATCCTGCAGGAAGCGTCCATGCCACGGGATCCCAATCATTATAAGACTGGTTTTTGGGGACGCGCGCAGGTAATTTAGAAAAAAAAAGTTTTCTATGTTTTTCGCAATTTTCTTGAAAATATGTGTACAAAATTTCTTGGCAATCGGTTGAGTAATTTCCACGTGAAAGAGTAACAAACAAACTTTTGCGGTAATTTCAGGTGGTTCATTATGCAATGGCCCTGCTAGTTTCCTGGTTGCATTGCGATGAAGATGCACGCGAGGGACTCTTCCAAACACCGAATTTTTCCACGTGGTTACAACGTTTGGTCCTAGAAGATCCCGAACCGTCTGTGCGCAGAGAAGTCTGCTCAGCATTATATCGCTTGTGTTTAGGTGTGTCTGCTAATAATGCCGATACTCATGATAATGGTTTGGTTGCACCTATGCTCGCACATCTTTTAACTTACATGAACAAAGCTGAGGAAATGCGTCCGCAAAAGATCGAAGTGATTCAAGCGCCTGAAGAAGGTAAAGAACCGTATGGGCCTGCATGTAGGGATTACTTCTGGTTGGTTGCTCGATTAGTTGACTCATTACCGAGTGATTTGGTAAAGGAGAGTTTGGAAGAACCGCAGACATGCGTTATTGATATTAATCGTTTGACTGAAAAGATTGCGAATTCTGTTTTGGAGCGGGAATATTTAGAGGCCCGTCACAGGACGATTGATGACGATGGACTGATTGGTTTGCTCAATTTATTGACCAATCTGGTCAAACATAAGCCACCCTATCAGGTTAGCAAACACGGCCAGAAATTACTTAGTGAAGTCTTTGATTTTTTGTTTGCGCTGCCCAATCCGAAACTGCGGCATGTCCCCAAGTGTAAATCCGCCCGTTCGCGCACCGCTGCTTTTGATCTGCTCGTTGATTTAGTCAAAGGCGCTCCGGATAATTACGATATGCTGCATGAGCGTCTTTTGAAGCAACATCAACCCGGACCTAACTCGCCTTATCCCTGGGATTATTGGCCGCATGAAGATGGTAGGTCCGAGTGTGGGTATGTTGGTTTGACCAATTTAGGGGCCACGTGTTACATGGCGTCGTGTATGCAACATTTGTACATGATGCCGCAGGCCAGAGCGTCTATCCTTGCCGCTGATACATTGCACTCTAAACATGAACCCACATTAAAAGAACTACAGCGAATGTTTGCGTATCTGTTGGAGAGCGAACGCAAGGCCTACAATCCACGCAGTTTCTGTAAAGTTTACACGATGGATCATCAGCCATTGAATACAGCTGAGCAAAAAGACATGGCGGAGTTTTTTATTGATCTTGTGAGCAAACTTGAGGAAATGACGCCGGCGTTGAAAAACGTTGTCAAGAATTTATTCTGTGGGGTTCTCAGCAACAATGTGGTTTCATTGGATTGTGATCATGTGAGTCGGACAGTTGAAGAGTTTTATACTGTGCGCTGTCAAGTCGCAGACATGCGAAATCTCTATGAATCTTTAGACGAAGTTACTGTTAAGGATACTTTGGAGGGCGATAACATGTACACGTGCTCACAATGCGGCAAGAAGGTCCGAGCGGAGAAACGCGCTTGTTTTAAGAAACTACCGCATATTTTATGCTTCAATACGATGCGCTATACTTTTAATATGCTCACTATGCTTAAGGAGAAGGTGAATACGCATTTTTCGTTTCCTCTGAGACTGAATATGGCCGGATATGTAGAGAAACAATTGATGTCTCAGCATCATCAGGAGGATAAGCCTAAATGCGAGCAGCAGGATCAAGAACAGTACGAATATGATTTGATTGGTGTGACTGTACATACAGGGACGGCGGACGGGGGACATTATTATAGTTTTATTAAGGATCGGACTGCGGGCGCTAGAGATAAGTGGTTTCTGTTCAACGATGCTGAAGTGAAGCCGTTTGACCCGAATCAAATTGCTGCCGAGTGTTTTGGCGGTGAAATGACAGTAAGTTTTGCGAATTATCAGGAAAAACGGTAAAATATTGATGGTTTGTGTTTGTTTCAGAGTAAAACGTATGACAGCGTAACGGATAAGTTTATGGATTTTAGTTTTGAGAAAACAAACAGTGCTTATATGTTATTTTATGAGAAATCCCCGCCGACGCCGGGCGAAAATGTTGATTGTGCTTCTACTACGCTTGAAACTAATTTACAGCCGCCATTTTTATCGACGCCTTCTACATCCACAACGTTTGAATTGAGTAAGGAACTTGAAGATTGGATCTGGCAGGATAACATGCACTTTATTCAAGATAAAAATATCTTTGAACATACTTATTTCAAGTAAGTTAATATTATTTTTATTAAATTTTATCTTAATTTTGTTTTTTAAAAGTTTTATGTGGCAAATTTGTGGATACATTCCCAAAACTCTCATGCCATTACGACCAGACATTACACAACGCTCTGCTGAATTATCCACGTCATTCTTCATCGAGACGTTTATCCACGCCAAAGAAAAACCAACAATGGTGCAGTGGGTGGAACTGGTGACTAAGCAATTCAACGCGTGCCAGGAAGCGTGCACGTGGTTCTTGGAACACATGGCGAATGACACATGGTGGCCGGTGCAAGTGTTACTTAAATGCCCGAATCAAATCGTACGTCAAATGTTCCAGCGGCTGTGTATTCATGTGGTGCAGCGTTTGAAACAAACGCATTCTCCTTTGTATCTAATCGTTGATGAGGATGTTGAATGTGATAGCAAGTCGAGTTCTAGCGATGATGAAATCGTGAATGTTGATCCGTCTAAGATTGGGAACGCATCTTGTGTCACCAAGTTTGTGAAAAAACTTTTATCATTGGTAAATATTCTTAAAACTGCGTTTTTCGGGTAAAAATATTAACTTTTATGTTATTTTTAGATGGAACATGGAGCAAAAGCGCATCTTAAGCACTTAACGGAATATTTTGGCTTTCTATTCGAGTTTAGCAGAATGGGCGAGGACGAATCGAAGTTTCTACTTACAGTTGGTGCTATACACACAATGATCGACTTTTATCTCGGTCACAAAGTGCATGATTTTGTCGACGTGAGCGAAGGCGAAGAGGAAGAAGAGGTGGTTGCGTTACCCACCGACAAGTACAAACCTGCGTCCCTGGACAAAATGATCACGCTGATTGCGTCGCTGGTCGAAAAGAGCCGCGACACCGATTTAAGACTGAAGCTCAGTATTAAAGACTACAATGCCGTTGCGGGCGGCAAGGGATTCCCCTTTCTGTACCAGCAGATTAAAGATAATATCAATTTACAGCAGACGAAGCATTTGATACATTCGATTTGTCGCGGCAATGAACGACTCGCCACGTCCATCATTGGCATGCTCTCACAGGCAATCAATCGAAATTCGGACGTAAGTGAATTTATGGACGATAGAATGGTCGGAAATAATGTTGATTTGCAATTGCAGTCTTGTCAGCCATTTTTTAAATTGTTAACTTTGCTCACCGAGGGTTCGAATCAAAGTCCCGGCGGGCCGTCGGGACTGCCATGCTTTACTCAATTAGTTTTGCAACGAGTATGGGAAGCGGCCGAATGCTGTCCATGTTCCGCATTGGACTGGTTAGCTTTACAAGTCACGCGGAGTCGATTGGTCCATCAATGGGTTTTATCATCGTTGGATTCCTGGCTGGAACATTTTCTCATCGCGCATGGCAATCAACGTGTTAGAAATGGTAATTATCAATAATTTTATTTCGCACAAGTTGAAATTATTTCTTTTTAGCTGCGGGATTTTTGATTGTGTCGTTGGTGCCAAGTTCACAATTCCGGCAGGGTTTCCGAGCGACACATCGAATGCATCGTGAGCCACAATTGACTCCCGAAGCGCTCAATATTCTGCATCAAATCTACACGGCTTTGTTACGCTTACTGACGCCTGCGAAACATTACACCGACATGCAACAACATGGCACAATGAAACTCACAACGTTTTTTGCTCTCTTAATGTATTGTTGCATATCGCGAACGGAGAAACTTTTATTCGGACAGTATTTCTTACATCTGTGGCATTTGTTTCATCCGAAATTGTCGGAGCCGTCCATTCCAGCGCATCACAACAAGCAGGCCGTGCTGGCGTTTTGGAATCACGTTTGTACGGATTGTCCGGAAAACGTGCAATTGATGCTACAAAACGCGCACGTCACGAAGAACATTGCATTCAATTATATCTTGTAAGATTATATTCAAAGCACAAAATTTGTTTTATCTTCAACGTTGTATTTTATAGGGCTGATCATGAAGATCAAGATATTGTTGTGTACAACAGAGCAATGTTACCTGCATACTATGGCTTGTTACGAATGATGTGTCAACTCTCACGCATTTTCACGCGACAACTTGCACAACATCAGAATCTTCAATGGGCGTTCAAGAATATCACGCCGCATCCATCACAATATCCGAATGCAGTCGAGGAATTATTTAAACTTATGCAATTGATGGTCATGAAGAGTCCGGATTGTTCCGAGACAGATCAACGAGAGATCTCGAGTTTCAGGCGTACAACTCTGATAACATACTTGCAGAGTTTGGATGGAAGGACGAGCTGGACGACATTGATTTCGGCTTTTCGAATTCTCGTCGAAAGTAACGACGATAAACTTTATGTGGTGTATAATGGCGGATTGCAAATAGTTTTTGATGTAATTTATTTCAAATATTCAACATTGTTTGTTCTAATGATTTATTTTGTTTAGGCATTTCAAAATCTACATGTTATGCTGCATGAGGCTACTGCGTGTCACGTGTCCGGTGAATTATTGGAAGTGTTGGCGATAATGATGGATCTCGTGCGATGCGTGAGGCTTTATCGAGATTCAAAAGATTCGCGGGGTATTCTACTGGCTTGTAAGGATTGGATTGAAGTACTTCGAAAGTTAGCATCACTTTTGAACACTTATAATCCTCCAGACATGCGAATATTCTGTATTGGTATGTTTATTATTCAATTATGTTATTTTAGTTAATTTATTTGTGGTTTTCTTTTAGAAATCCTGAAAGAATTTGTCCTCATCATGCCAAACGAAGCAATGCAAATACTTGTACCTCTGTTGTCTCATTGTCATTCAGCATTTCAAGATAGTCATGATGCGGTTCCGCTGGGTCCGTATTTTCCACGACGCGGTCATAGTTTACCAGCAGTTGGCGGCAAAGGCATCGCGCGGCCATTAAGGCCAATGGTGCAAATGACGGTGCCACAAAGTCAGCTTGAATGTGCAAGAGGCGTTGATTCTGATTACGACGAAGCCTTGGATAAGTTCTACACACCGTACCACGAATTTATTGACATGTTGTGCAGATTGGCTGTGAACTCCGACACTCTATCCGATGTGATGGTAACATTAAGCGCAATGGTGGGCTTTGAGGCGGTGCCACTTCATTCGATGTTTTTCCCGAAGCTGTGGCTGGATGTTTTGCGTGTGCAGCATGTTGATCGGAAATACATTAATATGCTTACATCGTGTAATTATTTTGTTGATTATATTGATGCGGTTCTGTTGGACGAAAGGATAGCGCTGTTGGTGGATGTCATCTACGAATTTTTAACAACTTTCTTTCCAAAGGTAACAAATATTTAATAAATCATACTTTTGTTGCTATAATTTTGTTTTCTAGGTATCTGCGCATGTTTTGTCCGAGCAAACGTTGACAATGATTGACAACACAGTTGTATCATTAAGCGAACAAGTTGGCGGCGTTGATTTGAAGAAGCGAGCGAAACAATTGGCGAGTGATTTACGCGCTTTGATATTGGTGTATAAGAGTCCGGAGGCTGTGCCTCCGAATATGTTAGTTGGGACGCTGAATCAACTACAAACGATAGTTGAAGCTGAAATTGATAAGAATAAAGTGAAAGGTGTGTATTTTAATTTCTTTACGTTATCCGCGAGTTTAAATTTGGAGCAAAAATGTGATATTTAATTTTTTTAATAGAAAAATCAACCACTGGGGCACATCCCGGCGAAGAAGCAAAACCAAGCACGTCGAAAAGTGTAGCGAATACAATCGAGGACAAAACTGATAAGAGCGAGAGTGATTCCGAAACAATGAATGAAACTTCATGTATCAACACGGACGAAGCCAAGTCAAAGGATGCAATGAAATATTTAAAACTACTTGAAGAAACTATAAGCCAATTACTTGCGATTGTGAAGGAGCAAGTTTGACGTTCAGTAAAATGGAGTACATGAATGGAATCCACGTTTTTGACTACCGGTTAATGAGTGTTTGCCGAATATTTGATGATTATGATTTTTTCTTTGCCAAAATAATAAGTTTATTTTTAACACACAAGTTATAAATATGTAATAATTATAAACATTTTGTATCTTTTTAGTCATTGTATAGAGATGCTTATTACATATATTATGTTTCAAAATTTTTATTTGCCAAATATTTGGAGTTTAATGATAAAATGAAGTTTTGAAAGGTTGACTGGTGGATTTACCCTTATGATGATAAACAATTAAATGAGTAAGAATTTTGTTTCCTTTTGGTACGGCTGTTCACACTTGACAGAACCAATGCTAAAACTTTTGGGTGCGTTGTAAATGCTATCTTAGTTGTTTTTCTAAAGACTGTTAAATAAATTATGATGTCTTCTATATATTAAAGTGATTTGTTGTACATTAGATTCGTAAATCACGAACACATTGATGCACCGAGAGAGGAGAGAAGAACCTGCGACTAGACTGCTGGAACAATCATACCATTTTCTACCTGCCGTCGATCCGCTGTGATTGGTGGGGAAGGAGCTGAAGGACAAGGGATACGTGAGTGAGCCCGTAAAGGTGATGCATCAGCTTGCAACTAGTGCTCTTCCAATCACAGAAGAGGAAGAAGGAACGAGTTAGGTTTGTCCTACTATTCTTTCTTCCAGTTCTTGATCCCACGTCAGTTCTATCCAAACTTCTGCCATAATACAATAAATATGAGTTTGATATGTATTTACTTATTACTTATATTGTGGTGTTGTTATAATATTGCAATCTTGCAAAATAAAAAACATAATTAAACATATTTTCTGCTAGAGTTTTTTATTTATTTCTTATTTCTAGTGAATAATTTCCTCTATCTGCTATACCAATAGTTTTTGTTGGAATCTGATACAATATCACAAAATATTACTACTATTTTATTAAAATTATTTTCGGTCGAAGATGCCTCGAAAAAGATTTTGTCACAAAAAACGCAAAAGATTTTACTTTTTTATGTTGAAAATTAAAACTTGGATTTTTAAATTCTTTTTTCGGATTCGGATAGATAATTTAATTCTACATCGATTATTTTAGTAACTATTTTTTGCTAACCTTAACCATTTAGGCTTTATTTGCAATTTCAAAGAAAACTGCATTCGATGAATTGATGAAATTCTGTTTTTGGATTCTACATACAAAAGTGGAAACACGTGGAAACATTAATTATTGAATATAATTGTCTAAATTGTGGGACTAGTATCTGTCGCATTCATAGATGGCACTAGGATGCACTAAAAATCATAAAATCGAGTTATACGGCTTATTTTTATATTTATCGACAAACGTGGGCACGAGAATAGCTTTGTATACCATGCTGTTATCTGCGATTCGGTGTAAACAACGTTTTTACGCATGTGTCCCGCGCGCTGTCTCCTAGCGCCGCATCAACTTGCTGCCACGAAGTATAGATAAAAGGAGTCCGAACGTCATGTTAAATTAATGGTCACGATCTAGGGGACCAAACATTCGCCAATAGAGCGCGCCACTATGCGTTAGTGTACGCGTTTAAATACTTACATTACTATGGACACCGCCAATATTTCACAAGATACATGAGATTACAACATATTTTTAAATCTTAGGGCTATTAGTTATAAATTAATTGTTTATAACACATATTTTTCAAAGATATTACTCACCTTTGGTGCTTTGAATAAAACTACTTTTTCTACCTTCTCACTAGTCTTTCGGCCACTAAAACATCCTGGAATAGCACAACACCTTCCCATGTTTTCAACACTACTAATTTTCAATAAATAAATTAGTTCAAAAAAATAATACTATCACGTTCCAATTCAAATTAATGTATACATACATATAAAAGTTAAAAATGTATTTGTAAATTTAATTGAATTCAATTAAACATTCACAATCCAGCACGTGTTCATGTGTAATAATAATCACGAAGTATCTAAACACACGAACGTCATGTAAACAAATTGTTTCAATGTTGCTATGAACACGAACCAACGTACATCGATTCACTAGTGATTCAAGCGCACCCAGTGGCAGAAAGGTGAACTATTAGCTTTGTATATAATTGTGAACCATGACTACGACGAAAAAGCCTATACCGTTCGGACTCCTTTTATCTATACTTCGTGTTGCTGCATACAGCGAAGTCTGGTTTAGTTTGTTTAGATCACAGGTAATGTGCCTATTGCAAATTCGAAATAGGCGAGGTCGCGTGCGATCAACGCGCAGCCGACTTTGCGCATCTATTGCAATTCGCGGACAAGGTCGCGTGCCGTCGACGCGCCGTATTTGCGCACCTCTTGCTTTCTTATCATATACTGTCCCGTCGATGTTTACGCAGTTTCGGCATGCACTATCAGTGCATTGCAGCCAGTTTCGTGCCGGTCGCTGCTTAAACCAGTTGTGTTTAGATACTTATATTGTTTATTCGGACTTCAATATTCTAAATTTGTGTTATACTCGAAGATCAATCGACTATTTATTTGTACTTTGCGACTATAGTAATTTGTTTAATGTTCGGAAATGCCGGTTTTTGATTGCGTTTGTAATGTATATTACAAGTTACGTGATAGTGGATTTGATAACATTCTTCACTCGGCGTTGTGTGTGGTGTCGGTTACTAAATTAATCGGATATATATCACCTCCATATTGATTCTCATCATTAAGAAAGATCCATCAGGCTCGTGTAAGTATTTTTTAACTAAACAACACACCCACATTGTTTATTTTGTGTTGATTGTTAATTATAACATAATACAATTGTATGAAATATTTTTGTTTTAATATATGTTTTTGTTTAGTTACAGCACTCGTTGTGCTTGGCAGTCCGATAAGCTGTACACTGGTATGTTTATAATTCAATTATATTTTTCGGTCAAATTTACATTTGCTGTTTATCAACAAGTTTTCTATTTATCACGAACTACCTACCTGTGACACAAATTAGACGACTGGTAGGGTCGGACATAATTAGGTGATGTATTGCACTTTTAGTCACGTTTTGGTTCTTTTATCCCACGAAATTAAATTATTTAAAATTCTTATCTAATGCAGAATTTTCCAATCTTTCATAACTTTCGTTGGTCGCGAACGCTTTTAGTTTAAAAGATATGCACTATTATCGTTTGTTGACTCGAATGTCAAGAACGTTGATTTTTCCTTGTTTATTTAGTTATATTGCAATTAATCGTAATTATATAGTTGAATCTCATTCGGTTTACCGTAGCAGGGTGTCGATAGAAGTGACTCGTGTTCAGGGCACCGTATAAGGGTAGCGGTAGAGTATAGCTGCCTATAGTTGCCTATTTTTTCTTATGAATTAAAATTTCATTTTCAAGATTTTCAATTTAACTAGCATATTTTGTAGCGAATTTTTCGTAAATTAAGACTCAGTCATTCGTTCCTTTCTATTTCCTTTAGTTTACGAAATATTCACAATTGAAATAAATCGTCAAAAATTGGAAAAATTCAATTTTGAGCACTTTCAGTCGTGGTTTTAAACCTTTTACTCCAATAAATTAAATTATTTTGAATTTTCATCTGCTAGAGAATTTTCCAATCTTTCATAATCAACAATTTTGGTAGCTATCTCTTTTAGTTTAAGAGATATGAATTTTTGAAAATCGTCGAAAAAAAGTATCAAGCACCCCCCCTTGGCAATTTTTTCTTAAGACTTAAAATTTCATTTCTCAGATTTCCCTTTTAACTATCCTATCTGATAGAGATTGGTCCGTAGATTAAGACGCTGCGATCAGATCTTATTTATCTCTTTTAGTTTACGAGATATTCGCGATTGAATAAAATGGGCAAAAATTGCAAAATGTCACTTTTTAGCACTTTTAGTCGCGTTTTTCGACCTTTTACTGTAGGAAAAATAATTATTTTATATTTTTATCTGATAGAGAATTTTCCAATCTTTCATAATCAACAATTCGTTGGTAGCTATCTCTTTTAGTTTAAGAGATATGAATTTTTGAAAATCGTCGAAAAAAAGTATCAAGCACCCCCCCTTGGCGATTTTTTTCTTAAGATTTAAAATTTATTTTTTCAAATTTCCCTTTTAACTATCTCATCTGATAGAGATTGGTCCGTAGATTAAGACGCTGCGATCAGATCTTATTTATCTCTTTTAGTTTACGAGATATTCGCGATTGAATAAAATGGGCAAAAATTGCAAAATGTCACTTTTTAGCACTTTTAGTCGCGTTTTTCGACCTTGTACTGTAGGAAATATAATTATTTTATATTTTTATCTGATAGAGAATTTTCCAATCTTTCATAATCAACAATTCGTTGGTAGCTATCTCTTTTAGTTTAAGAGATATTAATTTTTGAAAATCGTCGAAAAAAAGTATCAAGCATTTATTTTTTCAAATTTCCCTTTTAACTATCTCATCTGATAGAGATTGGTCCGTAGATTAAGACGCTGCGATCAGATCTTATTTATCTCTTTTAGTTTACGAGATATTCGCGATTGAATAAAATGGGCAAAAATTGCAAAATGTCACTTTTTAGCACTTTTAGTCGCGTTTTTCGACCTTGTACTGTAGGAAATATAATTATTTTATATTTTTATCTGATAGAGAATTTTCCAATCAAGTATCAAGTATCAAGCACCCCCCCTTGGCAATTTTTTCTTAAGACTTAAAATTTCATCTCTCAGATTTCCCTTTTAACTGTCCTATCTGATAGAGATTGGTCCGTAGATTAAGACGCTGCGATCAGATCTTATTTATCTCTTTTAGTTTACGAGAAATTTCATCACGCGAGTTATATTGAAAGTTGTGTGTATGCGCCGTATTACTCGTTGCGTTAGAAATTGTAGTTTTTTCTGAATAACACGCGAACGCGCTGTCACAGAAAGATCAAAATAATTTTCCCAGATGCAGAATTTAATTCTGTAACTCCCTGTATTGAAATTTATTGCCAGAAAATTCTGTGGCGCAAGTTATATTGAAAGTTGGGTGTGTGCGCTGTAGTACTCGTTGCTCTAGAAATTGTAGTTTTTTTTCCGTATAGCAGGCGAACGCAGTGTCACGAAAACTTCGGAATAAATTTCCCTGATGCAGAATTTAATTTTGTATCTCCCTGTATTGAAATTGGTTGCGAGAAAATGATTTTCCTTGTTTGTCCTTGTCATCTTCTCACGCCATTGCCATTTGCCGCATACAGCACATTTTAGTATAGTTTAGATCGCATATATGTAGTGTCAAATGTAAAAAAATTGCACAGTTGACTATTTAATTGTAATTCGAAACTATAGTAATGTTATTTACCTACTATTTATGCGTTTATTGTACATTATTGAACAAAAGTGGTGATATTTGATCCTGTTTGGTGTGCATATTTATTCAAGTTGTTTTAAGTGTTTTGTTTTAACTTTTGTAATTATCTCACAAACTAACTCCCAAAATTGCATTTTTATGTTCGAAGGACTAATTTTTGCTTGTTTTAGGGATTTTGCACCTGAGTCTGATATCGTAGAAGAACCATTCTAGCATCAGATTGTAAGTATTTAATTTCTTTATCATTTTCACACATAACTTTTGTAATTATCTCACAAGTTAATCCCGAAAATTGTATTTTTATGTTCGAAGGACTAATTTTTGCTTGTTTTAGGGATTTTGCACCTGAGTCTGACATCGTAGAAGAACCATTCTTGCATCAGATTGTAAGTATTTAATTTCTTTATCATTTTCTTAAATAACTTTTGTGATTATCTCACAAATTAACCCTTAAAATTGCATTTTTATGTTCGAAGAACTAATTTTTGCTTGTTTTAGGGATTTTGCACCTGAGTTGACATCGTAGAAGGACCATTCTTGTATCAGATTGTAAGTATTTAATTTCTTTATCATTTTCTTAAATAACTTTTGTGATTATCTCACAAATTAACCCTTAAAATTGCATTTTTATGTTCGAAGAACTAATTTTTGCTTGTTTTAGGGATTTTGCACCTGAGTCTGACATCGTAGAAGAACCATTCTTGTATGAGATTGTAAGTATTTAATTTCTTTATCATTTTCACACATAACTTTTGTAATTATCTCACAAGTTAATCCCGAAAATTGTATTTTTATGTTGGAAGGACTAATTTTTGATGGTTTTAGGGATTTTGCACCTGAGTCTGACATCGTAGAAGAACGATTCTTGCATCAGATTGTAAGTATTTAATTTCTTTATCATTTTCACACATAACTTTTTTAATTATCTCACAAGTTAATCCCGAAAATTGTATTTTTATGTTCGAAGGACTAATTTTTGCTTGTTTTAGGGATTTTGCTCCTGAGTCTGACATCGTAGAAGAACGATTCTTGCATCAGATTGTAAGTATTTAATTTCTTTATCATTTTCACACATAACTTTTGTAATTATCTCACAAGTTAATCCCGAAAATTGTATTTTTATGTTCGAAGGACTAATTTTAGCTTGTTTTAGGGATTTTGCACCTGAGTCTGACATCATAGAAGAACCATTCTTGCATCAGATTGTAAGTATTTAATTTCTTTATCATTTTCACACATAACTTTTGTAATTATCTCACAAATTAACCCTGAAAATTGCATTTTTATGTTCGAAGGACTAATTTTTGTTTGTTTTAGGGATTTTGCGCCTGAGTCTGACATCGTAGAAGAACCATTCGTGCATCAGATTGTAAGTATTTAATTTCTTTATCATTTTCCCAAATAACTTTTGTAATTATCTCACAAATTAACCCCCAAAATTGCATTTTTATGTTCGAAGGACTAATTTTTGCTTGTTTTAGTGATTTTGCGCCTGAGTCTGACATCGTAAAAGGACCATTCTTGCATTTTATTGTAAATATTAAATTTCTTTATTATTATCTAAAATAACTTTTGTGATTATTACATAAATTGACTACCAAAAATGTATGCTTGTGTGTTTTCTTTAATAAAGAATATTTTTTAAGTTTTTCTGATTATAATTATTGCTGTTATTTCAACCCGATCACATATTTACCGATTCCTTAAATCATTTATTATGAAAAGTGCATGCTAGCGCCCTCTATTTATTGGAAACTACAACAATTTCAAATATAAACTTCGGCTCGTCGCCACTAGAGGCAGCACATTACTAGTTGCCGCGAAAACTTTATCAGCCTCCTCAACTTTCTGCGATCCTAATATTCAATCTTTATTTTGTCGACTCTCAGAGGCAAAATGACACAAAATTTGGACTCGAAACAGTCGAAACTCAGGTTTTGGTATTCGGATCGCAGAAAGCGAGAGGAGGTAAATGAAGGAGGCGGTAACTAGTAATGGCGGGTAAAATTAATGTTTAAAAATCTTTATTCAGCAAATGCAGCGTATTATTGGACCTTTTAAATACGGCTAATTGCAAATAGGGCCATAACGGTTGATGCTAGCAAAAGAAATTACTAAAATAATTGTAGAATTAAATTGTCTATCAGAATTCGAAACCAGGATTTAAAAATTTCAACTTTTAATTTCGAGCATAAAAAAGAGAAATCTTTTGTCTTTTTTATAACAAAATCTTTTCTTTAAAAATTTTTTGTGCCACTTTTATCATTTTCTATTTTTTAAAATTATTTAAAATTATTTTCGCTCGAAGATGCCTCGAAAAAGTTTTCATCACAAAAAAGGCAAAAGATTTCACTTTTTTATGTCGAATGCTGTATTCATTAAAATTGCAAATAGGGCCTAAACGGTTAACGTTAGCAAAAAAAGTTACTAAAATAATCGATGTAGAATTAAATTTTGTATCAGAAACCGAAAACAAAATTTAAAAATTCCAACATTTAATTTTCAACATAAAAAAGAGAAATCTTTTGCCTTTTTTATAACAAAATCTTTTTCTTAAAATTTTTTTGTGCCATTTTTATCATTTTTCAATAAGGATGCCATCCTGTACAGAATTTTTCAAGGATCAAGAATATGATGTTCTTTTTTCTCTAGCCCTTCTAGTTGTCGAGATAATTACCATTTTAATCCTGTAAATTAGACTATTCCGACGGCATGCACATGTTTCATTAAAATTGCAAATAGGGCCTAAACGGATAACGTAAGCAAAAAAAGTTACTTAAATAATCGATGCAGAATTAAATTATGTATCAGAAACCGGAAACAGAATTTAAAAATTCTAATTTTTAATTTTCAACATTTCTAATTAGAAGATTAAATCGTAATTATCTCGACAACTATATGAGCTAGAAGAAAAACAACTTCATATTCTTGATCCTTGAAAAATTCTGTACAGGATGGCATCCTTATTGAAAAATGATAAAAATGGCACAAAAAATTTTTAAGAAAAAGATTTTGTTATAAAAAAGGCAAAAGATTTCTCTTTTTTATGTTGAAAATTAAATGTTGGAATTTTTAAATTTTGTTTTCGGTTTCTGATACAAAATTTAATTCTACATCGATTATTTTAGTAACTTTTTTTGCTAACGTTAACCGTTTAGGCCCTATTTGCAATTTTAATGAATACAGCATTCGACATAAAAAAGTGAAATCTTTTGCCTTTTTTGTGATGAAAACTTTTTCGAGGCATCTTCGAACGAAAATAATTTTAACAAAATAGTTCGGCCCGGTTCTTCGAGGCAAACTAATTTAACTAAATTACTTTAGCTCTGCTCTTCGATCAAAAAATAGGAAATAACTTTTAAAAGTCGTTTTGAAAGGGCATTTTAGGACACTTTTAATGACATAACTTAAAAATTTGAATATTTCAACTCTGATTTTGGATTCTGAAAGTGCATTTAATACAGAATCATAAAGTTTAAGGGAACTTCCGGCTACAATAGTTCCTGAAGGCCCTTTAAAGGGTTTCAAGAAAAGAAAACCAACTTTTCTACCTGAAATTGACATAAAGGGGTAACATTTTAAATACAATATAAAACAAAAGTGATTAATAATATAAATTATATTCATATTCATACATCAAGTCATATTAATTACTTCAATCCACAAAAGGACCAATAAATTAATTTTAACATATATATGCAAGTATAATTTGTATGTTAATAATATAAATAACAATAACAATCAAAATGTTCCCAGTATTTCATCAACCCCTTGTTCACGTTGGCTTCGATGTGCAGCTGGACATAAAACCACCCTTTGCCGTTCCCAGTTCCAAACTATTTCATTTGTTAGCCATGGCACAACTGTAACAAAAGCAATTTTTAACACAATTTGTAAAATTTATGATCACAATATTATAAACTTACTACTGCTTGAAATAAACACTATTTCCTAAGCTATTCAGTAAGACGAAAGATGGTAGTCCCATTGGTACTCGATGATCATCATCTTGACTTATGCTGTACAGAATCCAAAGAAACCTAATAGAATCAAACGATTTGATAGCTTGTAAATAAAATGTTAGCAAACAAGTTTGTATGTATCGGTGCAACATCCATCGGTGTGACCAAATTCGCGATCACCAGCATTTATACGTTCGCCAGGACGTAGGAAATTGATGCTACAAACGCATGGTACGTTTGTAAATATCACTTAATAACAAATGTACCCGGTTTACCAAGTTCCTACGTGTGTTTAATCACTAGCACAATAGTAAACACGTTTGTTTCCAGTTAATCCGTAAATTTACACATCAATTATTTAGAAACTTGAATTATTCTGACGACGAAGCCTCGTGGCGACACGTCTCGCGGCCAACTGTTCTGTACCCACCACCTGACGACCAGTCAAGGCTAAGCACCTAAACAGTGTAGAAGATTGAATAATTGCTCAGCTTTCTTGCATTTGAATGCAAATATGCCTTCGCCAGTGGCACAGCGTCTTCCACACTCAAAACTGAAGATTTTACTATCAAATCCATACTTTCGCAGGTTTCTGAGTGACCATGTTGTGGGTTCTTTGGTAGAAACTCAACCCAACATACAGCTCTTTATACCTGGTATTACATATATTCAATATTGTTGCAAAATTATTAAAACAACTATAATCTTTATTTATATTTATCAAAAATAACATAAAACGTTTAAAATCATGAGTTAGCACAAATTCTAGTCAAATATTTACTTGTTATGATAAAATTATAATTTTGTTCCCAATGAATGATTTATACACCCAGTTTAATTCCAAGGTCAAATCTAGTAAAAAAGTTTTTAAAATCAAGAACCTGGAGGAGTGAGAAATTAAGAATTTGCAGTTATAATGTAGGCAACCCAACATACAGCTCTTTATACCTGGTATTACATATATTCAATATTGTTGCAATATTATTAAAACAACTATAAACTTTATTTATATTTATCAAAAATAACATAAAACGTTTAAAATCATGAGTTAGCACAAATTCTAGTCAAATATTTACTTGTTATGATAAAATTATAATTTTGTTCCCAATGAATGATTTATACATCCAGTTTAATTCCAAGGTCAAATCTAGTAAAAAACTTTTTTAAATCAAGAACCTTGAAATTAAACTGGGTGTATAAATCATTCATTGGGAACAAAATTATAATTTTATTATAACAAGTAAATATTTGACTCGAAATTGTGCTAACTCGTCGTTATAAACGTTTTATGTTATTTTTAGTAAGTTTAAATAAATATTATAGTTGTTTTAATAATAATAATACGGCCTACTTACAGTTCCATTACTCACAGGATTCAAATATCCCTCAGGTGAGTTAACAGCGGTTCTGCTTTGGACTTCTCTTTGGTTCTGATTGCTTTGTTGCATGTTTAGCAGACTATTCACATCCAGACCTTCTTCACTCATGTTTCTAACTTGGATATTATGCTGTAGATACCATGCGCCAAGTGGAACGCAAGAGAATCTAACTCAGGCATGCGCAATGATACCTACATTCCTAGTAAAGTCACTTCCAAAGCATAGATGAAATTAAACAATTATAGGTGTGAGTTTATTATATCATTTTAGTAACAGGATGAGGAAAAGGGTTGTTTGCTTTACGTCTAAATTCGTTTACATTGTTTCCGAATCCGAACCAAATAAATCGCATAATACCACACCATAAATCTTGAGCTATTAGTCTAGTACTATCTTACAAGAGATACCTACATTTGACGGTAAAAATAATTAGTCATAACAATAGGTAGTGGTCTTTGCTCTAACATTAATATAACTATCCGCACTTGCAACTAGCACATTCTCAATAAAGAAACAACATTCGTTTAAGTGATAAACTTAGCGTCCGGATTCATTGCGCGCAATACAATACATAGTTTACAGTTTACATTAGTGTTGTATTATAACAAAATGATTATTTTAGTTTGTTAGGTAATTCATTTGCTTTTGGATGAAGCACAATATGATCCTACTAATGTGTCTATCAAATAACATGATAGTTAGTTTACTTATATCGTTATTTATGTCAAGCCATAGTGTTTTAACTTAAATATTTGATGTAGATACTATACTGACTTATAACGTTGTAATCTTACCCTTAGTTTAATTGTTAGCTGTTACATTTTTTACAAGTGTTGCCAGCAAGTAATGGAAGCCACGAATTCTTTATTATTCTTCATTTTCAACGAGGTTGCACTTCTCATTGACAATATAGGCAAGGATACTGCACGATATACATTCGATACATTTGTGTTAATTCATAATAGTTTCGTTTTTCTTTAACAACTGCTTGGTAATCATTCATATTTTAAATATCAATAGTTTACTTTTATTGGTTGCTTACGCTTCGTAAATATTAGTTTAATAAATAGGGAATCTGTATTGTTTTAAAATGCAGAACTTTCAGTTACTAGCATTGCAAGGCATAAGATAGGAGGGTTTAAAAAGAATCATCGCAAATGGCAACTGCTGGCATACGTCTAGAAATTGAAAGAAAAACTTTGAGTTGTGATTTATTTAACACCCTGTTTGAAATATTCATTGAAAAAGATTCCTGAAGCTATCCGAAACGGTTTGTATATATTTGGTGTTAAATTATTAATATGATTTTCATTATGCAGCGGAAAGCTGAAAGGATTCTTGATTGAATATGCAATGAGGGATTGGGATGAACCAATCTCTGACATTTCAATTCTCGGCTATAAACAATTTGTTAAAACACTCATTGAGTCAGTTTCATGAAAGTTCCTTGGACTAACTAAATACTTAACGCAACGAAAATTAATTTATAACAAATAATTCAGTCTTTGAAAATATGTACAGTAAATATATGCATGCATATATTTTCGTAGATATATCCTTTGTATGTTTGTGTCCACTGTTCACCAAGTTATTTCCTAATATTGCTATAATATAATACTATTATACTGTGCACGGCACATTTCTTCATCCAAACCATCAACAACATTTTATTAATATCGCAACCAACGCACGTTGATATTTGAATCTATTTACAGTTCTCTCTCCGCAACGATGCCACCGCGCTTAATTTATACACTTGATTACACACTCGCAGCCTCGCGTTAATTTCCTACATTGTCCTAGGCGTCGTCACATCCTTGTGTTTCAATTGAGCGTACACGACTCGCAGCATTGCTGCTGATATCGGTGGAGGCGACACATGCTCATTGCCTTGACGTTGGGGCAAAATATTGAATGGTCGGCGCATTCCTGTCCTGAAACGATTAAATAAATAAGCACACACAACAATCCGCATGAAGGATAAGCGCTGGTGGAAATTTAATTATTAAACTCACTCAGCGTGGCGCACGGCGGCCCTTTGCAGGTTTTCATAACGGCCGGCCGCGGTTCGTCCTTGCACGCAAAGCCAGCTGGCTTCTTCGTGCCGTTCCAGACACACTGCAAAATTCTATACTTGACACCCTGCGAATCACAAGCGGTTGAGCACTTGGACCAGGGACCCGCCCGCCACTTGCCGACGCACTTCTCAGAAGTACATTCCTGGCGGTTGTTAGGTCGCTCACGGTGGTCGCACTTTTCGTTTGGCAGTGTTACGTTGCCGGGCAGGATGCATTGCACGTCACGACGCTGTAGTGCTACAAAAATCCACACAAACAGATTTGTATTATCAGCTAATTCGGCAATTCAAGGTTTATCAATGGTACCTTTGTTGAATGCGAAACACTTGGACTCTTCGCACGTACTCCATTCGGACGTAATCCATTTGGGACAATCGTTGACGCCACACTTGCGGATCGTGTCCGGTCCTTCCAAGCCGGCGTCCACGCACAAATTATTCTCAACGCCTTGGCTCTTGTTGTGCAGCTTGACGATGCAATGCACCGCGCGCATTTGAAATCCATTACCTCCGCACGTCTCCGAGCACTTGGTCCAATCGGTCAGCGCCCATTCGAATTTCAAATTCTCCGGCAGGCCTTTACCCAGCACCACCACGGATCCATCATCGTTGCTATCACGTTGCGTTTGGTCAATCATCAATTGGTCCTCGTCGGGAAATGTGGCCACCATACGGTGACCGCGCGAGTTGGAGAACGTCTGGAAAGGCCACAATTGCTATGTTTCTTATTAATTAAGCAATCACTTTAAGCGCATTGAATTTATACACAAACATGTGGAGTTGTAGTAGTAGTAGTAGTAGTATATAAGAGTGGCGCATGCAATAAAAGTGTTTACCTAAGTGTCGGTGGAGGTAGAGATCAAGAGAGTGCAAGTTTTATAAATCAATGATTAGTGTTATTTGTCGTGGGTATTATTATCACTTGATAGTGTTTTAGGGCGTAGAAACCTCACCTGTAGATTGGCAATTAGTTTTTGGAAGTGTGGCAACATCCTGCTACCGGATGAAGCCACCACGGGGACTTTCTCGGTAGCGCTCGCCGGAAGGTGTGACGGCACCAGCTTATTATTTGTTAATTTTACATATCCACAAAGAGCAGCGTTAAAGGAACACAAATTATGTGGTTAATCAGAGAAATAACTACGCACATTTCTACACACATGTCTACTTCTAGTTTAAATATATCACAAAAACAACAACGTTGACAAACGAAAATGTTAATGTTTGCGTTTTTTTGTCGGTCGCGTCCGCTTACGACTAACCTGGTCATCGGATCTGGCAGTCGTGGTTGGCAATTGCCAGGCATTCAAACTGTTCGAATCAGTTTTGCCGGGACGCGCTGTTGTCCGCGGTATCTTCTTCGGTTGTTTCTTTGGCATATCCGGCCGACGCTCATGACTGTGATCATCGAATATCGGATTCATTTCGTCCCGCTCGTGATGTCTATCAGCTATTTCAAAATCCACCCGGTCCCGGCCCCGATCTCTGTCCCTCGAATATCCACCGGTTTGCCGTTGAATTTCTTCCGAGTTGATAAACTCGCCCGGCTTAGGTCGGACGTTGAGCGTCAAGTCGGCGGACGAACGACCGGCGACGCAAGTATAAACACCGCTATCCCGATACGTTAGATTCTGCACGCGCAGGGCGCCCTTCTTGGACGTCTTGTATTTCTTTGTCTTTGGAAGGTAGTTGTGATCCTTGGCCCACTGTATGCGGGTGCGATTAAAGCGTTTCACCGGACATTTTATTTTGATGATGGTGCCGTGGAAGACGGTCGCTGCCCCGCCGATTTTCAACGAGATTTTCTTCTTTTTCGGGTCGTGTTGTATGAACGTACTATTCGAAGTCTCGATTATAGGTTTGTCGGTGTCCAGGGCACAGCTTTTCGTATTGCACGGTTTGCGATCGGAGGGTTTTGGCATCGGGCACATCGTCGCCGGTCTATCGACGGTGTGATTCTGTGCCATCACCTGTTTGCATTCCACTTTGCGCGTCTTTTCGCCACCGCCGCATATCTTGCTGCACTTGGACCATTCGGAAACGCGCCACCGCACCGGACAATCTAGCACATTGCAGTATTGCCGATCGGGCGGCGGCGGCTGCGGGCACATATTATTCGGCACGACGACCGTATTACCGCCGCCCTGCGTTACCTCATGAATGCAATTCACCTCGCGCGTTTGAATCCCGATGCCGCACGATTGCGTGCACGGCTGAAAATCGGAATAGTTCCAACGCGGCGGGCACGGATGATCATTGCACGTCCTAATTAGTATCTCCGGTTTGAGCTCCCGCGGGCAGAGGTACGGCGAGGTGACCTTTTGCGTGTCGTCTCGCACGCAATTCACGATCAACTCCTGCACGCCGCCCAGGCACGTCGCACTGCAGTGCGTGTATCCTTGCTCCTGCCATGAGTACGTTTTACCCGGCGTGCCGGGCGCTACTTTTATCACCGAATCATGGCGATACGGATCGTCTTTGATGTCGATGCGCTCCGAGCTGGAACTGCATGGCTCCATAAAGCATTTCTCCATTTCGATCGGCTTGGGCCCGCTGCACTGGCGATCAGGAAGTTTTGCTATCGTTCGAGAGAACTCCAGAAATATCTTGCAGTGCACTTCGCGTTTGCGGACGCCCTCCCCGCATGAGACGCTGCAGGGTCCCCATTCGTCCGGAATAAATCTGCAAGCACAAACTGCGAGTCAGCAAAGCATGAACAAGTGGCCTGGGGACCTTTATGCTCGCTTTACTTATTTATTTATTTATTGCGATAAAATACTTCCAATAACGTACGGTTGCGTAAACTCGTTGTTATACACGAGGGAAAATCGATAACAAATATGTAGATATGTACAGAGTTTTTAGTGCAGAGAAAACAAATACATGTTCGTATCAACTGTGCAATAATTAAACGTGACAATGCATCGGCAACGAGATATGCGAGAAATGGAACCTTCGTGAGACGCAGCTTGTTAAAACGTCGTCGTTTTTAGCGCAAATGTATTCCCTCACGACGCATTTTATCTACTAGAGACGCGTTGCTATTCCGTATTCTCCTTGTACAATCCGGAACGTCCGAGATTGACGTGTTTAGTGCAGTGGAGAAGGCGCGAGCAATTCCTCAGTGAATGATTCATGAAAGCAGTGCAGACGCAATTTATCCCCCTCAGCTATTTCATGTAGAAAATCAACCCCCGACCAACGCGGTGTCACGTAAACACTTTTTATTCGGTATGCGATTAAAAATTCAGTATGTGTACTCGCTGACTCCGTAATGGACACCGGCAAACCGGAACAGCGAGCACATGCATATTTTAGAATATAATTGATATTGACTCGGGCGGTTTTCATCTCGTGTGCATGATTAATCCGCTTTCTAAGATGGATTGCTGGCGTGTATGATTAATAACAGCCAATCAGTCGATGTGTATGTGTGTGAGAGTGTGCGTTAATGCTAATGGGAGGAATGGGTGCTATCTCATCATTAACCAAACTATGCCCGGCGAAGGCAGAGCAGACAAATTAACATACATCGGATTTTAAAGCGCATTCATTTCTTGTTTCAATAACTATCACTTTACAAATTCAAACGCGAGCAATCACTCAGCGGTTAATCCGTTCTGACTAATGCCTGACGGTTGTCGTCGATAGCCAGCCGGCCATAAGTACACTTTGAATTTGTAACATGTGAATGCAATACAATTTCGGTGTGAGTCAAACATGTGAGTATACATAAATCATTATAGTGCACTTGTGAGAGTGGTTATGCAAGAAAGAGTAGAAACTTTTGTATACTGAATTAAAAATTATGTTGGAAAAATGTGTCTTGTGAGAATAGTTTAGTTGAATATAAGAAAGTAGCATGGAAATAAAGTTGTTTAGATTTGTACCTCACATATACCCAACCGCAGGCAAAGAACACTTTGAAATTGCTGAAAATACAAGGCACACACAGCTACATTTAGACAGGGACAATAAAAATATGACTTTTTTGTTGCTGAAGCTTCAAATTTTGAAATTGATTAATAAATAATATCACTATTAGTAAACTGAAATAATTCGCAAGTGTATTTTGTTGGGATTGGCTTTGGTAAAATGCATTTCATCGAAAATTCGGTTGAAAATCATGAAAAATAAAGTTTGTGTAATGTTTGTAATGTCAAAAACAGTTTTTGCCCATCAGCAATGTTTGCGAGTTAAAACAGTTTCGAAAAGCAAGTTGAGCCTATTTTGATAAAATTGCGGTTGTAAAATAATTCATAGCGAATTTGAACGCAAGGACAACAATATGTAACTATGTTGTGAAGTAATCCGGTGGTGTATTTGTGATATTGCTCTACAAACAACACTGACAATGCGTTTTGTTTGCGCAAGTGGGTAAACTAGTGTTTGTTTATTATTGCAATTGCTTCCATGTGACTTACGTGCTCTCCGATGGCACCGTCTGCTCGCCGACGAGACGCTCAGCATGCGCGGGGGCCGGCGGCGGGTATGGTTGAATCAACGGCTGGGTGTGATACAATCCCGGCAGCAGTTCGTCACCATTGGAATGCTCGTCGATTAGGTGGAAAGGACATTGCATTCCGGTCGAGCAGGGCTTCGTCGCCGTCGGCTTGAGGCGCTCCGGACACAATGTGCTGGGCTTATCCTTGTGATCCCGGCACTCGACGACGCGCACTTGGACACCCTCGCCGCAAGATACCGAACACTGGAAACATATTTATCAGACCAAGAGAGGAGGTGGATTATTTCGGCCTGGTAGGTGGACTTACGCCGGACCACTGGGACGCGTGCCACTTTGGACAGTCGATCTGATTGCAAGCCTCCTGGAAGTGCGGCTTGCGTGCCCCACACTTGCCTTCGTTTATCTACGCAGAGAAAAGCGCGTGGATTAGCCTAAATTAACAATTACCTCAAGAGGGTACTGAAAGAAACGTGTTTCTTTAACTGTGCACGCTGCATAATGATGGAGTGCGGCGCACACAACACGCCGGTTGCCTGTCTGCGAAGAGTGAATAATTCAAAGTAGCAATCAAGTCGAAGCGTGCAACTTTCCGGCGGCGAGGTGAATTTTTCATTCCGGGCGCGCGCCCGCCGCCGCACCACATCAACAATAAGTGAAGAGTTTGCAATGCAAACTCGCTTAAACGGCATTTCCACAAGTTTACATTCTTTACGCTTTTCATACAAAAAGATTTAGGAGATTTGCAAATTGAAAAGGCAAACGCAGCTACTTTACGTTCCGTTTGACTTTTTGGTGCCCGCCAATGGAAAAGCACTCAAGCAAATTAATATTTTGCAAAAGTCGCCATCGACGATCGAATCCGCCAGACTCCAAAACTAGCACCTGAACGTTTACTTCACGTAGTTCAGATGTTGGTAATGAGACTTTTGGGAGTGAACTCGAATCGTTAAAGCGAGTTAAAATTGCTTGTTCCCGAGAAAAAAGAAGATATTTAAGATCCCTAGGTTTAGATGCCTAGGTCTGGCCACAAAACGGTAGCGAGTAATTTCTTTTTATGGAAGCAAGCCGCAAAAAGTATGAAAAACGGCCGAGACATGCTGAAAGGTAAAAGGGCTTTCTCTTCTACATACTCGTACTAACACTAAGCTTTTATTGTGAAAGCTCGCACGCGAAATTGAAACAATCATCCGGTTGGCAAAGTGAAAGGGGAGCACAAGTCGCAAAATTCACCCGCCAGGTCCACTAATTTTCGTATCTCATGTCTCGTGAGTATATTGCAACCCACAAAACCCTCCCGCGCCACCTTCAGGTACCTAAATAATGAACAAGTTTCGTGTCTGCTCCATTACGTCAACCTCGCCTCGCCTCGCGAACAATGCGCCCGGAATATGTGATTGTGATTGATTTAGTTGTGCTTGTGTGTTAAAACTCACGCGTATCTTGGTGTTGTTCGCCTCTTCGACGCAGTGCACCTGTCGAAGGCGCGATCCGCCGCCGCAAGTGACAGAACACGGGCCCCACTCCAGCACGTGCCACCTGAAAACGAGATGCGAAAAAAAAACCTCGTGTTATTTGCATGCGAAATTCACGTCATACATAATTTCGACAGGCATTTTTCTATCTCCTGCGTCGTCGGGGGGCGCTCTATCTTGACACACACCCACGACTACACACACATGTGCCAAGTTTGAAATCTTCGCACTACGTGCCAACGCAGTATCTCGCTTCTTTGACAAATTCTCGTTCCGTGTTGGAAATATTGAGTTCTTAATGTAATGATTGCTGTTGGGTGTCTAGAAAGTTTTCGCGAATCGAAGGGTTTGTTGACGCAAGCGCTCCCGGCAAAAAGCCCAAAACGGATATGTATACAGGGTATTTAGTAGATAAATTTTTAAAATCCATAAAAATAATTTTTATATAAAAAGTATTACTTACTTTGGTGGACAACTATGAGTATTGCATGGGACAACACTGGCGTCAGGTTTCTGCATCAAGTTGCAGAGTTGTTCCTCCACTTCCTCGCCGGAAACTCGATTTAAACATACAGAGCGCGACATTTTGTAACCTATTGCAAAATAAAACCACAAAAAAATCATGAAATGTTAAAAATTAAATTTAAACAACTTGTACCTCCACCACAAGTTGCCGAACAGAAGGAAAGCGTTGCTAAAGACCAATGGTATAAAGGTCGTTTGCAGGAACTGCCATCCCCACCACAAATACCACATGCGTCGATTTGTTTCTCGGATCCAATGCGGAGATCACATCCCACACGCTGTAAATCAAGCATTTAGAAAATTTAGTAAAAACCGGAAGTGTAAAACAGGATTTTTTGCTAAGCAACGGCATGTGCTGTTGGGAAAAATTGAAGAATAAGCATCGTGGTGACTAAAGGACACTTTCAATTTATCCGCACCGCACCGCCAGTGCTTGAAAAGTCTCGAGTGTCACTAGAACTAGACTATCCGGGTCTTCATGAAAGACTAGCGTCTAGTGCACTATATCACACCCAGCTTAAAAATGATTAGACAGGAGACAAAATCATAAGAATGTACAACGGCACACACACAAATGAAGTAATAGGAAGGTAGCAATATGTAGTGCCTAGGTATTTCCGGCTTTGACGTTACTTATATCCCCGTAGTCGTTATCGCCGCAATTTTATAGCGCACATCGCCGAGAATGCGTGCGGAAGCAGGATAGACTTTCTCCCCAGTTTTGCTAGCGCCGAGAGAAAATTATTAAAATATGTAAAGCTCGTTTCGTCCTGCAATATAGCTGATGCCGTGCGCATCACCATCAGTGTGGCGCTACAACATTCTTAAGTGTTGTATATTTTCCTTACATCACAAACCGAAATTGACTTTATGTTTGCGCTCGAGAAATTCCACGTGCGAGCGCTTTTTTTTATTCCACGCTCCCCTACTTGCTTTGCAGTTTTCATTTTCCGTCCACTTAACTTGACTGCTGCTTTATGCATCCCCACTTGTCATTGCCACTCCATTAGCGCACACGCCGCGTATGCTGGCGGGTGCGAGTGAGTTGCGGAAAGGTTGATTTTTGATTGACTCACCTGACACTTTCCATTGATGCACATATCGAGGCTGCCCGGACGACACCTGGTGCCGTCGTGCACCTTGTCGGACAAGCGCGCTACCACCAGCATTGAATTATCCTCGTTGGGATAATCCACCCCGGCTGCGGGTTTACCGCGACATGTCAACGCGCACGGCTCCACATCGTCATAGTGCGGCAGCCAGTTATAATGGATGCCCTCATACGGCTGGGAATTGAATCCGGCGCATTGAACCTCACGGAATTCATGTATCTCTGGACATGGCTACATTTGGACAGTGATACAATGATTATTCTCTTCATATTTACTCGAATTGATTGCTGTATACCTGCATATTACAGATTTTGTATCGGAGACGGTCCCCGCGACATTTTGCAAGTTGGCACCGGCGTAATTGATGCGAAACGCCGCCGTCACAGGACCTAGAGCATGCCGACCACTCTGACCAGGCGGTCCATCCATTTGCTCGTATATCAATATCCTGCAGCTGCGACGACAACTCCTGCAACAGCACAACACAATTTTCACCCTTGGGAATTTTATATAAACGACACCTGTCACTCTCGCTTGTATTAATAGTCGCGAAATTTATTACAATACGCTTGTATCTCCATTAAAAAGTTTTTTTCTTCGATACTCGATGCTTGACAAGCGAAACTTTTATTATTAATGAATTTTTGAACTTGTACGCCGATCATACATACTTGCACGGAATATTTAAGATGGAAAGCGTATGATTTGTGCCAAGAAAACACTACTCATCATCCGCCATCAATTATTCCAACAGATAAAGTGATTAATCATCAGTTATATATATGTAATTGGGAAATATTTAAGTAAAAAATTTTAAATTTTTTTTTTGTTCAGTGTCGAGTCCGAATCAACAATGCATTATTCATGTATAAAGTGCGCAAGGAGCGCGCGACGACGGAAGAATGTTAAGCAATGAGGGAGGAAACGCTCCCTACTTTCGGTGCGGTCGTTGGATTGTCCCAAACCGGTCCACATTGTCGGGCGACGCAAACCGGGGCGGCTGTGTATCCAGCATTCTGCGCCAAAACTCGAAAGGCGGTGGATCGCCTCTGATTTTGTTATTTCAGCCTTCCGGCTTTGCTCCCGTTTACATTCAAATCTACGGCATTACGCCACAATTGCACACACAAAGTCGCTCGTTATACCTTTCCAATGTGCCTCAAAGTAGGTATATCGTAATATGCCAGCGTAAAAATAATTCCCGAATAACAATTTTCGCGCAAGGAAAAACACTGCAACACTGCGATAACATTTAAATTCATTTCTTCCTAATTTCTTCAAAAACTAATATAAAAACATTAAAAATTAGCAAAACATAGAAATATTCAATTCTTTAACTCTCCATAACCTCACTTCCGGTTTTCCTTGTGATGTCGGTTACTTTTTTGTAAAGAAAAACATTTAAATTCATTTTCTCTCATTTTTTCAAAACTAACGCGACAAACAAAGAATATTTAATTCATAAACTCCTCGGATGCTCACTTCCGGTTTGCCGTTTGATGTCAGTTACCCAACCAGAGTCGCAAAGGTGAAATAAAGGAATGGCACTAATTCAAACACATTATTTAGTTAGATGGTCCTCACTCAACTCGCACGCACAGGTCAAAGACGTAAATAGGATTTCCGTTTTGATTCGGTTTTTTTCATTTCGAAACGCCCCATCCGCCCATTGAACATCCACACCCCACAAATCAGAGTCTATAAATAGTAAGCTCTCGTTACTAATTCATAACACGGCAAATCGCTGGAAATCGATTTTATGTTTGCTGCGAACATATATATTCTATAAATATATTTGATGCACTTCACCATCTATATTTATATTTATCAAACAATAAATTTTTTATAATGCGCGCAAAAAATAAAATTAATTACCTGCAGCAGGCAAATTATTATTTTCACAACCACATTCACACATTGGTGCAAATTGTGGCGGGTTATTAATTAATTATTTCCGTAATTAATTTCAACAATGAAAACAACGTGTTCACAAATTATTGATGTATGAATGCTATTTTCATTTGTGCATATTTTTGGTTACCGAATGTGCAAATCTCAACCGAAAACAATGCAAATTGATGTTTCATGCAAATGCAACCCAATGACAATCCATCCGCCGAGCTAGAGATATATAACTTCTACATCTAGACGATGACAATGGATCGATATTCGTGTAAGATTTATAAGAGTCACGAGGATGAATAGATGGCACGAGATCATCACGAGGATATATTACCAACTAGAATTACATTTATCAAAATGTTTCCAGTGGCTGTATTTTTGTTAACCTCAAGTTTTGATGCATTTTGTATGCGAAAAATGAAAATTAAACGTAAATTACCACCGGTGGAACAAAAAAAAGCCCTGTGTGCGAGAGGACGAATTTATTAGAAATAATAAAAAGTTGTGGAGCGCGGATGTGGAAAAATTTTATAATCTAATAAAACTCGAGTCGAAATTCTCCCAGCGGTATTTGGTTCGCTGTGCTGGTAGAACTTGCGGAACATAACGAATTTCCGCCCCGCTTTGAATTTTTAATCCGCCCACGCGCGTGTTATCTGTCACGCGCAATAGTGACAACTTTAAAGAAAAGAAAAACCGTTAAAAATTATCATTTATAACGAAGATCTGCGTGTTAAATTAGCCTTGAAGAAACAAACAAAACTTTGCGCTTTAGTTTAACTTCCATTTGCCCTTTCTCACTAGAAATTGAATTCAAATCATTCGCAGCGTTTACGAATTTCGCGTAGTTTACGAAAGGCGTCGATTGAAAAGTTAAGCAGACAATAGAACAATATGCGAAGGAAGTTTATTATAAACTCACTTGGTCGGATTCGTCCTCGACGGTGGCGATGGCGTTTTCCTCCAGCGACGTCGCGTTGGTCTCATCCTGTGCGCACACCTGAAACAGAAAAGAAAAACGCCGCCGCGTTGAGAATTCGTCGTTCGTCGTATGTGTGTATTTTGTGATGTTGTTATGCTGGCGCAAAACGAATGGGTTGGAGCGTGCGCGCGCCAGGAGGAAACTCCCGGCCCCTTTATACAAGGATCAGGATAAATAAAAACCCCTTGGAGTAATAAAAATGTTCGAGTGCTAAATCTTATTTTCCCGCCCCTTCGAGTTCTCATTGTTGTTTATTGAATTGCGCGACGCGGCGTGCACTGAAGCCGGTTTTCTTCTACTCGGTACCTAATCCTACGCTGGTGATATCCAGAAAATTGGTAACACTAGCAAAAATTTTACAAGGATAAATAAGACGTGTGTCTGCGTCTCAGGGGAAGACTACAACTTCATCGATACCCACTTAGGTATCGCATATTTCTGTATAAACGTCGCACAATTTTGATTTATACGCGAGACGAAAATAACTCAAATTGAATTATTGATTTTGCCAAAAGTCTAAGAGTAGAGAAGCCCACTGACCGCAGCCCGAGAATTCGAGAGTGCTCGTCAAAAGTGGGTGATGGAAGGATAGTATAATAACGAAATGATAACGCAAGTCTGTTGTAGGTTGTGATGGCACGATGGCATCAAACCGAAGCAAGTGTGTCGAACAATTCGGATCGCTCCCAGGGGTTGTTTCGAACGGGTTCCTCACGCTTCACCCTCGTTAGCGTCCGGTCTGCTCCTGACACCACGGCAAACATCAGTGATATCGATAAGTGGCATACATGCGCGATGTAAAAAAAATACCACTGCTTGAAAATTCGTCTCCGGCGCCGAATTTGGGGGACAAATGAATTAACTACCTTCATGGTGCTTGGCGTCATAAATTAAGCAGGCGCCTATATACAATTCCCCAGATAGCTGAAGACGCATCGTTTCAGCATAGAAGCCGCAGCAAAACGAACACAACCATACGACGCCGTTTCGAGCGAAATACCTGGAAGCAATGTAGAGACGATTGAAGCCACTGGAGCAATCGAGCAGTCCTCCTCCTTCGCCCCGCTAAAGGATTACGGAACCAACCGATTCGAGCAATTAACTTTAACCGCGCGGTCCTTCAAGCGCACAAACGAATGCTTTTATAAATGTTACAATCGTTCTTCCGCGCCGTTGTGTGTTTCCTCTTCGCATCTTTTCCAACCCCCACGCTCAAAATACAGAAAAAATGATTCCCGAAAATTTTAATGACGCATCGATATCACATTTCGCAATTTCGTTAATTAATGCTCCCGCAAAAGATACATAATGTTATAACGAACAAGGGAGAAAAATATCCTTCGCGTTCGCGTGATAGTTCGTTATTGAGTTAGTTAAACAAAAAGTCATCAATCACAATTCTCGCGCGCGCGTTGGATGATTAAAAAAATACAAAACAACCGGCCAAACTCGCTGGCAATGTGTGTAAAGTAAGAAAATTTGTTTAACTTTAATTCATTTCGTAACAATCTCGAATACGTCTTCAAATAAGTCTCGACATTTCGTTATTCAGCTGGGAAATCATCGCGGAAATTAAATTATAAGTTAAATCTCATGGAAATCTAATGTATACAGGATGATTCAGAGTATATAATAATAATTTATGTTGATTTTATAATTTTTTGTGTTTTTGGTTTTCTATTCGTAGTTATGGCGTATTGAAGGTGATCGAATGTGGGAAGATATTTGATTGTCAAAAATGTCACATTCCGACACGCCTCAGCCGCAAAAAATCCGCGCGTCGTTGCGTTTCCGGCCGGCTTTGACTCGGCAACCTTTGGAATATTCGGAATTTCCGTTTCCTTTATACGTTCACCGCCTTTGGCGCGCTCACAGCCGTCCTGGGGGCGGCGTGCACTTACATGTCGCATGTTTGCGCCGTATTATGTTCTTTATTTCTGGTGCAATATGTGAGTGTGCGCGCGGAATGTAAGTGGAAGTGTGTCGATACATAAATCCGGTCGCGCGTGATTTATCTGATCATTTCTGCAGCCCTCGCCGCCGGTTTTGTATGTAAAAATCGCTGAAGAATGGGTGGACGCTTTTCGGGGTGATTTAAACACCGTAAATCCGATACACGATTTATCACCGCGACGATGTTGGGGGCTAGCGCGCGTGCGGCGTAAATAATTCTCGTTCGACGACCCATTTATGACAGACGATATTTGGGAAAGAATTACGTACTACGGGATATTTTAAATGTCAAACGATTTATGGCTGGTGCGAGATAACTGAGACAGGGGAAAATTTTGAAAGTTTTCAAATTCGATGTAAGATCGCGTTTGATTGTAGTAGGTATTTTATCTTATAGAGAATTTAATTTAGATTATGAATTTGAAATCCGTTCTTGTCTATCTCTTCAGCTGCGGTGATCCGCAAAAAATAGTGGGGGTACGGTGCATAGAATGAGAGTCACTTGTGCATTCAGGGCACCGTACAAGGGCAGCGGTAGAAGTGACTCGTGTTCAGGGCACCGTACAAGGGCAGCGGTAAAAGTGACTCGTGTTCAGGGCACCGTAGGAGGGCAGCGGTAGAAGTGACTCGTATTTAAGGCACCGTAGGAGGGCAGCGGTAGAAGTGACTCGTGTTCAGGGTACCGTAGAAGGGCAGCGGTAGAAGTGACTCGTGTTCAGGGTACCGTAGAAGGGCAGCGGTAGAAGTGACTCGTATTCAGGGCGCCATATAAGAGCAGCGGTAGAAGTAACTCGTGTTCAGGGCACCGTACAAGGGCAGCGTTAGAAGTGACTCGTGTTCAGGACACCGTACAAGGGCAGCGGTAGAAGTGACTCGTATTCAGGGCGCCATATAAGAGCAGCGGTAGAAGTGACTCGTGTTCAGGGCACCGTACTCGTAGGAGGGCAGCGTTAGAAGTGACTCGTATTCAAGGCGCCATATAAGAGCAGCGGTAGAAGTGACTCGTGTTCAGGGCACCGTAGAAGGGCAGCGTATTGTATTGTATTGTATTGTCCGTAGATTAAGACTCTGCGATTCGAACCTTTTTGTCTTTTATAGTTTACAAGATAATCGCAATTAAAATATGTCGTTACTTAGCTCAAACGTCAAAATAGTAATAATATAACAACACAAGTCAAAACAAACATGTTTAAAGCATTTCATATATCGCACCAAAACGCACTTCTAATTATAATATAATTATAACTTTTATAATAGCTAATGAAACAAGCATTCCTAAAATTTATCGCCATAACCATATAAGGTACAAAATTAATTCCCCAAGAGCAATAAACTCCATATATATTAATTCGAATACAATTACCCAGCAAATTACTTCGACGCTTTTGTTATAATTTCCGTGGTCGCGTGGGCGGATAGTCTTTCAATTAGCTGTGCAAAAATTAATTGCGATTCCATTTGCGGCGTCGTGTGCGGTACAAGCGCAATGCAAAAATCGTGCATCGAGTGATTGATATACCTGTACGCGTGGGCGTTCTTCTCACGACCAATACAAGCGCATCTTATTTCGAAAAATCAACGCGTGTGTAGCCGCGGCAAAAATGTAAAAACATGACTCATGTTTATGCATTCGCGGGCCCCCTAACTGAGCTTTCCGTATTCACCGCGGCGGACACCATTAGTTTACCAACAACTAATTGGTAATAATTAACGCCTCTCTCGCTGTAAGCTCCCTGCGTCACCCTCCAGTGCGCAGTTATGCTGGTATTTATTATCGCGTATTAGTTGTAATGTCGCCGCGGCCCCGAATCTAATAAAAACGAATCGTCGAATGCGCACAGCTTGAATACTAATCAAAAATTCCGCATCCAAAAACTGCTTTTTGTTGTATTTTGGTTAAATTTTCACTTTTCCCGCGTCTGCATCGTCATCTTGTGCTTTATGATAGTCCTTACGTCATGTATTAACCTGATCCTGCGTTTCAATCCGTGCCTACGTGCGTTGTTTCGTGACTATTATCCTCAAAAACACAGTCCTTCGCTTTCATGCATTTTATGTTATGTGCGCGCCGCGATGGGAAGCCTTTGCCGCGCGTTCATTTTTTCCGCTTTGTTCGCAACACGGACGCCGGCGTGCTGGTTTTTGTGTCATTCTTTCATGCCACACTAGAAACATCCCAACGATCTCGACGTGTCGGGGCGGTGGTTCGTTTGACTCTTTCATACACACCCTCTGGTTATTGCGCGCGCTGAATTTATCTGCCCGTGAGCAGTAGTACATCAGCAAAGCGCTGAAAAGACTTCGTGTGTGTGTGTTGGGTTGCATTCACAAACAAACAAAAAGAAAAACACGGGCTGCCTATTTCCGTTACACAACACCCGTCATCACCTGATTGCGAACGAAATCATCAACAACAAAACAATGTAAATATGTAAATATTTACGTATTTATTCGGTAAATCAGTGCACGTATTAAAACACACGCTAATTAACCATTGCATATGCAAATGAAGCATGCAGCACTTGATAACCCAATCTAAATTCATAGAAAATCGAACTAGTTGTAGCCGGTTGTAGCGCGCGAGGGATATATACAAGTACACGCGCAATAAAATCAATAGAATATTTCAGTTATTCGTGTAATGCTCCATTAAGCAAATGAATTGTATCAATGCCGCGCAGGTGCCGGACGAGATTTCAGTCTGTAGGCATGTTAAATCCATTTACATACATCCAATGTTGATACTGTTGTAACCGGGCACTCTCGACGCATTGTTACGTTGATAACGTTAATTCACGAATGCGATTTTAACCCACTCGAGAGAGTGTGCAGATTAGGCTGGACCAGCGGGCGAAAATCACTTGTTAAACGGATTTACGTGTATTCAATTACAGCGCAATTATTTTTTTTCTCCTTTAATTGAGGTTATGTTTACGTGAAAATAACCTAAAAAGAGCACAAGCGGCAAATTGTAGGCATTTCGTGTTCGGTAAGGCAATTAGTGAAAATAGCGTCGACGTTATCGCGCATTCCGATCTTTTTAACGCCTGACAAGTGAGTATATGTGCTTTCCAAGCCAGTTTTATTAATGACATTGAACGATTGAAAAATCTCCCACTGCGTTTACAAATGAACAAATATTTTCATAAACATAAAAAAATTTAATGGTAAAAATAATAATCCCACGAAATTAGTCGCACAACGCAGGCCGTAATTAATTAAACCAATTAATATAAATAAACGTAAAGTATATTAGACCCTCGCTGTAATTTGACTGAAAATTCCGGCTTTAGCTAAATTGCCGGCGCTTATCTTACACTTTTCTTGTAGGTACAAAATCCAATTTTGTTTCTTAAATTATTTTTGCAAAAAATAAAAATAAACTTGTTAATTTATAGACTTGGATGAAATAAATAAGTCTTAAATGTAACTGCGAAGATTCGCGATGATAAGAAGAACATTTCGACATTATTTCATTGTCTTGTAGAATGTCGGGTGTTGCATGTTCACTTTTTGCTCGGCTGTAACATCTGCAGTCATGATTCTAGGATAAATGTAGTACAACAATATTAATTCTAAGAAACTTGCTCCGAGTGTCACACATGTTCGCAACAAAAGCGGTTGCGACTTAATTAAATCTTAAATATTCCGTTCCGGGAATGATGAATTTTTTGCCGTACAAGTTTATTATGAAGTTGTGAAAAGTGTAAATTGAATTTCGAAATTAGAATCCATCTCCGCGCCGCACTCGTCTGTTTGCGTTGTTATTACAAGCGAGATGAAGGTCTGCGCGAAATTTTATGCGAGTCGATTGCTAACCCGTCTGCTTTCGTCCTGAATTCGATTCATGACTGGGCCAGGACGCAATTTTGGTGTTTGCTTGCTGGCGAAATGCACAAAATACGGAATTCCTATCAAATATATATATATTCTGTGCGCGCGACTGCAGTAGATGTCCGTTTTCGTTCCATTCCCATTAACATATTCCTAGTAAGCAATATAAAGCTACTGCTGGCGCTGTGACGTTTTAAAATACAATATAAAATGGCAGTGGAGAGCGTCGGAGTGGAGTAAATTAAACATTCCACGGCTAATATTTTAAATATCGTGAATTATATTGACGCCGAGGAATTTCGGGAAGTAATTTCGAACATTGCGACTAAACAATACTTTGCTTGATTAGGTCCTTGATTGCTTCCGACTACCGCGGCCTTAACTACTCGGCAAGCAAATCAACACTTCGACAAGACTTCGGCGCGTCGGGTTCAGTTATGTCGGGCACGTGAACCCGTAATAATCCGTCAAACTTTATTCACTTTGATTGAAATACACTATAGTCTCACTAAATCAACAAAAACAACAAAACATTCATTTTTGACTGTTTTATTGGAGTTTTTATGGATTTTTTATGTTAGTGCATTGATAACTCAAAAACCACTGAACCGATTTTGATAAAATTTGGTACTATTATAGATTAGAAACTAGAATAAGACATAGACTACTTTTTATTTTGAAAATTTAATTTAAAACGTGTAAAATTAATGATAAAAGTTAATATAGCGTTTAATCATAGTTATAGTTCAATAATTCGACACCAGATGGCGTTTTAAGATGTAATTGACATTAGCAAACATGGTTGCAATGAAAAAACAACAAAATTTGCATAAATTTCATAGTTTTCCAGAAAATCTATAAAATAATTGCAATGCAATTTGTGTCGGGACGTAAATATTTAATATTTTATTGTCCGTTGCAAGTTTGAGATTAACTGGCATATAGACATTGTCGCATCCGCAAGCGAGCGTATTTATAAGCATGTCTCTCCGGCGGTTGAGACGTGGGGGTGGTACTTTTCTAGCGCTGGCGGACTGAACTCAGGCCGAAGCTTTCCCGGGTAGATAAAGCCAAACTGCCGACTGATTTATGCGGAATGAATCCGTGGAATTTAGACAGACGAAATTTACATGAATTATTCGAATGCGATTTCAGTCGCCGCATCGAAATGCATGAAAAGTCGGCCGGAGAGTATTCCGCGCAATGCAAAAACTCACCGCCGCGTATGTAATTTATTTCGAATTACACGTTCGCATATTATACGTACTTAAAACTTTAATACACATTCGCGTAATAAAGCATTGATTTTGTTCCGGTGGATGGGCGCATAATAACAATCTTATCTGGAATGCGCCCCCATCTGTTTTTATTGTCGCTGGCATCGGCCTTCACAGTTAATACGCACGCATCAATCGGATTGAACCGAGGCCCAGGCGCACATTTACCCGACAAATCGCTTCGGATATCGTACATTATCGTGCATTTCAATTAACCGACACGATT
Organism: Dalotia coriaria; assembly: GCF_025399875.1. Lineage (NCBI taxonomy): Eukaryota > Metazoa > Arthropoda > Insecta > Coleoptera > Staphylinidae > Dalotia > Dalotia coriaria. The sequence goes on from NW_027045451.1 coordinate 615,195, forward strand.
TCGGATTAATTTATCTTGATACGCGAGAACGCGCACTTTAACTTCGCCCCGTGGAATAAGATAACTTGCCGAACATTAGACAAACTAAAAGTATCATCTTACATATTAATATTAATATTAATCTCAAGCCGGGTGAAATAAGTTTGTATGTTACCGAATAAAATCGAATATATTTACATTTTTCGAAAAAGTTGACTTGTATTGTGAACATCCGGGAATGGTTTGCGATATTCAATACCAAACACGATAGATATCCGCAAGTTTTGTCAACTGGAGAGTGAATAAAGTGAATAAAGTGAATTGAATCATGAATACCAAGTTTTATGTTAAACTTGACTCAATTTTAACTTTTTCTATGCAAAAAATCGTGTATCTATACTTAAAATTATAAATTTAATTATTTTTTATGATAAATGTATGTTTGTGCCTCGATAACTGAAAAACCACTCGAAATATTTTAATAAAACTTTGTAATATTATAGTTTATAAATCAAAATAACCCATAGACTACTTTTTATCACAAAATTTTATTTGCTAATGTGTAAAACGGGTGATTAAAGTTAAAATTCAATAATTGCACTCTAGATGGCTCTAAAATGCAATTGACAGTATCAAAATATTCCGCCATATTGTAATAAAATGAATTTATTGACGCGATGCAAATTTAATTATCATTATATCAATAAACAACGTTAATTAATGCACGACGCGTTTCGCATGCAGTGAAAACGCGTAGGTATCGCGCTACACCTGGATTAAACACTTGATGCGATATAAAGTATTGATTAATTGCCATTTAATTATCGCCAGCAGACGGCAATGCAACTTTATTAGCAATCACACCTCATCTCAACCAGCGCTCATTTCGGTTTACGTTAAAAATCATTGTAAAGCATTTTATGCCGGGGATCCGGTTTAATTAAAAGATAATTTTAATATACCTGCGCTCCAATTACAATATGTAAATTGATTTCTATTTCCATAAATTGGTGTTGCTCACAACCACACGCACACACACATACAGAGTGTTTTCGTATCAGTATCACCATTTTTTTATTCATCCGCGTGCATCATGCATGCGGATGATGATTAAACGTCACAACATGAGTCTGTGGTGCCGTTATTTTTTTTTCTTCATACCAGGGCTGATTTTCAATTAACGCCGACCGCGACGACAGACGCGTTCTGCTTTCGTTTAATTCATCATCGTGTTCCTAACGACGCTAATTCTAGATGTCACTTTTAACCGTGCAGAAAAGTTTTTCGTACAAAAAACATCCAATCATATTTGCATAGACAATTTCATCAGTTTAATTAAAATTTTCATTTTTTTAAATTTCAGCCGTGTTATTGACGTCAACTACATCTTAAAACACCATCTGGTGTCGAATTATTGAATTGTAAGTATGATTAAACTCTATATTAATTTTTATCGTTAATTTTGCACCTTTTAAATTAAATTTTCTAAATAAAAAGTAGTCTATATCTTATTCCAGGTTATAAACTATAATATTATAAATTTTCATCAAAATCTGTTGAGTGGTTTCCGAGTTATCAAAGCACAAACATACAAAAATGCATAAAAACATGATTTTTGTAATGAAAGCAGAATTTTTTCCTAGAAAAATATACTTTCACGTCTCTTTCTTTACATTTCTCCGCTCGGGTGCTTATCGCATTGCTCGTCGTATAGATAAGTTGTACGGCAATGTCTTGTCTGTGCCCCGGTCTTCCGGCGCTGGAGGGGACACCCATTCATTGCACCAATACGCCAACGGTTGATTCTTCAGTTGTGCGTACGTTGGCGCGACGTATCCGAGTTGTTGCGGTTTCCGAAGAGGAAATTTAATTTTCTCGCCGTTTTATCGCCCTGCCCTGCCCTGCCCGTGTACGGCAAGGACAAGAGCGGAGGTAGATAACTTCACATTAACATACCTCTATTTTAGCCGCCCCCACAACCGAAATTAACCCACTTTACACCCAACTTGAGTATATCGCTTCATTAGTTTCAGCAAACAAACAAAAACGGATTAAATACAGGCAGCAGATGAAAAAAAATCAATACGCGCGTGTAGCCATGCATAAATATGCAAAATTAGCATGATGAACAGAAAAAATTCATTACGCATTGTTGATTTTTTGCTGATATGATATGTTGTTTATCTCCGGGAGCAAGAAGTTGGAATTGCGTGTCCATATCGTATCGTGTTTATTAACGACCGTGCCAGATTAGTCTGGCTGCGTTCCAAAGAGCCGAACGGGAAACTCGTATATGCCGAATTGCCGCCCCCGCATGCAGCAATTGCATCATCTCGGCGGGCGGATGCGGTAACGATTCGCATTTGATCGTTATAAATACACGACATACTTATTCAAAACCATTGAACAAAACTTTAATTATTCTCGTACATTTATGACAGCACATAAATATGCTATACACCGAAAAGAGATTGTTATCCCCCAATGAAATTTGTCAACTTATTGTTGGTTTTTTTCCCGAGATTCAATCATAAACTCTCGGATAATGGCGTAGTTAGTAGTTAGTTTCGGTGATGTTGCAGATGCATTCACATTTTTAGATAATTGATGTTTAATTCATGAATGGGTGTACGTAAAATCCATATATCACTGACAGGTTAAATGAATTTCGTCTTTTTTACGCCCTTCTGAGGTGCGGTAGGTGCGTTTTGTCTTTTATTACCATAAGTCGCATAAATAACGTATTGTATCCTCTGGAGCACAAAACTATAAACATATAAACACGTATGCACGCCCACGCCGAACACTTTTTACGTTTGGATGAAGAAAAAAGGCGCTTCTTCAGCATCATAGAAATAATGAATACACACGCATACACTATTTGTAAACGACGAAAATCTATTTATGACGCGCATAAATTAACATTTGACTCATTTATTATATTTTTCCTTTGAAGGAAGAAGAAAAAAAGAGCGGTTGTTGTCACCATGAGGCGGTAAAGTTTCTAATGCGTATTGAAGTTTTGAAAGGCAAACCGGCAAACCCGTCAAACAGCAAACGCGGCGAAGGAAGTGGGCGTTTTTTGTTAATTAACACTTTCAGCGAGTTTCAAACTGCGTCAATTAGCCAACCTCATGAAAATCCATTGCCACACTTTATGTTTGAGTTGCGTTCAAGATTCCATGTGCATTTGATAAGTTACCACACATTGAAATAGAGTAAAAATACGTTTAAAGAAATAAATAAATCGGAATTCATTATCTTTACAATATAGAACGCAATTTGTGAGTTGAAATACCAAAACAACTACAGTTTAGCATTTATTACGAACTAGCTTTATCCCGCGGCTTCGCTCGCGAATATCTAAAATAATGAAGTTGCTTCCGTACGCGTCTGTAGTCACAGAAGACAGAAGTAACAATGAAGTAGAATGGCGGGAAGTTTAAAATGGCTGAAAGTATAGTCTATGGAAGTATAGTGTACAGTCTCCATAGTGTAGTCAATTGGATTTGATGTTGACGTAGCTGTCGGTAATACAGTGTGATAATACACTTGTGATGGTACTATAGTACTTAGGTTTGAGCTTCATTGCTGGAATGCTAGATGGCGTTAAAGTAGTCAAATAGCCAGATGCAGAGGTATTATTGGCTAAACAATTTCTTTATTTTATTTAAAAAATATTTTTTTTATTAAATAAAAAGTAGCCTATAACCTTTCGGGGACCACTAAGAATATGTGTACAAATTTTCACGATGATAGGTTAAGTAATTTTTGCGTGAAAGTGTAACAAACATCAGGACTATCGCATTTATAATATTAGTAGGGATAAGTAACTGCTAGCGACATCTAGTGTCACACTATAGAGTTACATATATGAGTGGTGCACGAGTAGCTCTCACACGTTCACAACTTTCACGTTTAACTCCATATTCTCTCACTGACACAAACAAAACACGTTATGCAACCACCAGTGCATAAGTTGACATCGACTAGCGCGCCACAACAGAAATACATATTAATGCCGCAAATGAAAGAATTTTCGTATATTATATGAAAATATACACTTCGTAAGGAATTGTCCTAAAAGCAAGTACATCTGGAATGCATGTAGCTTGTATGCTGTGTGCTGGCACGAAGCAATTTGGTCCCGCCGGTGCACAACCCTAACTCTCTTATCCGGACTACTAATACAGTTTAAACTCATTAATATTATAAGAGCGCCGGTACAAATGAGCGCTCCACATACACACTCGCAAGCCAACTGTAACGTATAAAGTATAACAATTCAGCGAATGAAGTCAAAACTCGTCGTTACGTCCGCCCTGTCACAAATGGAAATGATTTATAATAAGCCCTCTACCCTCGAGGTGCTCCAGCAATTCCAACGTCTTACTAGAGCTTCCAAGAGAGCAAACACACACACACACACATATATTCAACCACTCTCTCAAAGGGCACACCACGTCGGCCGCGTCGACAAATTTAATTAATTAAGACGAATAAGATTAATTGGCTGCCGCTTTAAGTGCCCGGACAGGTGTCCACCATTTTAAACTATCGATTTAATCGAAGCAAGCAGAAAAATTCTATCATAACATTAGATATGTTGAAGATATGTAAAAAAAGATATATGGTTTGACCGAGCTTGGACAATTTCCCGTCCATAAATTCCACATAAGACGTGCGAATGTGCGCGAAGCAGCGGCAGAGAGCAACCACACTTCCGGCGGCGGGGTGGGATCTTCATTTCCGGCTTTAGCTTCAGCTAGTTTCACTTAACATTATCATAAAGTTAATCCCTGCTTTGCTGCGGAAAAATATCGTTTGGCCTTCTTTAACTGCGACATCTCTTCTTGCAGTTTGTTTTTATTTTTTAATTTTTGTTGCCGTAATGTAAAATACATAACAATTGGATTACAAGCAGTGGTGGTGCTAAAGTCAAAAATGAATGCACTTTATAACATAAATCACATGCATTACACCCGAGTTAAATTGAAAAATTAAGAATTTATGTTTCCATTTACTTGGAACTTTTGTAGTTAGCGACCTGCAGTAGTTGTAGTTGTTAATTTGACATTAAAATCTTTTCTCCCCGTTTCTTATTTGTTGGAAGTTTTAGTTTGCTCTTAACGATACATTGTGTGGTTAAACTTGTTTGGACTTTACTCCGCGTTTCGTATTCTGTCGCATTCGCATAGGGGAGATCTTTTCTCCGGACAAGTTTGAGGAATTTTCAGGGGGCTGTTAAAACAGTAACGACGTGGCTGTAAAATTTGGACATTTCGACGTTAAAACTGTGTAACAAAGCTCTTGCATCATGTCCGCCTTAATCTCTTTTCGCCTTTTGTCGAACGTGTTCATCACACGTTCATCCCCTTGTTAACCGCGTTTGTTTCGCACCTTTTCCTCCTTCAGGGCTGCAATCCCGATGATGTCCAATAAAACGTTTTCGTTTGATTACCGCTCGGAAAAAGTGCCCGTAAAATCCGGCAATGGGTTATGAAAAGTCGTAAAACAAGAAACACGCTTAAAATATATTAAAACGTCTTTAAAATTTTTAGAAGAAATTTATTTTTTCTAATTCCACTTTTAAAACGTCAATTATTCATGATTTTGAGACATAAAAAGTCGTAATTTAATCATGGATAGCCAAAGCCGTGACTAAAGTACTTTAGTCACGGGGTGGAGCTTGCGCCTGCGCTCCACGCGCAGTAAAATACAAAAATCAACGTGGGAATTGACTGGATGTAGAAAACATTTAGGACTACGTTGCTAAACGTTGTTAAAGTGCCACTTAGCGCACTAGATACTTAATTCAGTATTAACAAGTGCAAAAAGTGCATATTTTCAGTACGAGTATAATAAAAACACTGGTATCTTATGTGTTGCTTGTAAATCATTTGCATTCTGATGTTTTTTTGGATGAGTGCCATGAAAGAGCTTTTAAAAGGATTAAAACTATTTTTTAGCCCGCAGCGCATAATCGATATTGACGCACGCATCCTTTTCTTCTCTCGCAGCGAGCATCCACCGCCAGCGGCAGCGTAACGAACGAGAAAACCGTACGCGGAAAAGTAAATTTATAGTGAGATAGTAGTAATAGTGACGCCAGCGTGTCGCAAAGGCGTCTCGCCGTCTTTCGGCTAGCATCTAGAATTTCTGCGTATCACAGCGCGCGCCCCCGACCGCCCCGGAGTCCTTCCACTTTGCTGCGCTCCCAAAACTCCCCCTTTTATTCACTGCGCGCTGAGGTCGGTGGAATGGCGCAACCATCAAGATGAGCGAGCCAAAAAGGGCCAAGAACAACACAATCGTCGCGAAACGCGATGCCAGCGATGAGTGGTAGTTGTAGAGGTTTTCGGAGGACGAGGGAGCAAAAGAGGACCTGCTTTCAACATTGGGTTGTTATGAAAAATTACGAAAAAAACAAAAAACCTACAAAATTCATCATAAATCATTCGAAAAACTCACAAATTTTCACTGAAATTTAACTAACTTTAACAGATTTACAATGAAATTCTTTCTGAAACACTCTGTATCTCCCATGCACCAAATGTAAACCAATGCAGAGAGGCGAATAAAAGCAGCGACTTGGCTCGTCTAACCATTTCATAATTTATAGCGGCGAGTTTCAGTCATTGCGTGCGATGTTGGCTCCCGAAGAGATACTAGTGTGTCCGCGCGCAAGTTTCGACTGGCCTAATGTGCAGAAAATGCGAAAAATACGCCCGCCGGGGGGGGCCAACGATGTTCGGGTACTTAGTTAGCGTGGTAATTAGACGCAGCCGGTCGGTCCTAACAAACATTCGCCGGCGCTGATGGCGTTCGGTAATGTATTGAGACGTTAAAGAGGCTAACCAACCCCTTTTCGTGCGCCCGAATCTAATAATCTTTAAACGTCGATAAAATGTCGCATTTATGACCCGGACGACAGCTGCTATTTTACGATTCGCTTTGCACATAATAGCGAGCGGAGAGTGGAAAACGTGTAGCACGAGTGCGGAAAATGTACGTCAGCAACATGCACGTGCCGCGGGCGCTCGCAGGCACGAAAACACACTTTTACACAATTGCTCGTAAACGGATAGATTTGTTTGTGGTCAAGGCTAACAGTGCTGAAAAGTTCATTTTCGCAACTATAAACTGCAAATTGTTAAAAATACCGATAGTAAAAGCAGTATACCGGTATTTTTCAAAAAAAAAAAAATTTTTGAAAATAAAAATTTAAAAAAATTAGAAGATAACATGAAAAATTAAAAATACCGGTATTAATACCGGTTTACCGGTTTTTTTAATTTTAAAAAACCGGTATATTTCAATAAAATTATTTTTTCAATAAACAATATTCCTGATTACTTAATTTTAAAAATACCGGTATTTTTGAAACTCAAAATTCTCATCTCAACTATAAACTGCAAATTGTTAAAAATACCGATAGTAAAAGCGGTATACCGGTATTTTTCTAAAAATATTTAAATTTGGAAATACAAATTTAACAAATTTAAAAAATAACACAAAAAATTAAAAATACCGGTATCAATACCGGTATACCGGTATTTTCATCTTCAAATACCGCTTTTTTAATAAAACTCATTTTTTAAACAAAAAATATTCCTGATTATTTAATTTTAAAAAATACCGGTATTTTTAAAACTCAAAATTCACATCTCAACTATAAACTGCATTGGCAATATTTAACAACGTAAACATTCCTCGTTGGTTGGATAAATAGTTGTTGCAGTTGTAAGCAAGTTGGCGGTAATATTATTAGTAGTGTGCCGGTAATGATTTTGCTGACCAGCCACCGGCAGACGTAATGGCGGTCTTTCCACCATGCTATTTGTTCATTTGCCACTGGAGCACCGACTAGAGGTAGCTCTGTATTGCGGCAACCAACTATTCGTTGACCATTTGTAGTTGTTGCGTTTTTGCACAAACCGCGCGCGTAGTTGTGACAGGAGGAATTAGGACGATTCCGAGGGTTTTCGGATCGATCAGATTGCTGCATTCTACTCTCCCTACATATACCTAATGTACCAGAAAAGGTGAATTTCGAAAAAAAATTCCACGGAAATATAGTCATCAAGTGTTTTTACTTTACATGAGCGAAGAGAATGACATTTATTGCTCGATCATGCGATCCCATCTCCGGAGGGGTCCAATAATTTCACTTTCGCTCCGGCACACAATGGCGTCGTAACTTTTATACGTCTAATACGCTGAAATGTGTACTTTGTAGCTTTACATATATGATATTATATATATTCTACTTTATATCTCTACCTGAAGATGAGAATAAAAAACGTCAGGCAAATCGAATAAAAAACGCAGATAATTTTTTTTCCTTCGTCGGAATAACCTTTAAAAATTTATTTACAAGATTTCAAGTTGAAGTCTTTTGCGCTCATATCCGTTTTGCTTTTCTTTCAAAACCATGTGCATTGTGCTCATGTTCAACCTGATTTACTCCCGCAGAATGGAAAAAAAGCAAGCACGGTTTATGTTATACAGTTATTCTCTAGTTATTGCTCGGTTAACTCGGTGGAAGTTGCAAATGCGTGACCGTGCTCCAATGCAGCATCCACCATCCATCCGATCCAAGGGTAGTCGTAGTCGTACATGCGAATGAAACGTCCCTAACTTTATTACTAACTTTAACCCATTTTAACCGGATATATTGCTTTTAGAACTAGTCGCACTCGCATATTTTACGCCAACCACAAGAGACGCAATAAGAAAATCAACACGAAATCAAATTTATGTTTTTCAACACTCGTGAGCTAATTAATTAAAATATTAATTTCAACGCAGGCACGTAGATACATTTTTCTGCAGTAAATTTTCCTCTCTGTGCCGCGCATTGAAAAACGCGCCACGAGTTACTCTTCGCATGATTTATAGAAGGACGCCGGTTAAGTAATTAAGCTGGCAGGTGCAGGATGCTTCCGAAACGAAACGGACAATCCGGGCTAGATTATGAGCGCGCGACGGGGCGGGTGGAGGGTGTTTGCCGCGAACACGTTCGTTAGAGATTCCTCTTGTTCTTCGCTAAACGCCGCTCGCTGTGCTTGCAACCATCCATCATGCCCGAAGGTGACACGGCGCTGTTTTAATAAGCTTCGCCTCGATATATCGATACATCAAAGCCGCAAACAATGCAACCAGAGCGCGCGCGTCTCGTAAAAAACGTAAAAAACTTGCTTGCAATTTAAAATTTCATTATTTAACCGTAAATATCGAAAACTTTAGCTATTACCGCATGAATGACAGGTGTTCAATTAATGAAGCAGATTGTACGGCTATAAAAAGTCGGGTTTCAAGTTAAAGTTGGGCATATTTACCGCACAACTTACGAGTAATAAATGTTTTACAAGAAGTGCGCGCGCGGTAGTAAATCAAAGAACACCCCTCGAAAGTTAAATTATGATTACCTAACCATCAGCCATCAACCACCAACGAGTCTTCTTGAGAGAGTTCGTGGTAACGTTGGTTTAATTAATCGCGCGGCGAATTTTCGAAAAATTTAAATTCGAGAAATACGCGCGGTAATTAAGTGTTTTTGTTGTAATTTAAGAGAATTATGCGTTTGGCGACCCTAGTTGAATTACAAAATCGCTCGCAACAAATAACACAAACGGATAATTAACTTCACCGGGCGTGTAATGAAGGAAGTCGTATTTTACACTAAATAAAGTGCGGATTTTATGTTAGCAAGCTCAAAATACAAAGTTACATTACGAGTAATTCCAAAATGACTAAGAAGCTAATTCTTGGAGAAACAAGTGTAAAAGGTATTTTTATAGAGAATTTAAAGCTCTACAATTTTTATCTAAGATAATTTGTTGATAGAAGCAGTATTTTGGCGGGAAAATGAAAAAATCATATTTTTTCACTTTTTTGCAAAAAACGCAAAAAAATAATTCATTCTCAAATTCTCAAATAATTCATTCTTGGAGAAATAAGTGTAAAAGATATTTTTATAGAGAATTTAAAGCTCTACAATTTTTATCTAAGATATTTTTTGTTAGAAGTGGTATTTTGGCTGGAAAATGCAAAAAATCATATTTTTTCACTTTTTTGCAAAAAAACGCAAAAAACTAATTCATTCTCAAATAACTAAGAAGCTCATTCTTGGAGAAATAAGTGTAAAAGATATTTTTATAGAGAATTTAAAGCTCTACAATTTTTATCTAAGATATTTTTTTGATAGAAGCAGTATTTTGGCTTGAAAATGCAAAAAATCATATTTTTCACTTTTTTGCAAAAAAAAAACGCAAAAACTAATTTTTGCAACTTTGAACATGAATAACTCTTTTCCCAGACATGATACCCCTGGAAACTTTTCAAAATATTATTCCTAATGTCCTAAAGACCATTTCCCCCACTACTTTTTTGCAAATTTTCACCCCCTTGGCGTTGACATTGCATTATTGTCGGTTAGTCGCTGACGTAAATACACGTCAAGAGTTAATTCCTCGTAACTAATAACACGAGTAAAGGTTAACTGTAGGCAATGTATTTAAACAGAACACAACAAAACCAGCGATGTAGTTGACTAGATGTCCTGTCCGATGCACATTCGCCATGTAACTTTCGCATCTGGCTGGAACAGTTCTGGCCCCGAAAACTAGGCACCCGCCCGCAAACTAATGTGCTGCCCCTTAGCCAGCAGCTAAGATGACCGGCGCGCCGCGAGAAACACCCAAAGGAGAAACGAAACGAAGGCTTTCACACGCCCGCCGGCTATAACCGCCCCTGTTACCAAACATGAACTACCCGGGAATGCCTAACGAACTCGGCAGCGCGCGACGGAATGCTAAAGACATTGTTTGTTACAATTTTAGTGCTCCATTTAGTGACCACTGACGGACAGCAATGTATGAACTTGAGTCGCAATGGAAACAATCAAAACAAGATGGAATTGTTCTTCCACCAAGAAAAGAAAATTACTACATCAAGAAAAATTTATTTTTCGTTTTATTTTTCTGTAATTTTATACTCAATTCGGGCATTTTTGTTGACTAGAATTTGATTTTATACAAAATCCTGAATACGTAATCAGAATCTACCTGCGCGGCGGGAATATGTGTAGTGTTGGCGAATAAAAAGAATAAAACTACTTACCGACGACAGCAGAACGCAGGCGAGAAGGAAGAAGACTCCTCGTTGGACTTTCATCATCGGGGCGGCGAGGGTTTCGCTTTTGCGCCGAAACGTAATTTCTAATTTTCTCCACACCGCGCCGTGTTCGCTTCACGTTCGCCACGGCATTAAAGGGCGACTGCAACAGACAGATGGAATACGGAAATTAATTTTACATTCTTAATTAAACCCACACTCAGCGATAACAATAAACAAGTACAAGTATGATTAATAAATTAGCGCGCGCGCGCGCGGTATTTCTGTATTTCGTTTAAATAAGAAATATTTCACTTTGTGCGCTGAATTTAATTAATAGAAATTATTACCAGATGGATAAAGTATAGTATTCGCCGGATTAATAAAGAGAATACATGTCTGGAATATAATACCTTTTGTGGGGCTTAACCAATCATGTTGGAGGTGTCAAAAAGTCATTTATTAAATTGTGTCCACATTTATGACATTGTGATACTGTGATTTTACGACGACAAGCGTAAAACTTAAGCTGCTTCTGATTGTGCGCTGTAAATAGTCAAAAAATAAAAACATGTCCGACATGAGTAGAGAAATACGAGACGCAGAGGCTAGGTCTACCACCACCGGCGTGTGATGGCCTTGTTTATCAGAAGCGAACGCGCAGAAAACGCTCCGAGGCAACCGGGAAAATACTCGGAACAAGGGGAGCCGGGATTTAGCGACTCGCGTTCCGTTCAGAGTTATTGCCGGAGGTCAATCGATCAGAGTGTCCTCACTTATAAACACACCTATACAGGCGCGCAATTTCGTGCCGAGGGTAAAGCCCCGAAACAAAATACGCGCCGTGGAAAAACATGGAAAAATAAAAGCAAAGTCGCCAAACGTCACAAAGATAGACCGCAGAAAAGATCAGGCCAGAGGATAAGGAAATGTATAGAAAAAACTTTCAATTTCGCAAAATTACGGTTATTATTTTAATTTCAACGCGGGATAAAAATTGCTAATCGTTTATTTGCATGTTGGAGGGCATAAATAATAAAAATATGGTTTATATCAACGCTAGCAGTACTAGAAAAACAATTTTTCTGTTTTTTTAGAAGAAAATTTGTTGTAATTCTTCAGTTTTTCGCAATTTTCTTAAGAAAAAAACTAAAATATTATTTCCTAACGAAAGAAATTACATTTTTCTACTTTTTCCATGTTTTAGAGACACAGCAAGTAGTAATTTAATCACGGATTGCCAAAACCGTGGCTAAAGTACTTTAGTCACGGTTTTGAAATAAAAAGTTCAAATTCAAAAATAAACATGAAAATAAAGAAAAAGTAGGAAAAAAAACGTACGCATCACATCGCTAAACGTGTTTATAGTGTCACTTAGCCCACTAGACACTTAATATACTATTTTTCTTCAAAAAATCATGAAAAAACTGTTTTTCTCATGTCCTACTCATAATAAACCTTTCCTATTCACTGAAACACATAAAATACTACGAGATACATTTCTCATGTTCATCCTTTCGTCGATCTTGTTAGATGTGAGATAATTGATACAGCCGGGAAGCACGATTAATGCATGTTTACATAACAACCGACGATAAGGTAATACCCAGTAAACATTTTAGCCGAAAGTTGTGTTCCGTGTGTGACGTGGGTATCGAAGTGAGCGCACGCCGCATTAAGACAATACGGGAACGTAATCGAGTGAACGCGGGGAGTACACGTATCGACGTCGGCGGCTATTAAATAGAAGCCCGATGGGGGAGGCAGGGCCCGCTTCAAATTTACTATCAACGCTATCTACCAATATTGAATGCGTCGTGCGCGCGCGCGCGCACAGCGGGTCATCAGATGAAATTCTCTCGACAAATGTTTCTCGTGTTTTCTATCAAAAGATAATCGATCTTGACTTAAACACACACACAGCTACAATATGTAGTTTAAAATACTTGTACTTTGTAAAGTGTAAATTTATTTATTTTTGTCTTTTGTCTTTTGAGTTAAAGAAAACTACTTTTGTTTCTTTTCAACGTTGCGAAACCTTTTGCTACGAAGATACGAAGCGGCTATTTAGAAATTCCGTTGATGGCGCGCCTAGAAGATGCGATAAAGTAGTTTATCGTGGAGTCAACGGTTGAGACTGCCAGTGGATTGTCATCGCATGGAAAACACGAAGGACGTGCATGTATAGACGTAAACTCTCAAATAAAACGTACGACGCAATCGGCGTCGGTGTGCGTGAAAGCAAAACTTTAAAAGAATATGATGATAGCGAAGATGGACCCGAACTTTTCGGAGGAATGTTATAAATTTTAAACATCTAAAAGATTATGTGACGCCCAAACTTTGCTATGCTGGGTGTAATATACAACATGCCTGTACATGTGCAAATAAATCAATACGAAATATTTTTACAATTCGGCGTAAATCGGCGTAGTATCTAAGTGGAAACGCAAAGAAAACCAGAATAAACACTTACGCGCTAAACTTCGCTGCGAAAACAGAATCATTGAATTATATCGGTGGCGAGGAACACAGGAAAACACAAACAAAATAACCGAAATATCGAAAACGCTAAGGCATAAATCAAAGTTTATGTACTGAGTGTTTATGAAATCAAATATCTTTAAAACCAATTTATTTAAAACATTTAAAACAAAAAAATAGTTTTAAAGTTTTATTTTGTAGAGAATCTTATAAAGATTAATAATCTACAAAAATTTTATAAATATTTCTTCTAGTTTTCGAGATAATCACAACTTTATATTAAAAATTTGTTTTTTTTTTGCACGTGTCATGCATACGCATCTATTTCATTATTTTTGTTTCCACTAAAATGTTTTGTGAAGCAATAATACCCATAATCCAAATTGTGAAACGTGCAATGAAACGAATTAGTAAAAAATACAATATGTTGCAATGTTGGTTGCATAACCGGCGTTGTGAAACGCAATAGAATGCATAAATGCGTGTATGTTGTGATAAGTGTAATTAATAATGGGCTTTACCAGGCGACTCGGTTCTATAACAATTCCGTGCAAAGCTCATTTGCCCCTCTTTGAATATATTATATCTACATTCGTATGAAAACATTGAAAACAACGCACGTGCTCGTGACGTCTGCTAATTATCCACTGAATACGAATGATGACTACGACTATAAAATATTTTGTGATTTTCAAATACAGCGTAAAATATTATTATTAACTAGCTTTAACCCCGGCTTCGATCGCGAATATCTAAAATAATGAAGTTGCTTCTGCACGCGTCTGTAGTCACAGAAGAAGTAACAATGATGTAGAATGGCGGGAAGTTTAAAATGGCTGAAAGTATAGTCTATGGAAGTATAGTGTACAGTCTCCATAGTGTAGTCAATTGGATTTGATGTTGACGTAGCTGTCGGTAATACAGTGTGATAATACAGTGTGATGGTACTATAGTACTTAGGTTTGAGCTTCATTGCTGGAATGCTAGATGGCGTTAAAGTAGTCAAATAGCCAGATGCAGTGGTATTATTGGCTAAACAATTTCTTTATTTTATTTAAAAAATAATTTTTTTTATTAAATAAAAAGTAGCCTATAACCATTCGGGGACCACTAAGAATATGTGTACAAATTTTCATGATGATCGGTTGCGTAGTTTTTGCGTGAAAGTGTAACAAACATCAGGACTTTCGCATTTATAATATTAGTAGGGATTTCTTTGTGTAACTCAAAATTTATTTATTTTTTGTTTTTGGATTTCAAATACTCTGTCTCTGAATATTTTTCCGAATGAAATCAGTAGTGGTAAAGTTGAACGCGGATTGTTTTAATAAACAAAAGCTATTAAGCGGTTTTGTCGCAAATGCGACTCCTTACAGCTTGCGTTCGCTTGCCGCAAGCGTAGTTCCGTGAGTAATAGTTCAAGCAGAAGAGAAACGTATCCACCCCGCAAGTCGGCTGATAAGGTAGCAGGTATTGTGTAACTAATGGTCTGTTTCCTAATTAAATTACGAGCGAGCTTTTACTATTAACAGCCGCAGCCGCGCAACGCGTCTTAATATCTAATTACATTTTCACCATTCGACCAAAACTTCCCCATTCGTCGCTTTTTTAAATATTAAACCCAATCGAAAGCAAAACGGCACACGTGACCTTTGAAACATAAAGATAAAGTGTGTGTGCGGAATATAAATTCATAGCAATGGCAAGCAAGTGTGCCGAAAATGCCGCAATGCGCTTTTTACTACTCTCAGCAACTATCTCTATGTATACAAATTAAAGGAGGCTGTTCCAACCAGGAAATAAATATTTTTCAACTGCAATATCAGCAGATATGACGCATCTTTGTTTTGAGTGGTCGTTATCTTAATTGCGACGACGGTCCAGAGCCACCAATTTGTTTTTACGCACAAAATTAATATTCTCAACCCTCGATTTACCCTTATGAATATCCGCCGGAGTTTGTAACACTAACAGTTTGTGTTTTACTACGTAGCGGTTGCATCTTTGACTTGGCGGTAGTAAATTTATCACTGGAAAGTTTTTACTACCCACAGATATATATTACGTTAGGTTAGGTTACAAATTTAACCTACAACACACCAAAACAAATTTTAGTTTATTTTCTCACCACTAGAGGGCGTTGGTTGTGAAAGTAGCGTTGAAATTTATTCTTCGATTTATCCGATCACGCGAGCATACAAACACAGTCAATGGGAAGAGACAGCGTCCGTGCGAAGTGAAGCGCAATTAACTTTTTCAACGCGTGTCGAAGCTCTCTATCCGTGTACTTGATCAACTTACTTGTGCATCGGAACGTAGGTACGTTGGAACTTTGTGTTGGGAAATGATTTGAATTGCTAATTCGGAACGCCTTATAATGATCCCTCCCCAATCGGATTACCAAACATCCAATTATAAATTGTATAAATACGAGCCGAACGTTCGATTAGCTTCGTTCGGACGCCGGCGCAGCTTCATCATCCGGAGACACGCAAACCATAAACAACTTCGATATACGAGTAGTATTGAAGGAATAGAATGAAGAAATTTCGAGCCGGTATTTTCTCAGCGCGTCCTCAACGTGGGCTGTTTTTTTATTCGACACGACAATAGTGATGCAATATAAAAAAAATTAAATTGAAATTCTTTTCTGAATTAAGTTAGTGTATTACATATCTAGAGTATAAAATTTATTTTTTCTTCTTTCATCTTTAAATCGCCACTTTTCCCACGGCCGTGACTAAAGTATTTTAATCACGGGGTTTTTCTTGATTAACTAAATGTGAAAATAAAGTGAAAGTAAAAAATACGTTACCTAGACGTGATTAAAGCGTCACTTAGCGCACTAGATGCTTAATATACTATTTTTGTTGTATTTTCTGTTGGTTTTTGTGCAGATAAAAAAATGAAAGTTAAAGTAAAGCATCCGTTAGACATTAAAGCCTAAACGTAAGCCTTTTGCATTTTCCATCTAATAAAACACGAATCTCAGCCACTATAAAACGCACCCTAATGCACACAACTAAGTAGGTACTTCATTATAAGACTACGTTTGACGTAAACTTCACCGAGAGTCTTTTTCAGCACAATAAGCTCGCAAAGAAATCGGGCGCGGTTAAATTTGCACATTTCAGCGATTTTCGAAGCAATGAGTGGTTTCAAATAAATGTATGTACACCGAAAGCTCTCGCGGCCGCCCGCCCCTTTTGTTCTCGACCACGATTCCGATTTATAAAAGCCACGAGGATCCATTAAAGGATAATCTGTAACGAGTACAACTGCCATCGCGACCGTAACGCTTTTTACCACACGATTAAAGCAAATTCCTCTTGTTTTATTTATTTTTAAATTATTTCCACTACTTATTTTCGTATTCTGCGTAAAAGTATTGTTTGGAAATAATTTAAAATATTCAATTTGAATCCGTCGGGGAGAGGTAGTTATTTTGCGATTCCAGCTATAAGTAATACGAATTGCGAAAGGTTTACACAGCAGAGGTCCTGAATCCTGACTTGCCGCCGGCGGGTATTCGAATCGAGTATAGACTATAGAGAAAGGACGAACGCCGAGCGTATGCCGAGATTTTGAAAGCGCTCGGCCTTCTGTCAGGAGAGGATCGCTTATCAAATATTCATCGGTCGACGAAACCGTGGATTTGCCCTCGAACAAGATTATGCCATCAGACGTCGAGTATTGTTTACTCGGCGAGGCCATCACGTCGCTAAACTTTAATTTCATCAGCTGGGGAGCAAATTGTGGTAATGCAGCGTGCATCACATGCAATATGTAACAAATCGACATGTTACCAATTCACTAGACAATCAATCGCAGCAATTTGCAAACTTCTATTGTAAAACTAACAAAAAACACGGAAAATATTCAAAAAATAATTTTTTAAGGTTAAAAACGTGAAATATTAAAAATTTTAAAATCACAGAAATTAAACAATAAAATTCTTAATAATTTAGTTTTTTTCCCGATATTTTACGACCAATATTTTCGTAGATATTCGACTTTTAGTGAAATTTTCTTACCTACTTGCTACGCCCCTGATTTTTTAACATATGCAACCCATAATACAAGTTATTCACATATTCCCAACATCCCATAGCTCATATACTAACCAAAACTATATAATTTGTTATAATACGCAATCAGAAACCAGAATATTATATCGAAACAGCGTATAAATTGAGCTGGAATTAATCCAATTAATAAAGCAAACATTTACTTAACACTGACTTAGTCCTAATCTAAAATACGTGTTAGTTAATTCATTAATTGTGTGCTCGGCTCGACGTAATTCCTAACCGCTCCGCATATGCTCGTTGTGAAGTAAAATAACTAAACAAACTAAAGTCTAGGTCTGGCTGGGTGTCTGCTCGTAGCGGTCAGGGTAGTTTTCATTAGCGTCGAGTGAAACGACCGAGGAACTTGCCCTTCTTCTTGCATAATTTATACGCCGGGACCTACATAATAGAATTTTCTATCAGCGACAGTACGAATGCTTCGTTTGCATATCGTCATTACGAATCAAATTTTATCCGGCACGCAAACCGAACATCTTGATTCTCATTCGTAATTACCTACTTACAATAGTCGCGAAAAAAACTTATGGAAATAATAAGAAAGTAGTTTCCTATAATAAAAATAAATATTTATATATTAACAATAAAATTCTTAATGATTTAGTGAAAATTTCAATGTTGTAGAACTAATATTTTCGGAGTTATTCAAATTTTATTGAAATTTTACTATCTATTTGCTACATTTTTGCTAATTTTTTAAGTTATTTTTTTTAAATTTAGAAATTTTTGATTACCAAAAGTTTAGCAATTAATTTCTTAATAATTTAGTACTTTTCCCAATGTTGTACGACTAATATTTCCCTAGATATTCAAAATTTACTAAAATTTTGCAACCTACTTGCTACGCCACTGATTTTTTTTAGGTATGCAACCCAAAATACACGTTTTTCTATGAAAGTAACAATAAAATATTAAATTCCCAATCAAATAATACTACTTCTCTGAAATTTAACCTCAAAATTATTACGTTTTGCGAATGTAAGTTAATTAAAAACATTATGAACTCCTTACATGCTTGTCTCCCTATGTTTTGCATTCATTTGAAAGCGGCTGCCAGCAGTAGCTGGAAAAGCACAAAGCGAAATTATAGTTCACGTGTTTCGGGTGGGTGTATTGTAGTTGGTACTTAGTCACACTTGCACTACTATCCTTTAGTGTATATTCGGGCAGGGGGACAAAAACCTCTTATCTCGAGCGTTTGCCTTGTCCAAACAATTCTCAACAGTAATATAATGCACCTTATAGTCGTCTCGTGCAACTTTCCAAACAAACAAAATACGAATACAAATGTTATGCCCAACTAGTATCATATCCACTACATTTCCTTGAAGAAAACTATTTCCAGGCGGAATTTTTATCGAATTATATTCACAGAAAGTTCAGTTAATTTCCATTGACATAGAAAGTCAAATATTGAAAACTTAAAAATTGTTTTTTGAAGTAAATTATGAAAAATTTAGAATATTTTTTGTAACTAAAAGATTTGCAATTAATTTCTTAACAATTTCGTGTTTTTTCCAATGTTGTATGATTAATACTTTCGAAGATATTCTGATTTTATTGAAATTTTAGTACAAACTTACTGCGCCACTGATTTTTTAGGTATGCAACCAAAAATACACATTTTTCAAGTTTTCCTTATATAAACCTACATCCAAATTAATTTTTCATCAAATAACATTCCCTTGAACTTCAGCTAATTTTAATTTACAGTCCGCAAAAGGTCGTGGAAACAAATGTGTATTTATTTTCTCAACATTCCAATATATGCACTCGGAGTGTGTGTCAAGGCACTTAGCATTTATTTGTGCGGTTGCTGCGATGAACTTTTGCACATTTTAGCACACACCGGACATAATTATCTTCGAAACGGCGAAAACTTCGATTCCACACCGCGCGCCGCTGCGATGTAGATGTGTAAATATGCAAAACGCGACGCTTTAATTATACTGCGTCTTGCAGAGAAAGGAAGAGGAAATCAGCCCCAAGCCTGGCTGCTCATGAAAAGAATACAAAAAATACGCTGCAGAAGCTGCGAGAAGTCGCACAGAATTAAAAATTCTTTTCGCCTGTGTGTGCTTTTTCGTTATTATTACGCGGATGGTGTTGGTGATGAAAAGACGCGCGAACGAAAATGTTGATTAGGCGACATAAAAAAGAAGCAGCACATAATTCACTAGTGAATAAAACTTAGTATAACGTAGTGTTACAGTATCGCGACGCAAAATTCATATTTAAACTTCAGGAAATATTTACCGGCATTCTTACTAAAATAATTGAGTTTATACCAATTTACAAAAGATTAAACAGATGTCAATCCACGTAAAATCTCAATATTTGTTATTTTTTGTTGATGATTTTTGTATAATTTTATATTTAAGTAAGATTTAACTTTAAACTTAAATATCCTGTCAGGAATGTTGAATTTATTCAAATTTAATGGTTAAGATTGTATCCAAAATCAATAGTTTACTTTCCATTACGTTCGTAATCAGTGCATCTGGTTGGTATATTGGAAAAGAAGCTGATTTATACGTCAAATCGAATGCATTTGGTCTAAGCACACAGGCATGTGTTGTAAATCGTGAACGTGCTTATTACATCCATTCGCACGTATATCGTAAGTCGGTATGTTAATCCGTATCATAATCAGATTATTATCGCACGGCCAGTAAATTGATGCTCTTGGCATCGAATGCGCTAAGCACGCACGACCGCAACATGGCTATAAGCACCACCTACCGTTTTCTACCGCACGCACTGCAAGTCAACATGAAAATTACTTTCCTGCCAAACTTACAAACAAACAATTTTTCATAACAACAAAAATCAAATTACATGAAATATTCCTACGATATTTTAATATTATTGACTTGCTACGCCACTGATTATTAACTATGCAACCCAAAATACAAATTTTTAAGTAACTACTTTCAAACACACAAAAAAAATTTAAAACTTTTAATAAACGCAATGAAAATTACCAACGAGTATCGCAGGCGTAATTCGAAAATTTAAAACGGACTCGTGGTTAATTGTGTTGTAGCGACATTCTCACACCTTCACACTATATGCGGTACATGTTCTGCAGCAGTGTGTGCGTGGTGTCGGCGGTGGATTGTCCGTTTCGGGTAATTTACTGCGCTGACACACAAGGTTCGTTAACGTTAGCATACACATACAGTACATATACACGCGCGTATGCGCCAACGACCACCGCTAACAGTTGCAGCCCTTGTGGCGTTGAATTTATTCCTCTTGTAATGCACTGCGGCATTCTATGAGCTGAGAGAGAGATATGATGGTGATTCGATCAACAACAATTACAAGAATCACGTGCAATAAAAATAAAATGTATGTTTTATTCGTTTTTAATTCCCGGCGACACGAGACACACCTTAGTGTACACGTAGTTTGGTGTTGATTATCATTTTCGATAAATATAAATGCTGTTCTCGCCTTCGCCTGGCGTTTCTTATTACGTTTTCTATTGTTATTCTCGTGCTTACCGCATAGACGTGAATAAATATGACAGTGGCAACAACTGTGCGCTTAAATCTAATTGATAATTCCCTACAAATCATACTTAGTGACAAAATACCATGTTTTCCTCTCGAGTCGTCGTCCAACACTAAGATTTTACAGGTTTCTATGTTATACAAAGAAATAATATATTTTCTGCACGGGAAAATCTCGAATTTTTACTTTGTACGACCTGGATTTATTCGAATTGAACTTTTTCAGCCAGAAAATTGCATTGCCGGTGGTTTTGCGCACAAGTATGTAAGATATTCGTGCATATTCTACTCGCGCGTATGATTTCGTCATCGACATTCTTCCGCATTCTATTATTATAAATTATTTTGTATATTTTTTACGGCGGTACGTGCCGCAACCCTTACATACCCTTATCCGGTTGGGAGAGGCGCAGGCAAGAAGTCGACAAGTACAGTGCACAGCGCAAAAAGTAAACGGCGTGTATGTGTTTAACTTTGCACAACACAACAAATAACAAACAACAAACAAGCGCGCACCGTTATTTATTAGGCGGTTCCGGTCCATAGCAAACGCGCAGCACTTAAAAACAGACCGAAAATAGCGGATAAACAAGGACGATGATAGGAATATTATGAGTGTGCTACGGGGCCACAATAGTTACACTCGAAAAGTGCGTTTTTTGGAGTAAATATTTCAAAATTTGGAAATTTTTGATAAGTAAAAGATTGGCAATTAATTTCTTAATGATTTACTGTTTTTTTCAGTGTTGTACGACTAATATTTTTGGAGATATTCGAGTTTTATTGAAAATTTTCTACCTACTTGCTACGCCACTGATTTTTTGGGTATGCAACCCAAAATATACATTTTTCAAGTGTCACACCTATATATTTTCTCATATATTACTATTTTCAAGCAGTAGTAACACTAAAAAACTGTTTTTTGTATTAAATGCTTAAAAATTTGAAAAATTTTGAATACCGAAACATGAACAATCAATTTCTTAATAATTTAGTACTTTTCCCGATGTTCTACGACTAATATTTCCGTAGATATTCAAGTTTTACTGAAATTTTAATATTCACTTGCTACGCCACTGATTTTTGAGGTATGCAACCCAAAATATACATTTTTCAAGTATCACACCTATATATTTACTCATATATTACTATTTTCAATCAGTAGTAACACTAAAAAACTGTTTTTTGTATTAAATTCTTAAAAATTTGAAAAATTTTGAAAACCGAAAGATGAACAATCAATTTCTTAATAATTTAGTACTTTTCCCGATGTTCTACGACTATTATTTCTGTAGATATTCAAGTTTTACTAAAATTTTACTGCCCACTTGCTACGCCACTGATTTTTTAAGATATGCAACCTAAAATACACGTTTTTCTCGTGTCGTTAAGCATAAAAACTTACTTTTTACACAAAATGAAAACAATTTTAAGCTTTAAGACAAATAAAAATGAAATTACAGATTAGCTTTTAATAATGCGGTTGTAATTAATGAAAGCCTTTGATTGCCACTACATTAATCCAACTCAAGTACACATCTATAACTGGAAACTCAAGCAAACGCTGCGCAAGAAGTGTACGAGTACGAGTGTATCCGCTTTTATTATTTATCGCTTTTTAAATAGGCTCATTTGACTTGTAATTTATTGCCGATCGTGGCACACGGCGCGCAATTTGTTTCCCCGCAAGTTACTTATAAATGAAACGCGAATTAAATCCGCGCATGATTGGCTAACTTAATGAATTCGGATTACCGTTATATGCCATTTTAATTGTTAAGAAAATTTGTTAAATGAACCGTGGGCACAAAAGTCTCCACTTTTATTCGCGACATCATAAAAAAAGCTTTCATTCGATTCACTTCGTGCGCACACAAAAAAATCATTCCGTGTGTAAATATTAAGACACGAAGAATCAAATTTAAATCAAAAAATTCACTTAATTTCTTTTGATTTATTATCAATTGATTTATTTGCGCTGTCGAAATAAATTGCGTCGCATTAAAATTGATTGAATGTTATTTTAGCGCACTAGAGCGGCAAAAGTTGATTTTAGAATTTCTCTAATTGGTGACAGACTAAATTGCAACCAACACGATGGGTTGGTGCAGGCGTCTCGTTAGACGTACGTTGAATTTCGGCTTTATTTATTTATGTAAATGTCGGCGACACCGACCGTGATGAATTTACAATCGACCCAGCTTGCGCAAACTTTTCCTTCGTCGCTTGTCTCACAAATTTCTCACAAACAGTGAGTATGTAAACATCGAATTAAACCAAACCACCAGAAAATTATTTAAAAACCCCAAAAACATGTTTTTCTGAATTAAATGTTAAAAATTTAAAATTTAGCAATATTGACGCATAAAAGCGTAATTAATATGTGTCCGTTGAGATGCACTGGAAGGAATGTGTCAGAATCTTCTCGGGGCGTTCGTGGGGAATCTTTGCGTCGATGGTAAACAAAGCGGCGGCGGCGGTTGCACGCTTGCGGAACGTATTGAGGCGAGCGTGTAATGAGACATGGTGAAATTCCGCTCTTTTATGCGCCCGTCACACGTAAAAAGAGAGCATCATAAAAAAAATGATCAGTCTATAGTTAACGGGCGCGCGCGCGGAGTGGAGATCCGATCTCTCAACTTTTGAGAAGAAAGCGGCAAGTTTTAAGACGCGGATGGGGGCGCGACAACTTAAGAAATTTTTTAATCAAAATACCCAACGCTCGGATTTAATTAAATGTTGTTGTCGATGGCTATGGCGTTAACCAATTTTTTAAAACGCTATTTACGGCTATTATTTTTATTATTTTCGTCAATATTTTAAACAATTTAAAAGATAAACTCTTAAATTTTTGATAGTTTATAGTTTTTTCAGGGATCTATCTTTAGGAGTTGAAATTATTTTATTATCTTTTATAGTTTTTAAGTTATCGCAACTTTTGTTTGGAAATAAAATGTAAAAAAGTAAAATTTTTCAAAATTTCAAACTCGTTTTTTAACTAAACTACACAAGTTAAACATTTGAAGTTTTGATATATTATAGTTTTAACCAAAATCTATCTTTAGAAACTAAAAAATCATTATTATCTCTTATCATTTCCAAGTTATCGCAATTTTTGTTTGAAAAAAAAATGCAAAAAAGTAAAATTTTTCAAAATTTCAAACTCGTTTTTTAACTAAACTACACAAGTTAAACATTTGAAGTTTTGATATATTATAATATTAACCAAAATCTATCTTTAGAAAAAGAAAAATCATTATTATCTTTTATTATTTCCAAGTTATCGCAATTTTTACTTAAACAAATCACACAAAAAACAAAAATTTTAAATTTTAAAACAAAAACTCGTTTTTTTCTTAAATCTAGATTAAAACTAGACCACACAAACTGAAATTTAATTACCATATTTCCCAAAAAACCTATTGCCGTAGGCTACGAACCTTTAATTGTTAAAAATTCCTCATCCACATCCACACACACGCGGTTGAAAAAAACTACATTTTATTATATTTACACAATCCGAAAACAAATTAGCCTTATCATTATCAATTACCCGCTTAAAAAACAAAACCAAAAACGCATTAAATTTACATTAAGACATTTCAGAGCAGACGAAATCTATTTACATTAACACAGCGCCCAGCGTTTAATGCAAGTTCCGCGCGTTGATAATAAAGGTGTTCCTTGTTTCTTTGCCGACCGTCAATCAAGCCCCACAACTAAACAGATACATTAGTAGCGTGTTGTACAGCCGAGAGATGAAGACGCAGATACACAACGCAAGACACAAGCCACGAGAGAGCGAGAAGCTTTTTCGGAAACGAAAGCACTCTCAGCAGGATAATAAGAAAACTTGATGACGCGTCGACATCGTCGAGATCTTCTAAATCGCTTAATTATTCGCTTCGGATTTACATTTATCAAACATTTCATTAATGAGTGCGTCCATTTAGGAATGTTTAATTGAAATGTCCGTTGAAATTAACTAATGATTACAAAATGCCAAAAAATATTTTACCTTGTTTTCATTTTCGTGAGGGGCGTTAGATAAATGTATCCATTTGTTTGAGATTTTTCGGGATTAAACTTTTACGCAACGCGCACAAATCGGATTAGACGATTTCAATTTTTTTGCCACCGAAAATTTCGAGCTCTCCCTTAATGGCAGTGATAATATTATTCCGACCTCGCGTCGAATCCAATTACCGGCCGTCGCGCAGATGAGCCAGATGAGCCCGACTCATTTCATCGCGCGCCTGCATTGTACACCGAAAATCCAGCGCGCCGATGACAGCCCGTGACCGCTTTGCATTACAATCGCTGACTTACTGACGCCGGTCTTTTTTGCGACGCGCGGACGCCGAGCGATTTTCATTTCGTCAAAGGGGAGCTAATAATTTACTGCCGCTTATTTATAGGTTACTAGAGCAAGGTTTTATTTGATTTTTACAAATTATCGCGGATTTTTCTTTGTTTCTAACGTTAATTTCCTAGATATTCATGTTTTAATGAAGTTTTAGTGTCAACTTGCTACGCCACTGATTTTTAAGGTATGCAACCAAAAATATACGTTTTTCTTGTGTTGCTAGTGTCAAATGACATCAAAACTTTCATTTCGTCATTTAATTTATTTAATATTAACCAATTATCGCGGATTTTTCTTTGTTTTTAACGTTAATATCCTAGATATTCATGTTTTAATGAAATTTTAGTGTCAACTTGCTACGCCACTGATTTTTTAAGCTATGCAACCAATAATACACGTTTTTCTTGTGTTGAAAGTGTCGTATGACATCAAAACTTTCAATTCGTCATTTAATTTATTTAATATTAACCAATTAACGCGAAATTTCTTTATTTCTAACGTTAATTTCCTAGATATTCATGTTTCTTTGAAGTTCTAGTGTCAACTTACTACGCCACTGATTTTTTTAAAGTATGCAACCGATAATACACGTTTTTCTTGTGTTGCTAGTGTCGTATGACATCAAAACTTTCATTTTCTCATTAAATTTCTTTGATTTAAACAAATTATCACATATTTTTCATTGTTTCACGCCAATAAATCTTTAGTGAATAATGTAGTAAGTACTGTTATCGCATTTTGCCATAGATGTCGTCGCTAGTGTTGTAGTGCATAAGTAACGCGTTTTTTTAGGCACCCACAAAGTAGGCAACCATGCGCGCAGATTGCCGGATGATGTATGCAGTCGTGTATCGTATTTCAGCGGCGCTCAAAACGATGGAGCGATTTTCATATCGCAGGGTGGTGGATGGTGGATTCCAGCCCCAACATATTGGATACATTCATCATCTTGAAAACATATCGCTTCACTTTTATTCCAACCGCAAGCGCGACCATATCTCCTACTTTCGTTGCGTGCAGCCACACACGCAATTCCAACCAAACTCTTCTTTGATTTTCTTTCGCTTTGCTTTGATGAGTTAATAGAATTTGCAGGAAATAATAAAAAAATCGAATCAGAATCGCTACGCCACGCAGCCTAACAAGTAAAGCCTTTAATGTCTTTAATAAATCACGGAGTAAGCTCTTTAAAGTATCTGTTACCGGAGACGTATACGAAAGTTCATTTTTCACGCGGAAATCAGCTAAGTATTCAGAAAATATGCCGTGGTTAAACTAATTTGTACATGAGAAATTGTTTCACGCAAAAAACGACGAAATTTATAAACTGCCAATCAAAACAAAGCATACTACAACATCATAACCTCAATTGTGCAACATTGAGTGTATAATGTGTTGCCTACCACTGCCAACTCATATACATTCTATTTTTGTAAAACAACAATTTCAACATAAATTAAATGAAAAATAAACGTTTTTGAGTGTCGCCGCTAATGTGCGAATTAATTAATTCCGCATTGTGCTTTCGGGCATATCCATTAAGTGCCGTAACACGTTGAAACCGCCGCGAAGACATGTAAATCATTTAAATATCATGAATATGCGAAGCGACGCACCGAATTAAAAATGAAAACGAGAGCTTGAAGGATATAAGGTGTCATAACTTACGTTTAAGTGACTGCGACCTGCGCTGCAACTAGTCGTGGCTCTGCATTCCTCCTGCAAAAATTGCCCGCAATTAATTAACGAACACAGTTTATATATGAAACGTGATACCATGCGAAACGCTGCGATGTCAGCGATAAATTAACAATATTATGCATGTTTCATCAATAATAATTGCGTACCAATTAGTTATCCACAAGAAAACAAAATAAATCCAACTGAATATTTAAAACCGAAAAAAAAACAGAGAGCCAGAGTTGTAGATTGATTTGTTTTGGAGGCGAAATCAAAGCATCCGGCTGGCGATTAGCGACAATTGCATGTTGTTGGTTTTGTTAAGTGGCGGCATGCTCAGATCTCCCAAATACATCGCGCCCACACAACGACACGACACGACCCTAATTGGATCGCATATTTATCTTGTTCAGCTCTCAAAACAACGCCTAATTACTCAAATCCGCGCGCCGAATAAATTTTCTCCGATTTTTTGTGATAATATTGCGAGACAATTGTAACAAGCATATCGCGTGAAGTAGGGCGTCGTGCTTAGCGCCAGTTTCGCCACTGCCAAAACAAGTTAATAGCAAACTTCTAGATCATTCCGAGTGATAAAAAGCAGCGCGAGCGCGCACATCAACTCAATCTGGCAGTCCTGAGCAACGAGAGACGAGTCGTCGACGTGAATTGTATGAGTTATGCGCGCCGAGTATTGTTGAAGAAACGCGCACAGTGCTAAAACACCCCTCGGGCGCAAACTTTAATTTCCTTATTCGCTGCTCGTTATTCGTTATTCGAAAATTTTGATCGATTTTCTCGCAGGCGCACGCGAGTGAAGAAAACTGAAGAAAACTTACCCTTTTCGATTGGGTCTCATCCCCGTCCCCGTCACACAAATACGCTCATAAATGTCGAAATAGCTCGTTGGGTTTTTTTTTTCTTATCAGAAAGCTTTCAATAAAGACATTCGCGGCGCATGCGCATTGCGCACGTAGAAAACTATCGCGTAGTGAGCATGCCGCACGTGAAACAGTCATATTTCTTGTAAATATAAATCGAGATAAAATCATATTATTATTACACACAATAGCAACACGACAATATAAAACGAAAATCATTTTTTAGTGTTTTACACCACACAACGCCCTCTAGCGGAATTTATTGAACTGATTTTATTTTATCGGTACTTCAGCATCTTTTTTGTACACAAACAGTATCTGTATTTGTACAAACAGCAATAAATCATGTCTGCAATCGCAGCAAATGTGGTGATTATGTGTTATCGATTTCGTTGCGCGCAAAATGTGAAAATTGTTTTTATTGCACCAAAAATTCTACAATATTATTCAACTAGATTTTTCTTAAAAAAAAACTCGCCTGCATCGCGTTTTACTGCAGTGTTGCGTGCAAATATATTACTAAACATATACAAAGTGTATCGCGAAATGAAAACAAACAAAACGCTCTCAATTAAGTTGATCGCTTAGAACTTAGATAGGAAATCACGTACACGACCAATTATTCATCTCCGGCTTTGCGAAAACAAACAAAACGAAGAAACGAAGATGATTTGCCCGCGCGCGCACGCACGCAATACGCTCCGGATTTAATTAATAACCTAAAATAATAAACACATCAGATGAGTGGGATCGTTTATCACGCCCAAGTGAAACATTAATAAAGTGTCAAATTCTATTTATACACTCATCATTTCAATGCAATGTGTTACCGAAATTGTGTATTCACTTGTATTCACTTTGGAAATCTTTCGACGCAGGTAAAAGTCTAGTATGTAAATTCTAATCTCATTATCTTGTTAAACGCTTGTTGAAACGTTGAAAAGTTATTTCAAGTTGCGCGCCGCGTTTTACACAATCCGCCTGCTCGTGCGCCATTACTATTACGAATCCTTTTGAGGGTCCAGAACTCACTTACATCCATCCCCTCAGTGGGGAAGTTCTTTCCGGGGCGCGCGCGGAGTCGTCACGCGGCGTGGAGACATGGTTGTTTTTAACTTTGCATCGTCGAGACGCGAAACTTTCGCCCGATTGTAATTTAAATACCAAATTGCTTCTTTTAAAATAATAATAATAAAGAGTTACGACTTACGACACTTTGAACATTGGAATTGTGACTAAAAAAATAAAACTAAATAAATTTTTGTCTATAATTGATTAAAAAAATGTATATTAAATAGCAAGTGCGCTAAGTGTCACTTTAACAACGTTTAACGATGTGATGCTTACGTATTTTTACTTTCACTTTATTTCTACGTTTAGTGTTTTCATTTGAACTTTTTATTTCAAAATCGTAAGCAAATGCGCTGGTGCAAGCTCCAACCCGTGACTAAAGTACTTTAGTCCAATATCTCCGAAAATATTAAACGCACATAATTCAGAAAAACACTAACTTCTTAAGAATCAAATTCCCAATCATATCTATTCACAAAAATATATATTAAATATCAAGTGCGCTAAGTGGCACTTTAACAACGTGTAGCATCACATCGTTTATGTAATTTTTTACTTTCACTTTATTTCAACGTTTAGTTTTTGTATTTGAATTTTTATTTCAAAAGCATAAGCAAATGGTGACTAAAACCCGTGACTAAAGTACTTTAGTCCAATATCTCCGAAAATATTAAACGCACATAATTGAAAAAACACTAACTTCTTAAGAATCAAATTCCCAATAATATCTATTCACTTATTTTCAAAAAAATCAATTTTTTCAAAATTTAACCCAAAAACCATTTTTTTTTTTACTTTTGTCTGGAGTAACATCAAAACAACATCTTAATAAATTTAATAACATGTCGCATGCCCTAAAGACATTTGACCTATTCATAAATAAATTCCACTTTGGTACCTACACTAATTAACTTCTTTGAATTTAATTGATTTTAATGATATGTAATTATACACGGCTGTTACGCACGTGTACACTCACTCTCGGCCGTCAATTGCTCCGATGAAGCCTTTCCCCCATCATCAAACCGTGGTAAGTGTGTGCTACACGTTCCAAAGCGTATAATTCACATCACAATGTGCGTTCAGGTGTGTGTTGGGTGGTCGCGGCCTTTTGTGCAACTCAATTACTTTATTCGCTTCTTGATCGCAGGTAAAAAAAAACATCACGCATTGCGAGAAACCCTCTGGTTTTGATAATTCATCATCGTCGCCACGGGTGGTTGTGGTGTTTGTGTGAGCAAGGGTATATGACAAATTCTTACATAACAATGAATATCATTTCGGTGAATAACAATGAATTTTTTGTTAATATGAATATGAATATAAAATTATTTCATTTTTTCATATTTGTATTGATATTTTATACTTTTGTCGAGTTGTAGGTAGGTAATTTAAATGAAAACGTGCCTGGAAGTAGCAGCGGCAATTTTTCCCCATTTGCCGCAACAGTACAGCACGTTTTCAGCCGGGTTTTTTTCTTCATGTTGGCGCATTAGTGCCTGTACTGCTTATCGACCGCGAAAATGAGAAACTAATGTTAAAGTTCTCAATGAAATAAGCTTTTCGTTTCTAATGGACAAAAATCTGTTCAGTTCTGTTGTGTTTTTTTTTGTGTTTCGGGTTCTTATTTCGGTTTTAATTTATTATTTACGTTTGCTTTATGCTACGGATGAATGTATTCTCATAATTCCGCTATGTAAGTGGGTGCAGTGTGAAAGCGCGCGCGGTGTGTACGATTTCCACCACTGGCGCTGACAGGCCAGTAATTAAAATTCCCTGTTCGAGACTAATCACCGAAACGCTAACACGCGCAGCTGCCCCGTACATTCGCGAGTCGAAGCATGAAAATCGTGGAAAAACAACACTGTTGTGTGCCTTGTGTGGTGTGTATGCGTAGAGGAACAATGTGAACATGAAAATGTCTTACTGTTACGCTACCATCAGCTAGAATCACAATGTGAGCACTAACAACAACTTCGAAAACAATGTTTCTTAATCATGGAAAATCATAGATCTTATAATTAAGATATATGCTGGTTATTATTTTTAATATGAGGGTTTCAACCCTTAGATAATTATTGGTTAGTGATTTATTGATTAATATTACTAGAATAATGTGTTTATTTGATAATTATTGGAAGTGTTGGGGTTGAAAACCCGCATTTGTTATTTTTTATTAAAATAATTGTTTTTTTTTTAAATAAACAAATTTTGACATTTATTGTGCTTAGTTAGGTGTACAATGTGTTGCCGAACACGCGCTTTTTGAATAGCTCTGAAAATTTTTGTTTTTTGCATTAAAATTCAAAACAATTTAATTTTTTTAAACTACCCTATAGAAAAGATTAAGAATTAAATTCTTAAGATGCTAATGTTTTTCCCAAATACGCTAGTAAAGTATCTACCTTAGCGCCGCCTCGTGCCTTATTTCTTAAATAGTGAGATCTGAAACCTTGAGTACCATATGTTATATATATACTAGTTAACCGGGCAAACGTTGTTTTGCCATATAAATTATTTCTAGTTTCTAGATAAATTTTAGTGTAGACAAAGAGTAACTTACTTATTATAAGTGTGTCAGTATGAAAAATTTAATTAACTGAACTAATTGTGCCAAATACACTTAAAATGAATAATTTTATTATTATGAATAAAATAGTAATCTATAATATAAAAATGAATCGCAAAAGTGTTGTTAACCACTGTAAACGTTACTTACTACACTTGATACGTATACCATAATGATGGCCGAAAACTGTGTAGGGTGTGACAGAAGTCTTATTGTGTGAGTGAAAAAGAAGACCGGCTTCAGTCTCATTCCTTCGAGCGGGATGAAAAAAAATTAAATTACCAAAATGGCTTTAAAAATATAGGGGTTGGTGATAAAAAAGTAAATATTTAGAGTTGTATGTATTTTTTAATACCACATTATAATTTTAAGTGTATTTGGCACTATTAGTTCAGTTAATCAAGTTTTACATACTTACACACTTATAATAAGTAAGTTACTCTTTGTCTACACTAAAATTTATCTAGAAACTAGAAATAATTTATATGACAAAACAACGTTTGCCCGGTTAACTAGTATATATATAACATATGGTACTCAAGGTTTCAGATCTCACTATTTAAGAAATAAGCCACGAGGCGGCGCTAAGGTAGATACTTTACTAGCGTATATGTGCTGTTAATATTTTCGAAGATATTTTAAAAAATGTAAAATTTTAGAAGTAAAAATATTGCAAATTGAATACATTCCTACCCAACTCCGTATTGCCAAGTCTCGTTACAGTTTCGAAACCCTACATAACAATAACAATAAGTAATATTATAAAGCTAACTGGCAATTATCACACTCGAGTGTATTCCGGTGTGTACTCCACCTCGAAGTGCGGGTATAAATTGGGCGCGCGTGTGTGGGTGTGTGTGCAAGGGTATGATTATCATTAGGGTGTATTTGCATAAAGTAGCAATGGAATAGAACCCAGCCAGCGCCCGCGCGGCTAGGTAAACAAACCGAGCAAGAGCAACCAACACCAACACCAGCATCCGTGGCATCAGAAACTCGGTCGAGAGATGTCTTGGCGCATCGACGAATAGGCGCCAGCAGCAGCAGCATGCACACACATTGCTTTTATGGCCGAGAAGAGCAAATTGTGCACGCCGCGCCAACTTTTCGTTTTTTATAGTGCGCATTTTTTCCGAAACGGCGTGCGAAAAGTGTGCACACGCTATTAGCGCGCATCGATTTCTCGCGCAAGTAGCTGAAAAGCGGCGCAATTATTTCGAATGTGATCGCTGCTTGTTTTCCGCTTGGAAACCTGACGTAAATACTAAATGTAGAGGGTTGTGGGGTATCTCGCAAGAAATATGTCCATCAGTATATTGAAATGTGTAACATTTCATACGCCTCTGCGTGGGGAAAATTTATAATTTACGATGGTAGAACACTTGAGCCGCCTTCAAGTGAGACATTTTCACGTTTACTCAGTACATGTCATAGAAAAACATCTCGTAAATCATATTTTATTCGATATGTACTCTTATATTTAATATTATTACGTTTTTTAACCCAATTTAAGCAAATTTCTGCTTGTAAAATCAAATAATGTGTATTTTGGGTTGCCTACGTAAGTTTTGACATTTTATTGCAGCTCCAAGTAACCCCATCTAGATAATTAGTTTTTCATCAACAAAATTCAACTTTTTAAGAGTTTAACACTCAAACCGCCTTAAAATCATATCATATCATATCATTTTCTTCAATATCTTCTCCCATACTTAAAATTATTACGTTTTTTAACCAAATTTAAGCAAATTTCTGCTTGCAAAATCAATTAATTTGTATTATGGGTTGCCTACCTAACAATTGGCCATTTTAGGGACAGAAACAAGTACCGCCATCTATATAATTATTTTTCATCAACAAAATAAAAACTTTTTGAAGAGTTTAACACTTTAACCGCCTCAAAATATATCCTATCATATCATTTTCTTGGATATAAACTCGCATACTCAATAATATTTCATTTTTCATCGAAATTTAACCAAATTTCTGCTGACAAATAATTACCGTGATATTACAAGCGGCGTTTTCCATACGCAAATGAGAATGGCGCAACCCTCGGCAAAGGTGTGCTTTAGTACAGGATCATTCAAGATATTTGCATAGCAGAAGTAATATTAAACACATCTGATGCCCGGAAAGCATAATGTTGGAAGACGTGGCGCGCAGGATGTCATTTCTTCTCGCTTGTACCCCTTTGCGCCCCGGTTCGATAATAATCTACAACTCCCTCAACGTCATGATGAAATCTTCTATTTCCAGATTAGAATTCAAATCAGGATTGTAATTGAGTACGATATTAACTAGAAATTTTATTTTAAGAAAAATGTTTTTGTATTTTACACGCGTGTAAAGTTAAAAAGTTTTTAAAAAAAGACAAATTAATCTTTTATGTAACAGGACATGTCACAATCACGTTTCAATTATAAAAAGTTATTTTTATTCGTTTGAAGTTAAATAAAATCACAAAATGTGATTAAGAGCGTGTTTCAAAAGGGATACACTCAAAAATTGTGTATTGTGGGTTGCATACCTAACATTGATATTTTTTGACAGAAACCGCAACCCTATCAACACGATTTTTATTTAATCAACAAAATAAATGTTTTCCAGAGTTTTTTTTAAAGAAAAAAATCATTTTTTTATGTTTTTTCATAAAATTTTATATGAAACTGTCATAGAAATAGAAATATAATGATTAAACCACATTCCACGAATTTCTCAAACTGCGCCTGCGCGATGCGCCATCGGCGATAGAAAAATAAACGGCGCCTTTCCTTAATATGGTAAACGATGTTAAAATTACTCCGCGAATAATCATCCCATGCGACATCTCGCTAGATTTATACCTCAAATGCCAACCTATAATTTTCCCATTTATAACAAATGTACGCATGCATAGATGCAGGCCGCGCGCGCATTGACTTACGCGTCAATTTAAGTCCAATTTACAGGCGCATGCATTGCGGGTCGCCCAACTACTGTCTACTCTCCTGCGAGATGATCCAATAACGATTCACGTACCTACGTGTTGGGTCGTTAGTCGTCTCGCATAGGTACTACTCGCGTACAGCGGTCAACAAATCAACTTAAATAGTCGTCAGTCATAAATTGCCATCGCACCTATTGCAGTGGTCAGTGAGGAACGCTTCAATAAACGATGATTTTATTACAGCGACAAGGCGCCGGTGCAATTTGCGTGCGTCAGGTTAGCGCAGAGTAACTAAACGGATCGAGTGTCGTGGTAATGGCGAGAAAAAACAAAGATTCTTAACAACCCACGTGCGTTATTTGCACCGCGCACCGCACGCACAAGCACGAATGCATTAACATACATTAAGTACAATTTAAACAATTAGAAAGCTAAAAAATTATGAAAAATAAACAAAAATTTTGTTGTAAATTAAAAAATTATTTAATTTCTTAAAATTTCGCATGATTTTTAAATCTTTTTAAATTTATATTTACAAACATTGAATATTTTTACCTGCTAGATGTTTGAGATGTTGTTATCAATCCAATGGAATGTTGTTTACGCGATTTTTGTAGATTTAAGCACACGTGTCCGTTTTACGGTTGTGATATTGTGATATTGATGAGTATAGGTAACGCACTAAACGTGTTTTATTAATTTTATGCCCGGCGACTAGCCGGCGGCGGCGGTGGCGGCGACGCGACGCGAAAAATCCGCGAGTGTTGCGTTCGCGACGACGGTCGTTGCGACGCTGCGGGTCGTGCAGCCGCACCACAAGGGTTGAGATCTCTCGCGCAGCACACGCGTTGCTACTCGCGAACCGAGCGAACTGAACAACGAACGAACTGAACGTCGACGTGCCGGACGAACGAGTGAGCGCCAGCCGGCAAGCGCCACGGCGGGCACACGCGGCAGAGTTTCGGTTTTTGGTGCGGACACACACCGAACGCGCGAGGGCCATGCTCTCTTGTCATCGGGCCTGCATTGCTGCTGCGGCGGGATAAATCATTATGATACGAACGGAAGACTCAAAATCAACAACCGCATTTGCGTAGATTTTAAGAGCGTGTGTTTCGTGTATGGTGGGTTGCAGACGCAAAATATTGAAAAATGTAAGAAAATGTATGCAAAATCAAAGTTTTTTTACTTAAAATCACTTAAATTATGTATTTATTTTAAAGGATTTGAGTTATAGAATGCAAAACACGCGTTTTTACTTTATTTGAAGCAAATTTGATGATTATTTCAATAAAAAAGACGAAAACCGTTAAAATTGACAGATAACCAATCAGAGCGAACACACAGCACTGACGTCACATCTACAACCAATGTTGCCATTTTCTGCACATAACCTTAACGTTTTCAGCGCGAAATTCAAAAATTTCAAACAAAAATTTAATATTTTATCAACTAAACCAACAATTACTGCAAAATATCTTCAACCAAACAATATTTGTTCATAATGCAAACAAATTATTACTTTTTGAAAAATTAATATCCTTTCCTTATCAATTCCCACGAATCATATTTCTAATTACGAAAAGAAAGTCCGAGTTCAATTAATTGACAGTATAAATACCGAGTGATAAAAAACAGCGTAATTAAATAATAAATTAAGATAACGCCGTAAAATTCTCGAAACTATTCACGAGGAGGCGTGAAGTCACACACCCGATAGGGTTCGCCCGCGCCGCGATAAACAGAACGTCCTTGTACAACACCCTTTGTAAACTCGTTGAGTGTCTCAACAATAAAAAGTCAAGATAAAAACGGGCGGCGGACAAGTCTATTGCGGTTACACGACAACCCGACGCAGCGCACATCTTCTCCGACTTGACGTCACCGCACTTCTTGTCGGCGTGTGCAACACAAAATTGATGATGCTCCTTTTATTGTCAGCCAAACAGAGAATATTTCTGATGTGGCGTTTTGTTACAAATTATACCAGTATTTGCGTGTAAAACATGAATTTTGAGCTGAATACCGGTATTTTATGGATGATACCGGTAAAAAAATACCGGTATTTATAAAAAAATAAAATTTTGAATGTCGAAAAATACCGGTTTTTTAATCAAAAATACCGGTATACCGGTATTGATACCGGTATTTTTTAATTTTTTAATTTTCTAAGGTAAAATACCGATAATTCAAAAATAAAAAATACCGGTATTTATAAAAAATTAAAATTTTAAACTTTGGAATTTGAATATCGAAAAATACCGGTTTTTTAAATCAAAAATACCGGTATACCGGTATCAATACCGGTATTTTTAATTTTTTTAATTTTCAAAGGTAAAAATACCGATAATTCAAAAATAAAAAATACCGGTATACCGATATTGATACCGGTTTCTCACATCCCCCAATAACAAAACCCAAAATTTAATAATACAAAAATATTTGGAATAATTGAAATATCCAACCACAAAATTGCGTGTTTCCAGCAGCGTGTATCTGGTCGGGTACCAGACAAGCTTTTCGCATGCCTGCACAAAGGATACACACGGCATCTGGAGCGTACGTACTCCGGTGCATGCTATATCCTTGGCATCCATATGGTGTTCGCATATAAAACGTATAAATATCGAACAGTTGTTCGCGCTCGCGTATTGAAATGTGCGCCATCGTTAACACCTTTTTTTCCTCGATTTATTACTACCGACGAATGCGATTGTATGCGTACAGTGTGTACCGATGTAGTGAATTATGTTATATGCGGCAATTCATCGGCGAATCGTGAGGATTTCGCCGGTGTAGAGGTGAAACCAGCAAGCGCCACATAAATTACGCGCTGCGAATACCTACGCACCGAAAATCATTGCGCATTCGATGCTTATCACGTCGATTTAGTATATTTTTGCGTGTTACTCGCGACCTACTCGACCAATCACCACCAAATTTGGTACACTGATCAATTACAATCACAATTGAAGAGATATTTTAAATATTGCGTTTATCTTGCGAGTAATTCGGAAAATAGTAAATGTATGTGTAATAAATGTAATTTATGTTTATTCTGAATGCAATGGCGATTAGAAATTGATTTATCTGTAGCGTAACAAGAAGCGCATAAATAATCGAAACAAATGGAATTGGAATGTAAGGCAAGAAGCAATCGTGTTCTGCATGGGCAACTGGTACCTTTTACATACCTATATATCCGTTACAAGAGATTCCTGCTTTGACTGCGCCGAGATCCGACATCGCGATAATTTAAATGAATAAATGAAAACTTTACCATCTTAGAAATTTATCTGTTGTGTTAATTATAACTTAATCATTTTAAACGCGTTTAATAAAAACTTGTTTTTTATAATATGGCTGAGAAACAGCAAATGTGGTGGGAAATACCGGTATACCGGTATTATTATTTTGGAATTATCAATATTATCATTTTTCAAATTAAAAATTTTAAGAAATACGAAAAATAATATAAGAAAATGAAAATACCGGTATCAATACCGGTATACCGGTATTTTTCAATTAAATTGCGCTTAATAAAAACTTGTTTTTTTTTTATAATAGGGCTGAGAAACAGCAAATTTTGTGGGAAATACCGGTATACCGGTATTTTTATTTTGGAATTATCGATATTTTTAATTTTAAAATCAAAATTTTTAAAAAATATGCAAATTAATATCATAAAATGAAAATACCGGTATGAATACCGGTATTTTTTTGTTTTCAAATACCGGTATTTTTCAATTTAATTGCTTCTGATATAATTTCTGATGTGTAATTTGATTGTTTCTTGGTGCAAATAAATTTTTGGAAAATGACACACCCCGTGATGCATTTCATCCGAATTGTTGCAGCGTTGACGTGTTTGATGCACATGTTGAGTAAACTTCTGTGTGATCTGTCCGCAGTGAATGGCGCAGGATTTGCATACGGTTTTCTCGACAAACACAAAATACAAACGCGTATACCGAACATGGCGGATCCGTTTTCTATTCAAATCGCAATTTGTCTCCAGTCTAACACCGCACTCGCATAAAATCAGGGTGTAAAGTGTGCATATTGCCCTTTTATTAATTATTACACTTAAAAAATCAATAATTTTTTAGTTTTTCATAAATTTTTTCCTAACAATTTATTTATTTTTCATTATATTGATTCCCAAGATTTTTAATTGATAAAAATAGATATTTTGTAAACACTTGGTGTGAAAAGTTTTTGTCGTGAACCACATATGAGATATTTAGCAGACGAAACAGACAACAGACGAAATCATTTTTCATTGTCATGATTGTCATTGAGGAGAACGGAAATGATGTGCAAACTTTGTCGGCGGGAAAATTTGCAAACATTTACAATTAAAAATCGAAATTAAAATTCCCAAGAGTCACGATTGACTATTTCTATCATAAACATGTCGTAGATGCATTTAATAGCTGTTTTTATTATGAGGGTGCAGCTTCTTGGCATTCGCCATGTTTGTATAATGTGTCTGCGCAAAAAAATGTTGTCTTTGCCAAGTTAGACTACCCAATTTCCATATATAACATGTCTATACATCGAGGAACAAAAAAACAAATATTGAAATTTTACGCTGTTAGGCAACCGTTTAATCTTTTGTAAACTGGTTATTAACTCAATTACTCTTGAAAAAATGCCGGTAAATATTTCCTAAAGTCTAAATAATATATGAATTCCGCGTCGCTCAGATTTATTCACATACTAGCGGCTTCGTTCGCGAATATCTAAAACAATGAAGTTGCTTCCGTACGCGTCTGTAGTCGTGGAAGAAGTAACAATGAAGTAGAATGGCTGGAAGTTTAAAATGGCTGAAAGTATAGTCTATGGAAGTATAGTGTACAGTCTCCATAGTGTAGTCAATTGGATTTGATGTTGACGTAGCTGTCGGTAATACAGTGTGAAAATACAGTGTGATGGTACTATAGTACTTAGGTTTGAGCTTCATTGCTGGAATGCTAGATGGCGTTAAAGTAGTCAAATAGCCAGATGCAGAGGTATTATAGGCTAAACAATTTCTTTATTTTATTTAAAAAATAATTTTTTTTATTAAATAAAAAGTAGCCTATAACCATTCGGGGACCACTAAGAATATGTGTACAAATTTTCATGATGATCTGTTATGTAGTTTTTGCGTGAAAGTGTAACAAACATCAGAACTTTCGCATTTATAATCTTAGTAGGGATGTTATGTTAACAAATTAGCTGAAAAATCGTGCTTAAGTTATAGAAATTTGCATTGCAATTTATAGGAATGTTGGGTTGCATAATTACAACAATATTTCAAATGTTACCATCGATGTCATGTACCTATTTAAAAAAATATTCTATCTCATAATTGCTAGGAATTAAAATATTTTTCGTCATTACCCAGAAGAAATTAATATAAACCAACCGATTGATACATATTTTGACGTTATACGGAGTTTGTCGTTCAAATATCATTAAATATTATGAGAAAATCGATGCTAAATGCGTTTCTGAACCTGACATGACTTTTTTCGTGCCTCTCCGAAAAGCAGACGCCCGCACGCCGTGTTGAAACACAAAAAACGCTCTTCAACGTTTCGTTTAATGAACGAAAAGTGGCCTAGTAATGGCAAGTTCGACGTCCTCATCGAATATTTATGCCTTCACTGATTGATCGATATATAAATGCTCATCTCTGCCGCGTCTAATTTACCGCCAGACCGAAACAAAAACCCTCGGTTTTTATTGCGTCGCTTTTTATTGTAATTATGCCGAAGTGGATTTCGTATTCGGAAAAGTTTTATGAATTTATCGGAAAGTTCACGCGGATCAATGTAGTGCAGGTAGTGTGTTGGGTTGCAGGTGGATGCTAAGTGCTCTGTCAAAAGTCGAATTTCGAGAGGGATTTTCAACGCTTTTCGCGCGCGACGCCGGAGGAAAATCCTTGTTTGTGACAGGCTCAATACTCCGACACTACAGATGACAGATTCTCTATAATCGCTTTTTATGCTACCACAATCCATACGCATTACACACATCACTCGTTTTCATTTCTAACGTGTGTAAATATTTCCACGGAAAAATACTAGTTAAAAGAACATGAAATGAAATAAAATCAAATCCAATATTTCGTTTGTAAACATAAAACTGCACGAGACATGCAAGTATCGATATTTTGTTAGTAAGATTGTCGCGAATTATCAACGGCTATCTGTGTTCAAATACGATAAATACTCACGCCATGTTTTTTTTCTCGCCAACTCTCGAACACATCTATACGACTTGATGCACTCGCGGTACACTTACATACAACTACACACATGCTGCAGACAAGTTTTGGCGTGTTTTTGCGACCTAGTGTCCTCTAGAATCAACTTTAAAGTTTCTTATCTTAAGTAACGCGCACGGTGCGCGACTTGTTCAAACAGCACAAAACGAATAATGGACGGTTACAATTTTACGCCAACATCTACATACAAGCGCCCCCTGGACACAACTGTCCGAACTACATTCAAATAAAGTAGAAATCACTAGAAATTACTAGAAATTTAAACATAACCTCAGAAAATAATACTCTTCCCCGGTGGAGTAATAATAAATAATTTTACAATGCGTTTAACAAATCTTCTCTTACAGAGAGTCGGAAAATGGTCCAAACAATATGCCAACCTACCCGACAGATACATCGAACGCACAATGAATCAAGTATATTGGCGCAATCCAAAAGGCATCCAATACAAACCAGACGCCGAAATAAAACGCAAAAAGTTCAAATTTGGTTTGCATAGACCATGGACATTCGCATTCCGACAAGATAATCAACCGGGAAGATACAGTTCTAAAATTTTCATTGAACCAGTCAAAGAATGGAGCTTCTTCAGGGGCGATCGCGTTGAAATTCTCGTCGGAAAAGACAAGGGAAAACATGGTTACGTCCGCGAAATTATCCAAGAAAGAAATTGGGTGATCGTAGAGGGACTAAACACCAAATTAAAATCACTGGCAGAAGATAAGAATTTTGCTGGTGTATTCATCCAAACAGAACAGCCACTGCTTGTCACCACTGAAGTAGCATTAGTTGATCCATCAGACTTGAAATCCACGCCAATTGAGTGGCGATATACTGAAGAGGGTGAAAAAGTGAGAGTATCGCTGAGGTCTGGAAGGATTATTCCTGTGCCAGCTTCTATGGAAGAGACAATTGATTATAAATCAAAGAAATCTTATAAAGAACAAGCTAAAGATACTTTGGCAGATGATGCTTCAGCAATAACTTTTCAACCAGCTCTCAAAACTTTCGAAATGGATATTTTGGAGAGTATGGGGGTTAAAGCTGAGGGAACTCCACCTAAAACATATTGGTATTAATGTACAGAGTAAAAATATTGTAAAATTTGTTAAATAAATTATAAAAATTAGTAAATTCTATGAATTTTTGAATTCTTTTGAGAAAATTTCACGTTTTTGAAGTAAAATAGAGATTTTTGTTTGTTTTAAAGTGAAAAATGACATAAAAACAACATAATTATGAATAATAAACGCAATAAACCTGAATTTTTACAAGATAGTCGCAGAAATTTAAAAACAAAACTAAATAAAAGCTTTTTTTGAAGAAAAATAGCGATTTTTGTATCTAAATCCGCGTTTAAAGTAAAAAGTAACACAAAAACAACATAATTATTAGAATTAACGCAGTAGAATTAATTTTATGAAGCAAAACATTGATTTTTATGCTTAAACCTGCGTTTTAAAGCAATAAACCCCCGAAAACATACATTTTCTTCAATTTGCAACATAACATAACCAAACTTTACACCCAAACTCCAGCAAATCGCAAGAAAATCAAATTTGATTTTTCTTTATTCACTGTTTCTCATTTTCCTCACAAATATGATTGCACTTATCGTTAGTATTCACTAATTATTAATTGTACAACAGACAGAATCTCAAACAATTTGCTTAAATGATCTAAAAGTTATATGATGAAACATTACTCATCCACCAGCATCATCATCATCATCAACTAATTCATAAATAAAACAGCGCGCGTGTACTCATTGCAATGAGTGTGTTCCTACTCCGTGTCGCACCTGACATGTTACATGTATAACGTGCATGTTTAGATTAAGTGATACAAGCGCAAATCATCGGAGATTCCAGAACAGAAACATTCGCGTCATCGCGATGAGTAAAATTCATTCGCATTGTTTTGTTTCTCGCATCTCACCTAAACAGAAAAACACTCCGTTTCGTTTCGAACAAAAGAAATGAAATTTTACACCATTTACGATAATAACACATTGGTACATTACTAGTTGTACAAACATGGTATATAAACAATAACAGTTGGTTGCTCTTGTTTATATATATTCTCGGTTAAGTATCTGATTCAATTTTCGGGTGGTTGTCAATGTGTTTTTGTTGAATGCGGGTGAACTTTTTCTGGGTTTGGCACAAGACGGGGCAAGCGGCGACGGAGATGCGTGCACAATGCTACACATAGTGACAATTTTTCTATCCTAAACACATTAATAAATATCTATAACATGGTAATAGATAACAGTATATACGTTTCTTAGAAATGTACTCTCATCATTGTTTGAATACGGGGCGAGATCTAACTATAGTTTGAGATTCGGATGAATACACAAGAAATAATCCACGAGTTGATCGATCAAATGCACACGTAACTATCGAGATAAATGCCCGCAACCCACCAAACACGAGGAGGATTGCGGATGCGAACGAAATCAATGTCCGGGTTAAGTTCCAGCTAGAAAACGCCCTGTACCTTGTGTGTAGGTTATGTTATGTGTGTGTGGGTGTGTTTTGACAGATTGATCTCATTGTTCACATTTAGTTTCATTTTATGTCCTTAATACGTACGTTAATTCTCCTATCCTATTAATATGACATCGACTAGACATGTTTTGTTTAGTTTTTTTCTTTGTTTGCATTCACAACACTGCTCATCAAAATTTTACTTAACATTCATACATCCACACACAATGTATTTATATATATATTTAGTATTTCTTGTTACTTCTTTTTAACGGTAGTCGCATTATATGCTATGTATAATATTTATAGTTGCATTGCATTGTTGATCATAATTAATGTTTTTCCTGTGATTTTATGACCACAATTCGAGCTGGATTTTGACGCATGCGCAGCATTTTCAATCAACTCAAGTTTGACAGCTGTTTGACAAGTTTCGTAACCAATCTGCGTCAAACTTCCACCATGTTGAAAATTGTAGCGCATGCGCAAATCGTGTGTTTTTACACAGTTTATTATTGTTGTATATTAATATGTACTAATCTTTGGTAATGGATTCTAGCGAAGCGATGATATTGCACGTAATTAGTCAGAGAAGCGGGAAGGGTTGAAATCTCGATTCACGAACGAAAAACCGGCGAACTCTTCCTGATTTATTGAACGCAACACCTCGGCATTGACGGGCGTCAGTACGGGCTCTTCTCTTGTGAATTCCGTGTCGAAATTAAGTGCATCCTTTGGATTTCTCTGAAAATTTCGCACAAAAACATGTTTAAATCGTGTTTTTTAATCAAAAAAATCGTTAAAATGACTCACAATTTTAGGTTTGAACGGTGGTTTTACTTTGCGCTGCTCCAACGCAGTCCAATCAATGTCTTTAAAGAATGGATGAACCCGAATCGCTTGTTCCGTGCCCTGCGCAGCGACACAACCCAATCGCCTACTCGGATTCTTGGTCATGAATCCCTTCAGTATGCTGACGGCATCACGACTCAACCACACCGGATACAGCACATCGTCGTGCAGGATCGATTCGAATAAATCATCCTCATTGTCCGCCTCGAACGGCGGCTGTCCAGCCATCATTTCATACATTAAAACACCCAGCGCCCACCAATCCACCGACGCGACATACTCCAATTCTTGCAGAATCTCCGGCGCAATGTAATCCGGTGTGCCGCAGAACGTCGTAGTTGTAACGCCATCTAGTATACCCTCCTTGCACATACCGAAATCCGCCAATTTGCAATGCCCCTCGGCATCCAGCAGAATATTATCCAATTTCAAGTCCCTGTAGATGACGCCGTGCTTGTGTAGAAATTGCAGCGCGAGCGTCACTTCGGCCGCGTAGAAACGCGCGCGCGGCTCGTCGAACTTGCGCGCGCGCTGAATCTGGAACATGAGGTCGCCGCCGTTGACGTACTCCATCACGAAAAAGAGTCGATCGGCGGTCTGGAAACACGAATGGATAGCGGTGAGGAAGGGATGCTTGGCGGCGAGCGCAAGAATGCGCTTCTCCGTCATTGTGCAATCGACGTCG
The DNA here is from genome assembly GCF_025399875.1 of Dalotia coriaria. NCBI lineage: Eukaryota > Metazoa > Arthropoda > Insecta > Coleoptera > Staphylinidae > Dalotia > Dalotia coriaria. The sequence goes on from NW_027045451.1 coordinate 660,184, forward strand.
TCGTCCTGTATGATGACATCCTTCTTCAACACTTTCACGGCGTACACCTCATCGGTGCCCTTCTTTTCGGCGAGCATTACTTTACCAAAGCTTCCTTTACCCAAGACTTTGATAAAGGAGAAGTCGGACAGTCCAATTTTATCTCCTAAAACGTTAATTAATGGAATATTAAGTACCAAGTATCGCTAAAAGCCACTTTAAACACATAATTAAAGTACTTTAGACACGGTCGTGACTAATGTGTCACTTTTCGTGTCTGTAACACGTAAAAACACAAAAATTTAATTTTTTTAATGAATTACCATGTAATTTGTCATCTAGAGGTTTCGAATTCTCTTGTGCGTTCGTATCTTCACATCCCCCGGGCGGTTCCTCGCCGCCAACAGATGTGCCGCCATTACCACTCGCGCGAAGATAGGTCCCCTTGATAGGTGCCTGTTTGTCGGGTGAAACGCCAATCTTCGCGAGCACTTCGGCCAGATCCTTGGTGTTTGTACCGCAATTGTTGGCGACGTTCTTCTGACAGCGTTTGTGCACGTTCAGATTGCACAAGGCGCATTGCAGGCCCTGTTTTATCAGACCGTAGAGTAGCGAGCCGCAATGATCACAGAACGTAAATCGTTTGTAATTGTGCACCTCGAATCGATGGGGCACATTCACGCTGAAGCGTGTGCTTTGATTGGTCGACTAGAAACAAACAGTGTTGGTGTTTTTCATATTTTTGAGGGAATTATTGATGAAATCCTTACCTCATCCTTCATTCCCGGACATTTTGTTAGCACCAGAAGATGACATCTTTTGTGAACAACGCAGGTGCACACTGAACACAAGTAAAACAGAATTTCACCACGATATACCAACAAATATGTACATAATACAGTAAATCGGGTTAGATAATTTGAAATTGATTAAAATTAATATCCGTTTGAAGAACATCACAACGATATTAATATGCGCGAGTGTCAATTGAATAAATAGAAATAAATCAAAAATAATAATATAAAAGGCATTAACTTACAAAAAAACGTAAATTAAAAAGCATACGAGACAGCCATGCTGGGATTGAAAATGCTGCAAATGAAAATACAATATTTAATAAATCTGTGTGTAGTTGTTGTTCGTCTTGAATCTTGTTGAAATTAAGTGAAAGTTGTATGCAACCCATCTTGTTGTCCAGGTTATGATTATTTTCAGTGAGTTTTCGTGTGTACCGATAGAAGAACACCAATATATACAGTTTTTCAACAGCAAACATGCAAAAAGAAGTAGGAGAGAGCAAAAACACCATCGTATTGTTTAGTTGTAAGACACAGTAATCTTATTACCTTGACACTGATAGCCTTGCTTGCCCAAACCCCTGGAACAAAACCATTGTTACTTTTCACAAGCAATACTGGAGTATAAAATGGTTAATAACAAGCACAAGTGTGTCAAAAACTATCCCTGAAGCGCATAAGCAGTATTCTATCAGTGTTATATTTGAGCATAATGTGTTAATTTACCAAATAAATTCCTTGCAGTGTGAACAAAATGTCGGCTGTCGGAGGAAAGTCGCCATAAACTTGTGACCGTTGACTTGGTGAACGCGACGTCGCATTGCGCCGCGGCGCCGATTGAAACCCTGACGTTCCTTGAATTCACGTGGTTTTGCGCCATGATGGCAGTCGGCTAAAAGAAATTTCATTGCAAATTTTAAAATTCAAAATAGCAACTTGTTCTTAACCTAAATGGTGTATATTGGGTTGCCTATTGAGAAAGAAGTATGCCTAACAATTCAATCTAGGTCAAATGATTGATGGCGAAACAATCGAAGTCGTCTCGTCGCAACGCACTCACCATTGGATGTTTTTAGATCAATGCGAATGTGTAACCGTCCCGTCGGCTCGAGATTGACCCAGAAGTCCTGATCCTCCTTCTCCTTGCTGAGCAGGTCCTCAATGGGTATACAACAATTGGCGACGAACTGATCGGGCGGGATGGTCGTCTTGTGGAAGACGGTGAGCGTGAGCGCCTTGGCGTTCTCCACCTGCTGCTCGAACTCCTCGTTCCACACCGGATCGAACGTCTTCGGCTTGGCGGATGTCTGCGCCACATGCGAGTCGTCCACGTCTATGGTTACGTACGGGTCGATCAGCTGCTCGTCGGGCTTGCCGAACGTCCATCGCTTCTGAAAGTCGGTCGGCCGTAGGCCGGACGCCTCGCACAGCTTCACGAACACCGTTCCCGTAAACATGGCGCACACCCAGCAGCACCCAGGACACGCTCCGATTACACAATTAACCAGCTACATGGGGGACGCACTCGACCAACATCTTGACAGACGTGACACGAAGGTCGGGCCGCGCGCGAGACAAATCAACTACAGCTCCTCCCAGAATACCTTGCGATGACGTACGCGCCACCAGCACCACCAGCACCATACCGACCACAGCGCAATCTCCCGCCCCAGTCACTACGCTCAAAGGTGTATATTGGGTTGCATATTACAACATTCAAAGTTTTACATTTATTCATTTATTTCAAAACGTCAAATCAGTGTAAAAATCTACGATTAAACACTCTTCTAGCAACTAATATCTTCTTCCATCGACGTTGGATTAAATATCTACGCTTTTCTTTGTTAAATTTGTACAGGATCAACTCGAGACCAAACGTAATCAGTCCGCAAACCAAACCAAAGAGAAGTAAAGCAAACGAGCCTTCAAAATGGCGCATGGTGAGTACAACATCATTCGATGTGCTTTTTTCATAATCCATTGGTTTCCAATCAGCAGGCCGATATTGATTAGTATAATATTGTGTCCACTTCGCAATAAATCCAGCGGTGAGTAATCCATCAATAATATCATCAAACTGTTTCTTCAGGACGTAATTCTTCGAGAAAACAATTCGAAAAGTGTCAATATACACCACATCATCATATATGACGTAGATTTTAGAGGTGCCATCTTGATGCGTAACTTCCGGTGTCCCCGAAATGAATTTCACGTAAAATTCACCAGAAATCGTTATAAACGCGCCTTTTGCAACCTGATATACAGCATTTTCGCCTGATAATATTACATATTTATCATACAACACTTTATCTGATTCATTAAAGATTTCTCGATACTCTGAACTACCTCCAAGAGGTATCGAAGCATCAACAACCTCTTCGTAAGTTTTAATTTGATGCTGATACTGCGGATTCGTCAAAATATCAATCAAAGCACTCTGATACAAACACGAAACTATAATAATAAACAACGCGTAGGTGATAAACAACATCCGGTTCGCCAATGCACGTGGCTGCTTGTCAACTGCAAAAGCAATGGCTACCTGCAAGGACAACAACATGGCGCTGCCAAACGTGGTTAAGTTTCGATCATCAGCTGTAACCAACTCTTCAACATTGCTCGCAATCCAAATCAACACACTAATCACAACGAAAAGAATAAACAGGACCAGCCATGTTGACCAACTGAAGATAATCATGATCAACTTCCATTCTTCAACTCTATCCGCAGTGGGGACCACAAACAACATGGATTCTGAAAAGTAATCCGTCGTATAATCAAAATCAATCAATCGGTCTTCCTTTAGCGATACAGCCCCAACGCCAATATTAAACGGGTCGATGTATATCTGTTCCAGGAGTCCTGACCAAGTCCCATTGGGTTGTTTCATGCCCCAGGAGCCAGACATGCTATTCATTGACTTCTCAAATGTCACATTCAGACGCCTCTCGAATTCTTTCAAGATTAACACTTCAAGGCCATCGTTTGGAGTGATTACAAACGGTGGGATCTCCATCATAATCACAGGTATTGTACAATTCAACCGGGAGAAGTCATAATTATTACGGTAAACTCTTTTGGTGAAGACACCATGATAACAGGTGTTGATTAAGGTCAACATGGGGTGCGCCGCGCAATATTTCTTCTCTTTTGGGTATAAATTGAAGTTATACAGGTAAAACACATCCCTTTCAATGGGAATTATTAGTTTTGTTGTGAATTTACTCTGATCGAACGCTATCTGTAATATTTCCAACGCTGTGGCTCTTGTATCATTCGGTACATTTGTGTAAAACAGAAAAAACTCTGCTGACATATTATAGGGAACCATTGTTTGTATTTTGAACATATTTGCTTCATAATCAGCAATGCTATCAATAAAAACCAAGTAGATTTGGTTTTTTCTTAATGTATTAAACTTTTTCTTGTAAACTCGCTTCTTTTGCACCTTGGAATCACAATTTGCAATGCAAGTTTCAAAAGATGGGAATGTATTTCGTGTTCCGTTTGTTATCTCAAAGCTCCGGATGTTTTTCTCTGCGTATTTATGCAGGATAGCCATTTGATTGGTTAGAATTGTAAAGCCTGGTTCTTTGGTTATGTTACAATCCAAAATGGTGATGAGTTTATTAATTCCAAAGGCTTCTCGTGTTAAATTTGTTAAACAAGCTGTTGCTGTTGCAGTATCTATCGTGCTGGAAGTATTAAAAGCATCGTAGTTAATGTTTTGAGCTTTTGTTGAACTTATAAACATTAGATATATAATCGCGTTGGATGTCTGTGTAAGAACTGACATCTTTGATGTTTGTACAAAGACTGAGTGGAAATTTAATGTTTTCACTTCGTTGCTTTGCTGCTCAAGCGTGTCGAATGTCTCGCCAGGACGATTTGTACAATTTGGTGAGTGATTGCAAGATAGACTTTTGTGTACATCGCATTTCGGGTTAATTGCGCTTGTATTTCATTCATCAATCATCAATCAGATGAATTAATCTATGGAATGTCGTTAAAGCATCGCGTGCAGGCGTTCACACGCACGATGCGCTGTGTTATTGATGGAAATCGCTAAAAGTCAAACACGTTTCCTATTTAATTACCAACACACACAACTAGAATCAAATTATTGGCGTGCTTTGCCCAATTTTTCACATTCAGTGTTTTTCCTTCTACCAAAGAAACAACAAAAGTTTCAACACATTTAACATGCTTTTATATTTCCGTCAGTCTTTCATACAATTCTTACATTAAATATTGGATATTACAATTGTGCGTTTGTTTGGTGGGTCCAAGTTTATGTATATTACATTAACAACTTAAAGTTAACTGCTACAGTAGGCCGTAATAAGTAGGAATAAGGAATGTTTCCACATAATTATTGGAAGGCTTGGTACTATTCAGATTACACCAGAGTGTCGCGTACTTCCTGCGGTAACTTGGTTAATAATTCGCCATGATTCACGCCTTTTGCCGTTGCGAAAACTCCTCCTTTATTCGGATACTGTACATTGGCGTCGTAGCAATAGTATTCACCATGTACATCTGTCAGTTTACCACCAATGGCTGTCAAAATGGCTTCCGGCGCGCACGTGTCCCATTTCTTACAACCTTTGCTAGCGAAAACGTACGCGTTTGCTTTTCCTTCCATCAAAAGCATAACCTACGCAGATATTCTGTTAAATATTTTATAAATTTTATGTTTTTTTATTACCTTATAACCAGCACCGCCCACTTTGATGATTTCTTGTGGTTTTAAGGCGTCCAGCGCCATTTGTACCATTTTATCAGAGTGTGAGCGCGTTGTGGCCACTACCAAACCATTTTGTGGTGGATTGATGGGTGTAAACCCACCAACACCCATACCAACAAGTCCCCAGAGTGTCCTTCCTAGATTATTATCAGTTTTACATTGTTGTTGATTTTGTTTGTAATTGTAGTACGGCTGATGGATAACTCCGGCGACTGCTTTACCCTTGACAGCGATGCCGATCAAGACCGTGACGTGCTCAAGAAGTCCTTGGGTGTACTCAGAAGTACCGTCTAACGGGTCTACCCAGACCACAATATCCTCATCAGCAACTTTCATGTAATCATTGGGACATAATTTGGTTAAAACGTCTTGATCCTGCTCGAGAGTTACCCAATCGCTTGGTACCTCGCAATTGGAAGGCCCTTCTTCGCCGATAATCGCAATTTTAGGGAATTGTTGGCTTAGATTTGCCATGATGCATCGTTGCGCTGAACGGTCAGCTTCAGTTTGCAGATCATTTTTACCCTGCATCAATTTTTGTAAGTTTTTAAAGAGTTTTGAACAGAATTATCTTTTAAATCCAGTTTTGTTCAGTTTTGTTTCCAGTTTTCATATTTAAAACTAGTTGTTAGGTGATATATATACATTACCTTCTCAACAATGCCCAATTCACCCAAACTCATCACATCTCGAATGATTTTCCCAGCCCTGGCAGCTGCAGTCACTGATGAAGCCAAGATCCTCTGCAGAAGTGGACAGCTTTGAGCCATTCTTGAAACTAAACCGTCTATTCCAAAACTTTAGATCAATACGTTCTAAAATAATGAACAAAAAGCAAATTTAATAACCTTAAGATTCGCTGATTCGTTCCAGCAACATTTAATTCAACGCATGAATAGATTACGATTACGAGGCGCAATTCGCTGTCCTCGATGGTAGTTACTAAACCCGTTACCTTAAATTAAATTACGGCAGGAAAACCACTGTGTTTACATTTTATACGACTTCGATATCACATCATGTCCGTAAGGAACAAGCGAATGATTTGGAAATTATCAGCAAACAGCTGTGTTTGGTCAATCTGTGCCAGATTAGCCTCAAAATATAAGGAAAAATGCGATTGGGAACAAGAATTTGTTGTGTATAGTGATTTCTATGCAAAGAGAGAGTTGACGCATTAGTTTCTAAACGAAATTATGTAATTAAACATTCATTTAATAAGTAAAAGTCGCTTGTTTAACGATTTTATTATCTAGAGACATGCTGTATGTTTAAATTTATTAAGACTTGCGCATGTTCTAACCTCAGAAAATATTCATCTCTAGGCCGAAGTTTCTGAGAGCCAAAAAACAAATAATAGTTTATATAATAATAGTGTATTAATAAAACAAACAACAAAATGTTTAATAGTAGTAAATACACCAAAGTGCTGCAGAAAATCAGACTGAAACACATGTTAAATCATAGGAAAACTTTGCATAAAAGTGCGCTTTCTGCTGAAGAAGTTGATGTTCCTTTTTCAAATGGGTAATAAACAAATAAATTTAGTATTATTAAGCATAATATTAGGTATAAAGTGTATTAGAACACTATTTCATTTTATTTTATGTATGATATTTTAAATGTTTATATTTTTTATTGATAAAATGTTAATTTGCAGGCGAAATATGAAAATTTCAACTGGAATGTATGCAAAAATGTCTGATGGCTGTGCAGTTACAACTCTAGGTGACACTTCAGTAATGGTAACAGCTGTATCAAAAACAAAACCATCACCAAGTTCATTTCTTCCATTGGTTGTTGATTATCGTCAAAAATCCGCCGCAGCCGGCCGAATTCCAACGAATTTCCTCCGGCGAGAAATGGGCGCTACCGACCGAGAAATTCTAACATCTCGTGTAATCGACCGATCATTACGTCCTTTATTTCCAGACGGGTTTAATTTCGAGACACAAATTATCTGTAATATGTTAGCAGTTGATTCCGTGAATAATCCTGACGTTTTATCAATCAACGCCGCATCTGCAGCGTTGGCAATCAGTGATATTCCATGGAATGGACCAGTTGGAGCAGTCAGGGTTGGTATGATCGACGGCGAAGTACTTTTTAATCCCACACGAAGAGAACTCCAAGGATCTTTGCTCAATTTAATCGTAACAGCAACGAAACAAAATCTAGTTGTTATGTTAGAAGGCAACGCGAATAATATTCTTCTACAGGATCTTCAGAAAGCTATTAAATTAGGCACGAAAGAAGCACAGAGTGTAATTCATTCTATAGAAACACTTGCAAAAGTTACCGGTAAGAAAAAACGCGTTTTTGAACCGCCTGTGGAGTTATCCAGTGAAATTCTGGAAGCCTTACGGGTTTTAACCGAAATGCGCGTGAGGGAAATTTTTATGAACACAACTTATGATAAACTTCAACGTGATAATGCTATAAACGATGTGCGTAATGATGTAATGGAAAAAATACGCGTAGATTTTCCTAGTGTTGATGCTACGTTGATTGCGGATGGTATTGGTAAGATTATCAAAGCGGTATTCAGAAATCTAGTCTTAGAGGATGAACTGCGTTGTGACGGGCGCCATTTTGATGATTTGCGGAATATTTCATGCCAGGTGAATATGTATAAACCTTTGCATGGTTGTTCTGTGTTTCAACGTGGGCAGACGCAGGTTTTTGCGACTGTTGCTTTGGATTCACCTCAAAGTGCATTGAAAATGGATTCAATCGCCATGTTAACAAGGTAAAACATTAAATTATTGAGTAAAATGTTATGTTTAATTGTTATTTTCGCAGTGGTGTTAAAGAAAAGAACTTTTTCCTTCATTATGAGTTTCCGCCATTTGCAACTAAGGAAACTGGCAGGGTAGGACCTCTAGGACGAAGGGAAATTGGACATGGTGCACTTGCAGAGAAGGCTTTGACTCCTATAGTGCCTGCTGATTATCCTTTCACTATAAGATTAACTTCAGAGGTTTTAGAATCAAATGGTAAATAAAAACAAACAAAATTTTATTAAAAAACATTGAAACTTAATATTTTAAAGGATCAAGCAGTATGGCTACGGTTTGTGCTGGTTCCTTGGCTCTAATGGACGCTGGTGTACCAATTAGTGCACCAGCAGCTGGTGTTGCAATCGGTCTAATCTCAAAATACGATAAAGAAGATACAAAACACATGGAAGACTATAAAATCCTCACTGATTTACTAGGAATTGAAGATTACATGGGTGATATGGACTTTTAAAATCGCAGGAACCAGAAAAGGTATAACTGCTCTTCAAGCAGACATCAAAATCCCTGGTTTACCCCTGAAAGTTGTCATGGAAGCCCTCCAAAAAGCCACTGATGCCAAGAGTAAAATTTTAGACATAATGCATGATTGTATTGATAAACCGCGCTCTGAAAAGAAGGATAACATGCCTGTTAGTCAAAAATTAGAAGTCGAAGCGCACAAACGCGCTAAACTATTAGGTATAGGTGGAATTAATCTGAAGAAATTGTTCGTTGAAACTGGTGTGCAAGTAAATCAAATTGATGACACCACGTTTGAAATCTTTGCACCGAATCAACACGCCATGGACGAAGCGAAAGAAATTATTAATAAGTTTTTGACTACGGAGAGGACACCAGAATTGGAGTTTGGTGGTATTTATCCAGCGACAATTGTTGAATTGAGGGATATTGGGGTAATGGTCACGTTGTATCCAGGAATGCCGCCTGCATTGCTGCATAATTCTCAGTTGGATCAACGAAAAGTAATTTTGTGTTTATGATATTTGTGTTTTTGAAAGTTGATGATTTTGTTTATTAATAGGTGGCACATCCTTCTGCTTTGGGGCTGGAAGTTGGCAATGAGATGCAGGTGAAATATTTTGGGAGGGATCCTGTTTCCGGGTTGATGCGGTTGTCACGTAAGGTATTACAAGCTGCAGCGTGACAGAAAACAAAGAGTTCTGAAATTCATTGACTGTGTTCATTAAATATTTTCATAAATATCTTGTCGTCCCCTTTAAAACAAAGAAACCCGAGTTCTTGAATGTTTTTATATACAAACATTCAACTTATCTACAAGAAAAGATAACGGATATGTTTTACTTAAGTTTTATTAGTTTGCCAAAGAAACAATAGGTGGCGCTACGAGTCGCATTCGTGCATTAAATACCAGCTGTGTGTGTGGCTCACACTGTGTTCACTAACACTGAGTCTTTGCGTGAGTTGGCGCGCAGCAAGCATCTTATCTAAATATATCGGTTAGTTTGAGGCTAGATGGCGGTTGGATGCACATATTTGTATTAAATTCATCGTGGTGTTGACAAAACAAGATTTGATAGTATCGGTGAGTTGTTTGTGAAGTTATACTAGTTTCTATGTAAACTCTAGCATCTGCTATCTTATGATAAGCAAATAATCAGACAAAACAAGTATATTTACATTGCGTTCTTTGTAATAAACACGAAACACAAAGATGCATTTTATATTTCATAGCAAATTTAATGCAGTATTATACATTTTAATATCGTATCTAATCGATAATTATCGGTAAATTAAAAATCTTCAATTCGTTTTTACCTATCGGTTTTGGTATAGAAGATAATCACTTTCTAAATATCGAAGAATATTCTATTATTTCCATCGTTCAACAATTTGATTAATGCCATAATATAGATGTGAACATCTTCGAAGATTGTAATGTTTAATTAACTTCGTCGCCCTTATTCACTCATCTCTCGAAGGTGTAGATGTAGTCGAATATATGCGATGAACGCTCACTCTTGAATCATAATGAGATTCCGAGTGTTTAATATAAGGTCCCGTGCGAATTTTCGGCGAGTTTTAATTACGTCGCATTAGTGGCTTGGCGCCGCTAAAGCAATTAACACCCTCGGCGCTCGCACTCCACCCGCTCATTCACTACAGCGGATAGTCAGTCCCAAGAGGACACTCAATAATACGCGTGTAATATCGTCATAATTCACTCGCATATTGCGTGTTCAACTCGATTCACACAAAATCACATTTTACACACGTTTTATTATTTTAGAAAATATATCAGAGAAGAAAATAATTTCTATTTTATAAGGTTCGGGTAGGTGAGCGGATTACAAGCGCACAATACGTCTCGGGGATGATCCGAAGCCGGGATCATCCTCTTTGCAATAACGCCAGTTCGAATCCAGTGCATTTATACGTTATACGTTCAATAGTTCCAAGTTTGCCGAGGAATTTCCTGTCGATCCGAGCGTGAATGACGTTCCAAAGAAAAGATCCTCTCGTACTGCACCTTGGAAAGCCTCTTTATCCTATTATTCTCCAAAAACTGTAAATTTAACATAAAATTGTATTTTAAGTATCAAGTGCGCTAAATGCCACTTTAACCACGAGTAAACCCGTGACTAAAGTACTTTAGTCACGGTTTTGACCTTCCGAGACTAAATTTCCTTTTTATGTTTCAAAACCGTAAAAAACGTGGCGGAAGTAAAAAAATATTATTTTGTCGTGTCGGTAATTTACTAATTACTCTCCGTGGTGTCATTGTTGTCATTCAGTAAGCTGCACTCTGTGCTCTCTAGTCTCTAGTTTATAATTGGATTTGGTCCGCCATTTCGACCATCGACTCATCAATCACGATAGACGCCTAGCTGCTGTGAGCAAGCAGGAAGTCGGAAACAACAACCGAGCGGAAACAAAACGGACAGCGGACGAGGTATTTACGCGTAAATAATTACACAGCGGGCGACTGGTGTGTTTCCAGTTACGAATCACGCCGAAATCCAATTCCTGCGAAAGCCTAAACTCAAATGAGGTGCATAATTAGTTAGCCGTGTCACAAGCTAACATGACACTCAGCGCCACTCGTCCTTTAATAATAATCAGGCGTGGGTTTGTAGAGTTTTTGCTTTTGTCGGTTTGTTTGAGTTTATGTTTTGCGCGCGGATTTGCATCCGATTGCAGAACAAGTAAATAATTGAATTGAAACTTGCGCACCGCCGGAACTGCGCATCGCAGCAAGCGAAAGAAATTTGATTAATGCACGCCCTCGACGGAAATTTTCCTCGGCGAGACTTGTTGCAATTAGATTACTGCCTACCGCAAAATCACCACAATCAACACAACATACAAGACTTTGTACGTTTACCAACACCGAAATTTTATCAGAAATTGCTTAAATACATAAAGGAAAGAAACATTGACATTGATATTGCGTTAAAATCCAGTGGCGTAGCAAGAAAACAAACATAACCTTAATTTAAATAAAATTAAATAAAATGCGCATGCGCAACGGCCATATTGGTATTTAAAGTGTCATTAACACAAAAGTAAAAAGACATTGACATTAATACTACGTTAAAATCCAGTGGCGTAGCTAAAAATCAAAAATAACCTCAATTTAAAGAAAATTAAATAAAATGCGCATGCGTAACAACCATATTGGTAATTACACTGTCATAGACACAAAAGAAAAAACATTGACATTGATATTACTTTAAAATCCAGTGGCGTAACCAAAAAATCAAACATAACCTCAATTTAAAGCAATCAAACGAAAAGCGCATGCGCAACTGCCGTATTGGTAATTAAACAGTCATTGACTCAATAAAAAGAAACATTGACATTGATATTACTTTAAATTCCAGTGGCGTAGCAAGAAAACAAACATAACCTCACTTTAAAGCAATCAAATGATTTTACGCATGCGCAGGTAGTGAAATACTCTGATAAAACACTTGATGAAACAATTTTGAGTGCCACATCAAACTGTTCTCTTAATAAATCAATTTAATTGTCACCATGAGTGCGGTTGATGCAATGTGCCGCAAAGTCATTAAATCATTATTGATGCGGTGAAGCGGATCGCCCCGCAAACGTGTAGCGACAATCAGCGGCAACAGTTATGATTCGTGTGGCGGTTACAATGATAACACGCTGTGATTGACGCATGTCGTCATGAAGCGCACGCTTCCGCGCGCAATTACAAACGTGTATTCACAATCAAACATGAAAAATCATTTAGAAAAAATGTTCAAATCCAAACCAATACTTATTTTAATAATACATTTACATCCGATACTGAATAATGTATCCAATGAGTGAAAATACAATGTTTTTCGATAGTGTTTGGTAAATATTGATATTATTGTGGATTGCAACGGTGTGATCGACCTTGAGCGTGTATTGAATGCAAAATCAACTTGTGCGTTATTCTGTGGGTGTTTCCATCCGTAGCCGGACGGTGCGTGAGAGTTGATTAGCATTAACAATGACAATTATAAAAGTTACATCGTGTGCAGTGAGTCAAACGTCGTTTGCGTCGATGATGTGATGATGTAGGTGTGTGTGTGGATGCGTTGAAAGAGCGCAAACAAAACGTTTGCAGTAATTTTATTAAGTTATCCAATGTGTGGTGCGTGTGTAAGCTGTTGCGGCCGGGCCGCCGGTGCCTAAATAAAAATGAGTTGGCTCGCAGACAACGTCTTACGGTTTTTAATAGCGAAATTATAATAATAGGTGAATAGGCGTTGCGTTGCGCGTTCATTGTCTTTATTTAGCGAGCGGATTTGGTTTGTTTATGCCGGTTTGATAAGCGGGCGCGCGCGAGTGCGTGAACCCCGGGGAGTGGTGGCGGTGGCGGCGGCGGCGGCGCCGAGCAGCAGCAGCCGCGCGCGCGTTTCAGTTCCGCCCCGGCCGTTAGTTAGTGCAGCAGCAGCAGAGAGTGCGCGTGCAGGTGCGGTGTGTGTGTCGCGGCATGCGGCGGTGAGAAGCAGGACGCGCGGCGTGTGTTTTCATTCTCTCCCGGCTATCGCGCAACAAATTCCTCTAACGCCCACCCCCTATCTTTCTCTCTTTCTGTCATTCTCGCCAATTTAAACTTTAGTGGGGTAGGCCTACGGTGCGTGCTGCGCGATGTCGGACCCCGCGGCGGACAACGTGACGATGCTGGCGAATGCCACCGCTGCTGCTTCCACCTCATCAGTCATTGACTGCGCCGAAGGTCTTCTACTACCCTGCTGGATGCCATTGGAAGATGTCTCCACATTTGAAAAGATCATCCGTGGGTCGGTGTACTTCATTGCGCTTGTTTACCTCTTCATTGGGGTGTCCATCATCTCGGATCGGTTCATGGCCGCTATTGAAGTGATCACGTCGCAGGAGCGCGAGGTGCGCGTGCGGAAGGGTAATGGCGATCGGCAGATTGTCGTCGTGCGCGTGTGGAATGAAACGGTGGCGAATCTCACCCTCATGGCGTTGGGTTCCAGCGCGCCGGAGATCCTCCTCTCGGTGATTGAGATCTGGGCGAAGGGTTTCCAAGCGGGTGACTTAGGTCCTGGTACCATTGTGGGTTCAGCTGCTTATAACCTCTTCGTGATCATCGCCATCTGCGTGTTTGTGATACCCAACGGCGAGGTGCGCAAGATCAAACATCTGCGGGTCTTCTTCGTTACAGCCACGTGGTCAGTCTTTGCCTATGTGTGGCTCTACTTAATCCTGGCAGTTATCTCTCCTGGCGAGGTAGAAATCTGGGAAGCTCTGTTAACATTCATGTTCTTCCCAGCTACGGTCTTCACAGCCTACGCGGCTGATCGTAGAATGTACAAATACATCAGTAAGGATTACCGCATGAATGCCCGAGGTGTGATGGTAGAAACCGAAGCCATGGAGATGGGTGGTAATTCCTCTTTGATGGGTTACGATGATGTTCATGAAGAGATCAAACAAGAGTATATTATAACTCTGAAAGAGTTGCGTGCCCTGCACCCAAATTGCGATCTAGAGTCCCTCGAACGCATGGCTCATGAAATGCTACTGAACCGTGGCCCAAAGTCCCGCGCATTCTACCGTATCCAGGCCACGCGTAAACTGATGGGAAGCGGGGATCTCCTCAAGCGTATCTCCGAACGCGCCCAGAGTGATCTCAGTGAAGTGAAGGCTGAGGTCCGTCGAGAATCAGGTGTAGCTGAATTCAACCCACTTGGTTGCAAAGCGTACTTTGAACCAGCCACCTATACGGTCCTTGAGAGTTGTGGTAGTTTCGACGTGAGGGTTTCCCGATCCGGAGACCTAGACGCACCTCTATCAGTAGAATACTGTACAGAGGATGGTACTGCCACTGCAGGTAGTGATTACATCGCAGCCAAGGGCACCTTGCATTTTGGTCCTGGAGATAAAGAAAACGATTGACCTTGGAGGTGATTGATGATGATGTGTTTGAAGCAGATGAGCACTTTTACGTGCGTCTGAAGGGTTCACAACCTCCGAATTCCTTGGGATCTCCTACATTGGCCACTGTGGTTATCTTGGATGATGACCATGGCGGTGTCTTCAAGTTCCCCCAACGTGATTTCGAGCTGGTTGAAAGCGTGGGCACCTATGAGTTGGTAGTGACGAGGTGTTCAGGCGCACGTGGGCGTGTCATCATCCCCTATTGGACGCAGGATGGTACCGCTAAGGCCGGCAAGGAGTACGAGACCACCGAGGGTCATGTCGTCTTCGACAACAATGAATCTGAGTAAGTCCCGCATGCGAATGGGGTTTTCCTCAAGGGCCTTTTTTGTGTGTATTTTTAGTCGCTGACGACAGCCGCTTCGGGTGTCTCTTTGCCAAATAGGCGTAAGTCGAGGCCGGCGTGTTGCTATTTAAAAATTCATAATACGTGAATTTTTTTCCGGCGGCGGCGGCGTCGTCGGTGTCGTCGTCGGGTACGTCGCGAGTTTAAATTTATCGGGCACATGCTGCCGATTTCGCGCAAACTTGGCATACTTTTACTGCTCCTAGCCCCTAGCGTACGCGTGCGGAAGCACAAACATTTATATATTTATGTCACGTGAAAATCTCCAACCTACAACGCCGTAAAAATTTTACAGTCGAAGAGTTTAACGTATTCATTTATGCCAAGTGTATTAATATCAATTATGAACACAATAGAGTTGATTAATGATCACAGTCGGTAGAAATTAGAAAGTAATTACATTAAAAATGAGCGCAGGAGGAGAAATAAACTGTGATATTAATAAGGGCAGAAGGAGGCGGTGGGTTTTGTGAGGCTTCCGACCCAGCCACGTAAACCGATGCAAAACGAATGCAAAACATTGGTTTTTAATGGGTCGCTATTAACCTTGGCGCGAATTCTGAGCGTGCACGCGCGCTTGGAAAACTCGGAAAATCAATTGTATGCATAAACTACAATTTTCAAAACGTTAACATCCCTACTAATATTATAAATGCGAAAGTCCTGATGTTTGTTACACTTTCACGCAGAAACTACTTAACCGATCATCATGAATATTTGTACACATATTCTTAGTGGTCCTCGAATGGTTATGGGCTACTTTTTATTTAATTAAAAAAATTATTTTTTAAATAAAATAAAGAAATTGTTTAGCCGATAATACCTCTGCATCTTGCTATTTGACTACTTTAACGCCATCTAGCATTCCAGCAATGAAGCTCAAACCTAAGTACTATAGTACCATCACACTGTATTATCACACTGTATTACCGACAGCTACGTCAACATCAAATCCAATTGACTACACTATGGAGACTGTACACTATACTTCCATAGACTATACTTTCAGCCATTTTAAACTTCCCGCCATTCTACTTCATTGTTACTTCTTCTGTGACTACAGACGCGTACGGAAGCAACTTCATTATTTAAGATATTCGCGAGCGAAGCCGCGGGTTAAAGCTAGTTTTTTAAATAAAAAAATTAATTTTTTTCTTCCTGTGGTGATTTTCATCACCCTGTATAAGATTTTCCGTGATTGATAGCCAAAATATGATTGGGTCGTAAAGATTGCGTATCCATCATGCGTGCGCGGCACATTAGATTATTAGAAGCGAAAAAGCTTCGTAAAGCAACGTAAGTAAACGAATATTACGGATGGGGGTACGGTGGTACCTATGCAGGGCCTATGCACAAGAAAGTAGCGGAATTGGCGAAGACCGGCGTGTGGATATATATCGGATATCGGGTCGCGTCGCGTCGCACGAGGGTTAACGTAAAGTAGTTACGAGCGCGCCGGCACGCGACCCGCCTCGCACAAAGCCCGTGCGAAAAGGACGGATATCCAATTTAGTCTAGGGATGTATCTAGGTTAGGGTCAATATTTTTTTCGTTTCGCCGGCTTTTCCGGCAGTAAACCTGTACGCGCATTCAGCAAACACCCTCTTAATGGAAAAATTATATACAGGAAAGCAGGAAGGGAGGTTTTTTTCATGTAACGGAAGTAAAAATATTTGATCAGCGTTTTTTTCTAAGCTAAAATTGAAATAAATGCAAAAATGTTTTGGACTGAAACTGGAAATTAATTTTTTTCAACTTTTGGATTTAGGTTAGGTTATGTTACGTGAGGTTATGTTGAATTAGGTTAAAGTTGGGTTATGTTAGGTTATGTGAGGTTAAAAAAGGTTAAAGGTAGGTTATGTTTTGTTATTTGCTTCTTTCGTGTTACTAAACGTAAACTCCATGTCCATGAATATATTTTTAAGATCAATCGATATTTTATTACTTGTCAAGACAACAAAAGATTGATATCTTTCTCTCGATTGATTGCAAAACGCAACGTTTTATCGTGAATGCACATGTGCATTGTGATTGACGTTTATATGCGCGGAATGTGTTTATGGCCGGTTTACAATATGAATCATTCGCTAAATCGCAATGTCGACATGGCAAAAATGTGTTCCAACTGCACCGCGTTTCGATTCGTGTGTTTGCCTACACACACACAAGTTTTCGCTTAGTGTTTGCAAACCATTACCAACCGAGCGACTCGTTACAAAACTTGCACATGATTGGATTTTTAATGCGCGATTATCGTTCATTTGCCCATTGTATTTATTTGTTTGCGGAAACCTAACGATATATACAGGATAATATGTTGATATTTGCGCGTGCACAACAAAGAATTGTTTTCGGTGCCAATGTAAATATTTACAGTATCGGACGGTGGAAAAATTAAACTCCACTTGTTGTATTTTTGCATGTTTTTCATTTTTTATATAAATTGCGAGTAAAATATTCCACGGATTTAATTGTAATTTGCGGGGTGGCTTTAGTTGGAAGTTTGCGTTTTTATTTTATTTTGCGGGGTATGGCGTGTATGGCGGCGAGACGGCGAGGCGGCGGCGAGAAGTTATTATGAAATATATCCGGTCGCACGCGCCGCCGCCGCCGCCCTTGTCCGCAGCTTTAATCTGCGTTAATTTGCGCAATTATTCCTTTGTTTGGATAGAAATTGAATTGCACAGCCAGCGTTCGACTTGATGATGATAAAATAACATTTCAATTTAAAGTTTAAATTACTCGTAAATTGCACGTGAGTAGTGTTAGAGTTAGAGTTTCATGATAGTTACGTAAAAATCTGTGCGTGTTGGGTTGCATACCTAGCGCACATTTCATTACAGTTTAATTGTTGTTATCACTTTGTACATTGTTGCACAATTGTGTATAATGTTACATTATAGAGATTATCGTTTCGTAGAAAATTCTGTTGCGTGTTTTGAATGATTTAAACCGCAGAAAACGTAATCGAATTATTTTTGCTTATTTTTTCTGTTTTTAATTAAAAATTTTAGTTTTTTTGTTGTTAAATTTTCTGTTTCTAATTAAGTTGAAGTAACTGCGCTTTTATTACCCTCACACATGAAGAAAAGTGCACTTGAGGATGATTTGTGTCTAGATGGTGGAGGCGCCGCGCCTCGCAGAGTCTTGAGTGTCGTCAAGGCTAAAAATACAAACCGTAATCAGGTAATACGCTTACGTAATAAACCGTGAAGAGGGCCTAAGCGACTTATTTCGTGTCGCAGAGGCATTACATCCAACGATAAGGTGATAATAAATAAGATTATCGCAATAAATTTTGTTTTTCCGAAAAAATTAGCAAATTAATTTTTTTTTTTACAAAATTCTTCAAAATTTTATGCTACATTATACATTTTAACTTGATCATCATTGTTGCGTTGTTGCGTATGAACGCACGAGCGGTATTTTCGTTTTTTTTCTCCTCTCTGCTGCTTGCGTCGTGGCGGCGGCGACCGACCGACATTCAATTATTACGAGCGCGTCTCTCCTCGTTATTATAGGAAAACTGGGACACACAGTCCGTGAATCTGTGTGTGTGTGAATGTGCACATGCTTATGCTTTGCTCAATTTGCAGAAAACATCAAAATACTGCTACACACGCATAATTTTCATCTTTTTCGTTTTGTTTTCTTGACTTTTTGCTTGCAAAACACAAAAAGTGGAATTTTAAACTGTGAATTTAAATATTTGTCGACGCTTGTCATAATTTCACCCTTGGGACGCTTCGGGAATATAAAAGCGTGGATACACTTTAATCTGCAGATTGTTGCGGGGTAGAATTAGGCGAAAATTAATAAAACATGCGACCGCGTTGAGAGTTGCCTAATCTCACCCGGAGTCTTATCCTTAAAGTTGTCAAAGTTGCCTAACTGGGGTCAGGACAAGCAGATGTTCTGGATTTTTTTTTATTTTACGTTCTTTGAAGTTTCTACCCTGTACCCTATTGGCCCCGGACGTGCCGAAATACGGAATACATTGTTAGTGCACGGAAATGGCCGCAGGCCCGTTTTTTCGTCTTTTTTTTTTTCTCTAAAGAAAGGCTTTTTTCTTGAGTAATAAAAAAGTTAGACTCATTACTCTCGCTTATCCTATCGTAGGATGAAATAAAATTGAATTTTTATTTTATTTTTAATGTTTTTTAATAGTATCGGTGTCATGTTATGATTTTCGATACGCTTTTGAAATATAACACCGAATTACATGACTGCGCCGAGTATTATTACTCCAATAAAGTTTTACGATTGAGCGCTCGCGATCGCATTTGCATTCGTTGCAGGAGGGAAAGTTATTTATCGCTCGCACGCCGAATGATTACCTGATATAAATATGTTTGGCGTTATTTATCGAAATACGAATTGCGCGACATAAATAACACCGCTAATATTGCTGTGACTTGTTATTTGATTGTTCAATTTTATTTATACAGATACTAGCTTTAAGCCGCGGCTTCGTTCGCGAATATCTAAAATAATGAAGTTGCTTCCGTACGCGTCTGTAGTCACAGAAGAAGTAACAATGAAGTAGAATGGCGGGAAGTTTAAAATGGCTGAAAGTATAGTCTATGGAAGTATAGTGTACAGTCTCCATAGTGTAGTCAATTGGATTTGATGTTGACGTAGCTGTCGGTAATACAGTGTGATAATATAGTGTGATGGTACTATAGTACTTAGGTTTGAGCTTCATTGCTGGAATGCTAGATGGCGTTAAAGTAGTCAAATGGCCAGATGCAGAGGTATTATTGGCTAAACAATTTCTTCATTTTATTTAAAAAATAATTTTTTTTATTAAATAAAAAGTAGCCTATAACCATTCGGGGACCACTAAGAATATGTGTACAAATTTTCATGATGATCGGTTAAGTAGTTTTTGCGTGAAAGTGTAACAAACATCAGGACTTTCGCATTTATAATATTAGTAGAGATTGCAGCACCATACGAGTATTGTGTTGATGGGTTTTTAATTCGATTGTAATTTATTCATAAACAGATACGTTTCCGGTGTGGCAATGACATCGCCGCTCAAATAATTCACTTCGGTGTCTAATTAATATACCGCAGCGCGCATGCTGAATAAATAGGCAACTTCAGCTACATCGGTTATAGAAGTGCTGGTGCAATTAACTAATGAAACTGCGATTGGCATTGTCTCGCATGCAATGCGTCTAAATGCCTATTCATTTCGATTCGTACAATTTGCAACTTGTTTCCAATATCGTTCGCGCTGATTTTGCACTTTGGAAATTTAACTTAATTGCGCACATACCGGAAATACTAGTGTTTAATTGCTTGTAGTGTGGAATTTTTTGGTGCCAGTGGAGAGGAATTTGTTTTATGAGTGAAAAATACCGGTATTAATTTCTGTATACCGGTATTTTTTGATAATTAAATTAAAATACTGGAATTTAGATATTTTTATTCGAAAATACAAAACTGTAACTTTTCTTGTCTTGAAATACCGGTTTTTATACCGGTATACCTGTAAAATACCGGTATTGATACCGGTTAACCTGTATTTTTATTAAAATATACCAATACTGTTAAAAAATACCGGTATTGAACTCAAAATTCACATTTTTAGCTTCTATAAAAGAAAAACATGATTTTTTCAAGGAAAAATAGTTGAATAACAAAAACGTTTGGTAAACCTGTTTCTACCTACTCGTATTTAGTAGCCATTGTTCTTGTGCAGTGATAAATTTCAATTGGTAGAGAATTAATGGCCATGTGCTTATTTTTCGAATTCAAGCAGATACTGAGTTGTGAATATGTAGACGCTCGCGGAAAATGTGACAATCTGCTCGGCTGTGAGCGTCAGTCGGGCTTCGCGAAGCCAGAATCGGTTACGCGCGAAGGGATATGCTTAATTCGTCGCCTGAAATATCCACGTGCTGCTCTAGTGTATATTGTGTCATGACGCCACCGCCGAGCTGGTAAAAACTAGCAAAACTATCAAAAATATCTAGCGCTATAAAAAAAGTAGGAAATAAATTACAATTATTTGAATATTGCTTCAAAACACTTCAAAAACAATATATTTTACTATTTTTGAGGTTATTTTATTTAAATCATCTTTAAATTATAAAATATTAATTTTTTTTGTATCAAAAACACTTAGAATTGTCCTTTTGACGAAAATATTTTCTTTTCTTGCCTTACCTTTGATTTTAAATAGTCGGTGCTCACCTTGTTGGCACCTTTGAATCCTTGCTTCATTCCACGCGCGCCGCATGAAAATAACTCGCCGTAATGCCGAATTTTTCCCTCGTTTTCGGCGAGACTACGCTGAAAATGATGTGTTTTATTGTTTTCTCTTGCCACTCTGTAAAAATATTTCCACACACAGACGAGAAATCAAAGCGAAATAAATGGAAATTTAATTTGTTTGCGTTAATTTCGTTCTTTTTTCTCTCGCTCTCCTTCGACAGAAGCTTTGTGTACGTGATTTATTCGTAAATATTTACGACGTCCTGCTCTCTGCCCCTGCGAATTACGAAGTGCATTAAAATTCCTCTGTCGAGATTAATCAAAGCGAAAGCGCAAAGATAAACATTTTAAAAATTATTTTTTTTTATTTCTGCAAAATGAAAAAACACTAAATAAATATATATCAATACATACACACCTGTAGATGGTGTTAGTGTGTACAATAGAAAAAAAAAACAGGAAACTGTAAGGTAAATATGCTCGCAATGATCACCGTGTGCGTTATTTGTTTACTCTTACGTCTGTTTGCAAGTTGTTGAAGGAACTCCTGCAGTTATTTTATTTACGTATCGGTTTCCGCCGCAAAATCGAATTAATCGCCCTTTAATTGCCAATTTGCGAACACGCGACGCGTATATTTAAGTGGCGCCTTCTGGCGGTCGGTAGGAGCAACTATTTTTACAGCTATGGCAATTGTCGCGCACGGTTTTGCGATATTTATAAATCTCCGAAGGCAGCTAAAGATTTACGCGCTAAAAATTCGCCGGTGACAGGTGCGCGTAGCGCGCGCGCTGGTTTGCAAAAGCGGAAAAAACCGAATTTACGAATTGGGAAATTAAAAAACACACGCATCGTCTGCGTGAGCGCGCGCGCAGACAAAACAAAAAACCACATCAGCGGTTTTTATGACTAACGTGTTAAATTTTATTAGATTCGTAAATTATTATCCTGCGGACGTCCTTGAATGCTCCGCAGCGTATTACACCCCCGCCGGGCGAAAGTTAAATGACTTTCAAGCGAACTCCAAGATTACGATGCGATAAGAGACAAATAAAGCTGAATCCAAGTTTAAAACGGCTTTAAGTGAGCTGGGATTAAACGTTCGCAAACAAAGCGCCGTTTTACAAATATTTATTTATAGTTGAGCGTCGAAATATTTGACACAAACTGTCACCACGTTGCGTTAATTAACTACAAACTACACATAAACACAAGCAAAACTGTTTTTTTTTGTGTGTGATTCTGTTGTGTTGTGTTTCTTTTTTGGAACGCGAAACCTTCGCCTGCAGCGATGCGATGCGAGTGCGCGTACGCAATAATAAAATGGGCGAAAACAACAAAAATAGATTTCATCCACGGTCAGTAAAACGGTAATGCGTACTTGCGTACTAATAACCAGCACAGCTAGGAACACACAACGCGCGAGCGCCGCGTTTTTCAGGCCTGTAATTCATCCGCGTATCGCGTCCGAATATTTTTTTCAATTTTCTATTATACGCGTTGCGCGACTTTATTTATACTCGCATTGTGCGCGCACAATTTCCATCCGAAATGCGAGACAGCGAGAGACGTTTTATTTACTGTTTTACTCGGTTGCGGAATATTAAAAAGCGTGCGTTTTCTTCTTTTTTCGTATTTTTTAATTTATTTTAGTTTTATTTGACGTTTCGTAATTGAAATGTAAGCCTTCTGGTCGAATCCACGCACGATCGCGCTTAATTCTGCGTTGAATGGAAATTTTATCGGCGAAGGCTCACTCTGACAGGCGCGGGGGTTGGCGGAGGGCGGTGTGAAGGAGGAAATAATATAATTGCGTTTGCGTGTCGTGCCTCTCAAGTGTGTGCTCGACTTGGCATTTTTCGTATTTTTCTTACTTAACGACCTCGTTTTCCTTTTTTTTTCGGTGCCGTGTTCTGTTTAACTGAAATACGCACAAAAATATTTACGTTTCGATGCGATCTGTTAGTTTAGGTTAGTTATGGTTTGAGTGCTGCTCACTAGGTGGCACTACATGACATCTTCATCCAACGGCACATAAAATGCTGTTGAATTTTCATTAAATTGCGTGTTTCATGCAAAATTTACATTTTTAAGTCCATAAAACATGATTTATAGGTTGTTGATAAGGTATTTTTATTTTATTTTGTATAATTATTAATGTCGAACGTTTTATTATGAAGAATTGCATAGTTATTAGTTATTTTTGGTTAGTGTTGATTTTTGCTTTGAGAGTTACTCACTAGGTGGCGCAACATGACATCTTCAATCAGTGACACGTCTATTGCACCATAAATTACAGTTTTCCTTTCACAAATCGCGTTTTACCAGGCAAATTTACATTTTTAAGCCTTTAACATACATTTTCTGCTTGTTAATGACGTATTTTTATTCTATTTTATACAATTTTTAAGTTTTAAAGTTTTATCATGCAGAATTGTTTAGTTATATCTTATTTTATGTCAGTAATCGTTTCTGCTTTGAGTATTACTCGCTAGGTGGCACTCCATGACTTCTTCAGTCAATGACACTTATACAACATCAAACGCTGGTTTTTTCTTTAAAAATCGCGTGTTTCATGCAAAATTTACATTTTTTGCTGTGTAATACATACTTTCCTGCTTGTTGATGTTGTGTTTTTACTTTATTTCGTACAATTAATCTCGTCGAAAGTTTAACGGTGCAGAATTCTTAATCTGAAGTGGCGTTTTCGCTTACTTGTTTGCTTGGTGTGCTTGAAAGTTGCGCAAGTTTGTAGACGTGGTGCGTGGCAACTCGTCCTTGAAGGGCGGCTGAACGAGCTGAGCGAACGAACGAAAGCAATTAGAGCTCGCAGACAGTTTTATTACTCTACGACGCGCGCTAGAGATGCTAGCACATCCATTTCTTGGTTTCATTTCGACTTTCATCAGGATGCGCAGGATATGTCAAGAAAATCATGGAAAACTTCAGTTTTCTTCTATTTTTTATCATAAAACATTAAAAATTAATTAAATTACTTTAAAATTTTCTAATGAAAATCAAAATTTTTATACATTTCTACAATTTTAATAATTTTTATTGTTTTAGAGTGATTTCTGAAACACTCAGTATAGAAACACGTAGACTATTAGTGAGGCGCTCGTGTTTTACAATCTGTTTAACGAAATTGGACGATTTCGTCTGAAAGACTCGTCTGAGACACGTTAAGTAAGATATACATTAGTTTCGAGTTTATGTACGAGTAGATATCGCATTTACAACTCAAAAAGCTTCAAAATGTAAATTTGTTAAATTTTATTCTGTTTTATTCTCTCGTGTTGAAAATTTAAAAAATGTATCCAACAATACATTAATCACTGTTTTCGCCTCGCTTCATTTGCCTCTATTCTGTTAGTGACAGTGACGTTGCTCCTCCAGAGAGCATCTTCTTTGGCTGCTCTGATAAATCACCACTGTAATCAAGTTTGATGCGCGAGAGCGACCGCGACCGCAAGATGTGATAAAATTGATATTTTATTGCGTCCACTTTGCTCTCTGCGACCATGAATATCGTAAGAATATTGAGTTTCGTCAAGAAGTATTTTATATTGTTTGTTATGCTTCTATTTCCGCGTGGGGGAGACTTTTATCCGGCGCACTTTATCAGGCATTTTATTTTGCGTGAGTTTCGGGCGTTATTTTGGCGGCGGTTTTATCTTCGGGTATTTGTTCGGCCGCATATGCTTTCCGTTTATCTTCTTCTGTTTTTGACATTTTCTGTAGTTGTACGAGTATTCTCGATAGAATTGCTTTCCTTTTTTTGTGGCCTATGCATATTCGATGAGAGACGATCCTAGGTGATGTCTAGGGGTGAGAAAAACCGGTTTTAATATCGGTATACCGGTATTTTTTATAAACTATTGTCGAAGATGTAAAAATTTTATTTTGAGATGAAAAAATTAATTTTATAAAAACCGGTATTACCGGTTAACCGGTATTTTGGCTTAAAAAATACCGAAATACCGGTATACCGGTATTCAAAAATAGCAATATTTTGATTTAAAAAATTCGTAAAAACATGTTTTTCCGGTATATTTACATTTTGATTGAAAAAAACACCAAAATACCGGTTTTTACCACAAAATTCACATCCCTAGTTAATCTTTTAAAGATCCCTAAATATTTTAACGTACTTTTGGCCCTGTATTTATATATTTAGGCTTTTAGCTACTACGAGACCAACCTATTACTTATCGCCGCAAGTATAATATATAAGTGTGGATGTAGACGTGGATGAATTAAGGGTTTTAGTACACTTTAGTACCGTGCAGCAGTACAGGAGGTGGTTGATGAGCTGCCAACTTGTAAGTTATCTGCCTTTTTGGCGCCACATCTCACTTGTCTACGGCGTTACGATCCGGTGGCGCTTGTCCTTTATTGCTTTGTTGCTCCGGTTCTGATGTGGGATGTGTGGGATCGGCTCTTGTTACAGAGAGTTTGCTTTGTGTGCAATCGGGAGTGTTTTTCTCCTCGCCGTGAAAGATCCCGAGTGACCTGCCAGCGTCCTGCTACTATTCACCGGCGGAGGCGAAAACTTGCGAGAGAAGTTGAAGCATGAAAGAAACTTGATTTATTTTCGGTCTTTGTAACTTCTGCAAGTTGCAAAAATGACAAATATTGCTTGGGAAATCTTTAGAGTTTTTTGGGGTTTCTATGAGGTTTATTAAAATTTTTATTGCTTCTGTTTAAAAATTGTGTTTTTCCGAATACGTCAGAGTTATTTATTTTTTTCGTTGCAAAAACTTGAAAACTATTTTTAACACCCTGTAAGTTATTTTTGAGGGACAAAAAGTAGCCTATGTTATTTTCCTGTGTCTAAACCATCTCCATACCAAAATTTATCAAAATTCATTGAGTGGTTTTTGTTTTAAAGAGGAACTAACATACAAAAACCCTAAAATCCGCATTTATAATATTTCTTAGTATTGACGTTTTCGAAATTTTGTTTGTTTTAAAAGTTATGAATGTTTTATTATGTTTTAAGACGATAATCACCGTATTTATGTGCACTTTGCACAACATTGAGGCCTTTCAAGTCATAAATTTCCTCCGCAGTCTGCGATTATTTTTTCGCCAGCGTCTTGAATCCCCCGGGAAACTGCATCGCAAAATAGTGTTAAGTGTAAAGTGAAGAGGCGCAAAAGAAAATTTATGACGCCTACAGTTTTAGAGCTCTTGTGGTGTGTTTGAAAGTGCACAAAACACACTCCTATACCGGTTCTTGAACTTTAGCGTTTGCTTTTGCATCGATATTTCAAATAATATTCTGTGAAATATTTAAGCTCTTGAATACATTCAAGAGTCCTACTGAAATGCGCTCTTTGGGCAGAAGAAAATAATCCGGTTGAAGGTCTGCTGCTACACAATGCAAAATCAACAAAATACAAAAACGAGCGAAATGGACGAAAAGGATTAAAACATGCTGCCAGGTAGAGCGCGGATGTTGTTTTGCTGGCCGAGAAATGTGAACTGTGAACAAGCGGCTTACTCGTCCTGTTCCTTTTTCCGGTGGCAGCGCCAGCGCGCGGGTAATCATGTTTTTGTTTTCGCTTCTTTCCTCTTTAGCACGCTCGGCTATTATATCGAATTTACAGTTTAATTTTAGCATTTTGTACTCGTTCTTCACTCCCAACAAGCTCTCAAGTATTTTTAAGCATAAACACGAAAAATGTCATAAACGGATTAAAATATTATATGCAACTCTGTATGCATGTGTGTTCAAAAGTAAAGGAAACTCATGAGAGCATAAAGTGCAATTTCCGAATGCATGGAATGCAGAATGCTGTGTTTGCTGTCTCCTCGAAAGTTCATTTTCATTTGTGCACACGTACCACACAGCGAAATGACAACGGAATGCATAATGTTGAATTTCAACGCAGAAAACGCAGATTTTATTGTTTGACGTTTAAAATTGACGTTTCACTCGTGTCGTTATCGACTCGTTAAGCATCGAGTGTCATCGACGATGGCACACGATGACACGAAGTTAAAGGATGCTAATCCATCATTTTTTCAATATAATCCTCAGCGATGCATTCATGTCACGCGCATTCCACCTACTCGTGTCTTCCGAAGCAGAAATCCACCGAGATTTTCACCGAAAACCGATTTTAAAGGTTATGTTTGTGTATGTATACTCTAACCTCAATTTTAACCTATATTTTATAATATTCCGAATTGTAAATTGAGTCAAATCCAAACAAATCGCAAATATTAACTTGGCAGGCGTGAAAACACAACGTCGATTTTATTAATTATGAAAAGCGAACACGGGGCTTGATTTTTACGCCAGCGCGCGCAGTAAACACATCAGCGGCATCATCATCATCATGAAATTCTCTTGAAATTCGCCTGATGTGTGTATTTGATACGCTTTGACGCTTGCTCGGATGGTTAATAGTTTGCGTGCGAAGGTGGCGTAAACATAACGCTTGCGTTCGCGATTTTGTTTGTGCGATGTGAATGAATGATTAATTAAGATCTGATCATCGTCAATCATAAGCGCTGGGTTTTTATTTAACTACCGTGTTAATATAAACAAACTCACTCAATACCAACTTGTAACTTAAACATAAAATAGTTAAATTTTGAGGTTATTTTTTAAGTTGGTGTTTTAGTTGGCAGATGGCGCTGCTTGTTAAAACTGAACAAATTACAACGTTATGTGGCTGGCATGTGTTAGTCTGCGACCCTAAAAGGGTTTATTGCGGTTGGGCATGCATTGTTGGTGATGTCCTTTACGCGCGAACGGGGTTTATGACGATAGGCGGGGGTTTCATATCAGAGTTGAGCGGGTGGTGAACCGCAAATGCCAAAATTCCGAAAATTATGCATTCACCAATCCCACACGCTTAGTTTCAGCCACATTTACATGAAATTCAATATCCCTACTAATATTATAAATGCGAAAGTCCTGATGTTTGTTACACTTTCACACAAAAACTACTTAACCGATCATCATGAAAATTTGTACACATATTCTTAGTGGTCCCCGAATGGTTATAGGCTACTTTTTATTTAATAAAAAAATTTATTTTTTAAATAAAATAAAGAAATTGTTTAGCCAATAATACCTCTGCATCTGGCTATTTGACTTCTTTAACGCCATCTAGCATTCCAGCAATGAAGCTCAAACCTAAGTACTATAGTACCATTACACTGTATTATCACACTGTATTACCGACAGCTACGTCAACATCAAATCCAATTGACTTCACTATGGAGACTGTACACTATACTTCCATAGACTATACTTTCAGCCATTTTAAACTTCCCGCCATTCTACTTCATTGTTACTTCTTCTGTGACTACAGACGCGTACGGAAGCAACTTCATTATAGATATTCGCGAGCGAAGCTAGTTCGCAATATTTTTATATGTATTTAACTAGCGCCATCTTTTAAATTTCGTTATTAGCTATTATTTGCTTTCAAAAGCTCAAATTTACGCATAGAATCATTAAAGAGTTATGGCGGCATAAGTGGATGACTGAAATAGCTCACCAAACGAGGTACTAATCCGACATAACCAAACTTTTGCATGCAAAATGATTTTTGACACTTCACATAAAACATTTTTATGTTTTCATGCAAATTATGAGCAAAAAATTGAATCGCACAGGCTGTAACCTAGATAAATTCGAAAAAATCTTTCTTTTAAATTGGTCCATTGCGAATCCGGCGTGCGTGAGTGTGCGTCTAGCTCTAGGTCAAATACTTTTCGGTGCCCGGCGCGCTCGCGTATAAATAGCGCGCCGCGCTTCGGTCCGCCTCGCACGGGGGCCATATTAATAGCAAAACGGCGGACTACACACCAATTTCATAACATTGTAGATCTGTGCGCGTAGCTATAACTATTATTACTATCAGTGAATCACCTCATTATGTGCGAGATGAAAATGCACGCATTAAATCACGACATACGATACACCATCATAACTTCGACGCGCCACGCATAGATGGCGCAATCATCGCAGTGTGCAGTCATCTAGGGTTATTACAGTGAAGTAATCTGTTTTAATTAAATATTATTAGTTTATTTTACGCTCAATGACCGGGGATTGTGATGCTAATGAAATCGACGATATTGCCTATAGGATATTTATTTTATTGCTCGCCGAGTCTCGTAAAACTCATGTTTATTTCTCGGCGTTTTTCTCCGCGCGCGATATTTATATAAATGTGTTTGTGCGCTTACTTTTAATAATATTGAGCGGTCGTTAATTGTCTGAAATGTTAATAAACATTCTTAAACGTTTATTTGAGTGTAATTAGTTATTAGTAACGTTCATCAATATGTTTGACGTTGCGCGTTGTGAATTTTGAGGTTATATTTGCAATTTCCGGCCGGCGGGGTACGAATTGCATTAAATTTGCATGTATGTGGGAACATCGACCGATGCATATAGATGACATCACTCCAATTAGAAATTATTCGTCGATACTCTTGCGTTATTCAGGAATATGACGTCATGTTTTGTTTTTGCTTGCAGAAAAACCATATTCATTCCTATCATCAAAGAGGATAGCTACGAGAAAGATGTTTTGTTCTATGTGGAGCTTGGAGAACCGCAAATGTCTGGCGGTAAGTTTTTTTATTTTAATTTTAAAAATTTTTTTATAAAAATTTTCAATGATTTTTTGATTATTTGTGAATTTAGCAGGGTTTTTTATATTTATTGGCCGTTAAATCGGTTTATCGCGTTTTATTACGGGGTTGGGACTCATTTAATGGTCCGATTTGAAACATTCTGCAAGTCTGCAACAATTATTCGATCTAATGTCGTTTTATTTGCCAGGCTTTGTCGAGCTACGATTGGACTCTGCTAATCATGGCCTAGTTTCATTTATTTTACTAAGTTACGTTTGTTTTTTGATTTCGATTTTCAATTTTCTTGTGAATACTGTGATTATGACCATCGTTATTTCATGTGCGTCTTTTTTTCCATATATCTCTCTGTCTGCTGTGCTCGAAAACAATCAAAACTCAATTCCAAAATATGCACTATTGCGTGTTGTCTTCTTCTATCATCCCCGTCCGACCCTCCATGTTGTTGTTGTTGTGTGTCACATCCTCATGCAACACTGATGCATGCGAAGTAAGTAAAATCCTCTACAAACTTTGATTATTTCTGTTTGAGTTCTTAAACTGCAGTGAAAACAACCAAAATTAAATTTTTTACATTTTTTTGGTTATGTGTGGCAACACTGCTTTCTGTTGTTTTGTGTTCTATATCTGCTTGTAGTGTTTTGATGACACGATAGATGGCGTTGCATGTTTGACTTTCATCTTATACAACTAGGCATGCGTTTTTCTCGAGTTTCTTTGTGTTTTATTTGTCGTCGATGATAATTTCGGTAAGATTGATGGTTTGTTTCACGCGCGTGTTGTGATTTGTTGCGCGTTTGTTTTTCTTTCCGGCTGTGTGGTTGGTTTTGTCGTAGTAATGCAGCCGCTGACTGATTGCGGTCATTTTGTAGACGAAATAGCCAGCCTCGCAGCGTCAGCCGAGCGCAAGAGACCGGAAGATCGCACCGAAGCCGAACGCATCGCCATCTTGGGCAAGCCTCGACTCGGCGACATAACCAAAGCACAAATTAGGATAAAGGAGAGCAAAGAATTTAAGGTTAATTTTTAATTTAATAAAAATATATGAAAATAATGTTTCTAAATGTTTATTAAATTAGAACACTGTGGATAAATTGGTACAACGTGCGAATGCATCTTTACTTATCGGTACGAACTCCTGGAAGGAGCAATTTATCGAAGCGCTCACAGTCAGCGCCAGCGACGACGCCGAAGAAAAGTCGCCGTCACGATTTGATTACATCTGCCACTTTATTACAGTCTTCTGGAAAGTCATCTTTGCGTTCGTCCCTCCCACAGGTAGAACAAACAATTATCACCCAAGTCCACAACTTGAGTTAGAATTATAATTGTGTGCGTGTCGAATTGGGGGAAAAAGTTAATCAGTTTTTTAATTAATTTTTGTCTCTCCAAGGGATGTTCAACGGGTATTTGTGCTTCGTTGTCTCAATTTTTGCCATCGGAGTTGTCACCGCTGTCATCGGCGATGTCGCTTCACATTTTGGCGCGACGCTTGGCATCCTTGACTCGGTCACCGCCATCTTGTTCGTCGCATTGGGCACTAGTATTCCAGGTAATATTTCACCACCACAAAAACCAAGAAAAGTTATCTCATTCGTGTTGCGCAATATTTTACGCGGTTTTATCGCGCCGAAAATTTTAAATGCAGCGAATTATTAACGACCGAACGATAAATTCACTCTCGCGAAGCCAAAAATGTGCGCCAGTGGAAAGTAGCTCGATGACTTCCAAGTTTCAGCACAAAAGACGACAAAAACTCGCGTCCATCATCAATTTTCATATTTTACGCGTCGCATTCAACGAAAGATTTTGTTTTATTCTTTTATGCTTGCTTGGATTTGTATGCAACCCACGATACATTTAATAAAAAAGCAGATACGAGCATTTAGGGAGCGGTTGGCGAGATCGCACGCGAAGTGCATTCAAGATTGCGCGCCCGAAATTTTCCGTCCGGCGTCCGGGGCATGAAAATTCGATAATAGAGAGATAGAGCGAGTGGATGTTGAGTACGTTTACCCCGAGCCGCGCCAGACGCATCGAAAACACTCCCCCGTACTCCAAAGGGACCAAAGGTTGTAGCATACCGCAACAAAATTGTAATCCTGCAGAGAAAAAGGTAAAAAAGATCGTAAAACCTCAAATTGGAATTACACCCGCAAAGAAAACGAGATGTAAATGAAGTCCGCTCGTAAAACGCCAGAATTTGCTCGACGTGTTGCCTACGATATCATCTCTGCGACTGAAACGCGCACGATTGCAACTTCGCTTTATACTTTCTACTCCACCACGCGCCACGCCCACAATCAACAAGCGGTTGCCATGGTAACGCTGCACTGATGCACCCTACACATCAATCATGTCAACACTGTAAACCGAGCTCATTGTGAACGTGATCTTTATTTGATTCTCCTAATAGCGTGTTTATGTCTGCGCCGGATGTTTACAAACGACGCCAGGTGGCAGCATGTGTTCGTTATGTTTATGTCTCTTGTGTTTTTCTCGTGCACGCAGACACGTTCGCAAGTAAAGTGGCCGCTATCCAGGACAAGTACGCGGACGCCAGCGTTGGCAATGTGACTGGCAGCAACGCTGTCAATGTCTTCCTGGGCATCGGCGTCGCCTGGTCGATAGCAGCGATCTACAACCCAGTGGTTCATGGCAAACCCTTCCTTGTCAGTCCGGGCAAGTATGTATTATTTAAAAATCTAGTAACTTTTGGGGATTTTTGTTTGTTTGGTGATTTTTTACAGCTTGGCATTCTCTGTGACGCTGTTCTGCACATTGGCGGCGGTGACGATCGCCGTGCTGATGCTGCGAAGAGTGAAAATGATCGGCGGCGAGCTTGGCGGTCCGACAAAGCTCAAGTACCTCACCTCTGGCTTTCTGTTTGCACTGTGGGTGCTCTATCTGGTTCTGTCCACACTTGAGGTGTACCATGTCATTCAGGGCTTCTAAGTCATCATTTACAACCACAACACTCGATTATTTATTGCCATCTTTGTTAAAATACAAAACACACACGCCCTCAGACACGTTCGATGAAAATTTGTTAGGCACTAAAACTCGAGTGACGCTACCGAGCGCGCGTCGATTTGCAAATGGCGGCCATCATCACACACACATACACATATATAAAATGCATTTCGTGGCCATCTTGGGCGGATGACCACATACATTTTGGACGAGAATTAAATTTGAAGGAAAGAAACACACAACATTCCAACTTTCAACTTGACAGGCCACGAAATGTCAAAAAAAAATGGTAAATGCCGCCATCTTAAATGCATTCGCTCGGCGCTCGACTCGGTGTTCATTTGTTTTATACGAGAATCGTTTAATTTCCTCCTTATTTACGTTTCACCTTTGTTGTTCGTTTGCACTCGACGATTAGTTTTACGTAAGAGTTATCTAAAAGTGGAAACAATTACATTTACGAATTACGATTAACTATTAGGGACAATTGTTACTTTGACGTAAGTTATCTTAAGTATGAATCGTTTATTTCCTTTCAGGTATTTCTTTTCTCTGATTATTTCAAGTAGGAATGACTCTCTTTGTTATTTGTTATGATTTTGTCTTGAAATATTTTCAAGTGGAATGTATAAAATACTCAAGTGTGCGTGTTCCTGTTCCAAACCACCTCTTGTGTACCATTTGTTTCGTTTGTACAGTTTCACCGGGGAACCGTGTCCGGAATTCAATCAATCTCAGCGGTTTCACTATTATCTTCATTTTGTAAATATAATTTCAACTTCCATTTTTGTTTTTCTAACCTCACATAACCTCACTGTGCCAAAATTCAGTTTTTTGTGTTTTACGGAAACAAAAGACAAACAAACACACAGACACACACGCTGAGAAGAAAAAAAGATATATTTTATTGCGAATTTATATATTGTTGAATATTTGATAGGCGATAATATGTGTGTAGCATAAACGTAGCGCGTATAAGTTGAGCAGAAAAAACAAAAGTGGAACGAAACTCACACAACCAAAACCAAACAAAGTGTGGCAAACTTTTTTAAATGTTTAGATTGCTATATTAAATAAATAATAATTACACACATGCACACACACACACACACACATGAATATAGATATGTATATTTTGTGTATAAGACACGTCCACGTCAACGTGGCGGCCATTTTGCTTTTCAAAGTAATATATCGAAGCATAGAATCGAAAAAAAACTAAAGAAGAAACATATTAGGAATAACCGAAAAGTCTGACACAATTGGATTTACTAATGGAAACAAAAGACATAAATTAAAATCGTAGGCGAGCGAAAAGAACCAATATTACGTAGACATTGCTAAACTAACCTCCAAATTCTTAAGCTTTAGCTCTCTATGACACTATATAACTATTTACCAACCTAAACAAGCGAATATTTACATTATACTGTAGCTGATGTACACTCTCTTTACCAATGAAATCTTTACACGTTTACACGCACTTCAAAATGGCCGCTTGTGAGCTTCCGTTTGCTTGAACTTTTTGACTCACTCTCTCTGTTCTCTTGCTGTACATTTTGATAAAACTTGTGCGTTTACTTCGCAAAACCTAACTAAAAACATGTTTAATCTAAACGTAATACTTAGCAATTAATTCGACATAACCTCTATCTTGTTCGATGATGAATCCCGCCGTCTTGTTCAACCTAACCTAAACAATTACTGTGTCATATGTCTACAAATAAACACGAAACGAAACGAAGGCAGGAAACCGACGATACGCAATATATTCTATATCTAATTGTTAAGAAATCTATTTATTACTTTTTAATTCATGACAATTGTTGTGATTGCATTCAATTACGATTGCGTTCCTTAAACATGTATTAAGTCTTCCCATCAGAGATGCAGAAAGAATCGTTTCTATATGAATTGTTATCGATTGTTGATTCATTTTAAAACACTCACTTTGGTCGTGTTTTTATTCGTTTATTACTAAAGTGAAGATAGGCAACCAAATATGCATATGATGATGATGTACGCGTGAGTTATGCGCATGTGCTCATATAGATTTACTATATTCATGTTAGAACTGAAAAAAACAAACCATATGAGACCATCGGACGATCGATGTGTAAAACAAATACATATAAATTGTATTAAATCGTCGATTATTCCTCAACATGGTATTTCGCTTTCAGCTGGCGGCGGAGAATCTTCCCCGAAGGATTTTTCGGAATTTCATTCACAAAATACACGCCGCCCGTTAATTTTTTGTACGGCGACACGTGCTCAGCGACGAATTCCTGCAATTCTTGTCGAAGATTCTCCTTCGCTGTTACATTATTTCGCAGGACGACGAACGCGCGTGGAAGTTCGCCGCATTTTTCGTCTGGCACACCGATAACTCCGACGTCTGCGATGCTGGGGTGTTTTAACAAGATGGCCTCCAGCTCGATGGGCGAGACCTACACAACGATTTATTGTTATTGTTACATTTTGTGGTGATTTTTATATCTTTATATTGTGTACCTGGAAACTTTTATGTTTAATCAAGTCCTTGATCCGGTCCACAATGAAAATGTCGCCGTTTTCGTTGTAATAAACAATGTCCCCGGTGTGCACGAAGCCATCTGCGTCTATTGTGCTTAAAGTTTCTTTTTCATTGCCATAGTAACCGATAAAATTACTCTTTGAGCAAATGCAAAGCTCGCCGGTTTTGTACGCCGGTAAAACTTCGTTTGTTTCGGGATCTATTACTTTCCCTACGCATCCGGTGATTAATTGTCCTACTGAGCCGATATACTCGCTAGATGGCGGTGTGATTGTTGTGTAGTTGATTTCTGACATGCCGTAAGCCAAACGGATGTCTACATTTGGTAATCTGAAGTAATTTAATGATTTATGTGTTTAATTCTATGAAAAAATGTAGATAATTAAACTTACTTTGCTTTTATAGCTTTGTACGTCGTTATACTCAACATGGAACCAGCACAAATCATTTCTTTTAGGGATGATAAGTCGTAATTGACAATATCGTCATACTGGGCCAGGAATAAACCCACAGTGGGGACAATATACATTTTATTTACTTTAAATTCTTCCACTGCGTTAAGAAACACTTGTGGTTTGAATTTTTGCATGATTATTAACTTTTGACCGCAGTAAATGTTCCCAAATAAAGAAATAATGCCCATTAGGTGATAAAATGGAAGGTAAGCAAGAAGAATGTCTGTATTTTGTGTTCCCAATTGTGAATCACTAGAAAAATTGTTTGATTTTAATTTTTTTGTGTTTTTTTGTTTGTTTTACTTACGTTAGATAATCTAAAGCGCTTAAAATGGAGAAATTTGAGTGTACAACTCCTTTTGGTAATCCTGTGGTACCAGATGAGCAAATAATCATCACAGGGTCACTCGGAAGTATTTCTGAAGCTAAAAATTCATCAAAATCACTCATTACTAGTGTTTCTTTATGTTTAATTTGTCTTTCTGGTGGAGAAAATTCGTGGATTACAAAATTGAGGTTAGATTGTACTTTTTTAACGGTTTCCATGTTTGTTTTATTGCAAACAATTATTTTGGGTTGCAGCCATTTGCAAATTTGTTCCAATTCATCTATAAACCCAAAAATTAACATAAAACTAATTAAAATAGTGTAAATATTGTTTAAAACTTACAAGGAGTGAATGATGGGTTTAATGGAGCAAAGATGGCGTCTGTTAACAAAGCTCCCATAATGTAACTTCCAATATGAAGAGTGTTTTCAATCATCAAAGCAACAACATCTCCTTTAGACACTCCCAGAGATCGAAATTGTTTTGCAACGTGTAAAGCATTCTCCAAAATTTGATGATAAGTTATTGTTTCTTTAGTAATGACGTCCACCTAATTAAATATTCTTATAAACATACAATTTTGCAAATAATTACATCAACTTACGGCTGATATTTCATCTTTACGATAACTTAAGATAGTTTCACATAAAATAATCACTAGAGATTTTCTTTTGTCGCATTGATGCGTTGGCACTGCTTTTCCACGAAGATAATTCATCTTTTCACTTAAAATTTAATGTAATATGATGACAATTGCTTCTTGTTAGAAAGTTGAACTAGGAATGAACTTGTATCGCATTAAAATGCCAGTCATAATAATTATTCTTCAGTAAACGATGTGTTTACTACATTTTCCTTTGGACCCTGATAAACTTTAGCCCATTCACGGTCCATTTTACCAATTTCAATTGATAAGTGCACAATGCAAGTGCATTATAATGTTATAGTTATCTGACTTTGCTTTCTTATTGATTGCTTTCTAAAGTTTATCAAAGGCTGCTTTTGTTTACTATAAGTAAATGACAATTACTTGCATTTTATTGTGTGAAACATCTTTATCAACACAATGAATAGGCATTATTTGTTTAGTATTATTAGATATTTTATCAACACAGTAAGAATATCTAAAAATACTACAAGGTTTTGTGTTTAAAACACCCTGTATCTCTTGTAACAATACTGTGATTGCAAATTTAGAGTAAAAACAATGATTTACTTAAAGGAAAGACAAAAATCGTGCTACAAGTAAAAGTTTTACATTTTATACAAGTTTATTTATTTATTCATCAACCTACATAATTAACAATATCAAAATTCTTATTTTACTTTAATTGTTGATTCATCAAAGTATTTATTGTACTTCTTGTAACCATATCTCTTTGTTGGATCCTTTTTACTATTTGCAGGGGCCATGTTAGGTACTAAACCTAAAAATAAGCAAATATTATAAATAATCCACATTAAAAACAGCTCAAATAATGTATTATTACCAGCTTTCTGTGCCATTGTCACCAATGATGACATCTTCTTCTGTTGTTTACTACAGAGTCCAGTGATTCTTTTTGGCAGCATGCATCCATCCGACCGCATAAACTGACTAAGAATTAATACATCTGTATGTTTAACATCTAAACCAAGAGCACACAATGGACATTGATGCTTTGAATCAAATTTAATCATGTGTTTGCTCCTTGGAGACTCAACATACACTCCTTCAATGACCAATTCCTTGCCATTTTGTGTTTCTTGAACTAAAAACAAGTATATTAGTGTAAAAAAATATACATAGGTATATATTCTTACTTTGTTTAAGTTGTAAAGGTGTTGTAATAGTGATTGAACGAATATTTTGATGAATTTTAACAAAATTCGCTGATTTTTGAAGACCTAACCTGATGAGGGAAGTCATTTTGCTACTGTCGCTACTGCGGCAACTTCAATTACAATGAATACCATGTGGAAACTAAGTTTATTTAAATTTACAAATAATAACATAATAATAACAGCATTATAAACAAATAGTTATTTAAAAGTATAAGTAAATTAAAATTAAAGTTAATCTGAAATTAAAATTCATTCAATGTTGGTAGATAATTCGTAAAAACAAAAACAGTGACATTTTTTTCTGGTGTTATTGGCATCACTGGCTGTCAGCTGGTATTGGTTATCTCGTAATCGGGCCTTGAAGGCGCTCGTCGCTTCGTTGTGATTCATTTCGCATTCGTATTTTCCACTCCTGTCAGCCAACGTCGTCGCCCGTCGTTCCAAAGTCGAGATCGCCATTACGAGTCGTCTGCTCACCCAGCCAACGTTGTGCAACTGTGCTAACCGATTCGTGTTTAAACCGCCGTTTCGTTTTCGTTAATTATGTTTATTAGTGCCAGTGAGGCATTGAATTTATCAGAAAGTACGGAAAGTAATATATCAGAGAACTGTCTTGAAGCCATGCCTGCGTTAATTAATAAAAAGTCCATGTAAGTAACAACACACATGCCTGCCCTATCCGAACAAAATACCACAAGCGCCGCCCGCACGTACGCAATCATTTTGTGCATTCAGCATATATATTTCTACACTTCGACCTTGAAGCGTGCGCGCTTACTAAATTTCTCCAATTGAACCAATTCGGAACAATCAGATAGTTACTGTACGAAAACAATTATTGCCATCCGAATGTATCTGGAACGATAAACATTATCGAGAGAGGTTTATACGCGGCGTGCGCATATTTCATCCGCAGCGGCCTACAAAATCCAGCGGATCCAGTACTTTTCCATTACGTCGCGTCATAATCAGACGCAACATACGATAGCGCGCTTCTTTGTTATAATAACAATTTGTGTTGTTTAGATAATAATTATTCACTCATTTTCAATGAATGAAACCTGAATGCCGGCCGATGACATAAACAAAACATTCTATTCGCTTCTAGGAATATTCTAGAATATTTTTTCGCATAAAATAAAAAACTTGGCACTGACTTGCTTGCCCTTCGCCAAAATGTATATATTTGCAATGTAATCGCGGAAGTTCCTTTCACTAGTCGAATAACAACATGTGCGATGATGAAATGTCCACGTATATTTATTTATCAACATCATATGTTGATAAAAAAGGTTAATTACCTTTCATTTTTTATCATTAATGCTTATTAAACGTTTTAAATGCTTGCGGCGAATAGATTCTAGAATATTCTGCGTCACGTTGTGTGATCACTGCGTTTTTCATGATTGTGAACTTGAGCTGATTAGGTTTCATTAAGATGTGTGATAGTAACGGGAGCGTGATCATTGTATTTTGTATTTACGCCAATTTCGCAACTATTTTTAGTCGCGAATTTTGTGCGCACTTGGAACGCGCCGCCTCCGTTTGACGTGATAGTTAAAATAAACTCCGATATAAACAATAATACGCTTATTTCGCCCCTTGGAACTCTCGCTCAGTGTGATAATTGGTGTGGTCATACACACTTCGGTGTAATAATCACTGGAAAGTATTCTTTATTAGTTATTTCGAGAAAATGGTTGGCACAATGGCTGCAATTCCATTGATAAGGTATAACTATAAATAGTTTTATGATAAAACTGGTTCAAGGGTCAACAAAATATTATTCTGTGCGGCGCATTTTGTTTTGTTATGCTGACAATGCACCGGTTGCATTGTGTGTTTTTTATTGCTGCAATTGACTAATTGTGATTTGTTTGTTGTGTGTGTCAATGTAGGGAGAACTTCATGATGAGCAGTAAACGTTCCGCCGATAGCGAGTCGTCCGAGGACAGCCTCTCTAACTCCATGTCTCTGGGTGCAGGGCCTCTGTGGTGGTCCTGATGCCCCTGGGCACCCCAGGGGCGCTCCGCCGCCATTGCGGCTTACTTTCCGCACTGGACGCCAGCCTTGGGATGCCGTGCTCAGCGGCAGGACGCTCTACATCGCCCTGCCGCCGTGCATGCTGCCTGAAGGCTCCCGTGAGGCATTCGTTTCCTTGCTGGAGGCTGCCGAGGAGAAGCTGAATTGCCAGCACGTTGTCGTTGTAAGTTTTTGGACCAGGGGGTGTGAATTTTGGGTAGAAATATCAGTATTTTGTTGGTTTTATTCGAAAAATGCGATTTTTTCGTGATTTTTATCTGAAAAATACCAGTTTTTTTGTATTTTCATTTGAAAATTGTTGCTTTTTGGTATTTTTACCCGACAAATGTCGATTTTTCGATATTTTTACACCAAAAATGTCGGATTTTCGATATTTTTACACCAATAATGTCGGTTTTTCGATATTTTTACACCAAAAATGTCGGTTTTTCGATATTTTTACACGAAAAATGTCGGTTTTTCATTATTTTCGCCCGAAAAAGTCGATTTTTCGATATTTTCACACGAAAAATGTCGATTTTTCGATATTTTTACACGAAAAATATCGGTTTTTCGATATTTTCACCCGAAAAATGTCGATTTTTCGATATTTTCACCCGAAAAATGTCGGTTTTTCATTATTTTCACCCGAAAAAGTCGATTTTTCGATATTTTCACACGAAAAATGTCGATTTTTCGATATTTTCACCCGAAAAATGTCGGTTTTTTGATATTTTTACACGAAAAATTCAGGTTTTTCCATATTTTTATTCAAAAATTTCAGTTTTTCGACGTATTTATTTAAAAAATACCGGTTATTTCCCAATACCGGTATTTTCCACCCTATTTTATACATATTTAAATAAACTACTTTATAACAAACAATTTTACTTATATTTCAGGTGTTCCCAAGTGATCGCACCGACCGCGCAATGCTGGTGAGGACGTTCATGTTCCTCGGCTTCGCAGTGTTGTCGCCGACATCACCGATCATCCCGCCTCAACAAGCAGCTGGAAACATCTGCATGCTCTACACCATCGAGTAGTCCGAAACGAAAGCCTCGGGACCCTTGCCTTGCCTGTCCACACATATTAAATTAATTGATATATCACCTATCTTAAACAAAAACAAAACAAGAAACGAATATTTTCTATTTCAATTCGATCGCATTGCGCACGCGTATTTGTATCAGCTGCGCGAATGAATTCTTCTTACTTTTACGTTATAACTATTTGGATCATTCACTCACAACGATAACGATTTTCATAACTATAACGGGAATGATAAGCTAATGAATCAACTCTCTTGGTAGATTATAGTTGGCTTAGTATGTTGATATATAAACTAGTAGTCGGTTAGGTGTTTTTTAGAGAAAACAACACAAACTTATAAGATAATCGATTTGAATGCTTTTTCATGAACTAAAAGTGTCAACAGCTGACGATATGTGGACAGCGACGCAAGGGAGCATACTTTAAATCGTGCGAACTTAAGCCGTAGTACTTGTGCGGAAATATAACCCCTAAAAAAATGATGAAAAAAAATACAAAAAAAGTACAAAATCTTACGAAAAACACACAAAAAAATGAGATAGATTTTTGAGTATACATAAATATATTAAACAAATCATAGTTTATTATTATATTACGGATATTTAGTTATAAATATTTGGAAGTGGGTGATTATTTGTTATCACGACGCAACAAAAACTTATACGAATGGAATATGAGCGGAAATTTTTATTAGGACAGACGGTTATCGAAAC
Organism: Dalotia coriaria; assembly: GCF_025399875.1. Taxonomy (NCBI): domain Eukaryota; kingdom Metazoa; phylum Arthropoda; class Insecta; order Coleoptera; family Staphylinidae; genus Dalotia; species Dalotia coriaria. Next base: position 702,034 of record NW_027045451.1, read on the forward strand.
AAATAGTCAGTATTTAATGATTCAACGATTTTTTTATTTTGTCTTCATTCCATCACAACACAAAATGTATTTTAGTTGTCTTGTCGGTTGCGTTCTTGCTTCTTCTTAATGTAACTTTAATATTTTATTAGTTCGATATTGTGTACGTGTATCCAATTCGCAAATTATTGTTCAATACATACCAATATTATAATTTATACGATCAAATTAATGAGCTGATTGCCCATTGCGCCACGTCTGTGGGTAAACCAGGAAAGCGTTTTACTGCGTCCATGATTTGTTGTTTTGTAACCAAAATCGAAACATTTCGTATTCTTTCTGAGCGCGATTGTGTTGCGCCCCTGCGGTGATCGGTTGAATTAATTCCATGTTTATAAGATGTTCGTATGCTTTCATGACGATAGGTCTTTGGACATTTTGTATATTGCTGCTGGAGTTAGCGAATTTTGCGTATCTGGTGAAGATCATTTCGAAATTCATCGGTTGATTGTCGTAGATTTCGCAGTGATGCTTCATACTGATCAAAAGACAGATTTCTAACACGCTTAAGTCCAGAAGTTGTTCAGACACGTCGTCTTTTTCGAATAATTCAAGTTCTGCTTCGAAATCATCACAAGTTATGAAGGGATTTTCATTGTTTAGTTTTGTTACGACTGATATAACCATGTTTTTCAGTACGTTTTCATTTAGGCTGATATCTAGACATCTTTGGATAATTGTTCGGAATTTTTTATCTTTTATCAGTTTTTTGATTCTATCATTCCATTCATTTATGTATTTAGTGTTTAAAGATTCATCTTTATGTAGTGTTAGCATATTTTTCAGTCTTTCTGTGTAGAAATTCAATTCGTCGCCATTTTCCGTGCCAGGAAACAAAAAGTATTGACGATGTGAGAAGCGACTTTTCACGCGTTTTTCTAGTAATTCTATAACGTCCATTCGACATGTCACACCCAAGACACAGATTGGTGCTTGTGCTGATTGTGATACATCAAATAAATTATAGAGTAGTGTTTGATTTGTGTGTGAACAAAACAAATCGAATTCTTCTATAATGAATAAGACGCTGATTGAAGTGTGTTTGTTGCCCGTACGTAGACATGCCAACAAAAATGCTAAGTTCTCTGCAAAGCTGCCAAATACTTTCTCACCAACTACATTGTCTAGGTTCATCTGTGTTGTGATGGAAACCAGTGCCAATTTATCATCAGTGTGTAAAAATCCATTGAGATAGACAATAACACAGTTGTTTTTGAAGTGTGGTAATTCTTCTAATTCAGATAGGACGTTATTTACTAACTGTAATAGTTTAGAATGATTAGATGAGTTTATACTAGGTTTATTTTATACATACTTTGGTTTTCCTGATCCTCTGGGTCCAATGAGCAGAGCTGAGTTGGATTCTCCGAATTCAAGTGTTCTATGCAACAGGTCATAGATTTGTTTGCGCTCCTTTGGATTACCGTCGTAGTTATTATTAAGGAGGATGTTTCTTTTGAGTTTAATTCGCGTTGCTTTTAATGGTGTTTCCATTTTGTTAGCAAAACAAACCTAAGATGATCAACAGCTGAACAAGTTTCGCGCGTTTTTGTAACCTTAAACCAACAAAAAGCTCGTGGTTCATATAAATTATAACGTTTTATTTAAAACTACTTAGTTCATTCATTTGATGTTGACAAACAATGCAATTATAGGTAATAAAATAAATTTAGTACCTGTCTACAATAATTTAAACATGCGCGATAAATATTAGTTTCTTAGTTGCCAATAGATGGCGCTCGGATGCAGTATTTAGATATTTCTGGTTTGTATGCAGTGAGAGTTGTTTGTTAGTGGTAGTAAGTGGAAGTGAGCGTATCTCAATCAAGGTCTCAGGTGTTGCGATAAATTGAGACTATTAGAAATCATTTATTTTATTTTGTTTTGTTTACAACAAATGTTTAGTTGCTTTACATCTCTAACTAGTAGAATTAATCTTAAAAGTTGCTTGTACCGAAACAAAATTCTACGCTCGCATATGTAATTTATTATTTTGCACTCTTGCTAGTAATTACAATATTCAATTTATTTTCAAACATATTGTATCTCAAGAATATTTAAATTATCAACGGCGATTATCTTAAAGCAGTGAAAGATCAACATTTAGCAACATCGCAGTGTTTAAATCTGGTTCCCTCCAGTTTATCACCAGATGTTGGTACGTATTCACGCTGTTATGTTTACTACCCCCTCTTCATACTCTCGACGTAGTACACCAAACGAAACCGTTGAAACGCGTTGAATTTAATCCGAAATTGCAAACCTGTTTTGTTATTTCTTAAATTAACAGCCGCAGATATTCCAGTGCAACCTAAAAGTGCTCAGGTGCGGTAATTCGTGACAAGTTTAGTCATGTAGACATTCATCATTCTGGTAAGTCTCTCCCACAGATCAACATCCAACAGATTTTTAACGTGTTTGTTTGGTACAGGATGAAAATATTCAATTTCAACAAAGCTTGAACCTAATTTAACTAAAATGAAAGACACATTAAAAGTTAAAACACGTTCGGGACGAGTGGCAACGAGAATCACGCTTACAACCACACCATCCAAGTCTAACAATCAAAAACAGGAAAGTACAACAAACAAATCAGATTTAAACACAACCACAACTGAAACCAAGAAGGTTACATCAAAGAGAAGTACCAGAAGTACACAGAAGACAACTACCTCTTCAACAACAACAACAAATACATCGATTAGTACTAGAAATTCAGTTAAAAAAGTACCAGTGAAGATAAATTCGACAAAAACAAAAACAGAAGAACATAAAACTAAAAAAGTGAAACAACCAGTGAATAAATCCCAAAAACTTGCTGACAAATCAATCAAAACTGATGAAAATGATAATTCCATCAAAAGAAGATCATCCAGAATCTCAATTGACTTCCACGGAGTTACAGGCAGCACACCTATTGCAAAACAACAGAAAACAGCATCAAAATTGACAAAACTAAAACTATAACCAGTACATTACCAGTTTATAAGAAACCACTTCAAAAATCACCTAAAAAACAAGTGCAATTCCGAAACAATGCCAAAACATTACGACCGCGTAAACCCAACAAAAAATACGTCGATTATGAGAACTCTCTAACGCAAATATCCGACGAGGAATCTGACGATGATAAAAATGTGCCGATTTATAAACAAATCAAGAAAGCACCAGTTAAAAAGCCTAAAGATGTTTACGAATTCAATGCTGACTCGTACGATAAGTCACAAAGTGATTCCGATAATGAATACGATAAGGAAATGATTCAAGAAATGAAGCAGATTAAAAAAGTGGAAAGAAAACAAACAGTTGATAAAATTATAAAGAAAATTGTGCGTAAAAATCAAAATAAAAAAGATACAGCTCCAGTTGTGAAAGAACCAAAGGCAAAAGTTGATGTAAAAGTATTAAAACCTGTAAAAGAAGCAAAGAAAATCAATATCCAACAGAATATCGTTGTAAATATACCAGAAAAGAAGAAAATGGATGAAACTCACGTCATAGATCAAGATATTACTCCACCAGAAGAAAATTTCGTCTCGGAACTTGTAGATTCCTTCATGCAACCAGAAAATGTCAATAAAACTCAACATATAACGTTTAAAAGACCAGAAATCGGTGGTTTTCATCGTGTGTATGCAAATAGCACTATGACAAAAGCAGGAGCGTCATCTCCAGCTAGATCTAATTTAATTCTACGAAATGGTCCGTATTTTCTACAAACCAAAGGCGATTGTCTTCCATCTTTCAATCAGGACACAGTGCTTAATTCTACAACTGTAGAGTCGCATGAACCTTTATTCAACTGTCGTATAAGTGCAATTTTACCACAACCTGCAACAACTACAGAAAACACTCAGGATACTCATGTAAAACGAACAAAACAAACAAGTATTTTAAACTTTATCTCTGCTAAACCTTCTGAGGAAGATAATATGCATTGTACGTTGTTTGATGAGCATTTAATGATGAGTCCAGTGAAGAATTCAACGCCTGTTCGCAGTATTAACATCAGTCCGGATAAACGGCGTGTTTTGCGGGATTTGACCAATATTGGCACGCCGGAAAGGGAGGAATCGGATGTTGAGTTCTTTGCGTTGAGCGCACGAGCTATTCCGGTCGCTGGCGGAAAACCAACTCGTTTTGTACTCAAATCACCTAAGAAAATCGAAAATAATGTTGATATTGATGTGGAAATTGAACAAAATCATGATCAACACACGCCTGAAGATAGCCCAGCTGCTGATTCGAAAAATTTGGTTGATACAAAGAATCTTGTTGGTATTTATGAGAATTTCAGTCCTTTGGAAGTTACAAGAGTAAGTTTTCTAATGATTTTTCAAGTTTTATTGGTTTTACTAACTGTTTTGTGCAATTTTTGTTACAGAATGAAATGCCAAGCTTTACTTATACAAGAAGACGCAAACGACTTGCTTCCTATACTTCTGAGCCTTCGGATGATGCTGTGGATGATCACAAACCGAAAAAGCGTAAGAAAAGAGAAGAAATGACTAAAAAAGAGGTAATAAACATTTAGTACAGCTTTATTTGTGTTAAAATATGTATTAATCTTGTTTATTACTCTTCAGAAAGCAGAATTCCAGTCCTGGGCAGCTTCCTTTAATAAAATGTGCGAGGATATTGAGGGAGATACGTTGGAAGTCGAATAATATCAAAAAATGGTTTGATTTTTTAAACTTTTTTACTTTTTCTTGAAAATTAATCATAATCTGATCTGTACTTTTGTACCTAAATGAAATGAAATGTAATATATAAATTATTTGATACAAATAATAGAATTAAGCAACATGAATTGTTGTTTTTTGTGTTTTTGACAACAATTTTGTCGTTTTTCGTGCAAATTTGAGTTGTATTCACTTCACGAGTTCAGATTTTAAATTTATATATTGGAATGGTGTGTATTTCGAAGTGGACAACGTGTGACATATTTAGACAGATATTTTCTTTGTGCTTTTAATATGCATAACGCCCTGCTGGATAAATTTATGCTTTTGCATCAGTTAAATACACGAAAATCATTATTTTGAACCAACAAAGAAGTTTTTACTATGTAAATGATTTAAAACAAACATAATTTGTGAAATATTGATTGAATTCATTTAAATATTGATATTTTAATCGAATTTCGGTCTTGATATATTTCCAACAAGTAAAAAACGCATACAATGAAGAAACACCGCGTGGATGACTCATCGTTGATTTCCAAGAAGTCGTCGTGTGTTTACGCGCGTTATCGTTAGAGTTCGCTCGTGGGCGATCGCGCGCCGCGTTCACCCGTTGTGTGTGCTGCGCGCTGCTCCCGTGAGTATATTTTTAGCCGTGACATCACGCGCACGTCGTGTTGCCACTTGGGTCGTTGTGTCCCGCACATTACACGTTTCGGCAGGAGAGTTCGCCTCTCACACAACATACACACACACACACGCCTGCCTTACACGCTCGGTCGGTGGTTTCTCAGAAGGAGGGCATCCCTGCGTGGCGTGACTCATCTTTCGCACTTGCAACCACACACGCACAACCAACCAGAGTGTTGTGTACGTCGTGTTAGAAAGGTAGCGGCGTTGCGTTTTTGTTTTCGTTTCGGTTTCGATTTCGCGCAACGCAACACAACCACCGCTAGGATTCTATTGTCGCGCGGTTAATCGGTTCGAAACGTGTGTATTGAGACACAAGATGAAGATTGAGCTCAGCGATGGCATGTCCAACAATTCGGACTTCTCCAACGATAGTCACGTATCGCATTTTTCAACCTCCAACGCACCGACGGACTTTGGCAGCGCGGATTTCGGAGGTGTTGCACCAGGCAGTTTAATTCTCACACCTAATGCCATCAGTGTAAGTGTTTCACTCCAGTTTTACTAAAATTCCAATAAGAGTATCGTTTGTTGCATATGTTATTCTCGTGCATGCGCATTTCACGGTTAATTTGTTTCACCTCACAACAACTTTCGATTTTGTTACGACATCTTACAGAATAACACAAGTTCAACGTAAATTTTCCATACAATTACTTCTAATTGAGTGATTAAAATCATATGCGGACGAAATCAAAACAAATGATTACTTGTTTATTAAATGTTGTGTCTGATTTGCAAATTGGGAAGCGCTTTATTGTTTAAATATGCGCGCTGCGTTTATTAAACAATGCACGCGGTGGACTCGGGTGCAACTTGTGTATTCAGTGTATTGAACTGGCGAAATCATATAAAAAAAGTAGTGTGGCACGTTCGCGTTTCGTGTTCCCCATCGTTACAATTGCACATGTCGCGTATAAATGCCTAGGGGTGGCACAAATCGGCACGTGCCGGTTTTATTTCCTCGAGGGGTGCAATGGGTGCAAGTCTTGCTTAGAAATAAGCGTTCTGTACTAACCTATTACAATATTTTAGTGTAATTTCTGGAAATTATTCTTTTTTTTTGTTTTTGCGTGTTTTATGATTTAAAAGATTGTTTGTATAATCGTGGGATTTGTTTATATATGCTAGAATATTTGATGGTATCTACCTTGTGCGCTTTTCCCCTTTATTATAGAAGCGTGGAGGGTTTGTGTCGTGCGTAGTTCAGTCGGTCATGTCGGACTGACCACCCCCACATAGTATATCACTTCACCCCTCGAAAATCGATCGTCTCGTAAGTTTCAGGCGGCGCGTCTCGTCGGGAAAAGCGCAAGAGAGGCCAAAATAGGGTGCATAATTTCGTGTTGGAGCATTAAAGGTGGGAAGTGTAAACATTTCCCTTAAATTTTACTCAAATAAAATAAATTATTTGTTGTAATTTATATAAAAAATGGGGAAATGTGTTCAACTTTGTTGGTTTTTATTAATTTTCTCTGTGTAATGACGTAAAATATTTTCATTTCAAGCATTTATGAGCTAGAATATTTTTTTAAAGATATGACATTGATGGTAACATTTGAAATATTGTTGTAATTATGGTCCCAACATCCCTACAAATTGCAATGCAAATTTCTATAACTTAAGCACGATTTTTCAGCTAATTTGTTGGGGTGCACGTTACGTTACAACAAAATCATTTAAACAAAACACAAGTGAATACAACTGAGCGACGCGAAATTCATATTTAGACTTCAGGAAATATTTACCGGCATTTTTCAAGAGTAATTAAGTTTTAACCAGTTTATAAAAGATTAAACAGGTGCCAATTCGCGTAAAATCTCTATATTTATTTATTTTTTGATTCTCGGTGTAACGATAAGTCCCTATAACATGATAAAATATAATTTTATTTTATTTCATCATAGATGGCGTTAGAATGCACATATTTGCATTAAACTTGTTGTTTTGATTCTTCGATACAATGTTTCACTATCGCCGAATTGCTTGTTTGTGTTAGTGTATGATAAACAGATAAAAATCACTAAAACATGTCGATTTACGCTGCGTGCCGCATTTTATTATTTAATAACACAACACAAAAATGCATTCAACAATTTTATAACATAAAATACTTAAAATTTTCCTTAAAACTTTAATTTTAAAGCATTTTTTATACTATAAATTATCAGCTTTTAAACGGTAAACATAAAACCATAAACGAATCACTTCTTATAAATTATACTTTATCAGCACTTTTGATAGGGAGCTCGCATTACATTACAATGCATTACAATACATTGAAAGCAGATTAAGTCAAAGTAGAGAAAGTCTACCAACTCGGGCTGCGCTGTATTGGAAAAGGGACCGTTTATCGAAAAATGTTATTAACCAGCTGGAATGCTCGCGCGCCTCGGCCATTATGCATGCTGATGTTGGAGACTTGGAACTCCACTAGCGGTGGGCACGTCGCTTTGTTTTTTAAACTAAGTCAAGTAGTTCAAATACCGCTTGACCAATGACCTCGTCGACGTGCCCGGGTGCGGATACTTACTAGTTATTAGTTTTTCACTCACATGTCCATAATATATACACATGAATATTTTCCTTGTGTTATCATACACGGTGTTCAATTTCATCAGCAGTAGAATAGAATAACTGTGAATGTTTTATTTTATTGTCTTCGCGGACATATTGTATGTTTACATGTGCGTATGACCCGACCTGGCAGATGCATCGCACATAGGCAATTAAAGCAGGCGCAGTAGTTTTCTTTCTTTGTGTTTCTTTATTGTCTCCGATATTAATTATAGTGGATGTTTTAATTGTCATTTAAAAAAAATTATATTAAACTAGCTTTAACCCGCGGCTTCGCTCGCGAATATCTAAAATAATGAAGTTGCTTCCGTACGCGTCTGTAGTCACAGAAAAAGTAACAATGATGTAGAATGGCGGGAAGTTTAAAATGGCTGAAAGTATAGTCTATGGAAGTATAGTGTACAGTCTCCATAGTGTAGTCAATTGGATTTGATGTTGACGTAGCTGTCGGTAATACAGTGTGATAATACAGTGTGATGGTACTATAGTACTTAGGTTTGAGCTTCATTGCTGGAATGCTAGATGGCGTTAAAGTAGTCAAATAGCCAGATGCAGAGGTATTAATGGCTAAACAATTTCTTTATTTTATTAAAAAATCATTTTTTTTATTAAATAAAAAGTAGCCTATAACCATTCGGGGACCACTAAGAATATGTGTACAAATTTTCACGATGATCGGTTAAGTAGTTTTTGCGTGAAAGTGTAACAAACATCAGGACTTTTGCATTTATAATATTAGTAGGGATTTATATGAATTGTGAAATAGTTGAGGGAGTAGTGTAGGATGGTTGATATTTTGTGAGGGGTGCAGTTTTGGGGTGGTGTTTGTGCGGCGCCGGTTGTGTTTAGCCCTGACCTTGGGGCGGCCCCTTCGTATGTTGTTCCAGACGGCGCGCGCGGTTGAAAAATCGATATTTCGCGTCCTGTTCGTCGAACTCGTCCTGGCCACCTCCTCCCACGGATGCACTTGAACTCGTCCTCGCAAACAACTTCGGAATTCGATAATTTTCAGTGAAAGTAAAATACCGTAAGATGTTTTAGATTTGTGGGAAAAATTAGGGGTGGGAAATACCGGTATACCGGTATTTTTTAAACTAATAAATTAAAATTTATTATTTTTACTTTTCGTAGAGTCTAGGGTTCAATACCGGTATTTTTTTCAATAAAATAAAAAAAAACAGTAATAAGTAAATGGGAGGCAAAAGAATGTTGAAAAATACCGGTATTTTAAGGAAAAAAACGTTACACCGGTATTAATACCGGTATTCTACACCCCAAGTGAAAACCTATTTTGATAAATTTTTCCTCAAAAAAAAAATACAAAGTTTACCACGTGAACAAATTTTAATCTTTTAAAAAATCTTAGTTTGTTTTGCGTTTTTGGCAGATTAGCGAAACGAGGCCATAAAAATTTGCGTCTATTTCAATTCTCTGGGGAAGTTTGATGATTAGTTTTGTTTGTTTGCACGGCACTGCGTTGACAAAACTTGTAGGTCTGTTTGATAATTTTGGATTTGTCAATGTGCCAACCCGAATTTCCTATGAACCATCCTCGTATTTATTTATTAATTAAAATTAAGAAAGACGCGTGTTCAAGTCACCTGATGCTTTCGACACCTTGGCAAAACCCATTGATAAAATGATATCTTGTTATTGGAAGGGCAGGATATTGATTGGGTTCCTGGAAAGCAATTTATCACGATAGATTTATGAAAAAATCTAATGGCAAACAAATAATTTTTATTATTTTTATCGAGAAATGTTTAACACTTTAACGGAATTTTGTTGGTATTTCAGTGGAATATATTTGTAAATGCGCTCTTTGTTTGCACAGCTATACAATCCACAATCCACAATGAATGCGAACAATCAAATAATCGGTTTCTACATTTTCGGTGCATTCGTATGCACCATTTGCACTGCACAAACATTTTTACCATTTTTGTTTTGCCCGGAATTATGTTATTGTTACCAGCTGTGTGTTATGCATTGTTCACTGTTGTAATATGTTGATTGCAAGTTGTGTACTGCACTAGGGTCAGACAATTAAAAATGTATGATATGCATTTCATAACATCCAACAGTAACATAAAAGTTAGGTTAGGTTATTTCTCCCCCAACGCGTTCCCCTACATCGATCTGGTTTCTCGGTAGTGTCACATTGCATAACCCACCTTTCGTGCGCCAGCGAAATGTTAAATGAACCAAATAACAAGAAGGCGAATACAATAAAAAAAAGTTAACGATGCGGGATTCCCGAAATCACTCGCCGAGTGGGGGCAGATCGACGAATTCGCGGAACACTGCCGAAAATTTCATTCGGACGATGTTCTCGAAAGTACTAATGCTAAAACACAGCAATACCCCCACTTGTTTTTTCACCAATATGAGCGAGCACGCAGTAGTGGATAATAAATGCGTGGGAGTGAGACGTAGCGAATTGCGCGTCGCGGCCTTCGCGCGCGCGCGCGCCCAACACGTTTCAACGTATACACAACGCATACAACATTAACGTCGCGATTGCTTTTCATCGAACGTCGTAGAGTGTCGACGTCGCGCGCGCGGCCAGCCTGAATCAGTCGCCAAACAAACGTCGCACTGATAAGCACGAGGTGGAACCACCTCGGATATATATTCTCACAGCTTTTTAAACAAACAGACGTGTCGTTTGTCACTCTACGAAGTTTAACAACACCACAACTCTTGCACGCAAGCGCGCAAAAATTACTACTTAACTTAAACTAGTTTCGAAAGTGCACGCGCACAACTCGCCCACCTATGTCTCAGCTGGTGCCCTATTTGAATTTTGGACTCGATCTGTCCCAGGCCGACTTTGAGGACTGCGATATGTACACCAACTACGATCCCATTGCGCAGAAAAACAAAATGGTAAGTTTATCGATAGAATACAATATTGCGCTGATTCATCATCACGTCGCGCGCTTGTTTCGGAATTACGTAACGTGGATTACGTTTTCGACGAAATTCGCAAATAATTACGAAAAGTATTAAGAAGTTTATGTTTTTTTATGATAACAACTCCTTCATTATTTTTTTTAACTTTTGTTTTGTTTACTTGCGATTTATTTTTTGTTTTCTTGCATCACCCTGTGTGACTTTCTTCAATTGACTTTTTAATTGAGTTCAATTGTTTGAAGGCGCCATTACCAGTCATATCTATTCGCAGAATACCTTTTAAAGTAAATAAATTATTACTCTTATCTTGTGTTTGTGATAAAACGCAAAACGAAGACTTGTATAACGCGCATGCGCAGTGGTAAGCTGTCAAGAATTTGATTTGACTATTTTTAGTCATGATAAGATTCCGAATGCGTTTTATAGAATGCACGATAACGAATTATCTTCGTTTCAACATTTATATCAACAATATAGTGCGTTTGCATTATGTGTGAGTCATTTATTTCAACTCGGGACCGAACACGTGCTAAGAAAACAAAATGGTGGCTGCGATTTGTGTTTTAAGAAAGAAAAATACAAGAAATATATTCGATTGCATTATATTGTGTAATAATGTGAACCGGACACACCAAAATGGACTTTCCTTGTGTTTTTGTAGGGTAAAACTTTCTTTCTTGCGGTCGAAATCGGCAGGCGATAAGAGAATCTTTGAACGCGACCGGTGTGCGCGCGCGCCACGATGACGCACGCACGCGCCTGGTGCTTACGTCACGGCTATTCCGGGTAGAGCAACAGGTTGGAGGAAAGAAATCGGCGCTCGTGTGCGCGCTGCTTGCTTGACACGCCACGTTCATTCATCTATTATATTTTCTTACACGATTGTCATTCTGGAATGTTCGATGAAAGACGCTCAATACGTTTTGAAATCTTTCGGAATGCCTTATATGGACTTTGTGTGTGCTTTGCTTATCAGTAAAGCAGTGATTAGCGATAACATTATTGGAGCGTGTTGGTATAGGTGTTGGGCGTTTTATGTGCACGCACAAAGGCACGTCCAGACCGCCTTATCAACAACGCAGCTCATTAGATTGATTTGCTAAATATTGAGTTTGCAGCGCGCCGCCGAGTTATTTGTTCCGTTTTGTTTAATTTTTCTATTTGCTCAATAATATCAATATCTCGATAATGGGTTGGGTTTTTCCTCGATAAGCAGTTTTTATCTTTACACCTATGAAATTTAATTGAATTACTTTATTTTATTTTAAGTTGTAAGTTTTTCGGTTTTATTGCTTTGCAAGTTACAACTTGTTTTGTCTTGCTTGTTGTGCGGCGTCGTCTACCTGCCGAATTGCTGTATGCAGAATTTACGCGCCGGTGTAAATCGTTTAAGCAGAAAAAAGATTTCGAGGACGTTTGACGTCAGCGGCGCGCGGCGCTCGATGTCATGTGAGTGTATATCGCCTTGCCATTACCATCCGGCGAGTCGTGTTGTGTGTTGTGTTGCTTCGCCCACAATAATGCGCATTGTCGCATGGCGCGCGTATCGCTTCGGTCGTCCATCCGTCAAAATCCGATCCATCCGCGATTCCTGATATCCCAAAACGCAGACGCTCGTCGGCGCGGGGCTTGTCCAAGATAAGTCAACGGCGCTCAGTCAGTCAGTGTGCATTCGGCCGTCGTCGCGTGAGTTCGCTGTGCAAAAACTTGTGTGGAATATTTATCTCAGGGATTATTTAGAAATATCATAAGGTGCGTATTGTTGGTTTACATTTTTTTAGCACTCGATAACTGTAAACGCTTCAATTCAACGACAAACAATTTCGATTTAGTGTGTTAACTTGTTTGGTCTACTCGTGGCGACTGCGCGCAGGCGCTATTGTGCCACGGCTAATTATGATTATAAACTAATAACATTGTTTACTTACTACTCGGATTCGATAACGTATTGTAGCCAGGCACAAAGAATTAACCTTTAGTTTATTTAGTTTTTTTGTAACGCAAATAGCGTTCAAATACAGGAAACTGTCGCCTAAAAAATATTCACACCCATTTTTCTTATCACCCGCAACAACCACACTGTTAATATACACGCTGTAAGTACATTTCAATCGTTAGTTTAGTTTATTGCAGAGACCTTGATGTTGGTACCAGTACGAGTACCAACAACCAACAACCAACTCATCAAGTATTATTTATTTATTATTAAAAAATACAGTTTTGTGTTCAGTTAAACAACAGAAACAAAAGAAAAGAACGAAGGACGTTTGCATGTAAGTTGTGCGTATTATCTCTGATAAGAGCGAAATTTCTTCCTGATGTGTCGCAAGATCGCGCAATGTGCGTCTCAGCGTAAAGTAACCTCATTTAAACGTTTTATTATTCGGATAAAAACCTTGGCGCATTTTCTGTGGGAAAATCACTCGCTACAAATGACATTGTTCTGTCTCTGTGTGTTTGCTCTAATAGAATAAAACTATCTATGGTCAGTCCACGGCCAGTCGGTGAGATCGTGAACCTTACTCGGGAATTTACTATAAGAGATCGCTTGACAGTTTTACACGCCGCTTAAAATAAACACACACGCGCATAATTCACAAAGAAAATCATGTGCAATAAACAACGCGCTTTGTACGCGCGATGAACAAAGGCCGTGTTTTTGCTTCTGTGGAACATAATTAAACAAAAACAACGAACAACAACACACCCATTATGTGCATTATACACCCTCGGGTGGCTGGTAGTGGAGGATATTAAGTTATAAATTTTAATTTTGTGCCGGCGACGTTAATAAAACGCAAACATATTTTTGTTTTATTTGCGCTGATTAAACAGGAAAATCAACGTCTTTGTTGGGAATACGCCGAAATACTCTGTCAACTGTAATCTTTTATCGGTAAATATTGTAATATTGACTGATAATGACGGTGTTTGCTTACGCGTGTGAAAAAACGCGATGCCTGCCTGCGCAAATTTATATTTGCTTACTTAAACTCGAAATAGATTTCGAAATTTAAAAAAAAAACGAATCGAAACGAATTTTATACTTATCTTATGAATGGTTTTACTTTTTTTGTGTATGTGTGTAAGATTATGAATGAAAAATGAGTAATGCTGCACATGGTACACACTACACACTTCTCTGAAAATCGCGAAATCGTACACGTCACTATTAAATAATTTGTTTTCGAATTACGCAAAGTCAAGGTCAGTGCATCAGCTAAGTAAGTACATAGTAGGTATGTGCAACAGGTGATGATAAAAATGACACACTTTATGTAAATCTCGTTGCGTGTTGCAATTAGCTGAATTAGCAAAGAAATAGTTTAGATCCGGATTGGTAGTGGTGGTAAACTGGTAGCAATTACCAGTGGGTAGAAGTTTTGGATGAGTCATGCGTTTGGCATAAACAGCACTCAGCGTGTGCTGCGCTCTTTCTGCGTCTGAGAATCCGAGCATCGGAAATGCTAGAAATTCCTCCGGAAATCAGGTGCGCACTTGCTGCGCAGTTGTGTGTGATGTAGTTTGACCTATCAAATTCGCCACGCTATTTTTATCACTTCATCTTGAGTAAATGTTTTTCCCTTTTTGATTTTTTTTTTGAGAGTGGCTTAGGCTTTTATGTGACTTATGCGCGCTGAAAGAATGCGCTGTGGCGGAAGTTGCGGTAATTAACAGGCGTCGTCTGACCTAGCGGCGGGAACTCAGCCACCGCAAGCGCCTGTCGATTTATTGCCGACAAGCACGTTGCACGATTGTCGGACGTGCAAACAAATTATTTTCAACTTTACTAGTCGAATCATTAATAACCTAGGAGGTTTTTTTGTTCACATTTGCATGAAAAACGCACGTTTTGCGGCTTTTTGTAGCTAAAAATTCACGTTTTTAAAATTTAAAAACAAGATGGCGTTGGTTGTACCGTTTTTTAAAGGATAAAATAGTTTTTTGCACTTGTGCATTTTGGCAAATCGCCAAGATGTGCACGCATTGCACTGATTTATTTGTGATTAAGTTCTTAATTTAGTATCACTCGTGTAACTAATTTTGCGCGCTGGACTGATTAAACAAAGGATCGAATCGAAACTAGATAGAGTCGTTTTCGTTGACGCGCTGTGCGTGTATCTTCGCATCTCTCGTATTGTATGTTGTTTTGCCGCAACAACTCGTTATATAAATAAATAGTCGGTTAACGCTATGCGTTACCTCGGTCTAAATTTAAGCGACTTGCGGAATGGAGTCGTGGGCGCGATTCGTACGAAATTCGCGGCGTCGTCGTCGCCGTCGTCGCATCCCATCGCTGCGGCCTGTCTCAATCTTTGGCGCGCTGTGCACCGGGAAGCAACGCCGGCGCGAGGCTTCTCCCGACCGAATCGAAATCGCGGCGACGTTCTAGCTCGCCCAAACGAACGAACGAAATCTAAACCCAACCGAACAATAGTACAAAACTTAAATTATTTATTTAAACAAAACGAATCTACAATCGTGAATCAAACGGTTATCACAAATTACTAAATATACTATTAATATATATGCGTTAATAATTAATATTAACAACGAATTTCAACGAATCGACGAGTAAATCGCAAACAAGTGGAGTTAATATGATGGCATTCATGGATCAAAAGGAGATTGCCACCTTCTTGGCACAGGAGCTGTTCTATCAGCAGGTAGAAAGTTGAAAAAAAAAAAAGGTTTTAAGAACATTTCTAATAACGATGATTGTGTTTTACTTGATTGTGACTAATATTTTGAAGCTATTTATTGTTCGGGAAACGCTTAGTTTTATTACATTTGATCACTGCCAAGTTCACTAAAAATACACCACGCGCGCGAGCATTACAAACACGTACAAACTGAAATAATACCAACTACCAGGAAACTGAGCGCTAGACTGCCAAGAATAATAATAATAATAATGTGATTTTTTGTTGTTACAGTTTATATCATTGGAAGGGTTGCACTCGGGGGTGCCCACGCGAACGACGCCCACCTTGACGCCAACAACCCTTCGTAGTATTGAACAGACGTTCATCGAGCTGCAGTCAAAGCCACACGAGAACGAAGCCGGTTTCGTTCCTCCGATGGTACAGTCAATAGGTAAATTAAATTTTTAATTTTATTTGTTTTAATGAAGTTAATAATGTGTGTTTTGATATTTGAATAGGTAACAATCAATACATACCGGCATCGGAAGCTGATATCTACACTACAATTACACCCAACGGTAAATCCAACACCATTTGGAACTCGAACATCTCCCAATGCAGTTCTGAAGATAGCAATACCAGTCCGTCGCCAGCCGACCTCCAGAAGAATATGCAATCGCCGCCGCCAGCTGCAACTACACGGAGGAATATGGGCGGCAGGCGGCCGAATCGTGAGGTGAATTTGCCGCCCGAAGAGGAGGAACGTCGCCGTGTTCGTCGCGAACGCAACAAGGCTGCTGCGGCGCGTTGCAGGAAACGCCGCGTTGATCACACAAATGAACTACTTGATGTAAGCAGTGATTTTATTCCTATAAAAATTGATTTTAATTTTTTTGGTTTTAAATTTTTATAGGAAACTGATGAGTTGGAGAAGAAGAAGCAGGAATTGAAGCAAGAGTTTGCGGATTTGAGTAAATGTCGAGACGAACTGGAGGAACTTTTGGAGCGTCATCGTCCGCGCTGCAAGCTGACCGGCATGCATTGCCCGCCTAGTCCGCCCGAAGAGAAACCCTATGCGATGCAATTCGAACATCCAAGTATGCAGCGCGTGAAGACGGAACTAATAGATACACTGCAAGATGATGACTATTACGGGGTGCCGTCGCCGGCCAAGAAGATCATGCTTAGTTCAACCGTACCCATTTCGAAACCGAACCGCCCCAATTCCCTCAACGTCGGCGGGACCACCCCATTCGGGATGAATGCCCAAGCGACAAACAATAACAGCAAGTCGGTTTTTGATGATGCGCTTGCTGGAATTGGCATCACCACACCGTCCACCGGTATGCACTTTAACTTTGAGTCGCTGATGGTTGGAGGCACTGGCCTCACCCCCGTCTCTGCGCCATTGATTCCTAACTGCTCCACGCAGCAGAGAATACCGGTGTCGATGAGTGGCGATATTGTCTCACCCGAATCGTGCGTGCCGCCAAAACTTGTCAGTTTATAGGAGCGGTGTTTTTGGGGCGAAATTATTGGATCGTACTGAAGCTCAATCAGACATGTTTTTTTTTCTGCTGAAAGCGCTCAGTCCATATTTGTCTTCAGAAGTCGAAAAACATGCGCAATCAATATTTTGGAGTGATTGCTTTGTTCTCATGTAGGTTCGAACAAGTGTTACCAAAATGGCCAATATTAACTATTAACATAATGTACGAATTCATCATTGAATTGTTGAGATTACATGAATTTTGGAGTCGCGTGCGCGGTCAAATTGTCGTCGTCTTTTTTAAACCACGGCCGCGCGCTTTACTTGTGTCATAATTTATTGTATATTTGTGCGCGGCCGTTTGTGCTCAACTTTGCTACTTTGCTATATTACATACGATGTGTAATGTTGCCATGAACATGCCTTCATATTGATTGTAAACGAAAGAAGAGTATATATTTGAATTACCGTTGTACCAGCAACACAATCTTAAGCAGAAAGACGCAACTTGCGGAAACTTTGGATGATTAAATCAAAAATTATTTATAAATATTGAGAAAGTATTGATTATATTATAATGAAATGAATAATAATAGATGATATGATTATATCCATTATTAAAATAGGAACCCACTGATTCCTATGAATTGTCAAACGAAAGCAATTGTGTTATTACATTTTAAGAAGAAATTTGATATATTTAGAAGTATATTATATATTTATATTGTATATTCAGCAATATTGCAAAAGGCTGCAGATGATGATCCATTTTTGTCAATTTTGTATCTTAGAATTGTGGAATGATGCAGAAATCGCTAAAAAATTTTGTATTTATTTTATTGCATTGCTAATATTGTATAATAAATTAAATATATCTTTATAACAAATTTGTGCATGCAATTGTATGGGGGAATGGAGTACGTGCATTGTTGCACACAACACGGAGATGGCAAGCGAGAGGTGCGCACATGCGCGACCTTGCGCATACTCGGCGCACGGCGTAAGCACTTTCGTCGCACGCGACTTTAGTTGAGCCGGGTTGCTCGAAGTCGCGTGTTTGTCCGCGCGCGTTCGTCGCGATCCGCCGCCATATTTATTGTGAATTTGATTCTTTGTTTACTATTAAATTAAGTTTGCCGTAATTCAAAACGTTTTAAACGAATGTGGCATTAGACTTTCGTTTTATTATTATTGGACGGTGTCCAACCGATCGCTGATGGCTGCTACGAACCACGAGGAATATTTCATCTTCGCCATGGATCCTCTGGTAAGACAATAATTAAATTTACTTTCGTATTTTCGAATTTAATCTTTACAACGTCCGAGTTATTGTGGTGGCATTTTCTTAAATATTTTTTTAACGTTGCCGTCTTAACGATCTCTGTTTTTTTTTCGTTATTATTTTCCGACGCCTCTTATTTTTCGATTCGAGATTACGAGATATTAGCAAATAAAAAGTTCTCAAGTTAGCACTTTCAGCTACGTTTTTGGACCCTTTGCTCCACGAAATTTAATTATTTTATATTCTAGTTTAATAAAGAATTTTCGTATCTTTCATAATCTTCTATCCGTTGAATGCTAGCGCATTTAATTTACAAGATATTCGCTACCGGAAATCTTAAAAAATACATGTTGCAGCATACTTTCCGTAACGCGAGTTATATGCGAAGTCGTGTGTGCGCCGTAGTACTCGTTACTCTAGAAATTGTTGTTTTTTCTGTACAACAGGCAAACGTGGTGTCCCATTACCTTTGGAATAATTTTCCCAGATGCAGAATTTAATTCTTTATCACCCTGTATTTGATATTATTGCGAGATAATTCCGTACCGCGAGTTATATTTGTAGTTGTGTGTGCGCCGTAGTACTTGTTGCTCTAGAAATTGTTGTTTTTTCGGTATAACACGTGAACGCGGTGCCCCAGTAACTTCAGAATAATTTTCCCTGATGCAGAATTTAATTCTTTATCACCCTGTATTTGAATTTATTGCGAGATGAATCCGTAACACGAGTTATATTCGAATATTAGTTTAGCTGCTATGCACTATTATCGTTTATTGACTCGAATCTGTCAAGAATTCGGTAGCGGTAGCGGTAGAAGTGACTCGTGTTCAGGGCACCGTACAAGACCAGCGGTAGAAGTGACTCGTGTTCAGGGCACCGTACAAGGGCAGCGGTAGAAGTGACTCATGTTCAGGGCACCGTGCGTGGATGATTGTATAGCTGATTTCATCTCTTATATAATGCATTTTAATCAGCTTATCTTACACCCCCTCTTGGCAATTTTTGCCAATTGATAAATGTCACTTTTTAGCACATTTAGTCGCGTTTTTCGACCTTTTACTGTGAGAAATATAATTATTTTATATTTTTATCTGATAGGCAATTTTCCAATCTTTCATAATCAACAATTCGTGGGTTGCTATCTCTTTTAGTTTAAAAATATTTATTATCAAAAATCGTGGAAAAAAAGTATCAAGCACCCCCCCTTGGCAATTTTTGTCTTAAGACTTAAAATGTTGTCTCTCATATTTCCCTTTTAACTATCCTATCTGATAGAAAATAATCCGTAGATTAAGACGCTGCGATCAGATCTTATTTATCTCTTTTAGTTTACGAGATATTCGCGATTGAATAAAATAGGCAAAAATTGATAAATGTCACTTTTTAGCACTTTTAGTCGCGTTTTTCGACCTTTTACTGTGAGAAATATAATTATTTTATATTTTTATCTGATAGACAATTTTCCAATCTTTCATAATCAACAATTCGTTGGTAGCTATCGCGTTTAGTTTAAGAGATATTAATTATCAAAAATCGTCGAAAAAAAGTATCAAGCACCCCCCCTTGGCAATTTTTTCTTAAGGATGAAAATTTCATATCTCTCTGATTTCCGTTTTAACTAGCCTATCTTATAGAAAATAGTCCGCAGATTAAAACCCCGCGATCAGATCTTAATTATCTCTTTTAGTTTACGAGATATTCGCGATTGAAGAAAATCGTCAAAAATTGCAAAATGTCACTTTTTAGCACTTTCAGTCGCGTTTTTTGACCTTTTACTGTGGGAAATATAATTGTTTTATATTTTTATTTGATTGAGAATTTTCCAATCTTTCATAATCAACGATTCGTTGGTAGCTATCGCGTTTAGTTTAAGAGATATTAATTATCAAAAATCGTCGAAAAAAAGTATCAAGCACCCCCCCTTGGCAATTTTTTCTTAAGGATGAAAATTTCATCTCTCAGATTTCCGTTTTAACTAGCCTATCTTATAGAAAATAGTCCGCAGATTAAAACCCCGCGATCAGATCTTAATTATCTCTTTTAGTTTACGAGATATTCGCGATTGAAGAAAATCGTCAAAAATTGCAAAATGTCACTTTTTAGCACTTTCAGTCGCGTTTTTTGACCTTTTACTGTGGGAAATATAATTGTTTTATATTTTTATTTGATTGAGAATTTTCCAATCTTTCATAATCAACAATTCGTTGGTAGCTATCGCGTTTAGTTTAAGAGATATTAATTATCAAAAATCGTCGAAAAAAAGTATCAAGCACCCCCCCTTGGCAATTTTTTCTTAAGGATGAAAATTTCATCTCTCAGATTTCCGTTTTAACTAGCCTATCTTATAGAAAATAGTCCGCAGATTAAAACCCCGCGATCAGATCTTAATTATCTCTTTTAGTTTACGAGATATTCGCGATTGAAGAAAATCGTCAAAAATTGCAAAATGTCACTTTTTAGCACTTTCAGTCGCGTTTTTTGACCTTTTACTGTGGGAAATATAATTGTTTTATATTTTTATTTGATTGAGAATTTTCCAATCTTTCATAATCAACAATTCGTTGGTAGCTATCGCGTTTAGTTTAAGAGATATTAATTATCAAAAATCGTCGAAAAAAAGTATCAAGCACCCCCCCTTGGCAATTTTTTCTTAAGGATGAAAATTTCATCTCTCAGATTTCCGTTTTAACTAGCCTATCTTATAGAAAATAGTCCGCAGATTAAAACCCCGCGATCAGATCTTAATTATCTCTTTTAGTTTACGAGATATTCGCGATTGAAGAAAATCGTCAAAAATTGCAAAATGTCACTTTTTAGCACTTTCTGTCGCGTTTTTTGACCTTTTACTGTGGGAAATATAATTGATTTATATTTTTATTTGATTGAGAATTTTCCAATCTTTCATAATCCACAATTCGTTGGTAGCTATCTCTTTTAGTTTAAGAGATATGAATTTTTGAAAATCGTCGAAAAAAAGTATCAAGCACCCCCGCTTGGCAATTTTTTCTTACGATTGAAAATTTCATCTCTTAGATTTCCGTTTTAACTATCCTAGCTTATCGAAAATAGTCCGTAGATTAAGGTGCTGCGATCAGATCTGAATTATCTCTTTTAGTTTACGAGATATTCGCGATTGAAGAAAATCGTCAAAAATTGCAAAATGTCACTTTTTAGCACTTTCAGTCGCGTTTTTTGACCTTTTACTGTGGGAAATATAATTGTTTTATATTTTTATTTGATTGAGAATTTTCCAACCTTTCATAATCAACAATTCGTTGGTAGCTATCGCGTTTAGTTTAAGAGATATTAATTATCAAAAATCGTCGAAAAAAAGTATCAAGCACCCCCCCTTGGCAATTTTTTCTTAAGGATGAAAATTTCATCTCTCAGATTTCCGTTTTAACTAGCCTATCTTATAGAAAATAGTCCGTAGATTAAGATGCTGCGATCAGAACTTAATTATCTCTTTTAGTTCACGAGATATTCACGATTGAATAAAATAGGCAAAAATTGCAAAATGTCACTTTTTAGCACTTTTAGTCGCGTTTTTCGACCTTTTACTGTAGGAAATATAATTATTGTATATTTTTATCTGATTGAGAATTTTCCAATCTTTCATAATCAACAATTCGTTGGTAGCAATCTCTTTTAGTTAAAGAGATATGAATTTTTGAAAATCGTCGAAAAAAAGTATCAAGCACCCCCCCTTGGCAATTTTTTCTTAAGGATGAAAATTTCATCTCTCAGATTTCCGTTTTAACTAGCCTATCTTATAGAAAATAGTCCGCAGATTAAAACCCCGCGATCAGATCTTAATTATCTCTTTTAGTTTACGAGATATTCGCGATTGAAGAAAATCGTCAAAAATTGGAAAATGTCACTTTTTCGCACTTTCAGTCGCGTTTTTTGACCTTTTACTGTGGGAAATATAATTGTTTTATATTTTTATTTGATTGAGAATTTTCCAATCTTTCATAATCAACAATTCGTTGGTAGCTATCGCGTTTAGTTTAAGAGATATTAATTATCAAAAATCGTCGAAAAAAGTATCAAGCACCCCCCCTTTGCAATTTTTTCTTAAGGATGAAAATTTCATCTCTCAGATTTCCGTTTTAACTAGCCTATCTTATAGAAAATAGTCCGCAGATTAAAACCCCGCGATCAGATCTTAATTATCTCTTTTAGTTTACGAGATATTCGCGATTGAAGAAAATCGTCAAAAATTGCAAAATGTCACTTTTTAGCACTTTCAGTCGCGTTTTTTGACCTTTTACTGTGGGAACTATAATTGTTTTATATTTTTATTTGATTGAGAATTTACCAATCTTTCATAATCAACAATTCGTTGGTAGCTATCGCGTTTAGTTTAAGAGATATTAATTATCAAAAATCGTCGAAAAAAAGTATCAAGCACCCCTCCTTGGCAATTTTTTCTTACGATTGAAAATTTCATCTCTCAGATTTCCGTTTTAACTATCCTAGCTTATCGAAAATAGTCCGTAGATTAAGATGCTGCGATCAGATCTTAATTATCTCTTTTAGTTTACGAGATATTCGCGATTGAAGAAAATCGTCAAAAATTGCAAAATGTCACTGTCAGCACTTTCAGTCGCGTTTTTTGACCTTTTACTGTGGGAAATATAATTGTTTTATATTTTTATTTGATTGAGAATTTTCCAACCTTTCATAATCAACAATTCGTTGGTAGCTATCGCGTTTAGTTTAAGAGATATTAATTATCAAAAATCGTCGAAAAAAGGTATCAAGCACCCCTCTTGGCAATTTTTTCTTACGATTGAAAATTTCATCTCTCAGATTTCCGTTTTAACTATCCTAGCTTATCGAAAATAGTCCGTAGATTAAGATGCTGCGATCAGATCTTAATTATCTCTTTTAGTTTACGAGATATTCGCGATTGAAGAAAATCGTCAAAAATTGCAAAATGTCACTTTTTAGCACTTTCAGTCGCGTTTTTTGACCTTTTACTGTGGGAAATATAATTGTTTTATATTTTTATTTGATTGAGAATTTTCCGACCTTTCATAATCAACAATTCGTTGGTAGCTATCGCGTTTAGTTTAAGAGATATTAATTATCAAAAATCGTCGAAAAAAAGTATCAAGCACCCCCCCTTGGCAATTTTTTCTTAAGGATGAAAATTTCATCTCTCAGATTTCCGTTTTAACTAGCCTATCTTATAGAAAATAGTCCGCAGATTAAAACCCCGCCATCAGATCTTAATTATCTCTTTTAGTTTACGAGATATTCGCGATTGACGAAAATCGTCAAAAATTGCAAAATGTCACTTTTTAGCACTTTCAGTCGCGTTTTTTGACCTGTTACTGTGGGAAATATAATTGTTTTATATTTTTATTTGATTGAGAATTTTCCAAGCTTTCATAATCCACAATTCGTTGGTAGCTATCTCTTTTAGTTTAAGAGATATGAATTTTTGAAAATCGTCGAAAAAAAGTATCAAGCACCCCCCCTTGGCAATTTTTGTCTTATGACTTAAAATTTTGTCTCTCAGATTTCCCTTTTAACTATCCTATCTGACAGAGAATAGTCTGTAGATTAAGACGCTGCGACCAGATCTTAAATATCTCTTTTAGTTTACGAGATATTCGCGATTGAATAAATTCCGCATGCCCATTTTTTCTTATGAATTAAAATTTCGAAATACAATGGTAGGTAGTACGAGAGGGTGAGTATAAGCTAAGTAAAGTTTTAAACTTCCAAGCCGAGAAGTATTGAAAGTAAATGTAAATTTCGTGTATGTGTATTTCAACATTGTGAATTTTTAGTTTCGTCTTCTCAACTACGAGATTATCGGTACGTTTGTGTATAAACAACTTTTTTTGTTCGACTGACGCGTGATATAGTTGCATACCTGCCTTGTACCCGGCTACGCGCAGCGCACACGGCAGTTGTTTCACCGCGTGGTTCGTGAACGTGTCTCTCTAATCGCCACGCGTATTGAGGTTTTAATTGGATTAATCCTCGTGTATTCTTTCGGTCATCGGCAAAATATTCGTAATGGGCATGTGTGCCTGTTTTGTTTAATGATTTATGGCGGTTAGAGTCTTCGTAAGTGAGAAATAAGTGTCCGTTAATCCCCGCGCGAGTATTCAATTGATATAATATATTACAGGACAGAAAATCTCCTCATCAATGTACAGGTAGGTGGACAATTAATTTTTTTGCGGAAAGTTAACTTAAATTGATAATTCAATTTGAGGGATATTAATTTTGTAGATTACAAACACGTGGTGGCATTTTTATCACAATTCTTCTAAGTCGCGTTTCCGAAAATAACATGCTTGATTTAATTATTACAAGCACTGTTTTTAAAATAATCTGAGGATTATTAAAATGACAATATTCAAGTGGTCGACCACGCTTACTTTCCCGTCGGCCGTCGGTTTGGTCATGTTTTTGATAATCACGAAAACATTTTTAATCGAATTGCATCAATAAATTAATAATTTCTTGCTGAAATGAAATCTTGAACGTCTTAGTATAGTCTTAGTATATCTTAATATTTACAAAGAAATAGTTATTTTTATCGTCTTTAACCATTGTGCTGCTACGCGCCGTCGCTTGCCGTCTGTTGATTTAGATGTTTTCCGCCGGATATTTATGATGATGCTTCACCCGTCGGTTTAATAAATTGACAAATATATATATTCACAATATATTAAAATGTAAGTGTTTTATTTTGGTAGCACCCTTTTGCTCAATTTTCCGATGTTTTTCGGGTAAAATCTCTGATTTTATATTAAAATATTGTTGTTAATTTGTAAGTTTCCCTCTTCATATTGTGAATATTGACTCCTTTTGTAGTTTCTTAAGTTTTCCTTTTGCAACACCCTGTATATATGTTTTCCTTTGTGTCCGTGAAAATTTTGCTTTAGCTGTCGTTTTTGGTATTTTCCTGTTTGTACTTGGAATTTTCTTTCTGGAACACTTTGTATATTAGTTTCCCTGATCGTCGAGTGAAAACGAGCGGCGTTTGTAGTGTCCAGAGTTTTTTGTTTGCACTTAAAATTTTCTTTTTGTAACACCCTGTATATTTATTTTCATTGTCAATAACATAGAAAATGAACTATTTGCTAATTTCATTATTCCGGTAGAACTGTACGAAGTGCTACTTGCTTATATGTGCGCGGCTTAGCAGGTCGTAAGTCCTGTTTCAATATGGCGACATGTATTCTGTTGACTTGCAAAGGCTAAACTTGTATTCTATTGTTAATAAAGAAATAGTAAGATATATTGACTTCTTTGATTTGTGTGTTCGCCTTCTATCATTTCAGGAGCAGGTCTCTAAGAGAGTTCCCTCTCTCAGGGGATGATCCCCTCTATAAAAATTGTTAAGGCAACCTGTATGATTTGTGTACTCCTTCTTTCATTTCAGCTACAGGTCAGAACTTGTAAGAAAATTTTTAAGTGTCACCTCTCTTGAGGCGACTTAAAACTTAGAAATATTTTTACAAGTCCTTAAAAGGATGTCCTTATAAGGAGTTCCCTCTCTCTGGGGGTGATCCCCCACCATAAAAATTGTTGATATGCCTGATAATTTCGGGGATGAAGCGCAGAGACATCGTAGCTGTAGGATGGGCCGGGAGCAATGGACGGACTGAAGCAGTGGGCGATCGACCAGAGCGCCGGAGGCGCTCTGGGAGATCGACCGTAGACTGTCTTATAACGACACGTGCCAAAAAATTTAAAAATTCTATCACCCCTATTCTCTCTCTTTTCTTCCTGTACTCTTCTCTCTTCTCTTCTTACTTCTCCTATTCTCTTCTGCTGCTCTCTCTACTTGCTCTTCCACCATCTTCTTCTACTTATTCCTATTGTTGCTCCGTTCTCTACTCTTCAACTTATTTCTAACATTTGAATCTATATTTTTGTGGTATGCAACCCACATTTCTTCAATTTCTTATTGTTTAATAAAACTGCTTTCTACAACTGAGATTCGAACCATGAACCACGAATCCCTAGCATGCTAGCGTACACACATGCCACCTGAGCCACCGAGCTCTCATATCAAAACATATTCGTTTCAGGTATAAATGTTGTTGTTTTTGTTACCTTTTTAAAAACAACAACATTTATGTACTTGTTATTCGCATTTCATACACGTACTATCAAATGTGGCCTCTAAATCTAATTCTGAAAACGACAAAAAGGAAACATAGACAAATATACTAGCAAATGTAATATTAAAAGTATAGTTTATTGCAACTCATACAATCATAAGAGTACATGTTGAATTTTAAAATTATTTGTTATAATGAAATTATTTTCAGAGTATTTACTTATTCAACGGTTACCTCGCTTTTCCTTAACGTCCGATAAATTCATTCCGTCCATGAAACATCTTCACTAATTGTTTAATTTATCGAATGTTAATGTGGCAGTTACCTACGTGCACTTTCTCGGTTAAAATAATCCACACGGGGTCAAACAGTGTTTAGTTTCACCAATTAATATCATTACGCAAATAAAATCACTGCGGCGGACTTCATAGCCGACGTAAGGTATCCGACGGCGGACGGCAAAAACGTACGCACATTGTAAAACTACACAATTCTGACTTCCACGCGCGATAATTCATTAACTGCACGCCGCACTAGTCTGATAATTCTAAATGTTATCTTTGCTGATCGATTCAAATTTAACTACCGACTTAAAATCACAAAAAACGCGCAAACTAGTTATGAAGATCGACTTGCGAACAAAACACGTGTGGACCAAACAACATCGCACGATCGACTAAACAAGGAAAAGATATACCAGGCCAAAATGATAAGAATTTCAATACTCACAATTGAATGCGGGCACGGTTGTATACCGAAGTTACGTTCAACTCCTTGACATCTAAAAACAAACACAAATTAGATGCGCTGTGATTTGTAACTTTAATTCATTTTTAATTTGCTAAATTAACTAAAACTGCATAGCACCTAAATATAAAGATAACAAAAATAAGATATAATATGGTAATAATTTATTACTTACTATGAAAATTCATCTTTTTATGCGAATTTTCGCGGGATGCCGGTCGAATTCCGGCAACCAACAAATTCCACCCGACGGAGAATTTAATTCCGCATCTCTAGACACCGCGCTGAACTAAGTAAGTCGGCTAGATCGCGCGTAAACACGAAAAAATACAAATGTTTCACGAAAAAGGGTGAAAAATTCACATTTTTATGCAAATTTTCGCGGGTTACAGGTAGAATTCCGGCAAGAAACAAATTCCATCAGACGAAGAATTTAATTCCGCATTTTTAGACACAGCGCTGAACTTAGTAAGTCGGCTAGATCGCGCGTAAACACGAAAAAATAAAAATATTTCACGAGAAAGGGTGAAAAATTCATCCTTTTATACAAATTTTTGCGGATTGCAGGTCGAATTCCGGCAAGAAACAAATTCCATCCGACGAAGAATTTAATTCCGCATCTCTAGACACCGCGCTGAACTTAGTAAGTCGGCTAGATCGCGCGTAAACACGAAAAAATACAAATGTTTCACCAGAAAGGGTGAAAAATTCACCATTTTATGCAAATTTTCGCGGGTTGCAGGTCGAATTCCGGCAAGAAACAAATTCCATCCGACGAAGAATTTAATTCCGCATCTCTAGACACCGCGCTGAACTTAGTAAGTCGGCTAGATCGCGCGTAAACACGAAAAAATACAAATGTTTCACGAGAAAGGGTGAAAAATTCACCATTTTATGCAAATTTTCGCGGGTTGCAGGTCGAATTCCGGCAAGAAACAAATTCCATCCGACAAAGAATTTAATTCCGCATCTCTAGACACCGCGCTGAACTTAGTAAGCCGGCTAGATCGCGCGTAAACACGAAAAAATACAAATATTTCACGAGAAAGGGTGAAAAATTCACCCTTTTATGCAAATTTTTGCGGGTTGCAGGTCGAATTCCGGCATGAAACAAATTCCATCCGGCGGAGAAATTAATTCCGCATTACAATTCCTAGCGCAACGAGTACTACGGCGCAAACACAACTTTCATTATAACTCGCGTTACTGAATTTTCTAGCAAACAATTTTTA
Organism: Dalotia coriaria; assembly: GCF_025399875.1. Classification (NCBI taxonomy): domain Eukaryota; kingdom Metazoa; phylum Arthropoda; class Insecta; order Coleoptera; family Staphylinidae; genus Dalotia; species Dalotia coriaria. Next base: position 730,433 of record NW_027045451.1, read on the forward strand.
TACTGGGAGATGCAAAATTAAATTCTGCATCTAGGAAAATTAATTCGAATTAATTGTGATACCGCGTTCGCGTGTTATAACAAAAAAACTATAATTCCTAGCGCAACGAGTACTACGGCGCACACACACAACTTTCAATGTAACTCGCGTAATGGAATTTTCTCGCAATAAATTTCGATTCAGGGGGATACAGAATTAAATTCTGCATCTGGGGAAATTATTCCGAACTTACGGTGACAGCGCGTTCGCGTATAATACTAAAAAAAACTACAATTTCTAGCGCATCAAGTACTACGGCGCACACACACAACTTTCAATACATTTTGAAGAAATTTTGAAGAAAAGACCCAAGAAGACGTTGTGAAAAAACCTGAAGATATTTTCTTGTCACGGCTTCTTAGATATTCAATTAAAATCTCTTCAATACATAATGACGAACAATTTCCCTGGCATCATAATCTGCGTAACAAAACAGAATTAGAATAATATTAAAGCATTTAGAATGAAAAAAATCAAGTTTAAGTTGAAGGAATGATTGAAATCGTACGAACGATTCCCGAGATTCAGCAAATTTCTACCGCCTGTTTCGAAAATTCACAAAAATCGTAAAAGTTTGAAAGCGATTTTATGGTACGTCTAGCGTGATATCAGGGAGCGGAGAGCACGCGTATTGTAAAAAAGCTCTTGCGATACCAAACTTTAAAAGAATCATTGAAAGCGAACGAACGATTCCGGAGATACAGCCAAATTTCCACCACGAGTTTCGAAAATTGACAAAAATAGTAAAAGTCTGAAGGCGATTTTAAGGCACTTCTAGACCGATTTCTGGTGGCGGCAAAATCGCTTAATATAAAATGGTTCTCGCTTTATATAAATTCGAAACAATCATTGAAGTAGCACGAACAATTTCCGAGATACAGCCAAATTACCACCGCGTGTTTCAAAAATATTAAAGATTACCGAATCTGAAGGGCGGCTTTTAGACAATTCGGGCACGAGGTATATATTTATTAAAAAATGATGCTTACTTTGTCCACACTTCGCCGGTGTTTACACGATTAAAATTGAAAGGAACATGTCGAACTGCATGAACAACCGACCCCGACCGTGTTCAGCACACAACTGTAACATGAAACCGGAGACCCACCGAGCTGAGCGTACAATGCCAAGACCAGTGCGCAAAGACACTGCGCGTTGGTTGCACGCCGTGAACCCAATAAAATATGCGTTTTAATGTAAACACTAATGCGCGCGGACATTAATTAATAGTATAACAAGTGTCAATTGCGCGAAACGAAATTTTAGTCATGTGATTTAATAAACTCGAGCGTTGCGAGATAGATTGAAATCGGCAGCTTTCTTGTATTCAGATTAGGGACATTTGAATTTCGTGCGCAGTTGATCGCAGCGCCACCGCGCGGTTATGTAATGTGTTTGATTTCGAATAAGCTATACACTAAACATAAGTAAATACTAAACATTGTAATACCTACATATTACAATAAAATCTTAAAATTTCATTAGTAGATGTACCAAATTATTATCAATTAATAAACAAAATAAAAACATTTATTACTGACAAATAATAAACTAAGTATTGGGCAACTAGTATTGTATGATTTTTATTTACATTCAACTCTATTTACCAATTACATACTAAACTTATACTATTGTAAATATTGTTAATGATATTTATAAATGAAAATCGTATTTACTCTGTGTTCATATAACTGTTACTGCGGTATATCTAGTTGCTAACACAGTTTTAAATTTGGTATTATTACGTAAAACCTCATTAACTTTATCTATACTATGTAGGTATGCGATCGTAGAACAGTTCAAGTATGGACGTGGTACGATGAGCGTCGATGTGGAAGTGTTGTTCTTCGCAAAATCACGTGAAATCGTTGGCCAAAAGTCCTCTACACTTTGTTTGCCAACTAATATAACCTACAAAGATCTAGCAAAGAAAATAGTCGACGTATTTCACTTGGAAATAATTGAGAAAAACATTATCATTGCTGTAAATGAAGAGTTTTGTGTAGAAGAAGCTAACATTGATCTGAAACCAGGCGACAGAATAGCTGTTATTCCTCCACTAAGTGGTGGATAGTATAAACATAATTGTAAAATGGATTTTTTAAAGTTTTCTGAAGAGAAGCTCAATGTAGAGGCAATCTGTGACTTGGTCACATCTCCAAAATGTGGTGCTATCTCGACATTTATTGGTACTACAAGAGACAACTTTGAAAATAAAGAAGTAATGAAACTTGAATATGAAGCATATGAAACAATGGGAGTTAAAGCAATGAAAAGTATCTGTGATGAAATAAGAAAAGCATGGCCTGATGTCGAAAACATTGCAATATATCACAGGTAAACTAAAAATTAATTAAAATTAACAAATTTTAAGCATGTTGTTTTTTTTTAGACTAGGAACTGTGCCTGTCAAGGAAGCGAGCATTGTAATTGCAATATCATCTCCACATCGAGGTGATGCAATCAAAGCAACTGAGTTCTGCATTGACAATGTCAAAAAGAGTGTACCAATTTGGAAAAAAGAAATTTATAATGAATCTGCAGGTGTGTGGAAAGAAAATAAGGAGTGTTTATGGTCTAACAAATGAAATTTATAATAAATATTAAATTTTCCAATTAAAAATCGTCAAATGTTTGTTTTAGTATCCCAATTTCCTTCCCAAACACGTTTCAAACGCACTGCCGAACAAATCGTTGATGTTGCTTTGATTCCACAACATCTAATACAAATCAAGGCAACAAATGAAGAAATAGATGAACGAATTGAACGTTTCATGGAGCGCAAAAGGACCGAAGTTAATCACGCAAACGTGCGTGATTTTTGTCGACGAGATCCGAGCATTGAAGCGGATGATTCATGTGCTCGCATCGATTCGGTGTTGAAAAAACGAAAAGATTCGAAAGGACATTTACAAGGTTAGCGATTACATCAATTTATCATTAGAGCTAATGTTGGTTATTGTTGCAGTCAACAAAGTGTATAATAAGTGTAGTGAACGTGATCAAAACGGATGCGAGTACTTACGTAAGCATATTCCAAAGAACGGTGTCCACGAGCGAATCGCCAATTTGGAAACACAATTATCATTGGATACTGCAGTGCCGAAAAATATTTACAAACGTTTAAAATTATTAGAAGACCGCCTTTTGCACCTTGAATCTATTTCACCGGAATATATTCAGTTTTGGGTACTGTTTTTATTTATTTACTATGTTTATAAATGTGTTTCATTGTTTTTTATGTTACAGGATAAAACAACGCTTGTAACGAACGGGCAGAAGCGAAAGAAGATCTATACGATTGAAGAAATTGATAATTTACTTGTGGCTGTAGAGAGGCGTCGAAAAACATCACAATAAAACCATGTTGTTTGATTAATCGTGAATGCCTTTAGTATATTCCAAATAATCTCGAAGCTCCACCTTGGCGAGCTTCAAATCATCATTTGGCGTGTCTTTGTTGTTAAATAAAAACTTAGTAGCAGGGAAAAAATCCAAAAGTCTTGATACGGCTGCGCGTTTCACAGAAAGAACCATCGCCATTTTCGAAACCACTTTGTATGTTCTTGTATGTCCAACATTCGTAAAAATCAACTGATGAAATCCAAAGTAATCACCAGGAGAATATCTACTATCAGCGACATCGTAATATATATTATCCTCAACCAATCCCTCAATTTCCCCCGAATGAACAAAATACATTTTTGTGTCAATATCATTCTGGAACGCGATAAAATCGCCTTCGAAAAAATACTGCGTCTTGAATCTTGCTGCTACTTGTCGATTGAAGTCTGAATGCGCTAATTTGAACACTGGATGCGCTCGTAAATGAAAACCAAACATGGCGTCAAGCACTCCCTCACGTAAATAATACGGTGCATTGATTATAAACGATGGAAATTGCACGTTCAGGCCGTGATGAATAAGATTCTTGCAGTAAAGTTGCACGCGTGCTATAAGTGGCTCCGAGAGATTCATCAACCGCATGGATTTATCCTGACTATTATAGAAAGTCTCGTACCGAAAACGACTAAAGTTAAGCATGTGATAGGTGGCAACACAGTCACCAACCACCAAAACACATACCAATTGGGTAGCGAGTAAAACCAAAACAAAATCTAATTTATACGCCACTGATTTTGCTAAATCAGAAGTACTTATCACAAACGGAGTGTAAACTTTCTTCGAAATCAAATAACTGTGATAAATCAGTGCGTCCAGGTAGAAAAACTCATCGCCAATGTAATACGAGAGAAAAATTATACTCAACTGTTGAGTAGTATACAGAATCAAAAGAATATTCAATATCAATATCAACCGAACATTAATGTTAAGTCGATTGCGCACAGAGCGAATGTATCTGAAAACGAATACGATATTTAACAATCGATTGGATCTTAGATACGCCCATGTTTGTCTTCTATATCCGGTTGGGAATCCCAACACAATAACTTCAATCGGGAAATTTGCTAGAAAATGACACGGCGCGCCGAAAAACTCCGAAGTGTATTTGATGGCAATCAAACGACGACTTCGTATTTTCAGCCCGTATTGGTTTTCGTAGACTGTCGAGAAGTCAAAATACATGTTTATCCAAAACAAAACATCTAGCGCGTATGCAACATAGACCACATTCCGGAAGTAGCCAGAAAGAAAAGTGAGCAGCAGGCATTGAAACTGGAAGGCTACCAGGGCATAAACAGTGAAAAGAATTTTCACGTATTCGCGTTCTTTTACCACGGGAACAATACTTGTCAACTTGTCCAGTAATCTTAAAACAAACCGAATTGCTTTTTTCTTTTTTCTCTCAACGATCGCACTACTGGAAGGCGTCTCATCAAGTCTCTTCTTGCTTATTTTTCCACAAGGAATGTAGTCATAATTAGAAGACCTGAGCATTCTCAAGTAAAACTTGTAGAATCGTGGATATTTACTCATTATCTCATGATATTTATCGCTTGGAATTGATAGAAACTCACAATGTGTCTTTGCTACATAAGTGAGCGTACTTCGATGTAGCGGGACATTATCCAGACAACCAAACATACTTCCACCTCTTAAATCTCGTAAATAACCAAAATCTGGTCCCAACACTTGCACTTGTCCTTTGTAAACAATGTAAATCTTATTCTGTACATCATTTACCCGAATTACGACGCCAGTGATGAGTATGAATTCATGCTGAATGGATGGTTCGGAGAAAAGTTCTTTTAGAAGCACTTTTGGGTAGTTCATAAATAATAAAGTATCGTGAAAAGATGGCGCGTAGTAGCAGTATTTGATTTCGTCCGTGAGGCTTCGATTAAATGTCTTTAAAGTTTCTACTAGGGATTTACCTTCTCGCAATACCCATTGAAATTCGAAGTGTTTAATAATCTCGTTGCGAAGGTTCTTGTCAATCTTGCGAATGTTCATGAACATAAGCAGTCGCTGCATTTTGATTTGAAACGTCATGAGATACGTCCGTCTATATAAACTCATCCCGATGATAACACACGATACTGAGGTGATGACAATTTGTCCCAGGGCATTCATTAATACATTTAACCAAAGTTGTGATATATTTGCGGAGTCTTCGTGGATTCCAACGTTGAATATTTGTTTAATGGCACTTTTCAGTTTATATGTATAACTTTCCCATAAAACAAACACGTTGTTTTCTTCGAAAATAGGCCGGCAATTTCGAATGACCACAGGTTCGGATTGATACAGAAAAACTAACAAAAAGTTGCACATGATTAATGAAATACTCATAAAAGTGAGGAGGACAACAGCTTTATAAGTCTTCAAATAGCGAAAATTGAGAAATTTGACCAATCCACGAAATCTAAAGATTCGCAAATGGCGGTTGACACGTAGAAGTGTAAGATAGGTTATGTCTATGCTATCCACCAAAGGTAATACAATTAATTCCAACGGAAGGGTTGCAATAAACTCTAATAAAAAGCCAGTTTTCCAGTAATGTTTCGCACATTTCCATGGATGCAGCACTTCGATTTGATACTTATTGAAATACCCGACATGATGACGTAAATAGATATCAATAATGAAGAAAACGTCGAGCAGCCGGAACAAATAAAACCAAACATGGCGGAAATCACAACTCACCGTAATCGGAATGGTACCAATGAACGAATAAATAAAAACAATCGAAATGTGAGCAATTTCCCACGAAAACCAAAATCTCCCGAACGGTGTAATAGTCCTCTTCATGAAAAACATAGATATGAAACTAAAGAAGCCAAATGCAATCTTGAACTGAACTGGATTAAGATTATAATACCGGCATGATGTATTTTCTTCTAAACAAGCGTTTGCTCGCGGTTCAATTGTCTGCAAATGTCTCATGTGCTGCGTTGCGATGACATTAATAACAGCACTTTTGAGTTCGGCCATTTCTGCGGGATATTTGATTAATTTTCGGCGGAAGTCGCTGACGGAAATGCTCAAAAATCGACAGTCTGTTTTGGCGATAACATTCGAAATCGCAGTGTGACCGACCAAAGCCTCAAGCAAAAGTATTGCAGTTTTTGCTTCCAGTGGCCTCAATTCAGGGGTACCATCTTTCAAGGTGTACTCACACCGTCCATCCATAATAAAATAAATATTCTTCACTACAGATCCGGCGATTACGACAAGTTCTCCACGTGGAATAAATTGTACATCAGCGACTTCACAAATTCTATGTTTCGCTGCTTTTGACAGGGTTTCGAACAGTGCTAAGCTGTCTATAAATTTATAGTGCATATTGATGGTATGATCTCGGTATAAAGCTTTGCCCATCATTGGACGGTACGTGATATCTTGAGTGGGATTTTCTATTCCGTGTAACATCTTCAAATAATTATTCATTTTTGTTCGTGGACCATAAGGGAATTTCAAAAGTTCAAAAATTCGTTTTATATCATCGACCATATTCTCATAGGTAATGGTTGGCAATTTATGAAGACTATATGCAGCCGCGTTTAAACAAAAAATATACGTCAGCACATACATTGCGGCAATTTGCAGGATAATCAACGGGATCAAATTCGCGTTTCGATCGACTTCCATTCCAACTTCGCCCATGGAGAAGTAAAACTGATAGACAATATTTATTTTCATCCAGAAAGTCACCTCTTCTTCGGGTACCTCCAGAATACAACGATCGTAATAACCAAATCTATGGAATGTCAAATAACCGAAGAATAACAGCAAGATGGCGCTGTAGATGGACTTGACGATAGGCATCACAAACAACAGCACCGAACTGATCATTATGTTATGATCAATCGTCATAAAAACCTTATAAAGCTTGATGAGTCTATTAATCCCATACATACGATAAATATACGGATGTAATTCGGTTTGCATTAGGTTCACAAGAACCTCAATGGGAATACAGCTCACAAAATCTAGCCAAAAGTACAACGTTTGAATATGGTGCATTAGAATCAATTCAGAGTCAACTATCACACGGCCATCTTGTTTAATCGAAATGAAATTATAGGTGACAAAGTCGAGAATGTAAAAAATTCGAATGCCTATTACGAAATAATCGTAGATGTTTGTGTAGAGACCAGTATCCTGAGCGGCGCCTATCGGATAAAATATGCAATCGACTAAAGTGAGGACACAAATCCAAAAGCGCCATATTGAGTAGAGTGTAGATGAAGGTTTAAGTTTAAAATTGATACCGGCAACCGCGAAGTGCGTGTTGAAATCCGATTCGATTTTGTTTGCTTCCACGTAGAGTGAAATAAAACGTGTGTTAAAAATGGTACCATTAAAAGAAGCTTCCGGTTTCATATCGGGGGGTATAAATATTGATTGTTCTAAAGGCGGCTGGGGTGATACCATATACTTTCTTAGAATTGATTTTATATATCTGAAATTCAATTGATGTAAATAAAACTAATAAGATTTAAAAAAGTTACCTTAGAGAAACTTTTGATTTGGGTAAAGCTATTTCGCCATTTTTATACATTTCCTTTGCAAGAAAATCATAATTTTTTGCATATTCTATCCGTTTAAGACATTTAGTTTGTAACTTCTGATAAGTTTCCGGGTAAATTTGCCGGATCTTCATGAATTCCAGTCTTGAAAGTACAAGATATTCGCAATAAGTACTGCAAGCGATTGTGGTGGCTGATGGCACATTTAAAAATAATGACAGTTCGCCAAAAACGGTCCCGCCCGAAAACGACATTAATGGCGTCTTTCCGGTACTCTCACTCATCATACTAACAATTCCTTTGATAATATAAATCATAATACTTCTACGATTTCCTTGCTGATAAATAATGTCGTTTTTCGTTCCAAAACTGAACACAGTTAACTTTGACAACTGTCTTAGAAACGCCACATCTTCATTTCGAAATAATTTCGAGTGTTTAAACATGTTCCAATTCAGATCTAGTGTCATTTCAGCATAAATCACGGCCGGGATAGTCGCTGCTTTGTAATCACCAACGTAACTTGCTTTAATGTGCTCAACTTGATAGTGTTTCCAACATGACGCCAGGTATTGTCTCAAAAACGTCATTTTTCTGTTATCTGTTTGTCGAAAGTACCCAAACCAGCTGCGTGTCTTGCTGGTAGCCATTACTTTCAACACCGAATTACCAACCGAGCAAAACTGATACTTGTATTGATTTTTCTCCCAAAATATACAGATTACTTTTGATATCAAGATGAAATACGTAATCATGAAGAATATTTGTATGATATTATCCAGGTGGTTGATATTCGTGAATGAATCATTGACAAAAAGCATTCCCGAATAACTAATTTGACCATTAATGATTGCATATGTGAATGCAATATCAACCAATGTAAGATTATCGCATTGAATGATTGAATTTTTGTTTGTATAGTCCGGCAAACAACTAAAATATTATTATAAGTTTATGATATTAATAAAAATAAATAATTTCTTACTGAATCTGCAGCCGAATGCAGACAGCCATTAAACAAACCGCAGACATAACAATAATATAAACAGCCATTACGTATTCCATTGATAGTTTAAATCGGTTCGCATGACGAACTTCGCTAATGTACCGAAATAATTTCAGAACGTATCTGAGACGCAAACCGAAGTAAACGCGCATGTCAACTCCTCGCATGACCACATAAATCAATTCGTATGGTATCAAAGCAATGAAATCAATTGTAATGTTTAAGATACTCCGCGCCGGTGTCATTTTAGCTTGACGATGACAAATACCCAAGAGAACATCGATAAAAATAATGAAATCCATGCAAAATATAAAACCTAGCTCAAAATATACGGAATCAATCAAATTTGACAGAATTTATGAAATTTTTAAATGACTTACGGCGTAAAGATCCGGAATCGATGAGCACAAATTCACCAACGTACGCGCGGCGTCTCAATTCAACACTGAAGTCATAAATAATGCAAGTATAGGTAAACAGGTTGATGAACAAGATGGCAACGGTATAGAGTGGGTCAGTGGGGATGCGCAGTAAGCCTTTCACGCCAGGTGGATAAGTATTTGCTCTTATCAACAATGCTTTGTCTTCATCGGTTGCAGGCACTTTTATTCCTCTTGCGGCACCCGCTTTGGAATATAATTTTGTCGGCATCTTGTATAATTAATATTTTGATACAAAATTGTCTCAAAAATGTGTCAATTGATTTGTTTTTGACCTTTGACATTACCAGATAATAAATATAATAAATTCATTGAAAACAAAAGAAACAAGGAACCATGATAATTTTTGTTTTGTTATCATTCAGAAAATACTAAAAATATTTGCTTTTTGTTTGAATTATAATAATTTGAATGTTTTCAAGTGGGAATTTGCATATTTCCTTATCAATTCGCAACTATTTTAAAATTCAGGCGAAATATCTCCGAAAATGTGATTAAAACTATTAATTTTACATTGTTTTATTAGTTTTACTAAAATAATGTTACTGCAATATTGTTATTATCAAAAGATTTGTTCTTAATTTATGTTTACGCGTCTGGTTGTTATAAATTTACGAAATAGCTGATAAAAAATGCTCTATAAGACGGTTTCGAGAGTACACTTTGGCATTTGAATAATTGAAGTGCTGCTGATAAGTTATTTCCATTACTAATAAACTAATGGCGATGGTTTCATAATTATAATAATATATAAAAATAAATACAGCGATAAGATTCACGACATTCACGAGTATAAAAATTGTGTAATACCACCTCAACCAAGCACTAAATTTTAATATTTCCAACTGGAAAAATGGCGCTTTCCGTCGAAGCGTTGAAATTTCTTGCATTTATTGCAACTTATCTGAATCAATGTCCGTTGTATGATAGAAGTAGTTACCAAACGCAATGCGATCTCAGCGCGAAAAATAAATATGACTTTATTATTATTGGTGGAGGATCGGCTGGAACAACTCTGGCCTCACGTTTAACAGAAAATCCTAATTGGAAAGTGCTTTTGATTGAAGCTGGAGGTGTACCAAGTCAATTATCAGAGGTAAAAAAAATTTAAAGTAAAAAAAGACAAAATATTCCAAATATTTGTAGGCCCCAGCTACTTTCATGGCTTTACAAGGCACAGAAGAAGATTGGCAATTCAAAACAGAACTTGGTAACCATTGTCTAGGTCTCACCAATCAAAGATGTAACTGGCCACAAGGAAAAGCCTTAGGTGGGGTAGTACTATCAACGCAATGTTGGCTATTAAAGGATTCAAACGTGATTATGATGAATGGGCCAACCTGGGCAACACTCGTTGGAGTTGGGATAATATAAAACCATACTATGATAAAGCCTTCAAACAAATGCAAACATCAACCTATCAAAGTCCAATGCCTACAAGGGCAATGGTCTTAGCTGCCGCGGAAGCTATGGGTCTACCCGTAAATGACCACAGTGTCCATCTTGGTTACCAAGATATTAATTTAACCATCAATGCAAACCAAAGATTCAACACTGCTAAAGCATATATTGTAACCGCAAACAAAAGACGTAATCTTTGTGTGATGACCAACACCGCCGTAGAGCGTGTGCTCTTTAGAAGAAGAGATGGTCCCAAAGCAATTGGGGTTCTTCTTCAGAACGAGCAGAAACTCTACGCTTCTAAGGAAGTGATTATGTCCGCTGGTGCAGTAATGTCACCACAATTACTAATGCTTTCCGGAATAGGCCCCAAATCTGTCCTGCAACCACTTCGAATTCCTCAAATTAAAGAACTCCCTGGAGTTGGGCAGAATCTCCAGGACCATTTGATGTTCCCCGGATACCTGGTCAAGATCCCTCATTTACCTATTGCAGTTGACGCAAAACAATTCCTCGAAGGTTATTGCCAGACAAAAGATGGTCCCATTGGACAAATTGACATTGGTGAAATGGTTGGATGGATCAACACCAGAAATGACTCCGAATACCCTGACATTCAATACATGCATATGACAATGTTAAAGAAAGATCAGATTCTCTCCCGTTCTATGTCACAAAATTGGGTTTCAATGAAGTATCAGCAGATAGTATTATGGCCGAAAGTGCCGAGAATCTAATGATGACTTTCATTGCAATTTTATCAAAACCAAAATCACGTGGTCAGATTCTCTTAGCCAGTAATAAAGCTAAAGATGCTCCATTGATCCATCCCGGATATCTTACAGATGAACATGATGTAGAAACTATGTTAGGTGCCATTAGACATTTAAATCAGTTAGTGAGCACCGATGCTTTCGCTGGTTCCAAAGTTGTAGACTTTGAAATCCCCAATTGCAAACACTTAGAATTCAATTCGAAAAAGTTCTGGACTTGCAGTTTGAGGAATTTTGCTACTACTCTGTATCATCCATCAGGCACGTGTAAAATTGGTAATGATAACATGGCTGTCGTCGATGAAGATTTGAAAGTTCACGGCATTGATGGTCTCAGAGTTGTGGACGCGAGCGTTATGCCACTGATTGTTACCGGGAATACCAACATGGCCGTGATTGCTCTTGCAGAAAGAGCAGCTGATTTGATAAAATCTAGCCATTAACACTGACCGTTCGCAAATAAATAAAATGTATACTTAAATATTTTAATCACTACCAATTCTTAATACTTTTTACTACTCTAAGTATTACTAAAACTTACTTGGTATATAAGCGCACATTATATTATAATACACTTAACCTGCTAACTTGAACATTTTAGAACGAAATGTTCAAGGACCGATCGGTTTTGTTTGTCCGCACGATATAACTCTTTTTGTACGTCGGCACTGTTAGTGGCGCTAACTCCTCATGCCCCTTCTCCACTTTTAACGGAGATGCTCTTAGCTCATGCGTTGACAGATGTTTTGTGATATCTTGTATAGATAACTGTCTTGATCTACCTGATCGATGAGATCCCGGGGAATCTATATTTGCTATCCCTGAAGACCCCGAAGTAAAGAATTTAGGATGTTCATGATCATTACGATGAACATGTCTGGTATTTACGCTTTTATTATTTGTGGAACCATCTTCGGAAGCTGCGTCAATTTGATCCGCTTTGGTTTCATTGTTGGTTTTCGTAGAATTCTCAGGTTGAGATTCTTCTATGTTTGCTTTATCTCTGTTTCTATTTCGTTTCGAACTTGTTGTTTTGTTTGTTGATGTGGTGTTGACTTTACCATCTTGAGTGAAATTTCCTGGCAGTGGTACTTGTATGAGAAGATTAGTATCGTTGTTGATTTCGTATTTGATGTCTTTCAGAGTATTGGATTTTATGATTGTGATAAGATTATGAATGGCGTTAATGCGTCCATCTTTCATGCGGTCGTATTTAAATTCAGTGGCGTTCCCAGCTTCAGGTGGTTGCTCCTTGTGGAGATATGACACAGGCCAGTAGCGAGGTTCTCCAAAGCCTCCAGGTTTCGGCGGATCCAGGAACTGACGATTGAATTCCGATTCATATTCGTTGAGACTTGGCATGTTTGGTGGGATGCGAGGACGTTGTAATGGACGATTGGGTCGGAATGGAGGTGGTCGCGGTGCGTTCGAAGGCAGGAAACCATCGGCATAAGGTGGTGGGGGATCATAGTTTGGATTGTATGAGGGTAGGTATGGTTTTTGAGATCCACGGTGTCCAGAACCACCAGGACGACGTTGTGGGGAGTAGGGATAGTATCTTTCACTACATTTACGCCATTGCGTGCGTTCTGGACCAACATAACACCATTGATAATTGTAACCTTCAGAATACCCACATTGATGATCCGGACGACAACAGTAATCCCAAGTTCCGCGATCACCTCCTTCAAGGTCGCAGTACCAGAAACCAGCATCTTTGTTTTCACGACAAAGGGAACCACGACGACAAGGCCAACCACTTACCGAGTAGACTCTCCAAGTGTCCAAAGCAGTAATAGGTCCTTCTGTTAAATTAAAAAAAAAACACATAAAAGTAGTAAAAAAATTGTTTCAGTTGTCCTAGATTACCATATTTTCGTATATCATAGAGATCATCTCTGCCGTGGCCGTTTTCATGAGCATGGGTACCATGAGGACCATCATGCGGATGTGGTCTTAATGCAATCAATCCATGACCATGATTTGCTCCCTGATCTCCTCTAAAACCAGAACCATATCCTCCACCATGACCATGGCCATGACCATGACTCTGGTTTGGAATATAGTGACCACCTCCGCCTCCTTGACCATAACCACCTTGACCCTGGCCTCCTCCAGGAGAAGGGTTTGGAGGATTACCTATACTCACACACTCAGGATTGTAATGGTCCCATGCAAATAACCACGAATCAGAATCGGGAATATAATCTATGTTATTAAGTAAGTCCCGTTGAAGAATATCGGAAAGATCACAGTTGGGTTCACCACGTTGAGGTTTACTCCTATGTGCAACAAAAATATGTTACTCTTTTCAAAAGTAAAAACTAAAAATTAATTACCTATAGCTGAATGACATGCACTGGAATAAACTGGAATGTCTAAACTTGGTACACTCTGTTTTACAATCCAATTCAGACGTAACCGTCAACGATTTCCTAATCGCAGATGGTTGAAGTCGCGCAGGTGTGCCGTAACCTACATAACAAACTAAAAAAGACAAATTATAATTTTAATAAATGTGAGATATTTAAAAGAAATGTTACGTTGATCAGTTTTTGCACCAACGATAGGATGATCCTTTCCTCGAACGGCAAAATGATTAGGTTCACAGCCATGTCCAAAACTTCCACGCTCATAGATTTCGAAACCCAATTCGCTCGCAAATTGTGTGTTTGGATCTATTTCTTTGAAGGGCCAATCAGTAAGCAGACAATTCTCAACTGGGCCTCCAATAACCGGAGATCCGTATCTGTTTTTAAATATTATATTTTTTTAGATATTTCTCAAAGAAATTAATAAAATTCCTACCTGAAACTGAATCCCCTACATAAAAATATTGTTGATCTAAGGCAAGCAAGTTGACACTCCACGATGCTCTTCACCATGGTGGCTTCCCGTACAACTTTCTGATCCAATCTCTGACCACTCCTTGTATGCCAGAAACAATCAGAGTGTTCTTTTTCTAACGGAATCTGTTCCTCGCACTTTTTACGATTATTCATTGTATAAATATCAAAATCTCTATCAGGTTCTAAATCTGTATAAAAATCTAACTGCTTGTAGCTTCTCTCGCTGAGATAGCAATTATCAGTAGGGACACTTGATGTCATCGTGTATCTGTACGCATATGAATAACATTGGAAATCTTTCTCCTTAAAACACAACGTTTCACATTCGTAAATATCCGGAACAGAGTAATATTTCTTCACTATGATTTTATGCAGACGGAAACCCGTGGCCGTTCTTAGAGAACACTCATCTTTAAGGAAATTATAACCACTATGTTTAGAATCACCATCTTTGTGTTCCAAAGTGTCCCCGTTTGTATGAGGAAAGTTATCTTCTGATATCGGAACATTTGAATAGTCATACCCACTAGTTCCCCCACTACCTGACGCAGATCCATACCCACTACCTGTTGATCCATATCCTGATGGTTTAGGTTGTCCGAAATTATTTGAATTGATGGGAATCACAATACCAAATGTAGGTCTTGTTGATCCATAAGTTATACCACCGTAGGACCCACCATATGCATTCCCATAAATCCCCCCTGTCTCCTGCCCATATCCTCTTGACCCACCAATGGTATTCCCAGGTAAATAACTTGGTTGCTTTGGTAATAAGTCATACCCTGGTTTAGGAGCGTAAGTATCCCCAGCTGGTATATCATACGGGGCAGGAACACCATTACTCTGACCATGCCCATACCCATTCGATTGTGTATGACCATTGCCGTAAGACCCCCACGAATTGGAACCCGCTAGTCCCCACTGGTTGCGATCATGCGCGGGCTTCCGGTCTGGGAGGTATGAAGGGGAGTCGCGATGGTTGTTAAAGTCGTAATTGTTGTGATTGTGATAATCTAGAACGTTAGAAGTTCGAAATTAGTAAAAGCGAAATTAGTAAAGTTCAAAAAATAAAACGCCTTTGTCTTCCAACTAGTTTTTATTTATAGTTTTTTAAATTATCATCAAAAAGTACAAAATTTCCAAACACGATAGTCAATCACACAAAAAATACTATCTAAAATCTATGTGGTGCGTCTAATTCTACAAATGCGAGGTGTTCAAAAACTCCAAATCGTGCCCAATTCCAAAAAGTGCTCAAAAGTCACAAATGTACAACAATAAATTATGGCGCCATTGTTTTCTTTTGTACTGTTGACATAATTCCTTATAGGTTTATAAAAGTGCATTGTTCTAGTCTACGAATCTAAAACTCTATTCTATGCTCCACCCAGCACGAATGTCAAGGACACCTCTTACCTCCGCCTCCAGGCCCATAATGTCCATGCCCATGATGGTCATCTACCCGCCGATTATCAGGGAGATACCCTCCTGGACGTCTCCGATCATCATACCTATCCTGGTTTCTATCAGGATATCTGGGATAATCTAAAGGTCTAGGAGGCAGAGCAATTGGGCGTGGCTCCGGGCGATCCCGATCATATCCTGAGTCTTGTCTACGATCAGCGTAAGGATTTCGGTCATAATCGCGATCTCTATCTCTATCCCTATGCCGATCACGGTCTCTATCACCAAACCCATAACCAAAACCACCTCCCTTACAATCCGGATAACCATTCCGGTCTTTTTCGTATAAATCATAATCGGGATCTGGGTAAATATCCCGTATCATATCCATGCGGATCATTGGCAAGTCCAACAATTCGCAGTCGCCATTACCACGACCTGATGGATCCAACCTGCAGCAATTTAAAGTTACGTCATGAGTCACAAAATAATAACAGTAACATGCACGGCTTGCGTAATCACGATTCAATTGAGGAAGGTCTTTTTGCACATGGAATGTATTGCATGGTCATCACGATTATCTTGCGCGACCTTGGGCCAGTGATGATGCACACTGGCGACAGGACAAGAGATGCGTGTTCATTTCCTCTTTTTTTGTGTGTAATTTCTGCGATAATTTTTGCAATTTTGCACGCTGTGGCATTATGTTAATGCATTTCGCGTGCTGAGCATCACTTTTGTTTTTTTCTGTATCCGTTATAATAAAAACAATCAGATGAGTCAGTTGTTCATTTGTTTCACTTTCAGGATGTGTTTACGTGCATGATGTATAGACATAAATGTTTTGTATTATCTCATCGTAAATGACACGTGCGCAATAAAAGAATACAAGTGAAAACCCGTTATTTATGACAAAAGATTTTTTTACACACTAAATAACACAATTAATTGTTTTATAATAAAAAAAATCGACATTGAATTTATGTAGATTTTCCTTTTCACGCAAATTTTTTGTTTTATATTTTGATAGTAAAATTTTAAATTAAAATTTAACTACTTAAAATGTTATAATGTAAAAATCATTAAGTATTATGTAAATTCAATGTCATTTTTAATCTTTTCTTCTTTTCACCTTCTCGACACATTTAAAGTGGCAAGCTTAACACTGCAGATGTTACTAATTAAAAAATCATAATTATTCCTCTTTTGTTTTGTTGCTTTTCATTTCAATTTGCGCACAAATTAATTCCAAGCGCGCTCATGATCTCCGTGCCAAAGAACTTTTGTTTTCGTCGTTTGTTCTTCGCGAAGGTGTGAGACTCAAGTGTGAGCTGGCGTGTAATTCGTTAAGTACGCTGCAGCTAAACGTATAACTGTGACTTGACAAAAACAAAAACAACTATGATCATTACCGATGTAACCGATGTGAAGTACAGACAATAGTCAAACGCATAAAACACATAAAAATCTAATTTAATTTAATTTACCTGTAATTAAAACCTTCGCAAACAAATCGTTTCTCGTCCTGGCACTCCTGCTGACAGTCTTCGACCCTGCCGCAGGATAACGCACGTCTCACAAGACTGCGAGTAACACGTTTTCCTGCAAGCGCACGTCGAAAACAAGCTGAAACACAAAAAAATCAAATTTATAAATTACAATTTTCCGTTGTTGGTTTTTGCTTGAATGTGTTGCAAAAATTTACAATTAACCCGAATTAACTTTGCCACCATGTTCATGTCTCATTTATGCAAAAACACGCCTACATTTTTTTTTTCGTTTGCAAGAAGTATAAATTTCTATTCGTCTGGTCTTAATTCTGCGTTTTTATCGCCACCGTTTTAATACGTCTACTTCTACTTTTAATAGCAAAGTTGTGTTTGTTCAGCGCTCAGCATTGTGGGAATTTGTTTATTCGCCACATCATTGTGTTGCATTTCGCGCGAGCTCGAAACGAAATGAAAAGTGTGCGCAGTCATCTATTAAGGCCATAAACTTGATATTCTTAACATACAATTTATATTATTTCTATTTAAACTATGTATGCACCTTTGCAAATGACTTTTATATTAAAATTTAATAAAAATTCGCCTGTGTAGGTAATAAGTTTTAACAATTAAAAAATATTAAATTTGTATAAAAACCCGTAGTTTTAATTTTTTAACCTACAAATATTTTGTTTAATGGCTGACCCCTTCGATATATTTTCTATTTAATTTTGGGCAATTCTGCGTAAATAGTCTGCTCTAAAAGTCTAAATTCAAAATTCAGTCATTATGGTGCTTCTCTCGTGTTGGTTCTGAAACAATGAGCACACGAGAGCTCTAGATGTGTGAGGATGATGTAAATTACTTTCTCTTATGCAATGGCGTCTCGCGCTTCGTCCGTAAAGTGTGTGCCCATCGTTCTCATTCATTCGGCCGCACAATAAATACAATAACTAGAGTAGAAGTTTAAACTCAAACACAAACACAAGCTGCAAGAATAACATAAATCTGTAAATATTTGCCAAACGTGTAATGTGATATAATCGACACTTGATTTTGTAATCTCATCCGAAATTTTTAGGTTATATGTTAAGTTAGGTTAAGAAACCATTCATTACCTTTGGCATCTTCGACTATAATAATTCGACTCGGCAGGTATCCGCATAGGATGTGCGTGATCGAACACGAAATTAACACTAATATCACAGCGCACCGAATACCCATCGTTGTCATTGTCTTCGCAATGTCTTTTTACGCTAATACTCGCCAAAAAGTCCCACAAAATCAATTTAATTCACTTAATAATTATTAGTAATTAAATTAAACACTAAATAATTGCAATGCGGGATAATTGTGACCGGTGGTAACACAGTCGGCCATTTTGAACTTTTATAAACTTTGAAATTGCGATCGCATTTTCTTTAATTCGCGTCAACACCCGCACAACACTCGCGCGCCGCGCACGTGAACCGACTAAACGCCTCTCGCCGAAGACGCAAAAGAAGGTTTCGATGCGTTTGAGCCGTTGCGACGACGGTTTTCGAAACGTTTGCAAAATGAAACGCGCGCAATTTCCCAATCGTACGAACGCGCGCGCAAAACAAACGAGAGTGATCCTCGATTGTTTTCAAGTCTTCTTAAGTTTTAAGGCAGTGTTTATGGGCAGTAGATAGAAAATGTTTATTTGGCAAATTATTAGATGCTACTGGTCGTCAGCGTTTGACGCCGGCGGAATTTATATTCTCGCATTCAAGGCGCGGGCAGCGTTTGTGGCGGTGCATTCTTTTCAAGGCGATTTTACTATTGTACCTGCCTACTCGCATCAAACAAAAACAAAAACATCTAAAACTATAAAAACATTAAATATAATAACAGAAATCAATGCTATTATATATAACAGCCCCTAAAAATAAATTTAAATTGATTTTATCTTCAAACATAACCTCAACTCAAAACTAGAAAATCCTAACCTTAAAATTTCATGTTTTACATTGTGAATGCAGTTGTTATATTTGTTCAGGTTGACAATGCGTTTTCAGTGCGTTTGAATGCAAATCTAGGCGAGGTTACAACAACGCGCATCAAATTAATTGTTCTCAAATGCGAAACATGATCAATACCCGTCCGCGAACGCATTTTATTATTGTACAAATTGTTAATTCCCGTTCACGTCCGTCCCATAATGTGCTGATGCAAATTGTGGGAATAATATCGACGCCGCATTCGTCGAGATCACATCTACGCCCGAACGGATGTGGATTAATTAACATGTGCGTATATTCTAACTACTAACATTATTAACAATCAGCAAGTGATGAATGATAAATTATTGAAGCGTTTTTTTAAACAATAAGTAATTTTTCCCGGAAATTAACTTCTTTACCAAAACATTTTTGAGTGATTAAAGATATTCATTTCTTCCGGAATTTCTTGATGTGATTTTAACGTCTTTAAATGTGCCTCGGACTTAACTCCAACTTTATCGCCTGTGAGCATACTCGTAGGAGACAATGGTTTAATAAACCATTAAAAGTTAAAGTTGACAATGAACTAAAGTTAAGTTGAGATGTGTGAGAAGTAAACATGTACCGGGAGACAAAAGTGACATTTCTTGGTGTGGATAATTAACGTAAAGAACAAGAAGAACCTCCAACAAAAATGATAATAAACAAATAATTGAGGGCAATTTTCTCATGCGCGTAAAGTCTGCGTGATTCTGGAAAATGCGCTGTGATTTACAAACGTTTAGCGTGGCATCTGATGACTTCAGTCACTCTCAGGAAGAACTACAAACGTAAACCTTGAATTATCATAGATTTTTGAGTTTTATGAACTGAATAAAACATCAAAATCATATCCGAATTAAAATTTGTGCTTAAAAATTGAATGTAAACTAAAAATTTCACTCGCGATGTTGTCTTGAGCTCAATTACAATTTTTTTCAAGTGTCGCAATAACAAAATGAAAAATTAGCCTACAAAACCTTAAAAATACGCGTTAATTCATTAATTAACGAAGCGCAATTGAAACAAAAGACGAAATTACCACCAACCGTGCGTTTACATCACATTGTTCAATTGATCACAAGTTAAACTTGACGCAATTCAAGAACGCACTTCAAGTTCTCTTACAAAACGTTTTTTTGTGTTTTCAAGAAGGTAACATTAGTCTAATGAGCCAAATTCAATTAATTCCAATTAAATCTAAGTACTGATTCAGCATTGAAGTATCAGTTTTGTCATGACGCGCTTAATTAGTAAATTACAAGTAAACGATGCAAGAATATTGCGTAATGAATAAAAATAAGAATAAAGCGTTGAAAATTTGTGATTATTTCATGAATAATTAACCACACCTTGTTAGGCGAATGATGGATAGCGTTTTCAAAACAATCCGCACGCTAATAACATGTTTAATAATATGTTTAATAATGGTTTGTGTTGCTTCTCATTAATTAGATTACGTTCGCATTTAAATCTGGTTCAACATTCAATTTTAAGCAATCCTCAACTCATCTTTGGGTATTTCTGTTGTTTGTGCTGCAATTGAGACTTTGCGATCGCAGATCGCAGACATTGAGGCGAGTTGAGCTGTGAGAGTGTGAGACAAAGTGATTTTCATTGCGAAACAAAATGATTCATGGCCGTTACGGTCGTTTCGCTCGCTCTTTGCTAGCGGCGTGGATCGCGTAGAATTAAAGATGAATGAATGTTTTCAGATTTGATTCATTCCAGGAAGAGATTCTGCTCTATCATTAAGTCAGAATCGCAACAATCGCATAGCAACAAAATGCTAATTAAAACATAACCTAACCTAGCTTCAAATAAATTTGACAGTTAAATACTTTTAGGTTATATTTAAGTATTTATTTCTTTTGTTAAATAAAGTTTCAGTTGCAGTGTAATCGCATTGCGTAAATTCTGTATTCGAGTTACAGCTCGTTGGCGATTCAGTGTTTTTGCTGCGTTTTTGCTACGTTTTGCATTCGACTCTAATGTCTTAATGATCATCAATCTTCACTCTACGCGCGGTGTGTTGAGGTCTCTTTTTCTACATGCATCAAAGCCTGCTCGATTTACTTATGCGCCAACCTTGACTCGGCGGCACAAAGAGAGAATATGCAAATTTTCGACAAGTTAAACAATGCCCAAACGGATACTTAAATTTCAAACCGGCGAGAAAATCTAAATCTTCAACTTAATCAATAATGTTTTTCGTTTACTAACCTGGTTTTAGCTCGGTGATTATAGATGTAATTTTCTCCCCGTTTGGACCAAGGGATTGCGAGACTATTGGTCCAGTGTTATTTCTGTGTGGAGGACCTAGATTGTCTTGTCGACGGTTTCCACCATAATCAGATTCTTCAGTAACGGGTTTTACTACGTTTTCGTAGTTTACGTTGGGGTTATTTGAGTCGTAGGGACGATTGATGGTGTCCTTATCCCAGTTGGGTCTATATTGATTAGGTTCTTCATAACTGGTAGGTCTAGGTCTACTAGGTCGTTCGTAAACAGGTCTTTCTTCAAAGGAAGGTCTTTGTGGTCTGTCATAGCTCCCTGGACCTGGTCTATCTTCAATATAATCTGGTGGTGGTCTAAAGTCTGATGGTCTTTGACCATACCCACCATCAGGTCTTACAGGTCGTTCAGGTCTATTGAAAGGTCTTTCTTCATAAGTGGGAACCATGGGTCTGTTTTCTGGTCGGAAATTAGGAGGTACATCAGGTCGTCCATTACCGTATTCATATTGTGGTCTCCCAGGTCTACTAAATTCCATCTCAGGTCGGCTTGGACGATCCCTGTCATCATAAGATGGTCGGTAATATCCAGAAGGCCTTTGAGGTCTTTCAGGACGGCTTGGTCTATCAAATTCAGGACGTGTTTCATAGGATGGTCGGGAGGGTTCATCAAAAGGAGGTCTTCCCATGGTCATTCCATATTCATAAGAAGTTATTGGATCCCTCATAGGATCAGGTCTTTCATACCCACCCCAGGATTCAGGGCGTAGATTATCAAAATGTGGTTTGAATTCATCCATCATAGGATCAATGGGTCTATAATATCCAACACCTGGTCTAAAACCAGGTCTATTGACTTCCGGTCTATTATAAAACACCTCATTATCAATTGGATCTCTAGGGGTTTGTAAGGTTTGTAAGGCCTTGAAGGTCCATCATAATTAGAAGAATCATAACCCCCACCGTAGGATCCACTATAAGACGACCCATATCCAGACTGACCTTGGTATAACCCACCTGGTCGTTCAGAACCTCCATAAACAGGCCTGTCGGGGATCTCATTCACAAATGAGTTTGATACACCTCCATAGGAATCAAAACCAACTGGTTTAGGTCTAGGTCGTGGACTTTCACCATAAAATGGACGCTCATTTAATGGTTCATTCACAGGTCTATCTGGTCTATCATAGCCACCTGAACCTAGAGAATTAGCAGTCAAAGCAGAAGACAATCCAGTATAACCCGGTCTGTTGGGGTCTGGTCTAACGCTGATTAATGTAGTTTGAAGGGTACCATGAGGTTTTCTTTGTGGGGGCTTGTTATTATTATTATTATTATGACCATAGCCGCCATTATTATTGGAACTACTTGACCCACTGATAGGTTTGTTAGGTTTGAAATTATCAGGTCCATATGGTTCAGACCCAAGGGAAACACTAGGTATCTCATCAGATTGTGGAGTTTCCGTCGAAGGTTTCTGCTCGATGACGAGTTTACAACCTAATTTTTTAATATACAGATCAAAGTCTTCATCTAGCAGAGTACCAATTGGTTTGAGATCTGCGGTCTCCCGGATAACTTTTTTACTGAGCTCACAACTAGCGTTACCTTTGACTCCAATACTGAAAATTTTTTAATAATAATTTTAATTGGTTTTTGAGAAGTTTTAAAAACTAACCCAAAACTAAACGTTTTACACATATCTTCTTCTTTTGTACATTCTCGTTGACACTCAGGTACGGTTTTAACATCTAAAGTTTTGTAGATATCAGATTGTTTCAATCTGTAGCCGATTGCCTGTCGTTCAAAGCAATCTAAAAATAAAATAATCATCAATAAAAAACAAGGTTTCAAAGTTCAAATATTGACCGAATTATTGCTTTATGCCCCGAGGAATTGTTTTAGTAGAGCAGATCAGCATTCATTTGCAAATCTTCGCAAATTTACAGTTAGTTTAGTTTTTGAACCACAAATATTTCATTTAAAAACTTTTAACATGTTTCAAAGTGTTTGAAATTGATGCAATCCTAATGTACTGAAAAATTGTGCAATGCAACTTCCGCCCGACGCGTATAAACAATTTAATTCTTGTAATTCTTGTGCGATTCGTGTACTTTTAATTATTTTCAATTACGCCCAGCACTATAATACAATTACAGGTTGCTATATTTTGCAATATTTGCTATTTTCTTGTCTAAACTAAATAAAGACGTAAAAATTAAAAATTTCAACATCAAAATCGTGAAATGACAATTAAAAAAACAAGTTTTTCAAAGTGAAAAACGTGTAAAAATTAAAAATTAAATATTCACTTACCATTTTTTATAACAGTCACTTGACTGTCAATTTTCACAGCTTCATTAATCGTGATAAATGTTAATAATATAGCACTCAATAAACTTTTATATTTATGCCGCATTTTTACTCCCAATTAATTATCGTACAAGTAAATAAATAAATAATTTATACGATTCCTTTGTTTTCTTGTAACGTTTTGAATATTTACCACATTATAGAATAAATTAAATTTGTTGTTAGATATTGTTTAAATCTTAAATAGCGCACTTGTTATGCGATCCTCCACTGATCTACCACTGACCCGGCGTTTTTCGAGCGTCAAACTTTTGTCTCTCTGAGAACCAACCGCCCAAGTGGCTGCAGGAAGTCCCAACTCTACGCAAAGAGACAAACACACAACAAGACACGAGAGAAGACACACAGCAAGCGCGTTCTGTGCGGCTAGTCGCATGCTGATATCTGTGGGTAAAATCAGGTAGCATGAGTATTTTATATCACGCGAATAAAAACTTCCTCGTGTTATTACTATTTACTATTGCCTATTAGAGGCGTTCTTTAATGGTAATCGCGCGTCGGAACGAAACCAGTTGTCCAGAACTTTGCGAAAACGAATTTCATTACGCGCACATTAGCGTTCGCAGATTGCGGCAATCGAAAATGTAAATGTGATACACAAGGTTTTTCAATCAAGATGATTAATATTTTTAGAACGAAAACCTTAATAAAAACACATGCATTAGGAAATCCTCAAAATGTTGACTTTGCACTAATGAAAAACTTGCAGTAGATTAATGAAAGGAAGCGCGGGAAGGTTCTTTAGATAATTTTTTACATTGCATAACTTTAACGACAAACAATTGAGCAAAAATCGTCCATTACACTCAAATTAAACCCTAATTAAAGCACATGAAATGTTACATCACGTAAATTGTTTCGTTGATTGTCAAATATCAAATCGTCTTCAAGAGAAACAAGTTTATATTTCGTACGTGCGACGTCAACTTTGTGATTAATTTAATTATCTGAATTTGCGGTCCGAATTCGATTCTGCCGACGTTCGCGTCGCCTTAGGTTAGTCACCTTTATGTGTAGCGTAGCGCGTTTTTTGCGTATTTCTGCGTTGACGGCTGAATTAATCCACTTGCGGGACAAAGACTTGCCGAAAAGCAATTAATTACTTAAAGGCGCATTGGTAAAAATTTAATTCGCAAACTTCCGGTGTTATTATTACGGTTTACGCATTTTTTAAACAAATTGTGCAAATAAAATTAAAATCTGAGAAGTAATTAAGTTCTCATAGAAAATTAACATGATATTAGTTATTTTAATGTAGTTCAACATAAAATAATAAAAGTAAACACTAAAATTTTATATTTGATATCTCAAAACACGTTTTGTTTTGTTTACTTATTTTATTTTATATAATTTTGTTTCATATAGTGAACGGTATCGCCATCTAGTAGAATTTTTCGAACTATGAAACAAACCTTGTATACAATTCGCATCAGCTCAAAACTGGTTTATCGCATGAATGTACACACCTAGCAAACGTACGTTAATGAAGATTGTATGCACTTGTATGCACAAACTAAAATAAAATAAAATAGGTACTTATGACATGCTACCAGTTGCATTGGTTCCAACGGTTTTAACCGACTTCCAATAGACTAACCTACAATAACCACTTGTTGCTTCATACAAACACTAATCACACAAAATATAACACAAAATCAAAATGGATAACAGAAAACCGAATTCCTATGAAGAGATTGGCATTATTGGCACAGGTATAACAAAAAAGCTATTATCTAATTTAATTTTATTCATAAACAATTATTTTTCATTGAAATAGGTGCCTATGGAATGGTATTCAAGGCTTATGATAAAAACACCAATACCTATGTTGCCCTCAAGAAAGTAAAGGTCCCACTGACTGAAGATGGTGTCCCAATGAATACACTTCGAGAAATAGCACTACTGAAACAACTAGACTCCCATGAACATCCCAACATAGTAAGATTACTGGATGTTTGTCATGGTCAAAAGCTAGTGAATGAGCTAATCATGTTTCTGGTTTTTGAACACCTTGAAGAAGATCTGGCTTCATATCTCAATAAAATACCCAATAAACATACTCTGGGATCAGTCAGAATCAGACAAATGGCTGAAGAAATCCTCAAAGGTGTAGATTTCCTGCATTCACACAGAATTATCCATAGGGATTTAAAACCACAGAATATTTTAGTCTCAAAAATGGACATTTAAAGCTGGCTGATTTTGGTTTAGCTAAAAGTTATGATTTTGACATGAAACTGACTAGAGTTGTGGTTACATTATGGTATAGAGCACCAGAAGTGCTCTTGGAAGTATCCTATGCAAGTCCAGTTGATGTCTGGTCAGTTGGATGCATTATTGCTGAGCTATATTCATTGACACCACTGTTTGTGGGCGAATCCGAAATTGATCAGTTGAATAAAATATTCAAGTATGAATTCAACTACATCCTGTGTAATATTATTATTTTATGTTTTAATTTGTTTTTATTTAGAATTTTGGGTAAACCAGAGGAGAGTGAATGGCCTGCTGAGAATCCAGTACAATATAATTCATTTGAGGTGAAGAATCATGTTACTATCAACAAACAAATCACGAATTTGTGTGAGAATGCACATGATTTGATTATGGTGAGTAAAAACAAAAAACTTGTGTTTGATGTAAAATTAATGATTTTTTTGCAGAGTATGCTTAAGTTTGACCCTGCGAAAAGAATCAGCGCGTCCAAGGCGTTAGTTCATCCATATTTTACAGAAGAACCTCTTAATTCTTAATTTATCTCATTACTTTTTTACTTTGATCTGATTTTCAATAAAAATATGTTTTACTCTTGATGATTTCGTAGTTAAATGTCCTAATTCGCAGAAATAATCATGTAAATGACTCGACATACAAAAATTATCGCTAAAGACGTAACATTTATTAGCACAAATGATAAAATACGATAAGAATGGCGCATGATAATAAAATGAACCGGATTCTGTGCGCGAGTGACTAATGATAAAGAATAATAACGCAAAAAATGAGGACGAAATAAACTTATGTAATTTAAGTCTCTTTTCACGTCATTCCACTAAAAATCATTAATTATTTCATAATAATGCGGAAATTACAGCAAGAATATAGCACGTGTTTGATGATAACAAATAAAATTGTTTTGAATGTTTTGATTTATCTCTGGATTCACTGTCTAGTGCGTTCGCGCTGTGTTTACGAGTCATGTCAACCGTTTGTTATCTAAACGCGTAATTCGTAATCGGCATCTGTCTGGGATGCCGATATAGCCGTTACATTAATTATATTATCTCACATTTTAATATATATTTCGACGCTACACTCGCTGCAAGCGAGAAAAATCCATGTCCGGTTCACAGCCACAGCCACCGTGATAAGGTTTTTTTACTCTTAAAAAAAGACGCTTGTTTGTTGGGCGAGCGTATTGAAAGTGGTAGGCATGCGCAGCGGGCTCAATCGGATTTATAAACACAGGGCTTGTGAGTTTCAAGCGAGTTTACGCCGTTAACGCAATAGAAGTTTACTTTGTGCGCGAAAGTTTAATTTTAATTCAAGAAAATGAGTAAAACTTGTTTGATTTTTCACTCGGTTGTGCTGGTGCATCATGTGGTTACTATTTATCACATGAATGAATTGTCGACGAGTTACATGAAGTTTCCCGATGGAAGAACAAGAGATATGTTGAGTGTTGGACCAAGATTTTTCACTAGTTGGAATATTGTAAGTAACCATGTTTAAAAATACAAAAAACATAAAATTTACTTATTTTTGTTAATTTTTATCAAGGGAATTCAAACTATTTACTTTCTCATCGCCCTTTTACTCGACTTAACGCGTTTCATGAAAGAAACAAAAGCAATTGAAGAATATAAAACTAAATTAACCAAATTCAATGGATACCTCTACAATGTAATCATGTTCCCGGCAACTCTACTTGTGTTTATTGCCTTCTGGGGAATGTTTTCCATCAAAAGAGATTGGGTTTTGCCACAGCAGCTTGAAGATGCTTGTCCTGTTTGGCTCAACTCTGCTATACACACGAATATCATCCCTGTGCTTCTGGGAGAACTTTTAATTTATGTTGGGGAGATGCCACGACCGAAATTCAAGACCGCCATGATTATTTCAAACTTTTTCATGGCCATTTATACATTCCAGTAAGTAATTAGTCAGAGTCGCACGTAAAACAGTCAAATGTTTCAAAAACAACATTTTTGTAAGTAATAAGTACTGATAATAATGAATGTGTTGTTGCAGATATTTAATGACGTATTATTCCTCTGGTTTGTGGATGTACGGAATCTTTTATGATGTAAATTGGACTCTGCGCGGTGTTTTAGTCTTGAGTACTTTTGTTATATTAGGCGCATTCCTCAAGATGGGATATTGGATCCAAAATTATCGAAATCAGAAGAAATTTGTATAAATTTTCGAATATTTTTTAAACATTGACTTGAAACAATCCAAAATGTAAACTACATTAGTTATCGAATGTTTTGTATTGCACGTATTTATAATTTACAAATAGGACGCAACGAGAAATAAACTTATTTTAATATAAATTGTTATTGATATTATTTAATAAGTACTAAATTATTAGAAACCCAAACTAAACTAATTAAATAATGAAACATAAATTTACGAAATTTATAATTGAAAATTATAATTCACTTACTAAAAATCAGCAGAAATGTGCACAAATGTTACAGTCTAACACGTATCGACTTGATAAAAACTAAACATATCAACACTGTTTATCAATTCGGTTCGCACACAACTTGTTTGTAAATATTGAACGGAAGAAATCAAATTTTAAGACATACTGCGCCATCTGTTGGCACTTTTATAATAAACTACAAGAAATGTAATTTATTAGATCCTAAACTATTAAAAACTCAAATAAAACTAACTAAATTATTTAAAATTAATTTAGAATAATTTTAGAATAAAAATTTGTTTCTCTCAAAATAATTATTTAAATCATAGTTCATTGCAAAGCAGAATAAAGTTAAAACTAGCAGAAATGTGTACAAATAGTACAATCTCGCAGGTATCGACGTGATAACAACGAAATATATCAACACTGTTTATCAAAGTGGTTGGCATTGAACGCGTGTGTAAACATTACAGAAGAAAATAAGATTTTGGTACACACCGCGCCATCTGTTGGCAATTTTATAATAAATTGCAAGAAATGTTATTAATTACATTCTAAACTATTCAAAACTCAAATAAAACTAAATAAATTATAAAAAATGTATTTATATTAATTTTAGAATAAAAATTGGTTCCTATCAAAATAAATATTTACATCGCAAATCATTGTAAAGCAGAATAAAGTTAAAACCAGCAAAAATGTGCACAAATGTTACAATCTAACAAGTATCGACTTGATAAAACCAAACATATCAACACAGTTTATCAAAGTGGTTGGCATTGAACGCGTTTGTAAACATTAGACAAGAAAAATAAGATTTTGATACATCCGGCGCCATCTCCTGATTGCTTTATCAACGAAAAAGGTAAACAAGAACCCACATGATTCAAACTCAAATATTATCACATTAAACTCATCAAAATGTATTACCTGAAGACAATAAAAACAGGATTCGCACTTTTTAATAAACTAATAACACCACAGTTTACCCACAAACAATATCTCCAACTTTATAGGAGGCATAACCTCTTTGAAGTGCATCAACAAAAATATACAATAAACCGATATTTTTCAACAAAAACCGACAAGAAACATGTAAATGTTGGAACAATTGGTCATGTAGACCATGGCAAGACAACTTTAACAGCTGCCATTACAAAAGTCCTTAAGGAAGATGGACTTGCAGATTTCATCTCATATGATGAGATTGACAAAGCCCCAGAGGAGAAAGCCAGAGGTAATAGAAGATAAAATTTATATAAGATGTTAAATAATCTTATAATTGAATTGTTTTCATTTAGGGATTACAATTAATGCTGCCCATATTGGCTACAGCACTAAAAAACGACACTATGCCCACACAGACTGCCCAGGACATGCAGATTATGTAAAAAATATGATTTCTGGAGCTTCACAAATGGATGGAGCTATTCTTGTAGTTGCAGCTACAGATGGTCAAATGCCACAAACAAGAGAACATTTACTGCTAGCCAAACAAGTTGGCATCACAAAAATAGTTGTCTACATCAATAAGGCAGAAATAGTTGATAATGAAGTAAAAATTTCAAAATATTTTTAAAAATCACAAATAATCCGTAATTTTATTTAAGGTTTTGGATTTGGTTGAATTAGAAGTCCGTGAATTACTCACAGACTTTGGTTTTGATGGTGATGGCTCACCAATGATTCGCGGATCAGCTCTGCAAGCTCTCGAAGGAAAAGACACCGAATTTGGTGTGAAATCAATTCGTGAATTACTAGACTCCATTGATAATTACATACCAGATCCGCAAAGAGACTTAACATCCCCATTTATGTTACCAATAGACAATGCTTTCCTAGTTCCCGGTCGTGGAACTGTTGTAATTGGGACCATAGCAAGAGGAACGCTTAAAAAAGGCGAAGATGCTGAACTGTTAGGTTTCGACGCCCAGATTAAAACCGTTGTAAATGATATTCAAGTGTTTAAGAAGAGTCAGCCAGAGGCAAAGGCCGGAGAAAATGTTGGTGTTCTACTCAGAGGAGTTAAATTGAAGACAGTTGAGCGAGGAATGTTACTCTGCGCTTTAAACAGCGAAAAAGTCAGCAATCGATTCAAAGCGAGCGTGTATTTCCTCACACGCAGTGAAGGCGGACGCAGTAAACCAATTATAAGTAAATATATACAGCAATTATTCAGTAAAACATGGAATATTGCTTGTCGAGTTGACTTGGGTACGTTTTTTATAAAGTTTTTGACGATATTTCGATTTAAATTGCGCTTTTCAGATGAGAATGTGAATATGATTATGCCGGGAGAACATGGCGCTGTTACCCTAACCTTACTAAACTCAATGGTGATGATCAACGGCCAAGCGTTTACAATCAGGGAAAATAATGTAACTGTTGCTACCGGAATCATAACGGAAACTTTACCTGCCGTTCATATTATGACTACTTTAAGTAAATTGAATGTTTAGAATTGTTATATTTATAAAATAATACTTTAATAAATCAAAATCTTACCGTTACGTCTCACCGCCTGCACACAACCAATTTTCTGACATAACCTTTATGTTTTAAACTTGGTCATAACCATCTTGCAATGTATGTTGCCTATATCACATACGATTCGTAGTTTGCCAATGATGGAGTTACATCTGCCCAGTCAGGAAATTTCTTAATAAACTCATCAAACTCTTTTGTAATTGTTTCCTGCCCTTTTAGATGGTAATATTTACCAGAAACAACAAAGTCCATCAAGGGTTTGTTGATATTATCTGCTTGTATGTCCATGGTAAACTCTAAATTCGTTTTAATTTTACCATAAACATGATTGATGAATATTAATTCATCGGTTGCAATGTCATGCAAGCTGGTTTTTAAGATTGTTGTGCCTGTTATAGGCCGAATGAAGACATTCAAATGATCAGGGCCTTCAACTGTAAAACTATACTGTTTTACATTTGTACTAAGAGTTTTTGTTGTGTAGGTCATTGAAATTCTTTCATTGATGACTGCTTTCGTGAAAGGTTTCCATGTGCTTACTTCAACAGTTTGTATCATACGTGCAGAAGAAATAGGCATGCCACATGCTGGATATTTCTCACAATCTTGAGAAATATTATAATTATCATTTAGATCCAGTTCATATTTTACGCTGTCGGGCGAATTGCGATCGTTGTTCAACATAAAAATACCTGATTGTTCTTCAATTCCACCAGAAGCATCGTGATGAATGCGATTGGTGTGCTGTATAAAGTTGATTGGATTTAATAAGCATTAATAATAAATATTTACTTGTATAATACTCACATAAATCGTAAATCTCTGCGGAGTGGGTGATTCCCGATCACCACTATATGGAAAAGCGCCATTTGACACCGCAACAATAAAAGTTATTAAAAACCCAGCAAACATAATAATCGGCAACATATATTGCCTCTTGACTAGCACACTAAATGTTAACTGCAAATGTTAAGTCAATAAAACAAGCTCACGCATAAAAATTGTTATACTTACATAATGAGAAACAATTAAAAGTAAAACTAACACAGTCAGTAAACCAACAATCATTTCAGGATTACGATTTGCTCCGATTCGCCCAGTTATTGGAATGAAGAGTGAATAAATCTCAACAGCAACGTACATCGACATGATTGCAGGCAGAATGGTAAAGATAAAAGCAGTTATTTGCCATTTTCTAGCTAAAAATCCACCAAAATCAATAAAAACATTCAGAAACTCGTAAAAATTATAGAATTACCTGTATGTTGCCATTTTAGAAGTAAAATAATAACACTTGCAAGAGTATTGAACAAAACAGGCAGCATAATTACGTAAACACTTCGAATTTTCAACAAAGTCGCAATAAAAAGCACAAAAGTCCAGATTAATCTATTCATGTGCATTTGTATCTGACTTTGAGTACCCAAACTTTTACCTTTCTATAAAATAGTAATAATTTAACATTAACTTAAATAAATTTTAATAAATCACTTACATGTGGCCCAAAATGATTAAAAATCCACATGACACCAGTAAACGCACCAATAATTGGTGCAACATACAAACCAAAGACAATGATTGGTGATCCATACCAAGTCATTGTATTTTTAGTAGCATCAATTAAAAGAGCAATAAGTAGTGCAAGTCCTCCTGCAATTACCCAACTACCCAAAATTGCCAACGTTGTCAGAAATAAGTATAAAAAACTTGATTTGTTTACCCCTGAAAGAATTCTGTCAATTTTTATAGTTTATACTTTGTTATTTTTAAATTACCAAGCTGTAAATTTCTTGCAGACAAAATAGCGACCACAAGTGATGCTAAACACACAAATAAATTCACAATATATGCAGCAAGCATCGAATAACTGATCAAAAACCAGTTAAAAACATCAAAATACACCATTTTATCATCATCCGTAGCAATAGTGTCTGAATCTTCCGCTAGACTCTTTACTAAAGCCAATAAATTACTACCAGCATGTTGAAACGATCCCAGAGGTAGATCTTTAAAGTTATCATACTTTGTATGATACCGGTAGCCATTTTGTGCAAACGCCATGTCATATCCTAGGAATTTAATAATTTACGAAATATATTTGAAGTACTTTACAGTTACCAACCTGATAATCCACCGAAATCTCTAAATAATCGAAAATCCGTGTCAGATGGTATTACATTACTCTGAAATATCTCCTCGCCTGCAGCCTGCGCATATGGATACGGTACAGATAAATAATGAGACAATAAATATGAAGAACCCTTGGGGCCAGATTGAAACATAATGGCGCGTCCGCCATGTCCGGAAGCTTCTAAATTAATGATAATTTTACAAGTTTTCGCCCATTTATGCTGCGTAATGAACCCGTGTGCAGCCTGCAGTGGTGATTCTTCAGCGCCATTGAATAGAAAAATGATATTCCGTTCATATTCACGTTTAGTTTGTGTTAATTTTCGTAAAGTTTCCAACATTACAGAAACCATAATGCCATCATCACAAGCACCTTTAATATTTGATACAAAATTTAAATTATGATGATAACTTTTGAAATTACAAATTAATACCTGGACTTGTAGGAACTGAATCAAAGTGAGCATTAATTAAAATACTCTCTTCAGTATTCTTTCCATCAACCTTTACCACAATATTCTGTACATTTGCATAGGAATTAATCAAACCATTAGGTACAAAACCAAGATAATAAGCACCACTTGTCACTTGTATATCTTTTGTGATAGTGTAACTATCATCGGCATCATTTATAATATTATCTATAGTTGTACTTAGATAATTAACTGCTTCAATCTCATTTTGTTTGCTGCCAACTACTTTGGGTCCAATGTCAGTTAATCCTTTAAGAATGTTTTGCGCTCTTTCAGCTATAAATGCATCTGGATACTCATTCTGCAATCGCATTAATGCAATTAATAAAAGATGATTGAATTTATGTTTAACTTACTTCATCTGATATCTTGTAAGCACTTGGAAGTGATTTATCCAGTAAAAAAACACCTCCATATAACATACCCAATAACGCAAGGATGGCAAATGCAAAATACGTGGGTATTTCGTGAATGGAGTCTTTGCCTTTGGAAGACAAACTGATTGATGAAGAATCAACAGTTTCTCTTCCACCGGCTTCCTCTGCATTCGAGCCTGTCATGGGTAGTAATTGTGATCGGCGTTGTCTCATTTCACACTAATGTGTAGGTAGTAACAGGTAGAGACAGTTGCAATCACATGTTTACGCGTTTTACACATTGCACCTAAGATAACAACTGAATTACATACCAACGCAAACGTTGATAAACATACTTGACAAATGTAACCTACAAGTATGCAGGATATAATTTAAAAGGAGTGGGAAGTTTTGAATTTAATAATGTACATGATAAAACATTTATTCTTCCTTCTTCTCCTTCTTTTTCTTAACTTCAGCCACCAGTCTCTTATACCTTATCATACACTCCTCTTTACTTTTGTCAGGAACTAATTCAGCTATCCTCTCCCATCGATCAGTGGCTTCCTTACCAAATTTCCTCAGAGCATCCTCCAAAGCTTGTTGTTGCGCGTTTGACCATGGAGTTTCTTCAACACCTTTTGTTTTTGTTTTTACTTTGACTTCTACAACAGGTTCTTCTTCCTGTTGTCTGGTATATCCATTGGCTTTCATTCTATTAGCCATAAACGTGACTTCCGCGACAGATCGATTCATACATTGTGCGATTACTTCCCAACGCTTTGGAGTACCACCTGGATATTTCTTTACAAGTTGTACTAATTCATCTAAATCATCATCTGACCAAAAACCACCACTTACAGGTGGTGGCGCAGGTGAATTACTATCTGAATTGTTACTATTACCATAATTTGCTTCAAAAGTAGGACCTTCTGGTATTTCAAACACTTTTTCTTCTTTTTCGGTTGTGCGGCTTTCCGCGCGGCAGCTTCTTCTTCTTCTTGTTCATCTTTGAGTGCTTGTGCGGCTGCCTCGCGTCGTTCTTCAATTTTTTCATTCACCAATTCTTTGGTGAATAGTACAAAACTAGGGATTGAGATTACAAACATGAAACTCCAATATGGTATTTGGAAAGGCAAAGTATTGAATACTGAAGGCTTTGGAACAGTTTCAATTACAACAGGTGCTTCTACACTTTGTGTTTTTGCATTCTTTTTACCTTCTTGGGTTTAGCAACTTGGTCAAGTGTGTAAATCTTTTCTGCATACACTGCCCATGCAACAATATACTGCCCAACAGTGATAATCAAGAATATAATCAAAGCACCTTCCAAAATACCAATTTTCCTCACTCTTCTGTAGTAGAACATTGCAGACTTCCAGTTGGGCAAACCATTTATCAAGACATCGTCGTAATAACCGCGTTTCTTCTCATCTTTTAATACTTCATAGACTGAAACCAAGTTCCTGAACTGCATTGCTGCATCTTCATGTGGATTCTTGTCAGGATGCAGGACTAGTGACAACCTTCTAAAGGCTGATTTAATTTCTTTCCCTGTTGCGTTCTAGGTGTTTGTAACAATTAATATATTAATACTTGGATTTTTTATTATTAAAATGTAGACTTACATTGCTCAAATTGAGCATTTGGTAGAAATTCTCCTTGACTTCCTCAACCACATCAAACACTTCGAGTTGTTCATTTTCCCAGCAGTGGCAAGTCGCGAAGAGAGCCAGGAATACAATGATGGTCCTCATATTAATATTAACTTAATATTAATTACTAATTACTTGATGCAGTTTTGGTAAACATACTGCACAGATTCGAAAGTTCTGCTTTATTTTGGAAGACGTGTGAAACGTCTGTCACGTTGAGTTGGCCAAAATATACATAACCTTCCCTTGCTTTTAATGTTTAAAGCCTAATTTAATAAAATATACTTGTAGTTTACTAAAGAAAACGTTTACATGATCTAAGAATTTTTTTATTATATTAATTCATAGTTGTTTGGAGTTTAAAGTCCATAATTCAAAATATTTAAGTAAGTTTAATTCTTGTATAAACCGCGAGATGTCGCTACAATGCACTTATTTGCGTTAAATTTTTTGTTGGTTTCTCCGCGCGATTTGTTTGTTTATATCCGTTGTGGCTACATAGAGATAAATAAAAATATTGTGTTTTTATGAGATCACGCGAT
Source organism: Dalotia coriaria (assembly GCF_025399875.1). Taxonomy (NCBI): domain Eukaryota; kingdom Metazoa; phylum Arthropoda; class Insecta; order Coleoptera; family Staphylinidae; genus Dalotia; species Dalotia coriaria. The sequence goes on from NW_027045451.1 coordinate 766,673, forward strand.
GCATGCATCTTATCTCAATATAAATCTTTGGTACAACCAGAGATGACGCTGCGATGCACTTATTTGCAATAAATTCGCATTGTTGTGTTTATGCACAAGTTTATTTAGATCTACGAGTTGTTTCTTTGTGGTAGTGAGTGTGCATTACTTTAAAAGGTAATGCTCGTGTCTGTGTGAGCTCTAGTGTCTGATATTTATCAAGCACGTTTTTATATGCAGCGTTTTGTGTAATAAAAACACAAAGATGCATTTTACAGTTCAATCCCATATTTGTAAAATAATTTAATGCATAAATAGTAATAAAATGATTCCAGGAGTTCAATTTTAATCATTTTCAGCATGCACTTTGCTTCTTTTTGTTTAATTTATTCAGAAACACAATTAGAAGCAAGAATAGATCAAATTTAGAACCTTAAAAGACGTAATTGATTAATTATATCCATAAAAAGATATCACAAATTTATCTCGCAATTATAAAATTCAAATCAACATCATTGAAAGATTACATATATAAATAGCAAGTTTTTTTGCAATTCAATCACATTTTATCAGTGAAATCTTTAAAGTAATCATACAATTTAAAATCAGACAACAAAATGGGTAAATTTATGGTAAGTTAACATTTTAACGATAAATTTGATTCCATCTTAATATAAATTAATATTCAATACACATTTTAATTATTTTTAATACTTTGTTTAGGCTATGTTTGTTGTTATGCTGATTGTGGCAACAATGGCAACGTTATCTTTTGCTGCTCCTGAGCCCTATGCAGATCCTGCACGTGGTTATGGATACAGGTACGGACATGGGCACTATTCGCCTGGTCATGGATATGGTCACGGACATGGTCACGGACATGGACATGGACATGGACATGGGCATGGACAATATGGACATGGTCATGGCTACGGCTATGGACATCACCGCGGTTATCACGGCTGATTCTCAACGAAAAACAAAAGAAAAACGATAATGTTCCACGCAGAAACTCATAAAAATCAATAACAACCTGCAAAAAGACTTTTAAAACCCCACAAACAAGTTTCCAAGCATATAATTCAGTTAGCAATTTGTTTTACAGCCACTATTAAATAATTATAGCAAAAAGAAAATTCTGCACGCAGTAATGGGTGACCTTAAAGGTATTTTTAGTTTCTTAAGTGCCGCAGCTTAAGTACACGACTTGGAAACAAAAAAACACTAAAAAAATTACTCACAAGATGTTTAATACAAAACAATCAATATTTTTATAATAAAACACACAAAAATCACAAAAATCTATGTCTATGAATTATATTGAACAGGATTATGATGATAATTTATCGCTGCAGGTCTCTGCGCATTGAATAAATGTGTATTGTAGGGGTTATGTCCATGTCCGCCATTTGCACCGCCATTGAACCTCAAATCCTGCACTGGTTCCGTATCGAATTGTTCCCAGTGATTTCCGTACTTAATCTGCTCCTTCGCTTTGTTCGACGTTTGGAAATTATCATAACCGAGAATATTCCGTGCGCCAGTCGGATTCTCCGGACGTAGAATCGGCCCGAAGTCTTGCTCGGCCGGAATTCCAATTGCATTCACCGCAGCGCACAAAACCAGCGCCTAAAACATTTGTAATTAAAATGTTTAGCATTATATAATCCACTTCTAATTAGTTCTATTAAATATTAAGTATTAGACCATAAAAATATGCACTCCAAGTGTTTTGTTCACGCTTTGGTGAGCCACTTAAGCCGGCTGATGAAGAAACTCATTTTATTCGGTATAATAAGCGCCGATTATATTTACTTACGTAGATTATACATTTATCAAACATTTTCGGAGCACTCTCGACACGACACAAGCACTGGAATGACTTAGAACGCCCGTTTAAATACCAACCGGACACGGATGATGCACAACAATAAATAATTATTAATATTAACTGCGAATGAGCCACAGGCACGATTAGGATTGTAATACTTGTCCAGAAAATATTCGCGTCGCATCTTTATGCAACCAGACGACGAAGACCACTTTTCTAGGAGAAGTGGTAGCGTAAAGTGCCTTGGACTTTATGTAAACGCGCCCAAAAAAAATTCTGATCTTTAGGAACATCAAACACTCCCAAAGATTTAGATACACCGAGTGTAAAAGAAATATTTTAATATTTTTACATATTTGAGGTTAATTTACTAGATAATTATATAGGTAACCTACATAACCAAACTTTTATGCTTTTTGAGGTTAATTTTGGCAATTTTGAAGCTAAAACGTTGATTTTTGCTTTAAAATAAATGCGAATTGAGTTTATATTGTGCCAAATCCTGTATAAAGTCGTAATTTATAAATTCATACCAACATATTCTTGGGTAAACATCGATACATGAGTTTTTAAGGTCAATATGTATAGGTACATGAATATTACATAAGAAGATGGAATTAATAACATGTTAGCATGTCGGCTTACATGTTCGGTGCTATTCTGATAGTGTGTCTCTTAAAACAAACAAATTTCAATGGTAATATGATAAAAGATTGATTTTTATACAGGTTTGACAATGAAACAACTGTGATTATCTTTGATTTATTGAGAAAACTTGTGACAATGACACATATATTCAAAGTGACGAAATAATTGTTATTATATTAGCTATTTATTTCTATTTGCATTTCAATATAATAATAATTATTGATTAATATTATTTATTAGCTAAAATAATAATAAATCTTTGATGATTAAAATAATTATCGAATAATTTTAGTGTTTATGCATAGCAATAAACAATTTATCAAAATTTCTTCTCTAAACTTTCATTAATAAAGTTTTTGTTGAGTTATTGTTTATATTTCTATTTTACGCCGCTTAATTATTCAAATACCGCCTCAATAAACTATAATAATAAATCCATCGTTATTATTAATGGCAGGTAACAAAAATAAAGTTGCTACGTTGTATGCGTACAAAGTTCTATGAACTTGAGCACTCTTCTTTTCCTCCCAGCAACTGATGGTAACAATATATGAATAAAACTATTGTTTCTGGTTCATTTCTTTTTTCCTTTTTATTCCGTATTTGCATCTTGAGCGCTGAATTTGTTTCGCTCGCAATTAATGTGCGGCGGGTTTGTGTGTTAGAACGAATAACAAAACCTATTTATCTGAGATTCTTTAGTGTCTATTGGCGCTTCACATTGACTTTGATGTGATCAACACAATACAATAGATGAGATTCTACTGGATGATCTATTAAATGTGGGTATATAGTCGTGGCTCACGTATTTTATACAAATTTTTAAATTTTATTAATTTTCTTGTTATATCTTTACAGTTTTTTGGTGTAACGACGAAAAATATTTTTATTTTAAGCAATTATGAGTTAGAATATTTTTTTAAAGACATGACATCGATGGTAACATTTAAAATATTGTTGTAATTATGATCCCAACATCCCGGAAAATTGCAATGCAAATTTCTATAACTTAAGCACGATTTTTCAGCTAATTTGTTGGGGTGCACGTTAAGTTACTACAAAATTATTTAAACAAAACACAAGTGAATACAACTGAGCGACGCGGAATTCATATTTAGACTTCTGGAAATATTTATCGGCATTTTTACAAGAGTAATTGAGTTTATAACCAGTTTAAAAAAGATTAAACAGGTGCCAATCCGCGTAAAATCTCAATATTTATACCTATATTTTTTTGTTTTTTGGTGTAATATCACCTCGCTACAACATGATAAAATGAAATTCTGTTTTATTTCATCATAGATGGCGTTAGAATGCACATATTTGCATTAAATCCGTTGTTTTGATTCTTCGATACAATGTTTCACTATCAACGAATTGTTTGTTTGTGGTAGTGTATGATAAACAGATAAAAATCACTAAAACATGTTGATTTACGCTGCGTACCGCATTGTATTATTTAATAACACAACACAAAAATGCATTCAACAATTTTATAACATAAAATACTTAAAATTTTCCTTATAACTTTAATTTTTAAAGCATTTTTATACTAAAAAACTATATCAGATGTCAATCCGCGTAAAATTTCAATATTTGTTTATTTATTTGTTCTCCGATGTAATATTACTTTGCTATAACATAATAAAATGAAATTCTGTTTTATTTCATCATAGATGGCGTTAGAATGCACTTATTTGCATTAAATTCCACGTGTTTATTTCTCGTTTGTTTTGATCGGATGGTTTGCATCCTTGAGTTACTTCTTATTGATAATAAAATCACGCGACTTCTCGGCGTCATATCTTAAGATAAACTCAGGTAAAATCAGTCAAATGTGTATATTTACGTTAGAATTTACAACATTTAAATAACTCAACATCTATATATCTTAATATATATAAATGAATTGCTGTTCGTTAGTCTCGCTAAAACTCGAGAACGGCTGAACGGATTTATCTTATCTTGGCCTCGAATTATTCGTGGAGGTCAAGGGAAGGTTTAAAAGGTGAGAAAAATTCGAATAATTGCCGGGAAAATCCTCAAAACAGCTCTTTTCTATAGAATAAAATTTGACATTGAGATATAATTAATTTCTTTAAATTAAAATTGCTAATCTTATTGATAGAATTGACTTTTACTACGAGTATGTCTAGAACAAGAGAGTAAAACGAATTACATTTTTATTAAACACTGCCGGAACGAAGTCGCGGACAACAGCTAGTTTTAATATAAAAATAGAAGATTTTAATTCATTCAAACAAATAAACCGATGAAAATTTCATTCTCTCACCGTCACCGCGTAAACCCATCAAGACTATATAAATTAATTTTGGGAGGAGTTGAGAAAAAGCGCAAGTGGCACGCACAAGTTCACATCATTAAGCAAATTAAATATAAAAATTATAGATTTTCACTACATTATAGACTCTAGAATAGAAAAATTTGATGATTTCATATAAAAAACACTAAATATGCAAAAGCAAAAATCTTTGTTATTTAATTATCCAAACACGTTAATATACTCATCCGCGCAAAAAGAGGATCTAATTGGAGTTTTATTGGCGTGTCTGACGTCTACGCGCGTCCATTGTGTGCAAATTTCCAGTTTCTGCTTCGCGAAACAAACTGTTTTTTCATCTTGACTTTGAATTCTGCTCTTCGGCAATGGAACATCGAAGCGACGTGCTTATCATACTAGAATTTGCTTCGACTTCAGATTATTTAACATACAATGTGTTTGTGATTACAAAAAGAAGAAATAAGTAACTATTACGATTGTTATTTAATCAAAAATGAACAATTTTTATTTGTATGTTATTGGTATGTAACATCATCAACATCATCAGCGGAACACAACACTAGTTATTTTTTATTTTATTATGTAAATTCAATTGTTTCACATCGTGTGTGTTTGTTGGTGTGCTGGTTGTTATTGTTACTTGCGGATTTCCAGTTAGGTCACTTTGACTTTGTTATTGTTCTAGGTTTTTATGTGTGCAGACTTGAACGGACAATTGCTTAATTTTATTTTGCGGGTGTTGGGTGTTTCCGCCATCAGGAATTAACATGATGGGTTTTAACTGTAAAAACAATTTTATCTTCTCACAAAATAAAAATTAATTGTTTTAATTTCATTAGCACCTGTAATAAATATTATTTTGTTTATTTTTGTATATATTTTAATATTTTTGATAAATTTGAGGTTAATTTATCTAAAATGTATAGAAATAAGCAACATAACCAAACATTTATGCTTTTTAAGGTTAATTTCGTTAATATTGAAGAAAAATCTTTTAAATTTGTTTAAAAACGATAAAAATTGAATATAAGTTGTGTCAAATTAATTATTCAGTCCAAATTAATCAATTTCTTGACTGAAAATAAAAAAACAATTACTTAATTTTATTTCTTGGGCTTTTAACAGCAAAAAACATATTTTATCTTCTCATAAAATAAAAATTAATTGTTTTAATTTCATTAAATTTTGTAATAAATATTATTTTGTATATTTTTATGTATATTTTTACATTTTTGATAAATTTGAGGTTAATTTATCCAAAATGTATAGAAATAACCTACATAACCAAACTTTTGTGCTTTTTAAGGTTAATTTCGTTAATTTTGAAGCAAAAACGTTGAAATTTGATTTAAAAATATGAATATTGAATATAATTTGTGTCAAATTAATTATTCAGTCAAAATTAATCAATTTCTTGACTCAAAATAAAAAAAAATTACTTAATTTTATTTCTTCGGCTTTTAATTGTAAAAAAACACATTTTATCTTCTCTTAAAACAAAAATAACAACTTCTAATCTCATTATCAAGAGTAGTAAATATTATTAAGTTGAATAATGCAGTAAATATTTATTACAAACATGATTTATAACATTCGCTAATTACGAGTATCCTTTAGAATGATTCATAATAATAACTGCAGTGATTGTAAAATCAAGACGCAGTTGCAATTTGTTCTCACATTGTTTGCCCCACATTATTTCCGTGAAACGCATTTGCATTTAAAATTGCATTCACGTTTTCTGACCAATTATTACACAAATAAAAATTTATATTTACTGTTACAACGAGCAACAGAATGCATCCGTTGCATTTTTATCTCTTGCATCCGTTATTTCATGAATAAAGCCGCCGAATTTTACGCGCATTCTTATATAAATTGACCATTGAACTTGATACATGTATAGGATCATCCAATTTAAAGTACGCACTTAAGTATACTGCGCATAAAAACGTGTTTCTTTGCAGTATTACCATGGACCATGAAGTAACAGAACTATACTACACTACGGTCTATTATTCTTGTGTTTTTGCGCACCAGAAATAAAGCCGATTCCATTAGCTGTGCTTCAGAGCTTTTTTTGTTGTTGCTAAATTCCAGCATGTTAACTATTTCCAGATAATCAGATCCGTGAGTTCATTTTAATTCCCAGAGACTCAGAGTGAGCGGGAAAGAAAAAAATGCGTGTTTTGCGCATGCGCGTCATACTTAAGCATAGAATTAAGTATCGGAGTATTATTTCATGAAGTAAATATTATTAAAATCGGATAAAAAGTTAAAATTGACAGAAATATTACTTGAACTTATATTGAACACTTAAGTAAGTTAAAAATAAAAAGAATACTGTTCTGCGCATGCGCGTCATACTTAAGCAGAGAATTAAGTATTAAACTATTATTTCATGAAGAAAATATTATTAAAATGGTATAAAAAATTAAAATTGACAGAAATATTACTTGAACACTTAAGTAACTTAAAAATAAAAATAATAGTGTTCTGCGCATGCGCTGCATACTTAATATAAAGTATTGAACAATGTTTATTGCCTTAATTCATCTTAAAAAGTAAATATTATTAAAATAAAACAAAAAATTAAAATTAACAAAAACATTACTTAAGTATTCAATAATTATCTCTTAAAAACACATTGTATATTATTCCTAAAATGCAATATGACATCTCCGTTGGTGTCCATCTGAAAAACTCGCAAATAAAACAAGTGGCACTAAAACTCAACTTAAAAGTGACTTAAGTAGCAGCGTTTGAGCGACTTTAATTCGCTCGCTTTTTGCAAACGCGGGCGCGCGCGCGCACTACCTCTCCACTTAAGTAACTCGCGCGCTACCACACATTCGCACGGCGGCGTTACAGATTAAAAAAATTATCCACTTTATTCACACACATTTAATCGAACCATAAGAAGACGTACTCGCGAGCGGTAACGGACAGACGCGCGCTGTTCTTCCGACGCACACACCATTAAAACACCGCCGAGTCAAGAAACGGATGAGCGCATGCGATATACATACCGACATATAACAAAAACAGTAGGATACTTAGAGTTATTCTCGTTTTGAAGACGACCGGCGTATAAGTAATTAGACATCGTGTGATTCTGTTTTAGTATCTCGCCGTCTCCAGCATTACACGCATCTCCATGCGCCGTCGATAACACACTTCAAGGAAAGATAAAAATAAAAATGGTAAGGAAATTAATTGATGACGTGATTTATCCTCGATTAATTCAACAAATTTTTATTAAAACAGAATTTAATCATCTTGAGTGTTATATTGATGCAATGTGTGTTTGCATTCGATGACACACCGCGATTTTTCACTAATGGTCATGGAGGTTACCAGTTTTTCCACGCGGATGAACATTTAATCCACTCCGATCGTCGTATTGACGCCGAAGGCAGTTATTCCGATGTGAATCACGTGATACAACCATTACCACAGCCTCAAAGTGAGGTTAAAGTTACTAGTGCGCCATCTGTACGTCAAAATCATAAACCTGTACCTAAAATAAAGTTTGCCAAACGTGTGCTCGTGAAAAGTGAGCAAAGTGATGAGGATTTATCATCGGAAAATCGTATTTTACAAGATGTCACCACACAGAAACCTCTACGCACAACAAGTATCATGAATCCGATGCGAAAACGTATCGTTGTGAGGAAATTTAAACCGCGTGCGAAGACACCGAAGCCGCCGACGGAGAAGAACAAGAAAAGAGAAATCTCCTCTGCCGCGACCGGCAACGGACTCCATGGCGCGCGTAGCAAGATTCCGCACAAGTACAAGTTCACGAACAGAAACTTCAAGCCGCGACAGGTTGAAAAGCCGAAGAACAATGCGCCGCCAAAGCAATACAATCGCGGCGCGTTGTTTACGCGAAAACCCAGCGAGACGCTCATGCAGTTGCATTTTCGTAAACTTGACATAACCACAACAACGACATCAGCGTCACCTATACAATCGATGAAAGAAAAACGACATTTGGCAAACATCCGGTTTTTTAATCGGAGAAAATTACGCACGTAGATCTTCATAATGAGTACGGAAGTCATGAAAATCCATTTAAATGTTAAAAAACACTCAATTTCAAGGCCAAATGTTTAAAAACATAAAAAACGTTATTTTCCGCTGCGCGTCTGTGATTATTTTAAATTATTTATACATAAACATTTTGGTACATGGCGTAGACGTAGATTAACTATTAAATATTTAATTGATCATACCGCACATATTTTTTTATTCTTTGTGACATACCTTGTAATGAATAATAAATAAATAATGTAATAAAACTTACTGGCTCATCTTTTCAGATAATGTTAGAGGAAATAATGGCGGCGGCCTTGAGTTGAGTTTGAAACAAGTCGTGATTGTGCAGTGGAATAAATTATTGACGATTATAAATTAATTTACACTGAACCCTGAATCCCTGAAGGCTTCACGTGCGTTTTTCACGATTCTCGTTTGTCAAAACAAGAAGTGCAGGAATAAAATGCGAGACTATACCAGCAATTACTGAAATTCTTCGACTCGCCAGGTCGTAAATCACGATCCGCGACAATTAACGTCCATTATCGTGCCTATTAGGAAGATATAAAACGTGTACGTGGTTATAGTTTAGTTGCTGGTACTTGAAATAATTATTTTTATTATTTTTAATCGTAATGTATGTAATAACCTGTTGCGGTAATGTAGGCAACCAATAATGCATTATGTGTCAACCATTTTGGTGTTTTTGCAAAAAATGATGAAATTTTAGTTTATTTTAGTAATTCAACTATAATTTGATAAATTTTGCACACATCGATGATTACACTTGTAATTATTATGTGTTTTCGCGAATTATGCGAATTATATTTATGTAACGTTGTTTTACAAGCGGTCAAATAGAAACTAATAATTAAATCTTACGTAGGCTTTACGTACAACTTCTAAATTGATTATTTTCACGTTCAAACTGCGTTTATTAATTGACGTTAATTCCAATATTCATATCACGCATTAACGCGTGGTAATTACACGCCGCAGAAACTTAATGACGTGGTTAATTCTGCGTACACTAAAAAAAAACGTCTGTTTGAGTTTTCCAAAAATTCAAGTTTTAATGATAACATATCACAGTAATGAAGTAACTTGTTTTGCTTTTTGTCTTTTGATATAAAAAGCCAGGCCGATGAGAAGAAATCACAGTTGAAGGTACAACTTCAACAAATATTAATATAGTAATATTTGAAGTGAAGTTTTCTATTGGTACGCCTAAACTTAAACAATGGGGAAAAGTGTAAGTTAATTTGGGAACTTTTATTATTACGTGAAGCCAATTAAAACGATTATTAATTAATTTAAGTGTCTATTATATGCTTGGACTACTTGAGTGCATTAAATGAGTAAATTTCTATTTTTTGCAGGTTTTGTTCATTGCTGCGTTGGTGGGTATTGTTTACTGTGTGAACGCCGCCATATTGCCCGCTGATTTTAAGCCAGCGGAACAGGAACTGCCACGGGAGGAAACCCCGCCGAAATTTGATGAAAAACGCGAGAAACGTGGTGCGTATGATTATGGTTTCGAAGATGGACATGGTGAGGAGCATGAACGTCATCATTCTGTTCATGATGAGCACCACTCCGAACACCATGAGGAAGATTACGAGAAACATAACAAATATGGTCACCATGAGAAATATGGTCACCATGGTGATGATTTAGACCATCATGACGATCATCATGATAAACACTATGGACACCATGATGATGACCACCATGATGATCACCATGATGATCACTATGGACATCACGAAGTAGGACTTGGAATTGATGTGGGACACCAACTGCATGGAATCAAGCATGAACTAGAACATGGTCTGGAACATGGTTTGGAGCACCATGGTCATCATGGTCAACACCATGGACATGGACATGAGGAAGATGATGATGATGATGATGATGACCATCATGTTGGTGGTCACGAGGAAGACCTCTCCGTGCATGTTGGCAAATTCAATCAACACCAGGCATCTGCTTCATCCCAAAACAACAATCCAACTTTGAAAAGGTAAAGGAAGTCAAATATGAAGTGGAAAAGACCAAGTTTAACCAACAGAGTGAATCCAACCAGGCCCAAGAAGAACAATTCGGTGCATTTACTTTTGATGGTCAAGCTAGAAGAACTTCCAATACAGGACGCTTCACTGACCCAACCAGAGGTTTCAGAGGAGGTATTGAGACCCTGCGTGCTTAAACAACTTGATTTTTGAATGTACAATTTGCTCAACTGAAGAACTTCATGATTATATTATATAAATAAATTCGAATGCAAAGAGTAACCTTCTTCTACTTTCAACACATGATTGTATAACTGGTTGCATAGGTTGAATCAATATTTTTGCTAAAAATATAAATAAACAAATTATTCTGGCGTATTAATTGCTTTTTTTAGTAGATAATAAATTTGCACTGATTCATGATATGTTTGACGCTTGTTTACAAACATTATTCAGCAGTAATCACGAGTATTTTCGTATCAAATTGATAGGAATTCTATAATTAACATGGAGTCATCTAACGTTAATAATTTGGGCTATTATGACTTGCTTTATAGGTTTTACGATAATTTAAGTATAAACACTTCATAAAATTAGAAAAAAAATTATTGGTACTTATAAAATCTTTAAAATTTTTATGATGATAAAGAAGTTAATTAATTTTTTATTATTTTTTTTATAAAAAGAAAAATATTCCAAGATCCGGAAAACGACAAAATTGAAAATATTGACCGAAATGATTCAGCAATAATTTGAAGTATTCGTGTTTTCAAATACGAGTACAAGTGAGAGTACTTCGTAATTAACCTCAAGTCATCGTAAATTGATTAAGCGTCAGGCTATGACTTGCAAAACAAGTTTAGCGATAATTAAAATATAAACACAAATATCTAACACGTTCACTCCGCATGTTTAAGTGCGTTGTTTGTAAGTTGAAACTATGTAATTCGAGTATTTTGACTGGATTTATATAAAACACTCAATCTGTTGGGAATCGCAGTTCAAACTGATATCAGAAACAAGCAACATGTTTTGGGCACCGGTGCTCGTGCTTTTCGCACTGTTCTTTTATTACTTCCTTTACAAACCACAGCTTTATTGGTTTAATAAAAATGTCAAACAGGGACCACCTGTGCCAATCTTTGGGGATAATCTGAGACTACTTTTGAAGCAGGATAGTTTCCAGGATATGATAGTCACAGTTTACAACCGATTTAAAAATGCCAGGTAAATAAAAATTTAAAAACGAATTTTTGAAATAAAAAATTTAAAAAAAATGTTTGTTTATTAATGTTTAGATATTGTGGCTTCTATCAAACTACGTTACCCACATTGATGATTAGAGATCCAAATTTGATCAAGCAGCTGACCGTCAAAGACTTCGACCATTTTGTTGACCACCGTCCGCTTACTCCACAACATGTCGACCCGCTTTGGGGATACAACTTGTTTGCTCTCAACGGTGATGATTGGAAGCAAATGCGGGCCACCCTTAGTCCTACTTTTACCTCCAGCAAAATGCGATCCATGTTCATGTTGATGGAGAAGTCCGCCAAGCAATACGTAGACTTTTATTTGAAAAAGAATCAAAAAGTGATTGATGTTGAACTCAAAGAGTCATTTTCACGTATTGCTAATGATGTGATTGCGAATTGTGCATTTGGATTGACTGTGGACTCCCTCAAAGACCCCAATAATGATTTCTACATCAATGGAAAGGACGCTACTAATTTAGGCAGGTTCTCCACTAATATGGTCTTCTGGTTGAATACAATTTCTCCAAAAATCTCCAGTGCTCTGAATCTACGCATGTTTTCAAAGAAAAGTACAGATTTCTTCAAGAAAATTGCTGATGATACTATCAGATACCGAGAAGAAAAGAATATCATCCGACCGGATGTGGTACATTTATTGATGGAAGCACGTAAAGGTCGTTTACGATACGATGAATCCAGTAAAACCCAAGATGCAGGTTTTGCTACTGTTGAAGAATCAGATTACGGAAAAATTCAAAGTACAAAGAAGATGGAATTCACTGATGTTGAGGTTGCTGCACAAATGTTTGTCTTCTTCTTCGGAGGTTTCGATACCATTTCCACCATGATGTCCTTCACCTTCTACGAATTAGCTCTACATCCAGAGATTCAAGCAAAACTCAGACAGGAAGTTGACGAAGTTTACGAGAAGAACAAAGGTCAATTAAGTTATGACATCCTAAATGGAATGAAGTACTTGGACATGACCGTGACGGAATCTTTAAGACTTCATCCACCTGCGAATTTCATTGATAGGTTATGCACCAAGGAGTATACCATTAAACCGGAACATCCCGATGAACATCCCGTGCATTTGAAACCTGGTGATTCCATTTGGGTTCCTGTGGTTGCTCTGCATTATGATGAGAAGCACTATCAGAATCCTACTGTGTTTGATCCGGAACGCTTCTCTGACGAGAACAAAGACTTGGTTAAACCCTATACTTATCTTCCCTTTGGTTCTGGACCTAGAAATTGTATTGGGTCTAGATTTGCGTTGATGGAGGTTAAGGTTTTGATTTATCATATTTTGAGGAACTTTGAATTGACTGTGATTGATAGAACTACTGTTCCTTTGAAATTGGTTAAGGGGATGGTCAATAGGTGCGTTGAAGGAGGATTCTGGATTGGAATGAAACAAAGGGCAGTTTAGGACAGTTATTGCTTATAATAATGTTTTTAATAATGAAAGATTCTTAAATATATTATATATGTTTATAGAGAATGCAAAATAAATAATTACAATTGAAGTTGTGTTTTTGTTATTGTTTTTATTGAATGCAAAATGCAGTCCATGTTTAGGTTGATGGAGAAATCCTCTAAGCAATACGCAGACTTTTATTTGAAAAAGAATCAAAAGTGATTGATGTAGAACTCAAAGAGTCAATTTCACGTATTACTAATGATGTGATTGCGAATTGGGCATTTGGGTTGACTGTAAACTCCCTCAAAGATCCCAATAATTCTACGTTAAAGGAAAAGATGCCCCTAATTTAAGTAGGTCCTCAATTTATTGTAATAATAGTAATAGAAGCGCAAAAATGATCCTTTTTATGGTAGGTAAAATGCCTCTTAGAAATTTTTTCCCAAACAATATTAATACTTAAACCCACCCAACATGGGCAATTAAGGACAAGTTGGGCAGCAAAGTAGGAAAGAGGACATCCGTAAACCTTGGACCCGTAGGGATAGGATACAGGTAGAAAACCCTGATAACTGCAACCGGGCTCTTCTATACCTAGGTGTCAGCCGCAAATAGTGGTGGGGGTAGGCTACATGCTTACTCACGTGTAACAGCAAGAGCTGCGTAACTATTCCGCAAATCTCTCCCTATCCCTCTCCCTCCCACACTCTCTTTAGATAGGTATGCGCTTGCTCTCCTGTCAAGTGTAAACAGCATTACTCGTTTATACGTTACGTTACTCCTAAGTCATGATGAATTGATTTATCGCATTATCGGCTTATGACTTGCCAAACCAAATTAGACAAATATTCCACAACAAGCACTTGATACAAATATTACACTTTTTATCTAAATGAATAAGCAGTTCGTTAAAATCAGAAACCTTGTAAATAATAGTTGTATAAATATATAAATAAAATGACATTGGAGTCGAATATCAGTCTAAATTAATTTGAGCCACAAGCAACATGTTTTGGGTCATGGTGCTAGTGCTCTCCGCACTATACTTTTATTATTTTCTTTACAAACCACAACTTTATTGGTCTAAGAAAAATGTCAAACAGGGACCGCCTGTGCCTATCTTTGGGGATAACTTGAGACTGCTTTTTAAACGAGAGAGTTTCCGGGATATGGTTATACGTGTTTATAGCAGGTTTCAAAATGCTAGGTAAGTACAGCTATAATCATGAAAAACAATATGATTATTAATAATTATTATTGTTATAATTATTTGTGTTTAGATATTGTGGCTTGTATCAAACCACATTACCCACATTGATGATTAGAGATCCAAATTTGATCAAACAGCTGACCGTTAAAGATTTCGACCATTTTGTTGACCACCGAGCGCTTACACCCCAACATGTCGACCCGCTTTGGGGATACAACTTGTTCGCACTCACCGGTGATGATTGGAAGCAAATGCGGGCCACTCTCAGTCCCACGTTTACCTCCAGCAAAATGCGATCCATGTTTTTGTTGATGGAGAAATCCGCCAAGCAATTCGTAGACTTTTATTTGAATAAGAATCAAAAAGTGATTGATGTAGAACTCAAAGAGTCATTTTCACGTATTGCTAATGATGTAATTGCAAATTGTGCGTTTGGGTTAACTGTGGACTCTCTCAAAGATCCCAATAATGATTTCTACGTCAATGGTACGGATGCTACTAACTTCAACGGCCTATACAAAAATTTAGTCGTCTGGTTAAATACAATTTCTCCAAAAATCACCAGTGCTTTGAATCTACGCGTGTTTTCTAAACAAAGTACGGATTTCTTCAAGAAAATCGCTGATGATACCATCAAATACCGAGAAGAAAAGAATATCATCCGACCGGATGTAGTACACTTGTTAATGGAAGCACGTAAAGGTCGTTTAAGATATGATGAATCCAGTAAAACTCAAGACGCAGGTTTTGCTACTGTTGAAGAATCAGATTACGGAAAAATCCAAAGTACAAAAAAGATGGAATTCACTGATGTTGAGGTTGCCGCACAAATGTTTGTCTTCTTCTTCGGAGGTTTCGATACCATCTCCACCATGATGTCCTTCACCTGCTATGAATTAGCATTGAATCCTGAAATTCAAGCAAAACTCCGGCAGGAAATTGACGATGTTTACGAGAAAAACAAAGGAGAGTTAAGTTACGACATTCTGAATGGAATGAAGTATTTGGATATGACCATATCCGAAAGTCTCCGAATGCATCCTCCTGCTGTGTTCATTGATAGGTTATGCACCAAAGAGTATACCATTAAACCAGAACATCCCGATGAACACCCAGTGCATATCAAACCAGGTGATAACATCTGGATTCCAATGGTTGCTCTGCATTATGATGAGAAACACTATCAGAATCCTAATAAGTTTGATCCGGAACGCTTCTCAGACGAAAACAAAGACCTTATTAAACCATACACTTACCTACCATTTGGTTCTGGACCTAGGAACTGTATCGGGTCTAGATTTGCGTTAATGGAGGTGAAAACTTTGGTTTTTCATATTTTGAGGAACTTTGAATTGACTGTGATTGATAAATCTACTGTTCCATTGAAATTGGTTAAAGGAACCATCAGTAGTGTTGTTGAAGGTGGATTCTGGATTGGGATGAAAAAAAGAACTATTTAATCACTAAACTTATTAAATAAATTATAGTTAATAAAAAGTCCTGATGTTTGTTACACTTTCACGCCAAAACTACTTAACCGATCATCATGAAAATTTGTACACATATTCTTAGTGGTCCCCGAATGGTTATAGGCTACTTTCTATTTAATAAAAAAATATTTTTTAAATAAAATAAAGAAATTGTTTAGCCAATAATACTTCTGCATCTGGCTATTGGACTACTTTAACGCCATCTAGCATTCCAGCAATGAAGCTCAAACCTAAGTACTATAGTACCATCACACTGTATTATCACACTGTATTACCGACAGCTACGTCAACATCAAATCCAATTGACTACACTATGGAGACTGTACACTATACTTCCATAGACTATACTTTCAGCCATTTTAAACTTCCCGCCATTCTACTTCATTGTTACTTCTTCTGTGACTACAGACGCCTACAGAAGCAACTTATTTTAGATATTCGCGAGCGAAGCCGTGGGTTAAAGCTAGTAGTTAATAATATTTACTATTTGTACAAAATATTTTGAAGGTTACGGTTTAAAGTTTTGGCTTCGGAGCAAAATTGACCTCAGTTAGTGATATATCTAGATATATTCTTGACCTTCCAGTCACTCAAAGTAAGGCGCACAAATTTATATCGCAAATTTACTAAAATTAGTCTTAGTTGCGAATGAGATACAGAACTGTGAACATCAATTCTATTTTATTTCTACAAATTGTGCAACATATTAAATTTAATAAAAGAAAAAGTGTTTTGTTTCGCCAATTGTTTCGATTGATGGTGCAATTCATCATTAGATAAGATAAAAATAAATAAATTGGGTATAAAAGTGACCCTCGGCTGAATGATCATCATAAGTGGACAGAATAATCCGACAAAATGTTTTGGGTGCTAGCTTTAGTAGCAGGGACCCTTTTTTTCTATTACTTTTTGATTAAACCTCAACAATATTGGACTAGGAGACATGTCAAACAAGGTATGCCTATTCCTCTGTTGGGAGACAATTTTTGGAGCTTTTTCCAACGTGAAGCTCTAACTGAAATGGTTCAAAGGATTTACAACCGCAGCAAAGGTGAAAGGTACCAAAATTTTCACTTATTTACAAAAATTAAAAAATATTTAAAAACAAAATTATTTAGATATTGTGGTGTGTATCAAACAACAATACCAACTCTAATGCTGCGTGATCCCGAATTGATCAAACAAATAACCGTCAAAGATTTCGACCATTTTGTTGATCATCGCTCCTTTGTACCGGAGAGTATAGATCCAGTATGGACGAAGAACTTATTCGCTTTAAAAGGTGACATATGGCGCGAAATGCGATCAACCTTGAGTCCAACATTCACCTCCAGCAAAATGCGTTCAATGTTTGTGTTAATGGAGAAAGCCGCACAGCAATACGTCGACTTTTATTTGAATAAAAAACAAGATGTTATTGAACTTGAACTTAAAGACTCCTTCACACGTTTTGCTAATGATGTTATAGCAACGTGTGCTTTCGGAGTCGGAGTTGACTCATTGAAAGACCCAGAAAATGAATTTTATATCAAAGGAAAAGAAGTCACAGATAATCGAGGAATGTGGAAGAGTATTAAATTCCTGATGAATTTTATTGCTCCTAAAGTTGCCTATGTAGGTATTTCTAAAATTTGATAAATTAACAAAAAAAATTAAAATTTTGAAATTTTTACAGTATTTTAAGCTGAGCATGTTTTCGGAAGATGTTACACACTTTTTCAAAAAACTCATCCGTGACACAGTCAAATTACGTGAAGAAAACAACATTGTCCGACCGGATATGATCAATTTATTAATGGAGGCACGCAAAGGTCGTTTGCAATACGAAGAATCCAATGAAAAACAAGACGCTGGTTTCGCAACCGTTGAAGAATCCGAAGTGGGCAGGAAAAAACCAACAAAAGTCCTAGAAATGTCCGAATCCGAAATGGCCGCACAAGTTTTAATCTTTTTCTTTGCTGGTTTTGACACAATTTCCACAATGACATCATTTATGTGTTATGAATTAGCTGTGCATCCAGAAGTTCAAGAAAAACTCCGCCAGGAAATTGATAAAACCTTCGAGGCTAACAACGGAAAACTAACCTATGATGTCCTCAACAAAATGACTTACATGGACATGGTTGTCTCCGAAAGTATGCGTAAAGACACACCGGCATTCGCAGTTGATCGCGTCTGCACCAAATCTTACACCATTGAACCAACACGTCCTCATGAACACCCTGTACATCTTGTACCCGGTGATCTGATCTGGTTACCACTGGCCGCCATTCATCACGATCCGGAATATTATCCCAATCCATCTAAATTTGATCCCGAACGCTTTTCGGAAGAAAACAAACACTTAATTAAACCATACACTTACTTACCATTTGGTTCTGGACCCAGGAATTGTATTGGTTCTAGATTTGCATTGATGGAAAGCAAAACGTTGATTTTTCATATTTTACGTAAATTCGAACTGGTTGTTATCAAGAAAACTACAATTCCGTTGAAATTAACAAAGGCACAATTCAATCCGGGTATTGAAGGAGGTTGTTGGGTCGGTTTCAAACGCAGAGACAATTAATAATAATATTTTTCGATAATTACACGCGCAAACAAGTTTTTTTTTGTTAAAATTATCTGAAGGTTTTTGCCAAACAGCTTTGTCATCATGAATTGTTGAATAACACTAATGTGATTGAAATGACGCAATAAAAACATGTATCAAATTTGTTTATTTGACACGAACACACCGAGTACTATATTTAGCAATATTGCGGAGATTAAAATTACTCGCCAACGCGTCTAGACTTTAAAAACTCTACTTGTGTATTAATCAATTACCATTTCGGTAATAACCTTGAAAAGCATACAGAACCCTAAAATTTCTTGCATAATATTTTGCAAACCGTAGAAACTCATCGAGAATATTTCGAGAAGGTGCAGTTGTTTGCCAGGAATTACACCTTCCACCATTTTGTGTGGTTCTTTGCCCTCGTTACACAAAACGCGTTTGCGTTAAATACATTCGCCAACGGAGTTTCTGACTCATTCAACAAGTGTTATTAGTGAAGTGAAGCAATAGTCTCGCTAGTTTAATTCAATGTAAGTACCCACCGACATTTTGTTACAGTATATTCGTGTTTGTAACCATGGCAACAGTAATTACATATTCTACTACGCATTACAAGCTAAAGTACATACATGGTCGTCTAAATTGTTGTTATTCTGAGTTGAGTGCTTGATGCTGACACATCTATCCACTTTAGTTGTTTTTTTTTCATCTAATTTTATGATATCACGATAATAATTGTACTATCAGGTATGTAGACTAGTTTATAATCACTAGGATTTGTTGTTTTATCAGATAGAGATTAATTTGATAAAGTTATGATTCATTTTGATTTGTTTTGCTTCTGGGTATAAATAAATGTGTTTATAATTAAATTTTACAGTTTGTGACAATTCATCACCATGATTTGGGCTTTGGTGATTGTGGCGGGTGCGTTGCTGTTCTATTACTTCCTCTTCCGGCCTCAGCAGTATTGGTCTGATAGAAATGTGAAGCAAGGAACACCAATTCCTATCCTAGGGGATAATTTTTGGACTATTACTGGGCAGGAAGCCATGATGGATACGGTCAAACGATTGTATAACCGTAACAAAGATCGTCGGTAAGTTTATAGATTAAATTTTTATTTTTTACTAGCTGTTGCCCGCTACTTCGTTCCGGCAGTGTTTAATAAAAATGTAATTCGTTTTTACTCTCTTGTTCTATACATACTTGTAGTAAGAGTCAATTCTATCAATAAGATTAGCAATTTTAATTTAAAGAAATTAATTATATAAAGTTTTGTCAATAATGCACTTCAGCGCGCCATCTCGAATTCAACTATTTAACTATAACTATGATTGCATCTCAATGTCAAATTTTATTCTATAGAAAAGAGCTGTTTTGAGGATTTTCCCGGCAATTATTCGAATTTTTCTCACCTTTTAAACCTTCCCTAGACCTCCACGAATAATTCAAGACCAAAATAAGATAAATCCGTTCAGCCGTTCTCGAGTTTTAGCGAGACTAACGAACAGCAATTCATTTTTATATATATAGATTAAATTTTATATTAAATAATGATATATTTTATATAGTTACACTGGTATGTACCAAATGACCTTGCCGACATTAATGATACGTGACCTGGACCTCATCAAGCAAATAACAGTAAAAGATTTCGACCATTTCGTGGACCACAGACAGTTCCAAGCTGAAGGTGCTGATCCCCTATGGACCAAAAATCTATTTTCTTTAAAAGGTGACGCATGGAGAGACATGCGTGCTACTTTGAGTCCTACCTTCACTTCGAGCAAAATGCGCGCCATGTTTGTTTTGATGGAGAAGGCCGCCCAGCAATACATTGACTTCTACCTACAGAAAAACAAAGATGTCCTTGACATTGAACTTAAAGACTCATTCACCCGTTTCGCTAATGATGTGATTGCTACATGCGCCTTTGGCATCACCGTTGATTCTCTAAAAGAACCGGAAAATGAATTTTATATGAATGGGAAAGAAGCTACCAACTTCGCAGGGTTGAAACAAACCATGAAATTCCTCTTGAATATCGCAGCTCCTAAGGTGGCACAACTTTTGAAGATTAGTTTGTTTACTCCTAAAGTTACACAGTTCTTCAAAGACCTAATACATGATACTGTAAAGATGCGTGAGGAACAAAACATCATCCGACCGGATATGATCAATTTACTAATGGAGGCCCGCAAAGGACGTCTTCAATATGAAGAATCCAGTGAAACCCAAGACTCAGGTTTTGCTACAGTTGAAGAATCTGATATTGGGAAGAAGGTTCAAGTGAAGAAGGCCCCAATGACTGAATTAGACATGGCCGCACAAGTCCTCATCTTCTTCTTCGCTGGTTTCGATACCATATCCACAATGATGTCTTTCCTTTGCTATGAACTAGCTGTTAACCCTGATGTTCAAGAGAAACTGCGTCAGGAAATCGATGGCACCTTAGAAGAAAACAAAGGCAAAATATCCTATGATGTCCTCAATAAAATGAAGTACATGGATATGGTCATCTCGGAAGGTATGCGTAAGAATTCCCCAGCGATTGCTGTTGATAGGGTTTGCACCAAAGCCTATACCATCAAACCGGAAAGACCTAATGAACAACCCGTGCATTTGAAACCCGGCGATGTTATCTGGTTGCCTATTGCTGGAATACATCATGATGAAGACCTGTATCCCAACCCATCTAAATTTGATCCAGAACGCTTTTCGGATGAAAACAAGGGCAATATTAATGCGTATGGGTACCTACCATTTGGTTCTGGACCTAGGAATTGTATTGGGTCAAGATTTGCGTTGATGGAATGCAAAACTTTGGTTTTTCATATTTTGAGGAACTTTGAATTGACTGTGATTGCTAAAACTACCATTCCAATGAAATTGGCTAAGCAACAGTTTAACCCTGCTATTGAAGGAGGGTTCTGGGTTGGATACAAACGCAGACAGAATGTTTCTTAGGAAATATTAAGTGATTTATAATTAATTATTAGAATAAACGTAGATATTTAGTGTTTAAATTTGTTTTATTTATTATTTACTAGCTTTAACCCGCGGCTTCGTTCGCGAATATCTAAAATAATGAAGTTTCTTCCGTACGCGTCTGTAGTCACAGAAGAAGTAACAATGAAGTAGAATGGCGGGAAGTTTAAAATGGCTGAAAGTATAGTCTATGGAAGTATAGTGTACAGTCTCCATAGTGTAGTCAATTGGATTTGATGTTGACGTAGCTGTCGGTAATACAGTGTGATAATACAGTGTGATGGTACTATAGTACTTAGGTTTGAGCTTCATTGCTGGAATGCTAGATGGCGTTAAAGTAGTCAAATAGCCAGATGCAAAGGTATTATTGGCTAAACAATTTCTTTATTTTATTTAAAAAATAATTTTTTTTATTAAATAGAAAGTAGCCTATAACCATTCGGGGACCACTAAGAATATGTGTACAAATTTTCATAATGATCGGTTAAGTAGTTTTTGCGTGAAAGTGTAACAAACATCAGGACTTTCGCATTTATAATATTAGTAGGGATGTATTCAGACAATTAGAGGACGTTTATTTGGCAAAGCAACGTCCACTGTACCTTGCCATGTGTTGGTAACCATAGCTACCGTCCATTACTATACAATTAACTTCAGGGTCACACTGAATTCGACTCCAACACGCTATTTATGTTATTGTGAATCAAACATTTGAAGCAGACACATCTCTACTCCTTAAATCAATTTTTTCATATAATTATTTACAAAAACAATTCAAAAACATGATTTGGTTATTGTTTACCGTGCTGTTCTGCTTAATATTTTATTATTACCTCTACAAACCTCAATTATACTGGAAAAAGAAAAATATAAAACAAGGAATACCAATTCCTATACTTGGTGACAATTTCAAAAGCATCACCGGACAGGAAGCCATGATTGAAATGGTCCAACGCCTATACAACCGTCACAGCGATGAGCGGTAAGACAAATTGCTCCAAATAAATTAAATAAACAGTATTAATAAGGTCAAGTTGTAGTTATGAAGGCATCTACCAAATGATGTTGCCTACGTTAATGCTGCGTGACCTGGACCTCATCAAGCAAGTGACAGTCAAGGACTTTGATCATTTCGTGGATCACCGACAATTCGTACCGGAAGGATCCGATCCATTATGGTCCAAAAACTTATTCTCATTGCAAGGTGACAAATGGCGTAACATGCGTGCGACATTGAGTCCCACCTTCACCTCGAGCAAAATGCGTGCGATGTTTGTTTTGATGGAGAAGGCCGCCCAGCAATACATTGACTTCTATCTACAGAAAAACAAAAATGTCCTTGACATTGAACTTAAAGACTCATTCACTCGATTTGCTAATGATGTAATAGCAAGTTGTGCGTTTGGTATCACCGTTGATTCTCTAACAGAACCGGAAAATGAGTTTTATTTGAAAGGTAAAGAAGCTACGAATTTCACTGGATTTGTACAAACGATAAAGTTTTTGGTTAATATGACAATGCCGAAAATTGCTCGGGTTTTTTAAACTCAGCGCGTTCAGTCCAGCAGTTTCTGAATTTTTTAGAAAATTGGTTCATGACACTTTGAAACTCCGTAAGGAACAAAATATTGTCCGTCCTGACATGATTAATTTATTAATAGAAGCACAGAAAGGTCAACTCCAATACGAAGAATCCAGTGAAAAACAAGACGCTGGTTTCGCAACTGTTGAAGAATCTGACATCGGAAAGAAAACACAAGTGCAGAAGACACCTATGACTGAATTAGACATGACAGCACAGGTTTTAATCTTTTTCTTTGCTGGTTTTGACAGTATTTCCACCATGATGTCATTTTTATGCTATGAACTTGCTGTCAATCCAGACATTCAAGAGAAACTACATCAGGAAATTGACGTAACCTATAAAAACAACAACGGGAAGCTAACCTATGATGTTTTAAACAAAATGAAGTACATGGACATGGTTATCTCTGAAGGTATGCGTAAGAACCCACCTGCAATTGCTATGGATAGAATTTGTACAAAACCTTACACTATCCAACCGGTAAATCAACATGAACATCCTTTGAACCTCAAAGTAGGCGATTGTCTATGGATACCAGTTGCTGGTATTCATCACGATGAGAAATATTATCCAAATCCTTCAAGGTTTGATCCAGAGCGATTTTCAGACGAAAACAAAGGGAATATTAATTTATATAGTTTTATTCCATTTGGTACAGGACCAAGGAATTGTATTGGGTCAAGATTTGCGCTGATGGAATGTAAGACTTTAATTTTTCATATTCTGAACAAATTTGAATTGATTGTCATTGATAAGACTCCGATTCCGATGAAATATGTTAAGAATCAATTCAATTCTGCTATTGAAGGTGGGTTTTGGGTTGGATACAAACGCAGAGACAATAAATAATGTCACATTGTATAATTACTATGTTTTTTGTGCAGTTAGATAACATTGACTCTTGCGAAACCAGTTAAGTGCTTAGCGCATGCGCTGTGTGACTAAGTGATTAATGAGCGCTCCCTCCCACTTCCACTCAGCGATTTCATAAAATACTTGACTTATTATTTCGTTTCACGCGAGTGTTACATGATTCCATCATAATAATAACGATTGACCTCAGTTAGTGATATATCTAGATATATTCTTGACCTTCCAGTCACTCAAAGTAAGGCGCACAAATTTATATCGCAAATTTACTAAAATTAGTCTTAGTTGCGAATGAGATACAGAACTGTGAACATCAATTCTATTTTATTTCTACAAATTGTGCAACATATTAAATTTAATAAAAGAAAAAGTGTTTTGTTTCGCCAATTGTTTCGATTGATGGTGCAATTCATCATTAGATAAGATAAAAATAAATAAATTGGGTATAAAAGTGACCCTCGGCTGAATGATCATCATAAGTGGACAGAATAATCCGACAAAATGTTTTGGGTGCTAGCTTTAGTAGCAGGGACCCTTTTTTTCTATTACTTTTTGATTAAACCTCAACAATATTGGACTAGGAGACATGTCAAACAAGGTATGCCTATTCCTCTGTTGGGAGACAATTTTTGGAGCTTTTTCCAACGTGAAGCTCTAACTGAAATGGTTCAAAGGATTTACAACCGCAGCAAAGGTGAAAGGTACCAAAATTTTCACTTATTTACAAAAATTAAAAAAATATTTAAAAAAACAAAAATTATTTAGATATTGTGGTGTGTATCAAACAACAATACCAACTCTAATGCTGCGTGATCCCGAATTGATCAAACAAATAACCGTCAAAGATTTCGACCATTTTGTTGATCATCGCTCCTTTGTACCGGAGAGTATAGATCCAGTATGGACGAAGAACTTATTCGCTTTAAAAGGTGACATATGGCGCGAAATGCGATCAACCTTGAGTCCAACATTCACCTCCAGCAAAATGCGTTCAATGTTTGTGTTAATGGAGAAAGCCGCACAGCAATACGTCGACTTTTATTTGAATAAAAAACAAGATGTTATTGAACTTGAACTTAAAGACTCCTTCACACGTTTTGCTAATGATGTTATAGCAACGTGTGCTTTTGGAGTCGGAGTTGACTCATTGAAAGATCCAGAAAATGAATTTTATATTAAAGGAAAAGAAGTCACAGACAATCGAGGAATGTGGAAGAGTATTAAATTCCTCATGAATTTTATTGCTCCTAAAGTTGCCTATGTACGTATTTCTAAAATTTGTAAATTTTCAAAAAAAAAATTCGAATTTTTTTACAGTATTTTAAGCTGAGCATGTTTTCGGAAGATGTTACACACTTTTTCAAAAAACTCATCCGTGACACAGTCAAATTACGTGAAGAAAACAACATTGTCCGACCGGATATGATCAATTTATTAATGGAGGCACGCAAAGGTCGTTTGCAATACGAAGAATCCAATGAAAAACAAGACGCTGGTTTCGCAACTGTTGAAGAATCCGAAGTGGGCAGGAAAAAACCAACCAAGGTCTTAGAAATGTCCGAATCTGAAATGGCCGCACAAGTTCTAATCTTTTTCTTCGCTGGTTTTGACACAATTTCCACAATGACATCATTTATGTGTTATGAATTAGCTGTCTATCCAGAAGTTCAAGAAAAACTCCGCCAGGAAATTGATAAAACTTTCGAAGCAAACAACGGAAAACTAACCTATGATGTCCTCAACAAAATGACTTACATGGACATGGTTGTCTCCGAAAGTATGCGTAAAGACACACCGGCATTCGCAGTTGATCGCGTCTGCACTAAATCTTACACCATTGAACCAACACGTCCTCATGAACACCCTGTACATCTTGTACCCGGTGATCTTATCTGGTTACCACTCGCCGCCATTCATCACGATCCGGAATATTATCCCAATCCATCAAAATTTGATCCCGAACGCTTTTCGGAAGAAAACAAACACTTAATTAAACCATACACTTACTTACCATTTGGTTCTGGACCAAGGAATTGTATTGGTTCGAGATTTGCACTCATGGAAAGCAAAACGTTGATTTTCCATATTCTGCGTAAATTTGAACTGGTTGTCATCAAGAAAACTACGATTCCGTTGAAATTAACAAAGGCACAATTCAATCCGGGTATTGAAGGAGGTTGTTGGGTCGGTTTCAAACGCCGAGACAATTAATAATAATATTTTTCGATAATTACACGCGCAAACAAGTTTTTTTTTGTTAAAATTATCTGAAGGTTTTTGCCAAACAGCTTTGTCATCATGTGATTGAAATGACGCAATAAAAACATGTATCAAATTTGTTTATTTGACACGAACACACCGAGTACTATATTTAGCAATATTGCGGAGATTAAAATTACTCGCCAACGCGTCTAGACTTTAAAAACTCTACTTGTGTATTAATCAATTACCATTTCGGTAATAACCTTGAAAAGCATACAGAACCCTAAAATTTCTTGCATAATATTTTGCAAACCGTAGAAACTCATCGAGAATATTTCGAGAAGGTGCAGTTGTTTGCCAGGAATTACACCTTCCACCATTTTGTGTGGTTCTTTGCCCTCGTTACACAAAACGCGTTTGCGTTAAATACATTCGCCAACGGAGTTTCTGACTCATTCAACAAGTGTTATTAGTGAAGTGAAGCAATAGTCTCGCTAGTTTAATTCAATGTAAGTACCCACCGACATTTTGTTACAGTATATTCGTGTTTGTAACCATGGCAACAGTAATTACATATTCTACTACGCATTACAAGCTAAAGTACATACATGGTCGTCTAAATTGTTGTTATTCTGAGTTGAGTGCTTGATGCTGACACATCTATCCACTTTAGTTGTTTTTTTTTCATCTAATTTTATGATATCACGATAATAATTGTACTATCAGGTATGTAGACTAGTTTATAATCACTAGGATTTGTTGTTTTATCAGATAGAGATTAATTTGATAAAGTTATGATTCATTTTGATTTGTTTTGCTTCTGGGTATAAATAAATGTGTTTATAATTAAATTTTACAGTTTGTGACAATTCATCACCATGATTTGGGCTTTGGTGATTGTGGCGGGTGCGTTGCTGTTCTATTACTTCCTCTTCCGGCCTCAGCAGTATTGGTCTGATAGAAATGTGAAGCAAGGAACACCAATTCCTATCCTAGGGGATAATTTTTGGACTATTACTGGGCAGGAAGCCATGATGGATACGGTCAAACGATTGTATAACCGTAACAAAGATCGTCGGTAAGTTTATAGATTAAATTTTTATTTTTTACTAGCTGTTGCCCGCTACTTCGTTCCGGCAGTGTTTAATAAAAATGTAATTCGTTTTTACTCTCTTGTTCTATACATACTTGTAGTAAGAGTCAATTCTATCAATAAGATTAGCAATTTTAATTTAAAGAAATTAATTATATAAAGTTTTGTCAATAATGCACTTCAGCGCGCCATCTCGAATTCAACTATTTAACTATAACTATGATTGCATCTCAATGTCAAATTTTATTCTATAGAAAAGAGCTGTTTTGAGGATTTTCCCGGCAATTATTCGAATTTTTCTCACCTTTTAAACCTTCCCTAGACCTCCACGAATAATTCAAGACCAAAATAAGATAAATCCGTTCAGCCGTTCTCGAGTTTTAGCGAGACTAACGAACAGCAATTCATTTTTATATATATAGATTAAATTTTATATTAAATAATGATATATTTTATATAGTTACACTGGTATGTACCAAATGACCTTGCCGACATTAATGATACGTGACCTGGACCTCATCAAGCAAATAACAGTAAAAGATTTCGACCATTTCGTGGACCACAGACAGTTCCAAGCTGAAGGTGCTGATCCCCTATGGACCAAAAATCTATTTTCTTTAAAAGGTGACGCATGGAGAGACATGCGTGCTACTTTGAGTCCTACCTTCACTTCGAGCAAAATGCGCGCCATGTTTGTTTTGATGGAGAAGGCCGCCCAGCAATACATTGACTTCTACCTACAGAAAAACAAAGATGTCCTTGACATTGAACTTAAAGACTCATTCACCCGTTTCGCTAATGATGTGATTGCTACATGCGCCTTTGGCATCACCGTTGATTCTCTAAAAGAACCGGAAAATGAATTTTATATGAATGGGAAAGAAGCTACCAACTTCGCAGGGTTGAAACAAACCATGAAATTCCTCTTGAATATCGCAGCTCCTAAGGTGGCACAACTTTTGAAGATTAGTTTGTTTACTCCTAAAGTTACACAGTTCTTCAAAGACCTAATACATGATACTGTAAAGATGCGTGAGGAACAAAACATCATCCGACCGGATATGATCAATTTACTAATGGAGGCCCGCAAAGGACGTCTTCAATATGAAGAATCCAGTGAAACCCAAGACTCAGGTTTTGCTACAGTTGAAGAATCTGATATTGGGAAGAAGGTTCAAGTGAAGAAGGCCCCAATGACTGAATTAGACATGGCCGCACAAGTCCTCATCTTCTTCTTCGCTGGTTTCGATACCATATCCACAATGATGTCTTTCCTTTGCTATGAACTAGCTGTTAACCCTGATGTTCAAGAGAAACTGCGTCAGGAAATCGATGGCACCTTAGAAGAAAACAAAGGCAAAATATCCTATGATGTCCTCAATAAAATGAAGTACATGGATATGGTCATCTCGGAAGGTATGCGTAAGAATTCCCCAGCGATTGCTGTTGATAGGGTTTGCACCAAAGCCTATACCATCAAACCGGAAAGACCTAATGAACAACCCGTGCATTTGAAACCCGGCGATGTTATCTGGTTGCCTATTGCTGGAATACATCATGATGAAGACCTGTATCCCAACCCATCTAAATTTGATCCAGAACGCTTTTCGGATGAAAACAAGGGCAATATTAATGCGTATGGGTACCTACCATTTGGTTCTGGACCTAGGAATTGTATTGGGTCAAGATTTGCGTTGATGGAATGCAAAACTTTGGTTTTTCATATTTTGAGGAACTTTGAATTGACTGTGATTGCTAAAACTACCATTCCAATGAAATTGGCTAAGCAACAGTTTAACCCTGCTATTGAAGGAGGGTTCTGGGTTGGATACAAACGCAGACAGAATGTTTCTTAGGAAATATTAAGTGATTTATAATTAATTATTAGAATAAACGTAGATATTTAGTGTTTAAATTTGTTTTATTTATTATTTACTAGCTTTAACCCGCGGCTTCGTTCGCGAATATCTAAAATAATGAAGTTTCTTCCGTACGCGTCTGTAGTCACAGAAGAAGTAACAATGAAGTAGAATGGCGGGAAGTTTAAAATGGCTGAAAGTATAGTCTATGGAAGTATAGTGTACAGTCTCCATAGTGTAGTCAATTGGATTTGATGTTGACGTAGCTGTCGGTAATACAGTGTGATAATACAGTGTGATGGTACTAAAGTACTTAGGTTTGAGCTTCATTGCTGGAATGCTAGATGGCGTTAAAGTAGTCAAATAGCCAGATGCAGAGGTATTATTGGCTAAACAATTTCTTTATTTTATTTAAAAAATAATTTGTTTTATTAAATAGAAAGTAGCCTATAACCATTCTGGCACCACTAAGAATATGTGTACAAATTTTCATGATGATCTGTTAAGTAGTTTTTGCGTGAAAGTGTAACAAACATCAAGACTTTCGCATTTATAATATTAGTAGGGATGTATTCAGACAATTAGAGGACGTTTATTTGGTAAAGTAAAGTCCACTGTACCTTCCCATGTGTTTGTAACCATAGCTACCGTCCATTAACATACAATTATGTTCAGGGTCACACTGAATCCGACTCCAACACGCTATTTTTGTTAATGTGAATCAAACATTTGAAGCAGACACATCTCCTCTCGTTAAAACAGTTTTTTCACATAATTATTTACAAAAACAGTTAAAAATCATGATTTGGTTATTGTTTATTGTGCTGCTCTGCTTAATATTTTATTATTACCTCTACAAACCTCAATTATACTGGAAAGAAAAACACATAAAACAAGGAATACCAATTCCAATACTAGGTGACAATTTCAAAAGCATCACCGGACAGGAAGCCATGATTGAAATGGTCCAACGCCTATACAACCGCCACAGCAATGAACGGTAAGACAAATTGCTCCAAATAAATTAAGTAAACAGTGTTAATAAGGTCAAGTTGTAGTTATGAAGGCATTTACCAAATGATGTTGCCTACGTTAATGCTGCGTGACCTGGACCTCATCAAGCAAGTGACAGTCAAGGACTTTGATCATTTCGTCGATCACAGACAATTCGTACCGGAAGGATCCGATCCATTATGGTCCAAAAACTTATTCTCATTGCAAGGTGACAAATGGCGTAACATGCGTGCGACATTGAGTCCCACCTTCACCTCGAGCAAAATGCGTGCGATGTTTGTTTTGATGGAGAAGGCCGCCCAGCAATACATTGACTTCTATCTACAGAAAAACAAAAATGTCCTTGACATTGAACTTAAAGACTCATTCACTCGATTTGCTAATGATGTAATAGCAAGTTGTGCGTTTGGTATCACCGTTGATTCTCTAACAGAACCGGAAAATGAGTTTTATTTGAAAGGTAAAGAAGCTACGAATTTCACTGGATTTGTACAAACGATAAAGTTTTTGGTTAATATGACAATGCCGAAAATTGCTCGGGTTTTTAAACTCAGCGCGTTCAGTCCAGCAGTTTCTGAATTTTTTAGAAAATTGGTTCATGACACTTTGAAACTCCGTAAGGAACAAAATATTGTCCGTCCTGACATGATTAATTTATTAATAGAAGCACAGAAAGGTCAACTCCAATACGAAGAATCCAGTGAAAAACAAGACGCTGGTTTCGCAACTGTTGAAGAATCTGACATCGGAAAGAAAACACAAGTGCAGAAGACACCTATGACTGAATTAGACATGACAGCACAGGTTTTAATCTTTTTCTTTGCTGGTTTTGACAGTATTTCCACCATGATGTCATTTTTATGCTATGAACTTGCTGTCAATCCAGACATTCAAGAGAAACTACATCAGGAAATTGACGTAACCTATAAAAACAACAACGGGAAGCTAACCTATGATGTTTTAAACAAAATGAAGTACATGGACATGGTTATCTCTGAAGGTATGCGTAAGAACCCACCTGCAATTGCTATGGATAGAATTTGTACAAAACCTTACACTATCCAACCGGTAAATCAACATGAACATCCTTTGAACCTCAAAGTAGGCGATTGTCTATGGATACCAGTAGCTGGTATTCATCACGATGAGAAGTATTATCCGAACCCTTCTAAGTTTGATCCAGAGCGATTTTCAGACGAAAACAAAGAAAATATTAATTTATATAGTTTTATCCCGTTTGGTACTGGACCACGGAATTGTATTGGGTCTAGATTTGCGCTGATGGAATGTAAGACTTTAATCTTTCATATTCTGAACAATTTTGAATTGATTGTTATTGATAAGACTCCAATTCCGATGAAATATGTTAAGAATCAATTCAATTCTGCTATTGAAGGTGGGTTTTGGGTTGGATACAAACGCAGAGACAATAAATAATGTCACATTGTATAATTACTGTTTTTTATTTAGTTAGATAACATTGACTATTGCGAAACCAGTTAAGTGCTTAGCGCATGCGCTGTGTGACTAAGTGGTTAATGAGCGCTCCCTACCACTTCCACTCAGAGATTTCATAAAATACTTGACTTATTATTTCGTTTCACGCGAGTGTTACATGATTCCATCATAATAATAACGATTTCTCAACCAATTTGTTGTTATTCCGACTCGAGAGCTAGCGGAGATCACACACAATAAAAACCTTGATAAAAATTTATTAATAAATTGAATTTATTGATATTAAATTTGATTGATAGTAGAATCTACGCATTAAAATGTTGTGGGTGTTGGGAATTGCGGCAGCTGTGTTATTTTTCTATTATTTCCTGTATAAACCTCAATTATATTGGAAAGAAAAAAATGTCAGCCAAGGACCACCCGTACCCATACTAGGAGACAACTGGAAAAATGTTCTCGGGCAGGAGGCTATGATGGAAATGCTCAAACGTATTTATAATCGTCATAAAAATGATCGGTAAGTCAAAAAATTCAAAATTAAATTTTTTCGAAATAAATTTTATTATTTAATTAATTAGTTATGCTGGTTTCTATCAAACAACAATGCCTTCACTTATGATACGTGATCCTGAATTGATCAAACAAATAACCATCAAAGATTTTGATCATTTCGTTGATCACAGGCTATTTGCGCCTGAAAACGTTGAACCTATCTGGACGAAGAATTTATTCTCATTGAAAGGTGATACTTGGAGAGATATGCGTGCAACTTTAAGTCCTACTTTCACAGCGAGCAAAATGCGATCAATGTTTGTGTTGATGGAGAAATCTGGCCAGCAATACGTTGATTTCTACTTGAAACAAAACAAAAACGTGATTGAATTGGAATTGAAAGATTCATTCACTCGTTTTGCTAATGATGTGATTGCAAATTGTGCTTTTGGCGTCAAAGTTGATTCATTAAAAGAACCGGAAAATGAGTTCTATATGAAAGGAAAAGCTGCAACCAACTTTTCAGGATTCGTCAAGCAAATGAAGTTTTTATTAAGCATGATGTCACCTAAACTCTCAGCTGTAAGTAAACTCATAAAAAATTATTCAAAAAATTAAATTTTTAAAAAATTTTACAGTGTCTTGGGTTAAGTATATTTGAATCCAACGTCACGCAATTCTTCCAAAGTCTTATTCATGATACAGTCAAAATGCGTGAGGAACAAAACATCATCCGACCGGATATGATCAATTTACTAATGGAGGCACGTAAAGGACGTCTTCACTATGAAGAATCCACTGAAAAACAAGACGCTGGTTTTGCAACTGTTGAAGAATCCGATATTGGAAAAGTAGGAGTCAATCAAAAACTAGCAATGACCGAAAGTGACATGGCCGCCCAAGTCCTCATCTTTTTCTTCGCTGGTTTCGAAACAATTTCCACCATGATGTCTTTCATGTGTTATGAATTAGCCCTACATCCGGAAATTCAAGAAAAACTTCATCAGGAAATTGACTTAACCTATAAAAATAACAACGGGAAGCTAACCTATGACGTTTTAAACAAAATGAAGTATATGGACATGGTCATCTCGGAGAGTATGCGTAAAAACCCCGCAGCTGTCATGACAGATAGAATTTGCACCAAAGCCTATACCATTCAACCTGAACTACCACATGAAACACCTTTGAAAGTTAACGTTGGTGATTTGATTATCATTCCTGTTGTTGGTATACATAACGATGAGAAACTGTATCCCAATCCGGATAAATTTGATCCCGAGCGTTTCTCTGACGAGAACAAAGACCTTATTAAACCTTATACTTACTTACCATTTGGTGTTGGACCTAGGAATTGTATTGGGTCTAGATTTGCGTTGATGGAATGTAAGACCTTGATTTTCCATATTCTGAGCAACTTTGAATTGACTGTCATTGAGAAAACTACTGTTCCAATGAAGATTTCTAAGAAATCGCTTAATCCAGCGATTGAAGGTGGTTGTTGGGTTGGTTTCAAACGCAGAGAAAATCTTGTGCGTTAATATTAATCATAATTATAAAAAAGAAATTTTAGAACAGAAAAAAAGAGGTTAGATAACTACTTAAGTATCTATTCATAACAAGTGAAAGTTCACATTTGATTTCTGTATGACGTATGTAACATATAACCTTGGATGGATAAACATAAATAAATAAATTTAGTTTTACCAAAAACAATCTTTTTGAAGGACATTTTTTGCATTTTAACAATAACCAAACAATTCCCAGCAATTTTTTGCTAGTGGCAATCAACGAGTAGTCTCCCACGTGATTCT
Source organism: Dalotia coriaria (assembly GCF_025399875.1). NCBI lineage: Eukaryota > Metazoa > Arthropoda > Insecta > Coleoptera > Staphylinidae > Dalotia > Dalotia coriaria. The sequence continues at coordinate 800,803 of NW_027045451.1, forward strand.
AAATTATAGGTTTCATGTGGGAGGTACCAGCTCATTCAATACGAGTACATACCAACAAGTTTTATTATTAGTATTATTATTCAGTCGTGTGCACGTACATTTGAAGTGCGCAAATGTTTTGAGTCTGAATCACCGCAAATGATTTTTGCAATTCACCTCAATAATTACTAAGCATTGATTAAAAATTTACTGATAGTGTTCAAGTGGGTACTTATAGTGATAATAGTTTGGTATAAATGTATTGCTTGGAAAGCGTTTATTTCAGTTCAAATCATCATGTTGTGGGTTTTGGCACTGGGCGCATTCGCGCTTTTCTTTTATTATTACCTCTACAAACCTCAGCTGCATTGGACAGAAAGACATGTGAAGCAAGGACCACCCGTACCCATTCTGGGTGAGAACTGGAGGAATCTTCTTGGTAAGGAGTCAATGATGGAGATGTTTCATCGGATGTACAACCGATTTAAAGATGAACGGTATGATTCATTATTTTGCAAAAAAAAAACATTTTTACATTTTTTGTTTAATATCTTTAGATATGTTGGTGTGTACCAAATGACGATGCCATCTTTAATGTTGCGTGACCCGGACCTCATCAAACAAATAACCATCAAGGATTTTGATCATTTCGTAGATCACAGACAATTTGCGCAAGAAAACGTTGAACCCATTTGGACTAAGAACTTGTTTGCGTTGAAAGGCGACACCTGGAGGGATATGCGTGCAACTTTAAGTCCCACCTTCACTTCAAGCAAAATGCGCGCCATGTTTGTTTTGATGGAGAAATCTGCTCAGCAATACGTCGATTTTTATTTAAAAAAGAACCAAAAAGTTGTTGATTTGGAACTGAAGGACTCTTTTACACGTTTTGCTAATGATGTGATTGCAAACTGTGCGTTTGGAGTTAAAGTTGATTCTTTAAAAGATCCAGAAAATGATTTCTACGTCAATGGAAGAACTGTGACCAATTTTAGTGGAGTTTTTCAAAATATAAAGTTATTGTTGAATGTGTTAGCACCAAAACTGTGTAGTGTAAGTAAATGGACATTATTTATTTTATAAACAGAGATTAATATTAGTTTTTGTTACAGTTGTTGGGATTAAGCCTCTTTCCAGATTCTGTGACCAGGTTCTTCCAGGAAATGGTACATGACACAGTCAAAACTCGCGAAGAACAAAACATCATCAGACCTGACATGATCAATTTATTAATGGAGGCCCGCAAAGGCCGTCTTCAATATGACGAAGCCCCCGAACACAAAGACGCTGGTTTTGCATCAGTTGAAGAATCTGATATTGGAAAAACCGGCCCGAACCAAAAACTAGCATTGACCGAAGATGAAATGGCCGCACAAGTCCTCATCTTCTTCTTTGCTGGTTTTGAAACAATTTCCACCATGATGTCCTTCATGTGTTACGAATTAGCTATCAATCCCGATGTTCAAGAAAAACTGCGTCAAGAAATAGATGATACCTTCGAAGAAACCAAAGGAAAACTAACCTATGACATCTTAAACAAAATGAAGTACATGGATATGGTTGTCTGTGAAAGCCTTCGTAAGCATGCACCAGCAGTAGCCATTGATAGAGTTTGTACAAAACCATACACAATCCAACCGGTATTACCCCATGAACATCCGGTACACCTAAAAGTCGGCGATGTTGTTTGGTTGCCTATCGCTGGCATTCATCACAATGAAAAGTATCATCCAAATCCATCCAAATTCGATCCGGAACGATTCTCTGAAGAAAACAAGAAGAATATTTATCCATACAGTTATATTCCATTTGGTTCTGGACCTAGAAATTGTATTGGGTCTAGATTTGCTCTGATGGAAGTAAAGACTTTAATATTTCATATTCTGAGCAAATTTGAATTGACTGTCATTGATAAAACTACAATTCCGTTGAAATATTCCATTAAACAAATCAATCCTGCGATTGAAGGTGGATGTTGGGTTGGATTCAAACGCAGAGAAAATATTTAAAACAATTTTTGTGTAAAAAAACGTAGAATTTTATTTAACAATGATCAAAGTACTTGTAATATCTTGATTGACAGAAATAACCAATGGTTCCCTGACAACAGCCAATAATTTATCCAGTTTCATGCATTGCAGTGTAAATTGATCCAAATGTTGTTGTTTCTTTGGTGCCTTGCACGGAATACGTAAATTTGGTGATAATTTCAACGATGTAACACAACCCCTACAAAATAAATACTACATAACCTCAATTATCAACTAATAATAACCTTACTTATCATCTCCAACAATAATAATCGGTAAATTATTATTAAAAGCAATCGTAGTCAATTTATACCTCTTCCTTGACACCACAGCTTGCATTTGAATTGACTGTCATTGATAAAACTACAATTCCGTTGAAGTATTCCATCAAACAAATCAATCCAGCGATTGAAGGCGGATGTTGGGTTGGATTCAAACGCAGAGAAAATATTTAAAACAATTTTTGTGTAAAAAAACATAGAATTTTATTTGACAATGATCAAAGTACTTGTAATATCTTGATTGACAGAAATAACCAATGGTTCCCTGACAACAGCCAATAATTTATCCAGTTTCATGCATTGCAGTGTAAATTGATCCAAATGTTGTTGTTTCTTTGGTGCCTTGCACGGAATACGTAAATTTGGTGATAATTTCAACGATGTAACACAACCCCTACAAAATAAACACTACATAACCTCAATTACCAACTAATATTAACCTTACTTATCGTCTCCAACAATAATAATCGGTAAATTATTATTAAACGCAATCGTAGTCAATTTATACCTCTTCTTTGACACCACAGCTTGCACACAAATCGGTTTATATTTGTTCATGTTTAAATCAAAGACATAAACTTTTCCCTCATAGGTAACAGCAGCAAAAACCGTTGAAGAATACGGTGCCCATTGGACATCCGAAATAACAGCTCCTAAATCAAACGAAAACAACGGATCCAACCTCCCATCTTCCCAAATTTTAATCCGCCAATCACCACTGCATGATATGAATATATCCGGATTAAAATAGTTGTAATTAATTTTGTACACAGGCAAATCATGCGCTTTATAAGTGAGCAAATACTGCGAGCTGTAGTTGACGCTACATTTATAAATGAAGCCTTCTTCCGTGCCTACTAAATACACATTGGGGTCTTTCGGATGCATAACCAAAGTTGTAGCACAGCCTGAAAAGTTTAAATTAATGATGCAATTTGATTCAATTAATTAAGAAACCTATTAGTGGAACAAAAGTTCCATCAGGTCCAGCGGCCGGCGGTGTATCCAGAATTAATTTGATGATGTGCGTGACAGCAAACTCGCTTTGCATAAGCACATAGTTCTTTACAACGCCATCGTTTGACACAGCGAAGAAGTTCAGTTCGCCATCTTGTAAATCCGGCAGCCATTTTACTGCCCAGACTATTCCCAAACATTTTGTTTTGTAGTTTTTTGTTTGATACGCGCAGAGTTTTGTGCTTGCTTGGATATTGTACACGGCGATGTTACCATCTGCTTGACCACATACCATCATGTATGGGTAGAAGCGATGGACGTCAGCGCACATGACAGCTGAGTCACAAACACAGATACTTTCAGGAAATGATGGGTTTTTGATGGTGTAGAGACAAATGTAGCCACCGACGCTTGGTTTTAGGAAGTCCACTGAAACTCCATTTTGTTTTTTATGGTAAAATATGGGTTTAATACTTACCTGAACCAAAACATGCTATAAACATGTCATAATACCAATTGTTCCACATTAGGTAGGTGACAGTGTATTCTTTGAGTTTATCATATTGATACTTCCATAATGGAAGGAGGGTACCTTCATTATCTCGGAATTCATCAGATGGGTCTTCCCAATACCTGTAGTCTTTAGCTATGTCATCGTAGGTGTTTAAATTGATCATACGTTCCAAGACTTTCCAACAATCAAATACTCTTAGTACAACTTCATCGCTGAATTCTTTACGGACAATAGCTTTGGGTTTTGGAGCTGGGTGGGGTTTGTGGGTACCACCACTTTCCTTGGCACGTTCTTTGCGTTCTCGTTCTCGTTCTTTTTCGCGTTCCTGTTCCTCGAAATCTTCTTGGTAAGCATCGTAGATGACCCATTGAAGGACCAGCCCTGAACAGTTAGCAGTTGGTGGTGGGACTGTTTGACTTTCTTGGTCCTACACACAGGAATTGATATTTTATAATAATAATGATGGTATTAATGTGGTAATACCCTATTTGGTGGTATTATTGATAGTCCTGCTCTTTCACAGAAGTTGAATTGATTCTTCAACTTCCCAGCGGGTTTTGCTGTGGTTTCCTCTTCATCATCACCACCTCCACCACCTGCAGCAGCATCTTCAGCATCACCTTCCCCTTCCTCTTCTTCCATACCCTCCAGTTTTTCTTCTTCTTCACCATCTAGGTCTGCTTCTTCTTCTTCACCTCCTTCATCTGCCAATGTGGGTTTGGTGGATTGTGCTGGTATGGGTTCTATGTCTTCATCATCTTGATGATCAATTGTCTCCAATAGACTCACTTAAATATTAAAATGTAAAAAGGCAAAATAATTAATTTTTAAATAAAATACAATCAAGTCCTTGTTCAATATATTGTTGTTTAGCTTCCTCTGAGGTCTTGTGCAGGTAACACCCTTGTTTGGCATAAACAACAACGTAGTTCTTTGGTTGTGGTACTTCTACAAAACACCCTTCATTATAACTAAATTCTACGATATGTTCGGGAGCCTGTGCGTTGGTGAGCACCAAATTCCTTGAGAGAATCTCTTTTAATTCTGCATCTGACAATTCCACTTGATCTTTGGGTTTGACCAATTGCTTAGATTTTTTCCATTCTTCTAAATCATCGTCGATATCCCTATGTATACTAAGCTTCTTTTTCTTTAATATAAATAGAAGAATTTAAAATTTAATTTTCAAAGTTTTAATCAATAAAACTTACTGCTTTTATTGTAACATCTTTTTTAGGCCCCATTTTGTGTATAAATAAAAATTATAAACGTTGACAGTGTTACCTTTAACTGTTTATTATTGAAATAGATAAATATTGATCAAATAAAGTATTACTATGGTGAAAACTTTATTGTTTTGTTGATTTGGTTGCCTACGTAAAACTCCTGCCTCAAAGGATTCACTTTATCTTCCTTTATTGATTTTCTTTTTGCCTGCCGTCAATGGGGCAGGGAAACCAGACAAAATGGCGCAGACAGATTGACGCACGTAAATGTCTTGCCGCATTTTTGAATCATTTACATACGATGTAAATAAATACAATTGCAAGAACTATGTGAGAGTATAACCTGGTGTGCGATTTGGACAAAATGGAGGACAGTGGTATCGACAGTGGTGATCACAATGGCAGTGATATACAAAAAGGTCACCGATTTCCTGTAAGTTCCTTCAAAAAAACCCTTCAATTAAAATAAATTAATTATTAAAAATTTTTAGACCAGTGACAGTTCAAGTCGATCCAGTGCTGATAGCGGCAGGTCACCACCTCGTGCTCCCCAACAATTACCACCAAGTTCCAAGCAGCTTCATCGTCGCCTAGAGGCACGCATTGAACACGCAAAACGATTGCACCAGGAATACAACGCCACACCAGGTCTCATTCCAATTCAGAGACTGCCCATACCAGGAGCAAAGGACCAACAACCGCTTGTCCAATGGGACACAGACGACAGCGAAGAAGACATTGTTAACTTCTTCCCGTTATCCCGTAAAGAGTCCAGGGTACATCAAGAACTGACTGATACGTTTAGCATAGAAGAGATGAGCATATCCGGCGATGAAGATGACGAAGAAGATCTTCATCTGGTACCACCACAGGCTGTCTACAAGAAGTTTGCTTGTTGCTCCTTCACTCTGTGCGCCATCTTATAGTATCCGAGATAAGATGAGATTATCAAAAACTGGTCAATTGCAGAAATTACATAAATTTGAATCAGAAACGACACGAAATGACAACAAAAGCCTTAGAAATATTGAATATTGATGATTTTTATTTGTTTGCAATGCCATAAATTATTTTTATAACTGATTTTTATTTATTTAGTTGATCACTTGTTTAAAACCAAAATTCTACTTATTAAACATAGAAATATTTGATGTTAAACTTTAGAAAGTAATTTATTATCTATTGCCTAACACGAATGAAGATGGCCACAGCGCCATCTAGTGCCAAACAAGAGAAATGTGCATTGTATTGCTAAATCTAATTGAATAAAACATTATAACAAAACACAAGACGTTTCTTATCATCTTTACGTCCCACTTAAGATATTTATCTTGTTGTGTAAGTTTGTGGGTTGTTAAGTGGGGTAATACCCGTTCCACGTTTCACAAAGTTGGTTAACAACCAGTGACACGCCAATCAAGTTGTTTCGCGAACTTGATTTGTGATCGACACGCATCACGCGAAACTCAAATTACCACCACTCCTACCCAATTACAACCCGCTGGTATTTAATAAAACAACACGTGTTATTATACTGTTGAATATGTTTAATTATAAATATGTGTATAAAGGTGTAATTTTTAAAATTTAATTTAGTGATATTTGGGTTCGGGCCGAATTGGTTGAGCGCACGCACGGCGCGCGGGACCCACGATAGCGACTCATGGCGAGGAAGAAGCATGCGCGGGCCTCGTGGACGTGCCGTCGGTCGCGGCAGTCAGTCAGCGGCGCAACGGGGTCGCAACAGGAACCCCCCGCGTAATGTCCGGGAGTGCGAAAAGGGTGACTGCGGGGCGATGCTAGTGAGCCCAGACCTATGTCTGTCAGGAGCCTCCATCGCCGGGTATCAGGACCCGGTGGATATGTGCAACACTTCCACAATCAGTAAGTCATTCATTCAACTCATAAATAACATAAACACAAACATACGATAAAAATATACAATTTACACAGAAAAACAACGAAATAAACAATAACAAGCGTAAAAAACACTAAAAATATATAAAATATTAAATTTGATATTTTATATTCGTAAAATCCACGTTTTAATAACAAAAAACACCGAAATCTTATCAAATCACACGTAATATAAACAAATTAATATAAACATTGTTAATTTCATTGAAAAAAACCACAATTTTTGATGTTTTTGTCTCGAAAAAACTAAAATTATGAAAATTGTAACAATCGGTACCATTTTCCATGTTTCCTTTCTCGGACCTGATGTTACATAACCGTCACTTGAACTCTCTCGCTACCCGCGTCCCTTTTCCTGCGCCAACCTTTAACAAATCCACCAAAAACATCCCCTGCATTAAAAAATTCATCTCAAAGTGTCTGTAACAAGCTGCAAACGATCTGTGTACACATTCAGACCACAATTACATAACCCCTTCATTCGATTTCAATTGTAACACAGTAATACGCAGGGTGGATTTTGATTCATTGAGCATAACTGTCACAAACAGATTTGCATCCCCAAACTGTCCAATGTGCAAATATATGTGTGATGGAATTGTCGCCAAGGTTTTCGTGCGAGTTTAATTTTGCAAATTACGACTTGGCACGACAACTGCTAAACTTAGTTTAAAATGTTGCTAAAAATATCATTGTCACACGAGACACCCTCGAAGAAACTCGATAATATTGTGTGTCATGGTCAGGCTACTTCGCTTTTGTTATCTGCATGTAATTAAATTCGTAAATTCAGAGATTATCTTTTCTACAGACAGAAAATAAAAAATAAAAAATAAAAAATGTCATTTTGGTTGTTTTAAGGTTAGGTTATGTTAGGTTAGGTGATTTATTGTATTCCGAGGGCATGTAGAAGAGTAATCAGAACAAACGAGGGTTGTTGTGTGTAAAGGGTGCAGAGTTCTCCTAGTGTCACACTTTCAGTGTCATGTAACATGCTGACCCACACACCGGAATGCATGTTACTCTTTTACCATCGATATAATAATATCAAATGCACTAGTACCCCGAACTACTACTCCCCCACTTGGCTCATCTATATTTGAGCAATCGATAGGTACGAAATCAGAGATTACACAAGCAATGCGCGTCCGAATTCGTTTCGGGTTTTGATAGTGTAGACGTAGACGTAGGTGAGGTGGTCGGATGCGTTACACATGCTCAAATTTAAGTGGGTTATTGACTATGGTAAAATATTCAGGTTATCGTTATTTTGTGGTGCTTCAGCAGAATATTGGATTAAATCTATCTATTCGGCGGGCGGACAGTCGGTTGGTTCCTTCTGTTCGCGCATTACGTGTGCGGGTGTATCGGCCGCGTCGATGAAATATACTTTCGATCAAATTTCGTTCCACTTGGATCTGCACTTCAGCCTTCAATAATATATCAAAATATATATTGGCTGCTTGCTTCGTGTGGTGCACGAGCGCGCTTTTTCTGCTTTAGTTCTTTGTTTTTTCTACGTGACCATAGAAATGTATTTTATTTATTGGACGTTGGATTCTTTCAAAAATATTTTCAAATTTTATCAAAATAAGTACTTATTTTAACTGGGAAATAAATATGTTAATCGGGAGTATAATTAGATTTGCAGGTTTAGAAAATTTGTTGATTTTGGCTTGTTTTTAAGCAAAAATTCGCATTTTTTTGAAAAAAACGAGCAAATTTTGCAACAATATCCTTTAACCAAAGAAAATATACAATTCTCTAAATATTTTAAATTGTAAATTGTTCTTAGAAACCTTCAAAATCATTTAAAAAATAAAAAAAACAAAGAAAAAACTTGCATATCCCTACTAATATTATAAATGCGAAAGTCCTGATGTTTGTTACACTTTCACGCAAAAACTACTTAATCGATCATCATGAAAATTTGTACACATATTCTTAGTGGTGCCAGAATGGTTATAGGCTACTTTTTATTTAATAAAAAAAATTATTTTTTAAATAAAATAAAGAAATTGTTTAGCCAATAATACCTCTGCATCTGGCTATTTGACTACTTTAACGCCATCTAGCATTCCAGCAATGAAGCTCAAACCTAAGTACTATAGTACCATCACACTGTATTATCACACTGTATTACCGACAGCTACGTCAACATCAAATCCAATTGACTACACTATGGAGACTGTACACTATACTTCCATAGACTATACTTTCAGCCATTTTAAACTTCCCGCCATTCTACTTCATTGTTACTTCTTCTGTGACTACAGACGCGTACGGAAGCAACTTCATTATTTTAGATATTCGCGAGCGAAGCTGCGGGTTAAAGCTAGTTTTGTATAAACTGCAAAAATCTATTTTTAGAAAATTTGCAATATCTCCGAAAGTATTAAACTCACAGCATTGCCAAATATACCATCTGAAAGAGCAATATTTTGCCCATCTTTTCCATTAAAAAAATTTGTAATATCTATAAAAGATTAGCCATAAAATACAATTTATTATCAGAGTTTTCAGAAATTTTCACTTTTACAAAAAAACATAGATTTGCCAGTCAATATAAATTAAAACAACATGAAATAATTGAATCATGCCAAACAATAGTGATGACAATGCAGTTATTTGCAGAGTGAGAGTTGGCAGAGAATATCAACATGAATTTGCCGATCCCATCTAGCCATAATAACCAGCTCCGAGAGCCAATTCACGGATATAAACGTTCGTAACTATGCAATTTCAACCGTTTCTTGAATGTTTTCATTCCCATTTGACGACGACATGCGCCGGAATGCATTGTCGTGCGCGCGCGAGTACACATCGGATTGTTGCAACCTACTCGTCGCTTTTGTCCCGATCGTGCTTCAGCGATGATGGGCTATGAATAGCGTTAGTGCAAGCAATCGGAAACTGAAGCCTTCGCTAGCACAGCCGTGTTTACCAAATCTATGGAAACAAAGATACTACACGTGCTACCTGAGCAGCACACCACAAATCCATACTGATGAATTAATCGAAGATGATAATAATTATTGATTTTTGTATACATGCGGTATGCGAGGTATGCAGTTATCTTTGCAGGTGTATAGAAATCTAAAACGCATTCTGCCAGGATGGAAATTTCTAATGCATATGTGCACATTGTGTTGTGTGTCGAGGGTACACACGACTTGGCAGACAATCGATTGCAACCGCCAACCCTTGTTCTGCAGTGGGTGTATTTTTAGTTATATCATTTATATTCACTTTGCGCCTTTTCCCACACGCTGATCGGATGCAAATGTTGCGCAAAGTGTATTTTTAGTTCAGCGGACTATCTGCAAATTAACAAAAATTCTCTCTTCACATACCCATACATATATCCAAGGTCGTTCTGCGAACAGATGCAATTAAAAGTTTTTAATTAATGCAATTTTTACCTGACGAGTAATCGTAAAAAAATCCTCGGACTGTGTGTGTATGTGACGCGTGGAGGAGTACAAACAAAATAAAATTTTATTATCCCTGAGTCGGCGGTTGATGCACGCGTTAAATGGCGCACTTGTTTGGAGCGTAAAAATTAATTGAAACCTGCGCGAAAATTAATTAAATTTGCATTCCGTGCAAATAAAACAAATAATTGAGTGCATGTTTTCTTTTCCTCATAACAAGCCGTTTGATTTGTCTATTTATTAATCGAAAAGAAAGAAGAAATAAAGTTGGCATTTGATTTGGATTAGTGTTATTGATTTATCTACGTAGGACATGCAAGTAGGAGCATTATTTATTTATTACTGTGCAGATCGATGGCACTATGCACTACTGTCAGCAGTAAAAAGTAAAAAAAAATTCATTAAAATTTTTTTTTTCATTTTTTTCATGGTTTTGAGTCACAAAAAGTTATTTTTTTAAACACGGGCAGCTAAAACCGTGTCTAAAGTATTTTTCTCATGGGTTTTAGTCACGGGATGAAATTTGCGTATGCGCATTGATACATATTATACCTACTATATTGTTTTTATTTGACATTTTTAGTAAATATTATTATTTTGTATAATAATACACCCCTAATGGATTTCTGCGATTACAATTTTCACATAAATAGCACTCGCAATTGCCGGAATACCAACTAAAATGATCCCACAGAGCGAATTTGCAAATTTACGAAATTATAACCACGTTAATTCTCATTGCCCGCTGACCGTTTGTCAGCATTTAATGGATTATAACGCGCAAACGGTGGAATGTTTAATAATGCGCGTATGCGAATGCAGGTATCCGAATTAGTTGACTTCCGGTACACATTGAGGCACGCGCACATCATGCATAACCTAAACGCTGTTTAAAGACACTCGAATCAAAGTAAAATGACGATTAATAAATCAAAACGTTTCAGCATTTCGTGAATAATGCCTACAATACCTTTCAGCATTGTATCATCATATATTTATACGATTCGACGACTTCATTCGACACAAAGCTACAAATGAACAGTTATGCCGTTTGTAGTATAATAGCCATCCCTGTTTAATCATTAACAACGACCTTCCTTAGTGATCAGGGTATTTGCGTTTTTTTTCTTATTCAGCAATTTATTAGTGAATTTTTATTGTTTGTAAAATTTGAAAAAAATAATTTTTTTGTTACATAAACTTTCAAATTATTTTTCACACCCTTTAAGTTAAATTTTCGGGACAAAAAGTAGCCTATGTTATTTTCCTAGGTCTAATCTATCTCCATACTAAATTTTATGAACATTTATTGAATGGTTTTTACGTAAACGCGTTACAAACATACATTTATAATATTAGTTACTATATCCATACTTATTCCGCAAATAACACCCCTGAAACAGCCGTGAATGACTTTCGCGTGCTCGTTATTGTTCTCTTCATACTCTTACACATTATTTTCTTTTTATTTCTTTCAATGTGTTTATATTGTGTGTGGTGTGGCTTTGTGCGAATGAAAGACACCGCTAAAAGGCGCCGGCAAACGTTTCTATTTATTGCGTTGCCACGACTGTTTTGTGTAACACGCCAGTGCTTTTCACTTTCCGAAACCTCTGAAAAAAAAAACATCGCGCGAAAATCAAAGCGCCCCCGACAGATAGTCATAAATTTCGGCGGTTTGGAAATTTAGCGAATTGTTATTATTAGATTACGCAGCAGTGAAACTGCCCGTCGACATGCAGCATTTTTTCCTTTAACGAGTGCGCCGCTGTTTTCGTGACCCAGTCACTCACCTAATGTGTGGATATTAGTCAGGGATATTACCATTTCTTTGCTGAATATGTGTCTGTATTTTTTTCATTAAATATGCTCAGAGAACAAAGTCAGTTCAAGGTGAAAATGAAAATGAAAATGAAAACGAAAAACAAGCCCAGCACACGTTAATTATTCAGTGTTTTGTCTTTTTTTATAATTTTAATTAAATTAAGTAATAATTTTCATATATCGTGACTAAAACCCTTGACTAAAGTACTTTAGTCATGGTTTTTGCTATCCGTGTTTAAAATATCACTTTTTGTGCCTCAAAAATTCTGAAATTAAATTAAGTAATAATTTTCGTATTTATTTGTTTCACAGACAGATGCGCAAGCGCAAACTCCTCCCCGTGACTAAAGCCCGTGACTAAAGTACTTTAATCACAGTTTTTGCCATCTGTCTTTAAAATACCACTTTTTGTGCTTCAAAAACTCTGAAATTAAATTAAGTAATAATTTTCATATATCGTGACTAAAGTCCGTGACTAAAGTACTTTACTCACGGTTTTTGCCATCCGTGTTTAAAATATCACTTTTTGTGTCTCAAAAATTCTGAAATTAAATTAACTAATAATTTTCCTATTGTCTGTAATCTGTTTTTGACCAGTTGTAGTATCCTAACGTACGTCATTTGATAACTAAGCAGATTCCAGCTATTTATCTTTTTGCTAATTACGCTCGACAAACAATGCGCCCCTCTCGGTATTGACTTCGAGTTAAACCTCTCTGTTGACTCATAATATCAGTTTCTTAGCTGAAATACATAACTTCACTCGCGCGGCCGCTGCCGCCACCGCCGCCGCCTACCTGCCGCCGAGGTGCGCTTAATGTGTAAAGTCAGCCGAAGTCTGGCCCTATTACGCGTTTTAAATTATTCAAAATCACCCAGTTAGCGCGGCATTGTTCCAGCTTAAATTGCGCCGGTGTTTATATCATGTTAGCTTAAACTAATTGAGCATTATTGACTGTGAGCGATTCTAACCTCAATTCAAATCCAGCCACAACTTGAAAACGTGTCTTTTCAAATGTAATTTTTGCGATTGTTATTGATACCTACAGTGGTGAAACAAGTTGAAATCCAATCTTCGACACGAATCTTTGGGGATCGTGTAAGACTAGATTCCAACCCTTCTAGCTGCGCGTCCTTTGGAATTCCCACTAGAGTTGTTCGCCAAAGAGGTTGTCATCCCTTCTATTATCTTTACTTGACCGTAAATACGATATAACCTATAAAAAAGAGTTTTTTGCGAGTTTATTTTTTATTGACTGATTAAAAGCTTAAAGGTAAACGGTAAATATTCATCAATTACTTTACACCTTCAAACGCTCGGGTGGAATCGTTTAAAACAAGTCTTTTATTTAATTTTCGTGTATTTTTTTTTGTGTCGGTACCCGCGTTGTTGATTGCAGCGTGTGCTCGACGTTGGAAATAATTTGTCCAAACAAGCGAAAACGAATATAAACAGACCTTCCGCCAGAATAAACGAATCTTTGGCAGGCAGTGATTTAACTCGGTATTTGTATAAAAATTTGCAAGAGCACAAAATTTGTTCGAAAATAAACACACATGAATTTTCACATCAAATAAAGCATAGTATTTAATTCGGTTATAATTAAAATACCGGTATTTATATCGGTATACCGGTATTTCTACAAAAACAGAATTTTTTTGCAAAAAAGATAAGTTAGTTAATAAATTGGATAAATAATAATTTTATAAATACCGGTTTTAATACCGGTATACCGGTATTTTTTCAAAAACCGGAATTTTTTGCCACAAAGATGAGTTATCTTATAAATTGGATAAATAATAAATTTTAAAAATACCGGTATTAATACCGGTATACCGGTATTTTTAAAACACATATTTTATGAAAAACACCGGTTTTTACCGGTTTTTCACCCCAAAAAAATACCGGTATTGAACACAAAATATATTAGTCAATATATTTTCAATTTTACGGCTTACGTAACCGACGTTCACCAAACATTTGCTTTGTGCAACATGAAAGTTATCGCATATGTTGAGTAGAAGAAGCGGAAAAAAAGAAAGGATCGTAAAACCTTTACGCTCGATGTATTCTCCCTATAAGAAGAAAATATCGTCTCGTTTACGTTTTATACAATCTAATAGTGTCGATTCTGATCAATTTCTCCGCATTGGCATAAAAAATACGCAAAAAAAAATTATTTTCAATCAATAAAAACATTTCTCATTAATTTACGACGCGAGACTTAATTTGCGTTCCACTTATTTACTCGTATACTTGTTGAAGCAAGAAGCATAAATTAATACCCGATAATTATTTGATATTCGAGATTTCGCGAGCGAGATTCACGAGATTGAAAGTAAAGCCACTCACTCTAAGCGAAATCGAGCGCCGGAGATGTGAAAGAATAGCAAACACCATCAATGGAAATCATCCCCGAGGAAGAGGAAGCAAGCGAACATCCAACATTGGCAAATGAGCCCGGCGTTTTCTTCCGTCTACATGATTAACATCGTTAGTGTTACGGCCCTTATCTAGTCATGCTGTCTTGACTGGCTTAAGGTATGCCGAGGCATTCGGATTAAATCTTTCACATTCACTTTGATTATACTCGTATTGGAATGAGGTTAGGTCATTCGGAAAAAATAATGTCAGCGCGTCTTTTTAGGTTAGGAATGTGTTTGGTTGATGGATGATTTGACTGGCACGTGTTTATGCAGGTAGTGGGTTTGAATGCGCCGTGGCTGAACATTTAATTAACTGCGAACAGGAAGCAAGTACCAACATTTATGTTCAGACATCAGACGAACAAAACGTCTGTCTATAATGGTGCTATCCGTGTTTGCATGTTGACTTGCTTTGTGCATTGTGTGTTTGAGGCATCATCGGTATTGCCACAAAACAAAGCCGGGAATAACTCAATCACATAACTTTCCGGCTTTTTGGGGAAACATTTTCGAAATATTTTATGTAAACTTTTGTGTTTGGCCACAAATAAATATTTTAAACGCGAAAATATGTGTCGATGTATGTTTGAACATCAATATCTCAAAAACTACTGAATTGATTTTAACAAAATTTAGTTATGTTATAGTTTATTAATGAGAATAAAACATAGGGTGCTTTTTATTGCAATAAATTAATTTTAAGGGTGTTAAATAGGGGTTGAAAATTAATATTGAGTAAAAATCTAAAAAATTTACTTTTTGTATAAAAAATATGGTTAATAATGATTATATACATTTATTATTTATATTTTTATCAAATAAATAAAAAAATTTTGGCAATTCATAACATATACTCGTTATATAATATGTTTCACATAAAAATGTAGCATTCAACATTTATTTGCAGCTAACAAATCTGTGCGGTAAATTTATGACCGCAGAGTATGTTTTCGGGGTGCACTTCAACACTCGTTGGATTTAGCTGGAAAGCAGGAAATTCCGCGAGCGTGGGTGCACCACCAAAACGATGGGGTAGCGAGAGCGGCGGGCGCGAGAGCGAGTCGTAACAGTTATGTGCGCGCCGCGGCTTCGGGGACATAATAAATATATTCTCGATGATGATAAATATGCGCTCGTGTTTTGTTCTCGAAAGTATTTTTAATGCTCGTTTATTGCTGCGATTGCTACACACTCATGTGTAATTCGAAAAGTTTTATGGTTTATGTTGCGAGAATACTCTCCACCTGCCTGCGAAGATAAAATAAAACACGTTAAATATTTAATTTCAAATTTTCACGGCAAAAGGTATTTATTCATGTATTATTTACTGTTTTGGGTGAATTTTTAGTTCAATACCGGTATTTCGGTATACCGGTATTTTTTAATTGAAATATCGGTATACCGGTAATACCGGTATTAATAAAATTATTTTTTTATTCTATTTGAAAATTAATTTATTTGTTTTTTGGAAAATACCGGTATTTTGAGGTAGAAAAATACCGGTATACCGGTTTTAATACCGGTATTTTTAAAATTATCATTTATGCAATTAGTAATTTAAATCATCGGTTTTTGAAAAATATCGGTTTTATAAAATAAAAATACCGGTATTTTTGTATTTTGGATTTATTTCTAGGTTATATGCAGTTAATGATCTCACACAGCGGCCATTTTGATAGTTGTTTACAAACACGTTCAGCGTGAAGCAGAACAAATATATTTATCGTCCGTTTCCGTTTTGCCTGGCTTGCGGAAGCAGGTAACCGGAAAATAAAAATAACGAAATACGCAAATACACGAGATAACAAAAGTCTGCATCCGGGTTTGAATTGCTTTAAGAAAGAATTGAAGGGTTTCGAAATACGTTCGTTTTTTTCTGCGAGCGCCCGGTGCGGGAACAACAACAAGGGCATAAATTTAATATATTCGATGGGCGGACGTCTCCAGACGTGATTTAATATTTTTTTAATGCAAAGCGCCGCGTTATGATAGGGCCATCGGTTTGCTTTCGTTTGCGTCGCGACGTCGCCAAGGGGCGCGCACTTGTTAGCGCACAAGTGGGACCGGTGGCAAAAAGCAATTGCAATCGTAGCGGCTTTTGCGTATATGCAAGCGTGTGTGGGTGGGTGGAGCGAAGGAAAACGATTATGCCGTCTCTTTGCGAGAACGCCAACCAACTCCCATGGCGCTGTGCGTTACTTCGAGGCAATTCGAAGAATTACGGGAAGTAATTTGGGAAGTACTTATTCATCCATTTATTCCTTATACTTATTATTTACTTTTTTCAGTGGCAAATGTGAGAAATGTAGGTTTTTAGTTCAATACCGGTATTTCGGTTAACCGGTATTTTTTAATAAAAATTTTGGTAATCTTATGCATCAGATATATCAAAAATCAAAAATATGTATAAAAATAAAAATACCGGTATTTATTTCGGTTAACCGTTTTTTTTTAATTAAAATTTCGGTATTCATGTGCATTTCATATCGAAAAATAAATTTAAAAATAAAATTACCGGTTTACCGATAATAATACCGGTATTTATTTCGGTTAACCAGTATTTTAAAAAAAAATATCGGTATTCTGAGTCATACTGTATCGAAAAATATACTTAAAAATAAAAATACCGGTATTTATTTCGGTTAACCGGTATTTTTTACCGATACAAAAACAGGTATTTATTTTCTTTTAATTAACGAACGTAAACCGGCTTACTTACGTCGTGCCGGCAATTGAAACGGAAATGAAATTTTAGTCCATGTCGCATTCGACGTTGCCGCATCCGGTTTCCGTTCTGCTGCGCCTGTGTACACTCTATACCAATCAGCGAGTGAAATATTATAATGTGGAGGAAAGTTTTTGGTACGCCATATCGCTAAATGCAATGTTTAAGGACCGGAAGTGCGAGCAGTGTGCGCGCACCGATAGAGCTTTCTGCGCGCCTGACATTTTCATATATCAACGCGATACGGTGTGTGCACATGTATGAATGGACATGTGCGAAGCGCATAAGAGCACAAGACCTTCACCGCCATGGGACTACTCTCGAGTTGGTGGCGGCGGCGGCGGCGGCGCTGAATTGTGTGTTTGCAAAACTACACGTCGTGTGTATGTGTCTCTTTCGTGTATAAGTAACGAAGCGTAATTCAACAATGGCTGGCTGCTCGTGTCATCCGTGTGTAAAAAAAGGGGCATAATTCACTGAAGCTTCGCCATTGTACATCCTACGAGACTTTCCTTCGTGCATTAGCATTACGAGGATAATATATCACATCTATACACATACACATATATACCAAATACCGGTATACCGGTTTATTTTTTCAAAAATTTGTATTTTTCACAAGAATATTGCTTCCAATAAAAAATACCGGTATTTTTGTTGTAAAATACCGGTTAACCGAAAAATCGGTATTTTTATAAACTTTTTAAATTTATTTTAAAATACCGATATTTTTCAATATTTCCAATATATACCTAAAAATACCGGTACACCGGTTTATTTTTTCAAAAATTTGTATTTTTCAATCAAATATTACATCCAATAAAAATACCGGTATTTATGTTTTAAAATACCGGTTAACCGAAAAACAGGTATTTTTCTCCAACTGTATAAATTTTTTTCAAAAACCGATATTTTTCATCATTTCCAATATATACCTAAAAATACCGGTATACCGGTATTGTTATTAGTAAAATGCCACAATTTCAATTCCCGTATTCCTTGGGTAACAGCCAGGTCCCCAGTGACATGGTCCCACTTCTTTGTTTCTTATTTGCACGCTCCTTGTTTAAATCCTTTGCGCCGTGCAAAGGTGTAAAACGTGTAAAGTTCGGAGGAGTTGGGTTTCGGGCGGCCGTGTCGCGAGAGCGTACCCAAGTCTATTGATCAGCTGGATTCACATTCGACCCAGTTTAAGGAAGGGATGCCGCGGCGCAAGCGAGGAAATGACATTTCTCTACAGGCGCCCTCCCACGTACAACGCACGCCTCTAATTCCACAACCGCCGCCGCCGCCGCCGGTGAACTCCCGCGAACTTCTTCTTCGAACATACCTAGATAACCATTCCGATTCCGTATCGATACCCGGCTGACGTTATAATCGCACTATTGATATGCCTGAGTTAGAAATCATTACTTTTACCAACTTTTTGAAAAGTTTTCTTTTATATTTATTAATGCATTACACTAGTGTCACAAACAAATATTTGTGGGATAGTTTTAAAGTAGTTTTTTTTTTCAACTGTTGGTGGTGTGGTTATATAAGCGCGTTGGGTTGCCTATAGGGCGTTGCCTTACATGACGCCAATATATATGCCAAGGTGTATCAATGCCGCCTCCGTCACCAGCATGGATATTCATTACGGGGGTGTCTATTTCATCATGCAGATTTTGGTGGGTTGCTAAGCCTCGACACTTTTATAGGCGGCCATCAAAGGACGAAATCCGACTCCGCATGCGGCAACCGTGACCATTTTTTTAGTGTTGCGAGGGTTTTTTTACGCTGCGGGGAGTGTAGTTGATTTGCATAGCTTAAAACATGCACGTAATAAGCTTTAGAAGAGTATAAAGGAGATTGATTCACATACGGAATTAATTTTGGGTTTTTTTGTTTTTGTTTTCAAATGGGGTTAAAAGGGGTGTAAAACTGATAAAAAATATTTTAAAGGATGAGGTAGTAAATATTTTTAGGTATAAATCTTTATATTCATCTTAGAAAGCAAGAAAACCTTTATTTGGACAGGATGTACAGGGTGTTGTCTTGGAAAAATTGTAAAAATTTAATAGAAAAAAATAGTTTTAGGGGGGGAGATGATGGGATTATTTAGAAGAGTTTTATAGTTATTATATGACAAAAGAAAACCTTAGAAATCTTTAATTTTACAGAAGATACAGAGTGTTTTCCAGATAAAATTTAAGAAATTTTAGAAAATTTTAATTTTAAGAGTAGAAATAGCTACAAAAAGGATTTCTAACCATTATATAACAAGCAAAAACGTTTAATATAGCAGGAGATACAGGGTGTTCAAATTAAAATTATAATTTCTTTAAAAAAATTTAAAAACATTTAAAATTACCCAATTTTGAATTCCCCATAGCTCCCCTCCTTAAAACAAGAGTGCTGAAAGTGTATATATCAGCATAATAACATTACACAGCGATAATTCCATTTAAACGTCGCGACGCCTCGACGACACTTGATAATCTGAAAACACTTCCGTTTTGATTTGCTGAAGTACACTCCTAACCAAAAAGAGCATCGCATTCCGAATAGATAACACATTACGATTACAACGCGAGAAAAATATTCAGGTCAGAAATAAAAATAAAACCTCACTGCGTCTGTGAAGTAAATACTACGCGTAAATCCAGCTTGAGTCATTAGGATAATTTTCACCGCGCAACATTCTGTCCCCGCAGATAGTCGCCGCGAAGATCACTATGATTGATGCGCTCCTCGAAGCATGTATAACCGTGACGTAAGGTTTACACGGGATCGATAAGCGATCAAGGCCGCGACTCGCATCCCTCGCAGCCCCAGAGAGTTTTTCCCGCCCCCACTTGGCTCCACCGCCAGCTGGGCCGCTCGTAATACGAAATCTTTCTCTTTCATCGCATGTGTAACAATTTCCCGCTGTGAAATTTCAAAATTACAAAAATTTCACAAAATCAAAGTACAACTATTACTTGATTGAGAATAGCGCCTCATTTTCGCATACACAATACATGGATATTTTACCACCCCATTGAAACATTTACGACTCGACACGTTTCGCACCCTCGGCATTGTTGCCATTGTGTGATGCTTGATTTCGTTGATCATGTCATGTCACATATCGTTCGATATTCGTTTTCCTGACTTTTTATTATACCAGGAATAAACGTGATAAAAGCGTGACAAATTTACGATTACACTGGGAAGTCAATTTGCATCACATACAAGTAATTAAGTAGATGCGATAATTTGTCATCTTTAGCCAGGAGGATGGCTAATGAGGGTTGTACTTGTCGCTGACAGCTCCTGGGCCCACATCTCACCGGCGTCATTTTGTCATAAACACATCCATTATAAGCCACTCTTGGCATATTCTCCTAACCTTACTCTGTGACTCTGTATTTCAGCACTGTGTGTATATCTGTATGCCTAACTAACGATTTCTTTCTTCTTTCTATTTATACAGAAACGGGGAGAAAACTTTACTTATCACAAAGGCTAGGTCGGCGGAACAATCGGTCATATGGAGGTATGAGCACACCACGCATTGTTTTCTATTCTGCTGTGCTATAAATGTCGTTTTAATGTGATACATATTTTGTCCCGCTTTCTGTGTATCGATGTTTATAACCTATTCGCAATTTGTGCTACTGCTGCTCTTGCTGTTGTTATTATTATTTAATTTTCATGTGAAAATTTTTTATATGCTTTTTATTTGCAAAGGTGTTCATTGTAAAAACATAACCTACAAGAATTAACCTAAAAATAGTTTCTGACGTCATTTTTAAACGATTTTTTGAATTATGATTACAAATAAAAGATTAAATGTCAACATGTCAGAGTAAAACCATGACGTCAATGAGAGTAAACGTCGGAATTATTCATTAATGAGCTACGAATCGAATAAATGCCGATTACGTTACAAGCGTAACTCAGAAAAAAATCAATTTGAGTAAATGATCCTGAACGTAGCCTGGAAAGCAATTAGCAAAGTGCTAGATTTGAATGATGCTGAATTCGACGAAATTTCAATGTGCGTCTCGTCGTTCGGGGAAAACAATGACGATGCTCCCGATGATCCTCAAGGGCGGTTGCACACTTGGATTCACGTGGGCGAAGGACACGACCGCTCCCATGAAATGTGCGATCATTTTTCTCGCTGCGATGAAGGATGATTCACATTTAACAAGAAACAAAATTTTTGGAATTCAAAATTTTTTACTAGAAATCAATATTGTGGTGTAGCAAAGCTGCAAGTCTCTAATTTGTAATTTTAACACAACAGTAAAAATACTAATGAATTATTTAGTTCTCCAGTGTTTCGCGGGTGAGTTTTAATAATGGAAAAAGTCGTGAGTGCGCCGATTCGTTCACGCGTGCACTAACCGCCGCCATTCACCGTTTTGTTCGCGATTTCTTTGTGGCATTCACTCATCGTTTAAGTATTTAAAGCCGGCCAGCTCGTTTTCCGCGCGAGAAGCAAACTTTTCGCCGAAAGAAACTCTTTTATTTCATATTCTTATTATTTTAATGCCTTAAAAGTTTTTCTTTTTATTTTTGTAAATAGCATGTGGAGGCAGTTGAAATTCGGACCAAATTACATTTTAAGCGGAGCATTACGCAATCCGAGTTTACCTCCTTATTTTACTGACGTTTTTAATTAAAAATAAAATCTTCTGCCATCAGACACAGTAACGCCATCTATTGTCACGCAGCTCTTAACCTTAACCAAGTTTAAAATTAAATTAATTTTAATTAGAAATAGAATTTCGAATGAAAAAATGAATTTTGATTGAAACTGTGGCTGATATTTGGAGCTTTTGGAGCTTTGGCATAAGCAAACAAAAGCCCGCCGTGTGTGTACAGAGGAACGATGCGCACAAAGCGGAATCAACTAAAAAGTATAACCGGAGGGGAAAAAATGCTTTGCCATACATGTTATATACCTTTCCGGTATGGCAGCGGATACATCCGGCATATACTGACGCCAATATGTACTATTTAGGTTAACTGAACGCACATTAAGCCTTTTTGAGGGGCCGAAACGTACAAAACGCAAAACGAAAATGAAAAATGGTCATTGCGTACGCATATAGTGTTTTTATACCGGACAATAGGGATTTGGGCGTGCTTCCTGTAAAATCGTTTAATGTCAGTTCAATTTCAATATAATTTATTGAACTAAAACACAAAAAAACAAAAAAATAAAATTTTTGTTTAACGTAACATAGGCAACCAAACACACAGATTTGTCAGCCATCTTGAGGAAAAACATGAATGAACACCTGGTATTTCGTAGAAATCGATTTATTTCGCTTGTAATTTTGATCCAGTTGCAGCCTAAGTAGATTGAAGCGTGCCATATGATGTGATATGTGATATATAACATCGTTCAACTGCGATTATGTGTACCAACTAATCCTGAATGCGTGTTTGTGATTGTTATGTAGGCGCTGTAGAGAGAAGTGGCGAAACGGGGCGCGCGTTTGCCAGTGTTCGCCGCTCTCTCGTCGTGGATGTCATGCCCATGCCATTGCCATTGCCATGATTGCCATGCCGAAGGATCCCTCTCTCTTCGTGTGTAGAGAAAGAAAGAATCGATATGCGGAGCCCGGTTTCGTGGGTACGCGCAATGCGCATGTTTCAAACTTTTTTTCCTTTCTCGATCTCTACTTTTTTATCTATATATCTCTATATATAATTCAACTTTTATAACAAAATATATTCTCTTACTGTTTTTGGTACCGTCAAGTAATTATATATTGTACATTTTTTACAACTTTTTATGACCAAATTGTGCATCGTTCTTTCTTTTTCTTCGATCTTATCCACGTTATCTAATCACATAAGTAGAACGTTAATATTCATCTATTCATCTTAATTTTGTGCATGAAATTTTAATATTTATCACATTTTATCGCATTTTGCACTTTTCTAATCATCATTTAATCTAATAAGGAAACTTTTTGTTTCCAAGTAGAAAATTGGAATTTTTTGAAGAAGAAAACAAAATATGAATGGAATATTAGTTGGGTGCTGGCGATGCTGCCGAAATGGTTAGCTATTTATAGTTTGCGCATCGATTTTGGAATTAGGCGTTAATAATCGATTTTATCGGCCGCGAGCGTGCAGCTTTCGTTATCGTCGCATGTGTCTCCCCACGTCACTTCGCAGGTACATTCGTTTATTCAATGACTTCCATAGGTTTGAATATGTATGAAACTCATGTGCGAGGTGCGTGTATCGCACTTTTATTGACTTTTCCTGTCATTGTAATGTTTATTGTTTGTTGGCTAAGTAGGGGTTTATTCAGTCATTCAACTTTTGTAATTAATTGCTCTAGTTTTACATTATTCACCCGCCATTCACCCTTGTCACTTCTGAATCTAAATTTAACCAATTTTAAGTAAAGATTTAATAAGTAAAACAATATTGAATTAAAATAACAAAAAATAAAGAAAATTGTTTGTGCTGCGTAACATAGGCAACCAAACATACAAATTTTACACTAGATGGCGTTGGATGTCAAATATCTTGTAAAAAACCTTTGATATTTAACAAAAAATTGATTGTAATTGCAATTTTGAGTATAAATATTCTAAAATTTGATTTTTGTCACTTTAACAAGTACAATCCACCATTGTACAAATAATAACCTCTTAGAAATCAGCAACGATACAAAAAACCACCTTGAAGATTAAAAACCGATAAGCAATGCAGAAGGGAAGCGCAAAACATGCAAGATTGAGCACTCCGCGTATGATAATCAACCTTTACCTTACTCATCACGTCCTGTGTGGTGTTTATCTAACCCACTTCGTTATCTATATGGGCCATGTGCACACCAACACACACCTAACCTCAATTTTTCTCTCCCCACTTTACCCTCAAGTTCACACGCTGGATATCTTTAAACTTTTCAATCGTATCATCCTTTGCGTGCGGCTGTCAGAAGCGACAGCTCCACACCTCGACTGTCTTCAAGACGTTCCTCAATTTGATTTATGTCCTTCGCCGGTTCCACGCCCTCGATCCATGACCGGCTCACGTGTGTGTGCAGTGTGAAATTTCCGGCCAAGGTCTTTTCTAATTTCCTTCCAAATAAAACGAACGCACCGCGCGGAATTTAAATTTCATTGAACGTTATTAATTTCGCGTCGGGGTGCACGCCCGGACCGGCCTACGCGATCGTGTCGCTTACTTAACAAACACGACAATGACAAATTACCATTTTGCTGTGCTTATACTGCCTTTACATGTTACATGTCAGCCGGATGTGCGCGCGCTCGAGGGAATAAGATGGGATTTGCAAGTTTTTGAACTTTGCGGAATAATTAAGCGCGTTGTTTTGTTCCAAAATTCGGCCAAATGGTAAAAAACTTTCTAAATTATAAATATGAATATTAATCATTTACACAGTCATATATAGTATTGCTTAAAATGACTTTTAACTTTAAAGAAATTAAAAAAACGCGTTTTTTCTGATTTTTTATCTTGAAACGAGCTTCGGACGCAAAAAAACCTTTCATTTTCGTACATAAGTAGCCGACACAATCAACTCCAGCCCCGGAACGTCTTAAAGTCCTTCGAGCCTTAATTGAATTTGTTTTTGCCTACATACAGGGTGTTTTAAATCAATTCCTAGTAAAATTATAGAAAATATTCACATAATATATAGAAAAACAACAAAATTATATACAAAGTGTTTAAAGAGTAATTAAATATGATTAGGGAAATATACAGGGTGTTTAAATAATTTTTAAAATAAAATTAAGTAATAAAACAACAAAATAATGTAAATATATACAAAGTGTATAACTAGAATCAATTTTATTTTATCATCGTGTGCCGCCTGCAGATTCTCATCATTATAATTTAACGCACGGATTAATTTCGAAATTAGCAATCAGCCACCTCGAATTTATTACCCAGCTTGCAGGCATGTGTCGGGAAAATGTGAAAATCGTTCTGAGATAGGAAATAAAATTCGGGCTAACAAGTTTACGAACGTAGAATTTCAAATCTAAATTATTGCGCACAATGTAATTAAAAGTGCGTAAATTGTGCGCTCGAAGTTTTCAAATTGATTTTGAGCACACAATAAGGGCTATGACCTGGATTTAATTACGTTAAGCCGTAAAGGTGCAAATATTATATAATCCTTATTATTCCTGGGGTGCAAAATGGCGGATGTGTCAATGTAAAGATAATCTGCCATTGATGTACTTTTAATGAAAGTATTTACAAAGGGGGTGGAAAATATCGGTATTAATACCGGTATACCGGTATTTCGGTATTTTTCTTCTTCCAAATACCGATATTTTTAATTGATATTAGTTTTAGAAATACCGGTATACCGATTTTTTGATTAGGGATGTGAAATACCGGTATTAATACCGGTATTTTTGTATTTTGGTATTTTTTCTTTCAAATACCGATATTTTTTAATATTTAATGTTTAATAAATACCGGTATACCGGTATTGAAATCAAAATTCAAGTTTGCTGGTAAATACTCCACGCGATTTTGCGGTATATAAACACTTGTTTCGTATGTGTGGCATGGGAAAATCGCTCCAGGTGAAGAAGAATTTATAACATTTGCGATTTGAAAGCAATATAATACCATAAGTGAGCGTGTAACCGGAGCCAGTTGCCTTTGTGCGGGCAACATGCGCTGAGTGGTCGTAGTTGGCCTCCTTAAAACGCTA
Organism: Dalotia coriaria; assembly: GCF_025399875.1. Taxonomy (NCBI): domain Eukaryota; kingdom Metazoa; phylum Arthropoda; class Insecta; order Coleoptera; family Staphylinidae; genus Dalotia; species Dalotia coriaria. Next base: position 826,818 of record NW_027045451.1, read on the forward strand.
CAAACTGAAATTGAAAGCTGGGAAGCTTCTGCTTGTGTGCATATCTCTGCGGAGAGATACGAAGCGAGCACAATACAGGAATAACAAGAAAAGACAGGAAGGAGGTTACGCTTAAAGGCCTAAAAGACTGAATACCCACACTCGCGGTTACCAAGCTCCGGCGAATTCCCATTTTAATCCAGGACAAACGCCACACCAACGCCACACCAGCACTACCCGCGCGTAGCGTGTATATTGGGTTGCGTGTGTTTGCTTCTCATAACACGATATCCTCTTATACGACCGCACAATTATTACGTACACGAAAAAGATTTTATTCAAATACGCGTCCGCCACATGCTCGCCAGCATAAATTTGCGCATGTTGCGAAAAAATCCATGCCATTGGATTTATTCGCGGATTTGGATTTAGGTATGCGCTGAAGGCAGCCGGGCGGAAACTCAAAAGTGAGCATTCGCAGCGCTATGATGTATAATTCGCATAAATTTACGCGGCTCAATGAGCGCGCACGGCAAGCACCGAGAGAATGTTTAACATAAATGGGCGGAATTCCTTTATTTGCGCGCGCAATAAGATAAGCGCAAAAAAAGGTAAATAGCAGGAAGGAGTGAGCTTAAATGGGGTAGTGGTAATGGAGTTGTGCTAGTTTGCGTTCGCAAACTTTGGGTAGATTAAAAGGTATTAAGATAAATAGATGGGTGCAGGTTTTTTTTTCTCCCTAACATCGTATTTGCATTTTTAATCCGTTTAATAAACTTTTAACAAGGAAAATACTTTTTTTTATCAAAGTTTAGTGAGTAGAACGTAGATGGCAGCACATGAACAGTCAATTCATCGAGAATAAGCCAATAGAAGTACATTGAGGTTATGCAACCCAAACAACACCTGTTTTATGTAATATAACTAATATTACAACTTTTGACGCGTGTAACTTTCTCTTTTTTAAATTTATATTGATGAAAAGTAGATGGCAGCATGTTGACTGTCAATAGATCAAAAATCCCTACTAATATTATAAATGCGAAAGTCCTGATGTTTGTTACACTTTCACGTAAAAACTACTTAACCGATCATCATGAAAATTTGTACACATATTCTTAGTGGTCCCCGAATGGATATAGGCTACTTTTTATTTAATAAAAAAAATTATTTTTTAAATAAAATAAAGAAATTGTTTAGCCAATAATACCTCTGCATCTGGCTATTTGACTACTTTAACGCCATCTAGCATTCCAGCAATGAAGCTCAAACCTAAGTACTATAGTACCATCACACTGTATTATCACACTGTATTACCGACAGCTACGTCAACATCAAATCCAATTGACTACACTATGGGGACTGTACACTATACTTCCATAGACTATACTTTCAGCCATTTTAAACTTCCCGCCATTCTACTTCATTGTTACTTCTTCTGTGACTACAGACGCGTACGGAATCAATTTCATTATTTTAGATATTCGCGAGGATTAAAGCTAGTAAGTCAATAAAAACGTTTTTTTATGTATTTTTGTTGCAATACAATATAAAAACATAATTTTAAGGTTAAATTGAGGTTATGAAACCAAAACAACACCTGTTTTAGGTAATATATCTAATATTACACCGTTTACTATACTTTTGACGCGTGTAACTTTCTCTTTTTTAAAGTTTTCTTAACGGAAAGTAGATGGCAGCATGTTGATTGTCAATAGATCAAGAACAAGTCAATAAAAACCAATTTTTATGTATTTCTGTTGCAATACAATATAAAAACATAATTTTATGGTTAAATTGAGGTTATGCAACCAAAACAACACCTGTTTCATGTAATATACCCAATATGACACACTCACAGGATGTGGTTGTGTCCATGAAACGTGATAAAAACAAAATTAGCTCACAGCACGTGGGCTACTCCGGCTAATCAGATCGTTTTTTGCTTAATGCACAAAATCTAACAGGCGAATGCTGTTGGCTGTCGGGCGGTTCGGGGATGCACATTAGCCGCACGATTATCTCATCATCAGGCAATGGGATATGAACCATCATGTTCGTCTTGTTCGGATTGTTGGAACTAATAACAAGGGTAGCTGAAAAGCTGCTGACACGTACAGCACCCCCACATACACAAACACATAGATGTCGCTGTGGTGGCCTGGTTGGCAGGGACGACACCAGAGTCCTTTTTGCTTTTTGCACGCCCGTATAATGTCGCTTAAAACGCTCGGAAAAGCTGAGCGCAGCCCAGTCAGTTTGTCAGCCGGTCTTGCCAACAACCCACACACAACCACCCACACATCGTCCTGTGGGCGATATCGCGGAACACACGACGAAGACGTTCCGCAGACTGATTCGCATTCTCGCACAGGATCACCGCGCGAGGAATTTATGTAATGGTTTTATTATTAAAGTGGTCATTCAATTATAAAGCGCTGAAATGTAAAAAGGAATAAAAATGGAGTGTTGGAGTTACAAATATCGGAAATTACTTTCAGTCTGCTAGCCACAGGAGACCTGGATGATTTTACTTAGGAACTTAGATGTTTTGTTTCATTTTTTTGCGAGTTGTGTTGTTGTGTGCTCATTTTCTCATTCTTTTCGATGCTGGCAGCCAATAAACGCAACGACAAAACTTTCGATACGACGCGAACGCTGTATTCAATTAATCTAACTGGGGAATTGGAAGTGGATAGATTCCGGGACCGGCGGATGACTTTCTGGATGACGCCAAACGCTCACATAAATCAAACCAGACAAAAACCAAAAAAAGGAAGGAAAAAAATAGCGTAGGTGTATTTAGAATAGTTCGGCTGGAAGTATTATTTCTGCGCGTTTCCCATTACTTCCGGTTTTTTTGCTCAACGCCGCAGAACGCGCAAATTACCCGAACGAATATGAATAATAATCGTTTATCATGAACAGCGGCGTCTAGAGACCAAAAGAAATCTGAATAGGACATTTATACGAACCAATTATTATCTACTTCCATTTTAAGCAAACCGGAAGTTGTTTTTTTTTTTCTTGAAAATGTTGCTGACTCAATGACAATTGAATCCAGAAGGCCAAAGGAAAAAACGAACGTATTAGTCGCGCGCGCGCGGAGGTTTTTTTCGCAACGTGCGTTTGCTTCGCAAATATTTGTCCTGCGACTGACTTTTGTCAATAGCGCGCGAGCGCGCGCGGAAAACGTTCAATCCGCGCTCATACCATTTCATGAACAGTTATCGCACACACGCGCACGCACACGGATTTATTCATATGGCGCACCCCCGATTCGCAACGCGCCGAATGTGCTTGTTTACATTGCGAAATGACGACGGCGACAGCGGCGGCGGCGATTAGATATGTCGCGTGTGTATGGCAGCGGCAAAATGATGACAAAATACTTTTCAATTCCAAGCGCATATTTGCGAGCAGCAAAGAAAAAGAGCAGTCATATGAGGTTATGTTTAAGGTGCAACATAACATAACCTAACCTATCATAACCTAATCTAACCTAACTTAACCTTTTTTGTCAAAAAAAGTTAGAAATCTATGAGATTCCAACAATGAAGATGACCTAACCTATTTTTTTTCTAACCTAACCTTACATATAAACTACTAGCGGCTTCGTTCGCGAATATCTAAAATAATGAAGTTGCTTCCGTACGCGTCTGTAGTCACAGAAGAAGTAACAATGAAGTAGAATGGCGGGAAGTTTAAAATGGCTGAAAGTATAGTCTTTGGAAGTATAGTGTACAGTCTCCATAGTGTAGTCAATTGGATTTGATGTTGACGTAGCTGTCGGTAATACAGTGTGATAATACAGTGTGATGGTACTATAGTACTTAGGTTTGAGCTTCATTGCTGGAATGCTAGATGGCGTTAAAGTAGTCAAATAGCCAGATGCAGAGGTATTATTGGCTAAACAATTTCTTTATTTTATTTAAAAAATAATTTTTTTTATTAAATAAAAAGTAGCCTATAACCATTCGGGGACCACTAAGAATATGTGTACAAATTTTCATGATGATCGATTAAGTAGTTTTTGCGTGAAAGTGTAACAAACATCAGGACTTTCGCATTTTTAATATTAGTAGGGATTCTAAGCTAATTTAACCTCAAATATGAACTAACCTAACTTATCATAACCAAACTTCACTTTTTCTTCTTGAAAAAAAGTTAGAAATTTATGACACACTAACTTTTAAGATGATCTAATCTCCTTTTTTAACCTAACCCCAAATATGTTCTATTCTAACACTACTTAACCTCAAAAATGAACTAACCTAACTTAATCCAACCTAACTTAACCTAAACTATAACCTAACCTAACCAAACCTTTCAAAACCTAACCTAACTCAACATAACCTAACCTAACCTCAAAAAATATGAATATATCCTGCTGATGTTGAATAAATTAGCAATTTTGTATCAAGATAATGATGCTGGTTTGAAATGACGAGTGCATTCGTCCATTATTTATCTTTTTCGTTGCGGTCCACATCCGCTCGACCACAAAACGTCCCGCTGCAATCCGTCAGCCCCGAGAAAAAGATACGCGCAAACAGGAAAACGATGAGAGGCAAGCTCGAGAAATTAGAAAAGATTCCAGCAATAAATTTCGTTGTACGAATTCGCTTTCAGCGGCCATGACGACGGTTGTAGTGTGGCTTGTATGATGTGGTGGTGGAGCTGGTGGCACACCGGAAAGCGAGGACCTTCGCGGAATACGGAAACGGCGCGCAATATACGAAAAGAGAACGAGTTAACTGACATAAAGAGAGATGTAGCCGCCGCGCATGAAATATTGCCGAAGGAAACTAAATGGGAGGAAGGACAATATATCACCAGCCACCAAGAGCGTTATATTGTATTATGGTGGCGATATGAAGAATTATTTGACCCTAATGTGTCTTTCGGAGATGAGAGATATCTTTATTTATTTATTTAAAGTAAATAAATATAAAAACTGCTCACTTTTACTGGTGTAGGAGGATTTTTAATTAAGGTAACAAAAGGATGGAATAATGATGTGCTGTGTACGAGTAGGAGTTTGGTGTGTGTATGGATGACTGAGGGGTTTTTGTGTTGTGTTGTCGCTGACGGTGCCTCCGCACGCATGCGCTTTTTGAAAAGTGGAGGGTGGACGTCAGTCGGCGTCAAGCGGCCGCCGTCAGTTTCGCAACGTAGCCCGTCGCCAAACGAAGGGCGAGCACATTCCCCTCAACAACACCATTCATACATTGTGGCGCGTTACGGTCTCGCCCGGTTGGTGGCGGCCCGACACGCCATCTGGCGGCTGAGACGGTCGGGCTCGCAACCGTGCGACAATCACACCGACACTGACTCGTATGTACCACTTTAAAAAATGCAAACAATCTCTTCGCTTCTCAAAAATCTCACCCCTTCACGCTGTTTTTTTGTCTCTCGCACACATTCAGCGTGAATAATCTCCCCGGGGTTTTGTTCGCTGTAATGTTTGCCACTTTACACTTTCAGCAGCAATCAGCAACCGCTTTGGAATGCCAAGTTGCGCATGCGGTTGATTGAGGCGTGCGTTAAATCTTTTTTTAACCACAGATGTTGGCGAAGCGAAAAACTAGTTTCAGAAATGACGCATTGCCAAAACTCAGCGTATTGATTTTGTAATCTGGTAAATTTTCATCCATCATTTCATCCCGTAACATTTCGTAAAATTTCGGATGTTGAATGGAAAAACAAAGTATTGATTCGTTGGCCGAAACCGGCGCCGACGACATAATGTGAAGTGTTATTTTGAAGTTCTATTACAAAGTTTGCGTATAATCGATTCGGTACCACATCGCACCGTGCTGACGGTGTGCCGATGACGTCTTCCACATCTCCCCCCGGCGGCGGCGGCGGCGGCGGTTCTCTCACGAGCAGATACACCCGCGCAAACTTAATCACTGCCTCGTAACTTTTACAGAATTACTCTTACTCTTTTCATAAATATAGAGAAAGATCTTTATAACGACTTTAGAACTAGAAAAAGCTTTCGTAGCACCAATTAAATCAATTCATGATTTATTTACTTAAATATTTTCAGTTTTAGTTGAAAAAATGATGAGAAAAATTCGATTTGTGGCTAAAAATAAAAATTTAAATATTAAAACGATTAACGGATGTGCGCACGAACATATCGCATGTAATATTTCAAGGTGCACTTTTCAAAACGCATTGCCATCGATCGTATCACATTAAACATTTAGAACACAATTTGTATGTAAATCGAATGAGGAAGGAATGCAATCTTGACGTCACAATCACGTGCAGGAAGTAATCCCTACTAATATTATAAATGCGAAAGTCCTGATGTTTGTTACACTTTCTCGCAAAAACTACTTAACCGATCATCATGAAAATTTGTACACATATTCTTAGTGGTCCCCGAATGGTTATAGGCTACTTTTTATTTAATAAAAAAATTATTTTTTAAATAAAATAAAGAAATTGTTTAGCCAATAATACCTCTGCATCTGGCTATTTGACTACTTTAACGCCATCTAGCATTCCAGCAATGAAGCTCAAACCTAAGTACTATAGTACCATCACACTGTATTATCACACTGTATTACCGACAGCTACGTCAACATCAAATCCAAATGACTACACTATGGAGACTGTACACTATACTTCCATAGACTATACTTTCAACCATTTTAAACTTCCCGTCATTCTACTTCACTGTTACTTCTTCTGTGACTACAGACGCGTACGGAAGCAGCTTCATTATTTTAGATATTCGCGAGCGAAGCCGCGGGTTAAAGCTAGTAAGTTAATAAATACCATTTTCATGTTTTTAAACAATAAAATGAAAAAAATGCGTTTTTTATGGTAGGCAACTCTTCTTACACTCAATCATTGAAAGTTACATAACCCTAAGTGTACTTTTCTTTGATAAAGTTGTTTTTTATTTAAAAAATCATCAAATTCGCGCTGGAAACAAAAAAACGAGTTTTCTTTTTGTTCAATTATTGCAAGTTTTATAAAATAAATACATTTTCTTGCTGACAATAGAATACTTGTGATGAAAAGTAATGAAAAAGCTAGTTAAAGCTAGTAAGTTAATAAATACCATTTTCATGTTTTCAAACAATAAAATGAAAAAATTAATTATTTATGGTAGGCAACTCTTTTTACACTCAATCATTGAAAGTGGCATAACCCAAAGTGTTCTTTTCTTTGATAAAATTGTTTTTTATTAAAATAATCATCAAATTCGCACGGGAAACAAAAAAATTGAAGTTTTTTTGTTCAAATTTTGCAAGTTTTATAAAATAAATACATTTTTCTGCTGACAATAGAATACTTGTGATGAAAAGTAATGAAAAAGTTGCTTTTACAGTGGCGACACTTGAAAAACACTTTACAGTTATAAACTAAGCATATTCATCTTGTTAGGCGTACTAATTAGTAAACTTTTGAGGTAAAATACAGAGGACTTTGCTAATTGCTCATGCCTTCGAGCACTTTTAACCGCGCGCGCGAGCGCGAAGCGAAACCGTAAAGATACTCGTATATCCAGTTTCTGTGCTCACATTGACGCCTACGCCTACCGCTGGAAACCTAGTTATGATAACCACATGCAAAACGCCTTCGTTATTCATTTACTCTTGTTAATATAATGATGAAGAATAAATTATTTTCAGGGGGAAAAGTTGGCATCCGAAATAAATTCGCTTGATTTTTTATTGAGGTTAACACGTTTCAAGCGTGGTTGCGCAATTTTCATCACAGCTAAATGCACACCAGAGACACGCGCCTTTGTGCGGCATAATCAACATATATGCACACAAACAGCACAGCACACGCGTCGTGAAAAGCCGCCGCCGACGCTATTCAACGCTTGCGCCTGCATAGATCAGTGAATAGATCAAGTGTTAATAAGTCGGGCGCGTTGAAAGAGCCAGCTGTCGCTCCGGAAGCATAAGCGTCCGGAAAACTACCCCTTTAGCGACAGCCCTAAGTCGAAAATTGGTCAAAGGCTTTCGCAACACTCAAAGGGATTTAACAAGCAACTAAAAAAATCTTAAACTAAAGTTAAACGCGAGAAAATTTAAACAAATTTACGAAGGAAACGTGTTGGTAATGTGTGGAATTTGAGGGGGAAAGAATATTGAGAAATGGAGGGATCTTAAGCCGGCTGGAAATCAATGAGGGGGCGGCGGAGGACTTTTGTTCTTATTTTCGGTAGATTACTGTACATCGGTGGAATACCAATTAGTTTGGAATTGGAGACGCAGGAGACATTTATTGAGTTCAGTTTTATTTTATTTTTAGAACACATATTTCGATTGCGAATATCTCGGAAACTAAAATTGATAGAAAGTAACCGATAGAAGATTCTGAATCTTCGGGAAATTCTCTATAAGATAAGCTATTTTCCTAATCAAAATTCAAATGATTAACTACAATAATAAGCAAAAAAAGACAAAAAAATTTCATTATTTTACATTTTTATTGATTTTTTCCCAAATTTTCCCTTTTACGCCCAAATCCAACCCCGTTATATACTCTATTAAGACACTCCTAATACCAGGGGAGTCATTTAACGATATCGCTCGAAAATAAATTATTTTACTAGTAATCGTAAATAAAATATTAACGTAGGTAATAATTTTTTGCCGTTGAGCGGCGATAAGGCGATAAAAGCGCGTTGAGGACAAAACGAATTAGATATCATACAGAGTGTTGCCGGAAATGTCTCCTCGAATAGATATTCTGGCGGTTTTATTAGTGCCTGTATTACTGTCGAGATGAGAACGTATGAAACTAAGAACGGTACAAAGCAAAATGGACCATCTGCAAATCCCTTTACTGTCTTTTCGCAGCGGTGAAGTTCTGAGTTCTTACTGATGACTACACGTGGTTTAACGCTCGGACACTGCGGGCTTATATTTAGTTTATTTTTTATTCGTCATATACGTGCTCGTATGCGCTTTTTACGAGCGCTCCCCGTGTTGGGTACATAAAAAGAAAAACAAAAAACTGATGAAAAAATATTACGAGTTTTTATGCGAAAAAAAAGTGAAATTTCAAATTAAAAAAATTAAATAAATAAAGCACTTTAGTCACGGCTATCGCCGCCCGTGTTTAAAGTATCACTTTTTGTGTCCCAAAACCGTGGAAAAAGTGGCATTTTAAAGGCGGAATAAGAAAAATATATTTTTTAAAATCAATAAAACCAAAAATTTATTGTTTTTCAAGTTTATCGCTTTCTCACAACACTGCTCGAGAAAATCCAGAGCTCAAGCGACTTTTTAAAAATCTACACTATAAAAATTGCGTGGGTGTTTGTTCCGCTCACGTTTTGATTGGAATAAACCGTGCTGACAGCAAATTCCACCGGCGCAAATAAAAGTTATGCAGCAAGATGACGCGATAATCGGCTTAGCGGCCATAATTTAATTTTTTATCTCCATATGCAGATGAAAAATGCACTATATGCAAATTTGCTCGTAATCAACACGCAAAAAATTTTACTACGATTGCTTAATTAGTGAATTATCAACAGAAATATGTAGAGTGTGGAAAAAGCGTAGTAAAATGTAATATTTTCTACTTTTCATCTTGTGTTTTGTGCATTGGGTTTTTATCTGCACACCGGAAACCGCTTTCAGCTGCCAAACCAACCACTGGTGGCTGCGATATGGTGACGCAAATAAAAACAAAAAGAAATACATTTTAGAGCGGTTTATGTATCAAAAACACCAGAAAAATGTTTTTTTGAATGAGAAATATTCAAATTTAAAAAATACCGGTATTTATTTCGGTATACCGGTATTTTTTCTGTCAAAAATCAATATTTTTCTATGAAATAATGTTTGTAATTTATACTTTTTCAAATACCGGTTTTTTTATTATGAGATACCGGTATTTTACCGTAAAAAACCGGTATTTTTCCTTTCAAATACCGGTTTTTTTTTCAATAAAATTAAATTTTTGCTTTAAAAATTTCCAAATAATAAATATAATTATTTTACAAATACCGGTACACCGGTATTTTTCTTTCAAATACCGGTATTTTTTAGTCAAATACCGGTTTTTTAATAAAATTTAATTTTTTCCTTTAAAAATTTCCCAATAATAAATATAAGTATTCTACAAATACCGGTATACCGATACTCAAAGTTCTGTCCCTGTTTCCAGTTGGAAAGTATGGTAATAGCCGTGGTTCCTATTTCTGGGCACTTTTATTAGTATGGTCGGCGGCGTTCTCCCGCTGATCGATACCGGTGGCCCCCGACAGAGTGCCGCCGCCTTTTGAATTACCAACAGCCGTGCACACACAATGCCACCATCATCCACCACCTACCATCACATTAACATTCGTAAACTACGCGCCGCACACAAGCAAAGGGCAATCCGATGCAAATTGCCCAAAAATATCAAGTTATAAATAGTTACCGAAATTAATTTAGATTTGAGCGCGCTGATACGCTGCCAAGTTTCCCCGCGGAGACAGAAAGAGGTCCCAAATGTAATTTTAATGTTTCGGGCACACAGCGCGGCCATTTTCTCCCGGCGGGAGAGACGCAGGGACACACAAAGCGACGATGATTTTATTATATTTGCGGCAATTTTCGGCTCCATTTCAAAACATTAAATCAAAAAAGTGCCTCTCGGCCATCGAATCGATTTCAATTTAGCGTCACTTTTATCTTATGAACAAATTTCGATTGTTTGCGGCGGTTGGAAAACAAGGTGCTTTTGTTCGCCGCCCCGCTTCCGGCAAGGAGTGCACGTGTCCTAGTTGTTTTTGTTACGTTCGACGCCGCCGTTCGATACCGACAAATCAGAACGAAGCAATTCCATTAAAGTTTCGCCACCTCGAAATAGAAATGCTGCAAATCGATGCGAGATAACGTTGTACTACTTATTAAGCAATTTAATTAATAATAACATGTATTTACCATCAGTTTGTTGCGAATTTTATTGATTTTAGCGCAGAAAACACGAAAACACGAAACAAACATGTATATTGTGTTTGCGCAACTATAGGCAACCCAATACACACGCGTAGAGGATCATAAAAAGCCTACAATTGTTATTACTCACCAGGGAAGTGAATTACGTTTAAAGCGCAATATCCACGTGCGTTCCCCGGACACCATTAAATGTTGCTTTTACAATGAACACGTTTACTTAATGAATTAATTAGTTAACAAGGGCTTTTCGTACTTACCACGCGCGCGGGGCGTTGAGCAAATATTTATGCACGCACGGCGTGTGACTGGTTGCGTTTATCGCCACTGGGTGTGCATTGCGTGACCAGGTGACCACCCTAACATTTAATAGCACAAAGGACAATGCATGCAAAACGCTGTCTGGATTTAGAGCACAATTATGATAATTAACAATTAACGCACTGACCTCACTCCTGCCAAGGACACAGGATTGTTGGCAGGCGTATTTATGCCTTGTCAGCAGCCAGGGAGAGAAAAAACCGCGCCTCGGGTAAATTAAGGCATGGAAAGTTTCCAATTTTAATTTGCGCTGTTCATTAATCGTCGCAGCCGACACATGTATTCATATTTCATTATCAGCAAACCGTTTACACAGGATTGTCGGTTAAATGCTGGGGGTGTGAGGGGGCGGTCAACGCGGTCGTATCCGGTGGCGGGCGCGGTCGTCATCTCACGGTCGAACACCGCTTCGAACGTGACGGCGAATAGTGTTAGATTATCCACTTTCGGCCGCCGGAGTGCCGGAAACCTTCCCAACCGCAGGAGCGCGCGCCGCGTTGTTTCATTACAGGATGCAAAATTACGAAAATTATATAAGCGACCCATTGACCCGTGCCGTGGGCGCCGGCTAGCCCTTTGTTACTGGCGCGCCGGGAATTGAACTTCTAGTTTCGATGCATAATTTACCACAAAACACGCTTTGCACACAGCGGAAACGAATAAAGAAGAAGGAATTATGCCCCGCACGCGTTCAACGAATTTATTTCGCTTTCGTTGATTGCATTTGTGCAAATAATTTTCGAACTAGAACTTAGTTTTGTTTTGTTTTTGACGGGTGGCAACACTGCGCATGAATTTGACATTCGCACTAAAATTGGCGCGCTTTTACTGTTAGTAATGTTATCGTGTTGCTGTGGTGTGTGAAGCGCGTAAAATCCGTGTTACAATGTGTAAATCAACAAATAAAAACATAAATAACATCACAATGTGTTCATATAACAAGAGAAGGTTGAATATCGTGCGGGAATGTTGTAAGTATTGTTTGTCGCCTACAATTTGAACTAACGGTCATTCTAACCTCAAAAAAGTCCAAGTATAATAGGCGTATTTGTCACACAGTCACAGAGAAAGAAACACAGAATATAGTGGAGTGATTAAGAGTCAACACGAAAACGGAAAAAGTTGAGTTCGCTAATTAGCTAATGAATAAGTTAAAGGCTGAAAGTCGAACGATGAAACTTTCTGCATGCTTTTTAACGCGCTCATCTTTTATTTTATTCCATGCAACTCGCGCCGAACTTTACTTCGCATGATAAGACGATTACACTTTCAGAGAAGGCCAAATTGCAATCTTTAAAATTGCATTTTATAATATCAAACTAAGAAAACTATTCGTTGCATCGAAAGACAAAAATAAGTAAATTTGAGTATGTTACGTCTATAGGCAACTGTTTAATCATCTGTAAACTGGTTATAAACTCAATTACTCTTGAAAAAATGCTGGTAAATATTTCTTGAAGTCTAAATATGAATTCCACGTCACGAAGTTGTATTCACTTGTGTTTTGTTTAAATGATTTTGTTGTATCGTAACGTGCACCCCAACAAATTAACTGAAAAATCGTGCTTAAGTTATAAAATATGCATTGCAATTTGTAGGGATGTTGGGTTGCATAACTACAACAATATTTCAAACTAGCTTTAACCCGCGGCTTCGATCGCGAATATCTAAAATAATGAAGTTGCTTCCGTACGCGTCTGTAGTCACAGAAGAAGTAACAATGAAGTAGAATGGCGGGAAGTTTAAAATGGCTGAAAGTATAGTCTATGGAAGTATAGTGTACAGTCTCCATAGTGTAGTCAATTGGATTTGATGTTGACGTAGCTGTCGGTAATACAGTGTGATAATACAGTGTGATGGTACTATAGTACTTAGGTTTGAGCTTCATTGCTGGAATGCTAGATGGCGTTAAAGTAGTCAAATAGCTAGATGCAGAGGTATTATTGGCTAAACAATTTCTTTATTTTATTTAAAAAATAATTTTTTTTATTAAATAAAAAGTAACCTATAACCATTCGGGGACCACTAAGAATATGTGTACAAATTTTCATGATGATCGGTTAAGTAGTTTTTGCGTGAAAGTGTAACAAACATCAGGACTTTCGCATTTATAATATTAGTAGGGATTCTAATTTAACATCAAATATGAACTAACCTAACTTATCATAACCAAACTTCACTTTTTCTAATTGAAAAAAGTTAGAAATTTATGACACACTAAGTTTTAAGATCACCTAACCTCCTTTTTTATCCTAATCTCAAATATGTACTATTCTAACCCTACTTAACCTCAAAAATGATCTAACCTAGCTTAATCATTTATAATATTAGTAGGGATGTTACCATCAATGTCATGTCTTTAAAAAAATATTCTAGCTCATAATTGCTAGAAATATAAATATTTTTGTCGTTACCCAAAGGAAATGAATATATACCTTACAAATCGTAAACATTTCATCGTTATATAGAGTTTTTCGTTAAAACAAGTAAATGAAACAGTTTTTCTAAAAGTTTAAAAACACATTTTGAACCAATTAAATGTAAACAAGCTTAATTTACATTTATGGTGGGAGAATATCGCGAGTGGCGCAAAAGAACGGCTTGCGAACTAATTAAAAAATGTTGCAGTAAAGGATGAAGGAAAGCAGCCAGCCGGTAGGAAGCATTATAATTCGCTCGACAATGTTTCGGGTTTAATTAGTTATTTCGCAAAAACAAACAGATGTACTGCTACTTAGCTGAATTAGAAGACGCCGGAAATATCGGCCGACGTCCGGGCATGTTTTTAAAAGGCTAATTAAGACCAGTAATTAAAATCAAATTTTAATTACTCAACACAAAAAAAAATTACTACCCGAATGAAAATCGTGAAATATTCGCCGCGAAAATTACTCACCTACAAGATACGAGTAGGTACGAGTGTAAAAGTAATTGTACCACTAATGCATGTTGAATAACTCATTAGATTCGAAATGGCGGTGCGGTTCCCAGAGGAAACAAGCGAAACCAGCCGGCGCAAACAAATCTATACACAAGTTCATTGAGTACATAACCTCACATCTACTCAGCGTGTATAGACACCGGGCGACAATATTGATTTGCAATAAACGCACGAATATACCTACGGATACACCGCCGAGTAATTATTTATTGCAAACGAAACGAAATGAATTGTTGTGAACTTAAATTAACGCCGTTGAGTACAAATCCGTTAATGTACTAGACGTGTAAATTATTAATCTGATCTTAACTCATTATGATTTAACACGCTGGCGCTCAAATCGATATAGGGGTAGTCTTACTTACATCCCTACATCCGTACATGAAATATGAAGCAAGATTTGCCGCCGAGAACGATTTCGAACGTGTCGAATGCTCAAAGGAGCATCGCACCCTCATGGAAACGTGAAACCTGATTAAGTTCATTAAAAATTGATTTGATTAAACGCTTAATTCGATGATTTATATTCACATCAATTTAAACTTGTTAAAAAATTTAAAAAAAAAAACATTTTTGACCTGTTGGAATTTTTTATTGGTTTACAGATTTCTGTAAAAAAAAATTTTCTTGTAGAAAAAAAAAACAAAATAATTTTGTTAATTTGTGCGTAACATAACTAAAATTGCTCATAATTACAAGAAAAATCACTTAAACCATTAAAAAGTTAAATTTTTAAAGTCTAAACATGTTAAAAAGTATTTAAAAGCATTGAAACACGTTTAAAATCGCGAAAAATTGAAAATTTTCAAAGTTTTCCCCGCGCGTGCGACATCTGAGTAGAAAAGTCAATACACCGATAAACTTACGACCGTACCCACCAGATGGCGCTAGCTGTACTAATCCTGCGTGAATTCGCGTTTGGTGAAAGTTCAAACACCGAATACGCTGGATAATATAATACGCTGTGAGTATACAGACTGTTTGGAACAAGTCGGTATTAAAATAACTCCACAATAATTAAGTTAATCAACGTCGCGACCGGCAGATTACGCAACGACATTTTCCGTGCGCTTGTTTGAAAGTCGCCCACACTCTCGGCGATGACGCTACTCAAGATTAATGAGTCCTGGGTCGCTTTTCCTTTACCTGATCGATAAGGGGATTTTGATAAGAGCGCTAAGAACACGTAAGTGCAACACTAGGCAAAGCGGGTTAGCGCCGATATTCGGGAAGGTAAAAGTAAAGTACGCGCGCTTCAAATTGCCGGCCGGCTTAAAACGGAAAACTTTAAGTGTCTACAAGCTGTTGCACGAAGACGACTACTTGAATAAGTTTTCTTTGACGTTGAGACTCGCTTTCTCCTTGACACGTGCGGAAGGAGGCAGGCGGCTTGTGAAGCGCGCTGCGAATTTATTTTTAGCCCGGCGAAAATTTCGGTTGTCTGCGCGCCCGCCGGTTTTCCATGCGTGCAACCAATCAAATTTTATGGCGGCGCTCGTTAATTAACGATTCGTTTCCGGGACGTCGGCGGGTTTTTGATTTTTATGTATATGAGGGTATTATGGGCGCGCGAATAACTTGATTATTGAGGTCGAGGCTCAAGAACAAGATCACGAACGCAATTGTGTGTGCGAAATTGTAACACTCTGTAGTGTTGTACATTTACGACTTTTGCCATAATACCTGTTCGGGCTAGCGCGTAAGCAATCTCGGTCATGGTCTTTTGATTATTGGTATTGCTACCTGCTAAAAATCGAAACTCGGAAGTGTTACTTTCTTAGGAATCTTGGTGTAGGAAGTGGAGTGACAAGCAACTTAAACTGCGGATTTTGATACATAAACAGGTCAATACCGGTATCAATACCGGTATACCGGTATTTTAATTATCGGTTTTCTTATTTTTTAAATTAAAAATAAAATATAAAATATATATATCAATACCGGTATACCGGTATTTTTTCTGTAAAATACCGATAGTTTTTAATATGATATTACGTCTAATATATACCTGTTTAGCGATATTTTGATTTAAAATACCGGTATACCGAAATACCGGTATTAATATCGGTATACCGGTATTTTAATTTTTAAAATTATCGATATTTCATTTTTTAAATTAAAATTTAAAATATCAAAACAAATAATAAATGAAAATAAAAATACCGGTATTTTTTTTGTTTCAAATACCGGTGTTAAACTAAAAATTCACATTCCTAGACAACGACACTCAAAATAAACTTTCTCCAAAGCATCCCCTAAATTGATTGCTATTAGTTTTGTGTAAGTCATAAACTGAGCCGGTTTAACGTGTAATTAGTGACCGAATCGGTGTGTAACAGCGAGCGCCACACTCGGCATCGTCGCGCAAACCGGTTTTAATTAACAAAATCCCCCTAATTGATAATTGCTTTGTTACCTGATGCTACGCCGTGATTTATACGCGCACTCACAACTTGCCACTTTCCCATCGATTACAATAAATTCTTGCCTGTGATTGGGGTGTTTTCACTCCCCGAATTTGACCGCTCATCCACACATGAATAATTTAACCCTTGCGGCTGGCAATCGGATGATTAATCTATTTGTTTATTAATTAATCAAAAACATTGCGTAACGGTATGAAATTTTAAAATTATGATAAATAAGAAAATATATATATTATTTTATTTTAAAAATATTAGTTGCGTCATGATAGTTTTTAATTAATTACACGAGAATTATTAGAGTTATCAACAAAATTCTTTCAGATATAAAATCTTAATTAAATTTCTACGTCAATGAGTTTTTAAATATTAATTTTCAGTTTATTACAAATAAAGTTATAAACAATTGAAATTCAATTTTCAGAAAAAAAATATAAATTTATTAAAATTTTGGGTTTTTAATTAATTACAATAAAACTATTTAAGTTATCAACAAAATTATTTCATATATAAAATTTTAATTAAATTCTTCATCTATAAGTTTTTTAATTTTATTTCTAGCTTCATTAGAACTAAAGTTATAAACAATTAAAATTCCTTTTCGACAAAAAAAATCATAATTTCACTCAAAATTCAAATCTATTCGTGTAATAATTATCCAAAACTATATCAAAACATTTTCAAATCATAAAATTATATATTTTATCCATAATAGTGTATAATACATATTATTTAGCAAAGAAAAACCTAATAATTACGCAATTTTAGGAATATTTTCCATATAAATACATAAAATTCCTGGGAATACTTGCGTTACACCAACATAACAATAATTTTTCGAAATGATTCATAAAGATAATGTTAACGATCACATGCGGCCTTTATTTTGCAATTAAAACAAATCGAATTTGTATAGATTTTAATGTGTCGATGTGTCGCCTCGGGTTTTACAACACACTACACACCACATAAATTAATTCTCGAATATCGCGTAGGATAAGTTTCACCTTGCTCTTTTCCTACTGCAGCACCGGAATTGAATGAAATGCGACAATGTGACTGAATTATTACGAAATGCTATCAGTCGAAAATGCGCGCAGGTCGTCGACGCACATCAAAACCGTTGCGTGCGTAAAAAATCTCGATGATTGACAAGTCACAAGTCGCAATACAAACAAAACAAAACGAAATAAAATACAGAAAAAAAAACGAACGGATTTTGATCGCTGCGCTGCGCTATTAATACCGGCGGTTAATTGTTTTCAGTATCACGATATCAGTGCTGGTGACTGACGGTGCACATACCGATGCATTTGTTAAACGAATGTTGTTATTAAATTTAAAAACCCCGCATCGTAGTATTACTTATTTATTATCGGTAAGCAAGTAGTAACGTTACAAGCGTACAAGCGGCGAACTCGTGTGCAGCTGTTTTTACCTGTGTGTAAAAGTGTTTGTTGTTGACGAATCCGGTGTGACAAGTCCGTTTCTGGCGACGATTTTAAAGATTGTGGGTGATTGCTCCGCTTGCACAGCGCGGTGCATTTCACAATTCAGTTCGATTTTGTGCGTTTGTCGTGATTGTTGTGTTTATTTTGTGTACTCGTATTTTGTGTATTGACTTGAGATTGGAGACTGTATTTAAAGGTAATTTCTTTTGAGTATTATTTCTAGTGCATCGAACTACGTGTAAATTAACACGTTTTTTGTTTGTGTTATGTCATTAAATGAGTTTTATGTATCGATGATTCTTGGTAGTCGCGCTGTTTCCAGTCTAATGGTGTTAATGGTTTAATGTCTTGATTTGTTCTAATCTATTGTAGACATTTGTGTGTAATTTCATGGTCTACAGCGTGAAACTGCTTGAAAAACATTGAAAATCTATGGTTTTTTTTACATCGTGCGATAATATTTATTACGTAGTGATGGTTTTTAATTAATTACAAGAAAAGTATTTGAGTTAGAGACATGATTCTTTCGGATATATTTTCTCAATTAAATTCTACGTCTATAAATATATAAATTTTAGTTTTAACTTTATTACAATTAAAGTTATAAACAATTAAAATTTAGTTTTGAAGGCAAAAAAATAAATAAATGGTTTTTAATTAATTTCAACAAAACTATTTGAGTTTTCAACAAAATTCTTTCAGAGATATATTCTCAATTAAATTCTGCATCTATAAATATATAAATTTTATTTTTAACTTTATTACAACAAAAGTTATAAACAATTAAAATTCATTTTTGAAGGCAAAAAAATAAATAAATGGATTTTAATTAATTACAACAAAACTATTTGAGTTATCAACAAAATTCTTTCAGAAATATATTCTTAATTAAATTCTGCATCTATAAATATATAAATTTTATTTTTAACTTTATTACAATTATAGTTATAAACAATTAAAATTCATTTTTGAAGGCAAGAAAAATAAAAAAATGGTTTTTAATTAATTACAACAAAACTATGAGAGTTATCAACAAAATTATTTCAGAGATATATTCTCAATTAAATTCTACATCTATAAATATATAAATTTTATTTCTAACTTTATAACAACAAAAGTTATAAACAATTAAAATAAATTTTTTAGGCAAAAAAACGTAAATTTATTAAAATTTTACGTTTTTTACTTTATTTGTTGATAAAATTCACTGCCACTATAAAAAAAAACAAACACTTAAGCTTATAATAAATATGCACTATACAGTAACATGGATTTATCGATCTAAGAATTGTTTCGATTCAATTCGTTGAATTAAACGATGTTTACGCGAAATAAATTTACTATGTTGCTAACAGTTTAAGCGCTTCGGATTGATTAAGTGCAACAGTGTAAATATTTGATTCAAGGCTACAGCTTTCTTTTCTTTGCCATTTCAACAATTCTAGAATTTTTTTCCTTACCAATAACTTTCGATTATTTACATTTGAAAAATAAAAAAAATTAAAATAAAAAAAAACGCAAAAATTCGAAACACAATTAATGATGTTGGATTTTAATGATTTGTTTTACATTTATACCCTCTCTCTATGCATCTTTTAATTGGATACTAAAATTTCACAATCATAATTTTAATGCCTAAAGAGAAAAAAATATTTTTTGAATCTTTAAAACTGAACAAGACGATGTGCATTAAAAATTATTTACCAAATGAAAGCCTGCTTGCTTTGGCGTAGAAGTAAACATCAAAGGCAAGCAGACGTGCATGGCATTCATAAGTGCACTGCTTTTCTAATGCGAGTCTCATGCACTTAGCGAAACGAATTTCCCGCAAGATGTTCGCAGCGGTTTTGGCCTGCGGTTGAACATAAATCACCGGCGCATTTGTTGAATTTTTAAGCGTTAATTTACTGCATTTTTGAGAGTTGGGTTGTTTGCTTAACTAAGAATGCAGCGCACCTGTTGCCGAAGTTCTTCTGCAAGTCGCGCTGAGTGGATGCGTAATTGTGTTACCCTAAAGAATGAATAAAACATATGCTCCGGCAAAGAATGAAATTGAATGAAATCGAAAAATAGGTTTCCGAAGGTGTTGCAGCTGTCCGTTTGCATTGAGAAATGAAAAATCGGCCTCCAGCGCACGACGCGGACGTGGTGGAAATGGGAAAGCGGCGCTCGCGTCGTGGAGGAGGCGGGAGTGCGCGATCCAGTGCGCGCGCGGGACGCCGTCGACGAGAGTCTCACCACACTTGCCGGCACTAACGCGTTTTGTTGTTTTCGCAGGGACGGCGGGGACGGAGAGAGACGTGGAGGAGCTAGGCGCGTGCCCAGTCTGCGGCTAGCGAACGGGCGGGTGGCCGCAGCTCAGTCCGAAGAGGAGATCCGCTCGCCGCCGCCGCGCCGCTTGGCCAAGGATGACTCCATCAAGATCAGCATCGAGAACACCAACACGTGCACCGACTCCCTGGTGACCGCACTCGATGACGAGACGCTGCTCATCGCGGACTTCCTCTCCAACGACATGAACTACAAGGGCAGCGGCAAGGTGCACTTCGGTGTAGACGATGTGTCGCTCTATGGCACCCCCAAGGAGGAGCCGGGCCCGACGCCGCTCGGTTCCACCGAAGCTGGCAAGCAGAGTTTCCTCAAGAACCAACTGCAGGCCCTCTTTCAGCCCACCGACAACAAGCTGGCGATGAAGCTCTTCGGCTCCAAGAAGGCGCTGATGAAGGAGCGCATTCGACAGAAGGCCGCCGGACACTGGGTCATACATCCTTGCTCCAGCTTCCGGTGAGTGCAATTCTCGTCATCAACATCATCATCATCATCATCCACATCACATCACAATATGCATATTATATTATACCAGCGACAAAACCGATAATTTGTTGCTCCTCGACGCATGCAATCACAAATGTTTCCGGCCGAGCGTAATTTTATCGACGTATTCAAATGAATTTTAAATATTCGCATAATTATCATTTCTATGGAAATGCAGGTGCAGATTAATCCGGCGTGTTTACATTAACATTACATCATTTATTCAAACACACCGCACGTGTGTTAAAAATTAAAAATTAAATAAATTAACAACAAAATGCGCGATTTTCATGTGCGTGCAGCCATCGGAATGAACGCAAACAGTATGTGAATTATTCCGAATGAATTCGTGTGTTCTTCTGGCCGAGTGAGCACTTTTACCCAAATTAATATCATCTGCTATGTGCCTAATAAGCAATTATTCACTGATGGCGGCCGGTGCAGAGGACAATCACGCCGATCGTTAATAAGTGTGCTCCCAATCTTGTTTGTGGTTGCGATCAGAACCACAATTGAAACTATTTCGTGAATCTCGACGTAATTAATCAAAGTACGAGTAATTAATTCCCCCCAAAACACTTGTCAATCAGCGAATATAATTTAAGTTGAATTTTTCAATGTCGTTGCCGCAATGGCGACATATTTATTATCTCCGCGAAGATATATAATTAGGTGTCAAGTTCAGCTCTCTCGCAGTCGGGAGCGCTATCATTTGTTTCGGTCACTTTTTTTCTATTTTTTCTATCGGCGAGTAAAAATAGAAAACAAGTCAACGCGTGTCTGATTCATTGATTCCTCCTGCCTGCACTTTTCGTTTTGTTTGTATTTGGATTTATATCAACTCCAAATGTATGGATCGCGTGGGCGCTTGTCATAATCGATTCTTTTCAAACGTGCTTAACGCCGCGATCCGCAATTTACGCGAATAAAAGAGATTAATTTGCAATAAAAATTAGCGCACAATGCGGCGGAATATGCGCAATTATCTGATTGAATCAGTGACATATTTTTATTTTTTTCAATTTGGTTTTTTTCCACTTTTAGCGAATTTAAAGCGGTTCGTCGATGGTTAAATATTTAAAAAGGTCAAAACGATACAAACCCAGAGGTTGGCAAATCAAGAAATTGCATTTTCGATCGCGAACGTGAATTATTTACTCACTTTAGGGAAGAGATGCAAATGCAAAATCGTGTTTTAGGTTTTTTTTTTATTTTTATTTTGGTGAAGCAATCGAAAACGTTGCTTTGCATTGCGATTACAAGTTCACTCAGTGAATAAACTTCAACTTGTAACCGTGACAAGCAGCGGGAGCAAGTGTAATCCGTCAAAACTGCACGCGAATTTAAATAAGACGCTTTTCCGGGCTTCCCAGGCGCTAAATGTAGGTGAAATGTAAAACATCGCATAAAGTTGAACGGAATGATAAATGTGCATCAGGTGAAGACTTTTTCGTAAATTACCCGTCGCCTGTGCCTATCTTAATGAATTTTTTATTGATTTTTTAAATTATTTCAGATATTTATGCATTAAAATACAATTTGATCACATGCGCGGGTAAACAGTAATGCTTTGCTTTTTTTAATTGATGCTACAACCAGTATGTGTCATAGATAATTGCATAGTTGGCTCTCGGTACGATTTGTAGCCTTAATTGAGGCTTATGCGCCTCAAATTGGATGCGCGCGGCGCGTTCTAATTGAATGGAGACTTTGCGACCGCAGCAATGGAATTCCACACTCGATTGTCAATCCATGTTTTGTTCTTTGCCACTTTTCGGAATACATTTCAATCGAATTTCGGGCTTAAAATATATTTGCGTGTCGCCAAATATGATTGTATCATTAAAATATCCACTTTTTCACATATTTCGAAACACTTGTCATGTTTTTTTTGTGTGAAACATGCACGGTGAAAAAGTAATCGTTTCGTGTAATCCACAACGAGCATTCAAATTTCATGTGCATTCTTTAAATATCCAAAAACGAGCCGGAACCGATTCGGGCGGAATATAATGCGGTGTAAACGTTGCTGCGACATAGGTTTGGAAATGTACAACAATGAAAAATTGATTTATTGAAGTTGCATTATCGGCCCATGTGTTTAGCTGTCGCTCATTGTTCGACATTTCGCGCTGCGGTGCGAAATTGCAATCGAACAAAAGTTTTTTTTTCCCATTTAAGAAAAGTTACGTTTCGTAAACATCTGTACCCACACATACAGAGAATTTATTTGTAAATATTTAGACGCGGTTAAAGTGTGTAAAATATTTTTTTGCTGGAAGTAATCAACTCACTCGTTCCGGAATAAACTGAATTTAATGATTGAACGTTAACTGATCACATGCAGCTGAGAGATGATTGGTGCGCGAAACGTTCAATAACTTATTGCGCGCGGATATAATGTAAACTTGACTTGAAATTGGTATTTTTGCCCTGACCGATATTCACGATCATGATCACATGTCGATGATTTTTTTTTTGATTTTTGTAATTTTTTTCGTGTTTGCTGATGAGTAAACACACTGGTAGTGGTGTATCGTGTATCACGTCTCATGTCTCTAACACTTCATGCATATTTAGACAACCCATATTACCTCATTTGCCGCACGGGTTGCCTACCATCAACTATTTACACCTATACTGTTTGTTACGTAATTCTACATTTCACAGATGATTTATGACGCGTGTAATGAAACATTTCTATCATACTTAATGTCAACACGTTAGTATTGAAAGAAAGGTACTAGTAAAAAATATTCCAACCTAAAAAAATGCAAAACAGGGTTGATATTGCATTGTAAAGTTTAACGACTTTTTTCGGTTTAATCCTACACCTGTTTTCGCTTCCATTTCGTGTGTGCTGTTTATATTCCACCTGCAGTGTTCAGAAACAGAGTTATTTTGTGTGAAGTTTTATAGGTTAGGATGAAATTCGTTCAACAGTTAGTATGCGCGTTTGGAGCTAGGTGGCATTCGCAGTAGGTGCTCAAATAATCCAACACCCACTTGCATACACATTGGCTCTTTGCTCTTGTTTCATTTCGGCCGGCTGCGCGTTTGGGTGTAGCCAGTTTAATATAAAACAACACGGCCATTGAAATTCGTGACATTGCCCTTGAGCCTTGAACTAGTTATTGCCGCCCACGGAGCAACGCAGTGCACGAGCGCGCCATACACCACACCGCCATTTTCTATGTGTATGTGAATTTGTGGAAACGTTAAATCGACCGCGCGAACAATGCACATTCCGCATTATCGTGGATAAAGTCTCGTAATACACGCGAATACTTTTGATTAACTCGAACATTTTATTCCGTTTGATCTGCACGCATGCATTGGGATATTCGGAGGCTTTCACTTGAGATTTACGAGGCTTCTGTTGAAACGATAAACAATTGACGTATTTATAAAGCCAAAAATGATTTAGATCGGTCGGTTTATATTAGCATTAAGTTTTAAGTGCGGCATATCGTAAACAGGCAACCAGAATGCTTAAAATAAGTTCATATACGTAATATTCACATTGAGAAACACATTGTATCTCACATATAGCACGCAGTCTTATAAACAAGCAACCAAGTTTACATACTACATTACAGTGAGAAATTCCGCGCAAATTTTTGCCGAAAATTTTGCATGCGTCCGGTGTAAAATTCAATTTCCGGTTCGCAACTGTTTGAGAATTGTGAAAAAAAAGCGCCCGGTTGGTAATTTTATAGCTGAAAAACGCGCGCAGCAATAAAATTTCGCTTCTTTTCGGGGCTACTTTTCTTCATCTTGCTGCGAGTCCCAATGGCGGACGAAACAGGGTCAAACTTAAAGGTCGATATCGTCGTAACGAGTCGCTCGCATCAATATCACTTAACTTAACTCGGGCAACGGGGTTTGAAAAATTGCCGGCGACTTCAGCACATTTCGGCGCAAATTATTGCCACCCTCGCATATATCAAGTCTTCGGCATCTATCAATAAAAATTATTAGCCCCGCAACAAGGCGTTTTAATTATTACTATATGTGATTAATTGGAAAATTATTTGATAGGCAATACATAAAACATGTATTTTGGGTTGCCTAAGCAAAACTTTGGTTATTTGTACAAAAATTGATATTTTTTGTATTTTAACAAATAATTTCGTATTTTATGGAAATAATAGGAATTAAGCAATCGTAAAATTTGGTATTGCAATGAAAAATAGCAAAAATTTTAGTTTTTCTGCTTTAAAACTCACAAAAACACTTTTTTAACCGCACTTGTGGAAATTTATTCGAAAATACGAAAGTCTTCGGCATCTATCAATAAAAATTATTAGCCCTGCAACAAGGCGTTTTAATTATTACTCTATGTGATTGATTGGAGAATCATATCATAGGCAATACACAAAACATGTATTTTGGGTTACATAACTATAATCTTGGTTATTTTTACAAAAACTGATATTTTTCGTATTTTAAAAAATAATTTCGTATTTTATGGGAATAATAAACAATTAAACAATCATAAACTTTGGTATTGCAGTGAAAAAGAGCAAAAATTTTAGTTTTTCTGCTTTAAAACTTACAAAAACACTTTTTTAACCGCACTTATAGAAATTTATTCGAAAATACGAAACAATTCGAATTCAAAGAACGCAATTCGAAGCCGCGTTTGACACTAGCGATAAACAAACGCACGATGTACTACCTACTCGTTGAAACAGTGTTTATTTGAATATCAATTGATTCTAAACGCACACCCGACTTGTACCAATAAATACGCACGAAAGTCGAATAAATTCGCGCAACTTTCGCAATGCGAATCGCTTTTCAAACAGATCAGCTCACATTCTCAATAAACAGTTTTCGAAATATACCTACCTGCGGACACGATTAATCTTAATAACTTTTGATAGCGCGTGATAGCAATATGAATAGACTCGCGTAAAACGCAAAGGCAATTAATTTCATGCCAGACATTATTGTTATTGTAACACAGTCTATTCTCTAAATATTCTATACAAAAGAGAAGCACCCCATACCTCTTGAGAATAAACCGAACAAAAGAAGTCGCAAAGTCAAATAATCTACGCACAAATTTGCGACTTTTAGTGTTTTTCTCCTGTTTTTTATATACAAGACTATAAAATGTATTTATAAAAATGTTTTCGGCGTCTGGAGAAAATAAAAACCGGCGTCTATTGTTTACACGCCGTTTGTGGAATGAATTGTAATTAATTCCCGCACACATGCGCAAATCACGTAAACGTCAATGCAGATGATTTTATGATTACGAATCCCCGAGCGCGCAAAAAGCACCGCCGACGTGCAGCGAGCTTTGAATTCTTGCCAGATCCCTTATTATTAGTTGTGATTTTGATTGATGAATTCGATGCGCTGGCAATTTCTACGCCATATAACTATTAGCGCTTTTTGTGCAGACGTAGCAGCGACGAGTGTAACAAAAAACGGAAACAACGAAAAAGAATGATTGATTAACTCGCGCGTGTATTTATTAATAGTTCCGAATTAATCCAATTCGCATCACTTGAAGACGCTGAAATTTTTTCCAGACATTTATATGCAACCAAACGTACACATTTACATTCCGAACATTAAGCAGAAACTTGAAAGATCTAGATTCTAGAATTACTCGGGCATTCGGTGTGTGGTCCCGCGCGTCAATAACAACTTTGCCAAAATCAAACCCGGGATGCGATAGCCAAACACATACAAGTTGTGTTTGGATGCTTTTGAGACCAGCCAGTCAAGTGTACATTAAATGCGTTAGTTACCGAAGTTATTTTTTGCTCCAGTACCTTCCAGAATTCGAGAATTCTAGCTTTCGGAGTTGAGTGTGATGTTTGGTGCAAGATCCCGTAGGCGGGTAGATCCCCTTCAGGGAATTGGAAACGTTGGCCATATTCTGATATTGAATCGATGCTTTTAGCTTTTCCGAATTGGAATTGCCTGCTGGTGGTGTGGTTTCGATAACAAATGTCATTTGAGTCTACTGCATCCGGAATCGAATTAATTTATTTATGCAAAACTAGCTTTAATGACCTAACCTATTTTTTTCTAACCTAACCTCAAATATAAACTACTAGCTTTAACCCGCGGCTTCGCTCGCGAATATCTAAAATAATGAAGTTGCTTCCGTACGCGTCTGCAGTCACAGAAGAAGTAACAATGAAGTAGAATGGCGGGAAGTTTAAAATGGCTGAAAGTATAGTCTATGGAAGTATAGTGTACAGTCTCCATAGTGTAGTCAATTGGATTTGATGTTGACGTAGCTGTCGGTAATACAGTGTGATAATACAGTGTGATGGTACTATAGTACTTAGGTTTGAGCTTCATTGCTGGAATGCTAGATGGCGTTAAAGAAGTCAAATAGCCAGATGCAGAGGTATTATTGGCTAAACAATTTCTTTATTTTATTTAAAAAATATATTTTTTTATTAAATAAAAAGTAGCCTATAACCATTCGGGGACCACTAAGAATATGTGTACAAATTTTCATGATGATCGGTTAAGTAGTTTTTGCGTGAAAGTGTAACAAACATCAGGACTTTCGCATTTATAATTTTAGTAGGGAAGTAGGGATGTCCGTGTAATGGGTAAACACCGTTATCGATTTGTAGAATATATAGAATGAACAAATGCTGTGAAATTTATTGCTGGTGCACATATATGCGGATTTGCGGCGATCCGTTTTGGCTCTAACTAAATTATTGCAACGCAGGTACAAAGTACACTAATCCAATTTACTTTTTGTAACATTTGGCATAACACCACCTGGCAATTTGCACGAACGTCACGTTTTCACACTGATCCGCACGATCGAAGCTTAGATTAACCAATTTTCTGTCATTCTGTCACTCAGTGATGATGTGTGCCGCCAGATGGTGCGCTTCTCGCTGAGAAACGAATGACACTCATATATTTCGTGGAAAACTTGGGCTTTGTGCTCCTCGTGGAGAATTTATGTGAGCACTTCAAACACAAGAATACTTCAAACCGGAAGACCGGAAGCGTATGAAAGTTTACGCCGAGCAAAAGTTGTGTTATTACAGTCGATATTAAATTATTAAATTACACAATCTGACTTGGAATCTAAAAGTTTTTCAAGTTTACGAATAGATGTAGTGTGAATAATGATGAAACAAACGTTGTCAAAATCAGACGCAGAATGGTGCCATCTAATTTGCAATGCAAACGAGCAAATATAACGCTGTTTCCAGTCTCTAATCATTGCTGACACCTGTAACGGACAGATTAAAGCAGGCTGGTGCGCGCGTACCCTCAACATGGGCCTAGGTGCCCGTAATTTATCACGCTCGATGGGATACCCGTCGTCATTTTAATTACGATGATTACATTAAGTCCCACCGTAGAATGTATTTTACCACTTGTTATAGAACCGCCGCGGTTAACCTAGGAGTATTTATCGATTTCTGGGTCGAATCAAAACTCGCGTTTTAAGATAATGAGGTCGAATATTTTCATAGTGCAATACCACTTGGGGGTTTAAGTCAGTTTATCTTGTGGTTAGTGTAAGAGTCGAGGAAATCCGCTGGCTGTCTGCGGTGTTTTATCGAATGGAAAATGTTGAGTGCGAAATAATTCCGCCCGGCCCGGAAGAAAAACGGAAAATCTTAGAAGATAAAGAACGGATAAACGCGAAATACGAGCCGTTTCCGTCGCGTCGCGTTATTTTTTCGGCGTTTTCGGCGAAAAGCATGAAACTGAATTGAATAAGTTTTATTAAAAATCCACCTGGGAATGTCTCCAGTCCAAAATAAAAAACATAATTTAAAATTTTGAAAATAAAACAAAAAAACTAAAAACGTATTTTTTTTCTGCAAGGCTGGAATCTTGAATCTTCTGGGAAATGAATATTACGAGTTTAGCTAAAACATTAACAGCTAATTTGATTTGAGTTTGTGTTGTGTTGGATGCGCGTCAACCCGAAGTTTTTTTTTTCACAATTAGCTCTCCGCAGTGAAACTTTTCGCCTGGCAGCAAAAGTTTTATAGCGTTTTGTTGTGGTTCTTCTTTATTATTGAACACACAGACACATACAATTAACTTCTGGGCAAATAGTGCACCGGGCAGGAAGAAAATAGAAAAGAAAACAATTCGTTTTGCATTTGAGCACAATATTATTATTCCTCGAATTATAGCGCTGCAAAGCGCTGCCGGCCGACCTCCAGAGAGCATAGAAAACGAAATATTCAAATGGGTTGCATACATATTCAGCAGGAAAGTCCTCTGGATCGGTCAGTTTTTCATGCTCGCAGGAACTTTCAGTCCGACATTGAAATAACCATACGTACGAACCAAGCAAACTTCTTCGTGTTTTTTTTCGTTTTTCGTCTTCTTTTTTGAACGTCGTGCAAAAATTACACGAACGAATTCATGTTTGTGCGGTGGTGTGTGTGTTGGATGGCATACAACGTGTTGTATTCTTGGTCCTGGCAGGTCCTGGCTTTCGCCAGAAAAGACATGAATATTCGAGACCTTCTTCTACTTTTATAACGTGCGCAAGCTTGCCTGTAATTCCCATAGGTTGGTGTACCTTTTGTAACGTCCTGTTTTCGTTCGTTTCGTCGTGGCTTCGCGCAGAGTTACGCTGCTCCTTTATTCGCCCGACGCATAACTATGTTATACTTCTTTAAATTGTGTATGCCGGAAAGTTCAAGGTTTCGAATTTGGGGCACGTGGCGCGCGCGCCCGCCGGGTTAAAAGTTGCGCGCACACAACTCTTGAATGACGCCCGATGGTCATTCAAACGCGATTCGCGCACCGGGAGCACGATTTATGACCCGCTGTTGGTTTACAATAGATACAACTTTGGTGCGGTGGTAGGATTTTGTGAAAATCTAATTAATGCGGAAAACATTTGGATTTTTTTGGAGAAAAAGAGGAAAATTTCAAAAAAATTGAATATTTTCGGAAATACTAAGGGCACAAAGTTGGGAAATATAGGGTTATCTTTAGAAATGAATAGCAAAAGTTGTGAGTCTTGAAAATTTGTAATTTTTTCGCAAATTTCAGAAAAAAAGCGGTTTTTTGGTATTTTTTTTGCAAAAAACGACAAAAAAAATTAGAAAAAATTAAATATCTCCTAAACTATTAAGGGCACAAGGTTGGGAAATATAGGGTAACTCTTGGAAATTAATAGCAAAAGTAAATAATTATGAAAATTTTGAAATTTTAAGGAAAAAAACTGTTTTCCAGTATTTTTTTTGAAAAAATGAAAAAAACTTAGAAAAATTGGAATATCTCCGAAAATATTATAGGTACAAGGTTGGGAAATGTACTGTTTCCCTTAGAAATTAATTCCCAATATAATAGCTCTAATTATTTTCACAAAATTTGAATTTTTATGCGAAATTTTTTTTGCGAAACCAATTTTCAAATTTTGCAAATACCAACATGCAACTTAAACTTTATGTAATTTTCACTCGCGTTACTAGATGATAAACTTACATATCGACCAAGGTCAACCCACCCTCGCGAAGTTTCTGACGTGATGTAATATAAGGTGCCGGTCGCGTGCCTCACGTGATGTCACGATCTATTTCAAGAGCTATGCGAAACCATATTGGCCCCCAGCGATCGCGGCGCGCAGGTAGACCTTCGTAAAAACAAGACCCTTCGTTTTGGCGAAATCAAATTTCGTCGATGGCAATTCCGTCATACCTCCACGGGGCGGATCAATAGCACACCGCCGCCGGACGAGCCCTCCACCAACGCAAGACTTTCAATGAGCAATGAGCGGCTTATTAGTTATGCTCCACGTTCGCAATTCATAATGGAGTTTAATTAAGCGCGATGCACACGTGCATCGGGAGAGTGATTTCGCAATTGTGTTACAAGCCAAGAGGAGGAGGGAGGTTACCATGGAATGGATGAAACCAGATGTCGAAATGGCGGATTCAGTTACATCAGCGACCTTGTAACCCCCAAAAGGGTTAGGGAATATTGTTGACGAGGCAGATGGGATATGCGCGTGGAGTACACGATTTTGGAAATGCAATTAGCTTTCGTGCCTTGTTCCTGTGGTTGCCTATCCTTCATGGATGCAACCATCGAAAACTCTCGACTCAATTAAAAATCACCCGGCGAATCTAAACTCGTACAATTTCCAACTTGGCAAAGTAGGTAATTTATTTAAATGCACACTGTTCGAGATCCCGACGAATAAATCTTTCCATGTTAATAATGGCGGAAACTTTTTGTTGCGCGCTGATTTAGTGCGAGATTTTTGGGTCTCTGTGGTTTCCGGGGGGATTTAGGCTCTGAAGAAATTAAACTATTTACATTACTCTCGTAGATTGAAGTTTAGAAAAACAAATTATAGATAAACAGGCCGCGGGAAGTTGGAAAAAGTGGTATCGCTCAAACAAAGCCCCACGAGTGGGTGGGAAAGCCACGTGTGAAGTAAACCGGTGATATATGGCTCCGGCCGGGGTCGTATTAGGAAGTTTTCACTTGAAGACGGTTTGCAATAGACACATATGCCTGCCATAACAAATTCGAGGGCTTAACATCAACGCCAAGGTCATTCAAAGGACAAATTATTTCAAAATCACATTTTAGCTTAGAAATATGTTTATTTACACACAATCGTGATGACAGGCGAGTTATTTAAAGACATCGAATGTTTATTTTAATACTGCATTAATTCCGCACGGATATTTCGAATTCTTCGACCATGTGTGGTTGATCCAACAAGCTGTGTTTGTTTGCGCACACGTCGAGCAACTGCACGCCGATCTTTTCCAACTCGCCGCTGCCGCTGGAAAATGTGTTGGATGGTAAAGAAGATGACGTAAATAGCGCTGTTGCAGCGGTGAAATATTACCTGACGTGGGCTCCCGCGGGATGTGCATGGTGGGCCTCGGCGGAAACATTTGCGCCGCCATCCGATCCTTGTCCAATTTCCATACGAGTGCACATCGTTAGAATTCGCACCGCCGTATTGTTAAAATAGTACGGGTCGCTGAAGGAGCGGTCAAGATCGTTCAATAATCGGTGGATGCTGGCGTACTCATCGTCGCTACGACCACGGATCACTATTGAATTCACCACTGTTCCACCATTACCCGCATTCATGCTGCCTAAGTGTTTGATAGCCATGAGGGTACTACAAATCAAAGAATTCTACAAAAAAAAAAAATTTTTTTTTGATAAAAAAAATTTTTAAGTAAATTTTGAGGTTAGAATTACAATATGGGTTGTAATGACGTCTTCCCATAGATCATCCGCATTCAATTCTTTGTGGTTGATGACGAGATGAACCTTTTTCTTCGTCCTAGCGAGGGTTTTTGTGTATATCACTGTGAATTACAAAGGTTAATGGCCGGTTTTGTGTAATCAAATCACCTACTTTCCAGGTCTTCAATTTTGGTTAGGTCCGCCGCGTAATGCGACACTCGCTCGTCCGCTAACCCAAGCTGGTCGATACTATCCTCGATTGTGTTCCCAATCACCAAACACTTTACATTTTCGTTTAGAAGCACTTTGATTATACTGCCGCTGGTTTCGGTGATTTCTCCACAAAACAATACGTTTTTTGACTTGAGACTCATGCTTCGTCGTGTAACTGTTTTGGACTAACTGTTGTGCTAGTGGACGCGTTTGGTGGAAGTCCCTATCAGCGGTCTAAGGTCAAGTACGTGAACTCAAACTCAAACTCAAACTCAAATAGTAATGGTTACTATTATCACTGCGCTTCTTTCTTCATTGTGCGCGCCGCGGTTAATAATACAATTTATTCTATTCCGGTGATGATGGTCGCGTCATTTGTATGCAGTTTGTTTACTTCCTTATAGAAACTCATTAGGATGCATTATAAGTGATGGCATTGAAAGTAATAATGTGCATTTAAAATTATCTTTTGTGTTTTTATCTTTGGTTGGATCTGTATGCGTTGTTGAATTGGTTGCATACGGTTTTTTGTTTTGGGTAAAAAATTAATTTGGTTTTATTTTCGGCGTGCGTTAAATCTTTGGCCCGCAAAGATTTATTTCTTCAATTGACAAAAAATACCGCCTCTAATAGATAAAAAACACAGCGTGCGCAAATCCGTTTGACTCTGCGCGCTCGAGTTTCGTTAACTTTTTCCGATTTTTTATCCCAGACATATCCTTGGACGTCGCACGGATGTTAATGCCTTGATCCTGTTTTTTTCGCTGCGCATCGTGCGTATTTCCTTCTCTATAAACCACGAATTTCCGATACCGAGACAACCGGACATTACTCAACGTCCAATCGGCCGAACGCAAAATTTATAAAACGCTCCGAAATAGAATGCGCATACATCAAAACGTCCACTTCGAGTTATCCAAATTTATTCAACCCGCCATTCATATTTGTTTACATAAAAAATTATCACACATCGCAAAACTTAATTTTCACTAAAAAGTTTTTCAACAATACCCAAAATTATCTTGTTTGTATCACGTCCGTATAAAAAATCCATGTGTGAGTAAGACCCGGGTAATTTATACATCAGTTTGATATTCTTCAAGTCGGCGCTGATTCTCTGCACATCCTGCAAAGTAAATAGAAATTTTTATGCATAAAAAAAAAGCTAAAACGCACATAATGATTTATATCCAGTAAAGTGGATGTTATTCTCGATGTGAGCTGTGTTGTATGCATTAAGTTAAAGTTGTTGGCGCGATGCCAAAGCCATTGCCGAACGTTTTCGTAAATATTCATCTTTTCCGGGGGCCGCGACTTTAATTCCACAATTCGCATTCATGCACACCGCGCCGAATATTTTAGATTACCATATTTTTCGCCATTGACGTGCGAAGAACCGTTGCGGTCGGCCGCAAACTTAATTAAATCCGTTATTGAATAGTTTCGCGCGAAAGAAAGCATGCAAACAATTACAGCCGGAACAAATTGAGCTCTCTGCATCATGTGGAATTTATAGAATTTTACGAGTGTTGAATTAAAGTGACTTAAGTGCATGTTGCCAGATTACTTACGCGTAATTTAAGAACCAAAACAAGCAACATTATGATTTATGTCTGATATTAAATATTCCGAAGCAATATGAGTGAATATTTTGCGTAGGCAACCAAAAAATCATTTTTTTACTTACATCTTCGGTAGACAACCAGTCATTCACACTGTAAATAAGCGCTGTTGGGATTTTTGTCCGTAAATTATATTTCGGCGGTTGCCATTGCCCATATATCTGCATGTTCATCATCGGGCCGTGGTCATAATTGCGAAAGGAATCTACCGCAGAGAATTTACATTTTTATCGTCTGAAACCGCCAACGCCAACGAAGTTATGCTAATCGGCCTACCTGAGCGTTTGTTTTGCAAGTAGTGCAATAACTGCCGGCTTGACGCACCAGCCGGAAAACTACCGACTATCAGCGGAAATAAACGCTAAAACAGCCAATAACTAAGCATAGATTTACTACACCTGGAATTGAATGTAATTACCGGATTTGTATCATTACTATAACCTGTATTGGTGTAAAATATCGAGTGGAATAGGTCTCGGTATGGACCATCACGGCACACCAGTCGAAACATATCGGCTAAGGTTTTACCATGGGGGAATACCTCGATATATTCAAAAGTATAAAACATCCACTGGAATATTAGTCATAGATTAATATTATATAGATTTATTTATTATTATTTATATTACCTCGATTTGTTTATAAAATGTAGCTCCAACAGACGCGATTATTGAAGGCATGCCTTTCGGGTAGGCAACCGGTGCTAACGCCACGAATAACCTAACTTTTTTTATATACTCAGGTCGTTCGGACGCCATGATAAACATGGTTGTGGTACCCTGGGAGTGACCCATATAATAAACACTTTCATATCCTGTGGTATTAGTAACGTAGTCTAGTTTTGCAGGTAGGTCATAATAACCTATTTCATGCAAACTAAAAAAGTAATTTTTTTTCAAAATTTTTAAAATTAATTTTTTTAGTAAAATTTTTAAAATTAATTTTTTTAGTAAAATTACCTAAACTTCCAAAAACGTGGTTCATCCGGATGATATTTTACATGTTTACGACTCCAGGTGTTCCCTCGACAGTTACCTAACCATACATCATACCCATTATTCACTAAACTATAAGCCATGCTGATATTAGGTCCCATGAGGATAAAATCATGCGCGCTTGATAGAAACCCATGGATAATCAACACAGGCGCACCTTTTCTCGATGCCTCTTTGGGTTTACCAGAAGATAACCTAAAAAGAGTTAGGAGGTAGCCATCTTGCGTTTGTACTTCGTGTTCTTCAAAGGAGTATCCATGACTATGAATTTGGTCCCTCTATGTAAAAAGAAAATTTTATTTTCTTAAATTTTTTTAAAATTAATTTTATTATGATTTTACAATGGTGAGTCCTTCATCAGGATGCACGTCGGTTTCTTTCGGTTGTGGTACGTTCGCCGCAAAATAATTATACGCCAATAAGATGAGCGAGTTGTAGACGTGCTGCCCCACTGTGACCATTGCACTATCAAACACCTGACCACTTTTCCTAATGCTACAAGTGCTACAATGAAACAAGTCGACCGTGCGAAATTCAAACGACTGATGTTTCACTCCAGCGAAATTACCTTTTTCTACATTGGTATATCCTCCCACTACGAGTGAAACATAAGAAAAATAAAATATTGGGAAAATAACAAACTTATGTTAATTTCAATAATAACGCAAAAAATAATATAAACACCCACATCCACAGTGTGAGGTTTTGTTTGAATTTTTATTTAGTTTTTATTTTTTGGGGCGTTTTACTGCAGAAATGTGTCAAGCACAGATTGTTCACTTATTTAGTCGACAACAATGGCACCGCGCGATAAAAAAGGCACCATCTGCGCGCGTGCTGGCGAAAAAACGCTTGGGAAACGTGAACGGTTTCTTAAATATTTCTAAAAACAGGAAGCGCACGCGATAAGAAGTGTTTCAACCAGACACAAACACGAAACTTACGCTTTGTTAATTTAACGAGACGTAGGTAAACTTGAAAGAGTAAAACAAGCGAAATGCTGCTTGCAAAAGTTGTAAACTAGTTCTCTCGTCTAGTTTTGTTGATGTGGCAATGTCAACATTAAAATTTAGTCTACCTACGAAATTTCGCCATTGTTTACGGATGAAAATTTAATGCTTTTGGGAAAATGGTTGAGCATTTGCTACACGTATCCCAATAGTTTACTGAATAATTACAATCGCCGCAACCTTTTTTATCGTGATTTATGGCTGCGTTTTTTTTTTCTTTTTGTGAAAAAATTGAACAAGTTCAAGGTGGAACAGTAGCACAAGTTGTGCTGAATTCATGTTGTCAACCTTACAAAAGATGAACAAATTATGTATTCACACATCGTCATTATATTGCAGTTAATTGAAAATGTGCATACGTTGCTGTTGATTTTTAATTGATTTATAAATTTTATATCTATTTTATTCAAGGTTTGCATTGTAAATTAAAACAAACATAAAAATTTATCGTTTTTCTCGCAAATAAACACATCAAATGATGGATAATTTATTAATAAATTATGTATTTTTGATTGCAGGTTCTATTGGGACCTCTGTATGCTGCTTCTGTTAGTAGCGAATCTCATCATCCTGCCTGTAGCCATTAGTTTCTTTAACGATGATTTGAGTACGCGATGGATTGCCTTTAATTGTCTATCGGATACAATATTTCTTATAGATATCGTTGTCAATTTTAGAACAGGTAAGGTCAACCAATTATTAAACCAGTTTCATTACATTAAATTATTACTTATGAATTAAATAGTACGCATGATGACTTTCACTTGAAATTAAAATACATAAGTGTTTAATTTTTTGTTAAAACTCTAAAAACAGGCAAAATTTATGTACAACCAATCAGAACGAAGTATACAACTGACGTCACTTCCTATTGGAAGCTGTCAAGTGTGGATGAGGTATGCAACCCACATAACGGCAAAATTAGGCGCGAATTTCAAATTTTAAGCAAAAAAATTTCGTTTTTTCTCATTATTGCCACAGTTTTTAAGGAAAATTTTAATTTATTTATTTAAAAACCTTCATTATGAGTATAATTAATTAAATATGATGAAAAATATGCAAAAAATTAATATTTTCCAGGTATAATGCAACAAGATAACGCGGAGCAGGTTATTCTCGACCCAAAGTTAATCGCCAAACATTACTTGAGGACCTGGTTTTTCCTGGACCTCATCTCGTCCATTCCTCTAGATTATATATTTCTAATATTTAACCAAGTAAGTGGGTTTCAATATCGCCAACATCCTGTACATATATGCGTTTGCAATTCGGGCAAAAATTTAATGTGTCGCACCACCTAAATGTCTATCTCTTAGCGAAAGGTGTCTAGCAACATAAATGGACAAATATAACCCACAAATGGACATCATGCCGCATGCGATGATAAACGCTCTAGTTTGATGTTTATGGAAAAACATGCATGCGAAGGCTCTTGGTATTCCGGCGAATTACACTTGACATGTTCGCAATGGAAGACGTCTTCCATTTCAAGGCCACGCGGCGTGTATAAATAAATAAAAAACACTAAACGTACACTCGACGAAATGAATAATGCATCGGACGATTACAAAAAAATATTGCAAAGTGTGGCGGAATACCAGGAATACGGAAGGATGTGCGGAATGTGTCATCGCGCAATTCGTCGCCAAACAAAAGCCGCGGTTGGCGAATTTCTTTTGTGGCGTTCAACCCTCCATGGTTGTTTGTACGTCTGTAAACGCCATTGTTCGCGCTCGAATATTAATCGTTCATTACCGCACGCCCGACAATGCCAATGTAAATGGTCTTGTTCCTACCGATGTCAGCGCCTAACCGTCGTGTTGTGACGTTTTGTTTCTTCAAGTGCGAAACCAACTTCTCTCTGTGTAATACCCTTCGATTCTAATTACAGTCTGACGAAATCTTTAACGCAACTTGCACTAAACATCAAAACAACTTTTTATACTCTACAACAACCAAAAAACAAAAAGAAAAAAAGTTAAAGATTTATTCATACTCACCTACTTTTGATATTTCATGTGTACGCATATTAATTCTTCTTAGATGTGATGGGCTGTAGATGTGCACTAGCGAATTACCGGAAAATTTAACCCAACTGTTCCAGGATTTCGGCGACAGTTTTCAAATCCTGCACGCCGGCCGCGCGCTCCGCATCCTGAGACTCGCCAAATTGTTGTCGCTAGTGAGATTGTTACGTTTGTCCAGACTTGTCCGATATGTCAGTCAATGGGAGGAAGTTTATGTAAGTACCGATTATGCACAATGTTGATTTATCGATGTTCTACTAATAATTGTCGAATATACTGTGCATAATAACAATTAGCCACGATGTGTGTAATATTGGTTGCCTATATAACCGGTTCCGATGAACATGTGGCTAATTGTCGATTTACTCACGGTATGTTGCGTTTAGAGTAGCAATTTTTGTTGATTTATTGCGTATATACCAGAATATTTAATATTTAACGTTAAGATATAACCAGAACGCGCTAAATGCTTCAGTTTTCTATGATTTTGAACATCATGCGTACCTTTATTGCATCGTTCATGGATTTATTTCTGTACTTTATAAACGAGCAACAATTTTTTGGACGAGCTTCCCGCCTTTGCTCGGCTGATATATAAAATATCTATTGATTAATAAACGAAGTGACCGTGCTTTGGAATGAATATTATTACTATTTTTATTATTATTATAATTATTACATAATCGTTCATCGCACATTACAACTAGTTTTGTTTTATATTATATATCACAATATTTGTTTTTGTTTTAAAAGTCTAAATGTGATATTTTGATTTGATATCTTTTCTTCTCATTCAACTCTCGAACATATATACCTACATAAAATCAATAAACACATCAGATAAAAATCATGTATAAGTTGTAAAATGAAGTCTGTCATCCTTTGAGTTCGTTGTTCATCGCTCTTTTTTATTTGTTGATGATGATAATGATGATGATGGGAAACAATGCGACGAGATGCACTCGGCAATGATTAAGAAAACGTTGTGGTGTTTGGGCCGCAGATCCCCATGTACCAACACCCCCAAGGTCGGCAGGCTGAATATGCCCCAGACGGTACCCCAATTACCCCACCTAGAGACAGGACGACCGAGGTGCTTTATCAAAACATTCATTTTCTGTTTCTGTTGATGTGATCGTGAATAACTATATATCTAAAGCCTCCGCCAGCGATCACTCGCGTCGACGCGGCCATTTTGTCTCTCTCTCAGCTACTGCGAGTGCGCATTCGCGAGTGATCGCGTGGGGACGTGTTAAATGACATTTAAATGGAATGTAGATGTTTTAGAGGAAAGCCGCGTACAAATCCTATAGCATATCAACGAGATTATTAGGCAAATCGAACGTGAAGTTCTCTTAAATATTTAGTTTTTGACCAATTGTGTGGTGTGTGTGCGCTGAATGTACCGTGTTGGTTGATGTGTTTTGAGTTGCATCCTTGCATCGTCAATGGACGCCAATGGACGTGCCAGAATATTTTACCAAAAAAGAGTATGAAGCACGTAAACGTTGTAGCGTATATATTTTTTTTCTTATTTTTTGAATTTTGAATCGTTTTGATTTTACTAGGTTTAGCCGATTGCGTCCGTTGTTATATTATATTGTGTTGATAATGTTTTTTGGAAAGTTGTGCGTCGGAGCGTTATCGTGTCACGTCAATGCAACAATGCTGGCTTATTTTCTGTTTCATCTACATTTGCGTGCGGTGCGCATTTTTTTTTCGCACACCGTTCATCATCTCGATTCATGTGTCCCGCAGGAAAGGTGGAAATCCTATGATGAATGGCCACTCATTTAACTCGCAGCGCATTCAAGGCATATATTAATTCATTCTCTCATTTTTTGACTTTTTCCTTCACGAGTACCTACTTATGTTGCGTTCAGTGATTTATTATATTAAAAAAATGTCACATTTAAATCGCCAACGAAATAATAACAACAATCGTTTACATACAAACATATACATTGCATATTTTCAATGTTTTTATCAAAATGAAAATCCCACAATAGCAACAACGCCATCTGGATATCGAACTGGATAACCTCAAAAAAATTAAATCTGTATTAAGATAATAATGCTTTTTGCAATTTTATGTTCCTTGTGGGAAATTAACGCGCCGCGTGAAGGATAACAAGGTTATCATCTCGGGATTGCATTTGATTGCGTGTAATTTGTGTGGATTTTCATCCGGACCTTCATATTTTCATTTATTTTACCTCTCGAGATAAAGATCACAAGCCTTTTAAATGCGTTAGTGCACCAACCACGAAATTTATTCATTCTGAAACGCACTTTTTACGATTTTTGTTTTTGCTTCTTTTTCTTTGTAAATTTCTTCTTTTTCTGCATGTTGAATATCTCTGTGTGTGTGTAGCAGCGTAGTGTGCTGAGATGTAGTGGAACTACTTTTTTCAACTATTTTCATTCTGAAAAAAAGTGTGTATGTGTGTTTGTATTTACTTAAATTTGACTTGAGAATTATTGATTACTAGGTAATTAAATAATTCATTAATTTGTATGTATGCGTGCTCTGTCCATGTCAGCTTTCGCACTGCACCTTTAATACTATAACTAAAAATAATTCTTAAATATTTCGAAACAACTGTTGTCATGTTTTTTGCTACTTACACCCTCTCTTTATTCTGTTGATTTAAAATATTTACTGCACACTTTTTTCTCGTATTAATTGTATTAATCCTCGAGTTGTCGTTCATTTCTTATTTTCTTTATCTCTTTGATTAAATTTTTCTGTTTCTTTTTTGCGAAATACGTATGCGTTTTTTTTTTGTATCCGAACGTATTTTTTGGACGTTTTTTAACGAATCGAATCGTTTCTTCTTTGGAAAATCTCTAGTTCCACCGCTTTTCTCTCTACCTACTACCTTGTGTTCTTCGCTTTTTCTAGATCTTGCAGAATCTTCAAAAAAAGCGAACGGAACGAAGGGGGCGCCTCAGTTCGGAGGTCAACAAGTCTAAATACAGCAAAAGCAATCTGATATTTAAGGTAACACGCTTCGAGCTTGCTTCGCCTTACGCATGACCGATCGTGGCGCCTCTGCTTCCACATTTTTTATATATATATTTATACAAAAAGACAACAAACAGTTTTTCTTTTAAAACGTGAGAGAAACCAGTGATACGATGCAAAAATCAATGAAGAACACGAAAATTATCAACTGCGATAATAAATTATTCGAAAAAGCAATTCCAGCATGCTGTAAACTACTACTACTGTATTATGCGAACAACTGAGTATAGCCAACACCTTCCATACACACTTCTTTCACTATATCTTGTTTCTTTTTCGTTCGTGTACTGTAGAACTGTGTATAATGTATAAAACAAACACACATATACATGAGACGCAAACGCCTTGTGTTTTTTTTTTTGGCGAACGAAACAACAACAATCTAGATACGCGCAATTTATATAACTGTGTGCATGCACTAGTTTTTTGGCAAATGTGAATATGTATTATGTAATATCGTAGGTATAGAGGTAAGTTTGTTTCGATGGTGGACTTTGAATGAGATGAAGACAATCTGTTTGAACTTGTAAATGATTTGATTCACACACACACACGATATGGACACTAGACACACATAACCAAGTATTTGAACGCATTTGACATAACCTGTTCGAGTAGTTTCGCTTGTGTGTGTGTTTATTTTTCGTTGATGCTTACGTTTTAGGTTAGGTTTTGGTACATGGGAATGATCCAGCCGACAGAAATGACAAATCACTCACCGCGCCAAAGTTTCGAAAACCTTTTTGCGAACGACATTTTCACTTTGCTTTTACTTGCAACACAGAGACGCGCGCGGAATCATAAATTCTCGGGTGCATTAAAGAAAATTGCGCTCACGGAACAATAAACTGTGGAATACTTTACTTATTGCGTCAGAAAAATACTTAGAGTTACATTTATTGCAAAAAATGTTTAAAGAATGAAGAAATAACACAGATATGTTAATTTTTATTTTGTTTTTTTGTTGCACGCGCTTATGAAAAATTAGCTTTTGTGATTGGCTTCCAGCAATTTTAGTTTCCCTTAACAATGCAATACAATGACAGGCAAGAAGGGTGCTTGTTTTTCTTTTTTTTTTTGTTGGTTGTTGACAACAAGTTATTACTTATTACCTACACACGTTTGTTTTTATTTCAGCGTATGCGAATATTTTAGTTTGGTTACTATGTATTTTAAAGCTGACGCTTGTGTTGAGGCGATAGGTGTTGATTGAGGTTATACACTGTTGCAGTTTCTTAACATGGCGAGCGTATTCATGAGGATCTTCAATCTGATTTGCATGATGCTCCTGATTGGACATTGGTCTGGATGTCTGCAATTTCTCGTACCGATGCTGCAGGGTTTCCCATCGAATTCATGGGTAGCCATTAATGACTTGCAGGTTAGTCATCAAATAAATATTTTATTATTAGGATTTGATTAAACTGAAAATCTCTCCAGGAAGCCTTCTGGTTGGAACAATATTCGTGGGCCTTATTCAAAGCAATGTCTCACATGCTGTGCATAGGCTACGGCCGTTTTCCACCGCAATCTCTAACGGATATGTGGCTGACCATGCTCTCGATGATATCCGGCGCCACGTGTTACGCGCTGTTCCTTGGTCACGCGACCAATCTCATCCAGAGTCTGGACTCCTCGCGGCGGCAGTATCGCGAGAAGGTGAAACAAGTCGAGGAGTACATGGCGTATAGAAAACTACCGCGAGAGATGCGCCAGCGCATCACCGAATATTTCGAGCATCGCTATCAAGGCAAGTTCTTCGATGAGGAGTGCATCCTGGGCGAGCTGTCGGAGAAGCTCCGCGAGGACGTGATCAACTAC
The DNA here is from genome assembly GCF_025399875.1 of Dalotia coriaria. Classification (NCBI taxonomy): domain Eukaryota; kingdom Metazoa; phylum Arthropoda; class Insecta; order Coleoptera; family Staphylinidae; genus Dalotia; species Dalotia coriaria. The sequence goes on from NW_027045451.1 coordinate 869,593, forward strand.
AACTGCAGGTCGCTGGTGGCGTCGGTGCCGTTCTTCGCGAACGCCGACTCGAATTTCGTCTCGGACGTCGTTACCAAGCTGAGATATGAAGTCTTCCAACCAGGTATTTAATAAAAAACCCAAAAACACCCTGTATATACTTAAATATTTTTTATTTCAAATAGGTGATATTATAATAAAAGAGGGAACGATCGGCTCCAAGATGTACTTCATCCAGGAAGGAATCGTGGATATAGTCATGTCCAACGGGGACGTGGCGACCAGCTTGAGTGATGGTTCATACTTCGGTGAGATCTGCTTGCTGACGAATGCTCGACGTGTGGCGTCCGTACGTGCCGAAACCTATTGCAATCTCTTCTCGCTGTCGGTGGACCACTTCAACGCCGTACTAGACCAGTACCCGTTGATGAGGCGCACAATGGAATCGGTAGCCGCCGAGAGGTCAGTGCGTTGGTTGGTATACATAAAGCCCGGAGCGGTTTTATTGAATTCTTTATACATGTTCATCGCTTCTTTATTGTCGGCAGTGCTGCTCTTATTATTCTATAACCTCTATATCTCTATGATTGGTGTCGTGGACGGTTGGACTCCCAGGCCGCACATTACCCTTCAACCCCCCTTGTACCCTGTACCTTCTTCAATCATCTTTTATGATTATTATCATATCATTTTGGTGTCTTGTGTTGATCAGCACACACATTCCAAGTACACGTGTTTGGTTTTCCGAGACAAAAGATTGCACACCATCTCTTATACTCTTATACTGCACCCCACACCAAGAACACCGCTGTGTGCGCAATGGCTATCCTCGATTCGAACATATATTATGGTACCGAATGTACAAGCAGACACAAAACTTGAAGCACACACAATTAAGGGCGATTGAACAGATTCAGATTCAATAAAACACAGAACACCGAATTATCAAAATGATTGGGATATCTTTGTTGATGTGTTCATTCATTTAGTGTTAATGTTTTGATAATTCATCAGTCGTTCGAGGCAAGTATTTGGTATATATTGCAACTAGTGACTTTTGAGTTGAAAGCGCATATCTCTACTCCCCCTCAAAAACCCTCTGAGCTTTTTTACGATTGATTTGGTTGCAGTGTTTGGGGTTTGTATCTGTAATTTGTCACCTCTGTGGATCACCCCCTGCACGCTGTATTTTCCATAGTTGCATAATTGTGTTAATGATGGGTTTGATGCGTAGGCTAAACAAAATCGGCAAGAATCCGAATCTGGTGGCGCATCGCGAGGAGGATCTCGGCAGCGAGAGCAAAACCATCAACGCAGTTGTGAACGCGCTGGCGGCGGAAGCGGATCACGTCAATCTCTCCGACGAGTCGGTGGCGCGTCTGCACGCCAGCGATCGCAGCCTGCAGGAGTTGGGCCGCACGCTGCAGAAGTTAACAACATTACCGCGACCCAAGTCGGAGAACAACTTTGCCTCGCAGGATATACCGCTGACACGTGGCGGCGACCACAACGGACGGCCGTCGTTCCACAAGTCGGACACGTTTCACAAAGAATCGGCATTTCAATGACGGCACTCCACGCACTAGTGCTCTCTGCCCTCTCTTTTTCGACTCGACGTCTCTCATCGACTTCTCTTCATCATCTCTACCGACTGACTTTCTTCTGGAGTGCTTGTGCGTGTTAAAAATGATCAACTGCTGATTCAAATCTCTTGCAAGCGACATGCGAACCCAACAAAATATGCAAAAAAAAACAACAACCAAAAACAACAACAACCACCAGTCAAGCGACACTTGAAAGGATAACGTTAAAGCAATACGTGTGCATTGGACACAAAGCGCTAGAGAAACTGCAATACTAGGAAATAAACTTAAGTTGTAGCTTAACAAATGAATTATTAGCTGCTCAATGAATCAACTAGACAATTACACAAAGAGTTTTATGCATAATATTGAAGCGACTAAACGAATTCGCCCGGTTTTTGGTTCATGATTAATTTCGAACGACATCAATTACGAGTGTTACCACACGGAGCGCGGAATAATGTACAAACACAACAATCAACACAAATATGTAAAAAGCAAACATACTACAAATCGAGACAATATTCGATGATAATGAAGCGATATAATAAAGAGTAAGCGAAACAAAAAAAAAGGGTAAAGCACTGATCTAATAATAAATAAGTAAGTAATATAAGTACAGTATTTTTGCGCGTAAACAGCAAAAAAGAGTATTTTTCATAATAAAAGCTGATGAGACAGCCCGAAATACAAACATATAGGACGGACACATAGGCAGAAAATATGTTTTGAGCCATGCTATGCAGCTAAAACCGGAAAAATATTACCTACAAGAGTCTCAAGCGCGGATATCAGCTATTTCAACTCGAATATCTCCTATTTATTTCATTTCATTCATCACATGTACTGCTTGGTACAATTTATCGACGGCAGATGACAGCAGCAGTATTACATTCGCTTGGAAATAACTGATATCCGAACAAGCAAAAAACCTAAACAATGCAATTGTGGAATTGATGAATAAAAAAATCAGGCGCGTGTCTTGACGAAATAATAAAAAAAAAACGTTCAACTGGAAAATGTAGTCAATTAAAAAACATATTCATTAAAGAATAAAGAGAGATTAAAAGAATCAACACAACAAGAAGTTTACGAAGACAAAAACCACACACGATACAAAAAATCATTTGTAAATATAACATCTCGCGTACATACAACATTTTTATGTACATACAGTTAACAAAAAAAAACAGAAGAAGAAAACGAATCAATGGACGAGACAAACACATGAATATTATTCATATTGTAACCAAAAACCGTGGCCAAGCGAGAAACTAGAGAAAAAATATGCACAGAAACAAAGTAAAACTAATCTAACAAAACGCACTATGAGGCTATAAACAGTTTTAATGAGAAACAAAAAGGAGAAACATCATCAAGCGATTAAATATCCTGCTGTAGCGACTAATAACTAAATAAATTTTAAACATAACTAAACATAACCAGTAGTGCAATCAAAAATAAAACAAGGTTTAACAAGTGGGTATAGTGTACGTAGGCCTAACACGGAATTATTGATTGATTGTCAAAGCAGGACCACATTTAAATCTATATTACACGAGAGAATCAAAACCAACGTGTGGTGTAAATCAAACATTTGAAACGCGACAATTATCATGCTGTTGCATACCATTTAGTTAAATGCCGTTTTGTTGAGAAACTTTAAACGAATTACTGTTGTTCTAACATAAGTTTTAAGTTTTAAGCGAAAAGTCCACACATTCGATCGGTCAATGCGTGACTCTCACACACACACAACACATACACACACTTAGCTGTGATCTACAAACAAACCAGAGAAGAGGAAAACAAGTGTAAACATAAACAGAAACATAAAAGAATTAAATTGCAACGATTTGTGGATATATAGGACTTCATTGTATAAACATAATGCGCATTTGTATATCGCACTAATTAATATTGAATCAAGCTTGTTATTTATTCGTTTGTAAAACGTTAATTTTTAAGTTATTTATTGAAGGTGTTTTGTTTCGACGAAAACGAAAAGCGCGTTATAACTAGTTAGTACTTGTACTAATTACGTAGGTATGCCTGCTGCAGATGAAGAGGAAATATAATATTATAATGATTCAATTTAGAATATAAACGAACGACTCTTTTAGGACGATTTTAATCAAAAATACTTTAAAATGTTGCAAAAAAAAATAGTGATTGATTAGTGATTTTAGCCGAAACTAAATTGAAATGATTTTCATACACTCACACACACACACAGGACACGCATTCATAGTGATATTGATAAAACAGAAGTATTTGCGTTGTTTCTGAATTACATATGTACAGTGATTTCTAATGGAATGAATTAAAATGAGAATAACGTAGATGACTGAATATTATAAATATATATTGAATAAATAACTGTGTATGTTGAATTGAAGCACAAGCAAAGCGAACGAAAATCGAAAATATCTCTCTTCATACAACAGAATAAGAATTTGATAGCGTTACTGATTGTAATTAAACAGTGTGTGCGTAGCTATTGAACAAAAAATATGCGTAGCGTTTGTGATTTCTTTTTAAGTATCGTAACGAAAACCAAGGCAAACAAAATTTAATAAACACACATGCAGGAAATGTAAGTATCGGACAGCACCCGCGCGCCCTCTCAGCCATATCCGTATCATTGATGAAGTAATTAGCTCCCACAAGCAATTAACGCATACAGCACAACATCGGCGTTCGTGCAAAACAAAAAACAACTAACATTTTAAACAAATTAAGAGGACATTAGCGTATAAGTAGAGGTGACAATTGAAATATTACGACATTACGAGAGAAACAAATTTATTGAATAAAGAAATCAATATTATATATAAATATATATAAAAATATATATTATACAATATATATTATGGAAATTTATCGGTTTCACAGCGCTGGAATTGATAAATCTCCATTTTATATACTATTATATCACTTTATCAAGTCTTACTTAAAAAGAAAGTTTGAGTTTCTTTCATGATGATACCATTTGAACTTAGGTTTCACGAATTCTTGCCATGATGAAATCCTAGTCTAGACTGACATTATCGATGCTTTCCGTATTCGTACATTTCGATGGAGGCAACATAAAAACAAACAAGAAAAACATTTGATTGATTCTAGATGGATATTTTTTACCAAAAGTGCTCATTGCTGTTGATTATAAAATATAAATACTTATCTATATGTGAGAGGTAAACAAATATTAATATACACACACAACGCCCACACTAACACACAAAAAGAAAAAAAATCTACGGGATGCGATGAATACAGGAGTGATGCTTTTATTGAATATAAAAAAATCTAATTATAAATTATAAACGAGATACAAATATATCTTCTGGGTTGTAATTACGAATTAAATGAATTCAGTTAAAACGATGCTAGTGTGTGCGTCAAACTGTTGTCACAATCAAATGGTTTTGTAGAATCGGTTTGAATGATATTTACGAATATGAATATTAAAAACAAAAAAAGTTAAAGATGAATCTCGTAGCGGACGTAGCGGACCGAGAGTCGAACAAAAAATTGTTTTTTTGGTTTGGTCGTATTTAACACACCCCCTCACCATTTATATTCGATATGAATATGTAAATAATATTGTAGAAAAGTGCCTCTTTTAAATTTGCGCATCGCTACTGTCTTGGGTCAACTATTAGAGAGTAAAAAAAGTACAGAGAATATCTTGATTTATTTCAATGTTTTAACTGTTGTTATTATTTGGTTTATAATCGAATAAAGCTGCATTTTTACAGTTCGGCGCCATATTACTCCATAACCTCAATATCTCAATGTCTAACCTTAAAATTTAGTTGACGATTCGCGCGGGAACTTCGAAACACATCAGTTGTCCTTGATTGCTTTCCAGTGCCCATCGCACCACGACTTTAATCTAAAAATATAAATGGTTGGTTTACAAGGTCATCTACTTTGAATGCATGTGCATCGTTATATATTTAATTGCCTATTTAAATAATTGCTTACAGTTGGGTATATTTCCAGAACATCAATGTTGTTTTTGTAAATGTATTCCTTGCCGGCCTTCAAAGGACACACGGCTTTAGTTTCGCCATCGGCTTCGTAAATACTTGGACATGCGTCTGTACCATCAAATCCGATGAATGGGAAAGGTATTCCGGCGATTTGGGCCGACACAGCGTTACGTAAACTTTTAATGTCTTTTTCTAAACGACCACGAAGTATTTAGTAGTGTAATGTGAAATTTTGGGCAAATATTTATTTAAAATCAACTTACCTGTTGTGAATTTATATTGGATTGATGTAATGGCCTTCTTTTTTAAACGACAGTAGGTTTTTCTACATCCGGATAATTTTACATCATTGTCGAGATTACTAAGTTTTCTCCCTGAAATCCATGCAATTTATGATTATTATTTGTATTAGAGTCAAGGATCACTTGTTGTGAGAATGAGAATTGCAACATTGTTGCAAGAACTTTCATATTGATGCTTTGATCATGCAACAAATTAATGACAAGTTAATTTGACAACTAGACAGACAACTTTCTCTCATTAGTGCAGAATAAAACGTTTAATATAACTACAAAGTAACAATTTTTATTTTATTTTTAATTTTGAAGTAAAATTCCGTAAAATTTGATTTTTTTCGTACTTACCAACTGAACATTGATTAATCAAAGCATAACTGCATGCGATACAACCCAGTAACAATAAAATAAATATCACTTTCATCTTATCACGTTAAATGCTTGATTTTAGTTTTAATTAAAGTTTAAACAGGTGCACCAGGTGGGTGTACACTGATTGGCTGTGGAATGAAACTTGTAATGGTAAAACTCGGATGGTGCAACGTTTATAACTTGTTCCCACCTCACTTTTCACGTTTTCTCGTCGTGTGGACACGCTGATGACCGCTAGGTAACTGTGTAACTATGTGTACTGATGGAATGTGATACAAGAGCAGTTTTATAAGAAGCCAAGACGCACGCTAGCGCATCTAGAGGAGTGGAAATGTTGGATTTCCTACTTTTTGACTGGAATAACAATGAACCACTCGAAATTATTTGCATATAAATCTTATTACATGCAGTGCGTTAATGGAATATTTAATGTACATTCACCGCAGTGTATTTACCTAAAATGGACTGTAAATAAATATATTCATTGCCAAGGCTAGAACTTGTTTTGAAAAGTTAAATTAATAAAAATTATTTTCTTTTCGTTTTAAATATATTTTTAAAAATTAAAAAAATTTATTCTGGGAGTTATTAGTAATTTATTATTATTTATGATGAAATTAATATTCTTTAAATGAATAATTTCCTTGTTATTTGTCTGGAATATTAATTTGATGTGCGTATTTACAACATTTAATAATCTCATTTTGTATTTTGAATTTATGTAGTTAACAATTCTACTGTGTCATTTTTACTGATGAGACAACAACACGCAAAACATTTCTTTTTATTTTGCTGCAATTTGAATGTTTATGCGAGTGCATTAAAAGAGACTTACTCTCACACACTCAACGAAGCAAATCATGTGAAGGTACAGTGAGTGTGTGTGTGTTGTGTTTAAACATAACTCTATAGTTTAACTGTAGAAGGCGCTAGCAGGTACGTCTTGATTTTATCAACTCTCACGTGTTCCTTTCTCAGTCTTGTTGTGAACATGTTCGTGCGTAGTTGATTGTGGCGTGGCGTGATGTGGTGTGTTTACATACAAAAATTCGGCGTGCACGATAACAAATATCGCCATTCTTATAACATTCGCAATAAATTATATTTAAAAATAAGTAACATTTACAATTTAAATTTAAACAATTCGAATATCAGCACAAGACCGGAAATACTCTTGAGGTCCACATCCGACTGCACCGGTACCATTCTCACAAACACCCCAGTTATTTCCGGCTCTATAGTGCCATCGCAGTACACAATGATTACAAGTGAAATCCGCCGGAAGTTGAATTCTATTTGTGATTTCTTTCATATCCGAAGATATTTGGAATTTGTCGTCACCATTTTCGAACTGTAGTGCGACGAAACATTCCTCTCCCGATTCCGGTTGACTAGAATCAGTGATTTCACAAATGTGATATTCAAAGTGACCTCGGTGATTGGCAGTGAGAAGAACTGAAGTTTCGATAACTTCTCCGGCCTTGTATTCGCCTACTATCGTGCCGGTACCGTAAATGCCAGTGTTTTCGTTTGCTTGTGGATGTGGATCAGTGTAAACATCGCCGCAGACACCGCAGTTGCCTTTGTTGATACCCCAAAGTGTCTGAAAGTGAAAACATTACGTTTAATAACATTTTTACGTGACATTAATTATCTTACCCAAAGACCACCACAGAACAGTTGATTATCACCGTAGTTTATGGGTGCATCTTGATCAAAACGCCATAAGGAACTTCGTCCCGGAGGATTCAGCATCATGCCATGACTATTGACTTCCAGAACAATTAGACTCAAGACTATACAAGGTAATGTGAACATTTTATTTATATTTTTGTTAATTAAATACTACGATCGTGATTTTAATGGATGAAGATGGTTGTAGTTTTGTACTGATATCGGATTACTACATTCTGTCCGTATTTATACCAATGTGGACTTGATAGTATCAGATAGTGATAAAAATCTGATAATACTTTCTTGCTTGTATTCTGATTCACATTTGTTTTGATCGTGATCCGGTGCGTGAAATCCAATACTCAATCACTTGACTTGACTAATATTTTTTAAATTGTTTCCAAATTGTTACTATATGCGTAATTGAAATTATAAGCTGTGGGTAATTAGTCAACTTGGTTTTTACATTAATCTGTTTATTTTGGGACATATCTTGTGTGTGCCAGATAATTTAAATTACAAAGTAAATAATTAAGTTGAATGACTAATTATTTATTATTTTTATTAGAAAAAGTGAGTGATTTATTAAAAAAATGTCGAAAACCAGCAAAAATCTTTGATTTTAAAAGCAATTCTCTATGAAGTACTATATTAAAATTGGGGAAATATGATTTTATTGGAACAATGCCAAGATATCTTTGATATTTCGATAGTGAATACCTCGAGAACTAAAAGTACGGTGCAATGAATGAGAATTAGCTGTGCATTCACCCTCGTTCGATGCACCCTATTAGAATCGGCTATGCATTTACCTTTGTACGGTGCCCTGAATAAAAGTCACTTCTACCGCTAGCTTCGTAAGGTGCTCGAACCGAATCACTTCTACCGCTACCTTCGTACGGTGCCCTGAATCGAGTCACTTCTACCGCTAGCCTCGTACGGTGCCCTGAATCGAATCACTTCTACCGCTAGCCTCGTAAGGTACCCTAGTATCTTAAAGAACAAAAGTTTTTCGGCCTTCCACTAAAAATTTGCATTTCCCAATCAATGTCAACTCATTGTACTTGATACTAGTGCGTAGATGAAACACTGAATCACAGTAGATAATGGATTAAGTAATAATGAACCAATTAATAACACTTGAGATTGTAAAAACAAAAGTGTTCTCCAAAGTTCATAATTTTCCAGATGTTTACGGAGTGATAAGTGATACTATTTAAAAAAATGTTATATCCAAAGTCAAACTTTGTCGTAGAAAAAATTTATTTATGTAACCATTTACAAAATAGCAATATCAGAACAAGAACGAAAGGTTTCCTGTGGTCCACATCCTGGTTTGTTGCTACCATCCTCACAGATACCCCAATTGTTAGCAGCAACGTAGTGCCACCTCAAAACGCAACGATCACACTTGAAACCATCAGGCAACTTGATGCGATTGTTAAATTCAAACACACTTCCGGGCACAGAATATTCCATACTGCCATCCTCAAACGCCAAAGGTTGGAAACATTCCTCTCCAGATTCATAGGTATTAGCATCGTGTAATTGACAGAGGTGATATTCAAAGTGACCCAGGTGGTTGGCACTCAAATGAATATAGACTTCTGCTACCTGACCAGCGGAATAATTGGCGACTACTTTACCAATACCATAGGTACCAGTGTTTTCGTTTGGTTGAGGATGAGGATCGGTGTAGACATCTCCGCAGACTCCACATTTGCCGCCATTTTGGTTGTGTTGAACCTAAATTTAAAAGAAAACATCAGAATTAATTTAAATTTTACAAAAAATAATTTTTATTGAACTTACGGTTAATCCTCCACAATAGTTCTGGTTATCATCGTAGTTTGGGGGTGCTTCATCATCAAAACGCCATAATGAGCTTCTATTTGGAGGATCCAACATCATACCATGTCCGGATACCTCCAAAACCACCAAACTAAGCGCAATACAAAGTAATTTCATCATTTTAACGCAATTTTTTTGTTTCTGCGGAGTGAATGCACCTCAACTCAATTTATACCTGTTTTTTGACATGATAATGAATTATCATAGGGATTAGAGAAATCTATGAAGTGTTTTTTTACTTCTTGAAACAAGATTTAGATTTAGATCTCAATTGGATGGATCATCCACATACTACGCGTTTTTATTGTGTTTTATTTATTATGGTTTGATATTTACATTCAATTAGATAATTGCAATATCAGCACATGAACGGAAAGTTTCCTGAGCTCCGCATCCAGGTCGCGCTTCCCCATCCTCGCAGGTATCCACATTATTACCACAGGTGTAATGCCATCGCAAAACACACCTCTCACAAGTAAAACCTTCTGGTAACTTGACGCGGTTCTTAACTTTGTAAGCATTTCCTCCAATTGGATATTGGGAAGTTCCATCTTCAAATAACAAAGGTTCGAAACACTCCTCTCCTGCTTCGTAGGTATCTGGTTGGTGTAATTCACACAGGTGATATTCAAAGAACCCAAGATGGTTAGCAGTGATAAGGATAGAAATATCTATAACTTGGCCGGAAGTGTAGTTGGCTACTACTTTGCCTTGACCATATTTTCCGGTGTTTTCGTTTAGTTGAGGGTGAGGAGATTGGTAGGCATCACCACATACACCACAACGTCCGCCATTTTGACTCCATTGTACCTAATAGGTATATTTATACAAATTGAGAGTAAATAATTTTTTTTTTGTTAAAGTTCGATATAAACCTCAAATCCTCCGCAAAAGTTCTGGTTGTCCTCGTAGTTCGGCGGAGCATCTTCGTCGAAACGCCACAAGGAACTTCTGTTAGGCGGGTCTAACATCATTCCATGACCGGAAATCTCAAGAACAATTAAACTCAACGTAACAAGTATTAATTTTATCATTGTCACTGCTTTGAAGGAACTATCACTGCATAAAATATTCAAAATTGGTGCAGCCATATTTATAGTCAGAATAATAATCCATTTTGATCAATAAATTAAAGGATTATTGGGTTATCTTCAAAAATTGCCAAAATTTTGACTTAGATATTCTTTTAAACTTGATTATAAGTTGGTTTCTCCGAAATTTCAAGGATTATCAATAGATAATGAACTATAACGGAAATTTTTGAATATATTTAAATGATTTTATTGCTTAATAGCAATCCGACATGACTTTCTCATTAATCTAATAATTATATCTATACACTGATAGCTCTGATAACAGCATGGAGTAAAAATGATTGTTTGAACAAACATATTTTTAATTGTTATCAATTGGCACGTTTAATATACATTTTTACATAGTTTACATGAATTTCATCAAGTATTATTTAGTTGATGCGGATATCAGCGCAGTTACGGAAGGTTTCTTGGGGTCCACATCCCTGAGCCTGGGAACCATCTTCACAGGTACCCCAGTTGTTGCCTCCTCTGTAGTGCCACCTCAAAACGCAATGCGGGCATGAGAAACCGCTGGGCAGGCGAAGGCGGTTGGAGAATTCTTTCACTCCGCTCAAAACTTGGTGCTCCAAAGATCCATCTTCAAAGGTCAACTGTTGGAAGCATTCCTCTCCGGTTTCAGGGCGGCTAGGGTCGTCCAATTTGCAGAGGTGGTATTCAAAGTGTCCCAAATGGTTAGTGGTCAAGGTGACTCCAACGGTGATAACTTCTCCAGCTTGGTATTCGGCAACGATTTTACCAGTTCCGTAGATTCCGGTGTTTTCGTTTGCTTGTGGGTGGGCATTGGCGTAGTTGTCACCGCAAAGACCACATTTGCCTCCGTTTTGGTGGTGTTGAACCTATTTACAAAGTATTAGTTCCTCTCTTAAAGAAAATCAATTTTATTACGAATAGTACTTACACCAGCACCTCCGCAGAAGTTCTCGTTGTCATTGTAGTTGATAGGTGCTTCATCATCAAAACGCCAGAGGGAACTCCTGTTGGGAGGATCCAACATCATTCCATGGCCGGAGACTTCCAGCACGACAAGGGTCAACGCGACACACAAAAGTTTGAACATTTTGAAACGTATTTTGCAACACTTCTACGAGGTCCCATTTTCGGATTCTTTTTATATAGAAATAATCAAGTTGAGATAAGATCGCAATCGATCAATATACTTCAGGTGAAAGCTTTGTTTTGATGCATTATTTGTCATAATTATTAAATTAATAAAAATAGGATTACGATTCGTGCGAACAGGGTAGGTAATCTTTCAAAACACTTGATTTAAAGTGTCTTATGATTACAAGACTGTCATTGTCTGAAGTAGACATATATTAATCTCATCACATCACATCAATATCATTCATATTTGTACTTGAAGTAGAGAATTTGACAGTTAGGATTTTTCCACATAGAATTTTATTGATTAAGTTTTATATGATCAAGGTAAAAGTGTTCTACGTTTAAGCCGGGCCCATCGCAAACACAACAAAATTAGCAAAAGATTAACGATTGCCGGGGCCCGCGGATCTTCCCCAGGGCCCGCGCTGGCTCTCGACGGCCGTGCCTATCTGTGACACAAATTAAACGATCGGCACGGTCGGACACAATTAGGAGATATGCGCAATTTAAAAAAAAGGGCGTACGAGGGTGTCGATAAAAGTGACTCGTGTTCAGGGCACCGTACAAGGGCAGCGGTAGAAGTGACTCGTGTTCAGGGCACCGTACTAGGGCAACGGTAGAAGTGACTCGTGTTCAGGGCACCGTACTAGGGCAACGGTAGAAGTGACTCGTGTTCAGGGCACCGTATGAGGGCAGCGGTAGAACTGACTCGTGTTCAGGGCACCGTACGAAGATGATTGTATAGCTGACTCCCCCATTTGCCCATTTTTTCTTATGAATTATGATTTCATTTCTTATATATGAATTTTAATAAGCTTATCTTATAGAAAATTTTCCGTAGATTAAGAATTTGAAATCTGTTCGTATGTATCTCTTTTAGTTTACGAGATATTCGCAATTGAACTCCAGAATACCTAGAATAAATATCCGTTATTTGAGTTGCCTATAACTAGAATCCATTTTAAACATTTTCATATTCCCTCTCTACTTGAAGATAAATTTCAAGTTGCGATAAAACTGAGCGTCTGCGAGTTCTAATAATAACTCAAAATAAACAAATACTGGAGAAATTGCTTACGGTTTTTCATTATTACTTTTATCGCATTACGAAGAAAATCGACTGTCCAATCTTCTCAAGCAAAGAAAATGATCGCCAATCATTTTTTCTAAAATTTGCATTTAAAAAGTTATTAACAAAATAAAATAATATATTATTAATGTTTACAAACTTGCTGATTGTTCAGTGTCAAAAAATTCAAACTGCGCACGCAAGCTGCTGATTACTGAGCTACAACCGGAGTATTCAACTTTTATGATGTAACTACATGAGTCAGAAATACCAACACGTAACCCACATATTTGTTTATATTAGCTTCATGCGCCTACCACAAGTTCATATCAATTGATAATAATTTATAAGCGTTTATTAAATTTATTATACATTAATTTTAACATTTTATGCATTTCTGCGTTTGTATCCAATCCAAAATCCGCCTTTGATAGCAGGTGAGAAGTGATCAACACTATACTCAACCGGAATAACTGTCCTATTAATCACGACCAGCTCAAAATGCCGTAGAATGTGATAAACGACTGTTTTGACTTCCATGAGAGCAAAACGTGATCCAATACAATTTCTGGGACCAGCCCCGAATGGCAAAAATGTATACGGTTTAATATTATCTTTGTTCTCGTCAGAAAAACGCTCTGGGTCAAATTTATCCGGGTTGGGATAGTATTGTTCATCGGAATGGATACCTGCGACAGGTAGCCATAGAACATCACCAGGAACAAGGTTTACAGGGGTTTCACCCGGTAGTTCTGGTTGAATTGTATAAGCTTTGGTGCATTCTCTATCAACGGCAGCAAATGGTGGATTTTTTCGGAGAGTTTCCGTTACCACCATGTCTAAATACTTCATTTTGTTTAGAACATCATAGGTTAGCTTCCCATTTGTGGCTTTGTATGTTTCGTCAACATCCTTTCGTAGTTTTTCCTGAACCTCTGGATGAACAGCTAATTCGTAACAAATGAATGACATTACTGTAGAAATAGTGTCAAAACCAGCAAAGAAAAAGATCAACACTTGTGCCGCCATGTCTTCTTCAGTCATTTCCTTTTGTTGAACTTTGGCAGTTTTTCCTACTTCGGATTCTTCCATGGTGGCGAAACCTGCATCATGTTTCTCGTGGGTTTCATCATACTTCAATTGCCCTTTTTTTGCTTCCATCAAACAATTAATCATATCCGGGCGGACAATATTCTGTACCTCACGGGTTTCCACGGTATTTCTGACTAGTTGTTTAAAGAAATCTGTGGTTTCTTTGGGGAAAAAGCGTACATTGAGTAACTGCAATTATAAAAATATTAGTAAATCATTTTTAAATATGTGGTGGTAATTTTTACCTTTGCAAGTTTTGGCAAAAACATTGAAAACATAAATGTCACAAGTTTTGAGAAACTGCTCAAGTTGGTAATTTCTTTACCATGCTTATAAAAAGTATTTTCTGGTTCTTTCAACGAGTCAACTGTCACACCAAACGCGCAGTTCGCGATCACATCGCTAGAATACCGCGAGAAAGAGTTCTTCAGTTCAAGTTCAATGACATTTTTGTTTTGAGCTAAATAAAACTCGACATATTGATGCGCTGATTTTTCCATCAGTTCAAACATCAAACGCATTTTGCTTGCAGTGAAAGTTGGACTCAAAGTTGCACGCATATCCTTCCACTTGTCACCTTTCAATGCGAAGAGATTTTTAGACCATAACGGCTCCAAATCGCCAGCAAAGTTAGTGTGGTCAACAAAGTGATCAAAATCTTTTACTGTTAGTTGTTTAATTAATTCCGGATCGTGTATGACAAGAGTGCGCAAATTGCCTTGGTACACTCCAGAGTATCTATAATTAGATATGTTTTATTTATACTGACGAAATAGGAAAGAGTGTGATTACATACCGAACATTTTTAAAGTTATTGTACAATCGTTTAACACTCTCGGTTTGTGATTCTTGCTTTATAGTTGCTTTGAATCCATCGCCTAAAAAGGGCACAGGCATAGCTGTTTGCTTTACATTTTGTGATCGCCAGTAAAACATAGTGTTCTTGTAATTGTTGTACACCCACCATCCCACAACAATAAAAGCTATCAAAATTAACATCTCACAAATCTAAAAATTGTATTAATTTAGTAAACTTAATTAAGTTACGGAAGTTTGCTTACTTTTGTTTAGTTTGCGTGTTGAATCAACGAACAGCGCACTAGCAACTAATAAATGAATTTGTGAATAGTCGCGTCTCAGTCGCGTAATATATATTCTACAAATGCGCAGGCGCGGTTGAGTTAGAATGAACCTTGTAATCGAAAAAACACTTTACAAATTACATGCACTCGATTTAATGATTAAATTGTTTTATTATAAGGACTATTTCGAAAAATATAATGACAACGCATTATCTTTTTGATTTCTGGAAGATTTTTATTTATTGCGACGTTGAAAATTAATCCAAAAGTCATTACATTCTTAGCATTCTTCATTGGAGTAGTTGTTTTATCAATAAAGTTATAAATATAAAATAAATTATCTTGCGCTACATCATCGCAAGTCATGATCCGATATAAATTTATGAAAAAATGCAAAAATTTAATTTTGGAAGAATAACGATAGGTTTTAAATATTTCAATGACAACATCCTGTACATAATGACTAAGGCAGACATTTATTTAGGTATTGCATACATTAATTCCTTATTTTCTAACTTAAAAATACATTAATAATTAGTAACATTTTTGCGGCGTTGGAAACCAACCCAGAAACCACCTTCAATGAATGGATTAAAGTTGCCTTTAGCTAATTTCATAGGAATAGTGGTCTTTTTAATGACAGTCAATTCAAATTTACTCAAAATATGGAAAATCAATGTCTTGCATTCCATCAGCGCAAATCTTGACCCAATGCAATTCCTAGGTCCTGAACCGAAGGGAATATAAGCATACGGATTAATTGAAGACTTATTCTCGTCCGAAAAACGTTCCGGGTCGAATTTACTAGGATTTGGGAAGTATTCTTCGTTGTGGTGAATGCCAGTCATAGGTAACCATACCATATCTCCTGGTTTTAGATGCACAGGGACCTCACCAGGTCTTTCCGGTTTGATGGTGTAAGCTTTCGTGCACACTCTGTCAATCGCAATGACAGGAGGATTTTTACGCATACTTTCAGTGATCACCATGTCCATGTACTTCATCTTGTTCAATTCGTCGTATGTAAGGCCGCCTTTGTTTGCCTTTCTGGTGGCGTCAATTTCTTCAATAAGTTTTTTTTGGATCTCTGGATGAACCGCCAACTCGTAGCACAAAAATGACATCATTGTAGAGATAGTATCAAATCCAGCCAGGAAGAAGATGACAACCTGGGCGGCCATGACATCTTCTGTCATTTCTGTCTTCTTTACTTGCTTCTTTCCGATTTCGGACTCTTCTACAGTAGCGAAACCGGATGTTTTCTGTTCGGCGGCCTCCTCGTACTTCAATTTTCCTTTACGTGCTTCCATCAATAGATTGATCATATCTGGACGGTGAATGTTCTTTTCTTCACGCATGCGTACTGCATCCCTGACGAGATACTTGAAGAAGTCAGTTTTTGGGAACAAACTTACTTTCAAAAACTGTAAAAACAGGTTGTTAAAGGTTTAGAAATTTGTTTTATAGTACTGTTTGATTAACTTACATCTGTGAGTCTTGGAGAGATTAAATTAATCAAAAACTTTAGATTTCTTACAAATCCACTAAAATCAGAAAGGTCCTTGCCTCGCGTATAGAATTCATTAGTTGGATCTTTGAGAGAATCAACACTAACACCGAATGCGCAATTCGCAATCACATCATTAGCGAAACGTGTGAAGGAATCTTTCAGTTCAATATCAAGTGAGTCTTTCTTTTGCTCCAAATAGAAATTGACGTATTGCTGAGCAGATTTTTCCATGAGTGCATACATTGAACGCATTTTACTTGAAGTGAAAGTTGGACTCAAAGTTGCACGCATATCCCTCCACTTGTCACCTTTCAACGAAAACAAATTTTTACTAAAGATGGGGTCTTGATTTTCCGAAACGAAAGATCTATGATCAACAAAGTGATCAAAGTCTTTGACGGTAATCTGCTTGATAAGTTCAGGATCACGCAGCATCAAAACAGGATGAGTTCCTTGATACAATCCTGTGTATCTAAACACAGAAATATTTTTTAAATTTTTTTCTCTCTTAAACTCTTTTAACTTCATAATTAACATACCTGTCATTTTTATTGCGATTGTAAATGTTCCGAACCATTTCCGTTGAAGTTTCCAGCCTCAGGAAGGACCTGTAGTTGTCACCTAATAAAGGTACAGCAGGTCCTTGCACTACATTTCGTTCCCTCCAATATTTTTGAGGTTTTACTAAGTAGTAATAAAACAGCAGTGCTGCTGTCACCGGAAGGAGGACCCAAAACATGTTGCACGCTATTCACGTTGTCACCTGTGGTAAAATTAAACAATTTTTCGTTTATAAAGCTGGTTAACAACTCCCACTAAAATTTACTTGATTGATAAATACTTTAACCGATAAAAAATATATATCAGACCTATTTAATTTGATCCCATTTATAGATAATTAATTTTTCACTTATCAATATCTCATAAATTGAAAACAACAAAATACCTGCCTCTAGATGAGTGTTTACTGATGATTTGACAGAAATATAAATACCTTAATGATAAATACGTTAAAATTTTAGTACACGCAGATTATAAAAACACTGCTTTGTTTTTAAACCGTCTGGTTTCCAACCTCAACCAGTACTGAATGTACAAACATCAAATACTAGTATTAAGTAATATTTGCGTTTTCGATTCATGTGTAATTACATAATGTGTGCTTAATTTTCTGTCGGTTGTCTAACCTGTTTTTATTCTCCTTCTACTATAATTTGATTTTTTGCTTTGTTAGTTCATTTTCAATTCAAGTGCATATTTCAACATGAGAATTGAGATCACTGATTACTATTTATCAACACCCGACAACTGCTTTCTATAAAATTATTAAATTACGTCTCTGATGCAATGAATTATTAATGACACTGACTAATCACGTAGGTTCAAATTAAATGCGCAATAGAATTAAACGTTTACATAATAATGACAAGCAAGAATAATATTTATTGTAGGTACATCATGTACATTATTTTAATACAAGAGTAGATACATGACAAAGCATATTATTTGGTGATTAAATTGTTTTCTTAACATCGGTCCTACGTTTGAACCCAATCCAAAAACCGCCTTCAAGTGACGGATTGAACTGATACCTGTCGTACTTCAATGGAATAGTTGTCTTATCAATCACAGCCAGTTCAAATTTAGACAAAATGTGAAAGACAAGTGTTTTCACTTCCATGAGAGCAAATCGTGATCCTATACAATTACGTGGGCCGGAACCGAATGACAAGAACGTGTAGGGTTTGATGTTATCTTTGTTTTCTTCAGAAAAGCGCTCCGGGATAAATTTGGAAGGATTTGGGTATAATTCTTCATCGTGATGGATGCCATGTACTGGTAACCATATGATTTGACCAGGTTTAAGGTGAACGGGCTTTTCTCCTGGTCTTTCCGGTGGGATAGTGTAAGCACGAGTGCAAACTCTATCAATTGCCATTACAGGTGGATTTTTACGAAGACTCTCTGAAATAATGAAATATTTTGTGTTATTTTGTGTTGATATTGGGTTATTTTTTATTATTACCGCTTGTTACCATATCCATGTACTTCATTTTGTTTAAAACGTCGTAGGAAAGTTTACCATTGTTTAATTCAATCGTTCTGTCCACTTCTTCTCGTAATTTCTCCTGAATATCAGGATTCACAGCTAATTCATAACACATAAACGACATCATAATAGAAATGGTTTCAAAGCCAGCAAAGAAAAAGATTAAAACTTGTGCAGCCATATCATCGTCAGTCATTGCAATCTGTCGAAGATGTTCAGTTTTTCCAATATTTGATTCTTCAACTGTTGCAAAGCCAGCATCTTTTTGTGCAGAAGACTCCTCATAATGTAGTTTGCCTTTTCGTGCCTCCATTAATAAGTTAATCATGTCCGGACGAACAATATTGTTATCTTCCCTAACTTTTACAGTCTCTCGGACAAGAGTTCTGAAAAATTCAGTAGTGGATGGCGAGAATAGCGATAACTTCAGTGCGCCAGCTAATTTTGGTGCTATCATTGTAACTATAAATTTAACGGCTTTCCAAAATCCTACAAATGACGTCGCTTCTTTTCCGTTCATGTAAAAATCATTCTCCGGTTCTTTTAATGAATCCACAGTGATGCCAAAAGCACAATTAGCGATGACATCATTAGCAAAACGTGTGAATGAATCTTTCAGTTCTAATTCAACAATATTCTTATCTTGTTTCAGGTAAAAGTCAACGTATTGCTGGGCGGATTTCTCCATCAACTCAAACATCAATCGCATCTTGCTTGAGGTAAATGTAGGACTTAATGTTGCGCGCATTGCTCGCCATTGATCGCCTTTCAAGGAAAACAAATTTTTGCTCCAGATAGGCTCGATATTAGAAGCGATAAAGTTCCAATGATCGGTAAAATGATCAAAATCTTTCACTGTTATTTGTTTAATAATCTCGGTATCACGGATCAATAAAATCGGAAGTGTAGTTTGATAAAGTCCACAATAACTGTCAATCAAACATAAAACTAAATTAATTTGCTCAAATATTTATAATTTAAACTTACCGCAGATTTTTACAGCGTTTGTAAATATTAGTCACGAAGTCAACCATTGATTCAATCTTGAAGGTAGATTTTACGGTGTCCCCAAAAATGGGAATCGGCGGTCCTTGTTTCACATTTTGAAACCACCAAAACAATTGCGGTTTTAGTAGAAAATAATAAAAGAGTAGCGCAAATGCTATCACAGCTAATATTAAAAACATGTTGACCGCTGAAACGCGCGCAGCAGTCTAATTTTTTAATGATTATTAATACGAACGTTGACAATTTCAGAGACTGTGACGAACTGCGCACAACACCACTGAGTTTATCTCCAGTTGGGAACACTTGTGGGTAAGTGATTAAATATTGACTGTGTCCGCTTTGTTTGAGACGTGTGTTCGTTACATTATTGAGTTATATTGAGTACTGCGTCGTATTCCATAACTAACTTCGCTCAATTGAAGCCGCAACTAATGTGTACACGAATAGAGCTCATGACCTTCCAGAGGTATTCATGCATGATGCCCACTAGTTATTTAATTATTATGTGTATGAAACGTTACCTTGAAGTTAAATTATAGCACAATTAACAAAAAAACTAAAGTTATATTTTTTCAAATATTTTATTACATTGTATACATTTAATCATTGTTTTATCGGCGTTTAAAACCGACCCAAAATCCGCCTTTGATAGTAGGATTAAACTGAACTGTGTCATATTCGATTGGGATTGTTGTTTTGTCAATAACAACCAACTCAAATCTTCTCAAAATATGAAACAGTACTGTTTTTATTTCCATCAAAGCAAATCTGGAACCGATACAATTGCGTGGGCCTACACCAAACGATAGAAATGTGTAGGGATCAATATTTTTTTTGTTCTCATCCGAAAAGCGCTCAGGATCAAATTTAGTTGGATTCGGATAGTATTTTTCATCCCTATGAATGCCAAAAACAGGCAACCAGACCAATTGACCCGGTTCTATCTGTACCGGATGTTCTCCAGGTCTTTTCGGTTCAATTGTGTAGGATTTTGTGCAGATTCTGTCAGTTGCAGCCACAGGTGGATTTTTTCGTAGACTCTCTGTAAATAATTTGAATATTTAACTAATAATTAATTAAATAATATTGTTTTGTACCGCTTGTGACCATATCCATGTATTTCATCTTGTTTAATAATTCATAAGTTAGTTTCCCGTTTGCTGCTTGATAAGTCCGATCAACTTCTGCTCTTAATTTCTCTTGTATATCCGGGTTGACAGCTAGTTCATAACACATAAACGAGGACATTGTTGAAATGGTTTCAAAGCCAGCCAAGAAAAATATTAACACTTGTGCAGTCATATCATCCTCAGACATTGCAACTTGTCTCAAATCTTCTGTTTTGCCAACTTCGGATTCTTCAGCTGCTGCAAAACCAGCGTCTTTTTGTTCAGGTGATTCTTCGTACTTTAACTTGCCCTTTTTAGCCTCCATCAATAAGTTGATCATATCAGGACGTACGATGTTATTCTTTTCTCGTACTGTCACCGCATCTTTTACCAACGTTTTGAAAAACTGTGTTGTTTCCGGTGAAAATAAAGCTAGTCTTAAAAACTATTGGTAATGTTTAATTAAATGTGAGTTTATTTTTAGTATCACTATATTTACCACAGCAAGTTTGGGGAATGCTATTGCGATCAAGAATTTGATCCCCTTCCAAAACCCAGATGCAAAATTACTAATTTCTTTACCTCTCATATAAAATTCATTTTCTGTGTCTTTCAAAGAGTCTACTGTAATTCCAAATGCACAGTTTGCAATTACATCATTGGCAAATCGAGCTAAAGAATTTTTGAGTTCTACATGAATGACATCACTGTTCTGTTGTTGATAATAATCAACATATTGTTCAGCGGATTTTTCCATCAATTCAAACATTAGACGCATTTTTCTGGAAGTAAATGTCGGACTCAAAGTTGCGCGCATTTCTCGCCACTTGTTGCCTTTTAATGAAAACAGATTTTTGCTCCAGATTGGTTCTAGATAATCAGGTGCAAAGTTAAAGTGATCAACAAAATGATCGAAATCTTTGACGGTAATTTGTTTGATTAGTTCAGGATCACGGAGCATGAAGATTTTAATTGAAGTTTGATAAATACCAGCATATCTGTTTGGAAAATATGTAAGCAATACATAAATTTGACTATCAAATTATTTTTTACCTTGCATCATTATCTCGATTGTAAAGTCTTTCAACAGCTTCGATTAATGATTCAGTTTTAAATGTTGTTCCTATGCTGTCTCCGAAAAAAGGTATTGGTGGTCCTTGTGGCACATTTTTTGAACGCCAATAGAGTTTAGGTTTCAAGAGTAAATAATAAGAAAGCAGTAGCACTGCTATTATTGTTAAAATTACAAACATTTTTTGAAATGCTAAAAAATATTAAAATTAAACTAATTTGATTAATTTAGTATTTTAAATTTGATTTTATAACATTTACTTTTAAACAGTGACCACTTCACGTTACAACAGTCTATCAAGCAATGAATGAGTTTTAACATTGCAACGCGTTTATAAAGTTTGACCTTCGGAATCACTTGTTTTATAATTTAAATTTCTCACACACACTCGAAAATAAATTGATTGATAGATTCAAATATTATTTACTGGTAGAGTACAAATTGAGATAAATAGAGATAAATGGCATCCTATGCTCTCAAAAATTCGATGGAGTTACAGTTATTTTCTCTGTGCCTTGACGTTGCCATCTTAATTCCACGCACGTTGTAGACTCTACTACGTCGAACAAAGAAGTGGCATCGACATACCTATATTCGATTGACTCGAATATGTCAAGAACGTTGATTTTTCCTTGTTTATTTAGTTATATTGCAATTAATCGCAATTGTATAATTGAGTTTCATTCGGTTTACCGTAGCAGGGTGCCGGTAAAAGTGACTTGTGTTCAGGGCACCGTATGAGGGTAGCGGTAGAAGTGACTCGTGTTCAGGGCACCGTACGTGGATGATTGTATAGCTGACACCCATTTGTCCATTTTTTCTTATGAAATAAAATTTCATCTCTTTAATTTCCAATTTAATCAGCTTATTTTAGAGAGAATTGTCCGTAGTTTAAGAATCTTTAATCTGTTCCGTTGAATCGCGTTTAGTTCTTGAGAAAATCGAGAAAAATTTGAAGATTTCCTTTCCTCGTCATTGTTATATTCGCATGCCACATCCATTTGCCACCTGCAGCAGTATAGTACAAATCGCATGTATGAATGGTGCTTATTGCAATTCGCAAGTCATAAATTAGAGTATTAGTATTAGTTTTGAACACAATTCTGTTTGCTGCTTTTGTATATAAACAACTTTTTTATCGCATGTGTCCCGCACGCCGTCCTCTCGCGCCGCATATACTTACAGCATGCAGCGTATTTCAGTTTAGTTTAGATCGTAGGTATCCGTGTCTATTGCTATTCGCGCACAAGGTCGCGTGAGCACCTCTTGTATTTACACGCGGGGCAGCAGGCAGCCTTATCTTATCGTCAGCTGAGGTGTGTATATTCGGCATGCCTTAACATTTTCGGTTATGCTGCGGCCAGTTTTCTGCCGGTCTCTGGTTGCTTCGGACGTGTCTCTCGCGGATCGTATTCTTTTCTCTTAGTTTGATTCATTAATCTGCGTTGTGGTTTTATCGTGTGCAGTTGCCGTTGCCGGTCGCTTCATTTCGCCGTCATGTTGATTTATTCATCATTAGGATGATCCATCGGCTATCTCTAGGTAACTTTTAACTGAACCACATAGATTATTAGTTTTCTTTTGTTGTGTGAATATAATATTAATAAAATTCATGAATTGTTTTAATTTGTCTTTTATTTTATTTACAGTACTTTTCGGGTCTTGGATTCCGATGAGTTCTGCTTTGGTAAATTAATATTTTAAATTTCTTTTTCGTTTATACTTACGCGTCACATTTTTTTAAATCGCGTTTTACCTACGTCCCTCAATGACATAAAAAAGTCGCGTACCATGCTGATACATCACGGAATTAAACTTTTAGTTTTTTTCGGCATATTCTGTTCGAACAAGAGTTCTGTTAGGCGATGCATCTCTGCATATAATTATTTTATATTTTTATCTGATAGACAATTTTCCAATCTTTCATAATCAACAATTCGTTGGTAGCTATCTCTTTTAGTTTAAGAGATATTAATTTTTGAAAATCGTCGAAAAAAAGTATCAACACCCCCCCCTTGGCAATTTTTTCTTAAGAATTAAAATTTCATCTCTCAGATTTCCGTTTTAACTATCCTATCTAATAGAGAATAGTCCGTAGGTTAAGACACTGCGATCAGATCCTATTTATCTCTTTTAGTTTACGAGATATTCGCTATTGAAGAAAATCGTCAAAAATTGCAAAATGTCACTTTTTAGCACTTTCAGTCGCGTTTTTTGATCTTTTTCTGTGGGAAATATAATTATTTTATATTTTTGTCTGATAGAGAATTTTCCAATCTTTCATAATCAACGATTCGTTGGTAGCTATCTCTTTTAGTTTAAGAGATATGAATTTTTGAAAATCGTCGAAAAAAAGTATCAAGCACCCCCCCTTGGCAATTTTTTCTTAAGGATGAAAATTTCATCTCTCAGATTTCCGTTTTAACTAGCCTATCTTATAGAAAATAGTCCGCAGATTAAAACCCCGCGATCAGATCTTATTTATCTCTTTTAGTTTACGAGATATTCGCGATTGAAGAAAATCGTCAAAAATTGCAAAATGTCACTTTTTAGCACTTTCAGTCACGTTTTTTGATCTTTTGCTGTGGGAAATATAATTATTTTATATTTTTGTCTGATAGAGAATTTTCCAATCTTTCATAATCAACGATTCGTTGGTAGCTATCGCGTTTAGTTTAAGAGATATTAATTATCAAAAATCGTCGAAAAAAAGTATCAAGCACCCCCCCTTGGCAATTTTTTCTTAAGGATGAAAATTTCATCTCTCAGATTTCCGTTTTAACTAGCCTATCTTATAGAAAATAGTCCGCAGATTAAAACCCCGCGATCAGATCTTAATTATCTCTTTTAGTTTACGAGATATTCGCGATTGAAGAAAATCGTCAAAAATTGCAAAATGTCACTTTTTAGCACTTTCAGTCGCGTTTTTTGATCTTTTGCTGTGGGAAATATAATTATTTTATATTTTTGTCTGATAGAGAATTTTCCAATCTTTCATAATCAACGATTCGTTGGTAGCTATCTCTTTTAGTTTAAGAGATATGAATTTTTGAAAATCGTCGAAAAAAAGTATCAAGCACCCCCCCTTGGCAATTTTTTCTTAAGGATGAAAATTTCATCTCTCAGATTTCCGTTTTAACTAGCCTATCTTATAGAAAATAGTCCGCAGATTAAAACCCCGCGATCAGATCTTAATTATCTCTTTTAGTTTACGAGATATTCGCGATTGAAGAAAATCGTCAAAAATTGCAAAATGTCACTTTTTAGCACTTTCAGTCGCGTTTTTTGACCTTTTACTGTGGGAAATATAATTGTTTTATATTTTTATTTGATTGAGAATTTTCCAATCTTTCATAATCAACAATTCGTTGGTAGCTATCGCGTTTAGTTTAAGAGATATTAATTATCAAAAATCGTCGAAAAAAAGTATCAAGCACCCCCCCTTGGCAATTTTTTCTTAAGGATGAAAATTTCATCTCTCAGATTTCCGTTTTAACTAGCCTATCTTATAGAAAATAGTCCGCAGATTAAAACCCCGCGATCAGATCTTAATTATCTCTTTTAGTTTACGAGATATTCGCGATTGAAGAAAATCGTCAAAAATTGCAACATGTAACTTTTAGCACTTTCAGTCGCGTTTTTGACCTTTTCTGTGGGAAATATAGTTATTTTATATTTTTATCTGATAGACAATTTTCCAGTCTTTCATAATCAACAATTCGTGGGTTGCTATCTCTTTTAGCTTAAGAGATATTAATTATCAAAATCGTCGAAAAAGGTATCAAGCACCCCCTTGGCACCCCTTGGCATTTTTCCTTAAGAATTAAAATTTCATCTCTCAGATTTCCTTTTTAACTATCGTATCTGATAGAAAATAGTCCGTAGATTAAGACGCTGCGATCAGATCTTATTTATCTCTTTTAGTTTACGAGATATTCGCGATTGAATAAAATGGGCAAAATTGATAAATGTAACTTTTAGCACTTTTAGTCGCGTTTTTCGACCTTTTACTGTGAGAAATATAATTATTTTATATTTTTATCTGATAGACAATTTTCCATTCTTTCATAATCAACAATTAGTGGGTTGCTATCTCTTTTAGTTTAAGAGATATTAATTATCAAAAATCGTCGAAAAAGTATCAAGCACCCCCTTGGCATTTTTCCTTAAGAATTAAAATTTCATCTCTCAGATTTCCCTTTAACTATCCTATCTGACAGAGAATAGTCTGTAGATTAAGACGTTGCGACCAGATCTTAAATATCTCTTTTAGTTTACGAGATATTCGCGATTGAATAAATTCCGCATGCCCATTTTTTCTTATGAATTAAAATTTCATGTTTTAAACTTCCTATTGAACTGACTTATTATTTTCGTACGCCGAGAAGTATTGAAAGTAAATGTAAATTTCGTGTATGTGTATTTCAACATTGTGAATTTTTAGTTTCGTCGACATGAATTTTGTTGATTTGTAAAATATAAACTTGTATTCTATTGTTAATAAAGAAATAGTAAGATATATTGACTTCTTTGATTTGTGTGTTCGCCTTCTATCATTTCAGGAACAGGTCTCTAAGAGAGTTCCCTCTCTCAGGGATGATCCCCACTATAAAAATTGTTAAGGTATCCTGTGTGATTTGTGTGCTCCTTCTTTCATTTCAGAAACAGGTGAGAACTTGTAAGAATATTTTTAAGTGTCACCTCTGGAGGCGACAAAACTTAGAAATATTTGAACAAGACTTTATAAGGATTGTCCTTATAAGGAGTTCCTCCTCTCTCTGGGGTGATCCCCACCATAAAAATTGTTGATATGCCTGATAATTTCGGGGATGAAGCGCAGAGACATCGTAGCTGTAGGTTGGGCCGGGAGCAATGGACGGATCGAAGCAGTGGGCCTCCGGCGCTCTGGTCGATCGACCGTAGACTGTCTTATAACGACACGTGCCAAAAAATTTAAAAATCTGATCCTCCCCTGTTCTCTTTCTTCTATCTCCTCCTCTTCTCTACTCTATTCTCTGTTCTCTTCCTTCTATCTTCTCTTATTCTTTACTACTCCTACTTCCATTTCTCTGTTCTCGTTTCTCCACTTACTTTGTTACTTCTCTTATTGCCTTCACTTGTATTGCAATTTCTCTTATATTTCGTTGCAATTCATATATGCAACCCAAATTACACCTGATATTTTTATATTTGAGAAAAATGCCTTCTATACCTGAGATTCGATCCGTGTCTGCTAGCATGCCAGCAGGTGCACGTCTCCACTCGACCACCGAGTGTTTTTATCATTAATATTTGATTCTTCTATATATGTTTTTACTATATTTTATTTATGAAACAAAACAAGTTACAGTTATATTGTACACATTTCACGCACATAATAAGATACATATGAAATATGATTTAAGACGCTTATCCTGAAAACGGCAAAGAGGATATCACAAAGAAATAAGATTGAGATTTTAATTTTAAATTGTGTTTTATTATTTATATTTAACAATACATTAATTTCTTTAATAAAGCGAACGTACTTACGATCCAAAGCATCGTAGCATATCCTACGAACCATCGAGCCGCAACGCTCTCGTATCAAACGTTACACACGAAATAGAATTATTAGTAAAATGGATGTTCATCTCACTTACTTGAACGAAAAACAAAATCCATGTTATATATAACCCAAAAACTATTTAAAATGACTCGATGTAAACAAACAGTTACAAGTTATCGAAATAACAACGTACAAAACAATTTTTCTAGCAATACACGTTTTTTAGGTGCATCTCATATATTAGAATATAACTCTTGCAATTTTTGTCGCAATTTCATGCGCAAATCACAAAAGTTACGTATGAAAACGATAAAGAAATTAAATACTTACAATCTGATGCAAGAATGGTTCTCTCACGATATCAGGCTCAGGTGTAAAACTCCTAAAACAAGCAAAAATCAGTCCTTCGAAACACAAAAATGCAAGTTTTGTCATTATTTCGAAAGCTTGTCACAAAAGTTATGCATGAAAATGATAAATAAATTAAACACTTACTATCTGATGCAAGAATGGTACACCTACGATTAGGGACTTAGGTGCAAAATCCCTAAAACATACAAAAATCAGTCCCACGAAACACAATATATACATATTTGCAGCAATGCAGTCACACATTTCAAAGCAAATAGTCAACTGAAAGTAAATACCATTGGGATACATTGCAAAAACGCTATTGATATCAAATTATGTACTATTTGCAAATAACATATTTATAAGTATATAACAGTATAATGTGAATATGTATAAAAGGTGTGACTTACATGTATATAAATTAGTTCTGTATTCACTTCCATACAATTGGTATAGTTATAATGAAGAACTTGAGTTTCTTTTTACATCAAATAATTCACAATTGCTTTAAGATATTAAACATACTTAAAAAGCGATAATTTATGTTGTACATTACTCTCGTTAACAAAATCACTGATAGATCTATTCCATCAGTAACAGTTTCATTTTCTATCATTCGTTTATAAAATTGAGTTTTGTTCTGAGTACTCGCAATAAAGTTTAATGTGACGTGCTCGTATATACTAGAAGATTCATGAGGAATGTTTCCATCTTCCTTCGTTAACGGTTTCTATGACAAGAAGACATTGATACTACATAGAATGTGTTGATTTTTTTGTTCATACTACGATAATACGTATATCAATTGTTTTGGTTCACGATTATAAGCAGTTTTATCGACCTATATGCACAGTACGTCCTGATAGGACAGAATTAAATTTAGTCCACTTCCTGAATGACCTTCACATTGATTGAATTTTCTACTGGTCACTGTTCTCTAACGATTGTTGATAGATTATATTATTTGTCTGCAGTACAAAACAAATAGTTTGGTTACATTTATAATTATGGCAGCAGCTTGATTATTTACCAATTAGTAACATACGATAGCTACAATAATACGTATGGTAATTCGTCGTAAAAAAGACGTGTACAATTTCAAAAACTTGTGCGATCCCAGAGCGCTTACTACAAATTGTATTTCTTGGGGGTTTTGGGGAAAATTGCAAACGTAAATAATTGCAAAACTTCCCCGTACTCGAACAACAAACGCAACACTCAGTAGTAAACTCGAAAAAATGGTACGGCCGACTTATAATCGTATTAGTCTTCATAGTTTCCCTTTCGAAATGCTTTGTAAACAAATATCGTTATCAATATAAGAATGAGGACTAATCGTCAGTCTCAAAATTATCGTTACTAACATGCTTGCTGAATGATTGGTCTACATGTATGCACTTATTAATTTCTTAATAAAATAGTAAACTATTTTTGGCCTTTAGTACACTCGTAAACAATATCGAATAGATTGCTAGTTCGTGCGTATGCGAAATGACAAAAATTAGGATTACGTTCAGTACGGGGGACGGTAACCGCCACCTGTCCTGTTGAGAGCCTAATGATAATGCACATCGACTGCATTTCTTAGCCAATCAGCAGGCAGGTGGGCATGCCCTCAGTATGCCGAAGCTTCTTTGTACTCGGAGCCATCCATCGTGAAGAAGTCCTCCAGTTTCCATTGCAGCGTTTCGAAGGTTGGTCGCTTCATCGGGTCCCGATTCCAGCACTCCAACATTATGTCGTAGAGTGGATTGGGGCAGTTTGGCGGCGGTGGCATGCGATAACCATGCTCTACTTGGTGCAATACCTCGGCATTTGTCATTCCTAAAAG
Source organism: Dalotia coriaria (assembly GCF_025399875.1). NCBI lineage: Eukaryota > Metazoa > Arthropoda > Insecta > Coleoptera > Staphylinidae > Dalotia > Dalotia coriaria. The sequence continues at coordinate 899,269 of NW_027045451.1, forward strand.
AGAAATAATAATTTAAATGTTAGTAAATAGTTAGTATGCAAAGAAGTGCATTATTAATAGGTTCAAGGAGCAATCTACGTATTATGTAAACAAATAAAGAATAACAATCATACCTGGATATGGTATACGCCCATATGTTACAAGTTCAGTGAGTAAAATACCGAACGACCACACATCAGACTTGATTGTGAATCGACTGTAATTGGCGGCTTCCGGTGCGGTCCATTTGATAGGGAAACGAGCTCCTACACGAGCTTCGTATTCATCCTCCTACATAATAAAACATTTAATATAAAAAAAAACACCAATTGTTTTCGATTAATTTACCTTAATAAGTCGCGCTAAACCGAAATCGGCAATTTTTACAACATTGGAATCATTCACAAGCACATTTCTCGCTGCTAAATCACGATGAATATAATTCTGTGACTCCAGATACGCCATACCGGTTGCTATTTGCGCGGCCATGTCAATTAACTGTGGCAGCTTCAATGCTTTTCCTTTACCCTGAAGGAATTCCAACAGAGAACCGTTTTTCATCAGTTCAGTGATGATGTAAATAGGCTCCTCAACTGTACACACGGCATACAATTGAATTAGTTTTTGGTGTCGCAGTTTCTTCATGATTTGCGCTTCGGCTAAGAAGTCCTTCGGGTCCATTGTGCCCGTTTTCAACGTTTTAATCGCCACAGGCGTGGTGTTATTCCACTGTCCTTCCCAAACCTCACCGAATTGACCGTGGCCAAGTTTTCTGATAAACTTCAATGAGGATCTATCAATTTCCCACTGATCACGCGTTCGATGTGAAAGGCCTTCCGGTTGTGGCTTTTCAACCTGCAAAAATAAAATATACAAATAAAAACAATCCCAACACAATTTTCAGTTAAATAATTAAAATTAAAATTTTAAAAATCTGGCGGAGATTCTAAAACACACGTTCCTACTTTTAAAATACTGATTTAATGTGATGTGTAAATATTAAACAAAAAATGAAATAAACCAATGGAACCTGTCCTAATAATCAAATGCATCACATGCATTTCTTTTTGCTGATGGAGAAACTAAACAAATGTATGTACATAAAAATGGTGATTCATTTCGATCAGGTGTGGAAACGTGTACAATTGTCAACAGGTAAACGCCTAAAACATACCTCGGAAAGCTTCTGTTTAAATAAGAATTATAAACACGTAATTAGTAACAAATCTTGGAGAGAAATTAATATAATCGTTGAACAATGAACGTAATAAAGACATGCGTCAGTTAATTAACGTATTTTACACACCTGAACACAAGGTTTGCAAAGATTGACGCATAATCCATCCGCATCACGACTGTAATGATCAACAAGCTCCTGTAGTGTACGGAAAGTAGTTCGTCGCGCGATGAAGAATCCACCTTCGTCCAATTGTCTTATTCTATAATGTTTTACTGTGTCGCCGTCACGAACTGAAACATTTCGTGTTGAATTAGTACGCTTGAATGTTACCGTAACAAATTGTTGTAATGATAATATTTACATACCAGAGAGAGAATAATCGTTGTGTCGACTTTCAGAGTCCCTGATTAGGAAGGCGCCGTGTTCGTTCTCAGGGAGCAGCAATTTCTTTTCGGCTTCTATCCGTTTAATTTTACGGAAATACCACCTGTAATTAAATTAGTTTTTGTTTTAATATAGTCTACATACAAATAAATATGATTGCCAAATAAAATTTTGACCTTGGCGAATATATAAATCTAAATAAAACCGTGTCACAAGTCAAGACAAGAAAAAATATACATCGATTAGGAAATTTATACGTGCATTTATAGTCACGTCTGGCGCTGTGTGCTATGTAATTACGAAACTTTGAGGTCGACGAAATTTCTGCAACGATATTATGTGCCAATGAACCATAATAGAAATATTATTATAACTATGTTTAGTTTAAATCAACACAGACAGTGTCTTGAGCGCATATACGCTCTTCGCATCTTCGGATGGGTAATTTACGAGTTCGCGCTTCCTCTTAACGGTAGCTTACCCCAGATTTTTATATACGTCTAGCGACGAGCCATCAAAAAGCTCCAGTAAAGTAAGCTAAATGAAGAAAAGAGGCGTGCGCGACCACGAATGTAACACATCGTCGAAAAATACTGGATTACTTGACATTTTGTTCCAATTCAAAGCAACGAAAGTAAAATCACAAGCAAACACGCACAATCCAGAAATATGATTATGTAAATCCACTTTAATCAGTATTATTGGAAACAAACGAGTTGAAATTATAGTTTTTCTGTAACAACACGTTTCTCATTACCTTCATGTTGTTGTTTTTTTTAAATCCACGCATTTCGTGACAATTCGCATACAAAACTATTCATGCATAGTTTAATATGATTCATTTCATAAACAAAAACGACGTATAATGATAGCGAAAGCCTAGGAATGTAAATTTGGCAATACTATGACCTTCAACGGTTTAATAATTAAATTTTACGCAACTTTTAATCCGGTTTTGGGCTTGTATTTAATTTTCGGTGACAACTTACTCGGCATCTAAATTATCACAAACATGCACGACTGTAGTACTAAGTTTCCTCCTGGTGTTCCTCGCCCAAGCTTCCCGCTGCTTCTGCAATCGCTGTAACCGGCGAGGATTTCTACCGACCGCGCTCGTCCAGGTCAACGACGACGCCACATTACAGTCGTCGCTTTCGGAACAACAACTTTCCGAATTGGACGCGACACTACTTTTCCGACTGCTGCACGTGTGCGTGCCGTTGGTCGAGTCGACGCTCGACTTCCTACTCGAAGAGAAGATGCCGCTGGATTTGCTCGTCAGGCTGGATTTTCGACTGTCGGTCGGCGATGGCAGCTGATTCGTCTTGGTGGGCAAACGTTCCGGTAAACTACATCGACGTAACTTCGCCTCCTTATTGACCAAACTCGCGGCGCTTCTTGGATGGTCGATGGTAAACCTGCGATTCTGTTGCTTCAGCCATCTAAGCACATGCTCATTGCGATCGTTTTCGAAATCATTGCAATTCTCGTAGAGTTTCTCATCAATCGGATAAAAACTAAGCTTCCTTGTTCGCGTCCTTGTCGTCTCACTAGTATTTTCCTCGGCGGTGGCATCGATGGCATTTAATATCTCATCATCCAATGCGTCACGTGAATATTTACAGTATTTCTTCAACAATTGCACAACCAACTCGTCACTCTGCGAAGAGTATTTGCGCCCGGATGTGGCCGAAGATATTAATTTAGATTGGTCCACGCACGCACTGTCCAATTTAATTTTATCAGCGTTGTCTTGTTCTTGCTGAGCTACACTTTCTTGCACATTATTTAACTTGAAACTAACAACTTTTTCACGCCGCAACTCGTTCAAATCCAATTTAAATTCTTTGTTCGTTTCGTTCGTCTCGTTTTGATGCAGCAGGTTGAGGCGCTCCTGCTCGGTGAGTTCGATGAATCCGTTTTCTTTTAATATTAGCTGTTTGTTGGTGACGCTCTGCAGAAAATCCGAAACGGCCGCCCAATGAGCCTGCGTGATAATACCATGCAGACGAATCGAGCTCAATTGCAATGGGATCCATTGATCTCCCTTACAACACCAGACAACCCCAGAAGAAACCATTTTATCCACATTTAAATTTAAATTTTAAATTAATTTTTTTTGGTTTCGTAATAGTATTAGTAAATACTAATCATTTCCTAGTCGCACTGCCAAATTGTTTTTTCTGCACTTTCTATAATCTATCAAAATCGATGTCCTAGATGTTTTAGTTTAGACTACAAGGAACGTATGGTAATTAAACTCCGATAAGAAGTTGTAGTTGCGTCAGCTCATCAGCTGTTTCAAAGAAATGTTTGTCTAATTACTTCACTAAACACATTATTTATTATTATTCCCGGTATTAGATGTAATTCATTATCGCGATGCGCGCTGTAGTTGAACTTGTCTCTCGGGCGACGCGTTTTGTTTCTGCCGAGCAGCGTCCATGTCGCTAGCCGCATGCCGAGATACTGGCGCACCCGACCAACATGATTGTCGAGCTAAGGTACGAGTACTCGCGTACGAGTACTGTTTGTATGCGTGCTCTGCAAGGATCGCAGGAAAGCACCGAGCACAAAACAAGCGCGCAGGTAGCGCATTGGCACATTTAGTTATTGTAAATATAGCGACAATTAGTCATCACTGAAGATAATAATGCAAAATAGGCCCCGGCTGGCTTATGAATTCGTTTATGTATTGTTTCACTGTTATGTTTTATTCATTCGCAGTCATATTTTAATGTAAAGCCAAGACATAACACAATAAAGTTATGCAATGTATGAATATAAACCAATAAATTAATATTTGCGATTTTTTTTCTTGAGATTTTTTACATCTCACCTTGTTTGATTTCGATCAAGGTATAAATGCTTTCTCAGAATTTGGGTATTTTGGAATCTTTCATTCATAAATTTCGTCGAATTCTTGCGGGCTTGAAATCCTCACGGTCATATCTGTTTTGAGGTCGCGTTTTCACCGCAACGTATAATCAAAAAGTTAAAAAAAAGCGTTGATTACGTTAAAAATTTTCATTTTTAACCGATTGAACACGTGAACCATCAGCGCGTTAAACATAGACATGTTATGAACACGTGCAATTGTTATTTGACGGAATTTTCCAGTAGTTATTGCATTTGAGTTCAGTTTCTTCACGGGAGCAATCAACGGCTCAGTAATAATGGATTTTAATTCATCTTAAACGAGAGCTAAATATGGAACAATATGACTCAAACTAATTACAACCGTACGTTTGTTTTCATAGCGATTACAGCTTTTTGTAGTAGTTACAATGTGTTTACTCATGTCGTGTTTTTTTCATTTTTATTGCATTTTAAATATTTTTTATTAATGGTGTAACGTTCTTGGAAATACAATAGAAGCTGTATTATCCGGATTAGCGTATTTTTTATGACTCAAAAATCTTGACCAGGTAAAAGAATTCTGAATAAGTAGCATAATAAGTGATGTAAAGAAGGAAAAACCGAAGTATTGAAAAGTAAAAGTTGAAAAACATTACAAAATTAGAAGAAAATTTCAAAAAATCATATTTTCGTCGTCGATTCGTATTATTTTTAATAAACGCATAATAAAAACAGGTTTTCTTTAAAATTTTGATAACCTGAATTTTGAGGAATCCGGAAATTTGAGTCTCTACTCGATGCTGACTCACAATTACGAAAGATCCTCGTGCGTATATTTACTCGTAATGTTTCACAGAAAAAATTACGTTGTAGTTCCCGGATTCGTCAATAGGTGTTAATTCAATAACTAGACAATTTAAATATGTCTAGAACCAACATTTAAAATATCATTTAATAAATGTTTCCACCATTCACGTCTAAAATAGATTTATACTTGACATCTTTTATTAAAATACCATTTGCCGACGCAATTACGAAACAAGAAAGTTTTCTAAATGACGCTCGCCGCGCACAATTTAATTATCACCTGTTCGCCCCGGACTTTCAGCGCTAATTATTTGCAAGAGAAACATAGCACCGAAATTAATATGCGCGAGGTGTTCCATTCAAAGGGACGCGACGCGTGTTAGCTCAATGCAATGTAAAGCATTGAAATATATCACGCAACCGATCAACAATCTCGGCTTGCACAATCGTTCCATGAAACAACAATAAAAACCTCAAGGAAATTAATAAACGACACGACAATGTCATTTTCCGATCGTCATTTGTTTCATTCACTCATCGATATTATGCAATTGAATTAAAAGTGTTCTTCGCACGTACAAATCGTAAAAAACAACTATTAAACTAGAGTAACATTGTGTTTATCTTGGATTTTTGGAATCGTGGTTGAAATATTAAAGTTGTTGTGCAAGTTGTATGCGGCACGGAAGTAAATGTCATATGGAAACGGAAAATTCCGCATCGTTAAATCGCAATGCAAATGATAATTTATCGAGGTCTTGCACTGACGTGCCGCAGAAAACAAAACAATATGCTACCTGCGACGTGATTATGTAGGAACCATAATCAAAATGTCCAACAATCACAATTATCTATTCGCTTACTCAATGACAAACCAATGTGAACTCCGTGCAGGTTCACGGATCAATTAAATCCGCACACAAATTCGCATAAATAAATTTCGGAAGCCAAAAATCATGCGGAAACATATATCAAGAAACGCGCTGTGAATTATACTAATATTAATGCGAATGTATGTTTGTTCCTCTTTCAAACAAAAACCAATCAACAAATTTTGCTAAAATTTGGTACAGAGATATTTTAGACCCAGGAGAATCATTTAAGCTAGTTTTTATCGCAAAAAAATATTTACAGGGTGTGCAAAATAGTTTTCAAGTTTTTGCAACACTTTTTTTCGAATTTTCTTTTACTAAGCAATAAAAATTTTATTAACCGGAAGTGCATATTTTATGCAACATTTATATTATTGATTATCCTGATCAGCTTCCTCCATTCCATCCATCACACGTATCAGCGCTAAAGTAAACAGAAAAAAAACGTGTATCCATGGCAGAATAAACAAAAGCAAAATCAGTTCTATAAACATTTCGACCGCTTCTGTTTGACCTCGCTTTGCTTCCAAATTTGATCCATAAAAAGGTCCTCCTCCTTGGACGGCATGTACGAAAAGAATACATCACGAAATGTCTTGTTGTGAAACTCGTATTGTCGCATCAACGTAAACAATTGACGTGCATAGTTTATACTGACACCCTTATTGTGGCGATAATAATTGATTCGATCGCTCAAATTCTACAAAAAAATATTTAAAAATCTAAATACTTTCTGTACAGTTTTAAACCATCGTACATGTGAACGTATGAGTTTAGTATGATCCCAGTTATGTAAATCTTTACGATTTTTCAAGAATGTAGCTCTTATAGTATAATTCTTCGGACGGTGTATATCCATTCTTTCCATAATCGGATAATCTTTAAGGTTTAACATGTTCGCGCGTTGTTTAGCCGTGTAATAATCACGCAAACGAAACCGCCACCAACAACGAAAAATCGGTAAAGTATGCACGTCGGGAAGACGCGCAAGAGGGAAACCATCTTCTGCAAGCTTCTTTAAAGCTTTCTATAAATTATTATTTTAGAAAACTAATTTTTAATTTTTTTTAGAGGAAAAAACCTTTAAAACTTCTGTTTGTTCCCGATGTGTAGCCGGCAGCTTTTTAAAAATCATATACCGTTCCAATTCCGGCGGATCTTCAACTTTATACAACGGATGCTTCTTATACTCTTCCTTGATCCTCTCCAGCAATAAATCAAAATCATCCTTTTCCTTTTTCACCTCTAGATCTTCACTTATTTTCTTAACCACCTTCACAATGTTATCTTTATTCGTAAGTGAAGAACACGCACAATTCGAGAGTAACAACCCTTCAGCTCCTTCACTTCCCTCACTAGACAACGTACAATCACATTCCCCTCCGCATTCATACAAGGATTCATCAATTGCACCACCTTCTCCTTCGGTGACACACTCACACTCCTCAAACCCACACGGGCAAGATTTCACCGAACAAATACAATCAACCGAATCCTCTGTGTTTGTATTACAAACACAACACATTTGCGTAGCCCTATCACAATGACACGTGCAGGATTTATCTATAACCTCAACTTCCGATCGATTCTCCGACCACGTGGCACTCGCAGTAAAATCCCCATACTGCGAATTCACTTCTTTGAGGTATTCTTCGGTATCATACGCAATTTTCTTCATGTACGCGTTGAATAATTTCAAACACAGTGTATGTTCACGTGTGAAGCGTTCATACAGAGCCATACAGTCACATTCAACATTTTCCGTGGTACCAGCTAGGACATAAACATTACCTTCGGGTCTTTCTTGAACACCAGCAATGTGATACTTTATACAACCGCCTGGTAACATTGGCATTTGTTTCAGCGTGCGTTTTTCCTCTTCTTCGATTTCTTTTATCCTTGCGCATTGACAACATCGCTGCGGCATTACACTGGACAAAATATAAACAATTTTACCATCGGGGCCGACCGCTGTGCCATTTATAACGAATTTTTCTTCGAGGCTTTTCAAAGCTTCCTGGACTTTTCTGATACCGCGCGTGCGCTCAAACTGCTCCCATTGTTTCTTGTACTTTTCCATGCATGTACAAATCGGTGTCGCTTTACAATCTCGTATAACCGGCACTGGTTTGTTTTCGGTTTCTTTCGTGTTATCGATGATATATTTTAAAATACTGTTTTTTCTACGCCGATCGTCTTCACAGCGTTCGCAATAACATAAACTTTCATCGATACGTTTTAAAATAGCTTCTTTACAAGCACAAGTTTGGGAATCCACTGTTTTGACAGTTAATAAAGGACCCATCATTAAATCTGTCTCACAGTAAGGTACAGGAGTAAAAGTCCCTTCGGAACTGACATATTCCTCTTCCTCAGCTATGATTAACTCGTCAGTATCGTCAATAGAACAGATACATTCCACTTCTTGGTCTGTGAATGTCACTGATGGCATTATATCCTCAGTTTTATTTTTTTCTTTTGACTCTGCTTGTTCATTTTGATTCTGTGATGATTTGCAAGCACATTTTTTTAAACTATCAGACGGCAGGGTAGATATTGACATGGTAGTTGATTCCGGTGAAACTACCGGTGATTTTACTTTTTTCACAGATGGAACACGCCGCGGACGAAATTTTCCGATTGGACAAACATATACAGAGGGTTTAAACAGTGCGGGGATATAATTTGCATTACCCAGGGAACTGTAGTATTTCTGCGCTCGGGTCCATTCAGTGATGAGGTCAATTTCAATGCGTGTAAACTCTACGATATATGATTACAATGTTGTATAATAATTAACCAGCAATGAATGTGATACCGTCAAGATCCCTGACAGCGCTGCAATCAGGAAATGTGCAATTATCGCATGTGCATACGCCTCCCGAGTAGGTTTTTTCATATTGATAGTCGCGATGTGTTACAGGTTCCGTCGATTTATGAAGAATTATTTGATTCAAGCACTGGAATCGTTAAATTCATCAAAAAATCAAAAAAATAATTATAAAATCAACTACCATTTGGTCCACATAATTAAAATATGCATTATCAGCATAGTATCTATTCGGAGGGTGATATGAAGCACATTTTACTTCGTCCCTTAGTAATAGGTTCTGTTGATAAGGACTTTTACCACATTTAGGGATAACTTTTTTAGGTTTTGTTTTTTTGGGTTGGATGCGAGGAGGTGACGGTATCCGCACGTGTAATTCCTTAAGGGTACTTCGAATTGTCAAATGGACAACAGCGGATAACAACAATCGATCATTAATTGAATAAGACGTACCTGAAGAGAATTATTCTAGATGTTAAATAATTAAAAATATAAAAAGATTACGATTGGGATTGATAAGCTGATATAAAACAAGTAGAAACTCCACTGGGCAACTTTCACACAACTGAAGGGCACGTTTAACATGAACATGATTAGGTCTCAGGACTAAACCAAGTCTAGCTATGACATCCTGCGTGTTATTGATGGTATTCCGCCCTAAATCTACAACAATCGCCTTTGCTAAACCATCGATTGCAAGGCGTTGTGGATTAGACAACTCCTGATACCAATCCGGACCCATTATTTTATCAAACGCTTTTTTTATTTCCTCTCTTTCGCGTTTCGCCTTTAATAATCGCTCTTTTCTGTTGCGTTTTAACACTTCGTGCGCAACGCATTGATAATAATCAATCACTTCAACGAATTGTTCCATTAGTAATTTATCCAGAGGACCATGCAGACATTGCGCGTCCATTTTATCAACGTCGCTGAAACCAGGCGGATGGAATTGGTACTGACATTCAGTATCTCTGATACGTAGCATGACCGGATTTCTGTCCATAACTGTGTACGCTTGACTCAATTGATAGTCTTTAATCTGCGTCATATCTTTGCGTTTCGGGCGGTATGCAGCCATTGTATCGACGTGTTTTCTTCCGGTTGATGGTATATTACACACGGAGTAATCGTGAAACTGATCGAAAACATCTTGGTGTTTACGTTTTGATTTCACAGACCCGTCTAAATTATACGCAGACATTTTAAAAATATTTTTAAATTTTATTTTAAATATTAAAATTACGCACTGAGAATTTTGAGATTTCGATAGATTCAAATTGTGTGTATCTGTGACAGACGCACAATTGTCATGTGTACAATGTTGCATGTGTCTGTTGGGTTGATCGCAAAACCGCAAAATGATCTCGGCAGTTGATTGCTCCGTCGCCATCATCATCCTAAGCACGTTGCACTGTTGGACAGACGGATGGATCTATTTATAGATATAACGTGCACACGTTATTGCAATATTGACGATGACTGCAACTGATCGCAAGACTCTAGACGCCACATGAAGACATGGTACGACCGCAACGGCGCTCGCCATGCCCATTTCAGGTGTAACAAAGTTATATGACTATGTTTATGCTTAGAGACGGGATAAACTCAAGTCAAGCACGCGAAAAAATTTATAATATTGCACAAATACGGAATCCATCGCAAGTTCAAGAGCTACAGACTGCAATTAATTACAATCAAATGATATGGATTTATTTATCTCTGCGCGCGTATGCACATTCTATTTATAGAAAGTAAATAAACGAAAATGTTCGTCGGCCTCAGTGTTGTCGAGTGTATTCATGCTTTAAATTGATGCCATGAATATTAATCAAGAGCGGCCGGAGTTATTTATAACATACTTAATCCGCAATTAACTCATTCAGAGTTAATTTGTTAAAGAAATATCAATTTCGTTGTGCGTTTGATGATCGTGCAACTGTATAAATCGTACGCGCGCGCAATTACATACCGAAAGGCACTTATTAGATGATCGCCGAGGCGACTTTGTTGCGAATTGCGATTTTAAGGTGGATATTTTCTGCGCGCGGCATAGAATTTTACGTTCTGGTTCTTCGGTTCGGCCTGGCGCCGCGTATTCAATTAAATTCTTCCGATTGGATCGCGAACACGTCTGGGACGCGCATGATACACCCATCGTGGTGATTTTTTTCATTTTGTGAAAGTACCATAACATTTATCAATATACCGAATGTTTCCGAAAGAAATTTTTACTCCGCCAGCGATAATATTTACGGAATATAAATTTTAATTTTATTATCACTCCGAAGATAATAAGCGGCGGTGTTTTTGTTTGTTGTCGTTGATATTTTGATTTTGTTGTTGTCGTTAATGACGATGATGATGATGATGGGATTGGCGAGGTAATGCATAACGTAATGGACATGCATGCGGTGAAAGTGGGCCATTTTTTTGTTGTTAATATCTCTCGCCGGACTAGACATCGATATATTTACGATTTTTATCGAGGGTGTGGGTAATTTGAAGATGGATATAAAACGATGTGACCTGTAACATAATGCACAAATGTCGTTGGCGTACTTGGAAAGGTCGCTCGCTGAAGAAGTGAACGACCCAGCGCGTCCTTGGCGTAAACACGAGGCTATTCGGCCAATAACGCTGCTTCTTGCAGGCAAGCACGTCAAAATTACCGACCGCCTAGCTGGACTGAACTGAAGAAGCAGTTGCACTTCATTCAAGACAACCCTCCGACCTGCACAAGGCGAATGCACTGCGCACGTAATCGCACGCATAAATATCCTCCATTTCACCTTAATCCAATGTCAAAACACTCAACACATACAACGAAAGATAACTACTTTTCAAAATCGTTTAGAATCATTTCGTGAGCACGAAACATACGAAAACGAAAGTGTGTTGTTCATTAAAAAAAAAAACAACATCCGTGTTTCTTATTGTACGCATGTCACTAATTAAAAATGTATTGGAAAATATCCAAACTGAAAGTTTATAATGCTTATCACTTGTGTTGAGTACTAAATTTCCCTTGGAATCCCTTCAGGCAAATCCGGCTTGTATTTATATTATTTATTATTATTTAACGACAAACAAAAATAAAAATAAAAAATATTTCACCTACCATTGCTTGCTGAACGTATGCAACCGAATATACAAAGCAGCGTCGGTTACCTTGATATTTATCCAACGTAGCCTAACACAGTATGCAACACATCTAACGTAAACATGTTTATAAAGTTGCATAAGTATAACCACCTTGACCACGTGCGGCTGTTGCAGGTACTAAATATAGATTTTCAATATAATGTACCAAATGTCCAAATAATAGCATTAAAAAATGTTTGGCTGAATTCCAAAGGTTGTGAATTCATAAATAATTACGCATCCTTTAAATTAGTATCAGTAGAATACAATTTAAAGTGTGAGTAACGTTGTAAACACTTCTTATCTTATTTTATATATCAACTTACATTTGTTTATATTCAAGTCTACTGGAGGTGCTTTGGTTTAGTTTAGTTTAGCACATAATACTTGGAATTCTAATTTTCTAATTAACTTGTTCACTGTACACATAGCACAATACATTGTAGTGCAGTATTAATTAAACTAAAAAGCGAGCAACCAATTTGTGGTGCTGGTGAAATCGAGAGGTACCTGCGAAGTGTGCCAATGTGAACAATACGCGAATATATTCCATGTACGTGGTTAGAAAGGCTAAGCGAATTAAACTATTCGATAGAAGACTAATTCCTACAGCGGACGGAGTAAAAATGATTCTGAATATACGAGTATTCCTCCAAGAATTGAGTAATATAAATTAATTATTTATATTATGAGCTGTGTTTGCCTAGCATAATATTCGCTTTGTAATTGAAGTGTAATAATAAAATCGATAGCAGAAGAAGGTTGTAATTATTATCCAATGCTGTAATATTGCATGTTGCATGTTTTCACGTTCGTGTTAACTCGCAATATTCTGAATAAACAACGTTATTAGACAATTGAAAAAAATATACTGGCATTATGCCAATTTTAGCATAAAAAAGAGAAATTTTGAAATATTTCAGAGTAATAGATAATTTATAATTTGCTAGGAAAAGGGACAGTCTTTTAAAAGAAAACGTTACATCATGGCACAAATAAAAAAACAAATATTGGGATTTTACGCGGTTTGGGATCTGTTTAATCTTTGTAAGCTGGTTATAAACTCAATTACTCTAGTAAAAATGTCGGTAAATATTTCCTGAAGTCTAAATATGAATTCCGCGTCGCTCAGTTGTATTCACTTGTGTTTTGTTTAAATGATTTTGTTGTAACGTAACGTGCACCCCAACAAATTAGCTGAAAAATCGTGCTTAAGTTATAGAAATTTGCATTGCAATTTGTAGGGATATTGGGATCATAATTACAACAATATTTCAAATGTTACCATCGATGTCATGTCTTTGAAAAAATATTCTAGCTCATAATTGCTTGAAATAAAAATATTTTTCGTCGTTACACAAAGAAATTATTATAAACCAACCAAATTGCAGGCATTTACTTTGTCTATCTTTTAAAACAAACAAAAATTTTGTATCTCGATTAGTTCTAAAGTTATTAATAAAGCAATAAACATTTTTTTGTGTTTCTCAGCTACCTCGTTTAATTGCAATATTTATCATTGATGTTGATAATTTTTAACTCACAATCAACTATAAGCTGTGAGATATGACCAATCCTGAGTAAACAAATTGGAATGTGTCTTAATCGCAAATAAATGATTCCTAGTAAATATGACTACGACACAATCGAAAATGAACATTCTCCACAAATGCATTACATTGATTAAACAATGCTCACTTTGTGTTTTTTGTTTATCGAAAGCAATTGACATGAAATGAAACAAAGCAAATCACAACACAAACAACCGGTATCAATACCGGTATACCGGTATATTTATATCCAAATTCCTATATTTTTCGAATAGAAAAACAAAAAATATAAGAGTTAACTTACTAATTGAATAAATAATTATTTTTATAAATACCGGTATTTTAATTAAAAAAATACCGAAATACCGGTATTAATTATTCTTTATCTGTAATATCATAGCACACAGCGCAGTAGTCGAATAAAGCACGTTTCCTTATCGTTTAATAAATAATTTGTGAAATGAATCATCACATGCACCGGAAATGAATTAGAATTAGAAATCGACTTACGGTTCAGCTTCAATACTCCTCAGCTTGGCGACATAGTTGGATGGAATGTATCCCTCTTGCCTCGTGCGTTTGCTCCTCGCCAGCCACCAATCCCCCTGAGTGTCATTGAGTATCTCCAGATGCTCGCCCTTACGAAAACTGAGATCCTCATCTGTGCGCGCATCGTAGTCATACAAAGCGACGAAGATCTTCGCGTTCGGCGGATCGGGCTCAGCTGGATTCACCGGCTGCGGGCGCAGATTGATATCCGGCGAGGGCGCAGGCACCGGATTCACTTGCACATTCGGTTCGATGATATTATTACCGCCGCCACGCACATCGCGATCGTCCCGATCACTTTGATTCGGACTGCTGAAGCAATTCCCCATGGCGCATCAATGCAGCCGTTTCGAAACTTTCAATGCTTCTGCACCAGTTACACACGGCTAGACACGGGTTTTGTTTCGTGACGGGCGCGCTCACACACACCGCACGCACACCATGCTAATGGATTCGATCTGTGTATGTGTACGGAACGCGGCGGGCACCATCGACAGCCGCTCACAATAACATTGTGGGTGCTGGTTTTTGGGCGATGCACTATCACGCGATGCGGAGATGTTCGACGCCCGGGCGTTATGCAAACACGTTCGATGCACACACCTCTCGTTGCAATTGTTCAATGTTTTGTTGATTTCCGAGAGGGAAACGTGTGCTAATCGAACTAGAATGTCCACACGCAGCGCACTTGCAGTCTTACAACTAGCACTAGCTAAGTCTACTTCACTAAAAACGCCACTAACAAGCTTCGTTAGCTGGCGGACAAACCAACGCCGCGCTGTGGCCTATTTTGTAACCAGAAAGCGAAAACTGTAACTATATGCAACCAGGGTGACGATACTTTTAAAGTTGGCTCAGATTTAAAAACAAGAAAATAAAAACAAACTTTTACTGTCACAAAGACAATTTGTAGGCATTATTAATATTAAAATGAGCAGTTCTAAAGTGAATAAAAAATATGGAGTCCTCGAAGAACATAAAAAACACATTTGTACCTTGGATGCTGAACATGCAAACGCTTATCGTCCTGATGATAGATCCCTTAGAAGCGCAACTATTATATCATCGAGAAATCCAAACACGAGATATTTCTTCCGAAGTTTAACTTTGGTCGAAAAAGAGCGCCAGCGTCAAATAAAATTGAAATATTCGCATATTATTCATCCGTTGAGTGAATTTAGGTAACTATTTTTAAAATAATTCACAAAAACATTTAAAAACACATAAAAAACATTGTAGATTGTACTGGGAAGTAGCACAACTGTTTATCTTATTCATTGGGCTAATTATCTGCCCAATTAATTTCATTCACGGTCCAGTTCTGTACAACCAAAAGACTTATTTTGGTTTCAACATATGGTTTGCCTACGCTGAGATATTCTTCGATATTCTATATTTAACTGATGTTGTAATGACGTTTTTCACTGGATTTATCGATGCAAGATATCAAGTTGTACATTTAAACATTCGACTTATCGCTAGGTAATTTTTTTTGCTTTTAAAACTATTTTTTTATTAAAAATCTTTTAATTTTTAGAAAATATTTGGCGTCAACTCAATTTTTATATGATATTCCAAGTGGTATAAGCACAATGACAATATTACAAATTTACCGCTCAATGATAACAGAAACATTCATCACAATCAATCAATTGCGTTGGTGGAGACTTATCGGTGCTTTTAAATTATTCAGAGTCGCGCGATTTTTGAAATATTTACAAAACGCGAGTGAATTATTGCATCACTACTATTATTCCAAGTTGGTGATTAGATATTTTGTGCTGATTTGTATCGGATTACACTGGTTAACATGTATTTATATCACGATGGAGCAAAGTACGCAAGTGTATAGTTTGTATCTTCATTTAAATGAGAATGAGTTTGAAGATATGGAGATATTAAGCTTCAATTATGAGACACTTTTGTTGTTGGATTATGGGCATATGTATGTGTATGCACAAAGTATCGTCGCAACACAGATACTGTGTAAGATTGGTGTTATTGGCGTTAATTTTGAGTTTTTTATACTTATTTGCTGTGTTTTAATTCAGGGATTAGCACAACTTATAGTTTTGGTACATTGGTGGATAGACAATTGAGGCATTATGGGAATATAACTCAGTTGACTATTTATGGAACAGCAGGGCTTATTTTATCTACTTTGTTGAGTGGTAAGTAACACGCGGTAAAAGTGACTCGTATTCAGGGCACCGTACGAGGCTAGCGGTAGAAGTGACTCGATTCATGGCCCCTTACGAGGCTAGCGGTAGAAGTGACTCGTTTCAGAGCACCGTACTTTTATTTCTCGAGATATTCGCTATCGAAATATCGAGGAAAACGATGATTTCCTGTATTTATTCCTATACTCTGTTTATAATTTATTACAGTACTGATTCTACAAATGATTCTATCAACGAATGCATCAGAAGCCAAATATCACTCAATAATGTCCCAGTTATTAAATTATATGAAACTGAAAGCACTTCCACAAAACATGAAAGAACGTTTCGTTTGCTACTATGAATACCGCTTCCAAAAGAATTACTTCCGTGAAGCAACTATTATGAGCAAACTGTCTGGTAAATCATTATATTTCCCATAATAATCCTAATTCTTATATATTTTTAAATTTATAAATTGTAGAATCATTACGGCATGATATAAATTTACACTCCTGTCGTTCACTAATTCAAAACGTTTCAATCCTACGAGATTTACCGCATGAAATCATATCGGAAGTAGTCTTCCATTTGAAACACGAAGTTTACTTGTATAATGATATCATTGTCAAAGCTGAAACCATTGGTGATTGCATGTATTTTATTGCTAATGGTTCAGTAGCAGTGCTGACCCCATCCGGACGTGAGGTAAAAATTATTTATTTTGAAGCCAGGACATTTTAAAAAGTGTTTTTGTTTAGATTTGTCACTTACAAGATGGTTCCTACTTTGGGGAAATCGCCCTGATTGCATCAAATCAAAAACGCACAGCAAATGTCATCGCAATCGAAATCTGCGAAGTATATCGCTTAGAACGTGCACATTTTAGTACCTGCTTCCCGAAGAATACAATGTTTTACAAAAAAATTCAACAAACCGCACAAGAACGTAAAGAAAAAACTGTTCTCTTGGAAGAACTGCATAAGAAGTACCAAATTGATCGCGGTGTTTCCGAGGCGCATTTCTTTCGATCCTCCACAAAATACAACAAATAATTCCCAATGTTTATTTGTATGTTTGTTAAGAAATAAATTTTGTTACTCTAAATGATTAATTATCCTCTGATTCTTTCTTTTTGTTATATTCCATGAGTTGCCAAATGAGTAGAGATCTGGGTTTCATTTTATTGCAACGTTCTCCGCGACATTTCAAGCAATACCATTTACCTTTCGGCTTGACGGTAACATTCACACACGAAAAGTGAAACCATTCCATCGGACACAGGTCGTTATCGCAGCGTATCATTAAACCACGCGATACATTTTCACAATGGCAATACTTGGGCTCATCGCCGGCGATTTTGCGTGGTTTACGTTGGTATTTCACCTCTAGAATGCGTGATAATTAATTTTAGTTATATTCATTGATTGCTGGTGATTTTACGCATTATTTTCGTTTTCTTTTCGAAGTTGTTTTCGTTATTTTCGGGTTTATACTTCGGACGAAGCCATGGCGCCATTTTGAATTAGTGCAGTTCAATTATAATCAGGTTTTTCGTCTTCTGATAATATTTTGTAAACTAGTGATAAATTATGAATGATATGTGTCATTAAATATGCATTATTGCTATTTCATTTGAACAATTACGACTACAACATTATTAATAATAATAATGTGTCTCCCTGGCTGCAATGGTCGTCAGTTTCGTTATTTTAACGTCAAACTAAACTATAGAAAATAGAAGTAAAAGACTACAAATCAAGACTCAGGTGTCTACATAAACTTTACTTACTTGATTCCTGGCTTTTCACAAATAATAATAACTATTCACGCTTGATGATCATGCTTCTGAAGTTGCAGATTCCACCACTTCACTAAATTATAGATAAACGAATAGTTAAACATATTTATTGCCCGAATGCATTTATTGACGATATTTTCCGGAAATGATTCGAGCGAACACAATATTTAAACGCATGTAATAAGAACCAAAACCAGACTTGATTATTATCAACTATTATTAACCAATAAATCATTGACGGTTTGCATCAAGCTGGTTTAAACTATTTATTTACAAATTTCTGCCCTACCTGAACAATTAACTTTACTCATACTTCTTTCTCCATTCACCTGTTGGCTCTTTCAACAATGTAAAGTCATGCCTTACAGCTTTGATTCCACCATGCATCTTTGGAACATTCAATTCAGGTATAATCACAACACCATTCAGGTTAGCATATTTTTTGCCTAAAAAACAATTACACATTAGTATCATTGTAATTCCAAGCATGAATCACCATTACCTCCAGCAGCAGCTGCAAAGATACCTGCATTTACCCACCCAACTTGTGGACTACCTCTCCAGATACCCAACACACTCCCAGCAGCAGCACCAGCTCCAGCCCAGTTCCAAATGTCGTCCTTTCCACGCGCATTGCGTAACATGTTAGAGGCCAGCACGAAAACAGTGGTCATCCCAAACACAGGCATGGATAAGTATGCATATCGGCCGAGGGTGGCCATGTAACCCTTGGGTTTTGAGTAGAGCATCACATCACAAGTGCCCAGGCCAAGCGCGACAAGTGCGGCTGGTTTTAAAACGAACCATAGCTTCTTCAGGATATCCTCGCCATCGGGGGTGTCGTGGTAATGGTAGGGCTTCACTTGTTTGCTCATATTGTTGTTTTATTTCAGCCGCAAATTGGTATTATGTAAAAACAACTGACAGTTTTATAAGGTTAGAGAACTGCTAAATGATTTTAGGTGATGTACACCTAGGCAACCAGTATTACACATCAATATTATATTATATTTGATTTTATTTACTTTTTATTTATTTATATGAAATTCTAAGTTAATAAAGTATGCAATATTATCTTCTATTACGTTTTTTCTTTCTCTTCTTTTGCTTTTTACTCACTTGCGTTGGTAATGTTCCCCATTTCAAATATGCATACAACGAAAATGCTACAACTCCAATCACCAACAAAATAAAACAAATTATAACTGTAACAATAGCAGCATCATTCGGCATCTTCCCAAAAATAGGTCTAGTTAAAGGGTCTTCCTTCAAATGCGTGTAAATATTAGGCGCTCGTTTAATTTTTACTAATTCTATATTAGTTGTCCACAACAACTTCAAATCTGGTTGTTCAACAACGCATTTCCAGAGTCCTGTTAAAGATCGATTTGTTTTCTCGATATGTTCAGTACTAACTGCAGCCAGGGTTGTTACTCCATAATCTATATAGTCTGAATTGTTCAGGAGCCATTTTTGAGTCAAGTCCGAGTATACATAGCCTAGAGTTACAGATTTACAGTCCAAAATCATTGGTAACGTCGCTCTGGTAACAATTGTATTCCGATTAATGGTCACAGCAAGTGTCACCACTCTGATGACGACTTTCTGTTTATTAATCCTGAACAATAGACACATGTAAACACCAGAATCATTATGCGTAGCATCTTTGATGATAACATCATCTCCTTGAAAGTATAACCGTCCAGTTTCAGGAGGTAGAAAGTGACCATTAAAAGTCCACTCGTAGAAAGCATCAGGAGATTCTGTATTGATGGCGGAAAGCACGTCAGCATCATTTGTAATTGTCACAGATTGATGTTCCTTTGCAATAATACTCGTTGAAGATTTCTGGAGATTCTCCCGAATTAAATCAAACGTATCCGGACTTAAATCTCCACATTCAAATTCATTACATTTTCCTGTGGAAGTATGCTCACCATGACAGAGTTGTCCAAAGATATTTGGTCTTGGATTATTACAAGTTCGTGTTTTGTATCCATCGCCACCCCCACAGGTTACACTACACTGCCAGGGGGACCACACGGACCATCCGCCATCTTTAGGTGGACCATCAATATCCAAGGGATCACAGTTTGCCATCCAGGTTAACCAACTACCACCATCAACAGCAATACCAAAGTAGTAAAACAACATCGGGATTTTACTTCGATAAGAAAACACTTCACTTCCGTTAAAACTAATGTTTAAATGCTCTTCTGAGAAGGTTATGTTCATACAAGTCCACGCATCCGGTTTCATGACCAATTCTTTTGGTACCACATGATGGACCAATACCTGAAGGTTTTTTATTCGCTTAGTTAACGTGATATTCTTCCCAGATTTATGAAGTTCTATCAAATGACTGTGTAATGACCCAGGGACATGCATCAACCTGATTTTTATGTGACCCACACCACGTATTTGAAGAGTTAAATTATTAAAAACTATTTGATCATTGGTGGTCCATATATTAATGGGCATAACTTTACCAAAATGTGAAGAGGTTGTATTCTCTGCGTGACATTCATCACACGTTACAAACATTCCTATGGGATGACCAGTTATAGATTGAAAGTTGAGAAATATCGGATTTGGTTCCTTGGATGGGTCCTCGGCGATCCATTCTATTAAAGTGTCACGGACACCTTCAAATCCTAATAAAATCTCACCCTGACGCATTTGTAACCAAAAAGAAACCCATTTACCAGCTGGGATTATATATGGCATTGTTTTTTCTAAGATTTGTTTACCATCCTTGTACAAATTCACTTTCTGGTTATTTTCTGCACCGATATTCAAGGTTATGTTTAAATTATTCTTTGATGTTATTTCAAAACGAATTCCTTCCACATTGTCAGGATTCCATTGTTTTAGTGAAAAACGTATGCCGCCATGATGTCCCGCTTCCCGCCATTGTGGTAGGATGAAAACACGACGTCCACTTCCGTTTCCCACTAAGAATATCGTACATTCTTCATTGCGGTCACAATCAGGGACATGACAAGCATCTAATATCACCTTGGGATCCAAAGTGTAACACCAAGCACCTGTTATACTTCTAGAAGGGTTTCTACAAAAGTTTTCAGCTCTTTCAGGAGCCATGTCAGCATATAATGTCCCATTCAATAGATTTAAATCCACATTATGCACTTTTACAATTTTGACACTTTTCCTTTCCTGCTCTGTTTCATTAATGTATTCATTCACAGCTTCTGAAATATTCTTTACTATTGGTCCTGAATTTGGTAAAACCAACTCATCAGTGTCACGTTTTCGGGTAGTACTGTTCCCGCGCATATCATATCGTGGAATTAACTCCTCGGGAATACCTGCTATCCAAAACTGACACGTGCGATTTGACCTGGTAACGTTAACCTTTCCAATGAAGTCATTTCCGGTGCCAGCCATGCGGCATTCTGCGGATTTACACTTACGAATCTTACAATATTTCTTCTCTACTTTACTACGATCTGGTACGAATGTATAACAATAGGTACCAATTTTATTTTCCAAAGGATCTCGACAAAAGTTACGCATTTCTAGCAAAGTTTTCTTTGGGATTTTAGTGGTTACCTCATCAGGTATCCATTTTTTAGATGACCATGGTAAACAGGGATTACCTTCACCTGTTATCCGCTGGGTACCGATATAAAAAGACTCTTTTTTATCCAGGGCACATTCAGGTAAAAACGCTGGATTCGCATGTGCAAATCGTGGCGGTTTACAATTGAAAGTCCAATGAGCAACGTTGTTATCAGATCCCGGTGAGAACCACCTCATTGATTTTACAGCCGTGTGGGAGGCTTCCATTATCAAAAAGTTACCAACGTCTTTGTTCCAGTAGAAACTCAAAGTATCCGAGAAAATATTTATTGAAAACTCGGAGAATTTCCAGTAGGAAATTAATTCACTAAATTTAGTTTCAACTAGAGTTAGAGTAGGTCCCTTGATATAGGGTGTTGTGGTAATTCTGGTAAAACCATCAGGTTGACCAAGTAGAATTTTTATATTGGGGTAATCTAAGACAGGAGATGATACCAGTATTAGATTTGCAGAATGGGTTGCCCTAACATGAAATTTCAATTCGTGGCCTACATCTGTATCATACAGGGGGTAAAAATTGGTAAACACAGAAGATGTTGTGGTGTGCACGTCACATTCATCGTCATCATCACAAAATGGAAAACTCCACATTATATTGTTCCCTTGTCCAGAATAATATCGAAATTGTTGTTTCATAGCCCCCATTAAATTTCCACTGGTTTTAATTTCTTGTAAAAATATAGGTTTAAAGTCGCCATTTTTGTTCAGTGTGATAAACCCACGGTCCCAATTCAATGTAAAGAAGGTATACTCTGTAGATTTAAGAATACCATGTGTCACTTCATATTCCGGTTCGTCTTTGTTACCAAAAGTCAACGCGGTTTTTGTATTTGACATGGATATCTCAATACCAACACCAGCATGATCAATCTCCTGACCACTCAATGGCAGTGGTAATAATGACAACACAAGCGTAGCTTTTGCATCTAAATACGAATCAGGATCCCACAGTTTAACCCCGAAAGAAAAATTGGTCAAACCTTTGGGGAATGCAAGATAATGTCCATAAAATGAATGATTCCTTGTAAAAACCATGCAGTCTTGATCGTCACAGAACTGTATATCACAATATTCCTTTATAACCTCTGATGAATCAGCCACTTCTACGAAACACCATGGTCCAGCTAAATCTCCATCCGGATTACGACAGAATTTCTTCGCGGCGTCTAGATTCTCTTCAGGAAATCTACTTTTGGGAACTTTTCAATTGTGGTGATATTACCACGTAACCTCACTTTTTTACGCTTTTATCCCATTTTAAACATTTTAGAGTAGACGCTGCGGAATTATGCACTCCGCCATATTCCATTCCTGGACCAGTTAATCTACACACATCTAAACTACATAATGGTATCGCACAGGTGTCATCAATCAGTTGGGGGTCCATTGTGTAGCACCAGGGACCGTTTGGGTCACGGCTTGGATTCCTGCAGTAATTCTTTGCTTTTTCTTTGGAAAACTCTGGGAATTTCTCATCTGTATAGCTGTCGTGAACAGGATGGACGGGATTCTTCGTCGCCCATGATTGACAACGAATATTACCTTCTGTTTTACCATGGGTGCCCATGTAATCAATACCTTTATGTGTGACTTTACATCGGATGAAATCTGTGCGGTTTCCGGGCACTTCTTCAGAAAAACCAAAGAAAAAGTTAAAATTAAACAAAACGGTAACATTTTCAACAGGGCGGTGCTGATTTTTAGGTTATTGTGCATTCCCACAGCAACCTGTGTTCTGTTAACGATAAATATTTATTATATTTCAGTCAGTTTAATAATAAATGACACAAAATGACTAGAATTACACAATACTTAAATTGTTCACTTGTGGCTTGTGTTTTTTTTTAGTCCAACTAAAGTTATTGTACGCATTTGAACTGGTTGATTATTACACAGGGTGTATGCAATTGCTGCACATTCTACCGACCATTATATTGACTCTAAAACACGACTTGTTACTTGTTAATGTAAATTCATACTTGGCACGTGTACGCAAATTAGTAGACTTGTCTGGATAGTATAAAATAGGAATCGGTCTTCCTCTGGTTTTGATTAGCTGTCTCTAAATGTACCTAGAGCCGTTCATCATCACCTAAATCTTCGATTTCCTCATCATCTGTACCGTTACCGTCATCCTCAACCTCCTCATCGCTGATTTCAATCGAATCTTTTTCGGCAGCTGTGATTGCGCTTACAGTGGTATATTTAGAATCTTCTTCGGCGCGTTCCGCTTCGAATGCCTCGGCTACACCAATCACGGAAAGTGTCATTTTACCAGCGAGCACGACAGCTGGGTCCTCGTTGTCGATATTTTCGGTTTGTGTCTCGGTTTTTGCATCGGATACCAATATTTTTGTGTTTGCTGGCAAGGCTCCTTCAAGGTAAATCTCCTATAAAGTTTAAAAATTTGGTTATGTAGTTTTGTGTTGTTTGGGTTGCCTATAATCACCTGTGGTGCTTCTACTAATTTTAATGGTGGTGAACTAGGTCGCATTGATGGTTGCGTCGTCCATTTCTCGCCACCTTCACAACTCGCAGTTGTTTCCATTCCCAAGACTTTTACCTTCGCAGAATCATCAACTGCTTCTTCAGTTGCCTCTTCGTCAATTGTTTCCTAAAGAAACATGAAAATAAATCAATTTTCCTTTTTGATTTTTAAATTATTATCAAGCAAGCAGGAAGGAATGGTAATTCGGGATGGTGGTTAATTAAATACCAGTCATTAAAAGCTTTTTAGTTATTTCTGTTAATTCAAGCCGCAAAATGAAAAATTGAAAGCAAAATTTTAAGTTCGTCATCAGCAAATGAAAACGTATGATACCTTTTTGGCAAGTTGTGCGGCGGCCTTCCTGCGGGCCTCAATTTCTTCGTCGACCTCATCCAGGAGGGCCGACATTGCGTTTACAACTGCAGCACAAGTGAAAATAATTTGAACAGAATGATTTCCAGCTTGATGCGGAGCGCGACGTATTTATACAGTGCAGTAACAACGAAAAAAAAAAACAAAACAACAAAAGTAATTGCATATCACCGCATAACAACTAGGAATAGAGTTTATTCGCATTTTTGAAAATGATTACACAACTAATACTGTGGAAATAAATGACGAGTATTATACAAAAACCAATAAACGTGAAACAAACCAACGAAGCCAAAAGCTTGCTAGCGTATATATCAAATATCAATCCAGTAACTTGATAATAATAATTTAACTTTAAATTGTTTACAGGAGGGACGAGAGAGTGGATTGGTCAATTTTTTGATTTTTGGAATAGAGAAGAGATATTTATTTAATTTAAATTTTTTGTCGGTGTAGGTAATGACGACGCTAGTGTGCGTGTTAACAGCACACCTGTGAGCAAAGCGGTGTTTTAGCCATTTGCGCCACGACTCGCTCCATGGCTAATTCGGTTTCCCGCAGTCTCTTCCGCAGCTGGACGATTTCCTGATCTCCTAAGGAAACACATCGTCACTCTGTTTGCGCATTCTTGGTGCATTTTTATGTTTGTACGTGATTAGACTTAAACTTTACAGAGATCTACTCATCTAGGATGCGTCACTCAATTCACACAAAGTTCTACGCATGAATGTAAACACTTTTCTCCACAGTAATGAATGAGAAAAGGCAAAACGCTAGGAAGAAAAAAACGCTAGACTAATGATGCTTTTGAGGATTAATTGTTACTACACAAGCAGATTTACAATGAAAGCATAGTAGTACATTACTTACTCGCATCTCTTTCTTTCCATCCTTTCGTAGGACAATTAAATATTAATTACACAAAATGGTTAGTTGCAACGATTAACATCGAGCATGCTTTTTACGTTTATACAAAAGTTGACAGAGAGTTTCTCCGGGGAAATGACGTACCTATTTTACTGTTGGCGTCGTTTCGGGACATTGAGGAGAGAGTTTGTTGACTTTCGAAGACTTCACGTCTGAAAGCTTTGTCTGGGTCTACCGGCGGGTATAATTCGGTGACGTTATCCGATTGTTTTTTAAACAACAACTGGAAAATTGTTGTTTTTATAGAAATTTTGATTGAAATTTGAGTGGGAATCATACACACCTTCATTAATGTGTAGGTGAAAAAGATAACAATACCAATCGTGTAAATTGGCATAATAATTCCCATACTGCTGCCCTTTTGGGAGGGTGGGACCACTCCACCTGCACCTCCCATTGGGGGTCTCATTCCTGGGATTGGTCCAGGCTAATAAGAAAAATAATAAATAAAAAATTATATTTTGTTCAAATTTAGTTATTTGGGTCTTTGATTGCGATTATCTCGGGAAGTAAAAGTGATAGAGAGGAACGGAATAAAAATTCTGAATCTTCAGGAAATTCTCTATATGATACAAAAAAATTAATAATATTGGAAAACTACAAAGTGTCAAAAATAATTTCTAAACAAAAAAATGAAAAAATATGAGTTTTTCTATTTTATCGATGTTTTGATTGCGATTATCTCGGGAACTAAAAGTGATAAAAAGAAACGGATTGAAAATTCTGAATCTGCAGAAAATTCTCTATAAGATACAATAAAATTAATAAAATTGGGAAACTACAAAGTGTCAAAAATAATTTCTAAACAAAAAAATGCAAAAATATGAATTTTTCTATTTTATCGATGTTTTGATTGCGATTATCTCGGGAACTAAAAGTGATAAAAAGAAACGGATTGAAAATTCTGAATCTGCAGAAAATTCTCTATAAGATACAATAAAATTAATAAAATTGGCCAACTACAAAGTGTCAAAAATAATTTCTAAACAAAAAAATGAAAAAAATATGAGTTTTTCTATTTTCTCGATGTTTTGATTGCGATTATCTCGGGAACTAAAAGTGATAAAAAGAAACGGATGGAAAATTCTGAATCTGCAGAAAATTCTCTATAAGATACAATAAAATTAATAATATTACAAAACTACAAAGTGTCAAAAATAATTTATAAACAAAAAATGCAAAAATATGAGTTTTTCTATTTTCTCGATATTTTGATTGCGAATATCTCGAAAACTAAAAACGATAGAAAGTAACGGATTGAAAATTCTAAATCTTCGTAAAATTCTCTATCAGATAAAACGTTCAACCATTGCAAATCCTTTGAATGTGTCCGTGAAATCAATAAAATAAGCATATTTTAATAAACCGACATTTAGTTACATTTATTTTACGATCCATGCAAATGTTTGATGTCTAAAAATGACTCCCCGCAAGTTTGAAATCTGGGTCAAAGTTTTTATGTCAAGTACATGCATTATTGCAACTGCAGCATGTTCGTTCCACGTCGCAAATATTGTGCGTCGTACCGAAATAACAAACATCACGCCGGATGCTTTCGCAAGACGCGTCGCGTTTATTCATCTTCCTTTTATGTTATATAAACAAATAGGTGTGCGCTGTGCACGAAATGCGAAATGACCACGTGAAGAAATCGAGCAAATTTTTATCGCCGCAGGAGCAAATCGTCAAAAATAGATCACGAATTGGGCAATGGGCAGGCGTACGCGCTGTGAGTTATTTTTAATTTAATTCTCATCGTTTCAGCCGCCGCAGAGTTTTGTGTAAATATTGTAAATGTATCTCTGCCACGCGGCAGTTATTTCAGCCGCCAATGCGTTGCCAATATTTCTCTGCGTACATAGAATTAATGAATGTGGTTTTAATTTCACTCACTCGTCCTTCGACTATCCTTGGCGGTACTGCGCGCACTGGAGGTGTGTGTGCCCCAGGTGGGATGTTGCTGCCGCGCTCCCGGAATGCCGGATGCATCATTTCCGGTCGGAGGTGTGGTGGGCGTTCTTGTCTGACAACTAAAAACACATTATATTAGTCTCAGAATATTTTAAAAGTGTTTTAAGGGTTAAATTAAGCAACAAAAAAGACACAAGAAGAAAAATTCTGTTGTCAGTTTGTTTTTGCACACATCACGCGTTTTTGAAGCTTACTGGTTGGTTTGTAATGTGTAGAAATTTGATGTGGTGCTGAAATGGCCCACGGCGCTACCCCAAAGTTGTATTTAAGGCATAGGGAGCCGTTTAATGAACGCACTTCGTTAATTATCCGCTTGACTGGAATTCCCAGGCGGATTTTCTCATCCAAGACGGCGGCTATGTCAATGCCGCACGTCTGCAACACTTCTTCTCGGCATTTTGCCACAATTGCCTTGTGATTTCGTAAATTCGCACCTTTCGTATCGATGATGCTGGCGCACAGCTCCGACATCATCTTTATCGTATTTATGTCTCGTTCGGCCAGAACGTCGCAACATCCTATTTACATTCGGTCAAAAGAAGAAGAGATAGATACGACATCAAAGAAAAGAATACACAACAACATAGAAATATGTAATAATTTTGATTTGTGATGAATTACCATTGCTTCTATCAGCTGCATTCGGTTTGATGTAATCATCGTTGCCGCCGAACATCATCGGCTGGAACACTTTGGGCCAGAGCACCGCGAAACACCCGACCACGATCACAACGACGATCATTGTCTTTTTGGGCCCGATGTCGGGCCCAAGGAGTTTGTTATTGTTCGTGGCGAGCGGTGCGCCATTGCCAGTGGGGCGCATCCTTTCATTCATCGTCGCACAATTTCGATCGTCGCGAGGTCGCTTTGCACTTCGTACTGATGATGCCGCGTGCGCGTGCTGGCGGTGAGGCGGCGGCGGCGGTTTGCCGCGTCGGGAAAACTCGGCTGGCGGAAAATAGAATCGATGACGACATACGACCAACGACAACTTGCGATGCGTGCGTTCGTTGGCTTTTACTGCATTAGAATATAATTTTACTGCGGTAGAAACAGATGATTAGAACGGAATTTACTTTACTAATGAAAATTCTAGGACATTGTATTTATACCACGTATACATGATATTTGAAGTATGGTGGTATTAAATTGTCCATAGGACACTCATGGTTCAAGTTGGAATAAATGCATTAATTATTAGCTGCTCTACAACATAATATTATTTAATTTTAATTACTTATATAAACAAGAATTAAAATGTCAGGCGCCTCCGCCATTTTTTAAAAATTAAATAAATGTTTTGAGAAATTTGCTAAATCCAAACTTTTTATTGCTGATAATCAAAGAAAATTAGGTTATTGATAAAATATTTTAATAACTTTTTGTAATTGAAGTAAAAGTTTCAAAGATATTCGTCAAATTCAGAATGTGCCCATTCAATATTTGTTGCAATCATTAAATTCATCCTAGGGCCTAAACAAAGCATAATTGAAACAAAATGCTACTAAGATTTATGGATAAGAATTAATCGTTTGTTTAGAATTCACAAACAAAATCAGAAAATTCCAAATTTTAATTTCAAACATAAAAAAATAAATGTTTTATGACAAAATCAACCAAAAATTGGCCTAAATGGTTGAGTTTGTTACTTAATGACACCAATGATTACACCTAATTAATCCTTGCATTTATTTAACAAAATATGTATTACTGTGCATTAAAAATTACAAATAAATAATTGCTGTAATTATTAGTCTAATAGTAGTGCTGGACATCACTTGAAGTAAATTGAATTCCTAATGAAAAATTAAATTGCTAACCCATAAACAGATACAATGCAAAACATAGTCTTATTCTCCCAGCGCACTGTACAGCTACCATCTGTGTTATCATCCCAATAGCAAGAGCTCGCAGTATGCAGACCAGCACCATTCTTCTGCATAATGGTGCAAGTCACAATATATTTATATGGTTTCATCAGTTTTGTCAAATCTGCTGTGCATGCCTCAACCACTCCCGTCGTCCAACCGTTGACTTTATTCTGCTGGTAGGTATTACCGCCAACAACGTTTTCAATGGCATCCTTGATTATCTTACTGACATCATCCACAACAAACTGCTGCTCCTCAACAAGGTCTCCTTCAACGTTCGCCTTCT
The DNA here is from genome assembly GCF_025399875.1 of Dalotia coriaria. Classification (NCBI taxonomy): domain Eukaryota; kingdom Metazoa; phylum Arthropoda; class Insecta; order Coleoptera; family Staphylinidae; genus Dalotia; species Dalotia coriaria. Next base: position 928,898 of record NW_027045451.1, read on the forward strand.
CCATGATAACTGCAATTAATCCCTATCAATAGGTGTTCGTGAATGATAAGCATGTTAATCACTTACATGTGTATTTTTTTATTCAATATATGGACTTAATTCGTTGATGAATCAATTTATTTCCACGAAACACAACTGACATGTGTCGCACTGTGGTTCGTGTGTGTTACTGGTGGCTTTTTAGTGTTTAACCTTGAAATTGCGTTTAAAATGCCCACAGAATTGGACACGAATACAAACAAACTGCAATTTATCACTGAACAAGCGTGAAACTATTCTATAGAATTATTGATTTGTTGAGCCTGACATAATGGTTGCATATTCCATTCATATATGCCATAAATGCAGACAAGATGCATGCAGTTATTTATGTAAAACTTTTATTGATAATAATACATTTATTTCATTGTTAATTGAACAATACTCTTTAAATCTTTCCTTAACAATTTCCCACTAGCCGTTTTTGGGATAGCATCAACAAACTTAACATAATGCAATCGTTTCGCTTTCGAAACCTGCTTCTCAATAAACGATAAAATATCCAGCTCACTAACATCAGAATTCGGCTGTTTCACTACAAACGCAACCGGAAGTTCGCCACAGCGTTCATCCGGCAGCCCAACAACAGCCGCATCACTAACAGAATGATGCGTCAATAACAACGCTTCTAATTCCGCCGGAGCAACTTGAAATCCCTTATACTTAATCAGTTCCTTTAAACGATCAACAACATAAAAGTAGCCATCTTTATCATAGTAAGCCATGTCACCAGTACGCAACCAGCCATCCTCAGTAAAAGTCTCTTTGGTAGCAGCTTCATTTTCAAAGTATTCTTTCATTACAACCGGTCCTTTCGCGCAGACCTCACCAATTTCATCCGCTGCCAAAGTTTTACCTGATTGTGGATCTCTAATCATTACCTGATGACCTGCAATTACTTTACCAGAAGACCCAGCGCGTGGTTCATCTTTTGAACCATAAGCTAAGACAGTTAAAGAAACTTCTGTTTGTCCATAGGCTTGTGTCACACGTTCAATATTCGGGAGACGTTCCTTAACAAGTTGTTCTAATTCAGAACTGAGTGGTGCTGCACCACAAATAAGTTCTTTTACTGAGGAAATATCATAGTCACTTACAGTGGGACTCTTTGCAAGGAGTACAACTAAAGGAGGAACTGTCATTAGATATTTTATCTTGTAGTCTTGTATCGATTGCAGGTATTCCTTCTCTGTAAATTTAGGCATATATCGTAGAGTCTGCCCTTTACGAATTAAACTTGACCCTATCATGAAACCCAAAGCATGATAAAATGGCACTACTATCACACTATCGTCAACATATGATAATGTCTGCCTTGGATCCCTAAAATGTTCAATTCTATAAAGAAAAATATCATTAAAAGCTTAAAAAACATACTCAGCTTGATTATGTCTGGCATTCAAGTTTTGATGAGTCAAAACAACACCTTTGGGTAATCCTGTGGTACCGGATGAAAACAAAATAAGTGCTGGATGTGTCGCTGTGTCATTTGATGGCATAGGTTGATAACTGTTATTGGAAACAGCAGTTATTTTATCTTCTAATTCCTCCATGATGATTACTTCTTTAAGGAAAGGCACATCGCCTTTCTTCTTGAGTTTTAAAAACTTATCACACACCGCCATTGAACAGAAGGCTATTTTCGGCTTGACTAGTTTCAACGTGTGCAGAATCTCTCCTTCCTCATAAGAGTGATTAATTGTGGCGGTGGTTACACCTTCATACAACGCGGATATCACTGGCGTGAAAAACTTCAGACTGTTTTCTGAACATACAGATATCACATCATTCTTTTTTAGTTTGGATTCACGCATCCATGAGCCCAGCTTAACTGTATCATCCAGCAGAGATTTAAAACTCACCGAATTCTTTGTTGTCACGTCTAACTACCAACAAACAAATTATAATAACTTACGCTAGATATTAAAGTGAATAATTGACTTACAATTGCCGGTGTTTTACTATCAGCGTACTTGTTTAAAGCTTCGTACATATTGTACCCGGCCGATTTGGTCGAAATTTTCCCCCATATTTCAGGTCCACGCACAATTGCATTAAAACACGTTGTTATCCTCATTCTTGTGGCTTAGCGGTTGTAATTTAAGTTAATTGTTGGCCCGGGACACCATTTATACACTCTAAACTGTTTACATGTTTATCATTCTCCTCCTTCCCGCAACGCCGGCCTTTGCTTTATAGATAACAAGGTCAATAACTCTCGTACACATATTTATCTTCGACATGTTATCGAAAATAAAAATGTGTCTACAACACGGATGTTTAAGTGTGTCGCATTTTAAATAGTTTTCGAAAATAGCAAATAATGATCGAATTATTGTAATTATCGCATCTTTATAAACAAAACAACGATGATTTCCTATCTAGTTTAAGAAACAAGATGAAACCGTATAGATTTCATTCAATTGTTGTCATTTTTCTGTTATTATCAGTATTAATATTAGCAGAAGAAGAAGAAAAAGATTTATTCATTGTTGAATCAATTAATACCGATGAAAATTCAACGCATATTGATGAAATCGATGTGCATTCGATTCAAATTTACGATCCCAAGTTTGATACGAAGATAATCAGCGGTTATGAAGCGAAACCGAATCAATTTCCGCATCAAGTCGCCATTTTTATTTTCGGATACAGTGGCCGTGTATTATTCTGCGGAGGATCTGTTATATCAACAGAATATGTCATCACAGCTGCGCATTGTATCTTTGAAAAACCCAAACGCATCTTGGTGATAATGGGCACTACAAGACTAATGAAATATAATAAAAATGAAGTTCGTCGTGATGTCCAGCGCTACATTATACATAAATGGTTTGATCGGTCATCTTTACGAAACGATATTTGTCTGCTACAGTTGAGAGGACCTATAAAATACACTAGTAAGTTAATTAATCAACATTTTCTAATAAAATATACGACTTTTAACCATCTACAGGGTCCATTTCACCAATTGCATTACCCAACATGGCCGACATCCACAAGAATTACCTTAATTCAATCGCCACGGTTTCCGGCTTCGGTAAAACCTCCGACGATGGCACAACCAGCAAACGTCTGATGTTTATTGAATTAAACATAATGGACAATCAGATGTGCAACGATTGGTTCGAAGATCGCGACGCAATCTACACCAACATTTGCACATCGGGTAGTAATGGCCGCGGCGCATGTCAGGGCGACTCCGGGGGACCATTAGTCATCGGGGACAAACTAGTACGTGCTGTTTAACTTAATAAAATCGATTTTTATTCGCTACAAGTTCGAATGCAAAGAAAAAAAGTTTGTAATGAGTTCGTTTTCAGATTGGCTTGGTCTCATATGGTGCACGTTATTGCTCATGGGGCTATCCCACTGTGTACACAAGGGTTCCCAGCTACATCAAATGGATCACCAGTTACACGAACATTCCGCTACACTAATGCATGCTGTGTGTGAGAATGTGTGTGTGCTTATAGAAACTCGTTATACTAGTTGTCTTTTTAGAATTATTCGTTAGATATGTTACAACCAAACCGCAACAACCCGAATTGTGTGCAACGGAAGTAGTAGAAGGTAATTTTCAAACGCTTTTAACTCCAATTCGTAAACTTCTAGTGCTAATTTTTTTGAATAAGGTGGACGGTTCTCCCGATAAAAGTCGCATGCAAAAATTTGTACTCTTTAAGGATTAAACTAGCAAGAGTGTTGCACACAATTGGTCATTCAACAAAACATTTGTTCCATGTTGGCTTCAAAACAACATAATTTACAGTTATTTACATGATTATCAAAGCGAAAATTTAAACATTCGGAAAGACCTAGATTAATTTGATTAAAATATATATATCGGAACAAAACGGTATAATAATATTTGTGTGGTCTTTCCATTGCGTTAAAAACTTAATATATCCCATTCGCGCACTTATGAAACACGCCCAAGGTATGTTATGTTGCAATTTATTATCACAGTTCACTATAATCGTTCGGAATATTGAAATCGTTGCAACTTCAACTGTTTGCCGACTTTGAAAGTCGCGCCTGCAGCGAATTGGTGTACAACCAGTTGTCATCTTCAAGACTTTTCTTAAACAACTGAAAGATGACAACCACTGTTGATTATATCCTACACATACAAACAAACATTGATTTATTACTTACATTAGTTTCCCATTCTTCATTGTTCGCCTTCCTGTCCTTTGCTTCGTTGCGTTGCTTCTGCTCCAGCTCAAATTTCGCCTGCGTTGCTCTATCAATATTGTTGTACTTTAAACCAGCGGTGACATCCTTCCATAACCGACGGGATTCGTTGTCGGTTTGTTGACTGATGGGCCGCACTTGTTTGCGAACTATTTCTAATTTGTGGACGTCGATAAATTCCTCGGGTTCCTATAATTAATGCTCTCCTTTAAGATTTACTTACCGCAGAGCGGAATTAACACTAACCTTGTCATTCCATTTGGCTTCCATCACACCATTCCATTCCCCGTTGATGGAAAGAAACGGTTTCTTATCATTCGGAGCAAAAACATCCGCGGTAATTTTGTGCTTCTTATTGCCATAAAACGGCTTCGTTAAGAATTCAATATTACTAGAATAGCCGGTTTTCGCGCAAGTAATCGTCACGGAACCACCCAACTCAATCCATGGCACTGTCAGAATAGACCTACCATAGCCATTCGGGAATGTAACAACGTACTGCTCGTCGTGGTCCAACACGTTCACAATACCACAGCCAATATTGTAGACGCATATCGACAAACCCAAAAACTTTGATTTCGTGTAGATGTACGCGTTGAATGTGATTCGTTTATTATAGTGTTCCGCATAAAATGCTGAAATTGGCGGATGATGGGACACTTGTTCAGCAACAAAAGTCAATTGATCCTCGGATGCCCACGGTACCGGCCCGTCATGCACCTTACGACAATTGGGATCTTTGTTTTGATAAACATCCCAGTGACACGTAAACGTCTCGCCCAGAATCGGATTGTACGGCTTTTTAGCCACACAACTCTTACGCCCTGCATGATACGAAGATAAATACCATCTTACCACCTGGACCATACGATCGCGCGGATCTTTTTGATCCGCAATACCAACGAAGATATCCGGATGCGCAAAATAATCCGCATACATTTCGAGCAGCGAGCGCCGCTCGAGAATGAAAGTCGGCAGGACGACCTTTGTGAGATCCATGCCGATCTTCACCTGACCGATCATATGCTTGATTACTGAACCTTGTTGATCCAATAGGACGTCAGTTTCGGTGTCATCTTCGTGCAGAGCTAAAATTAACATCTCGTTCTTGCTAAAAGGAAATCAAACAAATACAAAATACCAACCATCGTAATCAATATCGTCATCAGGAGTCGTTTGATGTGTCTGATTGTGTAAAGAGGCTTCTCCTGATGTTGTCGACTGCTTTCTATACACACTATTAGTCGTAGTCGATTGCTGTGGTTGTTCTTCGGCGTTGAATTGTCGCACCGTACTGAAAAAACCAATCAAACATTGATTTCACTACAAATTGCGTGAAAATAACTTACAAAAAACGAAAAAAATTAAATGGCATCAAGACGTAAATAAATCTACATTAAATATGACACTAGACTGCAATCAAACACAGCCTGTCATACTTACTCCCGGCTGTTACGTCTCTTCAGACTCAAGCGATGCTGTATTAGACGGAGCATTTTTTTTCTCTTATTAAAAACGGATGTTTACAAGACGCATAGTAAACAAGACACTATATTATACTACCATATATGGTATTGTCGCGGCACAGTTACTAGTATAAATTATTAATCGATGCGTAGGGCGATAATTTAGTTATTGTTTAGGTCAATTGGTTGGTTTTTTTTGGCGAAAGGCGTCGTCAAGACGATAGTGTTGTTGCTGTGACCGAGGCTCGCGTCGCACTCGGCGAAAAGCCGATAACCTGCGGGGTGCGTGACAAAACCGGGGAGCTGCACTGATCATGCGCGGAAGGTTGGCGAAATCGCAACACCTTTCACCCGCAACTACACGTAATTCACGCGATGGATATATGATTAATTAATAATAACCACAAAAAAAAACTTACGTAGGTGTAGCAGTCTGGCTGGAAAAGTCATTGGCGTCGAAAAAATCATCTTCACCTTCGGAACTTGAGTAGGACGTTTCAGGAACAGCGGTTGTTGTAGCAGCTTTTTAAAAAACACAAAAATAACATGAAATAAAGCTAAATTTATAGAAATAAATCAACTAACCGACTATAGCAGCATGCCGGCGTGCATTTTCGATGCATTCCGAAGCTATTTCCACCATTGGGACGATATTAGGTTGAGTAACAGCCGTCGTTGGTAAACCTATCAAAGAAAATCAAATAAAAATAAAATTTTACATCAAATGCCAATAAAACATTACCCGTATTCGTTGTAGTTGGTACTGGATAGATTCCGTTGATCGGATGGGCCGTGTTCTAAGCATAAACAAATACTCATCGTTAGTTTATCTTATCAATTGTAATTGATCTTTGTAATTGATCTGTGGACATATATGATCCAAAGAGTGTGAATCTTTACCTTTGCTATTTGTAGTAAGACTATGGAATGTTTAATATTATCCAACATCACATTTGCATGATCTAATATCACTTGACACTTCATTTTCTCATCCTCTTCCATGATAGTTTGTATTCTTTCCTCTAACAACTGTAAAATGATATAAATTAATATCTAACACATAAAAAACTGTGTTAATGTTACCTTAGTTTGATCAATCATCAATTGCAGATAGGCATCTGCTTCAGACACTTTGTTGTCAAAATCTTTGATGGTAACTGATGACCCAGCAGTTCCCCATCTCATCTGAAAGTAATTTTTATATTTAATATATATTCTGATGATATTTGAATGTAACTTACATTATTTGCATGTTTGTAGATAGTGTCTTCAAGTGCCTTTACCCACTGCTCTCTTTCAACAGCATTCTTTGCTTGAAAATGGAATGTCTTGTGATCCACTGTGATAGTGAATGTGCTGTCTTCATCATCAATGCCAATCACAGCGCCTTTTAACCGCACGCAACCCCTTCTCACCCCTCTGGTCATCTTTTCCTTTGACTACAAACAATTGATAAACAACTTTCAATTGTTTCAATAACATCTGCATACATGTGTGAGTTGATGTGTTGCAACATGTAAACTTATTCAACTACTCATCGCGTGCACAACAACAACGCATGTTGCATGTAATCCCAAACGTAATTAATGATTGTACTTTGCGTATCAAGTATTTGTAAACAAGTGGTGGCATAAAACGTCAGTGCTAGTGCAATGAAATGGCTTTTTTTTTGGGAGTGACGAGCGCCGATTGTTGAGTAGACAACTTACTGTGTAGTATGATAACAGGCCCGATGTGGCGTCCAGCACGAAGTATCGGTACTGCCATCCCTTCATAACATTCGTCCACTTGCTCAGCGAACCCTCCAGCACGGCCATGGTTCAAAATTAACTACGACTAACCTGAATTTTAATCCTAACATGTACGGGCACCTGACAGATGATGACCGCACAAGTGACTCGCCACCATCGCCATCTACTTCTGCGACAATCTCAATTTGTGCACATCAAAACTCACGTGTATATTTGGTTGCCTATTATAAATATCATTAATGAAACATTTAATCTTTTTTTGTAGAAAAATTCACATGATTGTGTTATATTCTATTTATACTGTACACAATTGTAGTAATTTGCACATTCACACAAATATTAGCACTGCTTCTTAACGCTTTGATCTTGAATAGTTAATTGTTGAAGATTTCTCCTCAACTGTAAAGCAAAATAAAAAAGCAATGACACAGATTCGTAAAAATGCATTAGAATTTATTCCTTGATATAAATTTAATCTAAACGTACGCCGTATTCTATTACACTTATTATATTACACTGTACACATTCATTTTTGCACGATTTATATATCTAAACTTATCGCTAACACGCTTCTAATTTAAACACACTTGAGGCAAGTTTAAAATCCACAAATTAACCCGGAAAATAAGAATAAAATGCACACAGACGATCATAAATTAAAACCCCAATGGAAACGAAACAAAACATTACTAAACACATTAAGAAGCGTGTGTTTACACAGCATATGTGTGGACTTTAAAGTTGCTTGATTGTTCAACGCGCCAAACTGTACATGTCCTCATCATCGTCACGCAATGAAAGATGAATAATAATAAAAAAAACCTATGAAATGAGTGTTGATTGTATGTGTATGCGATGGCGGTTACTCAGTCTTGTAACTGGGATTTCGAAATTCGTCGCTGGCGGCCGGCATCAGATCATCGCTGTCAATATCGACAAATTGTTCAAGTTGTTCGCTTCCTGCCGCCTCCAGATCGCCCTGCATTGGATCAATGATTGGTACCCGAGTCTCAAAGAGCTCCGAGGCCGCTGGCTGCAATTCAATATCGTCATCATTTGATGCTTGCAATTGTGCAAAATCTAAACCTTCTGGAGCTGGTACTTTAGTCTCCACCAAATTCGAAGCTGCAGGTGAAGAAACATCTTCCTTCTCTTCAGATGTATTAGATTCGGCTGCATCAACGAAAGCAGCAGACAATTCACCATCTAATTTACTCACACTCATCGTACCAACATCATACATGAATATCTCACGATTATTTGGTTCAGATCTACAAAGAAACAATGAAAATAATCAAAAATCACACAAAATGTGAACAACATACCCTGTTACTAATAAGATCACAGATTGTTTATCTGACGCAGCGTCCTTTTCATGCTCCAAGAACTTCTTGTAGTTTTCCTGTGATGGATCCTTAACTAACGTCTTCAAAGCCTCGTTTTTGATCAGCTGAATGTCATCTGCTAGGTTAGCAGCCGCTGCACGTACAACTCTCTGTTTATAGAAGTTGTAGTCGACTGGAGCTAACACAACAACACTGTTGATGTTTTTACCCTTCAATTCAGGCACATCCGGGATTGGAAACTTTGTCCCGCTGACTTTCAAAGGCAAATAACGATTGTACGATTGATCATTGAGTACTACCGGTTGAATTTGAGTCGCGCCTTCTTTCAGGTACGAATCCTGAACTTGTTGACCCTGTTCTGTTTCCGGATCATACCTTACCACCTTCATCTCCACTGGTGGGGTACGTATTTCATTCATTGTTGACGCCTGGGCAACAGGTTCCATTTCATCAACTTCTTCATTTGTTGGGTTTACTTTACACTTGATCCATCAGGACGTACAACAGTTGGTTTAGTTTCACTTGGTGATGCTAATTGTTGTGCACCACCTGCTCCATAGAAGTTAGCAAGTTGATCTGGTGGTAGGGCTGAGATTGGTATGTCCCCTACTTTATCATAATCCAAAACAGAGATCTGAGCGTTCTTCAAAATACCAGAAGACAACAACTGCTCACGGAGATCATCAGGGACTTCATCAGGCAGTTCAATGTTCAAATCTTTTAGGTTTAACGTTGTTGATTCAGGTTTAGGTGTTGTTGTTGTTGTTGTTGTTGTGGTGGTTTGAAGACGTGTTGTACTGCTTGGTTTAGGACTGGTTACGTATGAAGAAGGTGTTGTGGATTGCGTTGAAGGTCTGTAGTAGTTTTGATTGGGGTTGAAATCAAAGTTATGGTTGTCTACATTACGACTGCTTTGAACCTGTTGTTGGTTTTGATTGGATTGTTGTACAACTTGCTCATTTTGACTCTGATACTGTTGAATCTGGTTCTGGGCTTGGTGATTGAAGTTGTGATTGATTGGTTGTTGCACATGATTGTTTTGTGGTTGTGGGAAGTCCCTGAATTGTTGTTGGACTTGTGCGGAGAAGTTTTGGGGACTGAGGGTACCATCAGGTCCAGTTGCGTATTGAGAAGTGATGTGTTGCTCATATTTGGGTAACGCAGGAATCAATTCACCGCCTGGTGGAATAATATGTTTATGTTGATTTAACAAATTCTGTTGTTGTTGTATTTGCAATTGTTGCTGATGATGCTGTTGTTGTTGTTGTTGTTGTTGTTGTGGTGGTGATTGAGGTTGGAAGTTTTGGTTATTTGAAAACTGTTGATGGTTAAAGTTTTGGTTTTGGTTTTGATGTTGTTGATTTTGATGCTGAATCGGTTGTTTCTGTTGAAATTGTGGTGGGGATGAAAGAGTAGGTCTCGTCTGTTGTATAGTCTGATAATTCTGTGGGAACTGATGATTATTCCCTTGGAATGCTTGATTATCATTATTGTTATTATGATTAAACCGAGTAGGTTCAGCAAAATTCGTTTGGAAGCTATACGCATTGGTCCCCTGATGAAAAACTTGCTGAGCATGATGATTGGGTAACTGTTGACTCAACTGGAACGAATGTGGTGATGGTTGGCTGAATTTCGTCACCGGCCCGGGTCCATTTTGAAAACTAGGCTTGTGACTAAACACAACCGGATTCTGATGAGTCGGAGGTTGTTGCTGAATAGGGAAATGTGTCTGCCTTGGGAAATTAAACTGTTGTGGTCTTTCGAATTGATACGGCTTATTGATCACCTGCGGAGGTCCTTGTTTAATCTGTGAAAAATTAGGCCTTCCGGGCGGAAAACGATTTGGTACCGGACTATTAAACAGTTGCGAGTTGAGTGTCGGCGGAGGCGCGTTGAAGTTATTGTTGTTGTTAAACGCCGGCAGTGCTTGTTGCTGCTGTTGATGGAAATTATGCGGTCGCTGGTTGAAGTTAAACGGCCTGTAAGGCTGCGGCAGGCGTTGCTCAGGCTTGTACTCTTGAGTGAAAGTGGTAGTAGTGGGACCATTGTTGTTCGGAAAGCGGCGACCTTCCGGATGCGAGAGTGCCGGCTGCGGCGCGGACTCAACAATGTCGTCGTCATGCGAGTAGCTCTCCGCGTGCGGATTATGCGATTGTCCGCCAAAGGTTACATGAATACCGCTATCCGCATGAAAGGTCTCCGAGTCAGGTTTGATAATCGCGCGGATTGTAGTCGTCGCCACAGGTGGCGCATAAGTCGGCGCAGCGTACTCCTCATGATGCGGTTCTTCCTGTTGTTCTTCATCATGATCATCTTGAATGGGCGACAAGGCAGGAATAGGTTTATCATAAATAACACTATCTTTCCCGGTTCCATGAGGGTTCTTCTTGTATTTCACATAGAAAACTTGCACTTCTTCCTTTTTCTTCTTTTGTGGCAATGGTACAACATCCTGATACGGTGGCGCTGCTGTCGTGTTAGCCTCTTTAATAATAATCTCAATAATAGGCTCGGGTTCTTTAATATATACAGGGCGTTCGATGTATTGATGTCTAGGAGGACCATAGTAATGTTCACTCAAATGATTATTATCAGGAGTTTGATCATCTGGTTTATTTAAGTCGTTGTGAGGTTGTTGTAGAGTACTCAACGATGTGGGATCATATAGAGGATCACGCTGGGAATAATGTGTCAATGGTTCCATTTGTACGGCGTACGGAGGAAGCTGGGGCTTCTGTTTGCGATAGTAGGTGTACGGCCGCATCCCGGATGGGAAGAAGGCCGGATACATGCGTGGCCCGGTCGGAATGTTTGAGATGCGCCTTTCTAATCGCGGATCTCGCGGATACGTCTGGTGCGATATGTCCGCATAGCCGGAATTTCTCTTGTCCCTGTTGCCGGCGGCGTCGATCGCGTCATCTTTCTTTGTGGGACGCGTGCTATCCGCCGAGGCATACACCACGAGCGCCGCGAAGAAGATCTGAAAGGCGTGTGAAACTTATTAGTCAAATGGTCAAGCGTGTTAGAGGCGGAGACATCGATTGAGGGCACGAGCGTTAATAAAATTAAAGATGAGCTTCACATGATCGTTAATCGGTCGTTTGAGAATGTCTCGGATGAAATCGAAAGGGACGGCGTTTATTACACTCTCAAACATCTTAATATTTATTAAAAACATGCGAATACTTAAGTATAACCTACTTAAACAGTGTTTTACTTTCTTAACATATTTTTATTTGATTACTAGCTTTTATCCGCGAAAATCTAAAATCATGAAGTTGCTTCCGTACGCGTCTGTAGTCACAGAAGAAGTAACAATGAAGTAGAATGGCGGGAAGTTTAAAATGGCTGAAAGTATAGTCTATGGAAGTATAGTGTACAGTCTCCATAGTGTAGTCAATTGGATTTGATGTTGACGTAGCTGTCGGTAATACAGTGTGATAATACAGTGTGATGGTACTATAGTACTTAGGTTTGAGCTTCATTGCTGGAATGCTAGATGGCGTTAAAGTAGTCAAATAGCCAGATGCAGAGGTATTATTGGCTAAACAATTTCTTTATTTTATTTAAAAATAATTTTTTATTAAATAAAAAGTAGCCTATAACCATTCGGGGACCACTAAGAATATGTGTACAAATTTTCATGATGATTGGTTAAGTAGTTTTTGCGTGAAAGTGTAACAAACATCAGGACCTTCGCATTTATAATATTAGTAGGGATTTAATTAACAAATTGAAAATTTGTTTGTTTCTGTGAGTGTAAATTAGCATTTTGTGAGGAGTTTGGAGAAAAGTAAAATTTTCAACACTTTCATCAAGATAAAAACGTTAGATTCACATTAAAAGCACGTTTTCGGTCGCGTCACTTGTAAGATCGCGCGCACAATACAAATTTATGCCTTGCAAGCACTCGTAATGCAATAAAACAAACATGATAACAATAAATAATGAATGCGCGCACGCCGAATGAGTTTCACATTCTCAATGGAAAACATTTCCGTTTATTCATCAACAAACTCGTAACATTACGTTACACTGCACGTCAAAACATTTCAAGCAGTAAAACAATCATAATATTTATAATAAATTAAAATTTAGCAAGAAAAATAGGTAAATTTTTATGTATGCAACCCAAAAAACACTTTTTCTTAATTTCATCCGTAGAAATATAAATTATATAGTTAATTGCATTTGTAAATCTAGTATGATGTAATTTTGCCGATCAATTTACTAAATCTAGGTCAAAAACATTCACCGCGAAGATATGAACAATCAAATTTTAATTGATGCGACTTTATTAGTCAACAAACTCTCGCGGCTCTCAGGCGTTCATAAAATAAAAACGAAAAACACAAGTGAAAAAAGGAAGCACTGGGAATACACAAACAGCTTGATGAGAAAGTAAATGTAATGTGGCTTTGATTCAAATTGAGGAAGCACACGATGTAGGCGGTGCACTTTGTTGTGTGTTTCGCGATGATAAAATAATTCATGCAAAAGCATCTTGTAGATTATCATTAAAAAGCCTGTACAATCAGATTGATGAATTTTTGATGACGACTGCAAAAATTTTATTTCCTCAAAAATCTAAAAACTCAATTATTACTCAACAAATAATATTGATACACGTTGGAAATGAAAGTATAGTTTATAATATTAGGCAATCAATATTGCAGCATGTTGCAGATCATAACGTTTAAAGTGAATGTGATTCCATTGCACTGGAAGATTATGAAATTTAATTAACAATTATTTAATTTTTTAAGATGTTATAGAAAGTAACAATAACTTTTATGTGTGGAAAGGTTTTAAGTGTCTAACAAGTTGCAATTATGTAAATATGCAGAATGTAAATGAAACTTTGCGTTTTACGTTGAGTTAAAGTTCAAAAGTCAAGTGAAAATTGAAAAGATTTGATGCGAATTTAAACTAAAGCCGTACATTCCACGGTAATAACTGATTAATTTATAATTTCGTATCGAATGATTGGTTAATTAAACGAGTTGATATAAGATATTGCACGCGTTCAGCAATTTGGAAAGTCGATTTCACTTCGGCGCTTCTTCTCGCCGCTCATCTTCATTTATTACACTGGCTATACACCATGTGAATTCATCTTAAGTCAACTTAGCATTCAGGCAAAAGAGAAATGAAAAGTAACCAATGATTTTAAATTAAATCATTATATACTCTCTTTTAATACATAAAATAAAATCACCTCAATCAAATACTTACGATTGTTATTTTCATCTCGACGATATAAAAATCCAATTTTGTTGATATTCACTTGTTTTTAATTTAAAAAAAATAATTTTTTAAATGTTTAATGAGTTTTTTAACACTAGCGATTAAAAAAATAAAACACACATCCTCGTCGGGAGTCTTCCGCTCCGGCAACGAACAAAAGAAGATGACACACCGGCGCTGGTGATGATCGTGAAGAGTATGAAGAAGAGTCGCGCGCGCCGGACCGGTGAGACTTCTTCGCACACACACCGAAACCACGGAACGCTGCGACGGTGGCTGAGTGGAAGGTGGAAGGGTATTTGGACAAGTGTGGGATGAAAGGGGCTTGTAGAAAGTTGCCTCGCCGCTGGCTCACGGCGCGCGCAAGAATAATACATCATCTCGCACGGTGTGACGGAGGAGACGATCACAATGGTAACACACGACGGAGGCAACCTGTGACTTTGCTACCTATTTTTATATTTTTAATTTTCGGGCTTTTGAGCGGTTTTTTTGTGGTGGGCGATAAAATATTGCGTGTAAAACATTCAAAAATTGAGAAAAATTTTTTCATGTTTAAAAAGATCGATTTTTATAAAACTTATGAATTTTTTTGCTTTTTTTTACCAAGTTTTACATAACTGGGTAAAAAAACATTGCGTGCAAAACATTCGAAAGTATTTTTATCAATAAATAAGTGTAGTTAACCTAAAAATTAATTTTTTTATTAAAATTTCGGGCAACAAAATATTGCGTGTAAAACATTCAAAAATTGAGAAAATTTTTAAAATATTGTTATTTTTATGTTTAAAACATCGATATTTATAAAATTTGATTTTTTTTTGCTTTTTTACCAATTTACACTAAGTTTAACAGAAGTGGGAGAAAAAACATTGCGTGTATAACATCCAAAAGTAGTTTTATCAATAAATAAGTGTAGCTAACCTAAAAAATTATTTTTTTATTGAAATTTCGAGAATTGTTGCAGTTTATAGCATTTTTCAGCGGCGGGCGATAAAATATTGCGTGTAAAACATTCAAAAATTGAGAAAAATTTTAAAATATCGTTTTTTCATGTTTAAAACACGATTTTTATAAAATGAATGAATTTTTTGCTTTTTTACCAATTTACAACAAGTTTTACAAAAGTGGGCAATAAAACATTGCGTGTACAACATCCAAAAGTAGTTTTATCAATAAATAAGTGTAGCTAACCTAAAAAATTAATTTTTTATTGAAATTTCATGAATTTTTGCAGTTTATTGCATTTTTCAGCCGTGGGCGACGAAATATTGCGTGTAAAACATTCAAAAATACTTTTATCAATGAATAAACGTACTTAACCTAAAAAAACGAACGTTTTTACACACATTAACCACCTATGTTTATAATTACGGTCAATTTGCACTCGTAAATGATAATTACAGCTACCGGAATTGCAATTGCCATGTTCTACTACATCACAATTAGAATTTCTACGCATCGATGCATGAAAGTAAATGTCACATTCGTTTTCCACTAAGTGCTTTCAACTTCCATGTGCATGCCATGCACTTTGTCGATTTTATTCCACTCCTAATTTCATTACCGTGAATAAAACACAGTATTCCACCCGAGTGTAATCTACATAGTGAGATATTAACAAGAAGAAGTGATTTGTGCGTTGGTTGCGCAGACACGAGTGCAATTGTTGTACGGTGATTGTTGTTACATAAATATTATCATCAGGTGCGCGTCGTGTCATCCGCGCGCGCACGAACACACATAACAACGCATTGTTACTGTTACTGTTATTGTTGTAGATAATTGTTTTCTGCGTGTTGCGCGTTAATTTCCAACCAGCTCAATTTTACGCTCATTAATAACATGTGGATGGATTTTCGGCGGTTGGAACAAAACGGATTCTCACGATATTTCAAAATGTTGCAAAAATTGAAAGGAAATTTATGCAACACAACAATCACAATCACCATTCGATCCTAATTTAATAATATGTGCGTGGATTTTTTTGTTGGAGAATTTTATCGCCTAGACATGAAATTTTCTCTGCGATGGCAATAAATTGAGCGTTATGCAGAAAAAGGAATTTGGGTCAGTGGTTCGTGCAATTCTGTGGACGTATTTAGACTCGTTACACCAGTCAACTTTTTCCTGATATACACTCGCGGAATATTTAACCCCGTTTAAAAAATATCTTCGCAGGTCGGAACAATTACGTATAAATAGAAAAAAACATCAATATCTTCAAAATTTTCAATAATTTTTGGATTTTTTCGCGTTAAAACAAATTTTATACAACTGGTCGTAAAAACATTGCGTGCAAAACATTCAAAAGTACTTTTATCATTGAATTTACGCAGTTAACCTAAAAAATATTTTTCTTGTGTTTTTAATGATTTATAGCATTTTCAAGAGGTGGGCGACAAAATATTGAGTGCAAAACATTCAAAACATTTTCTCAATGAATAAAACCGAAAATAGCAAAATATTTATCAACAATTATGTAAAATAGTACTCAAAAATTTAAATATTTTTGGATTTTTTTCCGAATTACAACAAATTTTCTTCAAGTGGTCGAAAAAACATTGCGTGCAAAACATTCAAAAGTAGTTTTATCAATGAATGTACGCAGTTAACCTAAAAAACAATAATTTTTATTATTTTTCTTGTGTTTTTAATGATTTTCTAGAGGTGGGCGACAAAATATTGCGTGTAAAACATGCAAAACTCATTTTCTCAATGAATAAAAAAAAAATACCTGCAAAATATTTAACCCAGTTTAAAAAATATTTTCTCAGCTTTGAAATAATTACGTGATGCGTCCATCGAGCTAAAGCAAACAGAAAAAATGTCAACATCTCAAAATATTTGAATAATTTATGAAAGGACGATAACAAGCTGCAGTCAACTCTTGGTTTCTTTGTGCGTGTCCAACTCGTCTTCCGAGAGAAGACAGTGGGAAGTCGGGTAACATCTTACATCTTTAGTTAATTTCTATTCAAATTTATTAGAATAAACTACAATATTCCAGCTATATAAGTCGCTGCGTGTATGCATATTGAATTAAATAAGAAAGTTCCATTCGCTGCGGATCCGTCGATTATGTAAACATTTATCAATCAATTAATGTGCGTTGTTTTAGCAGATGGCTTTGTTATCTAACAAATTTCACGTTAAAATCACATTAAAACAAGTTAGAGTAGTGATGAATTGAGGTGCGGATATTTTTTTGATGCAACCCGTAATACTTCACAATTTTTGAGGTTAGTTACTGCTGTCATCGTAGTGTCAAACGACAATGAGATTCGTAATTGAAATTAAATGAAATCTAGGACATGCAATTGTTTATTATTATTATTATTATGATTGTCAATTTCAATTGTGATTTATGATTTGTGAGTTGAAGAATGGAAATCGATGAGTTTTTGGAGCGGCAATCAATTTTTGCATTTGAATAGTCGCAAATAATGTCACGTCAGTACTTTCTAATTAATTATTTAAGTTTATCGGCGTGCATAAGTTATTTTTACATTGTTGTTCATATTTATCTAATCCCACATTGAAAACACTGTTTTCTACACTGTAAAACAATGTAATTAATGTCAACACTGTTTTCCACACCTAAATGTGAAAAACATTCGATATCTTCGTAAACATAACCTCAAAATTGTTTTAATATAAAATTTACATAACCCCACATTTGAAAACTTTGTTTTCCACATTTTTTAGCATTTCTTAAGCAACATAACCTCAAAATCGTAAATAAATCAAAATTTTCAGTTTTCTTTGCATTTTAGCGATGTAATTTATTATTACATGCATAAACAGTAAAGAAACACTTTTATTCTTGTTAAATTAAGGAAGTAACAAGCACTACCTACATAAGATGAGTAATAAATCTCCAAAAAGTTATTAAACTCAATAAAACTTGACTCATAAAAAGTCCGCTTGCTTCATTAAGCGATTACAAAATAGTATAATACAAATTGTATAATGTTCATTCAATAAACCACTCAAAAATAAAATAATCCCAACCGTGATAATTTATAATTTCCTCGCAAATTGCCCAAGCACACACAAAATAAATTTCCGTTACAATTTTTTTCATTGTTATGCGTTATGTGTTATGATATAATACAATTTCCACTCGTTTAACATTACAATGTGTAACACGTCGTAGTGTAATGTTAGGCATATGATTATTGAACCAAATTTAACTACGGTTTCGGTGCGA
Organism: Dalotia coriaria; assembly: GCF_025399875.1. Classification (NCBI taxonomy): domain Eukaryota; kingdom Metazoa; phylum Arthropoda; class Insecta; order Coleoptera; family Staphylinidae; genus Dalotia; species Dalotia coriaria. The sequence goes on from NW_027045451.1 coordinate 947,160, forward strand.
GTTTTTACTTCTTTTTTTCTTTGGGTCTAGATGCGAACAAACTTGTTCTATTCCTCTATAAGCGCCTTCGACGCCGAACGTCCTAGACCTATATTCGTATTCCTAAGCAGATGGAATCTTCACTTTCTATCTCTGCGGTGTGCGCCATCGCGAGAAAAGTTTTATTTTCCAGTCATTCGATATTCCCACATTAAACTCATCGAATCATCATCGTGTTTGCTCAAATTACCGCCTAAATAACGTAAATATTGTAAGCGAAAGTCATGTTTAATGTTTAGCCTTGCTAAACTTGCGATATTGATTGTGCAATATATTGAAATGCACCGGATTCATTTCTATTTCTAACCTCAACTTTTTATGACATTCACTAAATAAATAAAAGTGTCCGGGTGTTTTAAAGTCTCGTTAAACTTTAACAACGTCGAATTGTTTTATAGAAAGGAAATTAATTGAAATTAAGCAATATATGTGAACGGTGTCATTTTAATTCTCCCGTAACCCTTGGAATCGTTAAAATGTCTTAACCACTTTGAAGAATTTTGAGAGTTTAAAACTTGGGGAACACCGACCGTGAAACGTAGCTAACATGAGTTATTTATTGTCGTAATAAACGCTTGCATGGGGTTACCCACCAAGGAGGAGGTAATGGCTGCCGCATAGTTTCATCTGATTCGGTTCGATTTTGTTCAAGCACGCGTACGCAATCGGAATGTGTACTATCTATGAATGTTTAATCGTCTAATGCATTCTTTATGACTAAATTGTCTTGCAGGGGTTTTAGTATTGAGCATTTTGTGATTAAAATTTTAAAACATGGATTGTACAACATATTGAACAATATTTTGAAGTTTTTTGATTTTGATGCATTTATCAATGTTTAAAATAAGTAAAAATCTATAAAAACTTAAAATTTTGATGCAAAATTATGTTTTATGCATAATTTGGATGAAAAATGTCGTAAAACGATTGCACAATATATTGTACAATATATTGTAAAATATTTGAAATTTTATGATTTGTTGCATTTATCAAAATCCATAAAAACATAAAATTTTGAGTATTTTTAATTAAAATTATGATTGCACAATATATTGTGCAATATATTGTAAAATATTTGAAATTTTATGATTTGTTGCATTTATCAACGTAAAAATAACAAAAACTCCATAAAAACATAATTTTTTATGTGTAATTATGTTTTACGCACAATTTTCAAGAAAAAACGTTGAAAAACGTGTTGAAACGTTAATTTAAATTTAATTATGAAAAAGAATTATATTATTATAGCATATCATCATTAACTCCGTGAGTGCATGTTCTTTATGACTAAATTGAGTGCGTGATTTGAAAGTGTTCAGTCCCAAACTGAAAGGTGTTGAAAAGTTTATTCAACTTAAGTACATCAAATACTAAGTACTCGACGATTACCTGGAAATAAAACAATTAAAATCTGTCAGATAAATAATGTGAGATTGTCTTCTTGGATTTACAATTTACAATTTACAATTCTTTTAATTTATGTGTAGTAGTATATTACCAGTGCGCCATGTGAAAGGTGTATGATGGGTTGCCTGATTATCGTGTTCAGTACATGTACCGTATCTCCAACATTGTCCTGTCACACAATCAACTATTATTACCATAAGATTTTGTTCGGTGGAATTAAAATTTATGAAATTCCACGCGTCGATATTTTACGAAACCGACGACGAAACGAAGCGATTTGTATGGAAAACGTTTTTTTGCGAGACGACCCGTCCTGCCGCTTAATGTCGTCGTGTTCGGTGAAAGTGAAGATGAGTATGGTCTTTTGGTGAACTGAGAGAAAGCAGGCGCGCAAGGCACACAATCGAAAACGCGCGGAATTTATTTACTCCTCGATTTAAAGAACTATTTATTTATTTATCATGATTATTACTATCGGTATCGACCATGCACGGCGTGTCAATTATCAAAGTGTTTAATTTGCACTCAACACAAGAAATAATCACAAAACGCACAGATTTCCAACCGAATTCGATTGAATTGTGAATAACTAGCACAAGAATTTAACAATAAATTTATTAGGTTAATGTATGCGTTCGTGGGCGTTAGACCCACAAAATTTATTGTAATTTTTGTCAGCGAATCAAAGCAAATCGAAAATGTGTGGTACTTTCACTTAAAATTTTAATATTTGATAACTTAGATAAAGAAATGTGTTAAAAGCATAACTCTCTCTATATTTTTTCATTTTACTTGAAAACCGGAACTGTATTCGCAATAACAAATAAATAATCAAACCCAACCCTAATAAATAGTATCTGCTTGTGTAATGAATGAGTAATCTGGAAATTTTCCGCGCTGTGGGTTTGTGTCGACACAATTTATTAGGTTTTACCAGACTATCCTAGGTTTGACATTTAAAAACATTAAAAATTTAATGCTCTGCAAACGTTTTGTTAGCGGATCGTGAAAACTATGTTAATGTCACTGTCACAACGCGCAAAGAAAGTGTTTGCTTCAATAGACTGGACTAATGATTGTTAAATCAGCTTGTGCACGAAGATTTTTCTTTTTAAAGTCGATTTTAATTGCTTGCATTAGGTTAAAACCAAAAGCAGAGTGAAATTGAAAGCTAATTGATTGTACAATTAAACTGCAATCAAAAATAATCATTATAAATATAAATAAATGATTGTACAATCATTTGACAAACAATTAAATTAATTTTGAGTGTTTTAAACCGATTTTAATTAAGTAAAGAATGCAAAAATTAAGTGTACAATCAAAATAATTATTATAAATATAATCAAATGATTGTACAATCATTTGACAAACAATTAAATTAATTTTAAATGTTTTAAAACGATTTTAACAAGCAATTTTCTTCTTAAGTAAGTAATAATTGCACAAAGTGATTGTACAATCAAATTAATCATCATAAATATAATCAAATGATTGTACAATCAAATGACAATCAAATAAATTAATTTTGAATGTTTTACAGCGATTTTAATAAGCAATTTATCTTTTTGATTAAGTAATAATTGCACAAATTTATTGTACAATCAAATTAATCATCATAAATATAAATAAATGATTGTACAATCATTTGACAAACAATTAAATTAATTTTGAGTGTTTTGAACCGATTTTAATTAAGTAAAGAATGCAAAAATTAATTGTACAATCAAAATAATTATTATAAATATAATCAAATGATTGTACAATCATTTGACTAACAATTAAATTAAGTTTAAAAGGTTATAACCATAAAAACCATATTTTACAACTATTTTCTTTAATAAATAAGCAATAATTGCACAAATTGATTGTACAATCAATAAAAACTCATTTATCCACTAAATACGTTGCAAAATAATTTTAAAATTGCAATACAAAGCACAATATTATGCGTATTGCACGAATGTATGATTGGTTGCATAAAAAATGAGGTTCTCTTTGAAATAAGTAATTGTAATTAGCAATAAGTATGAAGATATTCCACCAACATACGAAATGAGCATTTAATGAAGCGTTCTCTTGCTCCACACGCAAAACGAGAGCGCATAATAATTTTATTAATTGCGATGAGACAAATGCACACAAACAAATTACAAAATGAGCGTGTGATTTTTTTCCTGCTCCGCATTTAGCCGCAATCGATGTTTCGCATTACGCCAGACGGTGCGTGCCATCCGAATCGCAACTAGCATTTAGCTTGATTTAGTTGAAGCGCAACTGTGCACTTAACTCCAGTTACAAGAGACTCGCGGAATGAATGTACGAGTATTATACACGTGTGTGTGTGTGTGTGTGTGGCGTGCGTCGCCATCACCATCATCCTCTCGTTTCACTTTTATTACGATATTGCCGGCTGCTGGTTGCTTCAAAGTGGCACAATTGTGATTTTAGCTCACTACTCGTCTCGCTACTCCACTATCCACAATCCACTTGATTACGTGTCTTGTGGATTGCACCAGCAGGCGAATCAGTACTTTATTTACACTTATTTTATCTCTGGGAGGTAATTATAACATAAATTGCTTGATTTGATAGATGACAAGTTGATACTCGATTCGTAAAAGGATTAGCTGCGCTTAATTTCGCGTTGTCGTCAATCATTCCCTCAATCAGTTGCTAGCGTGTGTTTAGTGATGAAGAAATTATGTATTCCGAAATGCTACGATTACCAAATGATTGATATTTAAAGCAGAACAAGCAGTTGCTAAAGAGATGAACTAAAACCGCAATTGTCATAGTTAACCATTTTAATACTAACGAATCAAATTGGAAATTATTGCGCATATATTGTGCAAGCATTACTTAATTATTAGGAAAAAATCAGTAAATATGATTTTAAACACAAATAAACACAAAAACATTTAGAAATAATTTTTGATTGATGAATGATTGTACAATCACTCAATCATTACATACTTAATTTTATAAAATTAGTATTTAAAGATTATATAAACAAAATTTTAAGAAATATATTTTTTTGGATGATTGTCAATTGATTGTACAATCATTTGATACAAAACAACCAAAAATATAAGATATTTGATTGAAATTCCACCCATAATAAGAATATAATGAAAGGAAGTATGAATCTTGTAGGTAATTAACTATAATTTGGTTGTTATGTTGATTGTAATCAGTTCAAGTGAGAAAACTAATTACGATTAAAAATTTCGTGTTCGACAAGACGCTAAATAAACATTTTTCCTTTCCGAGATGTTATCAGTTTGATGACGAGTTAATTGAAAATTTGAAATTGAAATTGCTGCGCACGTAGGTATAGAATAATTACGTTTTAATTATAGCGCGTTTAACATGATGAAAAATGACGTGCGCACACGATATTGGATCGCATGTCAGTATGTTTTAATTAACTCGCATTGCGGGCGGCTGCGAGCGATGTCATTACATGCAACATGCGTCGAAATTATTGCGTTTGACGGATGGATGACGGATTAAGAGATTTCTTCGAAACAAAAACTCTATGACCACCCGAAACTTTGTTTCAAACAAGATTGATTACCGCCGAATGAGAATCGGAATTAAGTCCAAGTTCAAGGCTGGTTATTAAACATAATCAAAAGAATCAAGTGCGTTTTCATTTGATTATGGGATGTACAATATATTGTACAAGCAAATATTTTAGTTTTTAGTTTTTGTGGGTTGCGAATGTGTTACGAGCCGAAATTATATCATAGAACAGACAAGCGAGACAATATAGTCGGTGGCATCTTCGCAGCCATCGCAACACACGTGATTTAAGTGTTTGTTGAAACTTAATTAAACAGCAGGTCGGCAGCAACACAGGTGAGCGGTGCAAATTGGTGAAATTCTCCGCGTGGATTGTGAATAGTTTAAAACAAATAGATTTTACGGATAAATAGACAGTTTGTACGTAATTATGTGCCAAGTGCATAATTATACTTGCGTAATATTCTACAGTGCAAACATTTTAAAACCAGTACTATACATAACCTAATTTTGGGATTTTACGTGGATAGGCAACTGTTTAATCTTTGTAAACTGGTTATAAACTCAATTACTATTGTAAAAATGCCGGTAAATATTTCCTGAAGTCTAAATATGAATTCCGCGTCGCTCAGTTGTATTCACTTGTGTTTTGTTTAAATGATTTTGTTGTAACGTAACGTGCGCCCCAACAAATTAGCTGAAAAATCGTGCTTAAGTTATAGAAATTTGCATTGCAATTTGTGTGTATGTTGGGTTGCATAACCACAACAATATTTCAAATGTTACCATCAATGTCATGTCTTTAAAAAAATATTCTAGCTCATAATTGCTTGAAATGAAAATATTTTTCGTCGTTACCCAAAAGAAATTAATATAAACCAACTAATCCCTACTAATATTATAAATGCGAAAGTCCTGATGTTTGTTACACTTTCACGCAAAAACTACTTAACCGATCATCGTGAAAATTTGTACACATATTCTTAGTGGTCCCCGAATGGTTATAGGCTACTTTTTATTTAATAAAAAAAATTATTTTTTAAATAAAATAAAGAAATTGTTTAGCCAATAATACCTCTGCATCTGGCTATTTGACTACTTTAACGCCATCTAGCATTCCAGCAATGAAGCTCAAACCTAAGTACTATAGTACCATCACACTGTATTATCACACTGTATTACCGACAGCTACGTCAACATCAAATCCAATTGACTACACTATGGAGACTGTACACTATACTTCCATAGACTATACTTTCAGCCATTTTAAACTTCCCGCCATTCTACTTCATTGTTACTTCTTCTGTGACTACAGACGCGTACGGATGCAACTTCATTATTTTAGATATTCGCGAGCGAAGCCGCGGGTTAAAGCTAGTTTGCACATATTTCTTCGTTTTACTAAGTTTGTCGTTATAAAGAGACTACTTTTGTGTACCTGGCAGTACCATTTTTATATGTGTGTATCAAACACATGTTTAATCAATAAATTAATTGAATATCCGAGGCAACCTTATTATATTGTAGTAAAACTTCAGTTCACAACCGACAACTGTGACAATAATACCTTTATACTCCAATATTTTTCACTTTACTTTACATTTACCAAAATGTTTCAAGAAATAAAATCACCGAAAGGGATGAACACGCTAACAAAACCACCACCAAACATGATGGACATAGCAATGCCACATTTAAATAATAATTACGCCCATGTACGTATGTCTATTACCAAATTTTTCCTAACCTAAAATTCGAATATTTAGCATGCAAGAACACCGAATACAAATTATTCCGAAAGATGGATGCAATATCGTAAGCATGATGAGAACGCATATCGACTCGCAACCATAAAGTTCGCACAAGAATCTCAACATGCGAAATCATTTGCACAACATGAAGAATTCCTCGTGCGCCAACAATTGCGCGATCGTATTCAAACGAAACTCAAAGCGAAGATTCAAGGCTATCAAGACGCATTAGAGCAGCGTCGCGAAAGGTAAAAGATTAATCATTAGTTTAAATGAAAACAAAATCTAGATTACATTCGAATCGTATAGGTTACGAAACATAATGGCGGATGAAGAACAGACGTACGTCCGCGACACGATCGACAAAGCTCAACGCGTCGACGAGAGTAAATACGCTGACATGATGCAGCGTTCCGAAGCGTTGAAAGCAGCGAAGGAAGCCGAGCGACTCGAGATCGTCAAACAGAAACGCATCCAACAATACAGGTTAATTTACCAAACTCACCGGATTTAATTTGTTTAATGAAGTCAGTGTTCTTTTATTTTCGTATTGTTTAGTCAGCGATGCGTCGAATTGCGTCCGTTCCTTACACGTAAGTGGACTGAGGAGAGCAAACTTTGTCAACTGCAACAAATGCGCGAGAACGAAGCGCGTCGACAGTCCGAAACGGAAATCAACCGGATGTGGGATAATCTGTTGAAGAAACAAGACGAGGCGTTTGTAAGTTTGGTTAGAATTACGTATAATTTGAAATAATTATGAATTGTAACAAATTTCCAGATGGAAAGAGAAGTGCAGGAAGCTATCATCAAGTACAATCGTTGTAAGAAGGACATGGATATTTTAACGATGCAAATTCGTGCGAAGGTATACTTTCAAAAGTTTGCATAACGAATTATTTCGCGTATTGTCTGTGTGTGTTTATTTGTAGAAACACTGCAATGAAATGAACCGTGAACTGGAACGTGCCAATTTCGAAGAGGCGCAGAGGATGTTAGCCATACAAAATCAACAAGAACGAGATGGTAATCATTTTACGCATATAAACTATATTTTTGTTTATTTTAATATTTTTACTTCAATATTAGAGGTTATTTGAGTAAAATTTATAAAAACTTCGCCTAGTTCACACCAGAGGGCGCTAGTAATGTATTAACACGCGTGTTTTCATTGTAGAAATGCAGCGTAAAATAGATAAACGTATTCAGGCTGCAGAAGATCTCAAACGTCAAATAAATTTCCAAAAACAATTTATGGATCAACGTAAAAAAGAAGAAATTGCGCTGGATAATGCTTTCGCTAAACTATCACTGCTGGAGCTTCAGCGTGAGAAAGACAAGATTGTCGATAATAAAGGTCGCTTGCAGAAAGAAACAGAAGTCTATAAGCACCATCTTGAACATTTGCGTCAACAGCGTAAGCAAGAAGAAGACGAATTGAATCAACTCATCAACGAATTTCAACGCGCCGCGCAATCTAAACAAGACGAAACTATATGCAAATATAAACTGGGACGTAAGAAGTTAATCGAGGAGGTAATGCGTGAACGTGCGGAGCAAGTACGTGCAAATCGCCAGAAAGCCGAAAAGGAATTGGAATTTAAAAAGGTCGAGAATGAAATGATGAGAGACATCTTTGAAACTAATAAGAGGTTGCATGATGAAGCCGAAAAGATTCGACAGATGACTGTGAAGCAGTATAGGAATGACTTGAATCAACAGATTGAATATAATTATACGCTCAAGGTAAATAAATATTGTGTCAATAATGTTTGTGATTTAATTGATCATTTAATGATTTAGAAACGTGAAATGGAAGAAGCAGAGCGACGGCTTCAACAGGGACTTGAAGATGAAAGGAAACTGGAAGCTTTGGTGCAGGAATTAATTAAAGAAAATATTGCAACGCCGCTGGAGCATCCATTCCGTCAAGCTTTGACGGAATATGACTGCAAGTGTGATGATTCAGCTCAAAATAAAATTAAAACAAATAAAAGTAACTTTTGATATTAAAACTCATATACACTTTGTGAAATGATTGAATTTTGTGTGAAAATATAAATTTTTGATGGTTTTTGATCATTTACGGCTTAATAAAAATATTTTGAAAATTTAAATGTTATTAATCTTATAGAATAAGTTATTATCTACATTCTAAAGCAAAAATCAACTCTGTATCTTTTTTAGTTCCTGAGTTATCGCTAATTTTAGTTCATTTTACGCGAAAAATCAGTGCTGCACTCTTTTGGCAACTACGCAAAAACTACAAATTTCATAACCTCAAACTTAGCAAGTTTATTCTTCAATAAATTCCTATCCAATGATACTTTACTCAAACTTCTAACTTTTTAAATGACTGAGTTACAATGACCTAAATTATAGCAATAATTTATTCAGGAAGAAACTTCCTAGCTGATGATTAGGTGACTTAGAAAATACATAATACATGCAGAATGTTACTCAGTGACATTGAGAATACACCTCAATTAAAACTAAATAATTAATCTAAAGAATGACGGTAATACAATCGATATTCCCTTAATAATTACCTCGTAGTTAAATAATACTAATAATAAAAGATAATAATAATGTTTATCTAATTGATTGACAAATTATCAGCCATAGAATAACAAAAATCATTTTATCTAAACATCATCGCGTTTATATGAAGTTCCCAATCGATACAATACCGGTCAGAAGGTAATAAGTTGAATAATTGATTGCGAAGTTTTTTATTAAAGACCAACACGTCCCCGACACACGTATGCAAATACATATTTAGATATCTAGAATATTACCGATGTTAATGAAGCGCATGTGCTCTAGTACTATTGCCCTGGGAATTGGTTTTCTACGACCTAAGCTGCACGCTGACATTTAGTTTACTTCAGTCACCCCTAAGCACGCGATCACTAAAAATGAATCTAACCGACACGAAAATACTAGTAGCGGTATTATTCGGTCTCTCGAGAGTTCTCTTCGGTTTACTCCCAATAAAATTATGTCGGTTTCTTAAAATCCCCATCGGTGACGATGAGAAAAAGTCGCGCCAACAAAAACTCCACTGTTGCCTTGCTTTATTTCAAGCGTTCGGTGGCGGTGTGATTTTTGCAACGTGTTTTCTACATATGATGCCCGAAGTTTACGAATCTACAGTTGAATTGAAAAAGTATGGATACATTCAGACACATTATCCATTCTCGCAGTTAGTAGTATCAATTGGTTTCTTCCTCGTGTATTTCATCGAAGAAATCGCGCATTATTTCGTCTCGCAAGTAACCGACGAGGAGATATGTCACAGAAAAAACAAAAACAAACCGAGTGCAACCACGCAGAGCGCGTTTAAAATTACACAGGTTTCAGCGGCTTCGAATAAAGTAACGCCTGAAGTACTCGATTTGGATAAAGAAGAAGAGTGTCAAGATGAAGGTGTAGACTTACCGAGTCCAACTTCAAGCCCTGATAACACCGAACCAGATCCAGAGAGTCAGAATATCACCGACGAGAAACAAAACGAGACTGAAGAGCAGATGAAAGTCGACGAAATGGCAGACACAGAAGAAGTATCACAAGTTGCCGAGCTCGACAAGCTGATGAAAAGCAAAGCGTTGACGCACCAGCAAATCATTCGTGGAATTTTAATTGTTCTTGCATTATCCTTGCATGGATTTTTTGAAGGACTTGCAATTGGTCTGCAGTCATCTATTGGAAACATTTGGTACCTATTTATAGCCGTATCGATTCATTCAGCGACGATTCTCTTCGTGATCAGTCTCGAGTTGATTTTAGCGAATGCAAAACTGAAGATCATCGTCATACATGTATTGATTCTTCCATCGTGTGTCCTGTGGGTGTGTTGTTGGGTACCGCGGCGACCTTGGGTACGAATACCGAGAGTAAAGTGAAGACGGTTGCGGTGGTGATCCTTGAAGGGTTGTCGGCTGGTACGATAACCTATATTACGTTCTTCGAGGTGTTAAATCGCGAGAAAGCGCGAAGGGTTTATCGACTGCGAAGGGCCGCGTCGATTATTTTGGGCTTTTGCTTGATGGCATGTCTAGAATGCTTCGAAATGTATTATTAGACGTGATATAAATAGATACTAGTTGAAATGTGCAAATATTTTTATATTAACATAAAATGTAGGAAAAGTGATCGTATTTAATCAATAAATAATTATTCAAGGACTTTTCTTTGAGAAATTACTAAGAAAACCTCATTTATTTGATTGATTATTCAATTCTAAGAAATATAAATTCTTTTCCGTGCTTTTTTGCATTTTTTTGTTTTCTTTTCCCCTCGTCATCCATTTTATGCTGATCAGATAAAAATGGCAGCATAATTCACCTTTTGCGTTTTCGCAATTAACCTTGGCCTTCATACGCCTTCATACGACTTCAAATAAAGCACTAAATTGATTTCGGAACAAAATTGTTCGCTTGCGTGCATGGAAATTAACATTACGCGCCTTTCGCAATTACATAATTTGCCGCAACTTTACGATTGTTCGATCAACAGATGGAGCGCTGATAATGTTTCTCACCGTAACTGTCACTCAGTTGATTCTAAATTCACCACCGGAAAATCAATAGCGTGTTTTGTCAAACCGCTGTGATGGAAACCAACAAGCATCGAATGGTTTTGTTGAAGGCGAGTTGATTTCTAAGAATTTTCACACAAAAAAATTTACAATAAATAATTTTAGTTGATTGTTATCCTCATCGCAAGCGACACGACGCTGGGACGCTCGTTAACAAGACGCAGCTTTGCAGATCCTTCAGTAAAAGGATATCTTACTGAAGTAAGTAAATAAATACAATAAATTTTATTGAAAACAATTAAATATTTAACTTTTAGAGGACTTGCTGGTGGAATGAAGTGTGCAAGGAGGAATTCCAGAGTTTGTTTCGTTGTAAATGTCCGGCATGGTCATTTTGCCGTGCGCCAGGACGATATTACAACGCATTCTGTTCCATGACAGCGACCGGTTACATTTGGACACAGCCAGGACTACAAGAGGCTACTGCCACTTAAATTTAGCGTGTTTTGCGATAGAAACAAATTTATTTACGTGAATTTGACTGCCAGTCAATTTTAACCATGTTAATTATTAGAACCAAGCAAAGAAAACATGTTTATTGATAAACGTTATGAGGTTGTTCTTATTATATGCATTAAATTCAATCAATTCTTGTGATATTAGTTAAAACATGTATTATAAAATAATTATAAGAATATAGGCGTTTATTTGGTTACAAACACGTTTATTCATGTTTGTTTTGTTGTTTATAAACCACAGATTTATCTTTTGGGTGTAGAGATTGTTTTTATCAGTGTTTATTCGCACGAGTAAAGATAATAATGAATTTTATGCTGTACGGTACATGCAGCGCCCTCTGTCGGTGTAATAATGAACTGGAAAGTGCGCACTTTTGAATTTTTTTAATTTTTGTTTATTTAACGCGAATATTTATGTATTTAGAGCAAGAAACTTTATTTTTATTAGTTTTTATTATTAATAAACTAATATTTTAGTTAAAATGAGTAGTAAATATTAAATTTTCTTTTAAAAACAATTTTTTTTATAAATTTTGCGTTTTGTGTAAAACAAACTTCATTATTATTCATAACTTACAACAAACATTACTATTCCATTATTATGATGCATACAAATGTCGAAAGCGAGTAAAACTGAAAGTAATCTCATCTTCTCATTACCCGTGTGGTAATTTAAAGTAAACGTACAGCGCAATATGTAAAACGAAACATGAACCTTCACAAAAGTTTAATTTGGTGTTGAAAGCGACGCATTTTAAATGTCAACTGTTACTTTTTAGTGTATTTAATAAATTAATTCGACCGAAACCCACATTCTTTGTTTTTATGCGCATAATTCAACTAATTCGACATTTAGCGAATAGAAAACAATGGATACAATAGCCTCCGTGTTGTTTAGCGAACTAACAATGTGCATGCAACAGTAGTCAAGCCAGAAACGCAGAATGCTGAAGAGCGGCGAGCAGTTGAACACAGTTGAACAGTTGAACTCGTTCCGTTGACTCCGGCGAGTGCTCTCATGCTCTGCTTGCAGGTATCAGTGCATGGCCTTCGTAAAAACCATCCGCGCGCACACAAATATTACCGGTGTGTGAATGGTGTGAATCACGCCATCATATTAATATTAATCCATCGTAGTCAAACAGATTAAAAGTATTCGCACGTCGCGCGCGTCGTGCATGCGCGCTGTGTTATCACACGCTCGCGACTCACCAACGAAGCTCGCGTTTATCGATTAGAAACACAGTACCAACAACAGAACGATGGCGACGTCCTGTTTGGCAGGATTCGCGCTCGTGTTGGCACTCAGCGCGAATTTATCAGCCGCGTTTCCGCAGGACTACGCCGGACAAGAACTTCTTGATGAAGTGCGCCAGTTGTTATCACTAGCATCCACCAATGTGCAGGTAAATCACACCACACAGCTCGCTATTAATGTAACTGTAGAGTAATTCATGTCTTGAACATCTTGAACGGAATTTAAAGAAAAAGAGATAAATGTAAGATGTTACTATATGCAACCAAATATACATCTGCAGCAGGTACATGGACATGGAAATGGGGACCAATCGGATGTGGATGAAAGCAGCACCGATGATGATCATGATATCAAACCAGACAGGCCACGGGTAGTGAAGAACTGGCCACTCACACCGTTGAAAATCGGGCAGGTATCCGGAGTGTCGGTTAATTCTGATCTACAGCCTGTTATTTTCCATCGGGGTGACCACGTATGGAACGAATAGTAGGTGCCATTTTAATTTTAGTTTAGTTTAGTGACGTAGGTGAACATAATATACACAATAACATATTGTTATCGATTAATTTTAACATATTCATGCAAATATCGAATACCGACTGAGCTAGCCGGGCTGATATTTACCTAAATAATATTTCTGAATCTATTTTCAGTTCCTTCAATGAATCTCATCATTATTTGCAAGGCAGCAAAGGTCCCATTAAAGAACCGACTGTTTTGACACTAGACCCCAAAGACGGGAAGGTCCTGGGTCAATGGGGTGCGAATTTATTTTATATGCCTCATGGGCTCACCCTCGACCGCCATGATAATCTATGGTTGACAGATGTTGCTCTACATCAAGTTTTCAAAGTAATTTACTTTAAAATTCATTTTTTTCAATTTTTTAATTTTTGGATGAATTTTAGTTCAGACCTGGTGAATTGCAACCAAGTTTAACCTTCGGGGAAGCCTTCCAACCGGGTTCCAGCCAGCGCCATCTATGTAAACCTACTTCCGTTGCTGTTGCCAACACTGGAGAGATTTTCATCGCTGATGGTTATTGCAATAACAGAATATTGAAGTATAACGCAGCTGGTGGTCTTCTAAGGGTCATCCCCAATCCACCAGAGTTTTTATCTCTGCAAGTACCGCATGCGTTGGCGTTGATTGAGTCTATGGATAGGTTATGTGTCGCTGACAGGGAGAATATGCGTGTGACTTGTCCCAGGGCCGGATTATACAGTGTGCAAGGTAAACGTGAGCCGGCCCTGACCATCCAACAGCCTGATATGGGTAGAGTGTTCGGTGTTGCTGCAAGAGGTAAATTATTAGTTCTAAACTTCTCCGTCAGATGTCGATGTAAGTTGGTTGTGTTTATTTAATTCTTAGGCAACTTGGTATATGCTGTGAATGGTCCCACGTCGCCATTGTTACCGGTACAAGGCTTCACAATCGATCCGCAAACTGAATCCGTGGTTGACCACTGGGCACCTGAAGAGGTATTATGATAATTTATGCGGTAGCATGTGAAAACTCACGTGTTTTCTGTTTTGTTTTGTTTTATTATTAGGGCTTTGGTAATCCGCACGCGTTGGCCATTTGCCCGAACAATTCAGCGATGTATGTGGTGGAGATTGGACCGAATCGCGTGTGGAAGTTTGATCTGGTTCGACCCACGAATTAGGAACTCGTTTCAACGTAGATATCACAACGGGAAGAAAGGAAAAAGGAACTGGAAACATATAGTGGTTATATTGTGTATGATTTCAGAATAAACTATAAAATAAAAGATAGCAACCAATATTTGTATCATAGTTATTATATACATTAATGTACTTGGTGTGTAAATTAATTATATAAACATATATGAGCACAAAGGTGGTGGTTGTGTAGGAGTTAAACGATAATAATAAAAATAATCTATTCTTTCGTCAAATGTCGGCCATTAGGGTTATTTTTTTGTTAGTGAATAACTATGTTGTGGAAAATCGTAGAAATTTGATCAAAGTATCATTTTAAGCAGAATTTAAAGAAGATTTTTGTGATTTATGCGAAAAACTTGGGTGTTTTACCATTATTTGGTAATTTAAGAAAAAGTGGGACCGTTTTTGAAATTTTAAGGTTATTTCTTTGAAGTGGAATAACTCAGTTGTTAAAAGTCGTAGAAATTTGATCAAAGTATCATTTTAAGCAGAATTTAAATTAGATTTTAATGTATTAAGCAGAAAACTGGGTGTTTTACGATTTTTGGTAATTTAAGAAAAAGTGGGGACCGTTTTTGAAAATTTGAGGTTATTTCTTTGCAGTGGAATAACTCGGTCGTTAAGAATCGTAGAAATTTGATCAAAGTATCATTTTACGCAGAATTTAAAGAAGATTTTTATTTGTTCAGCGAAGAACTTGGGTATTTTATGATTTTTTGGTAATTTAAGAAAAGTGAGGACCGTTTTTGAAAAAAATAATTTGAGGTATAACTCAGTTGTTAAAAGTCGTAGAAATTTGATCAAAGTATCATTTTAAGCAGAATTTAAATTAGATTCTAATGTATTAAGCAGAATACTGGGTGTTTCACGGTTTTTTGTTAATACAAGAAAAAGTGGGGACCATTGTTGAAAATTTAAAGTTATTTCTTTGTGGTGGAATAACTCAGTTGTTAAAAGTCGTAGAAATTTGATCAAAGTATCATTTTAAGCAGAATTTAAATTAGATTCTAATGTATTAAGCAGAATACTGGGTGTTTCACGGTTTTTTGTTAATACAAGAAAAAGTGGGGACCATTGTTGAAAATTTAAAGTTATTTCTTTGTGGTGGAATAACTCAGTTGTTAAAAGTCGTAGAAATTTGATCAAAGTAAAATTTTACGCAGAATTTAAAGAAGATTTTAAATTGTTATGCAAAATACTTGAAAATCTTACTGTTTTCTGTTAATTTACAAAAAATAAGGACCATTTATATAAAATTGCAACTATTATAGTTTCTAAACATAGAATTTACCAAAACCCAACTTACAAACCCATAAAAACAGATAATTTATCGGTAATTTCAAAAAACACGCAAAAAATACCTCCGCAGACAATCTAATAATTTCTTCATCACAAGAAAACAAATTACGTGTCATCATCGACGGCCACAATGGTAAAAGTAACCAGGAGAGCGGGCGCACATCGCAATCATCGCATCTTCGCTTTTTTCCTTTCCTCGTGCGGTCACGCTCGGGACCTTTTGGTCAGACTGTACCGTGGTAACCGTGGTAACATCGCCACGTACTTACATTTCCTTTCTTCGCGTAAGCACTCTATCTGCGCGCGCGAGCGGCGGACGCGAACATTAGTATGCACATCGAGGCAGAAGACGAAGAAGAGGCACGAGCAGCGAATGCTGCGAAAGGGTTCTTGGCGCGCTCGCGGCTTGCACACAATATATTCTCAAAGTAGTAGGATAAAAAATTGAAACACCTCACGTCTCGCTATAAACACGGGCACTTATGGCCCGAGATAATGTCTTATTTATAAGCTGGTGAGCGTGCACGTTGTTGGAAATAAACAACGTCAACTTTACAACATGCATACTGTTGTACTTGCGAACCAACAGAGTTGCACTTATATTTTACCAACTGCCCGCCACGGAATAATATCTTAATATGTTTTTTACACATTGAAAAAATAAAAGACAGGTGTAGAGTGGACATAAATTTACAGCGAATTTGAAAATCACATGTTGCAGTGGTGTTTTTTCTTTGAAAAAGTTTCATCATGTGTTCGCCAGCCCTGGAAAGCTTCGGGTTTTTTGTTTTTTGTTTTTGTGTGTGTTGAGATGTGCCGTGGCGGCTTCGAATGCATTCGTAAAGCGTCTCTTGTAGCTGAGGCCTTTATTTTACAGCTGCGCGACGCCGAGAGGAACGAACTGAAACTGACGCGTTGAAAACGCGTCTACTTGCAACGCCTCGATTCGGGTCCATTTATCGCTGATGATTTATTTCTAGTCGTCACGTGCATACCAATTTTCATTTTAATACGTATGTGAAACAATTCTCGGAGCACAAATGTGGCGGGATCATAAAATTTCATACAAAAACATAGGTTTTATACGTTTTTTGAGGTAAAAAACACATTTTTGGATGTATGTTCCCGAATAAAACCAAAATGGCCGAACTGATTTCAATGAAATTTTCAGAGATGTTATAGAAGGTGTTGTTACATCAAAGAACAAAAAATTATTAAAATATTGTGATTTTACGAGGATTGGCAACTGTTTAATCTTTGTAAGCTGGTTAAAAACTCAATTACTCTTGTAAAAATGCCGGTAAATATTTCCTGAAGTCTAAATATGAATTCTGCGTCGCTCAGTTGTATTCACTTGTGTTTTGTTTAAATGATTTTGTTGTAACGTAACGTGCACCCCAACAAATTAGCTGAAAAATCGTGCTTAAGTTATAGAAATTTGCATTGCAATTTGTGTGTATGTTGGGTTGCATAACCACAACAATATTTCAAATGTTACCATCGATGTCATGTCTTTAAAAAATATTCTAGCTCATAATTCGCTTGAAATGTAAATATTTTCGTCGTTATACGGAGTTTTTCGCTAAAAAGAAGCTAAAATAATGATTTCCACACCTATTATTATTATCCACTTACAATCCACACAAATATCTGTTATTGTTTGACTGCACTCGACATTCCTGTGCTTTAAAAATAATGATCAGTTGGTTGGCCTTGACGTTGACCGCGGCGTAATAATTTGTTGCGCTGTAATGGTGTGGAGATAAATCCAGAAACATCTTTATCCCGTCGTCATCCTCATCATCTATCGCCCGGCTCCGGCTCCGGCTTCGCTTGAAATTAAGTTGTTAAAGGCGGGCACCGCTGCGCGCTCGTCCGGCTGGCGCTCGTTATTCGCCATCTTTCTCCGCACCCAGCCATTCTCTTCGTTCTGTTCTTCAACAGTCGCACTCCGACTCCGACTCCGAGTCGGACGATAATGAGTATGTGTGCTCGAAAAGTAAAACTACCGTGTGTTGCTGTTTCAACGTCTCAGCGTCTCTCCGCTGATGGGAAAACAACTTAGATCTCTCAATCAGCATGGCTGATCTAAATAGCGTCCATTTATGCAACCAAACAAACAAATGCTCACGCCGTTAGTTAGTTACCGTGCAAATCGTTGAATTGTTGATTTTATATGCTTGATATCATGATTTAAGACTTTCACACATCGATTGGTTATGGCAAAATATAACGAGCGACTTACAGTGTTGTCTTTAACAAAAAAATTAAAAATTTTATCAAATTCTAACCTCAAATGTATAAAATTAAACATTTTTTACCATAAAAATTAAATTTTTTACTTAAAAACTCATAAAAACACAAAAACAAAGCAAAAAATAAATTTTAAAAGGTTTTTCAACGTTTCAAGTCCGATTCTGTTAACAATGTGCGCAGCGAACATGAAAGCACTCTTTGTTTACACTCACGGAACTCTCGGTAGGCAAGTGGTAAGATTATAACAAGCAAACAGAATCTAATAATCCAACAAACGCTCGTCAGGCCTAGTGTACCAATCACAAACAACAAACAACAAACAAACACCGTGCGCAGCAAGCTCACGAAGATTAGTTATGCAAATATTTGCGTTCCGAGCTTTCGAGCTTGCTTTTTTTCACATCGTTAAAGACACATTTCCTTCAGCAAACATCGCCACGCCGAGGTAAAAGTAAAAATTTTTCCTCTCTGGTTATTTATTGAGAGGCATTTTGACTTGACCCGCACAGATAGTGGTCTTCGATAGGCACGGCAGCTTCGGTTAACTTATTGGCCCATAAACCGCTGACAGATACATCTCTATTCTATTTACAGCCAAACTTGTTTTCGTCGACACCTTATTAACCAATCGAACAGCTCCGAGAACTGCTGGCCCTTTGAATTTTAATTTTAACGATGCGGGATATAAAATTATAAATTCTACGAAAAGATCTCGTTCGACGAATACAGAATCAATTATTTCTTGTTTGCGTAGGTGTAGATTAAATTTTAGCGATGAAATTTATTATTTTTAAGCTGAATAAACGCTGTCAGCGCGTTGAAGATATGAAATAGTAACACATTGTTCGTCTGAGCGTATAATGTGAAATGTTCCGGGCGATAATTGTCAGGTTTTGTGAGGAATTATTCCTACGACGCATTGAAAGCGGCTTTTTCTGGAATTCTATCGCCTACGAGTCGCACAAAAGAAGCTTCTAATGATAAATGTCGACACCTAGCCAGAGACTATGGTCGGCTACATGTTAAAGAAGAATAACAGCTCGGACAATAAAATACAACACGTGAATACGTTTTTTTCTTTGATTGTCATGGTATAATCGCTGTCGATTTGCACAAATGTATGTAATACTTGGAAAAATACAAAAACATAACCTAAACTTAGTATAACCTCATAGGTAGGCAACCCATCTTGCTTTATATTAAACTAGCTTTAACCCGCGGCTTCGCTCGCGAATATCTAAAATAATGAAGTTGCTTCCGTACGCGTCTGTAGTCACAGAAGAAGTAACAATGAAGTAGAATGGCGGGAAGTTTAAAATGGCTGAAAGTATAGTCTATGGAAGTATAGTGTACAGTCTGCATAGTGTAGTCAATTGGATTTGATGTTGACGTAGCTGTCGGTAATACAGTGTGATAATACAGTGTGATGGTACTATAGTACTTAGGTTTGAGCTTCATTGCTGGAATGCTAGATGGCGTTAAAGTAGTCAAATAGCCAGATGCAGAGGTATTATTGGCTAAACAATTTCTTTATTTTATTTAAAAATAATTTTTTTAATTAAATAAAAAGTAGCCTATAACCATTCGGGGACCACTAAGAATATGTGTACAAATTTTCATGATGATTGGTTAAGTAGTTTTTGCGTTAAAGTGTAACAAACATCAGGACTTTCGCATTTATAATATTAGTAGAGATACGTGATTTTTTAAAAGTTTTTTTTAGTTTTTATTTAATTGTAGTTGAGTATAACTGAAGGTTCAATACGCCATCACGACCTTGAGTATTCTAGTCATTGTCAGCTTTGTCTGGTACTGCCATTGTGGGATTTTTACATTTCATTTTATTTAATTGTCAATAGTTGGGTACCAGCATCACAAGCACGTCTTTTGTTGCTTCTCAGGGCATTATTCGCTCCGGAAACCCTTACTTACTGAATAACATCTCAACTTTCACGTTTTCTAAGGGCTGAAAACCGTAAAAAAAGCGCAGATGCAGAATTTTCGATTTTTTCTTTTCACATGTTTCTAAACGTCCATATTATATAATTGATCATTGTGAAGAACTTCTCCATCATCTTCAGTTTTAATTGTGTGCGCTGGAGCCGTCGGGGCGCGGGCACGAGTTAAGATATAACCGAACTGTCTTGGCAGGTGCGGAACGAGTTACAAATGCTTTCCGGAGATTATAACTCAACTAGATATTTATCGGCCGAGGCTCGTAAGACTGGTTGGTCGGTCTCTGCTGAGATGGTAGGAGCTTCTCTCGCCGCCGTCGCCGCCGCGTGCAAAAATCATTGCTCGATGTGGCATAACCAGTCTTCAAAGCGCTCGCGCATTTTTCCTGCATAATAATCCGATAAAATGCAATTTATGCAGATGCACGCCGGATTTGAGCCGCAACTTGTTATATTTAATTTATCGCAAATTAGTTGTCATTTATTTCGTGAATATTTCATGCGCGATTAATTTCCACAAGGATTTCATCGAATTCCAGGACGGAATTTGTGTTAATTCCAGTGTTAGTCTTTTATTATTAACCAGAAAACTTCAACACACACGTGATTATCCTCTGACAAGTTAATTATCCGTAAAATGACGAAATATGTACAATTTGATAGGTTTATATTAATTTTTTCGGTGTAACGACGAAAAATATTTTCATTTCAAGCAATTATGAGCTAGAATATTTTTTTAAAGACATGACATCGATGGTAACATTTGAAATATTGTTGTAATTATGCAACCCAACATACACACAAATTGCAATGCAAATTTCTATAACTTAAGCACGATTTTTCAGCTAATTTGTTGGGGTGCACGTTACGTTACAACAAAATCATTTAAACAAAACACAAGTGAATACAACTGAGCGACGCAGAATTCATATTTAGACTTCAAAAAATATTTACTGGCATTTTTACAAGAGTAATTGAGTTTATAACCTGCTTACAAATGATTAAACAGTTGTCAATCCTTGTAAAATCACAATATTTTTATAATTTTTTGTTCTTTGATGTAACAACACCTTTCTATATCATCTCTGAAAATTTTATTGAAATCAGTTCGGCCATTTTGGTTTTATTCGGGAACATACATCCAAAAATGTGTTTTTTACCTCAAAAAACGAATAAAACCTATGTTTTTGTAAGAAATTTTATGATCCCGCTACATTTTACAAGAGTAATTGACTTAATAACCAACTTACAAATGATTAAACAGTTGCCTATCCACGTAAAACCCCAAAATTTGGTTATGTTTTTATTCCCCACGTCGTTATAAAGACGCAGAGCAAAAGTAATGCTCTCCTTTGAGAATTTTATGCTCTTTACGCATGCTTGGCTTCATTTAGTTACATTGCATATTTGAGATTTATCAGTTCACATCACTTGTTGTCTAGCGGCGGTGCGGACGCAAAAGCTCTCTGTGCTCTTCTGCGCAGCGTTAATGCTCCCCGGCCGGGCGGATTTAACGTAATCACCGTTGGATTCATCATTTAATAACTATATTAAGCCGGCGGCGGCCTCTTTGATCTTCGGCGGCGCTGATGCAATCGTCAATTTTCGACCGGCCGACCGCGCCAGGCACGCCGCTGTGTAATTTACGTCATGCTACGTCGCAGAGCAGCCTGTATAACATTTAAATGTGCGCGTACAGGTAAAGGTAGAGAGCTGAAATTCTACATCGACTTGCGATGAAACTTTTACTACCTCTTCGACGGCTATAAATTTATTATATATTGTAAATTTATTTTCTGACGCGCAGCGGACCAGCAAAAACTTCCAATACCGATATTGTAAAATTTTTCCTCACGCAAAATTAGAGTAGAAAACAGAAGTCAAAATAAATTAGTAATTTGATACTTTTCGTCGCCACCTCGCCTCAAGGTCCTCACCAGGCGCAAAAATAAAAGCTCTCCAAACCATATGTCGCACGTTCTCGCCGATTTTTACCAACTGTATCTAATCTCGCGCGCAACGCTGAAACTGCAGATGCTTTAATGACTCAATTAAGGGCTAAAATCCGGATGAAAAGAAACCCAACCTGTTTGCAATGAGATTTAAAATTCCAGCGCGCAAAGGATGTTATAAACTATAAATAAAAATATAAATATAAATAGAAAAACAGCAAACGCGCTTTGGAGAGACGAAAGAAGCACACATCGTAAAGATAGTCGGGTCGCATGATTGAACAAAGATAGTTTCACTGATGTATAGTTGGGATGAAGAAGGATACGAGACACAAGAGGATAAACTAGAGAAACTTTAATGGTTGAAATGGAAGTGTGGTGGTCGCGTCTCCGTTGGACTTGTACCACCAGCGGGGCGCCCTTCTCGCTCGTCAGGCTGTCAGCCTCTTTCCAACACAACTTAATCTCGACGACCCGACTTCCACCGCGCGCGGCTTCATTGCGACGCCGTACGTTGCTCAGACAGGCGCGCACATATCGTTTAAGTTTGCTTCGGGTTTCTGGTTAGTAGACTATTCACGCTCAGTGGAGGCGCGTCGCGAGCACAAGCGCAAGGATTATACACACAAACAGTGATCATAACAAACAAAACAATTCAGTGAATTTAATTCAAATGTGAACAATTCTAAGTTTTCTTTTGGGAAATGTGAGTGAGAGTTTTGGAAAGTGTAAACGCCACACACCGTTCAGCGGTAAGTCTATTTTTATAAATTTTTAAATTTAGAAACTTGACTTAAGTAGTGTTTGAGCTTGACTTTGACTACCTGCAACAAAAATTTGACAAAACTGATAATTTGCAGGTATGTTTTGGATCATAATGTCCGTGGTGGCATTGGTAGTGGATGCCGCAGTTGGTTTAGAGGCACGTGCGCAGGTGCCGTGCGAAGAAGCGCGTTTGAAATGCGCGTACCGCGAAGGTTGCGGAATGGCCCTACAGAATTACATGGTTGGATGTTCCGCGGTCCTCCAGGGACCCACACAACATTGCCCACAAATATGTCTACACTCCCTCATAGCCCTTACATCCACAGAAGAAGGACGTGACTTAATGAACGTAAGTAAACTTAAAAACAAAAAAATCAAATTTTCATTCAAAAAATTTCAGTGTCAATGCAATGATGAATTCTGCGAGGAACAAAAAAGTCGTGTGGAGATCTGCCGCCCTTCTGTAACCCACGCTAATCGTAATGGTAGTGTGGTGTCCTGCACAGCTGCCCAATGGATCTGCGCAGCTGACACACTTTGCTCCACCGCCTTGGAGTACTACCATCGCAACTGCAAGTCAATGTTCAATGGTAAAAAGTGCACACATCGATGCCAGAACTCCATCAATATCCTCCGAAGACAGGAAAAAGCAGCGAAATTAAAAACCTGCAAGTGTAGTGGTCATGAAGACTATGACTGCCCTGTTATCCAAGCAAACATGGCGCGATTGTGTTTCCACAAGAAGGTGGCCCAGGTCGACGTAACCGTTGGTAATACCGAAACAAACGTCATCCAGCATCAGCTCGAGATAGAACCGCCAACAACCGGTGGTGGTAGTGGTGGTTATTGTGACTTAAGTCATGTGCATCATATGCTGGTGGGTTTAATCTGTGTCGCTATTCTTCACCGGCGGGTTACGTGACGAACTGGGCACACAGACTTCCTCCAACTACCTCCTACCTTCAACAATTCTACATCTAAATATCATGTACATAGACAAGACAAACTCTAACCAAAGAAATGCTTGCCCACCAGATTCTAGCAGGATATTGTATTATAGCGTTCTTAATTTATTTCCGGACACAATTTATTCACACATATACACACAGACCGCGCGACAAGAGACTGATGATTACAATTCGCCAACACTCGCACTAATTATTTATGCCTAGCTGATAGTAGATTTATTTACATTTGTAAATTTAGTCGCTAATATGTTTTATGTATATAAGTACTTGTTATTTTGAACAGAAATTTTATACGATTGGTGAATGTGCGTTATTATTGTTGTCCTGTCAGCTGAGCGCGAAGAAAACGGCCTTGATGGAGGCGTACGCGCGGCGGTCAAAAAGAATGTTACAATAAAGTTTTGTTGTGTTGCGCGCGAGGAGGAGAAGAGGGCTCCAGAGGTCTGCACGCGCGCGCACGGTGGTCCGAGGCCAATTAAGGCACACCGGTGTGCGCCATGAGCCATGGAGGTATATGAATACGTCCGTTTTCCGCCGCTCTCTTCGCCGGCGACCGGGGACCTTAATCAATGTCTTCAAACGCCCGGCGAATCTTGCGCAAGTAATAATAGCGCCATTTGAGATACAAATTCAAAAACAGATTTCGAAAGTGGAGCATGTTACCGTTACCGGCGCGAGTCGTGGGTGAAAGTGCGCTGCGTGTGCGCAAATGAAGCAATTAGTTAGCATGTGATAAGCGTGCGCGTTGGTCATTTTTTTTTCTTACTCTCTGTGGCAAAGTCAGAGAGTAAGCCCTGCGCGCGCGCGCAGTAGGAGTATATCCCGCGTCGCGGGAGGGAAAGAGGCACGAGGAGGACGGGTCCCGCGCCACACACGACGGCGGCCACACCGTGGACCACCCAGCGCGGCCCCCGAGGCATTAGGGGGGCGCTCTCGTAACAGTCGTACGGAATCGTAATACTACCGACTCGCCAGCCAACACACCAACATTCACAAACACAACCAAAGCTCTTTTACTATGCGGATGCAAGAGGCTGAGATGTGAGATGCACAAGGCTGATCTCCGGCCGAGTGACGCTCTGAATCATTCTTTCGCTATGCGCCGCGTCCAACGTGTACTTTTAGTCAACTCGACGGAATTGCGCTTTTCTATAAGTGAGAAAATAAAAGTTACGGCCGAGTTCATTGTCGTCTCTTCGAGAGAGCTGGAGAGCAGATGGTTTTTAATGCAGCTATAAATAATGGCGTCCCGCGAAGATATTTCATGATTAACATATCAATATAACTATCAACTTTGTATCCTGCGAGTCTAGTCGCTACAAAATTACCATATCATTCACGGATTTAATTGAGTAATCAAGTTTACAAATTTTTTCTCCAAATTTTTGTTTGTTTGACTTTTAAAATGAAGTTTAGTCACGTGCGCACGTGTCAATTGTTAAAATACGGAAGTAACCTCAAAATAAACACTAGGAAACCTAAAAGGTTATGTTTCATGCACGGCCATCTTGTTTTTCGATAGAAAACACTTATTATTCGTCTATAAACTTCATGATTCATTAATATTAAGCGGTTTCCTATCAACTTTGTATGCCTCGCGTCTAGTCACTACAAAATTACCATATCATTCACGGATTTAATTGAGTAATCAAGTTTACAAATTTTTTTTATCCAAATTTTGTTTGTTTGACTTTTATAATGAATTTTAGTCACGTGCGCACGTGTCAATTGTTAAAATACGGAAGTAACCTCAAAATAAACACTAGGAAACCTAAAAGGTTATGTTTCACGCACGGCCATCTTGTTTTTCGATAGAAAACACTTATTATTCGTCTATAAACTTCATGATTCATTAATATTAAACGGTTTCCTGTATTTTCATCGCGTGCTTAATCACCGATCAGTTTTCCATGCATTCATAATGAATATGCGGCACGACGTTCACGCTGAGTACACACGGAAGTAGAAACCAGTGTAATTGTCACGTATTGCATCTTAATAATGATAATATCGGTAATTCGCCAGTAACGACTCTCGAAATATGTTTTTGTCTTGTTTGAGTTGTTAAAATGTTAAAAATGTGTCAGATGTGTGACAATTAACAAGCAAACATGAAATTTTAACTCGTTACGGTGTTTATTCATCATTTAGATGCTCACAGCAGAGAATAAACATTGAAAATTAGGTTGCATACATAGTTGTGAGTGTATATAACCTAATTGATGCAAAAAGTTGATGAAAATGCTGATTTAAAGGCTTAAATGTTAAAAATCGTTCAAAAAGTTCATGAATTCGATGTAGAAATTGATTTCATAGGAAATTTGTAAATATTTATCATTTACACGCTCACAGAGATGAAAAAGCATTGGAAATTAGGTTGCATACATAGTTCACAGTGTATATAACCTCACCAATTCAAAAAATCAAACAAAATGGCTGATTTACAAGCTTAAATGTCAAAAATCTTAGTAAAATCCGTGAATTTAGTCTTTTAATAGGAAATTAGTGATTATTCATTAATTACATGGCCACTGCAATAAATAAACATTGTAAATTAGGTTGCATACATACTCCTGAGTGTATATAACATAACCAATTCAAAAAATCAAACAAAATAGCTGAATTACAGGTTTAAATGTCAAAAATATTAGTAAAATCCGTGAATTTATTTTTTTACTAGAAAATTAGGGATTATTCATTAATTACATGGCCACTGCAATAAGTAAACATTGTAAATTAGGTTGCATACATACTCCTGAGTGTGTATAACCTCACCAATGCAAAAATCAAACAAAATGGCGGATTTATAGCCCTAAATGTCAGAAATTGTAATAAACTCGGTGATTTTATTCCGTTTCCTGTTTCTACTTGAATATAAATATAGTATTACCTTATCCAAATACAGATCACATCTAGGAATTCATTTCATAGGAAAGTTGCGTGCTATAACTAACCAGAATGCCTTTTATGTATTTCACGTATATTTACCCACACCGTGGGTGAAGATTAAGCACTGAATCGATATGCACACACTACACTCGCGTGCTTATTATTCGATTGTGGCGCTCGAGTCACCCGACGCGCATTTTAAACAAAATTTATGTGCTCACACAAGAATATATATTTATATACGATCCATATATTTATTAAACAAAGTGGCATTATAGAAACGTGCACGCACAATCGAAATGTTCCATGCCATTTGAATTTAATTCTATTCGGGCATTGTTCCTCGTTCTTTTCAAAGTGTTGAAACATGAGCCAAAGAAAAGACGCGATCAGCAAATAGCTATTATTTTATGAAAGGTGCAATCATTTTGTCGTTAGGTTTTAAAATGTTAAAATCACGCTGCGCTTCGGGAAAAAATAAACAAAACAAGCAACAAGCTAATCCAATTCTAATTACACGCACAGATGCCAATGGCGTCGTTATGTTTTATTTATTCGAACGCGATACTAATCAGTGTCGGGTTCAAGAAGGTGTGCGCGCTGCATATGAGATGAAGACATCATTGAGACAGGTGGTTCCTCCGCGGGCGATACAGGTATGTATGAGAGAACGACCGCAGCTAACGCCGCGCGTGTACCAACTTCTTTAACAAGAAAAGAACACATCCCGAACGCCATTCCAATATATACAGCATGTGTATAACATACAAAACAAACCAAAATGGTTGACAAGTGTATGTTTGGTTGCCTACACCGATGATGCTTAAAATTTATCTGCACTCAACAAGCAATTAATTTTACGACATTTTAATTACCGAATATAATTACATGCTGGTATCATTAACTTAACGACTTTGTATGCAAATAAATTACTTAATTAATTATAATCGAATGTTTTGTAGAAAAAAGTTTATTTGCATAGAATAACTAAACTCGTGTCACAGTTTGCATGTTTATGCATGAGTCTAATTTAAAACGCCATCAAGCGGACAACTACCTTGATGTTGTTGACACCACTGCGGCTGAATGGCGTCGGATTTAATATTCAATCGCACCAGCCGCTCGCGATGAATCTCCATGCGTTCTTCGGCGTCTTTCCATGTGGATTCTGGTTCGGACCAGAGACGCTCAGCCATGGCGGCCGCACGTGGCCACAAACGACTATCGATGACAGTATCATCAGCCTGTTCAGTCCAGAGCGTTGCCTCGGCTCCCATCATCAAATTCTTGTATTTATTACCTGCAATCTTCGCCGGACTGTTCTCATAAACCTTCTGCCAACCTATATATGGTGAACACCAATTGTTACCATCTGTTACCCAACCAGCGAACCCACAATCAAAGTAAAGCGCATCGTAGTTACTCAAAATGGTCCGGTAACCATTCTTCAACAACTCCTTGATCTGGGGATCGTTACCCAAGGTCCAGATTTGAATAATGTAAGTGTCATTCTTTAAATATTTGGTTAGGTAGTCTTTTGAGGTTAGTTTACTTGTCCACATGATAATCGGGAGTTTATGCCCTCGTTGTTTTGTGAAACGATCAAGGGCTTGGGATTGGAAGTGGTCCCATAACTTCATAAACCCTGGATCATCAATGGTCATGTTCCTTTCGGTCATCCAGGAGACAATATTGTCCTCGGACTTCCAGCAGTTTTCATTAACTTCATCCCCACCCATGTGGAAGACTGTAGGATCAAATTGTTCAACCATATCTTTGTAGATTTTCTCCAAAGCGTCATAGACTCCTGGTTTAGTAGGATCCAGTTGTCCACAAGGTGGTTCCACACAATAACTCTGCCAGGGTTTCTTGTTGAAGCAAGCTAGGAGTCCTGTATCCTGCCATCCTTCCCCAACATGAGCAGGGGCATCAAATTCGGGAAGAATCATCACCCCACGTTCTTTACCAAATTCTATAATCTCAGCGACATCTTCAGGTGTGTAAATTTTTTCTCTAGAGTAAGCTCCCAGCTTGGATAACTGAGGCATTGATTTGGATACGTATGGAAAACTATGACTATCAGTGATGTGCCAATGGAATACATTCAATTTGGAGGCGGCCATTCCTTCGATAGTCTGTTTAATCACATCAGTAGAAACATAATTCCGGGAGGTGTCTAGGAGGATACCACGATGTGGGTAAATAGGAGCGTCTTCAATGTAGACATCATCAGGCATCTGGAGTTCATCACGCAGATCATCGTAGAATATCAGCTGATTGAGTGTTTCCATTGCATGGCGTCCTCCGAATAAATTTCGGGATTTTATCTGAGCGTTTATACGACCATCGGAGGTTTGGGTGACGTTTAAACTATAACTTTCGTCTTGGTTGTAGAGGAATTTCACACTGGACGAGTCTTCGATTTCTAGCATTACAATAAGACTACGTCCGCCGGCTTTGAGAGTACTTTTCTTGGGTTTTAAGAGTTCGATGTTGTGTTTGAAGCGTTTCGCAGCGCCGTTGATTATGCTTCTTATGGGGCTGTCGCCTTTGTGTGTCAACACATCGATGCTATTGTAATTCACCTGCAGTAACGAGCGTTTTACTTCGACGCGTCCGGTTGGCTTGGGCCAGAGGGACGCGTATTTTGAGCAGAAGATACGGCATGCGCCGAGGGACACGGCATTGTCGCGGTTGTCTTCGGTGAGACGCACTTTCTGACAGTAGCCTTTTATGCATTCGTAGGCCCATTCAGAATCATTACATCTAGGTAAAAATAAAATTTTTTCAAAACGTTTTTCTTTGATTATAATAAAAGTATTAAATTTTTCTGAATTTTTCTTTTTGCATTTTATAGTTCATGTTATTATGAGCAATTCTATACAAAATTTACGTTTTTATCTTTTATAGTTCAAGAGATATAACGATTTTTACAATTTATTTTTATGCAGAGTTTAATCGGTATTAAATTTACTTTCTAAAGACACTTTGCGCCATCTGGTGAGAATTAAACCAACTAAGTTATAAAACTATAGTCAATATTTGATTTCACAGTAATCCCTGAATAAATAACACGTTATTGATTCAATCGCGTGTAGTTCTATTGATCCACAAAAAAACCTCACACTTTACTACACTACAAGTAACGTAACTAAACAAAAAACAAATATTTATTACCTGACAGTTGACAAACAAACGCCGGCGATGATAACACCGAGCGCAATCCTCGTAATCATTTTGAATTCGCTGCGTGACGATTTGAATCACTACAAAACAAAACAAACAGTAAATTTAGCAGTGACCTTGCATTGTACTAGTATGAGAGTGACACTTATGCAACTTGTTATTAATCATACGCAAATCTAATGTACAGCTACTGCGCGAATTGCGTTAATGGTAATGATAATGAATAATAAGCCGCACTTTTACTACTTACCGGCAACGGCTGAGCTGTGCGCACTTGCGCAGTTAACGAACGATTGTCGTGTCAGCGAGTCGCTTGGAATAGTGAAAGTGTAAAACTGATGGCGTGCCGGCAGCCGGCAGCTCGTGGCGTGTGTCTTGCGTAGAAATTAAAGCAGCAAACTAAATAAAAGCGTTAACCGCCGCGACGGAATCCCGAGTAAAACAAATCTGCATTTTATACATTAATATACAATCCCCACTCTCCTCGCGATCGGATATCACGAATAAAAACAAGAAAGACGTTTTGGTTTTTATCTTCAGCTGGTTTCATAAATTTTATTTTATTTCTTTGATTATTAAGTCCAGCGGTGACTTAAAATTTAATTTTTTGTGTTTTTAGACCAAAATATTAAAGATTTAAGTTTTTTGCCTTCCTGTGCCTTTAAAAGAATCAATTTGACTTTAAATTAGCTCATTAACCACCGAAATTTATTATATTTTTGCCCAAAACTGTAAAAATGTAAAAAATTTAACGGAACCGCAACGATTTATACTCAATAAATGTTTGTTTGTAATACATTAAGATTAAAAACAGGTTCTTATCATAATTACGCTGTTTGTCTGTGTGTTAACGACGACAACTATCCTGATTCAAATAGCACCATTGCGGTACCAAAGTATCTGCATGAATACCCAATTTGAGCATGCGCTGACGATGCGAATCTAATCGGTATTCCGCCGCAGCCCAGCTGCTCGTGGGTTCGGCCCATACGCGTTCCGCCAACGCAGCCGTCCGCGGCCATATTCTATTCTCAACAGATGGATCATCAGACGTTTCCGTCCATAGCGCAGCTTCTGCACCTAATATCAACTGAGGCTTATTTAATTCCGCGCCGAATGCGGCTATGATTTCAGCCGGGCTTGTTTCGTAGATTTTCTTCCATGTGGTGTATGGGGCACACCAGTTGTACCCATCTGCAACCCAACTATGAAGCCCACAATCCAAATATAAAGAATCGTAATAAGAAAAAATCATTTTGTAATCTTTACTGAGAAGATTCGCGATGGTTTCGTCTGTACCGTTGGTCCAAACATGGATTATGTATTTATCAGGGGGTACCATGTGTAAATTTTCTAAATCTGTTAGTTTACTGGTCCATAAAATAGCTGGGATTGTTTCTGGGAGGTTTTCCATAAAAATTTCATAGGTTTTATTGTGGTAATAGTTCCAAAGTTGAAGGTACCCTGAATCTAACACTGTGGAGAGGTTATGTGATGACATCCATGTTGTAATGGATGATTCCGATCGCCAACAGTTGAAATTGACTTCATCTCCACCAAAGTGAAAAGCAATCGGGTCGAAAACATCAATAAAATCCTTGTATAACACTAAAAAATCAATTTTTTTCAATTGGTACCCTCTTAAACACTTAAAAAAACTTACAACTTAATGTTGTATACAACTCATCTTTCGTAGGATCAAACTGCCCACACGGTGGTTCCTTACAATACCAATCCCATGGTTGTTTATTGAAACACACCACTAATCCACTATCCTGCCATCCTTCACCAACATGAGCTGGTCCATCAAATTCCGGTATCACCCGCACACCTCTAACCAATCCCCAATTTATAACACCCTGTATATCTTCCACAGAATACACTTGTTTATCTGAATAAGCTCCTAGGTCACTCAGAGAAGGTAAAGATTTCGACACGAATGGAAAACTAGATGAATCCGTGATATGCCAATGTAAAGTGTTCAATTTATTGACAGCCATACCTTCAATAACGCTCTTAATCTTCGCCACAGAGACATAATTATGTCCTGTGTCCAACATTAGACCACGATATGAATACACTGGTTTATCTTCGATAATAACTTGTTTGGGTACCACATACACCTGATCACTTTCATGGTACACCAATAACTGTGATAATGTTTCCAGAGCGTGTCTTGCACCGAAAATATTCACAGATTTAATTGTAATTTCAACACAATTGTTATTATTTGGTATTATATGCAAAGAATAACTTTCATCAGTGTCAAAATACAATTTTGACGATTCTAAGTCTGATATATTAAAGTGTATTCTGGTTTTATCAGGTAATTGAGCTGTGTTCTTATTGTGGTCGTTATAAATTGAGGTTATGGTGAAAAATCTATCAACTATTGCTTTTAATTGAACAGAATGAGTTCCGGAACCTGTGTAGCCATCTTCCAAGTCAATTGGGACAAATTCCCGTATGATTTCGAATCTTTTGGTAGGCATAGGCCATATTCTCGAGTAGGTACCACATGTCAACTCACATAATGCTGGAGATATCAGTTTCTCATTTGCTGGTAACCTGGTTTTGATACATTTACCGTTCTCACAGGTCCATGTCCATGGAGAACTAAAATATTTCCATTATAACCTTTAAATTGGTTGGACAATGACTTACCTTTGAACTAATGTGAAAATTGTCAGTAAAATTATTACAGGTGTCATCATTTTCACTGATTATGGCAATTAAAAAACAATCATGTGATTTTTTTTGATGTGTGTTATCAATAACCATGCTCACACTTCACTATCTCAATGATAAATGACAACTGTGTGTAACTGAGAGTGAAATTGTTGACCTTCGTGATAAATTACCTCCATTGTGATATTATTACACTTTTGATTATGTCTTTATTAAACATGCAACATATTTTTACACTTAACAAGTATTTAAGTACAACTATCCTGATTGGCACTACACCATTCCGGGACTAAAGTGTCTGCTTGAATACCCAACTTAACCATTCTTTCCCGGTGTGAATTTAACCTATATTCTGCACTAGCAGAGTCTGTAATGGGTTCCGCCCATACACGTTCTGCTAATGCAGCTGTCCGCGGCCATATCCTGTTTTCCGCCGATGCATCATCAACTGTTTCAGTCCATAAAGCAGCTATTGATCCCATAATCAAATGTGTTTTGTCTCTGCCCACGTGGAAACTTTGTGCGATCATCGCGGGACTGTTTTCGTAAACAAGCTGCCATGTTTTGTATGGGGAACACCAATTGTTACCACTGGAACCTGTCCATTTGTGAAAGCCACAGTCTAAATATAATGCATCATAGTTGGAGATAATTATTTTGTAATCATTCAGAAGGAGATTTGCGATTGTTGAATCTTTTTTGTCTGTCCACACGTGGATAATGTATTTATCATTTGGTAGGTTATGTAAGTGTTGTTTATCTGTGAGTGTACTAGTCCACATTATAGCTGGTAATTGTCTGGCAGCTTCCTGCATTAGATTATTATAGGTTTTGTTTTGGAACATGCTCCATAACTCAACATAACCTGAATCCCAAAACGTAGAAAGTCCATTTTGTTTCATCCAATTCTTGATTGATTCTTCAGAACGCCAGCAGTTGAATTCTACTTCATCACCACCAAAGTGGAAAGCAACAGGGTTGAATGCCGCGAGTAAATCTCTATACAATACTGTAATTTACATTAAAATATTTTAGGTTAGAAAATTTTGGGACCAAAAATTTGGTTACCTTTCAAAGTAGAATATAATTCTTCTTTCGTTGGATCAAATTGCCCACATGGTGGTTCCTTACAATAGGAACCCCATGGTTGTTTATCAAAACACACCACTAATCCACTATCCTGCCATCCTTCACCAACATGAGCTGGAGCATCAAATTCCGGGATTATTCTTACACCTCTTACCAAAGCAAATTGTACCAAATCTTGGATATCTTCATGGGTGTAAACTTTCCGAGGAGAATATGCTCCTAACCCAGACAATTCCGGAAGTGACACGGATACAAACGGGAAACTTTGAGAATCGGTAATATGCCAATGTAAAGTGTTCAATTTATTAACAGCCATTCCTTCGAGAGTCTTCTTGATTGTATCTATAGAAAGATAATTTCTAGATGTATCAATCATCAGTCCACGAATTGGATACTTGGGACCATCCGAAATGATTACTTTTGTTGGTGCCACTAAAGTGTCACTTACAGAATCGTGAACAATCAATTGACTAAGTGTCTCCAAAGCATTTCTAGCTCCAAAAATTGTTGGAGAATAAATATTTATTGCAGGAATATCATTTATCATCTCAATATTAAGTGTATAGCTTTCATCCACTTCAAAATCAAGTAGAGCGGTGTCAAAATCATTGATAATAAAATGTATCTTTGTTTTGGTGGTATTTTTGTGCAATTCTGAAGTTTTGGGAGAAGATGTGTACTTATCAAGGACATTCATGAATCTATCAAACATTTTCATCAAAAGATCATTCTGAGTCTTTGATTTTGCGTTGACAGTGTACGAAGGGTCGAGGGAAATGGCCGTCAGCTGTTGCTGCATTTCAAAATGGCCGTTTGGCATCGGCCACACTCTTGAATATTCAAAACACGATAACTCACACACTTCAAGGCTAACGGCATAATCGCCAGGTTGCAATCGTTCTTTAACACATTTGTTATCACTACAGGTCCATGTCCAGTAATCCGCACTACGAATAATTAATGTAATAATTGTTTAAACACATTTCTAATAACTTACCATAAACCTAGAGGAATTAAACTCGCTAGGATGGTTATGATTAACATTTTGACAGTGTTATCACAAACACGTTCAGATTGTAACTAACGAAACGTGGTTTTTGTTTAAACTTGGAATATTGATGAAAAATAGCTTGTTGAACAATCACTTGTCACTTGCGGTGTGATAATCGACCACTTTTCGATATATTATGTTGGGTTGAGTAATGTTCAATTGTTTTTATCACAAAAACAAAGTTTTTCAGATAAAAATATACAAAATATGGTCATTTTGAATCAAAAAAATTTTAATTTAAATTTAACATAGTGTCTTATAAGGCCAGTCATCTTCGGTGTTGATGTAGTAAATTCCAGTTGCATTTAAATCCAAGTTATCGCCGTAAACAATCAAATTTTTACAGTTTTCGGGATTATTGCTTGCTTTATAAGCGCGATTGTCAATTGTCAAGCGATATAGAATGATTGCGAACGCATGACTGCACGTATCTGCAATAAAATCATGTAATTATTAAATTATTTACTTTCTCTGGTGAAAATTTCACTTACTAACTAAACTAGGACTGATTAAATCAAACGCAGTGGATTCTCCGCAAAATCTTTGCGTTTCACCACCATTCACATAGAAATCTACACTGCCGACATTTTGATTTGATCCCCAAAAGATACTATTTGTATGTGTTACATCAACAACATCAGCATCACTTCGCCGTAAAGAAAGGACGTTTTGAACACCGAAATAACTCTCAAATAACGCTCCAGCCGCTTCTAAACCTGTAATTCTACCTATGGCGGCGTTTTCCGGATGGTGTTCTTGCACATAACATCCTGCATAACCAGCAATATGTGCACCTAATGTCACAGCAACAATATGAACTGTTTTTACATCTATTTCAAGTGTATCATGCAGTAACATTATCATCTCGCCGACTTTGTTACCAACTCTTGATATTCCATTGAACACCACATCAATATAACTATTTTGCGCTGTGTTACTCCAATCTACAAATATTACATTGCGATCGTTTAGGTCCCGGTAAGCTGTGGTGATGTTTAATAAATAAATGTCGATGCTAACGCTTGTGTGCCATCCATGAATGAGGAAAACAGTGGGAAGACTACGATTGAGGTTATGCAATGTGTTGGGTGTAATGTCCATGCGATTTGTTTGTGAGAATTGGATAAAAATAACCGGTTCTGAGTGATCACGATCATCCTGAGCATCTGAAACAATTATAAGTTGTTTATCAGTGGTTTATCTTTAATAAAAACAAAGTACTTGATGTTATAATGTCGTTAAAAGTTATTAAAACAAGTAAACAAGTGGATATTGTATACATTTTTATAAAATAAAATAAAAATTCATTTTCTTTTTATATTTTAATGCAGTAATGATGACCTACTATTTTATTTATCGAAATATTTTAATATTGTTGTAGATAATGTGAAAAACCTGATTCGTGCACTCAAGGCAAACATCTCGAATGTATTATGTTGAACTGCAAAACGGATAAAATCATCGAAGCGTGTTAAACTCACAATCATTCACAATGATGAAGCATTTAAATTTCAATTATAACCCGGTTATAATTGGTTTCAATCTGAGCGACATTCCAGTTGAAACTCGCCGTAAATTATAAATTACGCCTATGTTTTGAATTATTTAACATATTGATTTGTATGGATAATCATTCTCAGTGCGCAGGAAATATATTCCAGTTGCATTTCCATTGAAGAGGTCACCGTAAACAACTAGATTCTCACACGTGTCGGGACTTGATGATGCTTTATAATCACTGTTACCAATTGATACTCGAAAGATAATAGAAGCAAATACATGACTGCAGAGATCTAAAACAAAATAATTAATATTATCTGCTTTTTTTGGAGTTTTTAATCATACTTAGAATAATCCCACCAAGAGGATTCATCGTAGCTTCATCACAAGCTGTCTGTGATAATCCGCCATTGATATAAAAGTCAACCGAGCCAATATTATCAGTGGTACCCAAGAATTCCCCATCTGTATGTGAAATGTCCACGATATCAGCATCAGTAGCCCTCAAGGCGTTTGGATTTTCAAATATCCCGAATACCCTGCCTAATAATGGTCCCGCTGGGTCCAATCCAGCTATTCTATGAAGCGTGGAGTTTGTACGTTGTTTTATGTACCGTCCCGCAAACCCTGCGATATCAGCACCCAAAGATTCGCCAAAAACTTCAACTTGTTTCAGATTTACACCGTGTGATAGCAATAAAAGTATTTTGTCACCAAGGGCCGTACCAATCTGAGATATACCACCGTAAACTAATATAGGATAGTTGATTGCAAAAAGATACCCTGTCCAATCAACACAAATTGAATTATAACCAACATCTCTGTAGGCTGATGTTATATTTGTGATGTAGTTGTCCGTGGCCATACTGGATAAGAATCCGTGAACAACAAAGACTGTTTTGACTGTAGGGTCAATATATTGAAGAGTTTCCGGGGAAAGGTCGTAGAATTGTTTGTCCTTTGCATAAATAACAAATTTGACGTTTTCTGTAGTTGTTGGAGGCATTTGTGCATCTAAAACAGTGAAAAATTGATTAATATTAATAAAATTGATTGTTTTAGGTGTTTTTTTTACTTGTAACACAAATCCCAGCAATAAAAACAATAAAATATAGCATTTTAAGTGTAAATAATGCAAAAATGAACATTATATCTCTTATACCTTGGGTATTTATTCATTTATTTCCGAATAAGATAAGTTTAATGATAAATTTATGAAAAAAATGGTAAAATAACCTTCAGTTAACAATACCACACTAAATCCTTTGTTCCACATGAATAAATTTAGTATATAAGGTCATAAAATGCAATTATCAACTATATTTTAATATTTTTCTAAAGTTATGTTGAAATTATTGTTGATATTTGCAATTTCTGATGTTGTATGCTCTCAAACAACATCAATTGACAATATACAATACATAGTCTACTCTAAAGACAACAATTATGATTTAACACCTGAAACGGTCCAATATATCAACCCCAGTTTACCAACGGTGTTTGTAGTTCATGGATTCCTCTCCGGTGTCGCCATTGACAACTACATCACGAATATCACAGCAGCATATCG
This sequence comes from Dalotia coriaria, assembly GCF_025399875.1. Classification (NCBI taxonomy): domain Eukaryota; kingdom Metazoa; phylum Arthropoda; class Insecta; order Coleoptera; family Staphylinidae; genus Dalotia; species Dalotia coriaria. The sequence continues at coordinate 985,054 of NW_027045451.1, forward strand.
TGATATTGGCTATAATTCAATATTTGTCGACTGGACTGGTTATGAATCAGCACTCAATTATCTTCTATTGATCTACAGAGGTATTTCTGACATTGGTACAGCTCTGGGTGAAAAAATACTGCTTTTGCAATCGCATGGTGTTGATCTTAAACAATTGGAAATTGTCGGTGCTTCTTTCGGTGCACATATAGCTGGATTTGCTGGAAGATATGTTAAACAACAAAAGAATGAAACTATACATAGAATAGCAGGACTTGATCCAACTGGGATATTGTTAGGGAAGATTTATGGTATTTTTGATAATCCAAACGTATTGAGAGCTAGTGATGCTGATATCGTGGATGTTACACACACAAACGCGCAGACTTTAGGTGTAAATTATAATATTGGAAGTATAGATGTTTATGTCAATGGAGGACAGTCACAGATGCTTTGTAATGACGCCCAGGAAGTAATGGGACCTTTGGGTGGTGCCATTATTAGTAAGTTGATTAATTTCTTCAAAATATTTGTAATATTTGTGTTGTTTTGTTGTAGATTCTTGTAGTCATTTGTTTGCTGCTATTCTTTATCGACAAACAATCGGGAATAGCAATTATAAAGCATCATCCACTCCAGATACTTGTGAAAATCTGATTGTTTACGGAGATGAGTTCAATGGTAACGCCACAGGAGTTTATTACCTAAGAACAGAGAATGTATATCCTTACAAGTCAATTTGTTGAATGAAAATGTGCAAATTTTGTGGAAAATTCATCAAAAACTGGTTTTTGCCACTTGTTTACCGTATAAATGACCTATTTTAACCTGTTTTTTACTTATAAAGTACCACAATTTCATTTGTACTCAACAAACCAACAAAATGTCTACAAAAACACTAATTTTCCTTGCAATTATATACATTTCGCCCGGTTTAAGCCAAATATGGCCGTCTGGTCAATCAGAAGAAGAAATGGACATACATTTTTTACTCCTCTTGCAAAATAAAACCCTGGACCTCACCAATCGGACCTACAATCAAGTCGATCCAAGACGACAAACAGTTGTACTCATCTACGGATGGCTCACAAGCTTCACCACAGATCAGTACGTAATTAACGTAGCGCGTAAATACCAAGCTGAGAATCAGTATAATGTCATCTACATTGACTGGAGCACACAGTCTTATTACAATTATGTCCGCGAGGTGTTTTCCACCGTGATGCAAATCGGTACAAAGGTGGGAGAGATGATTATGATGTTAATAGACCGCGGTTTGAGCGTGAAGAAGATTCATTTAATTGGCTTTTCACTCGGTGCGCATGTTTGTGGATTTGCAAGCAGATATATACGTGAACATCATCCACAAAACCAAACAGTGCGTCGTATTACTGGTTTGGATCCAGCTGGACCTTTGTTTGGTAATTTCTTCGGATGGTTTTCGAATCCATATAGTCTTAACGCGAAAGATGCTGATATAGTAGATGTAACGCATACAGACGGAGTTTTTCGGCCTCCCGGATAAAATCGGAACAGTTGATTTCTATCTTAACGGTGGAAGTTTACAGATTTCCTGTGGGCAGATTACTCCTAATGATTGGACAACAATTTTTACAGTTAGTAAGTATAAAAATTCTAAAATTTCAACCATATTTTATGATTACTTCAATTTTCAGACGGTTGTAGTCATGTTTTCTCCGTACTCTTCTATATGTTCACGGTGAACAACGTAAAATACCGCGCTAGCAGTGACCCGACGCAATGTAAAGACGTAATTGTCTACGGAGATAAATTCGCTGGTAAAGCCACGGGAGTTTATTACCTTCAAGCAAATCCTATACCACCCTACCGAACACAATGTTAAGAGAGAGTGTCTAGAATATATGAATGACTAAATTATGTTTTTATTGTATGTTGTATGCATTGTATGTACACTCTGAAATAAGTGTCCCAAAAGTAAAACGAGGTGAGATATTACTGATCAGCGTAATGCATACGACGATCACATCGTTAACTCCATGATCGCGTTCACTATGTCGTTCTCGTTATTCTTGAGCGCCTTCACCGCCTTGGAGCGGCTGACGTTCGCCTGCGTCATTACCAGCTCCACGTCCTTTTCTTCCACTCCCGTGTCGTCGACGTCTTCATCCTCAGACTCTTCGGCGATCGGCGCGACGGAAGTAGTGGCGGTGCCAGCGGCGCCATCGCCGGCCGGGTTCACCTCCTTGAACTTCTCGGCGGCGGCGACTTGCGCCTGCTGCGATAAGTCTTCGATCTTGGCCTCTCCGAATACGATGTATGTGTCGCTCACCGGGTTCTTGTACACGTCCGGTTTGTTGATGACGAACAAGATGTTCTTGGATTTGCGGATTGCTACGCGGTTTACTCCTTGTACCTTAAGAGATTATTTTATGTCAGTACCTAAATATATAATGCGAAACTTGAAATAATTATTAAATAATAGTCAGACTGCCAAGAGATAAGTATCATCAACGATGTACAGCGTAAAATAGCGAAACAATAACTCTTATCATCATGTGAAAGATATAATGGTGGATTTTTGTTTTTGTGGAAGTCTTACTTGTTTAAGTCCCAATTTAGACATGATTTTTCTTGCTTTCTTCTCCCCACGAGATTGCTTAGCTTTCGAGACTGAATCCATCGGCAATCCAGCGGCGGCTGCACCTGGGAATGCGCCGCCAGCAGCCGCCGCCGCGGTGGGATCTTCCAACTCTGGAATTTCATCATCTGTATCACTATCAGTGGATGATTCCTCTGTTTGTTGTTCAGGTTTTTTCGCCTCCGCCGCCGGCTTTTTGTCAACTGCAGTTTGTTCTGGCATGGTGATGTGTATTTCTATAATCAACAAATATAAACAATTAAAAATACCTCATATTCAACGCATGTTTAATCAAAAATTGACTTTAATTAATCAGACTGCCAAGAGAAAGTGTTTCATCACTTAAAATTCAGTTAAAATGCGAAACTATACTCTTATCATCATACAAACAATAATAAATAAATGCAGCGTTAACAGAATTGTTATCTGAAGATAATTCAGGCCACAAACTATAAATACATACACTCGCTGTCTCGGAAATGCACGCATGCAGGCAATGTTTGCTATAAATGGCCGAATCATCTTACAAACCAACTAAGATTCCGGTGCCGAATATTACTTATAATAAATAAAAATGTTGATAAATATCAACGGCGACGAAACGTACGGATCGTGCACTGTTTAATTCTAGTTTAGTTTCAGTGAATTAAGTTAAGATTGAAGAGAATATTTGTGATTTTTACCTGCTATGTTTCCTTAAATAGCAAAAAGAGGCAAACAACTCGAAAAGAGAGGTTAGCGAGAAGTGTGTTCAATTGGACACTGCTTTATCGATGCACATGGCTTAGTTCCTTAAACTGCCACTACACATCTTAAAAAATATTTTAAATCGTAGTTTCTAAGAATAATCACTTAACAATCTTCAACTCTTCTTACAACAATAAAATATGTTTTGCACAATGATGCAATGCATAAATTACTTAATAAATAAGGAAATATTTTAAAGCAGAACTTTTAAAATATCTGTAGGAAGTTAGGCAGCACACAACACATTAGTAACATTTGTCAACCAATACCCCTGTCATCGCTCAACACGTATACAACGTTTCTGTTTCGTGTTAAATTCTGTTTTTATTAAACAATAAAAATGGAAGGATACTTATTGGTAAGTGAAAATGAATTATTTCGTATTCTCCATTTAAATTATATCATTCAGGAGCCCACATTATACACCATCAAAGGAATTGCCATCTTGGACAATGATGGCAACAGAATTCTTGCAAAATATTACGACAAGAACGTATTCCCGACGTCTAAGGAACAAAAAGCATTCGAAAAGAACCTTTTCAACAAAACACATCGAGCCAATGCCGAGATTATAATGCTGGATGGACTCACATGCATCTACAAAAGCAATGTAGACTTATTCTTCTATGTCATGGGCAGTTCGCAAGAAAATGAGGTAATTTCCTATTTGTTTTATCATAAAAACAATTTAATTGCATAAATATTACGTTCCAGTTAATTCTAATGAGCGTCCTCAACTGTCTCTACGATTCCGTGAGCCAAATCCTGCGAAAAAACGTCGAAAAGCGCGCGGTGCTTGAATCACTGGACATTGTAATGCTGGCAATGGACGAAATCTGCGACGGCGGCATCATAATCGACGCTGATTCCAGTTCGGTGGTGTCACGCGTCGCCCTACGCTCCGATGACATTCCACTGGGTGAACAGACAGTCGCACAGGTAACGAACGCCATTCACTCGATGTTTTGGTGAGGTGGTTTTATTTGTTTCGGTTTTTATTTGGTCTCACACGCACATGGCATACAAGTATGCGCCATTTTGGTTTTGGTGTTTGATTGATTGTTGCTTCAGCAAGATCACTTCTGTTACGATTTATTATGCCACTAAAACTTGATCAACTTTGCAGGTACTACAAAGTGCCAAAGAGCAGTTAAAATGGTCCTTGCTAAAGTAAATAACTGTAAATATCTATTAATAATAATAATAATAATCATAATAAAAACAGATTTCTATTGATTGACTGATGATTGTCAAGCATACTGTAAGTTAAAAACGCATTTATTATTATGAATAATTTACGCTTGAGATTTGTATAAATATTTTTTCTTTCATACATCTTAATAAACAATCATTTTAACGCAAAACAAATCAACTCTAAACGCTAGTAGAGCGCGATATTTTTGACTGCGATGTCAATCAACATTTCGTGCACAGAATCGAAGATGTGTTGGATGTTTTGCGTGTTTGTGGCGATTGTGAAATGAATATGAGCGGTCCTTTTCTTGTTGCCACATTTGACTATCGTCTGAAATGATTAACATCGAGTATTTTTCCAGGAAATACGCCAATTACTCTCCGGCGTCGTGTACTGAGTTACTTACATCAACTTCCTCCTTAATGAACGCCTTTGTGTTTGTGAATTCGTCGTCGGACGGTTTCTTAAACTGTTTATACCTAGCGAAATAAGTGCCTATCGATATTCCGCGTTGAATTTTCTTCTGCAAGATGTCCTCCTTGTTAAGAAACACAATCGCTGTATGTGGGTTTAGATACCTGTGTACAACAGTCAATAGTTTACTGTTTGTGATAAGTTTAGTATAGAAATTTTACCTGGAATTAAACATGTTACCGAACGTTGTTAGCGCTTCTTCCAGGCGATTTGTCGATTCATCCTCGCGTAGTACTTGATCAAAATCACTTACCGAAATTACGAATAAGAGGGTTTTTATTCCTTCGAAAAGCTAAAGAAGTTATTGTTTAGAGTAAGCGTCGATTCATCACAAAAATAATTCCAGTATCTACATAACCTTAGGAAAATATTGAGAATTCAATTAATGCTTAACTGGTTGCCTAAATTCGCGTAATGGCCGACTATTCATTAAAATTACATCCACAAATATATTGGAAGCAAAAATATTCGAGAATAAACTTAAACTTTTTATAGTTATATAGAAACTTGAATTCTTTTTGCGTCGCAACAACGTATTTGAATTAATTAGTTTTAAATTTTTGATTTAATCAATTAGTTTGATTTATTACCGATATCCATTTCCGGCGCTGTCCGCGCTGACCACCTACATCATGCATCACGAAACTAACCATGTGGCCGCCATGCTTGATTTTGAATTCAATCGTCTGCACCGCTGTAGTTTTCACGCGACAATAGAGGATGTCTTGTGTGTCCGGAACATAATCAGCCCGTCTAATCACATCTAACCGCTTCATAAACTCTTCTGTGCTATCAAGTAAGTGGAATTCATTCGCACGTTTGTACATTTCTTGTATATCAACGTCACGCCATAAAAACGCAACATTATCATAGTATTCCTGCGTATACACTGGTAACGGATCAGCACCTAGCCTTAAAATGTACTCCACTGCTTTTTTTGTTTCCTCGTTGTGCACAACAATAGCCGGTCGTACTTTTTTCAAATTAGAGACGATCTTGTAGATTGAATCGTGGATATTGTTTCGTATATCCACAGATTTGCTTTGTTTCTCTCTAAATATAAGGTTGTAAGGTTAGTCACGTGACATACAAAATGGCTGCGTTGTATTTTGTTTAAACTTACTCTGTGGTGTATTCATTGATGTAAATAAGATGCATCTGTTTAAGAATTGTCGTCTTCCCCGACTCGCCCGTCCCAAGCAGCAATATTGAATGTTTTTCACTCAGTCTTTTCTCATCTAGTTTGATTTCGTGGTCGATTTCTTGTGATCGTTGCTCCGCTGGTGTTTTTCTTCGCTTGAACATTTTCGAGCAGTTGTGATCATGTTTAATTTGTGAATTGGCTTTGCGCTTTTCATTACATAATCTTATCGTATTTCTAATAATCTAAACTTGGAGGTATTTGAAAATTTTATTGATTATCGCAGATTACTCGACATGCACACACGCGCGGTGTGCGATTGATTAATACCATGTCGCTTTGATTGTTTAATATTATCACACATCTTGTTTACAAGCCAATTGATAACGTACAATAAAAAACATTATTAAATTAATTCACGCGAATCCGAGGCGCATGAATTTCCGCATTGTTGCTGGACCACCCCAATATCCACGCAGCATTAACCAGTACACAGTCGGCATTATATCCCTCTTCATGATGTACATACTGCGCAATTCTCTTGCTTGATTGAATGGAAATGTCTCCATTGGAGTTAGGTTATAATCAAATTCAGCTAGGATACATTTATCGTAGCCGGTTACAAGCGGACATGATGCATAACCATTATAGATGGCTTCTGGTTTATTTCCGGACATCACCGCTGTCATATTGGCTGCAATAACTGTTGATTGTGAAGCTGTGAATAAATTTTACATTAAGTTGTATTTTCATGGCGGTTTAACCTCATTTGACTAACCAACAGCCGCACAAGTTTTCGAATTTGGTGAGCTTGCACAATCACCGATGGCGAAAACATTGTCGAATTTAGTGCTTTGCATGGTGTCTTTATTAACATCCACGAAGCCAGCGTCATTGACCAATTCACGGCACTTTCTTAAGTCATTCGGGGTGCACATTGGTGGTGTCACATTCAACATTTCGTACTAAAACATCTTTTGGGTAGAAATTGATTCAATGAATTGTGAGGTGATAAATATTTACATTGACAGCGTGTGTTTCACCGGGTTTTTCCAGATTCTCGAAAGTCGCAACATTTTTCCCTGGCTCGATTGATACGAGATTTGTGCGAAGGTTGACGTCGATGTCGCGGCCTTCCACGACCTTCCACAGGGCATCCGCGTACTTTTTCACGCCGAAGATGACTGGTAACGAGGTGTTGTAGATTACTCTCGCATTGTTTCGTTTGTTATTCTGTACAAACACATTAAAAATGGGTTAATAATCATATGGATGACTTAGGAACGACTGAGTGCGGGGTGCAGTGGACGATGCACTTTTAAAATTGCTTCTGACCAGCAAACGTAGTGAGGGTAGCCGCGTAGAGGTGATTTAATGCACCGTACGAGGGTAGCGGTAAAAGTGACTCCCATTCAGGGTACCGTACAAGGGCCAGCGGTAGAAGTGACTCTAATTCAAGGCACCGTACGAGGCTAGTGGTAGAAGTGACTTTTAATCGAGGTACCGTACTAGTGTAGCGGTAAAAGTGACTCGTATTCAGGGTACCGTACGCAAAAAGTGGCGAGGGAAGTTGCGTGAGCAATTCTCGCCCCTAATGACTACGTACTCGCACCTGAGTACCTGCCTACCTTCCCCCTCCACTTTTTGCTGGTCAGCAGCCGCAGTTCTCTAGCTTCCTCTTCTCATCTTTGCCTAGTGGTACTTCTAAGTAGCACTTTTAAATATTTACCTTCCTAAAGAAAGCATCAGCAATATAAGCTGCTTTCTGTGGCGCCCCAGGACATTTTAACGGGGTATTCGGCAATGTAAATATAGCATTGCCTTTCTTAAATCTTTTAAGACTCTCAAAAGTCTTCTCAACATAAAGCTCTGAATAATTACTGCAGACACCACTATCCTTTTGTTTCAACGCATCAAGAAGGCCAGGAATCTAATAAATATCAAAGCAAACAGTAGAAATCAATAAATAAACAAATCAATAGGTAATAAATACCTTATCATAATTCAATTGAAGTCCGGTCGCTATAAGCATAAAATCGTACTTGATCGTATGACCACACCCTGTAGAAACGCAGTTCTCTTTCGGGGAAAACTCTCGCACAGCATCCTGTACCCATGTGACATTTTTGGGTAACACCTGACCCATGGGTTTACGTGCATCCGAAATAGTTTTCGTACCGCCACCAATCAAAGTAAACAATGGTTGATAATAATTGTATTCGGCCGGTTCCACGACGATAATTTCATGTTTCTTGAAGTTGTTGGCTAATTTTGCTGCAACTGTACAACCACCAGCTCCTCCACCAACTATTAGTAGTTTACAACTAGAACAAATATTAATTTAGTGCATTAAATATTAATATTTATTAAAAAAAAAAGTAGCAATACCTGTGAGTATCGTGTAGTTTGCTTGTTTTTGAAAAATATCGCTTGGAATTAACGCTGATTAACCTTGACATAGACATTGCTACGAATAAATAGTTAATAAGTCTTAAAAATACTGTGTTGTGAAGTTAAGCCACTGTAGTTGTGATTGACCGACCAGCTGATGTCGCACGAATGTGGATTGAATCACACTCTAGCTGCAACCTTGATAAAATCACATCGTGAAGTTAAATTCTCACAACTCTCTCCAACCGCGTAGATATTTTCAAGTAGCGAAGTTAAATTTACGATTAGTCACTTTCTTGATTTAGTTTTACATAAATATTGACGATATGATTGATAGAATAAATAATTATGCAACCATTCACACATATATTTCTTTAGAGATGATGTAAAATAGTAAAGTCAATAAAATATGCTTTGATTATGCATATTGGTTGTGTGTGACGTGCCAAGTCGCATTTTGAAGCTTCGGATCACTCAAAAACCATCCATATTCCATCGATGCGCATCCTGGATATTTATACATATCAGCCGGCCCTAAAAATAATTACATAAGCATAAATTTATTAATAATCATTGGATGTGTTCACCAAAAGGTTTAAAATTTGCTTTTTTGCGCATTTTAATCAATCTGGCATAGGATTTATAAGCATTTCCATCGGCTTGACCTAAATACACGTCCAATTCAGCGATGTAGGTAGCAAAAGGTTTAGTTTTATCACCTTAAACATAAAATTTCGTAAAAAATCAACCAGAATAAAATATAAATAAAAAAATCACTTGATTCGTAGACTTTGACCAAGTCTTTTGGTTTTCTAGGTTCCAGATAATCAGTCTTCATCATATCTTTGATGGGATCTTGTACACCATATCTAGTTGCACCAAACCACTCCATTTTTATACAAAAATATTTGTATGATATGTGTATAAATGACAGTTATGCATATTTAAATTTCCCCTACGCGCCTGCCATGATCATTTTGAGTTTACAACTTGTTTTTATTTATTTACTCATCTAGCTTATTATAAAAATGTCTACATTATCATCCACAAATTATTTAAGAACATTTCCCACAAATAAACATGGGAATAAACAATAATATATACAATTTGTTTAAGTTTCTCACATGCAATCAAGCAATCATCAAATACTTAATTTCCTCGTCCCATTGTGCGAGCTTGTAAATAAATAAAGTTATATTTAAAATATGTGCGATAATTAATTAATCGTTCACAATGTTGTTAACCTACCTAAACAGTAGAAAATCACGTATACCACTTAATTTAATAGTAAGAATCGCCAAATAATAGAAGAAAGCTTAGGTGTAGGATAAAAACTAATTGTAATCGGTTTCGAAGCGGTCGTCATGTTCCCAGCCCTTCTTCGGTTTACGTCCTTCCATTGACGAAGCATCTTTATGATTTCGCCAATTGGATGTGCCGGTTGTATCTTGATTTGGATTACGATTTGAGTTGCTGCGTGCGCCCGAACCGAGAATCGGTCTGCCGCCACCAGAGTTTAACTTGGGGCGGTATTTCATCGGTGGTGGTTGGCTCTTGTTGCCGTTCCACATCATGTCGTTATTCTCGACTGCATTCGGCGATTTGTTGTTGGAAACTTGTAGTTTGGAGATATTTGTGTCGATTTCCAGCACGTTTACGTCACTGCTGTACTCGTTCAGTTTGTTGTTCACGGATGAGATTGTGCATTCCACTGTCAAGGGTTTCTGGCACAAAAATTATTGTTCTATTAGAATTTAAACGAAAATAATTAAAATAAACAAAACTTTTGGGGAAGAAATGAGGATAATACGAACCTTAAAACTGAATAGATCTTTATTACCCAACTTCATCTGATAGAAGTTTAATAAATCGGTGGAGAGTACTCGAAACTCGTTGTTGGTTAAATCCACAGCGAAAAGCAGCCACAGTTTGGAGCTTTCTGATAATGCACTTGAGTTGGATGCGAGAATTGTTCGTAGTTTAATGGCGAGGTCTTTTAGATCAATAGAATCTTCCACAAATTTGGGACCACATGAGTATAACTTAAGGAGAATTCAATTTGTTTAGTTTTTATGTTTAATTTACTAATTTTATTTGTGTTATACCTGTGTTGTGAACAATTCAACATCTTCCTGCACTTCAGAGTCGAGCAACATTTGAAGGCAATGCAATATGGCAGGCACTAGCATCTTGTAGTTTCTCTCAACTGTTGCCATGGTAGCTTTCTCATAGAAACCTGTGATGATTCTAACTGCATTCCTAAAGTTGTGTGGATTTGTTGAGTGCATCATTGAAGCATCTACAAATAATATATTTAAAATATATTTCTAGTCTAGGCAATTAGTTTACTTACTATTGTAACTTTCTTGTAGTATGCTGAGAAATTTAATCCGTATCTTGAGATCAGCAATCACCAATTCACGAAATGTGACTAGTGACACATAAGTAACAAACTTGTTGGTGAAGTTAGAGTCTTGTAATGCTTTATTGTAAACATATTCAATGGCATTTCTATAAAAAATCAGAATTAATATCACCAAACAAATGAAATTATTGCCAGCACTTACTCTGCATCAGTACTACTCTTGCAAACATCTCCAAACACTTCTTTAACATAACGAAACTTCTGATTGAGCAGAATCCCATCGTCATTGTCGTTGAAGTGCGTGATTGCATGCACGATCTTCTCATATTGCGCGTTGATCACGAAGCCTTGGGCGATTTGGGCACTTGGGGCGTTATAGTTCACAGGTGTGCTTATTTGTTGGGGGTGCGTTTGGTCGCCGGGACGCACATCGTAGTTCGCCGACTTTTCGATATTCAACCAGCCGCGACCACGGCCTGTTCCGCTCATTTTCACGCCGACAACTCGCTTTTCCAGCTAAGGCTATCTGCAGGAGCGACAATCGTATTTCGATAATTGCAAATACTTGATTTGTGAGTGCGCAATGACTAGTACACTAGCTCACATGCTGGTGTTGTTTGATTGACCTCCTGCATAACTTGCATTTCGTATGCTAACTATGCTAACATGCTAAATGCTAAACTACCCGCAAGTACGCGGACAAAACTAAATATGGCGGCGGAAGGATTTTGAAAGTTTGTTAGTTTCGGGCTACACAACCAGGGGGCGCCACGCATTCTATAAATATTAAATTATTTATAAAATTATTTTTATATCAATATTAAACATAAATTTAAATTAAAAATTAAACGATACTGTAAATTAAATTAATTTTGTTCCAATAAATATATCTTTTATTAATTTGTTTATTAATTTAGAAATAAAGTTATATTTCAGAGTAGGCAGCGCCATCTATGGAGGTTTTTAATCAGATGGTGCTGGCAGGGGTGTCAGTAGCAGGTTGAGGTATCGATACATTTGAGATTTACGAGGTCGTGGAATGGCCACGCTCGCCACTCGCGCAATTTCTGTTTATCCATCATCAGCGGCGATTTCAATTTCAACTAAAAAGCACACCACGGATAAACAAGCGAAGATGCCAGTGCATGCGTGGACGGCGCACCGATTAAAGTAGCGTTCGCCGTCGTTGTTCGCGTTCAGTCGTCGGCGTCTTTCGAATGCGCGGTGGACTGGCGCCCATCTGGACATCGCTGGACTTCACGCGTAATTGGATAGTCATCGCCTTTTTTTTAAATAGAAGATAATTATTTATACACCCGTCGACGTCCCGACTGCAATAATAAGGTAAGCTAGACACATCATTCAGTGCGCGCGGTCATCGCCGTGTTGTTTTTATTGCCTTTTTTGGTTAGAAATCGTGGCGCGGGGTCATAAACAATCTTCCAGTGGAAATTTATTAATTATATAATCTGCACTGGCTGTTGATATGGATTCTATCAACAACGCGCATAGTTTTGAATATATTTTTGTCATAAATGCAGAGTTATAGCCGAGTGACCCAAAAATTTCCAAAAATACACCGCAACTTTGTTACACACAGAGCCAGCGCACAGTCAGCAAGTTCCAGAAGGATAAATATTCCCGAAATTTTCGCTTCGGTGGTCATTTATTTTTATTCTTGTTGACTTTTTTCTTCCCACACTTTGGCACGCACTTGTTCTTATCCGCGCTGCGATAAAAAACGGCGCGCATCTGGTTTGGCGGTTGTTCTTATCTTCTTGGTGGAACACTTTTCGTGTTTGTCTGCTTGCTGGCTTTCTCTTTTCGTTGCAATCCACGATTTTTACTTTAGTTGTGGTATTGTGTAACACTGGAATATTGAATATTAATGTAACTTAATCGATTTTCAATTCGTCAACAACATATTAATTAGTTTTTTTGTTACTTCATTTAAGATTAGCTGCTATTAATCATTCTAATATCACGTGCTGCGTGTGCGAGTGAATTTTTAACATTCTGGTAGAGAAATTCAATGACATCGAGTTATAAATGATGAAATTTTGTTGTTTTTCGCTTGTTTTGTTTGCTTGAAATTGTAATTTGGAATTATCTACTCTTGACTGAAATGGTGTTTTTGATAGCATGTAATTTACAGTCTGTATTAAAACAACAAATACTTACATAGAGACACAAAAACATGTTGCTTTTTGTTGCGACACGGCAATAACAATTTGTATCAGTTCATTTACAGCATGGAAATATTGAAATTCATATCAATTTAGTTGTTTAACCTAGACATACTCTATGTTTACTTAATTATATGCGTCAGACGATCTACAAGGTACTAAATGTTACCTAATAATAATGCCATCAATCCGATTCAGAATGCGGCGAGCATCGTGATATAGTTTCTAAACACGTATTAGTGAATACATAATCTAACATAACATAACGTCTGACTTTGAATGCATTATGCATGATAATGCCGCGCGTTTTATGGCCAAATCTGCATTAATTACGCGCAGACAACACACACCCATGCATTCAATATCGTTGTGGGCTTGTTAATGAAAATATTTAAGTGGCACTCACAGATTTAGAGTGATATGTTAATATTTATTCGGTTTTCTTTGTGAATTTCAATGTTTTATTGTGTTTTTTTTAACGAAAAACTTTGTATAACGGCGAAATGTGTACAATTTGCTTGGTTTATATTAATTTCCTCTGTGTAACGACGAAAAATATTTTCATTTCCAGCAATTATGAGCTAGAATATTTTTTTAAAGACATGACATTGATGGTAACATTTGAAATATAGTTGTGATTATGATCCCAACATCCCTACAAATTGCTATGTAAATTTCTATAACTTAATCACGATTTTTCAGTTAATTTGTTGGGGTGCACGTTATGTTACAACAAAATCATTTAAACAAAACACAAGTGAATACAACTGAGCGACGCGGAATTCATATTTAGGCTTCAGGAAATATTTACCGGCATTTTTACTAGAGTAATTGAGTTTACAACCAGTTTACAAAAGATTAGACAGGTGCCAATCCGCGTAAAATCCCAATATTTACTTTTTTGTTCTTCAATGAAATGTTACCTTATTAAAACCGTGATATCTTTATTTTGTTTTCTTTGTTAATTTCAATATTTCGCTGTATTTGTTAAGCAAATATGTGTAATTATCAAAGAATAACAATGATTCCATGTGGGATGCACATTGCACACGTGCAAGTTCCATTTTAGTGAAAAAAAAATTTAAAATCATTTATCGCGGCTGCACACGGCTGCATTCGACGCATTTAAATAAAAACGATTAGCAATAAATCGCAATCACATAATATCGAACAGCGATTCGATCAACATTGAACATCGAATTGTGTTGCAACGGCGATTGCGACAGCGCGCTTCTTTTTTACCCAATAAGTAGACTTCCACTTGACTTACGCGTCAGTCGGAAAGAAGGATTTTCATAGTCACATAGTCGCACTCACGGGCAACCTACCTACACGTTTCCATCATGAACTTGGTAAGCTACATTCAATTAATTACATGTATCAATGGTGCCGTGCGAATTCAAGGTTCTTGTGCGTGCGTTTATATATAGCGCGTATATATTTATGTGCGTATTTATAGCGCCGAATCGATTTTATTGTCGTTAGGATCCGGTGGAAATGTATTTCCTGAATCATTTTGTTAGGCACACTATCTGTTCGAATATTATTTAAATTTACTTATTAATTTAAAGTCACTTGTAATATCAATTGTATTTGCGTAAAACCCACGTAAACGCGATAAAATTTTTATCTCCGTTTTGGTTTTTGGTAATTGGAGTTGAACGACATTAAAACACCAAGATTAAAAAACAATTAAATCGTCTCGATTTAATTTTCAATCTATGAAAGTGTGTAAGTTTGTATTTTGACAAGTGTTCACGTTTCTAGCAAAAATACAATCGACTCTTTGAAATTCTGGTAGGTTGCACGCGTTATCGATTTAAATAAAAGCCGTAAAAGAAAGTTTATTAATACGGTGCACCGAAGCGTGCGCCAGACACCGCTCGACACGATATGATGGTTATATAATTGAAAACTTTTTGATTTCGTTTTGCAGTTAACAATGGCGAAGACACTCGTCTCGGTGTGCATCTTCTGCTTCCTCTGCGCAACACATTCGCCGTGCGCATCGCACGCGGTTGCCACCGATGGAGCTACGCCAGTTTATGACAATCGGATACCATTCAAAGAAGCGAAGGCGCTCGCCGAAGCCTCACACAAGAACAACACGAATCACACCAGTGACGAGCCGACGATTACACAACTCTTTCGATTGTATGGCGACGGGGAGAATATCAGCGTCGAGGGTTTTCAGCGCATCATTCAGCGGCTGGATCTTACCAAAGAACTGACGCATAAAATCGACGAGTATAAACATTCACATAAACATGAACATGAACATAATCATAATGATGGTGTCGCCTCTGTAAGTGTGTGGTATTATTGGGAATTTGTATCATTTTTAAGTGAATTTTAATGGTTTTAGTGTAAAAGTCGTCATGAGCTATACGATAACGTGAAGCATGCGTTATCGCTGAATAGTAATAATGACAGCAATGTTTTTATGGAGTCTTGTGATGCGTTGTTATCCGCAGCCATGATTGGTAGGTGTACGCTGACTGATGAAGATGCGGATTCCAACGAAATGAGGTCTTTCGATGGTTATGCGTGGATGTATTCATTACTAGCGATTATTATCATAAGTGCGTGTGGTATTTTTGGCCTGCTGGTGATACCAGTGATGCAGAAACGTTTCTATCAGCCATTGCTGCAGTTTCTTGTTGCGTTGGCTGTAGGGACACTTGCCGGTGATGCACTTTTGCATCTGCTCCCGCATGCGATGATGTCCAGTGATCATCATGCAGGTGGTGAGGAACATCATCATCAGCATGATGAAAATATGTGGAAGGGTGTGGTCGCCATGTTGGGATTAATACTCTTCTTTTTTGTCGAACGGTTGATTATGCTCGTCGCCAAATGGCGGAAGCGTAAGCAACAGCTAGAAAAAGTAAGTCTGACATTTATAACGCCATTTTTTTCTGTTGTTAAGTTGAATGAAACCATTGCAATCGATTGCATTATATGTTATGCATCCGGTTATGATGTTTTTATTGTGCTGAATGACATTGAATGTCTACAACGTGTGCAAACATTCTTTTCTCTTGCAGCAACCCACAAGACTGAAGGTTATCAAACCAGAAACGAGCACGCAGTTGACGAACGCCACGGATAAGCAATGCATACACAAGTACAGCTCGTTCCCGTATTGCTACGATGAAATTCGTAAAATTGACGATTCGGCGAATGTTAAGCATCCGCTGCGTTTGGACGATATTTCCAGCTTCGCCGAGACTGACTTTGAGCGTAATCAGAATCATACTGAGTGTCCGGATGAGGCTAGTAAAGCGAATTGTACCGAGGTGAATAAGATGCTGCCGCTGGAGCATAAAGCGGAGAGTAAAGACGATACAGACAGTGTGGAATATACTGTTATTCTGCGTGAACATGAGAGTCGCCATCATGGGCATTCGCATACGCACGGACACGTGCATGCACCACCAAAGAGTATGAGTTCCGTGGCGTGGATGGTCATCATGGGCGACGGATTGCATAACTTCACCGATGGAATGGCGATTGGCGCTGCGTTTGCAAGCAGTACAGCCGGTGGATTCTCGACGGCTGTTGCTGTGTTCTGTCATGAACTTCCGCACGAATTGGGCGATTTCGCTATGTTGCTCAAGGCGGGCATGTCGATGAAGCAGGCACTCTACTATAATCTACTCTCGAGTGTCCTGTGTCTGTTTGGGAGTATCTTTGGCCTCTGGTTGGGTAATACCGAAACGGCGAGCTCGTGGATCTTCGCAGCGGCGGCCGGCATGTTTCTCTACATCGCCCTGGTGGACATGATTCCGGAGTTGAGCTCCGGACACGAGGACGAGGGTAATTTCGTGCAGTGCGGGCTGCATCTGCTCGGTCTGCTGTTGGGCTTTGGTATAATGGCATTGATTGCCATGTATGAGCACGACCTGAAAAGTATTTTTCACGAGACTTAAGCCGACTTATTTTTTTACGACTTATTTTAGTTACGGTTTTCTCTTTTTTGCTTCGTTTTTCGCTAGCGTAAGTTTGTTTTCTTTTTCAAACTCCAAGGATTTTCATGCGAGTGTATTATATAGGTATACTAATGGCGTGCCAAACATGTCTAAAAACTAACTAATGAACAGTGTAAATTAGCTTTTAAGATGCGATTCACACTCTGGACTCTTCTTGATTGTACACATTCTCATGTTATGCACGATTTTGCAGTGAGGAGATAGACGCAGACGCAGGACGGAATTGAATGAATGCAAACGCGAATCACTCAAACTAGTTGATACAAATATCGATATGTGATCATTGACGGCTATTGTCTTATCATGTGTAATTTTGATAAATTTACATTAGATTCACACTTAATGCGCACCAACAGATTCATCTGTATCATGTATCATGTATCATTATCAAGTTGCATTGGTATATCCGCTGCGTGGCTGCGATTGTTTTCGGAACAATATTCGTTTGCGCTTCAATACTTAGTACGGTTTTAAACGCAGGCGCAGAGATCACGAACTTGTCGAGTATTATATTTTTATATGCGTGATATTTGTACTAGAATAAGGTTTTTTGTTAGTGGAAAACGAGGAACGCAGCTAATAGAATTTTTTTTCATTTTTACTTTACGAAAACACAAACATATCAACAATATTTGTTGAATATTAGTTAGTTATCCCAATTGATTAAGGTCAAGTGCTGTTAATTGCTTGTTTAACTTCGTCCATTGTAGTCTCAACGTCAACATCTTCGTTGGATGATTCGTCCATGGCTTCGTCTTTCATTTCGGGCGCTGAATCAGTGGCGAGTGCGTCTTCATCAGCACTAAGCGATTCATCTTTTGTGTCTGTTTCGTCATCTATCGAGTCGTTTTGATGGAGAAATTCTGTTTTTACGTATTTATTGTCTAAGATTTCCTCCATGTCAGATTCTGATTCTTTCTAAAATAATTATTTTGTATTAGATAATTAATTTAAAATAGTTTATAGTATTTATTTACTCTTAGCTGTGAGTAGACGCGTTTCGGCGGGATTTCTCTATGTAGTGTGCAGGATTGATTCTCGAAGATTGATTCTACAGCTGCGGTGCATACTACTTCGCCGCCCTTTTTACCACAGGCTCTGAATAATACTTGATTAGGATCCTGTAGAACAAAATAGTTTTTATTTTGATATTTTAAGTAAATTAAGTGTAAATTACCTTGAGTATATGTTTTCTGCAATGTTTTGCAACAGGTAAAGCCCTCTCGGTGCATTTAATGCCGCCTTCTGAAAATGTACACCTGCAGGAATGACTTGTTGGCTTGTACACAAGCCCTTCGGTGATTTTCATGCGCATTTCGATTAATCGCTTGCGTAAAATCGCGTCAACTCCGTGTTTTCTATGGTATTGATTGTAAGCTTTTAGTTTTTTAAACATTGCCATGTCTTTGGGTCTTTCTAGAGCTTGACTTCTCATGCTACAACAAGTCTCCTTCTCTTTTTTGATTGCATGCAGGTAATGCCTGCGTTTTTCTTTCAGTAGATGGCACAAATGGCTGTATTGATTCACGTATAACGAATGTAAGCGTATGAGTTTATCTTTGGCGACTTGGGTGACTTCTTCAGCAGATAATACATTAGCATGTCTGGAAAAGCATTTACATTAACAAAATTTCATGATTATATAGGAGAACTTACTTTAAAAAGTCTTCATTGTCTGAATCTATGCTTTCATCTTCAGAACTGTCTGCATGAGCATCCAGCCAAACATTAGACAAAGTTGTGGCTTCAATATCACTCTCAGAATCACTGCATAAGTCTAGTACATCACTGCAAGAAGCAATCACACTTGAGGCATCAATATCAACTAAAATGTAAACAAAAAATTAGTTAAAAATCAATTTTCTTGAAGTAGTTTATTACCAAGTGGATCCAATGCCTTTGTAACTTTTGCATCTGCAAAATCAGGAGATGATTTACCATCATCACTGTTCCTATAGGTACTTGATGTAACCAAATTCTGATTTGGTGCCTTTGGTTTCATCACATAATGAGACAGTGAAGATAATATTGATTCAGCATTTTTAGGTGGTTGCATTCGAGTCCCCTGTTTAGCCTTGAAAAGATGTGCTTTAAGTGCATGTTCATTGCAGAAAGATCCTTCTTTTTTGCTTGATTTATATGCTGGATGATGACAGTGTTTGCCCCCATTGTACATGTATGAACATTGTCTGTATGGAGCAGTTTTATCTGATAGAATGTGTTGCTGGCAATAGTTGTAATTCTTCATGGCTGTTTGTGAACATTTGTATGGTTCGTAGGCGCATTGTTTCTTGCTCATTAATTCCGCAGCAATTTGTAATTTGAGTTGCGCGTTTAGTTTCGCTGCCTGCATTTTCACCAATAAAGCGGCGCACTACCTGAAACTACCTGAAATCAAACACTGGACTTGTTTTAGTTTGGGCAGTTGCTGCTAGTTGAGCTAGTGGCACACACTACACAATGTTTTACCAACGTAAATTTAGGTACTTCTTAAACTTCCGGTTTATTGTTAATTTTGACGTGGAAACAATCAAACCACACGCGTTTTATGTACATTTAGTTGAAATGGTTTAAATTTTACACGAAAATTAATATTTTTGCTTTTAAATGCATAATATACAATAAATAAAAATATGCGTCTCTTTAAAATATGCGCAGCCAACATGACGCAACACTAGGATTTTGCGCTATAATTTGCTATATAATGGAGAATGATTTACTTCAGCAGTTATTTTATCTCAATTAACAGTTTATTAATTCATATTTATTTATTTTCTGTATAAGTTTTGTTAGAAATTGTACAATTTTCTAATTTTACACAAGGTTTACTTGTAAAAGATAGCAGCGCCCCCTACAATGCAATGTTTCGGTAACTTTGGGTTGATTGTTGGCAACAGTGGCTGGACTCTGCCATTGACGTAACGGAACGACCGCATGAGTCAGTGCTAGTGACTCTTGTGCCAATAATTTTAATAATAACAACAAAAACAGCAGTATTATTAGCGCGCAATCGATTCAATAAATCAAAGACGCTTTTCCGCGTGTACTGTGCGTGTTGTGTTGCGCGCTTGGGACTTAACAGTATGCGCAACGCTGTGTTGTTTACCGTGGTTGGTCGGCCATCAAACAGTGAATAACATCAATTTCCACGACTTTTCTGTATGTATGTTAATTAATGCTAGTAAACTACCTCAAAACCAAGCAAACGAGACCACCAGTCACACATTGGAGCGGCGCACATTGAATTAACTCTTTACCTGTGTGTTCTGTGCATCACGATTTCTGCTGCGTACGAAAGTGACTCGCGAAAAGCCCGTGCGTGACGCAAGCCTCGTCGCACCAAACGAGGATTTCGTGGACGCGCGAGACTCAAGCCATCGGACGCGCGCGTGTGTGCGCTCGCATGCTTATGATTTCTTCGTTTGTGAAATTGCCACAACTTGCACATTATTAAATGCGTCGGAGCAATAATTGGTGTGCGTTACGTAGCGACATCTACATAGTGCTCCCTGCTGGTCGTGTCGTGACGCACGTAAATGGCTTCTGACGAAAAATGGTACTTTACCAAAGAGCAACTGGAGAACACACCGTCGAGGCAGTTCGGAATCGATGCGCTGAAAGAACTCACATATCGCCAGCAGGCTGCTTACTTCATACAGGATATGGGCCAGAGGCTAAGAGTGTATCCTTTATTTATTCATACATTATCTGTGGGTTAACATCTTAACCTGTTTTTCTCCGTTTCTTCACTTTCAGTTGTATTTTGTTGCGAATTGTTGCTATTTGTTGCTAGGAGTCCGTCGTATCTGTGTCCTCACTCGCGAGCGCAGAGATTTACGTTTGATTTTCGTGTGTTTGATTCAACGCCGTTCACGTTTACTTTTTTAGGTTATGTGTGTGATACTTTTTGTTTCTACCTACTTGCTGATCAAATGATTATTGTAAACAGAATTCAAATAGATTAAACAAAAATCATGAAACAAAAGAAAAGCTAGTTTGAAATCTCTCCCAACACACTAAGTATTCACTTTTATCGCGTTGTTGATTTCTATTATCTCGTTTATTTATCGCGCTCGTGTTTCGCATCTCTGTTATCAACCGAATTGTTTTCCTTAATGCAATTTACAGTACACAATTATGTATAAACACTGCTAGCGTTTATATGCATAGATTCTATGTGTTCCATTCGTTTACGCATTTCCCGTGGTATTCAATTGCCGCCGCTGCGTTGTTTCTTGCCGCCAAGGTCGAGGAACAACCAAGGAAGTTGGAGCACGTTATTAGGGTACACAATATTTGCAAGAATCCACGCGATGTTTCCTTTGGCGTCAATACAGAGAGGTACGCTGTGAAATATCTCTTTTAACGCGCTCTTATTCTGTGCGTTTGTGACATTTTTAGGTACCAGCAGCAGTCACAGGATCTGGTCTTCAACGAGAATGTCCTGCTGCAGACGCTGGGCTTCGACGTGGCCATCGACCATCCACACGCGCACGTCGTGCGGTGTTGTCACCTAGTCCGCGCCAGCAAAGACCTGGCGCAAACTTCCTACTTTATGGCAAGCACTAGGTGGGTGTATATTTGGAAAGCCATGTTTGACTGAATGATTCAATGAGTGAGTCAATTTTAGCTTGCATCTCACTACCATGTGCCTGCAATACAAGCCGACGGTGGTCGCGTGCTTCTGCATCCACTTGGCGTGCAAATGGTCCAACTGGGAGATACCGTTATCGAACGAGCGGCGGGAATGGTTTTCCTATGTGGACACGTCGGTGACGGCCGAATTGCTCGCCCAGCTTACCGATGACTTCCTGTCGATATTCAGCCGGTGTCCGTCGCGCGTGAAAGAGAAGATTATGGCGTATAGCGACGGCCCGAATATAAATCGCAATTTGAGTCATTCTTCGTCATCTGTAAGTTTGTTTTGCATCAATTGTTGTGCGTTTTATAATGTATTTTATTTAGGAATCGGAGGCGCGTAAAGCGCCACTTACGGAATCGAAAGATTCGCATAATCGAGCTCATCATCATGAGAAATCAGGTATTTTTTGTGGATTTTATTATGTGAAAGTGTATAATATTTACGGTTTATGACAGGCGAAGATCACAAACATCGACAACGTCCACTGGACTCAGCCAGCAGTAGTTCTTCTGGTCTTGCGTCGGCCAGTAGTAGTAGTAGCTCCAGTCAACAACAGCAAAGAGAACGAGAGTACAGAGAGAAAAAGGAACGCGAGCGACAAGCGCATCAGAAGTTACAGCAGCAGCAGCAACAACACTCGTCGTCTGGTAGTAAGTTACCGGCTGGTCCACACGGCCATCACCGGCCGCCGGGCGATTCAAAATTAAAATCGCATACGCGACCGAATCCGCTGCCGCCGGGCCGTCCGGAGCATCGTGAAGTGCCGCGCGATTCCGACGCGCAAGTGCGCGCCGATAAAGAACTCATAGACAAGCGTTATCTCAGTAAACCTAATAGTGATACAAACAATGCGACGAACGTTGGTCACGCGGAACATTACAGTGGTGAAAAACGTGGTGTCGACACTTCCAGATCGCGCGCCCCCGCGGACGCGAAACTGATGGCCTACAAACACGACTCGCGTCGGCCGCACGACGCCAGCGGCGCGAAGACGGAGCTGGACGCACGTAAACACTCGTCGCAGAGCTGGTTCGACAGTTATAACAAAAATAGCATGCACCCGAAGCAGCAGCCAATAAATAATAGTACCTCGCAGATGAAAGTCAAGTCGCCTTTTGCTCCAGAGAATAATGCACAAAAATCCGTCCCAAAAAGCAGTAGTAGCATCAAGAGCGAGCCGCACAACGGCAGCAACACAAGTAGTAGTAATAGCAACGGCACGTATGGCTTCGACCAGCTGGACCAGCAGATCAAGCAAGAACCCAAGGAGTTGCCGGTGAAAAAGCCGAGCATGTTCTCGCCGGAGAAAACACCGCCGCGCAAGATGAACATCTCGATTAAAATGCCGCCTTATGATAGCAGCCAGCATGCAAATCAACACATTCCATCGAAAAAGCCATCATCTAATCACGGTTACGACGCCTCGCGTCCGATCAAGAAGGATCAATCCGAAGGGTTTGAGAACCTGTTTCGTGATGCGGGTTTGCACACACTTAGCGCGATGATGACTGCGGGTATACCTGAACTGGATGATTACGGAACTACGGGTCCCATGTCGAATTCTGGGCCGATACAATTCGGGAATATGATGCAGACTGTTCCCCAGCAGCAGGCGCCTCCACCAAAAGTGTCCCAACCATCGTTTATACCAAAAGACACAAAAGATTCAATCGAGACTCAGTCGGCATACAGTTATTCTTCAAGTGCATCGCTTTCGACTTCTTCTTTGCTTAGCAGTACCTCGCAGCCGATTGTGAACGGCATCGAAACAAATCCTACGTTAATTAGCAATTTATTGAAAGAAGCGCCACCTGTGCTTAAACTGCCGACGATTTCCGGCACGGTGCAAGAGGAACCACCAACGAATGATGAAAGTAAAGACAAGGAGCACGGGCATAAAGATAAAAAGAAGAAAAATAAAGAGAAACACAAGCATAAGGATAAAGAAAAGAGTCGCGAGGAGAAGGAGAAGAAGCGAAAGCATAAAGACAAAGATAAAGAGAAGCACAAGTCGAAGAATCGTGATAAAGATAAGCCGCACGGATCAGATGAACCTATAAAGATCACCATTTCTAAGGATAAGATCCAGCATCCACCCGAAGTGGCACCCACACCCAGCGTTGGTCTGAAGATCAAGATCCCCAAGGATAAAATCAAGACGGAGATCATTGAGCCGCTGCCACCGCCGCAGTCGACGCCAGCGATCAAGATCAAGATCTCGAAGGAAGTGATCAACATTGGCGCGGCGCCCGACAGCGGCGGCAAGAAGCGCGAGCGCGACAAGAACAGCTCGCCGGGCGAGTCGCCGCACAAGATGTCCAAGTACAGTCGGCATCATGGCGGAAGCATGGAGAAGCAAAACGGGCGCAGCTCATTTGGCAAGGTAAGCACCACTCCCGGCAATTTCGGCCATAGTGTTGTCGCGCGCACGCCTTTCAAAACGGGCACTAGCAAGTTTCCCACTCCCAACGCGTTCGCGAACAACCGCCAACCCCCACCCCCCGCGTATCCACCGCAGGCGGCGAATTTTGTCTATAACTATCCGCCGCCGCCGATGCACATGGCGCCGCCGATGATGGCCAACATGTACCATCCGATGTTTGCACCCGGTAGCTATCCGATGTATCCGATGCATGGCATGTTTCCGCCGCCGATGGTTGCCACGCCGCCGTTGCCGGCGGACGATGCGCCGCTGGCGCCGCCACCGCCGCCACCCGAATGATCCTCGGCATGCCATAATCTGTAGTCAATTTGTAATATTTAGTTTTTAAGCGCAGGAGAGAATTTCAGTGCGCGTTTTTTAATCGCGTGGAACGCATTTACCAAAATGATTAATGATTAATGTTGTTTTGATTTTGTTTGTTTGCAATTTTATAAAGAAGATCTGAATGTGTCGATAATTTTCATGCTAGGAGATACGATTAGGGATAGATTACGAAGACTTTTAATTTAACGCAGCAAATTTATCAATACTTGTACATACGAATGAATAATTTTAGTTCGGATATCGCTAATGAAATGCTCAAGAAGTAGACTTTTAGTTCGTGTACTTATATAAAAACAGGGTTTAAAACAAAAGAAGAGAGAACGTTACATCTAGATACGTAGTTAAATTAATCTATTTATTTGGACTTTTTCTTTGTTACTTTATAAAAAAATCAACAACACTCTTTCTCTAACTACAGTAAACCTGAAATTGTTATAAGCGTACATATTTATTACTGCTATATACTTATAGGCCTCTCCATAACTCTATGATTTAGATTCGTTTTTTTTTTTTTATTTTGATCATTTTAAACATTGATATATATTTTATACATGTTTAGTTTGTAAAATATAGTGTTTTGTTGCTAGAAGTATATGTAGCAATTCTTTATTAATGTTGTTATTGATAAATTATTAATTAATTCTACCTCTGCACATGGCGTATGAACAATTAATTGAATTATATATTTATATATTGTGATTTGTTGACTGGAAGTCGATGCTTTCATTATTTTTTGTGTATAAATTGTGTTCAATCATTCGATGAAAACATGTTGTGGTGGGGAAACTGTGCCAAGCTGTGTTAATATTTTGTTATATTATTGCATGTATTGCATAGAATCATAGATAGTCCTTGTTGAAATTCTGTAATCACTGATGTTTTGTAGTTGTAGTGTTCAACACTCTCCTCCACTTTTTAGTCTAGTTGAAAACACTTAGATTTTTAAATCTTTTTGTGTAGTTGATTTCTTTGAATGTCTCTCGCAAGCAAAACACAAATTGAATCATCCTTGTGTCCTTGATTTGTTTCCGTAGCTGAAATTCACTTCAATTGACGTTGACTGATGGCGATCTGAAACGTAAGCAAAAATCAAATGTTTCTCTTTTAATATTGTTTTGAGCTAATAACAAAAATGTCAACCGAAATTTTAATTTTTTGCCTGGATTATTTGATTTGATGTTTTGTTGCAACACCAACACACTCACACTCATTTTGTTTGTTTGTTTGTTAAGTTAAACACACACACACACACACACACACATTGTTGTTGATGATTACACGGTGTTTGGTGGTTTTTCAGGTGAGCGAGGACGAGGCGATGACAATGCATAGCAATAGATACTCAGATACTCCTATAAAATACGCCAACAAAGGAACGTCGGGCACGTAAACTGTTGGCGGCACGGACGAGTTGCAAAAAAGTGTAATCGATTTGAGGGCCCGCCGCGTGCTGTGCACAACCCACCCACAACAACCCCTCAAATACACACGATATCGAGACCCGTTTTCGTTTCTTTGAAATTTGAAAAATTCTGTCTGCCTGCGCGCACTCGTGCAACATTTGATGTTTTCTTTCTTTGATTATGTAACTGTGTTTAGTTAGGCCATAGTGCGCTGATTATGTTAAGCGCCGCGCGCGTATCAGCACGATGTTTGTATATTAATCAATCCGTAAGTGATTGCAGAGAGAGCGTAAACGAAAACCTACTACTAATAAACAAAACAAAAAAAAAAAAACTAAATGAAAAGCCGAAAAAAAATGTTGCAATATTAGAATAATTGGTTGTCAACACACGTTTTGGGTCTTTGCGTATGTATTATTTTTATACTTGTTAAATTTATTGAAGCATGTGAAGATGGAGAAATGAAAACTACACAAAACACACAAATCTAGGATAAGTACGCCTACGAAATTACTACTACTACTAGAATTGCGTACCTAAGACGTATTGATTGTTATAGTTGTTGATTAACCGTCATCTGGCTTTGGAATTTTTGTGCAACCGACTGAAATCTGATACATATTAGATACACAAGGAATTTATGGAATTTATTTTACTTAACTAAAGATTTAATATGATGAAAAACACAATGATAACAAAGAGAAATTTGAAGAGTTTCCACTGCGCGTCGCTCTTAGTAGTTGAGATTTGTAAATATGTTCATAAACTATTAAGGATTATTTATTAATTAAATAAACAAGAAGAAGAAGAAGAAAAAACAAACACTATATAAACGTAATATCGGCTAAGAGTTATAATACCATCATATATAACATATTTTTGTGATTATCCATTAAATACTAATTACTAACCGATGCGAAAATACTAAAAAAAAGTGCATAACAAATATTATTGTAGATAGGTAGATGATAGATATGAAATTTTGTATTCAAATCTATATATACGTACATATGTAAGCTGTGTATGTATGTATGTATATATATTTCATGAACACATCTTAATTTTATTTAATTATTTGCGTTATGTGTTACAGCTTACGAAAGAATAATTTATTTTTTACTGTAAACCAACTAATGTAATCTTATCGGAGAAGCACGAGTGACTACACGCACACAAACACAAAACACTTACCATAAATTAATTCTAACAAAGAAAAAACAAGTTGCAAGTTGCGCTGTACACAAAGGGTATACCAAGAATGTATAAATAAATATGTTCTGTTAAGATTTTAAACGATTTTAAGTTAGCATCAACTGTTCAAAAATATGTTTTCAATGCAGTTGACACACTGAAACAAGTGTAGCCGAATTTCAAATGAAACACCGATTCAAGCAAAGTACTTTTGCGAAACGATTATAGTTTGTAAGTAAATTTCATTGTAAATAACTATTGTGTAATTCTCAGGTTTGTTAGAATGCTGGATTTTGTTTAATTATCAAACACATTGCCGGACACATTGCAGGATGACGATGCATTTTGAGTTCGGAGTTTTTTCTATGTAATATACGATTTATTATGTTCATATTGATAACGAAATTCTTTGCAATTCAATATATCAATTAAAATCAACGAATGTTTTGTGTTAGTAGATTGGTCCATCCTCCAGAGCGTCATCTTCGTCCTCATAGGCTTCGCCGTTATCGAAATAGTTGTTGGCATAGTCTGTGCCATCATCCATTTCTTCATCTTCTTCATCTTCATCAAGCACCATTTCATTTTCGTCTTCCTCGTCAGCCACTTCCTGTTTGACTGTTGTGTTTAATGGAGTGGTTTTCTCGAGATGCTCCAGTTTATCTAATCTATCAACAATATCTGTTTCGGTTTTGATATTTGTGGATGCTGGAGGTACTGGTTTTTTAAACTTTTTAGCAATCATTTTCGGCCGGAGTTCGGATGGAAACATGGCCCAATCAAATGAGTTTTTTCCCACTGGCTGGGAAAGCATCTTGTTGATGGGCTCCATTCCTGCTTGCACTTCTTGAGAATCATCTTTTACTGCTAGTTTGATGTGTGCTGGAGATGATTGAATGTGGTCAACAAAATCTTGTTTCAACATGAGTAAGTATTTGGTTTCTATTGTTATCTGTAAAGGTTTTCAAATTAGAATTCATTTGTTGTTTGAGATTTATTATGAATTTACATTTAAACCAATTGGTTTATGATCCAAGACTGGAAACAAAGGTGGAGGTTGAGTGACGGGTCCTGGTAAGACTTCATTGTTTCCTACTCCCAATGAACTTAGTTGTTCTCTGCTGAAGGATTTGTTCGTGCCACGTCCGCGACCGCCACCACGGCCTCCACGACTCATTGTGTTATTTCAGTCTTTTTTTCTGATGTTTTTGATTTTACTTCTTCCGATTGTGCTTGGAAGTCATCCAAATCATAAATTACTTTGATGATTAAGGAGCAACTAGGGCAGGTGGCTACTTCTTCTCCGGATAATAATTCCTCCTATAGTTGCAATAAAATAAAATTAAGTTTTAAGTTGTAAACTATTAAATTACGTTGTAATTTCTACAATTACCTTGGTGATTTGAAATCTATCTCCGCAAGGACAAGGATAGTAATAGATCTCTTCCTCTTCGTCGTATTCGAAGTCTTCAATCTCAATTTCGTCATGAAATACGGTCATTACTGATAAGAAAATATTTCATCTGAAATGTTTAAAATACATCGCACGTTTTCTACAATACTTGTGCAGGTTATGCTTGTTCTTATTTATAAGGATTTGTAATATGTAGTCTACGATATATAAACTCTAGTGACATCTGGGAGGAGGTTTCGAAAACTATTGTGAGGCTTTCTAGGTACCTTGGTACCCCACCTCTATATATTCGAAATTGTTTATTATCTAATTGTTTATTTTTATAAGCGGTGAATCTCAGCCGGCCCCATAAATCACGCGAGAAGTGCTTAAAAGCCGCCCCCAAAAGTCGGCAAGTTTAGTCATTTTCGTAAATTTACAGTGGAAATTGCGCATTATTTCGAAACCGTTTGCGCTATTTTAATTCCGCACTGGAATTCGACCGGTTTGTTCTTATCTCTGATTGTCAGGTGATGCGCGTACAATAGTAGTGTATAGTTTTGTACTATATACGCGATCGTGTGATGGCGTTGCGTGTATCGTTTGCTCACGCTGCAGGAATAAAAATTAGTTTCACCGAATCCGACGGATGATTCGCACGCGGTCGTCGCGATTCTTCTTTCTTAGGATTTAATTCGGTAACGCGTATTTCTTTCGGTGTTCTTAGTGATTATTTTTGTTTATTGTGTCTCGCTAATGATTTATCGCTTATAAGATGTACGCGAAATGCAAATATTGTGTATTTGTTTGTGAGCGGGGTGCCGACGGATGCCGTTTACAATGGAAGTTTTACAATACTAACCAGTAAGTAAATTAAATAATATTCTCAACCGCATTGATTGATTCTATTTCGGCCATTTTTTTTTCTTTATTATCATATTTTCGTAGTGTTTTATAAATTGTTATATCCATAAATGTGCTTAAAATTGCATGGCATGTGTTGTCACTTTAAGCGAAGCGATTGAATTCTTATTTCATATCTTTTGACTAAACTCAAAAAAATCGAAAAACTTTTTTGGACCCAAAGAATAGAATTTTTTAATTTTTATCTGATCGAGAATTTTTCAATCTTTCATATTCTTCAATCTGTTGGTGTCTATCGCTTTTAGTTTAAAAGGTATGCACTATTCAAATTTATTGACTTAAATATGTCAAGAACGTTGATTATTCTTTGTTTATTTAATTATTTTGCAATTAATTGCAATTGTATAGTTGAGTCTCATTCGATATACCGCAGCAGGGTGGCGGTGAAAATGACTTCCATTCAGGGCACCGTACGAGGGCAGCGGTAGAAGTGACTCGTATTTAGGGCACCAAATGAGGATGATTTTTTTCATTACTTAGATTTTCAATTTAACTAACTTATTTTATAGAGAATTGTCGGTAGATTAAGACTCTGCGATTCGTTCCTTTCAATCTTTAATCCGTCTTGTTCTATTGAATTAAATATCGTTAAGATAATTTGTGTAAAATCGGACAATTTTTCAGTATAAGAAATCTGAATTACATAATTCGGGTTTTAAATATTTATTAATTTTTTAATCCAAATTCCGGGACTAATATTTGCATTATTTATAAATGCCCTACCATTAACAAAAATTGTAAAATAGACATGTATTGTTTATTTATATAGCTATCAGCAAGCGCGAGCATTCGACACGAGAATTGTGTTTGTTTTGAACACAACTTTCTCTTTCTTATCGCATTCGCTGCGAGAATGCAACGCATGAGATCCCCTCACGCTGCATGTTCGCGCATCTTAGTTTAGTTTTGATCGCAGGTAACGTGCCAAAGCGATTCGCTCACAAGGTCGCGTGCCATCGCCGCACTGGATTTTCGCCTCTATTGCTTTCTTATCATAAACTGACGCGTCGTTGCTTGCACAGTTTGCAGCCAGTTTCGTGCCGATATCTGGTTGATCCAATATTTTACGCGACTCGTATTGCTTGTCCGGACATCTACTTTCCAAATTTGCATTATATTCGATCATCAATCGACTATAGTAATGTTATTTACTGTTTGCGCGTTTATTGTCCATACATGCCGGTTAAGTGTATCGCCCCCATGATGATTTGATATTCATCATTAGGATGGCCCATCGAGCTGGTGTAAGTAACTTTTAAACAAACAGCACAGATTGTTTGTTTTTCTCCGCTGTGTGATTATAATATTACCAAATTGTATTAAATGTTTTTGTTATAACATATGTTTTCTTTGATTATTTACAGTATTTGTCGTGCGTTGGAGTCAATGAGTTCTGCATTGGTAAGTTTATAAATCAATTATATTTTTCACTAATTCCTGCCTCTTCCATTAGTCTGTATTTACGTTGTTTTGATTTATCTCGTTCCACCGCGTGTTGCAAATGCATAAGATAGTCGCGTACCCGGCTGATACATTTAAAAATTAACTGTTTAGTAGTTTTTCCTTCGCTTACACAAGCACAAGAGTTGTACTCGAAGATGTAATTCAGCGGAATTCCGCCCTAACCATCCCTATCTCATTTTTCTCTCGACTTTTTAAATTCTAATTATTTCGGATTAAAGATTCTAAATCTTTGAAATATTTTCTATAAGATAAGGTATTCAAATTGGGAAAATAAGAGAGGTCGAGAATAATTCATAAATAAAAATTTGCTAAGAACAATTCTTGTTTCATATCACTGAGAGGTTTTTCATTTTCATTTTTAAGAGAATTTTAAAAATTTGTTTGTTTTTATTTATAATTCCTAGATGGGACTAGCATCAACTAAAAATTGCTTATTTATCAATGTTTGTGTACAAACAACATTTTTGTGTCGCGTTATTATTTTTAATTTTTACCTGATAGAGAATTTTCCAATCTTTCATATACTTTGATCCGTTGGTTGCTTGCAATTTTAGTTTAAAAGAGGACACGCATTCAAGGCACCGTACAAGGGCAGCGGTAGAAGTGACTCGTGTTCAGGGCACCGTACGAGGGTAGCGGTAGAAGTGATCATATTTAGGTACTCATATTCCCAATCCAATTTTCCAATCTTTCATAATCAGCAATTCGTTGGTTGCTATCTCTTTTAGTTTAAGAGATATTATTTATCGAAAATTGTCGATTAAAATTATCATGCACACCACCTTGGTATTTTTTTAAGAATTAAAATTTCATCTCTCAGATTTCCGTTTTAACTTAAATCTGATAGAGATTAGTCCGTAGATTAAGACTCTGCGATCAGATCCTATTTATCTCTTTTAGTTTACGAGATATTCGTGATTGAAGAAAATGGTTTTTCGCAAAATTTGCAAAATGTCACTTTTAGCACTTTTATAATTATGTTATATTTTTTTTATCTGATTGAAAGAATTTTCCAATCTTTCATAATCAATAATTTTCATAATCAACAATTCGTTGGTAGCTATCTCTTTTAGTTTAAGAGATATGAATTTTTGAAAATCGTCGAAAAAAAGTATCAAGCACCCCCCCTTGGCAATTTTTTTCTTAAGATTGAAAATTTCATCTCTCAGATTTCCCTTTTAACTATTCTATCTGATAGAGATAGGTCCGTAGATCAAGACGCTGCGATCAGAACTTAATTATCTCTTTTAGTTCACGAGATATTCGCGATTGAATAAAATGTGCAAAAATTGCAAAATGTCACTTTTTAGCACTTTTAGTCGCGTTTTTCGACCTTTTACTGTAGGAAATATAATTATTGTATATTTTTATCTGATTGAGAATTTTCCAATCTTTCATAATCAACAATTCGTTGGTAGCTATCTCTTTTAGTTTAAGAGATATGAATTTTTGAAAATCGTCGAAAAAAAGTATCAAGCACCCCCCCTTGGCAATTTTTTTCTTAAGATTGAAAATTTCATCTCTCAGATTTCCCTTTTAACTATTCTATCTGATAGAGATAGGTCCGTAGATCAAGACGCTGCGATCAGAACTTAATTATCTCTTTTAGTTCACGAGATATTCGCGATTGAATAAAATGTGCAAAAATTGCAAAATGTCACTTTTTAGCACTTTTAGTCGCGTTTTTCGACCTTTTACTGTAGGAAATATAATTATTGTATATTTTTATCTGATTGAGAATTTTCCAATCTTTCATAATCAACAATTCGTTGGTAGCTATCTCTTTTAGTTTAAGAGATATGAATTTTTGAAAATCGTCGAAAAAAAGTATTAAGCACATTTTATCATCTCAGATTTCCCTTTTAACTATCCTATCTGATAGAGAATAGTCCTGGGATTAAGACGCTGCGATCAGATCTTAATTATCTCTTTTAGTTTAGGAGATATTCGCGATTGAATAAAATTGTAGTTTTTTTTGTTATCACACGCGAACGCGGTGTCACAATATATTCGAAATTATGCGGAATTTAATTCTTTATTTCCTGAATCGAAATTTATTGCTAGAAAATTCCGTAGCGCGAGTTATGATGATAGTTGTGTGTTTACGCATATACGCTTTAGTACTCGTTGCGCTAGGAATTGTAGTTTTTTTTTATTATGACACTCGTACGCGGTCTTAAACTAAGGTGGGAATAATTTTCCCAGATGCGGAATTTAATTTTTTATTTCCCTGTATTGAAGTTTATTGCTAGAAAATTCCGTAACGCGAGTTATAATGATAGTTGTGTCTATACGCATATACGCAATAGTACTCGTTGCGCTAAGAATTGTAGTTGTTTTAGTATAACACGCAAACACGGTGTCACAATAGGTTCGGAATAATTTTCCCAGATGCAGAATTTCATTCTGTATCTCCCTTTATTGAATTTTATTGCGAGAAAATTTCATAACGCGAGTTATATTGAAAGTTGTGTGTGTGCGCTGTAGTGCTCGTTGTAGTACACGCTTATCGGGGTTTGTGTATAAACAAGTTTTTATATCG
Source organism: Dalotia coriaria (assembly GCF_025399875.1). Classification (NCBI taxonomy): domain Eukaryota; kingdom Metazoa; phylum Arthropoda; class Insecta; order Coleoptera; family Staphylinidae; genus Dalotia; species Dalotia coriaria. Next base: position 1,018,470 of record NW_027045451.1, read on the forward strand.
CTATAACCGTGCGAAATGCTGCCTCTCACGTTACGAACGTTGCACCGCTTCAGTCTGTTTTTACCTGCACGCGGTTTGGGATCATTATTTCATTCATTCAGATAACATTACATTTTATTTATTATAAGTCAGCATTAATTACGGCACCGAATAACAACAGACGTGTAGAGTGTTTTGCTAAGGTTGATTTACGCGTAAAATGATTATAAAACTCGTGTTTACAAGTGCGTGTCGGCTATTGGATTATTTCGTTGCTGAGCATTGGAATTAGAAATATGTATCCTATTCGTAGTTTTAAGTAAGTGTAATTAACGGCTGTCCTTAGCAGGATATTCCGGGAAATTTGTGTGTTAAAATAGTACATGTTCATTATCCGACAAAATGAATTTAAATAAGTGTTCATCATAGTGCGAGTTCTCACACACGTGTTTTTTTGTTTCAGTCCTCTCTTTGATTTCCTGATGCACTGGTAAGTTTGTAAACGTTATTATATCATAATTACATATTTATTTTAAATCGCATGTAACGTGAGTACCGTAATGAAACAAAATTGATGCGTGCCGTCGGATGCGACTTCGATCTACCCGTAGAGTATGGTCGTGTCAATCATCGGTTTAATAACGTGAATTTTTCCTTGCTTGCATTTTCTTTTTATTTCATAAATCTGCAGGCTCTTTAACGTATTTTCGTAGTTTGGCAATTAATTATTGAGAGTAAGATATATGTAAAAGACGATTTAAATTTCCTTTCGCGTGTGTGCTTTAGTTGCCGTCGGCGGACACATTTTGCCTTGCTTATGGCGTATCTGGAGAATCCATCGCAAAGAAAATTTCTAGCTCTTTATAAATGTAATTGTATTTTTGTTGTTTCACCCTCTCTAATCGTGAATCTAATTCCATGCATGGAAAATTTTGAATTTTTTTATTAAATGTAGCAATTTTCTTCTTGAATCACCCTATGTATTAATTTTCCTTGCTCTCTAATGTAAAACTGACTAAATTTATTGGTTCCGGGTTTTCTATTTAAACTTTGTATTTTATTTTTAAATGTAGGAATTTCCTATTTGTAACACCCTGTATGTTTGTTTTTCTTGATTTCCTATTATAAGTTTTCTAAATTTGTTATTCCCGAGTGTTTTCTTCTTTGAACTATTGATTTTCTTTTTGTAACACCCTGTATATATGTTTTCTTTTTGTGTCCGTGAAAATTTTGCTTTAACTGTCGTCTTTAGTATTTTCCCATTTGCACTTTAAATTTTCTTTCTGGAACACCTTGTATATTAGTTTCCCTGATCGTCGAGTGAAAACGAGCGGCGTTTGTAGTGTCCAGAGTTTTTTGTTTGCACTTAAAATTTTCTTTTTGTAACACCCTGTATATTTATTTTAATTTTCAATAACATAGAAAATGAACTATTTGCTAATTTCATTATTCCGGTAGAACTGTACGAACTTCGAACTACGAAGTGCTACTTGCTTATATGTGCGCGGCGTAGCAGGTCGTGTTTCAATATGGCGACATGTATTCTGCTGAATTGCAAAGTCTAAACTTGTATTCTATTGTTAATAAAGAAATAGTAAGATATATTGACTTCTTTGATTTGTGTGTTCGCCTTCTATCATTTCAGGAACAGGTCTCTAAGAGAGTTCCCTCTCTCAGGGGATGATCCCCTCTATAAAAATTGTTAAGGTAACCTGTATGATTTGTGTACTCCTTCTTTCATTTCAGCAACAGGCGACTTAAAACTTAGAAATATTTTTATAAGTTCTTAAAAGGATGTCCTTATAAGGAGTTCTCCCACTCGGGGGATGATCCCCCACCATAAAAATTGTTGATATGCCTGATAATTTCGGGGATGAAGCGCAGAGACATCGTAGCTGTAGGATGGGCCGGGAGCAATGGATGGACTGAAGCAGTGGGCGATCGACCAGAGCGCCGGAGGCGCTCTGGGAGATCGACCTGTGACTGTCTTATAACGACACGTGCCAAAAAATTTTAAAATCTGATCCTCCTCCCCTGCTCTCTTTCTTCTATCTCCTCCTCTTCTCTACTCTACTCTCTGTTCTCTTCCTTCTATCTTCTCTTATTCTTTACTACTCCTACTTCCATTTCTCTGTTCTCGTTTCTCCACTTACTACTTTCTTACTTCTCTTATTGCCTTCGCTTGTATTTCAATTTCTCTTATATTTCGTTGCGATTCATATATGCAACCCAAATTACACCTGATATTTTTATATTTGAGAAAAATGCCTTCTATACCTGAGATTCGATCCGTGTCTACTAGCATGCCAGCAGGTGCACGTCTCCACTCGACCACCGAGTGTTTTTATCATTAGTATTTGATTCTTCTATTTATGTTTCTATTTTATTCAACTTTTTAAAAACAATAACACAAGCCTTAGCTATGTTGTATACGTTTCACGCGCACAAGATTCATACGCAGTATGATTTAAGATTCTTATCCTGAAAACGATAAAAAGGATATTACAAAGAAATATGAATGTGATTGAAATTTTAAATAATGTTTTATTAATTATATTTAACAATACATTGATTCTTTTAAATAAAGAATTATCGACGACTATCAAATCCCGTAGCAGTAAAGACTTGCCTTAAAATACGCGCATCGCGCCTGCGGCGCTCCAAACGTTCGACGTCAAGACCGACACGCCAAAACCCGAACGGAAAATCGCGAGAATTTCACAAGTTCCGGCTTATAAAATGCAAATTTATTAGACGATTATGAGTCGAAATTATTACATATTTCACTTTTTTTTCTATATTTTACAAACAAGGATTTACAAATGAATTACCTTCAAATAAATGTTAATCCGCACGTTCGGGACATCTCTTTAGCACTCAGATGAAACACACTTAAATAACAATACGCGATTACATGCTGAACTGAATAACTATTGTTAAACATGGCGACCGATAAGCACAAACAGAACGAGAGTCAGTCAACCGCATCACGCGCATAGGCTAAGTATACTAAAGTAAAGTAGAGACGAGGTGCGAATCAGGCAGCGTTGGTGCGCGCAAAACATGCCCGCTGCACACTATAAAAAGTTGTTTTACAACACTGATAAGCACATAGTGCCAGGCACAATAACAATTCTTTAATGTTGAAAGATGAAATGTACTGTAAATAATGTTTTAAAACATTTACATAGAAAAGAATGTACGCTTTAAGATGAATAAATTAGTTTATAGTATTTTTATTCGGAAAAATACGAAAAATAGGTATATTTATCATTTATGCATATGTACACACCTACACGCAGTTACAAAAGTCATCCAGGTTCGGTCTCCGTCGACTCCTCGATGAATAACCAAATTCACCACCCTCAGCATTTAAGTATTCATAGTATACATGTTCATTTTCACATAATCATACCGTCATAAAAATACAGACGCTAACAATCGACCTGTGTTGAGAAAACATTTCAAAAAATTTCCAAAATATCTCATCAATTCTCAACCGTTATTACCTGTGACAATTTTCAATATGTACATCGATATAAAATATTCATTTTCACCGGCTGATATATGATGTAAACTCTACGAAATGAATAAACATTTCAGTGAGCAATACACATCTTCGAAGCATTCTTACATTTTTAAATCCGTAGGTTATTTGATATCTAAATACGCCGTTTTGGTCGACAAGTATCATTAAATTAAATAATTCTTAATCAAAGTATATAAAAATATAGTTAATAGTGTATAGTCAATTAAATAAATTATTTACATAATCAAATATTAATTTAATATTAATAGTCGAAGGATGATCGTCGCGGCGCGCACCCCTCTTCGCTTTGTTCACAGTTGACAATTATTCATCTATGCATTTTGATGCATACATGCAAATTGCACATCGTTTCGAGTTCGCACGTTAAATTAAAAGAATGTTTCGCGTTAAATAATATCGAATAAATAATGCTCAGAAGCGTACAGCTGGATGTATCATCTGCATTATTGTGAGCGTGAATCTTAATATTTATGCTCGCAATATATAAAAATACCACGCCATCAGAGAAACGAGCCGTGCGTTACAATTTTCAGCATATGTACAAAAATATATTACTATAAAATACAAATATAATTTCTTCATTTTGTTTTTAGTTTAGCGCGCTGGAATTTATTGTTCGATTTGATACTTTGATACTTTTGTTTCGATTCTGGAAGGCACAAGCGACTTTCAGCCAGCATGTTTAGACAGGTTCAATGGCATATCTGAAACAAAATAATTCAACAAATTGAGAAACAAAAAAGAAATCAAATATTAAGATTTTACGCAAAAATAATCATTTATTAACACGTTAAAAACTCAATTACTCTGGTAAAATTGCCAGTAAATAAGTCCTGAAGTCTAAATATGAATTAAATATGAAAATCAACCAAGTGGTACAAATATCGCCGTTAATTTAAGTAACATTAAAGAGAGACTAAAATATATTGATTTTATTTGCGTGCATGACCCTAATTTACGCTCAAATCTTTCCTCGGGAAGTTCCAACTGCGTTAACAAGTCAAAGTAAATGAGCGTGAAGACGGAAAGACGAAGAACTTTATTAGAATCATGCGTGGCCACATAAACCGCGTCGTTTCCTCAATTAACAACGACGCGGCGCGTGCCACACTCACACAGGAAATAAACGATAGTTACATACCTGCGATATTATCATCCTGTGTGCGATTGTCGCGAGGTGGCTCGGCGGCCCACGAGCACGACGGTGCTTCGGGACGCACTGGGGGTGGTAGCAGGCATGCTGGCGGCGCTGCCGTCAGCCCAGGAAACCCTCGCGCGAACGCATGGAAATAGTGCGGCGGCATCGTATACGGATGGATGAAGGGCGGCATAAACGACGGCGGCGTCGCGTACGGTAAGCACAGTCTCTTATCAACGTGCTAAAAATGAAAAGAAACAAACAAAATTCACATTAAAAGTTGCATCAAGTTGTGTGCTCGAGTGTGAAACGTATCCTCCGTTTCCGGTTAAGCCATACGCACATGGAACACACATGAAAATCTTGATGTAGACATAAACTCGACTTCCGGTTATTAGAAGCCGTTCGTTGGAGAAGAAAATAAAAAAAAATACGGAGGAATCTAAAGAATCAAAGCTAAAAGAAAACGAGAAACAATGGCAGTAATGGCACGTAGAAAGCCAGCACGAGCCGGAGCGCGCGCGCGGAGTGCCATAATTACACGGTCAGCAAAGCAGAAATTCTTTTCATCCGCAGTGCGCGGCTCGTGCGCGTACGTACGCTCGCACATTGTTGTGTTATGGTCTAATAATTAATGTTGCGCGCACGAAACGAACGGCACGTTCCAACAATAGGAACGGCGGAACGCGCGCGCCGCGAGTCGCGTCATTACGTCATTTCGACACACACCTGAGGATTCGTTCGTCCGCTTGAACTCTAAACACACTTCAGTTGAGATACAACGCTTAAGAAGCGAAATTCAATTTTCAATTTCGTACACCGATTTATTTTTTGGATGAAAAATGATAAATTTTTAGTATTTACTTACAGATAATTCAATGGAACGCAGACGATCGACACTCTCGGCGTACCAGCGATCCTCGGGCATCGGCGTCGAGTACGGATGGCCGGCGGCGGCGGCACCCGGCGAGTAATGACTAGGCGAGTTCGCCGGCGATCGCCTGATGCTCTTGTCCTCCGCCAGCAGGGAGGTAATACTGTAGCTGCTGTTGCGCGTCTGCGTCTGCCTGGACGGCGTCGACGCCGGCGGCGGGTGTGGATCACTGCCCACGTGATCAACAATCCCAGTCGTGGATGCCACCCCATTGGTGCGCACCGGACTACCCACCGCCTTACTAGCAGCGGCGGTTTTTCCTCGACTGCGCTTTAAACACGAGTCATCCACGTGCGTCTTTGCATCCTTATCCATTTCCCGCAGGAAACGTTTTCGTGGCGAGACGACTGTCTCCCTCGCCGGAGATCCAGCTGGAACCTTTTCCGCTAAAGCTTGGATGATGGTCTGCAGTCGTTTTTCTTTCTTTTTTGACGTGGATGGCTTCGGAGAGGTATTTGATGGGGATGTGGGTGTTGGTGATGATGTCGTCGCAAGTGGCAGGCCGCGAACATGCTTGATAAACTCTTCGGCAGTGGAATCGTAGGGTTTGCGGGTTTTTCGTGATTTCTGCAGGGATTTTCGAAGTTTTCTGCTAGCTAAGTAGTAGAACGTGAGCTGCTTCGAGAGGTTTTTACGCGGACTGGTTTGCTTCCACGAGTGGTCGCGTTGCCACGGAGATGATTGGATGGAACTGTTATCGTCTGAAACTATAGACGAAAAAAACACACAAACAAATAATAAATTTTATTTGTAAATTGTTGTTTTGCTCACCGCTAAGTGATGTACTGCTCTCCTGTCGGTACGTGGGCGTCGAAGAAGCAGTACCCTGCGGCGGCCAGAAGGTCTTCCTCGGTACAGACACCCAGGAGACTCGTTCACCCTCTCGCGATCGTTCCAACTCCAAAATAAACTTTCCATCTACCGAAGAAAATAAAATTAATTTAAAAACCAGATGGATCGCGATGGCCGCACGCGCGTGTTCGATAGACACCTGAAATTTAGCACTTGTCTCCTCTCGTATGGTAATGACGCACGTTAGCGCGTTGCGGCGGAATGTTAATTACCTTTAAAGAACTTGAGTCGTCCGCCGTGCGCGTACGCGCTCCGAGGGGGTTCCTCCCGGTCGCCGCGCTCGCAGTCACCATTCCCATTCGGCACGTCCTTCTTGGGGTTCTCCTCGTCCTTTTGCATTCTGGCACATTTTGTTAACGTCGCGTGCGCGCCGTTAGCGGTCGCATAGATCATAGTCCCAGGGCGGCGAACAGCCCCTCGCGATGACTATAACGGCATCCAGATGCGCGCATATCGTCGGCGGCACCGTCTCGCACGCTCGTCGTGCCACTAAACTCTTCGCCGCGATATGCAGACGATGCTCCTCCGGCGCGGGCAGTCGCGGCACTCACACACGCGCCCGGCGCTGTCTGCTGCTCCTCGCTGCTGCTCCTCGCTGCTGCTGTCTCGGCGCGACCCACGCCCGTCGCACGCACTCGCCGCTCACAGCCACGCACCGCGTATTTCCTCCATGCCCGCTCGCGTTCGCGCTCCGCCAGCCGCCCGTATTCGATAGCAACGCACGCAAATCGCGGTCGGCGCGCACAGACGGACGGTGAGATTTTTTGATGATGTAGACACCTAGGCTCACACGACGACGCGAAAACGCACGTTGCCAAAACGCAGCCCAGTTCGAAAATCATAACATTCCCCACACGCACTCACACTCCATCATTCTTCGATTTTCATTAACCTTCACACCCTTGTTGGTCTACTGAGTTGACTTCATGCGATAATAAACAATACGCACTCGTCAAAATCAACAAGTTCGCGGAATAAACAAAATATGCTGGTTACCAGAGCAACGCCGCTTTTCAACTGTCAACAACCCACGGATTTAGAGAAGGGGGAACACCATTGGGCATGCTCACATCCCACCATGTTTCAGTAGCCGGCGCTGTTATCGCACATTACGACCAATCAACGACGCGAAACATTCGCCGTGTGCTTTCGTTTTGCGGCCATTTCTGATCAATGTCAAGCAGGAAAACAAGCCAAACGCACGTTGATTGATTAATTCTAACATAAAGTCATCTTAAACACATCTAATTATTAATTATCCTTAAATATTGCATAGAATTTGCAATAAAAAAACAAGTTTCTACGAAGGGTATACAAAAGTGCGTTAAAATGGGTGAAAAAAGCGGCGCGGCAAGCGCATTCGAAGATCTTTCGAACGTGGAGTTCGAAACCAGCGAAGATGTGGAAGTCTGCGACAAATTCAAAAACATGAACCTCCGCGAGGAGTTGATGCGTGGCATCTTTGCTTACGGTAAGTCCGAATCACCATATCGCATCTTTAACGTTTTGAGGTCATAACCTAAATTTTTCTAGGTTTCGAACGTCCCTCGGCGATCCAGCAGCGTGCCATCCGGCCCATCATCAAAGGCCGCGATGTCATCGCCCAGGCTCAATCCGGTACCGGCAAAACCGCAACATTCTCAATCTCAATTCTACAATCCGTAGATTTAACAATGCGCGAAACACAAGTTCTCTGCCTGTCACCCACCAGAGAACTGGCGGTACAGATCCAAAAAGTAATCCTCGCCCTTGGGGATTTCATGAATGTCCAATGTCACGCCTGCATCGGTGGCACAAACCTTGGCGAAGATATTCGCAAACTTGACTATGGCCAACACGTCGTCAGCGGTACACCCGGCAGAGTCTACGACATGATCCGACGACGCGCGTTGCGAACACGTTCCGTAAAGATGCTAGTCCTCGATGAAGCCGACGAGATGCTGAACAAAGGCTTCAAGGAGCAGATTTACGACGTGTATCGTTTCCTTCCACCAGCGACACAAGTTGTCCTCATCTCCGCTACATTACCGCACGAAATCTTGGAAATCACGTCGAAATTCATGACGGATCCAATCCGCATCCTCGTAAAACGTGATGAACTTACCCTGGAAGGTATTAAACAATTCTTCGTCGCGGTGGAGCGAGAAGAGTGGAAATTCGACACTCTGTGCGATTTATACGATACCTTAACCATCACACAAGCTGTGATCTTCTGTAATACCAAGAGGAAGGTGGACTGGTTGACGGAGAAGATGCGCGAAGCGAACTTTACAGTCAGTTCAATGCACGGTGACATGCCGCAGAAAGAGCGCGATGTCATCATGAAAGAATTCCGTTCTGGTCAAAGCCGAGTTCTGATCACCACTGATGTCTGGGCGCGTGGTATTGACGTGCAGCAAGTGAGTCTGGTCATCAACTACGACCTGCCCAACAATCGTGAGCTGTACATTCATCGCATTGGTAGATCCGGTCGGTTTGGCCGCAAGGGTGTCGCGATTAACTTCGTCAAATCGGACGATATCAGGATTCTACGCGATATTGAACAATATTACTCGACGCAGATTGACGAGATGCCAATGAACGTCGCCGACCTGATTTAAATTAATATGACGCAGCGTAATGTTAAGTGTAATTAATATTTTCTTAAGAGTGAACATCTTTTTTTAACCTTCCTCAATTTATAAAATTATTTTATGATGATGCGAGAAATGAACTTAGAATTAATTTTTACCTTAAAATTTAAACTCCTTGTATTTCTTCGTTTGCTTCGTGTCGGCATTCTGCTGCCGCTTACGTTTGCTCTTCTGTTTAGCAACGTGCTCTGCCAGCATGTCGCTGAGATCTTCCTTCTGCAGCTGTGATTGATTCTCTCTGATCTGCTGCTCGTACCGCACCGCCATAGCATCGCTATCCATGTCCAACTCGGAAGGATCCAGCGCAAGTTCGACTGTGCCTTCTCTTTCCGGCGCAGCGGCAGCGCCACCTCTTCGGGCTGAGATGACTGCTGGGGGCGGAGCTCCGACTCCTGTCATGTCATAAACATGGCTGCTTGCCATCATGGATCCACCAATACGATCGTTCCTCTTCTCAGGCAACACATGATACAGCACTGGTGTTTCAGTGCCTTCCATTTCAGCTTCAATCTTTTTCTTCCGTAACTCGATTGTTTCGGGTGTTTCCATGCCAGCTGGGATCGATGTAAGTCCACTGGGTGTTACCATTCCCTCAGCAGGTGTAACCAAACCGCTTTCATCCGCTTCTTTTTCTTCATCCTCTTGTTCCTCTTCCTCTTCGCTTTCTTCCTCAGACTCGGATTCGAGTTCACCCCAGAGTGTGCGTTCGACTGCGACGTCGTCGCCCAAATCGTCGAGGTTGAGTATAATCGTACCGAAAACGTCACCGTACAACGGTTTGCCGTTTTCATCCACGGGTGGTTTACCCCAGCCGCCGGCATGGTAACCGAACGAACAACCTTCGGGGATAGGCGCATTAAGACCGGGGATTTTCAGGTTAGGATAACTAGGAGGCGGGCCATAACGTTGCATGGCAATCAGCCATGGGGGTGGGACTTTCGATGCGCTAGGACCAACGGGCATACCAAGCGCAGTACGCAATTCTTCTGATAAATCACCAGGTTTCTTTTCTTTCAGGCGCGTTTCGAATTCTTTACCTTCGTAGTACAAATCGCCGTGGATCGTCATTTTTGGTTTCGTCTGCCATCTAAACATAGAATTAAAATTTAATATTAAAAACTTAAAATATTTATAACTTTTAAAATTTTACTTACTTGAAGAAAGCATCGTGTAATTTTTGATAATCGATATCAATTTTACCCATTTTAGGACGTGCACGTTCACGCATCTTCGCTTTCAACGTCTTACTCTCATCCTTATCCTGCAGCGACGCCCGCATTTCCATAATACCAGTCCGTTTAATAAAATCAGGCAGATTGAAAGGTGGTTTTTCAATACCACGCTTACCTTGTAGATACTTCCTCTTGAAACACCAATGTCTCGGTACCTGCACAGTATTTCGATGTGCTTTCAACTGAACCAATAATTTAGGATCACGTGCAGTGACATCGTGCATCTCGACGACATCAGGACGATTGACTAGTTGCTTAAGTTCGGCGACGCTTAACCGCGTCAGTTTCTTCAGCTTACGCTTGGAGAGTTTAGATTTATCATCGTTTTTCTTGTCTGGATCATCATCAGGTTCGTCTTGGAACTGATCGCCCATGATTGGAACTGGCATTTTCGTGGATAACGCTGTGGGAATTGCTAACATCGGAGGAGGAATATCGTTTTTACGATCGGCGATCTTGAACGCTTCGAAAATGTGGAAAAACTGGCGATATTGAGGTGCTAATTCGTGTAGACCAAGTGATTCTTGAATATATCTATGAAATAAATTAAATTTAATAAAAATATTTATTAATTAATATGATTATTATAAACTTACTCAACTTCGACGTCTGTTTCACCAGTTTCTTTCTTATTCTCGTCTTTTTCCTTGTCATCTTTTTCTTTGTTAGTTTCATCTTCGTTTTCTTTATCAGTGTCCTTTTCCTGTTGCTCTTTATTTTGTGAGTTTTGTTTTTTCTTGTTCTTCTTTCTGTTCTTTTTCTTTTGGTTCTTGGTCAGTTTTCCGTCGCGGTCCTTTTTGGGCTCTTTTTCTGCTTCTTTCTGTACAATCACACCTTGTTCCTGAATAGTATTTTCTTCGTCATCTTCTTCTTCAGGTTCTAATGGTGCACTTTCTTGTGATTGTGAATTGGAGTCCTCAACCTGCACACTTTGTTGAAACTCATTGTACTCATCTTCTTCTCTTTGATCTTTGAATGCCAGCAGTTGCTCAAGCACTGGTGGAATCTCAACTTCTTGGTTAGAATCCATTGTGTTTTCACTAGATTGCATTGAGTTGGAGTTTTCCATGTAGTCTGCTTCCTCTGGCGTGACAGATTGCTGCATTGAATCTAAGAAATACAAATATTAAGTTAATTAATAATTATTATTTAAGTATGGTTTTTATAGTTTGATTTTACCTTGTGACTCTTCCATTTGTTGCATTTCATTCATATCTTGCATCTGTTCCATTTCGTCTGCTTGCTGTTCTTCTTGTTCTTCCTCTACCTCATACAATTCCTGCATTTGCTCTTGTGCTTCATGCATTGCTTGCATAGCTATTAAATTTTGCTCATTCTGTGAAAAATATTAATATAACGCTGAAAAATTAGCCGGAAATAGCACAAAGTAGTTTGGTTTGTCTATGCGGCTTAATTTTAAGTTGAAAATCAAAACTAATTCAATAGTTTTTATATCAAACAGGTGCAAATCAACAAATAACAAGAAAGTAACCTCTAAATCGGTAAATTAGAGATGTGATAAACTTACATCATTTTCTTCCTCCATTTGTAACCAAATCACTTAATACGGACTTAGTGTCCGTATTAATATACAAATAATAAATTAGTTATAGTAATTGATTAAATTTCAATTGATCACAATCACAATTCGTGTCTCTTGCGTTACTAGTTCGAGGTTATCAAGCTTTATATGTGTGGCAGTGCTACCAACCTGTCAAGCAAAAATAAGTAACTAACCATTAAATAACTAAGTGCGAGACAGGCCCGTTCTAAGATTGAAAACGAATAACTAAACTATTATAAACAAATTTAACTGTAATTTAACTAATAGTCACGAGTATAAGCGTTGATAATTCAAGGCTGATTTAAAATTTTGAATTATGGGTTCATAATTGTTAATTTTGCAATGTTTTTGATATTTCGTATTCAAATAACTCGAGTACTAAAGGTACGGTGCACCGCATGAGAGTCACTTTTACCGCTACCCTCGTACAGTACCCTAAATGGGGGTCACTTCTACCGCTGCCCTTGTACGGTGCTCTGAACACGAGTCACTTTTACCGCTACCCTCGCATAGTACCCTAAATGGGGGTCACTTCTACCGCTTCCCTTGTACGGTGCTCTGAACACGAGTCACTTCTACCGCTACCCTCGTACGGTGCCCTGAATGGGAGTCACTTCTACCGCAGCCCTTGTACGGTTTATGCATAGATTTGTGCGAATATTTATGAATTAATTATTTAGTCTATTTTGTTTTGTTGACGCTCCATAAAACCATAAAATATAAAAAACTGTACTTTGTACATAACAATAAAAATTACGAATTACACCACAATTAAAATAGTTGCCTGTGTGCGCGAATATCTGACTGATGCATTCGCCGCCGCAAATCCCATTGTAAAGCAAATCATGCCCATTACTTATAATTTCTTTCTAAATCACATAGCAAACAACACAACCCGAATAGATCATACCTAAAAACAAATAGAGTTTGACTTAAACTTGACTTAATCAGTAAGAGTAGCGCGTTTTGTGTGAAGACAAGGATTAATAAAGTTGAAACCAATTGCAAAACAGCTCAAAACCATCCCTAACGTCTCGAGCTGTATCTGCGCATGACAAGGTTCGCCACAAATGGCCACAGCACGATAAACGTCAACAATTTAAAAGAGATACCAAACGGCCATTTTGTTCTTCGCATCATAGCCCGACTACCACCGCTACTCGATGACCGATTGTGCTTCTCAACAGCGGCGACCTTTTCCGTGAGACGATCAATGTCCATTTTAATACTGGACACTGCATTGGCGATTTCTTGCGAGATATCCACACTCAATGTACGTGAACGCGGGCGGGATTTGTGGCCAATGTAACCGTTCGTCATATCGGGTGGAATGCCATTAGGAATGTGCTTTCGTGGTTCAATTGTCTAAAAAACCACAACAACCATCAAATTAAACACAAAAAACATTAATCAAACAACTCACGTCTATCGTATCGACATACTCCGCATCACTATGATCACTCTCTTCATTATCGACCGCTCTGGACGGTGAATGTGAAGTTGAACCGCTACTCGTGCTCAGGCTGGAGATCAATCTGTTTGGAGACGCTTCACGTGACGCCAATGGCGAATTCGGTTGCGAGCGCACCCTCTCGATGACATCGCCAATCACCAATTGAAGATCTTCTAGTTTTAAATTGTCGAGTTCACTCGAGGGTGCATCGAGGAAACTCGCCACTTTGTCGGAATAACTCATCGTTTCAACAATACTAAAAAAAAAAAACGAATTAAATTAATGACAGTTAATGTCATGTTTCGGTCTGATCAAATTTAAAGAATGCAGCAACTTACGTGTGAAGTTCATCAACATATTTCGCCATAGCTGCTTGTTTACTCATATCACCGAGTTTCTTCCACGCGTCGTACTTTGCGCGTCCGACAATGTCCCAGAACGCTGGTCTTGAACCCGAAACGGGTCCTTGGGTCGCCTGCTTGAAGTAGGCATAAAAACGCAGCATAAGATCATGACTGGGTTGATAGGATCCTGTAAAATATTAGTTTTTTAGTTATGATGACTTGCAAATATGCAAAAATTACTATTCTATTGTCTTAATGCTTAAAATATTGTCTTAATGCTTAAAATATTGTTTATTTCATTGTTTATCGTCCCGTTTAGTTATATTTAGTTATCAGCTACTTCATAAATCATAATTAAGCAACCCGTAGAAATAAAATGTAACGGTGAGCATTGTTTCACAAAATAAATTACGTTTCGAGGTAAAACCGCGTTTTACGGGACAAAGTCAAAGTTGTAATTATCTCGACGGAGATTATTATTACATTTCAGTTTTTGCTCAATCTACTATACGTAATTGCTTAATATTGCAAATTAACTTCGATTTATCAGTGACGCGACAAATTACCATCGTGACCACGACGACGACGACCTAAAATCGTTTAATTCCAACCGGTTGCGCCATTATGCAATGCAAAACAAGGAAAAACACAAAAGAAAACGCAAAGAATAAACGTAAGCTGCGTTTACAGCACGCAATCATATTGATCAATTAATTGATTGCTGGTAACTTGTATACTTTTGTAATTATCGTCGTAAAAATGACAGAAATGCTTGTTTTGTGTGTGAATGATGATGATTTGCAGTTTGCATATAATCTTGGAGTGTTGTTGTTGACCTTAGCGCTAACAAAAAGTTCAAACAGTAATTTGCTGTTTGCTTGATTCGATATTCCGATCGTCGTTTGTTTGGTGATAATTCGTGTTGAGCTACGATGTTTTACTTGTGTAGCAACATTGCGTGACTTATTTTTAGAAGTAAACGCGCTTCGGCTTCTCCTCTAGGGAGCGAAGTAAAAGTAAAAAAGTGAAAATTACCAGTGTACACTCACGAAATTAATTTTTTAGAGTGGCAGGTTTTAAAACATACCATTTTTTGGCAAACTCCGTATCACATTAACAGCGGCGTGAAACTTCTCTTCGGTCGTCATCTTCCTGCTTCCTTTCTATTTTATTACTTCACTGAAAATCTGAACTTCCGTGTTTTTACGCGATGTTAGCTGGGAGTATACTTGTGCACTTCGGACATTTCCAAACGCAATCCGACGGATTCGACGGCGAGCGAAGGTTGAGCGCGCTAGGCGAACGTAATCAAACGAATGGAAACAGGAAAAAATTAAAAACAAGACGACGCGACGTTCGCGCACTCACTGTCACACTCCCATTTGCGTTCATTTGTTGTGCTCGCCTTCGCCCCGTTCGGAAATCGCCAGGAAGCGCTGCGCAGTGCCGATAGTTGCCAATGCCAGCCCGCGCAATGTCAACCGGGTCGACGCATGTCAAATATCAAATATACAAATCATATATATTACACCGATTCGTGAGAGTTGTTTAAACTAATTTTGTTGTTTTATAACGATTCTCCGCTTATTTAACAACTAGATTTCATATTAATGCTTAACTTTCATCTAATTTTAATTGTTAATCTTTCTTTTGCGTTTAAATTTAAGTTTTATTCTATTTGTACAGTTTTGGTGCATGATCCATGTAATATATATCTAGCAATGAAGAAGCACTTTTGTCGTTTAAAATTTGTCATTGTTTAAATGCTGCTTTTCGCCTAATAAATCTAAAATTTGTTTATTTTTTAAAGTGTTAATTATACTCTTAAAATCGTCTGCGTCTAACAAATAACTTAAATAAGTCACATTCTGCCCCAGAGCGTTATTCAACCAGTACGTTTGTTACATTCACAACTAATTGCGCATCGCGCCTCCTGACACAATAAACGAATATCGTTTCTGACTAAAAAAGAACAAAACATTTCCATCCCGACATTCTGCGCTCTGTCGCGTCGTCTAATTACAACGAGTCTAACAAGTTTTATTACAAGTCTTATTGGCATGACTCTCGCCAAGTCGTATAGTTAACGAATAGCATTTTATTATGGTGGTACGTGGATAGCAAGTTATTTCAATCTATCTACGCCGAGAGAATTCGTTAATTCTACGCCGCCCCGCGCGCCATCTACTTCAGGTCAATGTTTGGCGGTTTATCCGCCATGATCGCCTTGATGTCATCGGCGTCGAGCGTTTCATACTTCATCAGCGCCTCGGCCAGAGCCTTATGTTCCTTTGCATGCATCTTCAGGATCTGCTTCGCCCTTTCATAGCTATCGGACATAATTTTTTTGATTTCCGAATCAATCTAAACAAATAAACACTTTTAGTCATACTAAATCAGAAAAATATAAAATGTCTCACCATTTCGTTGGTAGATGGCCCTAGCATATCCCCACTGAAAGGTTTACTTCCTTCAGCGACAGTTCTAAGTCCCACTCGTTCCGACATGCCCCAATCTTTGACCATATGAGTAGCAATAGACGTGGCTTGTTTAAGATCCGAACTAGCGCCTGATGTGATCTTATCCGGGCCGAATACCAGCTCCTCAGCGGCACGTCCGCCCATCATCGTATCCATCATAGCAAGCAGTTGACTCTTAGTGACATGATACCTCTCTTTTTCAGGGATATACGCTGTGTGACCCAAACTGGGCCCGCGGGGGATTATTGTCACCTTATGCAGCGGATGGCTGTCTTTAGTGTAAAAGGCAACAATGGCATGGCCGCCCTCATGGTACGCTGTAATCATATTCGCTTCCTCATCAGGTATCCGCGATTTTCGCTCCGGACCCATGAGGACTTTATCACGAGCCGATTCTAAATATTTCATTGAGACCGAGTTGCAACCATCGATAGCAGCCCTGTATTTAATACCAAAATTAAAGAAAAAATAAAACATACAAGTTATAATTGTTAAACTGGTTGCCTACCTAAGTGCGGCTTGGTTAACCATGCTTTCCAAGTCCGCGCCAGTGAATCCCGTCGTTCCACGGGCCAATAACTCCACGTCAATTTCCTTCGCCATGATTTTGCCCAAATACAAACCTAGAATTTCTTTACGTCCAGTGTAATCAGGTGTAGGAACATTTACCTACAACATACAAACGAAAAAACATTAAACCAATTTAAACCAATTTACCAAATACAACAAAACAAACTTTTTTCTATTTTTTTCTAATTTAATGGAGCAGAATTCTTTGTGATAAAATTCATATAATCATTAGCATCGATACTGCCGATTGCATACAACCCCCCAACATGATTCATCAAATCCACGAGGAAATTCACAAAAAACTGCTTGTACGGATCAATACTCCCCGGTTGATCATCACACATAAAAGTCAACGGTATTTCATTCCAGTACAACTCCCCAGACTTGCACAGCGTCGTAAAAATATTGAAATAATCCGCGAGTACTTTAAACAACAGCGCTCGTTCGCAAGTGAATCCCATTCGCAGGAATCCAATCGGAATCAAATTGGTCCCTAGGCGCGTTTTCAACGCATGCAAGTGCAAACGAAACGTATGCTGTGGCACATCAGTGTCATACCCCATGAAACCTTTGAGTTGTTCATCAACAAACTTCGCTATGATAGATATCCTGTTGTAGAGACTCAAATAAGGTTCACAGTGTTTAAAAATCTTCTCCAGGGCAATGAAATAATCATACAAGTATGGATCTTCTGATAAATATCCATAATTAATCTCTGGAAGAACACCAATATGTTCCTCTGAAATCTTTTCAGCAAGTTCTACTTCTTTTATGATTGAAGTAGTTGGTTGTACTTTATTTTGACTACTAGAAGCCATTTCATCATCATCTATCTCATGAATAACATTCAAAGCAGAAAATTTTGTATCTTCAGTTGATTTTACAGCACTTTTCAAAGTCCTAGATGATTTCTTTTGTGAATCTGCAGTTGACAAGGACTTACCACTTGTTAATATAGATTTCTTTTCAGAAACAGTCACAGAAGCTTTTGAAGCATCAGATATTGTTTTAGTTTCGACTCCTCCATAAGATATCCTCTTAGAAACATTTAATTTACTATTCAATGCACTATTAAGCAGTGGTTTTGATTCTTTTCCAATCGAAACATCCGTCAATGATGAATTTTTCCTTCGTTGTGTGTAACTATAATCCACAACGTAAATCGTCACCATTGTAGACATCCTCAACAATTGCAACTCTTCTAGTAAAGGAAACGGAACATCATATGTTGAACAACCCTGCCACTTACCACTGATCAAATAAAAGTTTTCTGTAATGGCGTCTGTCACCTCTAATTTCCCATAGGTATAAAATTTCAGCGGTAAAAACAACGATGTCAATGTTTTCGTTAACACCGTAGCGCAGTAATGCTCACCTCCTAGATCATTCAACACCGGCATCAATCCAGCTGTCAAGAATAAATACGCAATCTTCTTATACAATATAAGATTCTTAATAAAGATCAACGTGGACTTCACAAGTTCTTGATTCTTTGACATGCGCAGTGTCTCAATCAAATCTTTATGCACATCCTGTTCGATAAACCACTGCCGGACATTTCTATCAATAATTTGATCGTTTAGGATATTAATCACAAGAATCGCAGCTTCATCTCCTTTAGTTTTATAAATACCCAGCAATTTTATAAAATTATCCATAGAAATATAATCTTCTTTATATGTTGGGTGTTTCATGTAGAAGGAAACAATATCCATGATAAGAGGAAATATTTCATTGGTTTCAGAATCTTCACCGAAAGAATAAAATATCTCCATTATGGCAGACATGCCAGCATTTGGGGGTTCAACGAATAAATCCGCAAAGTCCGGCGAACGTTTCAGATAACAATGAGTCACATAAACAGCTGAGGACTTCATATTATCATCACGGAGTAATTTAATCAAGGTTGGGATAAAATTTTCATCGTGCGTGATCAAATTAACACCGTACAGGTGATTTGAAAGTTCTAATAGGATAGTACACAACTCTTTTTGTACTTCTGCATTAGTAGTCTTTGAAAACATAGATAAAATTGCATTCTCAAATCCGTAATCGTGTAAAGTCTGTCTGTAACTAGCAATTGGATATTTAACGAATAATTTTAATAACTGAGTGTATCTAAGTTCAAATTCTTGTGTATAATTTAAACTATATGATAATAGTTGTGGAAATTCTTTTTCATTCACAAAACTTAAACATACCTGTTCTCCATTGAGTAAAAAGCTCAAAAAGTAAAAAATATCAAACCGAAAGTCCAAATATTCATCATTAAGTAATAATGTAACCAAAGTCTGTTGCACCTGCGCATTTAGACACTTTTCAGTGAAAGATTCCTCACCAAACGCGCATAATTTCGTAAATAATTGAAACGTTTGCTTCCGGATGTCATCGCCACCTTCCGACATGAAACACACCAATGAATGTGGATTAAACTGCGGTAAACTGCACATATCTTTAAGTTGTTCTTGTTTTGTAATGACATCTTCGAATAATTTAAGTGCGCACAGCATAATTTCAAAATTCTCAATTTCTGTGTTATTTATGAAGTGAAGAAGACGTTTGATAAGTTCTGTATCATAAACGTAGTCGGTAATCTCTGGAAATTTACTTAACAAATCCCCCAAGCAGTTTAAACCGTATAAAATCACAGTTTCATTATCATTATTGATGAAAACATTCGAAATCTTCGAAAAAACAGGCCTCGCTTCATCCAATAAGATAAATTCAGTTTTCAGCGTGGACAAACCCATATGTATCAAGTGTAACACCGCTTCATAGTGTATTTCTTGATTAGTAATCAATATAAAGTCCAATTGTTGAAATAATCCCGAAGTCATGAAAGTTTCGAGTAGATTCACATCCGTTGAGCAGTAATCGCGTGCAGTACTAAGTGCTTGACTCGCCACATTCTGATCATGACTCGAAATCAAATGTATCACCGTAAGCACGTCGTCTGTGTGGATATCCACTCCGAAAGATTTTGGTTGCGTAAGAGTCGATGGCGATTTTTTGCTTGTTTTCGGCGTACCTTTCTTCTCTTTCTTCTTGGGCGCCATTTTGTTTTTGTATACACGGGGGTTGAATGATAAAAGAGTGAGTCGTGACGTGTGTCTTTTTGAGATGTTTTAAATCGACTGCTTTGCGTCAGATGCGCGAAAATAAATAAAATGTCATAGCTTACCTCGACGTCAAAGCGGCCGGGTCGCAGTAAGGCTTGATCGAGATCGTCGCGTCGATTAGTCGCGCCGAGAACAATCACGCCTTCGTTTTGATGGAAGCCGTCCATTTCACTAAGCAACTGATTGATGGTCTGGTTCGCGTAGGGGTGCAGCACGCTGTTGGTGCGCTTCGCTCCAACGGAGTCAATTTCATCGATGAATATCACGCATGGCGCACGTTCTTTTGCTGCTTCTACATTAAAACATTAAAATTTAACCTTAAATCTACTAAAAAAATATAATATTACTTACTGAATAAATCTCTGACTCTCCTTGCGCCTTGCCCAACTAAAACTTCATCGAATTCAGGCCCTGCGGCGTGAAAAAATGGCACACCAGCTTCCCCAGCGACTGCACGCGCTAATAAAGTCTTTCCTGTTCCTGGTGGTCCTACCAAAAGCACACCTTTAGGTAATTTCCCTCCTAGAGTGGAAAACTTCTCCGGATTCTTCAGAAACTCAACGACGTCTTTCAACTCTTGTTTAGCTTCATCAGCGCCCTTGACATCGTCGAAGGTCACATGAATATCTTCCGGATCAACTTCCACTTGATTCCCCAATTGTATTCTGAAATACGACCTTGTAGATTTTCAGAAATTCGATGTTTGTACTGAAGTCAATCAAGAATCTTACCTAAAAACCGATCCGCTTGTGCTAGCAATTAAACTAACAACAATCGCCAGGAAAATCGCAACTGTCAGGACTTGCTGGACGACTTTAAAGTACTTCGCCATTTTACTGGTCTTCGCTGTTGGATTATTCCCTAGAATATACCCCTCAGCGAACGCAATTTTGATCCGCTGTCGTTCTGAATCCGTGATGCTTGGATCATCCAGCTTGAGCAACTTATTCAGCTTTTCTTGATTCGCAGTTCCATCTGATGCTGTCTTACCGTCGACTTCTGGCACACCAATGCCCATCATGTGCTTGATTCGTGACACGAGCGTCGGATTGCGATTCATCTCCGCGCGCACGCTTCGGTCTGTCTTGAATCCGCGTACTTGTAGGTCAAACGTGAAGCGATTGTGCTGAATTAGGTTTTCAGTCATGTTGTGCACAAAGCTTTGTGGGACTTTCAGATCTCTATTGAGCACCAGCATTGGTATTGCCTTGCTTTGTAATTCATGTGAAAAGCTGTTCTTGTTTTCACTGAAGCTATGGCCTGAGACATATGAGATGTTGAGTTTGCCTAGGATGTGATTATGGTCGATGAATGCTTTTGTGTTGAGATGTCGGAAGAAGGAGAAGTCACAGTTCTTGACTGCCTCCAGGAAGCTGTCCATGCAGAGAAAGTGCGTATCGGGCTGTTTGCCTTTCTTTGCGAGGAAGGCATTCTGACGCGGGGTGATCTTCGCCGAGACTTGTGATAACGTGATGAGCGCCTGTAATCACGTATAATTTTTGATTATCAAAACGTGATTTGCGTTTTTTCTTGTGTGTGGTTTATGGGCTTACCTGATTCTGATTTTGTAGTGAAAACATCCTGGCTTACATGTATGGCGGCGACGGCGCGGGCGATGAGATGATTTTGGCGAAAACAACTCGCTTCAATTTTGCAACCACGAATGACGAAACGCTTCTAACCTTTCTGACAACAAAACTAAAAATCGAACGCAAAACGGATGTCTGTCAGCGCCGGCCGCAGCGGAGAGAATGATGCGAGAGCGGCGTGACGGCGAGAAAGATGAAGATCACGCGTTGATATCTGATTGTCGACGGGAATATTTGTGATAATGCGATAATATGAATCGATGAAGGGCGAATGTTGTAATTTCCATCGGTTTCTCAGATGTTCTACAACTTTAACCTCAGTGACAATAAAGTTGCCTACATTAACGCTCAAAACTATATGTCCAATAGGTTTGTTTGAAATTGTTTGATAAATCGATAAAATAAAGCTAATATTTTAAAATTCTCGCATAAAACACTAGAAAATTAATTTTCTTTGTAAAACTAACTTACAGTGACATCAAAATTCTAGTATTGCATGAAAAATACAAGAAAATTTGGGTTGTGCATATAAAATTGCCTACTTTACAACTAAAACTTTCGCAACCGAATAATGTATTACAATTTTTTTCTAAATAAACAAGAACGATAAACTTTGATCTTTAAAGGCAGCCAATTCATTAAAAACACAAAATTAGTCACTCATTCATTGTAAAGCATTCAAAATGGCAGCTCTAATAAAGATTTCTGGCGCGATTTTCTGTGTTGTTCTCTTATTTTCATCTATAAACGTAACATAACTCTTCTTAAATCAAAAACAACTATATTTTACTAAAATATTATTTATTTTGTAGTCAAAACCACTGACAAAGAAAGAACGTGAAGAAATTGGCAACCAATGTGTGAAAGAAACCGGCGTCGACCGCGCCATCATCGCAAATGTCGTCAAAACTCAACAAACGGTCGACAACGAACAATATCTAGATTATTTGGTCTGCAGCTATAAACTACAAGGCTTCCTGGACAAAAATGGACCGGTTATTTTACACGATAATATCGTAACATTCCTCTCAGATTTCTACACAATGGATGAGCTTACATTCGTCATGAAAGAGTGCAAAGAGGTGAAAAACACCGACGTAAGACAATTAGTAGGCAATACTCTTGAATGTTTATTGCGAAAACTTAAAGAAGTCGATGTGATGCGAACGACGGCAAAGAATCAAGGAAAAGATTAACTACGCAGTAAATTATTTCACTTTCAACGATTATGTATAATTAGTAATAAAAAAACCTTGAACTTGTGACCGCATTCTATTCTGATTTAATTTTTGCTGTCTGGAAAATAATAGTTTCACAGATACACTTATCAAATGCATTAAAACCCGCATGTAATTAATATACACGCCACTTTTTGCAATCCGCGTTGTTGAGTAATCCCCGGAAATTCCCAACAAAGTAAAAAAAGAATAAATCCCGAGTGAAACCGACCGCTTCCGATTTACAAAGCTGATCACCGCTTGACCGCAAAAAATGCTCTGCTGTTCAAACAGTCCATCAAAAGCAGTGCAACAAGTTGTATTCAAAATGTTGACAAAACACACGCTCTATTTCGCTGCAATTCTCATCGCTTCTCTTCTGTTTTCATCAATAACAGCAAAGTCATTATCAATAGAAGACCGTAGAAAAATCGCTGTCCACTGTGCGAAGACAGTCGGAATCGATCGTAAACTCGTCGGGGAAATAATCGACGCACAGGCAATCCCAAGACGAGGTAAATACGGCGATTATTTAGCGTGCACATACAGCATGCAGGGTTTCATCGACCCTGCAAAATCCGTACTTGTTCCTGAAAAAATCATCGCATTCCTCGCGGATTACTTCAGCAGCAACGAAGTGGCATTCATAATGGAAGGCTGCAAGAACGTCAAAAACAGCGTCCCGAGGGAACTGGTACTGGACGCGCTCGATTGCTACACGCAACAGTTCGAGATCACTCGTGCGATGAGCAGCGCGTATGGAAACGATATTTACACAAACGATAGCAATCCACTTAAGCAATGAATTGCTATTAATACGTTTGACCTTTCGCATATATTATATTATTGTTTAAGTTAATTTCGTATGCACTGCGCATAAGCAATACGCAAGAGAAGCCATGTTTGTTGCGCATGCGCACATTCAAACGCGCATTATTCATGTAACATTTTATTAGAAAAATATAAATGACAACTGAGAACTAACTTACTCCGACTTGTTAACACTTAAATCATTAAATAAGATCAAATTCAATATCAATTGATATTGTCGTTAGTAAAAATAATACAAAATATTTAGTACTCACTTGTTTGTGCGCTTTGGTTACGAAAACGTTCGATGTTTTGCTTGTGTTCCGGCGTAATCACGTGGCCACGTAAGCCAACCAGTGTCACAATATCAACTTGACAAAATTTGCAGTAGACAAAATCCGGCATATCTTTATACCTAAAATATACATTAATTATTTTGCTATAAATAAACTACATGTATTTTTACCTTCGTGTGTACGAAGAGAGCTCATCAATGTGTTGCTGTGTCATGACATTCCTATCGTTCTTGTCAATCAACTCAACTGCATCATGCAGCGGCCAAATATCCCACGACTTGCGATATCCGGCATCCGGTGCGATTTTAATGCCGTTAAACTCGTTCTTCGTCCAGCTCTCCGCATATTTCACGAATTCACGCTCTTTGCTCTCGCGTGTCTTCATCAACAACTGCATTAGACGATCTTTTAGTTGCCTATGATGTTGATGCGGTTCGAAATTCTTCTTTGTCATAGCACTTTGCATGGTGTCAATCAGGCGATTCATAATGAATCGTATTTCGTTAATCTACAACGTATTTATGTAAATTTTGTTAAATTAAAACGTAATTTGACATAATATACCATAACAAGATCTTCGTCAGTAAATTCCACATCAAAAACCACATTTAAATCGTGTTCTGGGTACACAGGTTTATTTCTTTCATTGACTCCAAGTCCGCACAGGACCGACGCATAGGAAGTGCCGTAATAAGATGCTTTTATTACAACTTTCGGCGCGAAAATCAACGGAATAATCGCTGGTAATCCGCGAATATTCGTCATCATTGTAGTGAGACGCAAACTTAGCGTTTCACTACGTTGACTCTTTGAAATATTCGTAGCGACTAACAATCTTCAAATACAAACAAAAATTTGTGTGTAATTTAACACTGTAACACCCTGTATATAATAATATCTTACCTTTCATGTGGGTCCTGTGGTGCGTGATCTAACAGCACGCCATTAATCGAATTACCATCGATTCGCACATCGCCTTTCGTGATATTCATCGAATACACTTTCATCTCCAATGGAGAGAAGGGTCCTCTCAGCTCAACGGTATTCCAGCAGCTCTTTGCAGCTGGCGCTGGCACATGAACCGCAGCAGAGACTGGTAACGCGCTCATCAAAGAGCATTCATCGTCGACGTTTAAATCACTCAAATTTTTGCGGATGTTTTCACGTAGTTCGTGATTTTCCCGCGAGAGGAACGGTTCCTCATATTTCTCGCCATATTCGAGCTCAATCAACATTTGATTGATGGTTTTTGGCTCGCTAGGAGAGAATACTTCCATCGAGACAATGTCTTTCACAGCGGAATAAACAATAGCTCGTAGATCGACGTCTGTTGTTTGAGAACGAAAGAAAGAATTGGCTTTGTCAGACCAAGTGCCATATCGGTTGAAAGTCACGACAGGTTGCACACCGCACAGAACGCATTCCATCGCTTGTGGTGCGAGGGTTTTAGCAGGACCTTCAGGGAGGTGGAATAGTTCGTTGGGGGCAATACGCTCCGTGTTGCCATAATCAACAAACATAATCTAAAGTTTTACAAATCAACACCAACTCATGCTAATAATTCTGTACTTACATTAATCCTGGTTTCGTTTGTTGCAAACGGAATTATATTCAACACGCTACAGCGATAAAACAAGCCATCGTACTTTGCCGCATATAAACCACCTACTTCAATGAGATCTTTATCTACCAAATCCAACGGTTCGATATTTAAACACTGGAGAATCATGTCTAAATTGTCCTGGCAGGTTTGATTCGATGATTGGGCATAGAAATGGCCAGCATCAATGCACTAGCAATAAATAACAATAAAAAACACCATTTTGAAGGCGGGAAAATTTTGCTTACATGTGTTACGCGAATAACAATCTTCTTCTTGGTTAATCCTGGCACCACGCGACTTTCCTGCTTTTTCACTGGTTGTTCTATTAAATTCAGACAACCATTCGTATTTGTTGCGAGATTTAGTTTGATAGCCAAGTCCCATGCATCTTTCGACCTAGTTTACATAAAATTTCAGAAAAATTAATATCATAGCTATAATTTAAACACATTTACTTACTGCATAATCGGAAAAGAAGTATTAAACCTCAATTGCCGCATCCTAACGGCTTTATAAACATCCATATGGATTTTCCCCGGCACCATAGCAACAATTCTCCGTCCGTCAACATTCATCGACGCCGGTTTACGTTTATCTTTGAACGTAACAAACACTTTGCTACAAAACCAAACAATTAAAGCATAAAAAGCACAAATTTAGACTTCGGTTACCTTCTCTGGTCAAAATAAACATCAACATCGTCAGAAATAGGTTTCATGATGTCTTTAATGCGCTGTTCATAAAGTGGTCCAGGTTGATTGAGCGCCATGTTGGTAAAATACACAGTTGAGTTCCGATCCAAGCTATGAATTGTTTTGCACACTTCTTTCTCATCTACCTGCCCAGCATCACAAGATCGCGAGAAATAGTTGGGATAAAACGCACCGGCGATGATTGTTTTCATCAGGAGAACTTTTTCCGAGTCTTTAATCACGATATGTTGTGGACCGATAGGTGGGCGTATATTCATGCTTTCCAGACGGGCTTTGAGCTCTTTTACTAACTCTTCCCAATCTCTCATTGAGCGATATGATAAGTAATTTAACGCGCACCATTTTTTCTCATCCTGGATGTTTCTTAATGAACCATTTGCTTTGTTATTTTGATAAGTCTACAAAATAAAAATTCTTTGCTTTGTTTGGTAACAAAAATACAAATTCCTTACCTGATATAATTTAAGATACGCAATTAAATCACTACAGGAAGCATCAGCCCAGAGTAATTTATTAACATAAGCACTGAGACGATCTTTAAATGGCGTCGCGAAAATATTCGGAAGTGAACAACCAGCCGCCATGATTATACTTTCCTCCAAACAACTGAACATGTACCCCAAGCAAATCAATTTTGATAGTTTTACATCCAGTGGGAGACTCCACATCAGCGTGCCGAGCATTGTAATATCCCCATCGGTTTCAACGACCGTCCCACGACAAGTGGGTAACAATGCGCCTGCCTCCTTTAGGTTTTTAATCGTTGCAACAATATTACTCAAATCTGGCGGATCTAACGCCAGAGCAAGAATAGACTGCGGTAATTCATCAATTTCCAGCTTTTTGCTGAACAGGACCACGCGTTCGAGTGGCGCGCGGAGCATTTCAGGCGGAATGTCAGCAGACATCATGTTTTCATAGAAATCGCGAGTTACCAGACGATAGACACGACCGGAACACACACGACCAACACGACCAGCACGCTGGATACAGTTGGTTTTACTCGCCCAGCTTAATTGTAGCGTGTGGTATTGCGTCATTGTATGAACAACCAGCGTTTTTGTCATGCAGAAATCAATTACTACATATAGATTTAAAATATTAATAAAATGGCGCCACAAGAGTGAAATGTTGACTTACCATAGACAATATCAGGCACGGTAATCGAACTCTCTGCAATATTGGTCGAGAGAATGATTTTGCGCACTCCAGGTCCCGGTTTGGCGAAAACACGTCTTTGTTCATGTCCAGGAATTGAGGAATGCAATGGCACTATCATAAAATTAGCCTTGCCATTCGAACTAATTAAAAAAACATTATATCATCCATTTTTAATAAAATTTTATTCATAACCTTACCTTTCAGCCATTAGTAGATTATAGGCAACTTCAATTTCATGTATACCAGGCAAAAAGACCAATACATGCCCTATAGTATCCTCATCAGTATCAACATGCTTCAATGCAAGCACAAGTTGCACAAAAACATGAAAAATATTCGCAGGGATGCTCACTTCGGAAAAATCATAATCCTGTTCAATCTATACCAAATAAAACATTAAAACTAAATAAATATTAATAGTTCAATAGTACTTACGTCACCCAAATAGGTCAACTCCTCAATGTAATGAATACTTTTATCAAACATCATTGGTTTGTTGACGTCGATGCTCGGAGCTGGAATGTCAATACCCGCGGTAACATTTTTGAAATAATTGGCGAATTTCTCAGTGTCAAATGTTGCAGACATAAGAATAATCTACAATATCACACAATTAATAGCAATAAATAAAGATAAAGTAAAAATAACTTACTTTAACATTCAATGAATTTGTATTCAGAAACCGACGGAGGATGATAAGCAAAAAATCCATCTCCTGGGTGCGTTCGTGCACTTCATCGATGATTATATGCGTGAACTCGTTCAAATCTTTGCGCAAGATGATTTTCTGTAGGAGAACACCAGCGGTCATGTAAGTTAGGATCGTGTCCGGGCCTGTTTGACGATCCAGACCAACCTAGTAATAATTATTTGTGTTTGAATGGATCATTTATATACTTTTAACTTTTAATTTACCTGGTAACCAATAATGGTACCCATTTCCCATCCGCGGTCTTCGCTCACATGTTTCGCAACACTAATCGCCGCTAGTTTGCGCGGCTGTGTCACCACAATGTTGCAATATTCCTGGCGCTCTCTGTACTCGTCCAGGATAAATTGAGGTACTTGGGTTGTTTTGCCACAACCGGTGGCACCGTGTATAATTACCACGTTGGTAACTTGCAACATACGTAAAATCTAAACCACACATTTTAAAATCATAATAATTTATGTAGAAATATATAATTATGGGTAATATTTACTTCAAGTCTTTTTGAATCAATTGGTAATGGAGGCCTTGTAGGTGCAATGAAGACATAATCTTTGTAGATTCTATTTGAAGTCTCCACTCTTGAATCAGAATCGAGGTTTGCGTCTCCGTATTGTGGTAAATCAGTTATGCCACTTACCATTGACATAGGACAAATCTATTTCATAGAGGAATAATTATTTTATAGATAAAACACATAATAAAGAAATAATAATTAATTTAGGAGCGCGTTTCAAAGTAACCAGTAATTTTTCGTCTCATGTGTTTAATCTTTTGTAAATTGGTTATAAACACAATTACTTTAGTAAAAATGCCGGTAAATATTTCCTGAAGTCTAAATATGAATTCCGCGTCGCTCAGTTGTATTCACTTGTGTTTTGTTTAAATAATTTTGTAGTAACGTAACGTGCACCCCAACAAATTAGCTGAAAATCGGGCTTAAGTTAAAGAAATTTGCATTGCAATTTGTAGGAATGTTGGGATCATAATTACAACAATATTTCAAATGTTACCATCAATGTCATGTCTTTAAAGCATATTCTAGCTCATAATTGCTAGAAATTAAAATATTTTTCCTCATTACACAGAGAAAATTAATATAAGCCAACCAAGTTATTCAAATTTCGATGAAATACAGTTTTTCGTAATTCGTAATTTCAAGAGAAGTTAAAAAAGAAATGATTTCTGCGTGTCACTTTGAAACCCGCTCTTAATCCGTCAATTTATCTGTTACCTTAGGTTGAGTATACATTGCATCTTCATATTTAGCAAACTCAGCAAACTGATATTCTTTGCAATAAGATGTTCCCATGGGCGCAACTTCATCATCATCTAAGGCGTCATTATCAACTGATGGTTGCATGCGGCCATTGCATGTGCCCGAGGGCAATAGCTGCACTTTCATGTTGCCAAGCGATTCAATAAATTGTAAATACGAATCCATGATGCTTCAATAACAGTCAAACATGCATGTCACTTTGAAAGAGACTAAATAAAATGCTGCTAATTACCTGTGCACTTGTTGTCATCTGAACTACGAGTTGGTCGAATTAATAAAAGAACTAAACAAAGATCTTACTGCTTTCGAAAATTTTGAAGAACAAGTTGGTTCTGCACAGCACAGGAGAAACTCAACGCACACTCAGCGAATATTCTTAAATGTTTAGTGAGGTTACAGTCATATTGCAGTCGGCTTCAACGGCATGTGTTTCTGCGCAACAAGTATTATGTGTATAATAAGTTGCATACGTTATATTTCATAAAACATTTTTAATTTAAAATTAACTAAAACCTTAAAAATTAACGCAAAATATTAACACAAATAAACAAATATTATTATAATACAAATAATAATATATATTTATGTGTTTTAAAATAAATAAAGCCATTAATTTATAAATTTGTCAATTTTCATTCGCATATTAATAAATCGCAAAATCATTGCGAAATGGCGGCATGGCGACATAATAAATATAAATGATATTCGCGGACTGGTAAACAGCTGATGGGTAGCGACGCCTAGCCGCCGACGCAGACAGAGAGCCGGCGTCTCGACGCCGCCAGCAGGGCCGAGCCCCGATCAGTGCGATGTTTATTCGCGCGTCGACTGCGCGCCCGTTCGCAACGCTTTTCCGAGAGGCGAGATGCGCGAATAACGCGAAAATTCCGCCGCGAGTGGCAAACAAACCCGAACCAAATAGCAACTGAATATTTAACGCAAGTTCAACAACCATTCAATTGTATACAAAGTGTTACTTCCTCACAAAAAGTGCAAAATACAAAAAATCACAAAACGTAAGCAAAAAATTAAAATTTAAGGCTTTAAATATTAAAATATTGAAACATTTTTTTTTATATATATGTACAATTAAATTATCTATTTATTAAAGTTTAAAATGAGAAAATATTCAAAATGGTTTAAAAGTTATTCAGGTTTAAAGTTGAAAAAATAATAATTTCTGATAAAAAATGTAAAATTATGATGTTTGAACGTGTAAAAATGAATTTTTTCAGTTAATTAAGTTGCGCACATGTACATTAGTGCATGTAAAGTATTTGCAACGCATATTAAGCTTGTGATGATTGCTTCATCGACTCTCGCCAGGATGAAAGCACGCACAGCGAGTGCTCGCGCAAATAAAGGAAAAAATTGCGCGCTCGCCACTTGCCAGCAAATAGTTTTATTTTATTTTAAGCACCGGACGCCGCCGCCGCCGCCAGGCACGAGCTCGCACAATCGTGCCATTCACCGTTTCGGTTTCGCCGCGCGCGCGAATTCTATAATTGCGAATTAAAACCAAAAAAACATCGAAAAAGTGCCGGAAAAAAAACAACGCTCAGCAATGTGTGCGGTAATAAAAAATTCCCGATTTAATTCCGATTCGATCACGTTTTGCGTCGTGGATGAAAGTTAATATTTAAAAGGGACTTGTGGCTGGTGAAAACCGATGTTGCCTGGCGAGAGTCAAGTACATCTCGCGTGTGTATATAAATAATTCGCAGGCGAATTATATTGCGGCTGTGCGAAAAGCTGCGCCCACCTAGAACGGTGAGCACACTGTGAATGCTAAATGCTAAATCTGAATTCAAACTCGAGGAGACGCACAACTTTTAAGAACACGCCGAATTCGTAAACTGCGAAACAAACGCAATGCGGTGTGGAAATAGGCAATATAACTGTGGACGTAAAAAGGAAATTAACTGTTATACCACAAAACAAAACAAACCTCCAAATCGCTTTTACTTCAATGTATGCAACCTAAACAACTTAATACACGTGCTATTTCTTTTATAACCTCATTTTTGACATTTAATACTTAAGAATTAGAAATTATTGCGTTAAAGATTTAAAATTTAAGTTTAAATATTTTAATTTGATGCCTGGAAAGCTTTAAAGAGTAATATTTTCGCATTGCGCTATGCGAATTGTTTAAATTGCCTGAATAAACCACAAAACAAACGTCAAAATTGCTTTTACCGCAATATAGGCAACCAAAACAACATAATACACGAATTATTCTTCCTATAGGTTAATTTTTGACATTTAAAACCTAAAATTTTAAAAATTTGACATTAAATATTACAGATTTAGCTTTCAACATTTTGATTTGATGCCTGCAAGCGTTCAAGTGCGCTATTTCCGCATTGCGCTATGCGAATTGTTTGAAATGCCTGAATAAACCACACTTGAAACGCGTGCAATGCTAAAATAACCGAAATTGTTTGCGTTTGCACTGCAGCAAAGCGGAACTAATCCATTAATTCGTGATTTAAAATGGCCGCCCACATGATGAAGTGAAATCAATCAGACGATTGCAGAATTTTTGCCGCACTTGGTGCGCCGCGCGCGCCGTTCCGTTGTTATTTTAAGCTTTATTTTCAGTTTCATTGCCGCTCGCATCCCAGCTGCATGTTTGACTAATGTAGAACAGAACTATGCGCGGAATGTAAACTGTTAAACCTACGATTTCGCAAGAAAAACACACGGATTTCTAAAGTTTGCGCTCATATAAAGCGCATCAGCATGTGCGTGAGGCAAAAATGTTGGCGAAGGTTGCGTGCGTTGCGTGTGCGCCGTTTGAAGGAAGCGCCCGAAAGCATTCGGGAAAATGGGTCAAGATTTTTGGTCAAGTGCATGCGTGCGATCGTGGGTTTTAAAGGTCTTCGCACCAAATTCGCCCGAATAACATTGGGAATGCCGCGGAAAATTACACATTCGTCAAATACACAATGCGGAGATATTTATATAGGTTTCGGGTGAGGGAATTGTTCAATTGTTAATTTGGTTGCCTATTATTTCAATAGCTATGATCTATATAATAGGAATTGTAAAATACCGGTATTTTTCAAGAAATAGATAAGTTAGCTTATTAATTGAATACATAATTAATTTTAAAAATACCGGTATACCGAAATACCGGTATTGAAACCAAAATTCAAATTCCTAGTACCCGTATATCACTTCCTAATAATAACAAGAGAATTTGCAAGGTGTGTTGCATACTCTCCATTCTCTAACGTTTCAATGGCCACCACAATACCACACCACACTGCTAATAAAGCACATGACAAGGAAGGAAGCCTTTGATGCTTGTAATTCGTGTCGAGTACATTTGGTGGTTGGTTACATGATGTCTGGAGTTGACAAGATGATACATAACATAATGACATGTCACAGCGAGATGATACTCGTATATCACAATATTCTATCATCCGTATATCCAATCTCCAATATATCAAGATAATTCGCATGAAACAATTTGTCATAACCTCAAATTTCAACTATATCTATTTAAATATATTTATTTTTATATTTTTATATTTTTTGTCCTTGTTTTTGTTTACTATTTTGTTTTTAATACCCTAATTAAAGCAGAAAGTAAAAACAGGTCGTCTGAAAACGCGCGCTAATTAAAAACCGGGAACATCTCGAGTATTCCATCGAAGGTATACAACTGCGACAGCGAAATGCGAAGCGGGAAATGAGGAAAACCGAAATAACGAACATGAAAAGTTTGGAACACTTAAATCTGATAACAGATCACATTTCGCAGACGCACGCGAATGCAACCAGATGCACCAACTGCTCAAAGTGCCAAGTTTCGCATTAGTCATTAGTTTCCCTTCTTCTTGTCGCGGCAATCTCGCTATTTTGTTCACTTGCACACAAATAAATTATCAAATAGCTGGAAAGTTATAATGACATTCTGGATATATTTAAATATTTTCACGCTAAAGTTTGTGGATGTGAAAGTTTACTACTTAGCTACATTCGGAAATGTGCATCGGTGAAAATAATTTGAAAAACTAAAACTGCAAAATATAAAAAGTAAAAAAGTGGATGCACATATCCAGGAAAGAGTTTTTAAGTTCCGGAAAATGTTATAAGTCATGTGTCAGTACTGAAAGTTTTAGATTAGTTACGAGTAGAAAGCTCCTAGAATTAGTGTGGGGCCAAAACAATATCAAAATTATTTTTTAAAACTTTTATGAGTATAAAATTTAAGTTATTATAACTTTCCATTTGAGATAATAAGAACTAAAATTGTGAAATACCGGTATTAATACCGGTTTACCGATATTTTTATTTCAAAAATACCGGTATTAAACTCAAAATAATTCATATCTCCAGATCGCACACATCTTCAAAGAAAAAAAATATAAAATAAATCTCCGGTTGAAAAATTGCTATCATCCTAGTCAAACATATTTAACCTCTTCAAACACTTCATAAAAGTGAAATATGTATGTACATAATTTGTTATATTATAACATGTATTTTACTACCATTTCTACAGTATTTCTAGTTTTCTGTGTGTAGTCTAGAGAGTTAAGTTGCACGAAAGCGGAAGACGAGAACACGAGAACATCGTCAAAATAATTATCCGCCATTCGCCAGAATCCACCAATTTACCACGTTTACAACTCGTTACGACCTGTTCCCGAACAAGAACAAGAACATTCGCACTTACATTACACTTTTATTATTATTTACCACTCGTGAGATAAGCGGATTACGAAAAAACTAAGATTACAACCAGAAAACACAAAAATAAACATAAAAATTATTCAATAATAACACATCAAAAATAATTTAGAATTTATAAATAATATAAGTTTAGTTTAGTTTTATATCATTTTCATGATTATTTTCCACTAAATTCAAATTTTAATTTAGTAATATTCCATTATTATTTTAAAAGCAAATATAATCGTTTTATGAACGTCATAATATTTTTTCGATGCAGACGTGTAACATTTCCAACGCATGTAGCGAAAATAAAACATATGTAAAAATAAAAATGAACAAAACAGCATAAAATTGCTCGTAAAACAATATTCGACGTTATTCACCGCCGCCAATGAAATTTCATGAAATTTGCGTATTTGTTTGCACGTTTTATTTTGCGTATTTCCAAACACAACACTTGACATTTGCATGCAAAACCAAGCACCTCCCAAAACTGATAATTCCTAGACACACACGCGTTCATAATTCAACCGGTGAAATCCTTCTAAAACGTGCAAAACGCACAAAAACGATGAAATCCTATAGAATAGGATAAAATCGGATGAGTAAAAAGCTAGATTTATGCGCTGTTAGAGTGTATATTTTACAAGCGCCTAGACACGCCTGTAAAAGAAGCACGCAAAAGGATAGAGAGAAAGGACCTCTCGCAACAATACGTGCCTTGCACAAAAAACACAATAACGGTTTGGCGCCACAGGACGTGGACTGGACGTCGTATCGTCCGTTAACCTTTCGTCCTTTACCTAACTGGATTCAACAAAAAATAAATCACATCGCGCCAAACACGTGCAACAAAAAATAATTACACGTATGCAACACAAATTACACTACACGTAAAATACAAAAACGGATAATATTTTAAGATTACATCACGCAGCAAAAGATAACGCTTTATAAAGTTTAAAAATTTAAAGAAAACTGGCGTATATCACGCAGTCATAAATTTTATCAGTGTTATATCATGATATCTTAGAAAAGGGATCTTGAGTGAGGTTAGGTTATGTGTTAACCTAACAAAATTCTAGTTTCGCCCTGCGGATTTATTTTGAATCGATCACGCTTGTTATTGCAACTTGATTGCGTGTTCCTCGTTCCGAGCAGAAAAGCACCGAATTGAAGGACTCAACAAGCGTGGCACAACCACGTCGCCCGCACCCAACTCGACGTTAACAAGGATTTGAGACTGCAATAATGCTCGAATCGAGTGGAGAAATTTCATTCGCAACTGAGAGGGTTACAGCTTGTCGGTCGAGCTTTAACATGCCAAACCATTTAATCTGCGAGTCGTGCAGTCATTGCCAACGGGTGTGAAACACCGGTATTAATATCGGTATATGAAAAGAATACCGATATTTTTGAAATAATAATTTTTGAGTTTTGATTGTTGAAATTTTGATAAAACATATAATTAATTTTTTAAATACCGGTATTACCGGTATACCGGTTTTTATGTGCAGGAACCGGTATTTTTCAATAAAAAGATGAGTAAATTTACTAAGTGAATAAATAATTTTTAAAATAAATACCAGTACTGTTGTTCAGATACCGGTTTTCCTAAAAAAAATACCGGTTAACCGAAATACCGGTACTTTTTCTTTTTAAATAGTTGTATAATTTCAACAGCAATTTTCCTGTTAGAATTTTTCTACCTTTATTTAAATTTAAATTTAAATCTACTGTAGAACTTGTAAAATCAAAATAACAAATCAGGGATCACAACAAAATGCAATGAAGTGTGTTTGTACTGTGTGCGCAAGGATATTCCCGGCACGTGCGTGAGTGAACAGCGTCGACAAGAAGACGAATGAGTGGATAGACGAATAGACGCGAAATAGACTCGGCCGGCGCTCAACTACTCACGATGGATAACAAACAGATATGTTGAGTTTGACTGTTGAGGTCGCGCGAGAAACTCACTCGAGGGTTTATTTATAGCTAAGCATCTAGCAGACATAAGAAGATTGCGCACTTTATAAAGGGCAGGCACGTAAATAAATAAATACATATTGACGACCTATTTTCGGTCCAGAAATCTCAAAATTCAAATAAACATGAATAAATTAAATTGCAGAAATTATTTACATCAATATAGCATTAAACAAAAGTCGTGTTTTTCAATTTTTGTAAGTTTTAAATAAAATTCGGGTTGAATAATCAATTATTTTCTGATTTTATTGAATAAATCAATGATTATATGCTTAAAAATTTATTTTTTCAAAGTTTTTCGAAGATTTTCTATTAATGTTATAAAAAATACCCACAAAACTAAATAAATAAATATTACCGACCTATTTTCGATCAAAAAACTCTAAAAATCGCAAAATTCCAAAGAAACCCAAATAAATTAAATTACAAACTCTATTTACTTCAATAAATCGCGAAACAAAAACTCATATTTCTCCAATTCTCCTATTTTTCTATGAAAAATACATAAATCAATTAGGAAATTCGCACGAGTAATTGTTGTAAATCATGTATGTTCTAATTTTATCCCGAAACTTGAATCTCTATGCGCCATTCACCCGGACGCACTCAAATGATATAAAGATTGAAACACATAAATATTTATGGTGCAACTTTTTGGAAGCGCGTTTCGCGCGGACGTACGTGGCGAAAGGAAAACATGATATCAATCACCATTCACAAAGCTTCGTATATTTTCATTCAAACCGTCTGTCTAACAGCATTACACGCACTTTTTCCAAATGCTTTCCGTTTCCGTTTTTTCCCGTTTATATTACACTCGGGTTTATTTATTCACAGTTTGCACGTGTGAACGTTTGCGCGGACTAAATGTTAATATGTGAAAGAAACAGCCAGGGAAATAATTTCAGCATGGTAGAAGTAATAATTGAATTTAAAAATGTATGAAAATGAATAAAATATAATTTTTGGAAGAAATTTGCGATTAATATCAATAAAGAATTAGTTAATAAACAAAGGAAAATTATTACTAGAAAATTATAGTAAACTAGCTTTAACCCGTGGCTTCGCTCGCGAATATCTAAAATCATGAAGTAGCTTCCGTACGCGTTTGTAGTCACAGAAGAAGTAACAATGTAGTAGAATGGCGGGAAGTTTAAAATGGCTGAAAGTATAGTCTATGGAAGTATAGTGTACAGTCTCCATAGTGTAGTCAATTGGATTTGATGTTGACGAAGCTGTCGGTAATACAGTGTGATAATACAGTGTGATGGTACTATAGTACTTAGGTTTGAGCTTCATTGCTGGAATGCTAGATGGCGTTAAAGTAGTCAAATAGCCAGATGCAGAGGTATTATTGGCTAAACAATTTCTTTATTTTATTTAAAAAATAATTTTTTTTATTAAATAAAAAGTAGCCTATAACCATTCGGGGACCACTAAGAATATGTGTACAAATTTTCATGATGATCGGTTAGGTAGTTTTTGCGTGAAAGTGTAACAAACATCAGGACTTTCGCATTTATAATATTAGTAGGGATATACTGAAAAGAATATATATAAAATATAGAAAGAAACATTTTCACGTAAGATTTTGCGAATATTTTATGAATAAATTTAAAATTTAAAGAAAAAATGCAGAAATTGTTGAAATAATTTTTGATTTATTCTAATAAAATAGAAAATATTTTTTTATCAGTTGAAAACGTAAACTTAATCAAAATCTTTAATTTCCTTTAAAATTGTTTGAAAATCTCCGAAAATCTTTGAAAAATATATTTTTTAAATGGCTTTTTATTTAATTTACTCTTTAAAATAAAAAAATAATCATTTTTATTTGTTGAGTTGTGTATATCAGTAGGTTTGAGCAAACAGTGAAGGAGCAATAGGTATAGTACTATAGTACTATAGTACTGTAGAACTGTAGACTACCCTCATAGCAAACTAATGGAATCTCAAAATAAACTCATTTTTCAAGCAAAAAATAAATAATAACTTAATAAAGTTAATTCAATATCATTATATTTTTTTTATAAAGTTAAAATAACCATAAAAATTTCAATTTTTTCTAATTTTTTTTTAAATTTCATAAAATTTTACACGTTAAATCTATTTTTAAAAAAACTAAAACTCGAAAGATATAATTTAAAGTTATCTATACCTCTCCCAAAACTTTATGTTTCCACAAAAATTGCAAACACAATAAATTACAAGCATACTCCTATGACAACAGTGCACATTGGCCTTGTAATCGTGCGAAAACAAACCCCCTATTGAGAGTTTTGCACTCGGATGAGCAAAACGCGCGACACTTTTGGACACGCTCCAGAAATCACGATCATAACAATTCGCAATATTGCGTATATCTATATAGTTATAGATTCTGGCACTTGCTCCAGGGTGTCTCGAGTGTATCTGACATGTGTATCTCCGCTGAAAGGACGCAACCGCCCGACAAATTTGTTCCTTTCGCGTTTGGCACAAGTATTGCTAATGCTGTCAACAAGCACCCTCAAAACCGTAAAATTTAGGCCATTTTCATATTTATACCACCAGCAACCTTCGAATGATAGAGACACGCAATTTTTATATCATTATTAGGAGTATTAGGAGGGTGAAAATTGTGTGAAAAGTAGAAAGCGTTCACCTGTTGCTGGGGCGTAAACGAGCGACACGAGATGACTGTAACAATACCTCGGTGGCGACACAAACTCATAAAACGCGTTGCCTAGGGGCTCGATATTCGAAGCTCATCACAAGGCAAATAATAAAAATTGATAATAATACAAAATAAATAATTCAATTACAATGTAGTCTTAATTTATCGAAAAAATGAGTAAAACAACCAAATTTGTATAATTTTCTCTGTGTAACGTCGAAAAATACTTTAATTTTTATCAATTACGATCTAGAATTTTTTTTAAAAAACATGTCATCGTAAAATACCAAAATTTAGTTATTTTTCGTCCCCAGATGCAATTTGACACGATTTGTAAGCATAACTTGATTAATAATTAATTTCCCGCAAATCATAAAACAAGATGGCGCCTGATTGTCTTAATTTAATAAAGCGAAATGCAATTGTTGTGTTGTTATGTTCACCGGAGGACACGCTGTAGCATGCACTCGGTGATCATAATTACGCGCGACGTTTGGTGGCGGTTCGGGCGAATCCAATTAGCGCGTGCGTTAATGAATATGCGAGCACATAATGTACACAATGCCAACTCAACCAAACACCCACACACACATTCGCAATGTTTATTCGGGTGTAATCAAGCGTGTAATATAATGTCGGTGATTATTGACTGATGAAAACTGTCAAAAACAAACCTCCAACTTATTTTTTTTGTTTTTGTTTTAATTCTAATAAGTTATGTTTGAAATGTGTTTCAGAAGCTTTAACATCGTAGTGTGGTGAAATGGTGTGAGGCGAGTGGACCGTGGTGAATTATGA
Organism: Dalotia coriaria; assembly: GCF_025399875.1. Taxonomy (NCBI): domain Eukaryota; kingdom Metazoa; phylum Arthropoda; class Insecta; order Coleoptera; family Staphylinidae; genus Dalotia; species Dalotia coriaria. The sequence goes on from NW_027045451.1 coordinate 1,057,827, forward strand.
GCGCGGCGGAGAGCAAGCACGGAAAGAGCGCGACGAGCGCGAGCGGGGGCGGCGGGTCGCGCAAGAAACCCAGGTCGAGGTCGACGCCGCGCCATGGCGACGCCGACAAGAAGCCGCGCAAGAAGCGCAACCTCAGCGCGACGGCGAGCAACTCCTTCGTCAGCATACCCAACACCATTAAGCTGTCGATGCTCAACAGCGGGCTGCTATCCGCAAGTAAGTTTTCCTGCGACGCAGGAACTTTTGTTTGAGTTTTCACGCCGTGGTATATGGACATAACCCTCAAATATCAACACAACTCTAAGCTAACTTCAAAGTTTATAATAATTTTTCGATTAAGAGTGATTTCAGAGTGACACCAGCAAAAATCCCTACTAATATTATAAATGCGAAAGTCCTGATGTTTGTTACACTTTCACGCAAAAACTACTTAACCGATCATTATGAAAATTTGTACACATATTCTTAGTGGTCCCCGAATGGTTATAGGCTACTTTTTATTTAATAAAAAAATTATTTTTTAAATAAAATAAAGAAATTGTTTAGCCAATAATACCTCTGCATCTGGCTATTTGACTACTTTAACGCCATCTAGCATTCCAGCAATGAAGCTCAAACCTAAGTACTATAGTACCATCACACTGTATTATCACACTGTATTACCGACAGCTACGTCAACATCAAATCCAATTGACTACACTATGGAGACTGTACACTATACTTCCATAGACTATACTTTCAGCCATTTTAAACTTCCCGCCATTCTACTTCATTGTTACTTCTTCTGTGACTACAGACGCTTACGGAAGCAACTTCATTATTTTAGATATTCGCGAGCGAAGCCGCGGGTTAAAAAGCTAGTTATAAATAAATTACAGGATAGACTCGTTTTAAAGTTAAGAATTCTTGAAAAAGTCACAAAAATTTACTTTTTTGCATATATAAACAAAAAATGATTGCCAATAGTAATAAAATCGCTTTTTATCCACTTAGAATCTCTTCCAATCCGCATTTTGTTTTATTTCCATCGCTGCGGGGTTGAAAATCATTTCCGATCGGATCCGCCACAGATATAAACATACGAACATATAGTATATATCTACGAGTAATGATACGAGACGTAATGGATGATAGATGCTGAAATAAATTTAACGAAGCTGCTGCTGATGAAGGAGAGCTTCAATTTGCAGTTGCGTAACGAGCACCGCACGACGCCGGCGTTTGATGATGACAAATTCGTCGCGCGGCGTGGGGTTAACTCAGCTTGCAATGTTTGAGGAATGCGAACTACCCGGAATTCGCTCAGATTTGCAAACTGATTATCCTGGCAACCGCGCGAAAAGCGGCTCGGGACAAAAAGTGACTTGGAAATTTTCGAAACGCGTCGAGATCATTATTCAAATTTTGAATTTTCACCGCTTGTGATGATTCAGCATTCAGCAGCGTATTGAGCGTATGAATATTATGCACTGCTTGCAGTATTATTTAATTATTACCATGCATGATATATTCAATTCAAAGTTTCACATAATAAATTTCATATTCAGCATATCAGCATAATATTATATATTCATTGATGAAATAAAATATTATAAAATATTTAACCATCGCGTAAAAATGCAAAATAAACCAATTTTCAGTTATATTCCGCCAATTTCACAAAATTTGCATTCGTTTATTATTCATTCTGTCTCTGTCTATCAATGGGACAATAAAAAGCGTCATTGCGATGCACTCTCAACGATGAAAATATTCGCGCAGAGTTTTATTGGGAATTCAATTTGCGATCGCGATTTTTACGTTTTTTCAAATTGGGGGAGCGTGAAGCAATCAGCTTGATTGGCAGCCAGTATTTATCATCATATTACCAACTGGAATTTAACAATTTGCGTAATTTGCTCAAATGTATTGCCAATAACGTTTAATTTTGAATAAATACAAACGAAAACGTTTAAGAATACAAATTGACATTTTATTGATTCAATTTTTCATTTTTCCATTTCACAAACAAGATGTTTATTTAACATCTCCTAGATTCATTGAAATGTATAATATTTTCCTTCTTCTATTTTACATTATTTGCAATTCATCTTCGAATGTAACTTGAGAAATACAACAATATACGTAAGTTTATTCCGGATCGAAACGGAACGTATTATATTCCGAAGCTCAAGACCTTTAGCATATCAAACGTTATGAAAATCTAGGACTACGACTAGCTCAAGGTAAAATAGAATTTTTATACGATTGCTTCAAGAAATCGTCGTGGAGAAATAAAACTAACATTTTTATTATGCGAAATGTATTGGGAATCGTGTCAATGAATTTCTGCATTTGCCATCAACACAATGCGAATGCAAATGAAAGACGAATTCAAAGTGGAAGTTGAATGGAATATAAAATAGTGGAATAAAATTCGAAACACGAAAACAAAGAAATTCAAAGCGCCAACCGGAAGACGACGGGATAAAAACTACGCGCGGATGATTGTACAAAGAGAATATTCACTTTCAAAGTACTTTTCTATACATCCCAAAAGACAATTCTATACTAAATTAAAATTACATTAAAATTACGCTACTTTTAGCATAGAATTTCTTTGCAGTTGTTAAAAATACCAATTTTTCACCGTTTTCGTGTTGATATGGTGTAAAATAATTAGAAATGCATGAAAAGTAAACCATGTAGTAGGAAACAAAAGATTCTCCAACATAAAAGTGCACTCGAAGCGAGCCCTGCGGTTACACAGGTTGGCAATTTTCGTCCCGTGTTCGCGATTCTCGCAATTTCTACAATTTTCGCATTTGCACGAAAGCGGCTTCCACGTTCTGGGAAATCGCGCAAACCACTTGCCACTTTTCATCTAAATGCAAGTAATATTTTATAGAAAACATAAGTACCCGCACTTCAGTCTACTACACGAGCTACTACCCCAAAGGCATACATCCTTAGGGAGATGAGGAACATTCCAAACAAAGAATGTCCACTCAAATATAATTTCAGCTTTATATTTATATTTTATACTAGCTTTAACCCGCGGCTTCGCTCGCGAATATCTAAAATAATGAAGTTGCATCCGTACGCGTCTGTAGTCACAGAAGAAGTAACAATGAAGTAGAATGGCGGGAAGTTTAAAATGGCTGAAAGTATAGTCTATGGAAGTATAGTGAACAGTCTCCATAGTGTAGTCAATTGGATTTGATGTTGACGTAGCTGTCGGTAATACAGTGTGATAATACAGTGTGATGGTACTATAGTACTTAGGTTTGAGCTTCATTGCTGGAATGCTAGATGGCGTTAAAGTAATCAAATAGCCAGATGCAGAGGTATTATTGTCTAAACAATTTCTTTATTTTATTTAAAAAATAATTATTTTTATTAAATAAAAAGTAGCCTATAACCATTCGGGGACCACTAAGAATATGTGTACAAATTTTCATGATGATCTGTTAAGTAGTTTTTGCGTGAAAGCATGATAAACATCAGGACTTTCGTATTTATAATATTAGTAGAGATATTATTAATGTTTCTAATGATAAAATGCAAAGTGCATTAACTGACAGTTGGTTAGGATAGGTCCAAAGTGTAAACCAGACAAAGGAAAATCAGGGATGAGTGAGCAGTTCACGAGAATCTAGGATGTAATGTAGACAAAGAGGAAATTGGAGAGAGGAGTACATTGCAAAAGCATTCGCGAGGTTTAAATAGGGCATAGGGAGAGACAAGGGAAGGAAATTTCATCAGACACGCTTGATGTACTCTTTGGTCTTTAGTCTTTGGTGTTTAGTATGCATAAATAGTTGTAGGTAAAATTAACTAAATTATTTTAGTTTGATAAATTTTGAAGGTGGAATGAAGACATTATATCATTAGCATTGTTAGCATTGAGAGTCTTGTGTATTCTTGGCGTCGGAGCGTCGAGACGCCGGATTGTAGGTCGCGCCGCGACGCCACGGCGCCGCCATCGCCACCTTGGCACCTTTAACAGCTGCACGATGCGCAATAATCACACAAATGTCCGAGTGCATTCTTCACGCAACAACAATTCCATAAAATTTTATTTCGCGAGATAATTGGATAAAGTTTAAAGTACAAAACTTTAAATGCAACATTGTAGTATACTAGCAATAATAATAATTATTATTAATGTTACCATCGATGTCATGTCTTTAAAAAAATATTCTAATTCATAATTTCTAGAAATGAAAATATTTTTCATCGTTACAAAGAGGAAATTAATATAAACCAACCAAAACAAAAATATTTTCATTAAATTTGCCTATAGTTCGATTTTAATTATAGTTTTTGTTTTATTTTCGTCTTCTATTTATGTTGCATATAAAAACAAGCAACCAATTAGTGCGTTAAACTTAATTTTCATCACAAGCCTATTGTTGCACATCCGCTGTATTCATTTCAAAACCCAGAATAAAACACAATGCAAATTATACAAAACATTTATGACGATGGAATTTTCCGCGGGCAATTCCATCACTGCCATCTTATCTCTATGAGAATGGATTCTATAAATAACAAAATGTTATTTTTGTTTTTATTTCCCTTTTTGTTTGGCGGCTAGTTTGAGTCTCATGTGTCACAGGCGAGCGCAGAATGCTTCCGATGACAAATATTGATGGATAGCTGAGTGGCACCTCCACCAAAACCTCTCCCATCAAAAACCTATTACTCGACACAAAGACACGTCGCATTCACGGCCTCCACAAAGTTTAAAACGCGTAAAAAACACGCTAATGTTACAAAATCCAATTTTTTCCACATAAAAACACAAAAAATTAAATTTTTCTTAAAATAAAACTGTTGCAACACCCTGTATAATGTGTAACATCTACTTATTCAAGATTTAATGTATAAGTGTATCCTTTTAAGCACAAAAATGAAAACACTGTACACGCAAAAAGCTTGACAAAAAAACGAAGCGCTGAAAGTCACTCTAGAAAGAAAGCCCACGCTTTATTCTCGCAAACTGTTTCTAGCCGGGCGAAGATGAAAGATGAAAGACGAATTAAAGCAAGAAACTTTCGGCCGCGACCCTCGTCTGTACCACGCCGTCATAAAAGTCGATGTATCGATCGAACGCGCTTTTAGACGAGCATTTAAGTGCGGATTCCTCTACCAGCGCGACGCGAACAATATAAGGATGACATTTGCTTCCAGTAATAGTGGTAGTGGTGGAACGGGAAGTGAAGTTGGGAAAGGCGGATAATGCTAACGGCTAATAAGACCATCGGCGGGATTAATCTCCGGAAAATGGAAATTATAAAGTTATAAAGTTAAATTTTTTGTGACTATAATAATTTTTTCTGTTTTTTCACGGTTTTGAGGCACGAAAATGTGACATTTTCATCAAACCGTGGCTAAAGTATTTTAGTCACCGCCAAAACCGTGGCTAAAGTATTTTAGTCACGGGTTTGAGTTAAAATGCTGTTTAGCGTACTTAATACTTAATATTCCAATTTATTTTTTCAGAAAATGGTTCCAGTCTGGATACAATTTGCCAGAAACCAATCGAGCTGAAAAACTATGTGAAGTTCTGTGAGCAACGGCGCAAGTTCCCCGTTTTATACAAACTAGAATTTCAAGTAAGTTGCATAAATATCCAACGCATTAAAAATTAATTTATTAATTACTCTAGCTTGTGAATTATGAATTTATATTCAATGTGTAACTTTGTAATTGTTAATGCAATTTGCGTGAGAGTCGACGTAAAAGTTAAAGCAAAGTGTGCATGCGGCAAGCGGCAGTTCGTTAATTTTTAATTTCATTAGTTAACAAGCTCATTACGCTAATACGCACTAATGTGACATGCAAACGCTACGCAATTTAATTTCAAACTATATCAAAAATTTATGATAACTTTTGTTGAGTAAATTTTTTTTATCGCATCTCATAGATTCATTGCAATTGTATAAATTTCTTCTACTTCCATTTTACATTATTTGCAATTCATCTTCGAATGTTACTTGAGAAATACAACAATATACGTAAGTTTATTCCGAATCGAAACGGAACGTATTATATTCCGAAGCTCAAGACCTTTAGCATATCAAACGTTATGAAAATCTAGGACTACGACTAGCTCAAGGTAAAATAGAATTTTTATAAGATTGCTTCAAGAAATCGCCGTGGAGAAATAAAACTAACATTTTTATTATGCGAAATGTATTGGGAATCGTGTCAATGCATTTCTGCATTTGCCATCAACACAATGCGAATGCAAATGAAAGACGAATTCAAAGTGGATGTTGAATGGAATATAAAATAGTGGAATAAAATTCGAAACACGAAAACAAAGAAATTCAAAGCGCCAACCGGAAGACGACGGGATAAAAACTACGCGCGGATGATTGTACAAAGAGAATATTCACTTTCAAAGTACTTTTCTATACATCCCAAAAGACAATACTACAGTAAATTAAAATTACATTAAAATTACTCTACTTTTGGCATAAAATTCCTCTACAATTGTTAAAAATACCTAATATTCACTATTTTAATATTGATATCGTGGAAAAAACTTTGAAAAACATAAAAAGTAAATCATCTAGCAAGAAACAAAAGATCAAAAGATTAAATTTCGTTGTTATATTGAAGAATAACCAATAATTAAGATTTCACTAACAAATTTTACAATTCCCACTCTCCTAATCCTTATTCTAAGAAAATACGCGTATAAAAAACCTCGTAATCTAACATCCTGTTAAAGTTACGTAAAATGGGTCGCGATATTAAATCATGACGCAACGCAATAAAGTAATAAAAGCTCACGTTGTGCCTTACTCCGCGTCTTACGTTTTACGCTCCGTCCGATCCGTCCGAGCGTCCATCCAGGAATCCAGGCGGATGCAGTAGATATCCTGTTTACGTCTTCGCTTGTTTACGCTCAATATTACAAAGAAATCAATATCACACATACCCACATCCACCGTTTGCTTACTGCGTATATAATATGATTAAATTTACATTCGCTAAACATTGTTTAATTTTCATTACCGACGACATTAAAGCCGCCAGTCGCGTAATTACTCGAGGGAGATTCATAACACCAACTCCCGGTGGATGCACAGAGAGAAGAGATCCATTACCATTACTTCACATATTAAAAAACTTTCATCTCCGTCGACTGATGAAACCATTTTATAAGTTGGGTTAGGTTAGGTTTTGTAATGCGTTGCGTTTACATGTTTATCATCTTGTTAAGTCGTTGATGCAATTCGCTTCCCGGATTTCCTTCCGTTTTCCACCTCCCTGTTCGTCCTGGTGGCCAGGTAGAACGCACCGCGGGAGGCATCAGGATATTACGCCGCTTTCATCTTGATAATTCCGTTGAATTTCATTACGACATTAAGGCGATGATAATTTAATCGCTTTCGCTGCCGCCAAGGCTATACATAACCTCAATTTTCACATCGCAAAATTGTGTTAGTACCAGGAATATGAATTAATTTTAATTCTAAAAAATACCGGTATTTTGGTTTATCGGTTTTTTAAATGAAAATACCGGTTTTTATAAAAACAATTAATCAGATATCAGAAATTAATTATTTAACTATTTCAAGATTAAAAAATATAAATACCGGTATACCGTTATAAATACCGGTATTTCCCACCCGATTAAACCTTTTTTCTTTCATTTTGTGAAATTTAAATGGCAAACGAATAAAGATGTGACTACGATCGACCCGAATCTCAACTTTCCCCTGGGCGGAATCACTATGAAGTGATTTAATGACGAGTTGGCAATTTAATGAATCGCTTAACTTCGTCCTTCGCCAATTCTCAACTGAACGATTCCATCTTTTTTCTCTTATCCTTTATCTCTATATTTACACGGTTTTCATTCGATTCGCAGATCGCTGTCAAAGTCGAGCAGCACTCTTGTCGGCACGGCACCAAGAAAACCAATTTGGAAAAGAACCAAAATCAGAAATGCATTCCATGTAAGTGTTACCACCCACACACATCACTAAGAATCATAACCTTAATTTTATTTTATTTTATGAAATTTCAGACGACTACAATCGAGTAGTGTTGGAAACAATCGCCGGCGAGCACGATTCCGACTACGTCAACGCCTCATACGTCGACGTAAATATTGTTTCCTTGATTTTAACCAATTTTCTCCTATCGGGCGGATTTTGTGTGTTTTATTGACTTTGCGCCGTTCTATTGACACAGTCATTTGTTTCCAGCTGGTTTATTTCATTATTTTCACACCTCAAAAAATTTCCATCAATGTAAAAGCTTATTATTTCATTTTCTAACATAACCAAATTTTTGTGCTTTTTTTCTTGCAGAGTTTATTGAAACCCAACGCATATATTGTCACACAAGGACCCACGGAGGAAACAGTCGCGGAATTCTGGCGAATGGTCTGGCAGGAACGCGCCAGTTGTATTGTAATGCTAACCAAGACATTTGACTTCATAAAAGTCATGTGCGTACAATATTGGCCCGCAAATATGGAACTAGAAGAAACTCATGGTGGTATCACCATTAATGTCGTCCAGGAAGAAGAATTGGCTAATTTTCACATTCGCACGTTTAGACTTTACAAAAAGGACATAAACGATGTAAGACTTTAGTATATTAAGTATCAAGTGCGATAAGTGGCACTTTAACCACGTTTAGAGAATTTATAAAGTACTTTAGTCACGGCCTTAGTCGTCCACGATTAAATTGACACTTTTTGTGTCTTGAAACCTTGTAAAAAATGACAATGTAAAATAGAAAATTTCAATCTCGTAGAAATTTTTATTCGCCCCGGGCGACAGAAAATGCAAAACAGTTTCCACTGCAGCTGCAATTGTTTTATTATTATTTTCTTCAACTCGCGGAATGTAATCCACTGGAAATTGTTTTCCAAGCGCCACATTTTCCCGAGTTTAGTTTTCTATTTTTTACATTTTTTGTTTCTGAATTCTTTATTCTCTCATTTGTTGGTCGTAGGCGGTACTCGAGGAACGCCACATCTTACAGTTCCACTTCACCGAATGGCACAGCCACTCCTGTCCGTTCGCCAACGCCCTGCTGGAGTTCCGGCGGCGGGTGCGCGCCGTCGTCGGCCGCCGCATCAAGAGTAACGCCATGGGACCAATGGTTGTACATTGCAAGTGAGTAATCGATTCCCATTTTATTTCTGTTTTAATCTCGCGAGAGTTGTTATCAAATGCATTTAATTATCTCTAAAAAGTGATGGCGGAGGTCGTTCGGGAGTATATCTAGCAGTCGATGCGAATTTGGAACTGAGTGAAGAAGAAGACACGTTTGATGTGTTTGGTTATTTGAAAAAACTACGACAAGCACGGCGCGGACTCGTAGAAGACGTGGTATGATATATAATAAAACATAACATAACCTCAATTATTAACTATTATTAATATTATTATGTGATTGATTCTTTTATATAGGAACAATATAAATTTATTTATGATACTTTGGAAGAATACATCACTTGTGGTAATTCTTGGTTTCCTGTCAATGAGTTATCGCAGCGTCTCAAACAAAAGTCACTTAAACACGCCGTGTCGAAAATCAACGAGTACCAAAGGGAGTATATGCTCATTTGTAAGCAAACACCGCGGTTTACTATCGGGGACTGCGCGGGTGGGCATCGTGGTGACAACAGGAAGAAAAATCGCGATGTGCTCGTCGTGCCACGTGAGTAAACAATTAACAAACAAATCATTCGAATATAAAGTATAGCCTTCTTATAACTGAGTGTTGTATAATGTTATTGCAAGGGTTTCATGAATTTTTAATCCGTTCCTGTCTATCTCTTTTAGTTTACGAAATATTTAGTTTTTGAGTCTTTTACCTCACGAAATTAATTTATTTTTAATTTTTACTTAAAAGAGAATTTTCCAATCTTTTATATTATACTATGAAAGTATATATGAGGCTAGCGGTAAAAGTGACTCGCATTCAGGGCACCGTACGAACGCAGCGGTAGAAGTGACTCTTGTTCAGGGTACCGTACCGTGGATGAATATAGCTGACCCCCTCATTTCCCAACTTTTTCGTGTAAATTATTTTTTCATCTCTTTGATTTGTAGGTAATTTAAATAGCTTATCTTATAGAGAATTGTCCGTAGATTAAGAATTTTCAATCCGTTCCTCTCTATCTCATCTACTTTACGAGATATCCGCTATCAAAATACCGATGAAAATATCCCAACGACGCTATACTATATTTACATAATCATGTACAAATTGCTTTCTGTGTGCTCATCAAGATGGCCTACAAGGGCCGGGTACTAATTCTGTTTTGTCAACAGCGGACAATTTCCGACCGTACTTGACTTCTTTCCAGGGCAACAATTACACCGATTACATTAATGCCGTGTTTGTCGACGTAAGTGATGCGTATTTTTAGCCAAGCACATATTTTTAGATTATGCTCTGTTTGCGTACCCTAGAAATACTCTATTTTGTTTTGTTTTGTATTGCGTTTCAAGGGTTACACAAAACCACGAGAATACATCGTCACTGAATGGCCACTCAAACCCACTTGCGGCGAGTTCTGGTCCTTGGTCTACGATTACGAATGCTCGGCAGTGGTAATTCTATGTGTACCACCAGCAAATTCGGTAATTAAGTATATTAAGTATCTAGTGCGCTAAACGGCACTTTAACCACTACTTTAGTCTTGAAACCGTCGAAAGAGAAAAAAATTTAAAAAATTTAAATTTCTGTGAATTTGCAGCAATCTTTCCCATCCTTTTGGCCCGAAGGCAAAGTCCGCAAGGAAAAATACGGCCCTGTGTTTACCATCGACCATATTTCACACAACCACTATACAAACATCAAGACATGGGTGTTTCGCATCAATAAAAAAATCGTCTCGCTGACTGAATTAATGGCTGGCGTTAAAGCCCCACCGCGAACAGTCCAACTCTTTCAGTTGATGTGTTGGCCCATGGGGCACAAAGTACCCACTTCGACTAACTCATTGGTTGAGTTGATGAATATGGTCGAAAGATGGCGGCAACGCTCTGATTATGGACCAGTATGCGTTGTTTCACCGTAAGTTATTATAAAAACATTAATTCATAATTAATTAATTCATTTTTTGTTATTTAGTGATGGTAGAAGTCGATGTGGTATTTATTGCGCTGCAAACGCGTGTATTGAGCAAGTAATCCAACATGGCGAAGTGGATATCTTTCAAGCCGTGCGTACAGTGCGTCGTCATCGACCTCAACTCATTGAAAACATAGTAAGTAACTCGCGCATGCGCAAATAATAAAATTTTAATTTTTGTTTATTTTTAGACCGAATATAAATATTGCTACGATCTGGTCCTCCACTACGTCCTCCATTACTTGAACAAAGATTTGAAGGAGAAGGAAGACAAGCGAAATCAGCACCAACTAGGCACCTAAACAAAATGTCTGACATTTACACGATTTGGTCCAATCTACGTGCCACACATATATACAAAGAATACGATTTTAAACATGCTACAAGCTGGGTACAATTTCCGTGCCGTGGAAATTTATATATTTGTCTATTTTATTATCTATTGAACGCAACGCATTCGTCGCATTGATATAGTGATAATAATTTGTTAGCACGTCATGCACTTTATATATTCATACTCACAGGGTACATAACCTAACATAACCTAAACCAGTGTAGGTTGCCTAGTGCCAAAAATATGTAACGATTACCAAAAAAGAAAAATCGCTCATCTTTGAATCTTGTACTCTTTGTAAACATTTTGAAGCGCCACACTTAAGCGAAAACAATGACAATTCAAGGTTAAGAACTGGTCGAGTGATGCGTGCATTGTTTATGCACGAAATTTAAGATTTAAGTGCCTCCATCCGCAACGATTACAAACAATTGATATTAAGAGATAGGTAGTGTAAATGCACTTACGGGTGTAGATGATTATTGTTAGACGGGATGATGAATTTTCACATCACACAACAAACGAACTACGAGTTGAACTGCAAACTGTAACCGTTGACAACTTGTGCACATTTACTATGTGCATGCGCATTGTAAACCTAAATGTATGCAACCAAACATACAGCAAAACAGTTATTTGAATGACAAGTGAAAATTCACATCACAATTTATAGTCTTATTTATTACTTCAGAGATTATTTATTACTGTTAATCTTAAATTCAATTCCATTATTGAATATATAGATACCTTTAATAAGAGATATTAAAAGAATATATTAAAAATAGGCAAATTTTATCGGATCGTTTAAAAATGAAACTTATTGTAAATATACTCACATGAAATTTTCATTTAAATTTCTTTCTATTACTGTATAATGTATACGGGATAAATAAATGACAGTAAATCATCGTGTGTTATCGTTCTAGCCTGCAGAAAAACGCGTGCTTTGACTCAAATGAATCATTTCGTAGATATTTCTCATAGAAATTCAACTCGACATGTTCCACTTTGAAGCCAAACTTCTGATAGAGAAACAAACCGGGATTGTTGATGGCAACGTGCAGCGTTATGTCTTTTCCCATACTTGTCTGTCAAAACATAAAAACATTAAATTTAAACACAAAAATAAAAATAAATTACCTGAATCAAATGATAGATCATAAACTTCCCAACGCCGATATTTCGCCATCCAGGTCGTACAAAAATAAACGAAATATAATTCTCATGCACTTTTACATCCGGAACAATGAATGCAAAGCCAACTATTAACTTTTTATATAAAACTACACAAGAAAAGTCCGGATATTGCAGGCATTCAGTCACTGCAACAATCACAACACATATTTAACCTCAAATAACCTAAACATCATGTTTTTGTATACATACAGTCAATACCAGGCCAGAAAAACTGATTGCACAAGCTATTGATGGCTGGAATGTGCGATGGTTGAACGTAGACGTAGTCAATCGATGACCGACTCGGTAAAACATAATTTTTTACACTTTTCATTCGCTTTTAATTGTATTTGCGCCATGATTTTCAACCAATGCGGTGTTTTTTTCACGTCTCGATGAATATAAGGTTTCAAATAAAGATTTGAATACGGTGATAAAATGGGTTCCTCTCTTAAACCACCAAGTAACTTAGTTTTTAAATTTAAGCGTTTTAGCATGAATAAATTGTTTAATGATGTGTTATAGTGACACATTGGGTCTAATAATTTAATCGCAGGTTCCATTTTAATCGGTAATATACTTTCTTTGCTATCCGTTGATTCCTGACTGCTTGACGTCGCAGTTTCATCAAATGATTGAGTTAATGAATGATTTAATTTTTGTTTCTTCTTTACTGGGCCGTGAGTGTCTAAATCTGACACTGATATCGAATCAAATGTTGGTAAAAGTGCGCGTTTTTGTTTATTATTTGTTTTATTAGGATTTAAATTAGTTTGATTGTCATTTATTGGAGTTATCGTTGAATTAGAGATTTCGTCGATTGTTTGGCTGTCTTCTGTTTTTACGTGCTCTAATGGTGGTAAACTAATGGTCATAATAGTAAATTCATTCGAAATGTTGCTTTTCTTGATAATATCAGCGAGTAAAACCGTATCTGACTCGTAAATATTTTGTGATTTTAATGACAATTTTAAGCTAGCTAATTCATTGGAGAGTTTTACTTGCACATGTGGTGTTAGTTTGGGATATGTGAGAGTCCACCATCCCTGCTCGGTAAATGTGCGGCATCTTGTGAAAAACGTCGAGCTGTTTACAGATAACAAACCGGAGATTGTTCCCATCCAGTTTCTTTTCTGTTTACTGAAATATTATGCATTTTGGAGGAAATTTCAATAAATTATGATAAATATGTGGATATTTTGCTTACCATGACTTGTCAAATAATACATTCCAGTTTTTATCTATAAATGTTGCAACGTGCATCCTCCAGTGGTAGAAACCTTTTCTTGAAAGTGGTTTATTGTGAACATTTAAATGATAAAATGTTAAAACCAAGATGTGAAACCTAAAATTATATAAAATTAGACTTAGAATTATGCGTTTTGCGTCTATAATTACTAATAAATTATAACTTTAATGTGTTTATTAGCTTACCATTTTGTGTTTTCACGTGAAAAACATTCTGTATCTGTATCACTGCATTCCAAGCAAGTGAAAGTGAAGAAAACATCACCCGCAAACGCACCCGGAGTGGAACCGCGTTTTAAACATGATAAATGCACGTATTTCTCGCATGATTCGCATTGTAGTCCTTCGTTGTGTAAATCTTCTAGTAGATTATTGCAATATTTACAAGAATCAGTCATTGTTTATGTTATTAATTGTTGTTTTCCATGCGTATTTTGCAATTTTATGGTTATAACTACTCAAACAACATCTGATTTGAAAAGAATCATGTTGGTTTGGGAAATTGCCGCAGAGGGCAGCACAATGCAGGGGTCCATTTTTAAAATCAAACTTTTCAGTAAAACATTAATAAAAAATCAGCAATAGATATATAAAACTAATAAATAATAAAGTACTAACTATTGTAAAATATATAAATTATTATAATATTCAATATTAATTACACAATTTAATGCTTTTAATATATTAATTTGGCAACGTTGGTTCTCGCATGTGTTCACACTTGTCAAGTTTCTGAAACAACTTGTCAAACAACCGGCGCTTACGTGTTTCCCTATAACTCCCAAATTTTCTAATCTAAACAAAAAATCGAATCAAAATGAAAAGCCTTTCGGAAGTAATCAGTAAATTCTACACGGACTACACGAAGAAAACGCCAAAGAAACTAAAACTCATCGATGCGTACTTGTTTTACATTCTGCTCACAGGGATTGTACAGTTTATGTACTGCTTGCTTGTGGGCACATTTCCCCTTCAACTCTTTCCTCAGTGGTTTCATTTCCACAGTGAGCTGTTTTGTTCTAGCAGGTAAATAATATAAATTATACACTTACAAAGATGTTATATATCTAATACAATATGTTTATTTGTTTTAGTATGTTTGAGACTTCAAGTAAATCCTGAAAATAAGAACCAGTTTTATGGTATTAGTCCAGAGAGGGGTTTTGCGGACTTTATGTTTGCTCATGTTATTCTGCATCTAGTAGTTATGAATTTTATTGGATAAAAAGTAACATATTGTAATCATCTTTTCTAATATAATAAATTGAACAATTTTATTGATAGAAATTTGTTGTTTTACTCCTAATGATGTAGATTTCTAGTTTTTGTGGTGTTGTCATGACTACAGCAAATAAATCAATGAATTTTTAATGCAAAATGCTGTATTATGTTCTTTTCAGTAGTTTAAACAATAGTTTTAAACTGTTTTCTTTCAAAGACAGAAAAACATCAATATATTGAGTAATTCACCTAGTAAACAACTTTTACATCCTAAATTTCCTGGAATTTCTAGTTTTTATGACGTTGTCATGACTACAATAAACAAATAAGCAAAATTTACATCAAAATGTTGTATTATCTTCTTCTAGATAGTTTAAACATTAGTTTAGAAGTGTTTTCTTTCAATAAAAACATCAAACACCAAAATATTGATCAATTCACAATGTAAACAACTTTTGTCTCCTAAATTTTCCGTCTCTGCATTGCGCAAGTTTTATTACTTTTAATACACCGAATAAAATGAAATTGTACCCGAATAACGGGTTCATTTCTTATCGTTGATGATTACCCCCGCTAAAAATATAATTATTCATATTAGTCACGTTCTCTGACAACCTCTCAGCCGAACAAAACGTAACAACAGATGACACACTTCGTTTGTGTGCCGCAGTCTCTCACAAACAGCCGCTACTACCGGCGTAGTACAGCTGCAACATGCCACCAACAAAAGAAACCATCACTGGAGTGCCGAAATTCGGCCTCAAACTGAAACTAAATCATGTTTATCCTGAGAAATGGTCGCAGAATCGCATCCCACCGCTGCATCAACTATATCAAATTATTACCCTCATAATTAGGTAGTAAAACAACACTTTAAGCACTAATTACAATATAATTTATGTGATTTTTTGTAGATATGTGTTTTATCACTTTAAATGTTGGTGGGAAGGTCGGCGCGCAATCATGGACTACATAAATGTGCAAAATGCCAAACAAATTTATGGTATGCAATAAAAATAAACAAATAAAGCAGATATCCAAGTAAATATTTAATTATTCAGGTGTACCAATGGGTGGAATTGGTTGTGGATCAATCGGAAGAGGATACAAAGGTGAATTCTGTAGATATCAGCTGAGACCAGGCCTGTATGATTATGGAACACTAGATGCCAATCAATTCATTGTCACTATCAAAGATAAGCATCAAACAATATTCCAAAGTTTACTATCCACTTACAAGTATGCTACAATGATTAATTTTTATCTCTTACATAATTTATAACAATATAATCAATTGTAGAAGGCAATCGAAGTGTGTAAGCAGCTGGAAGTCATTGATAACTGACTCAAAATGTAATTACACTGGTTTATACCCAAGAGGATGGACTGAGTATGATCTGTCAGAGTATGGAATTAAATTGACTTGTCGACAAGTCAGTCCTGTGATTCCTAACAATTATAAGGATTCATCTATGCCATGCGCTGTGTTTATCTGGAATGTTGAGAATGTTTCCACACAGGAATTGAATGTTACTATTTCGTTCACGTTTCAGAATGGTATTGGTGTGTCAAAAGTTGACTCAAAATGTAAGTTTTTAACGTTATGTGGTTTAAGGTTATATAATTGAGGTTATTTTCTTTGACAGCTACCTGTAGTTCTAAACCATTTACTTATCAAAACTCTGAGGGTGTTATTTTGTACCATACAATTGATAAAACGCCATCTTCTTATTCCCTTGCTGTCAAAACAAACCCGGATGTTTCCGTGTCAAAATGTTTGAATTTTGATCCAAAATCCGATGGTAAAACACTATGGGATCAACTGAATGACAATGGAAAGTTTGATAAAACAACCGAAAAAATCTGATAATCATTTTGGTGAATTGGGAGTAGCCATAGCTGCGCAGTGTACCGTACCACCGAAAAGTAATAAGGAGATTGAATATGTGTTAGTTTGGGATATCCCAGTTGTTACATTTTTCTACAAAAAGAAAAAGTACACAAAGTACTACACGAAGTTTTTCGGCATGGACGCTGCACTTAAAATGGTGGATTACGCTTTGATGAATTACGCCACCTGGGAGGAGGAAATTTACAAATGGCAGGAACCTGTTCTAAGTGATAATAAATTACCAGCGTGGTACAAAAGCGCGTTGTTTAATGAAACTTATTTTGTATCGGATGGCGGATCTATGTGGTTTGTGCTTGATGAAGACGAAGCTAAAAAGTTACCACCGAATGATCCAAGGTAACCTATAAAATTATAAGGTTATGTTTCAAAGGTTAAATATGTTTTTAATTCATAGGAAAGAATTTGGTCGCTTTGGTTACCTAGAAGGACACGAATATCGCATGGTGAATACATACGACGTGCACTTTTACGCTTCGTATGCGTTGGCGTTAAATTGGCCCAAGATACAAGCGTTGATTCAATACGACTTTAAAGACGCCATTTTTGTTGAGGAGAAGCAACTCGTCAAAGAACTCTTCACGGGGCATTACATTGAACGCAAAGTGATTAATTCTGTTCCTCACGATTTGGGTGATCCTGGCGAGGAACCATATGAATTAATCAACGCATATCCAATTCATGATGTGAGCCAATGGCGTGACTTGAACACGAAATTCGTTCTTCAAGTATTTCGCGACTTTTCTCTTAACCAAGATTTAGATAAAAAGCAATATTTAGAAGATATGTACGAAGCTCTCACGAAAGTAATGAAAAAATCAGAGGCATTTGATACGGATAATGATGGATTGATTGAAAATTCAGGAATTCCTGATCAGACTTTTGATACTTGGGTAATGAGAGGACCAAGGTGCGTATATGCATACAAAGTTGCCTATATTGATATTAATAAGGAGTAATTTAATTCCAGTGCCTATTGTGGTGGTTTATGGCTGGCAGCACTCCATGCAATGACGATAATCTGTGATTTCTTAGACAAACAAGAAGATAAAGCTCATTACGCCGAAATTCTAAACAGAGGAATTCGATCTTTCGATAGAAAGTTGTGGAACGGCAAGTGTTACAACTTTGATACACACATCCGCCGCGAGGGGGACATTTACATGGCGGACCAGCTTTGCGGCCACTGGTACCTAAAATCATCCGGGTGTAATTATGAAGTGTTTCCCGAGGACAAAGTCAAGAGTTCTCTGCGTACAGTGTTCGAAAATAACGTAATGAAGTTCCAAGATGGTACAATGGGTGCAGTTAATGGTTTCACAGCTTCTGGTTCAAAAGATGTGATTACTCTACAGAGTGAAGAGGTGTGGATTGGTGTAACTTATGCATTAGCAGCGACAATGTTACAAGAGGTAGCCATTTTGAATATTAACTTTATGAACAAAAGTTTATTACTTTTTTAAACAGGGATTGGAAGAAGAAGCATGGCAAACTGCAGGAGGGCTGTATAAAACAATGTCGCAGCGTTTAGGGTTAAGTTACGAGACACCGGAAGCTTTGTATGAGAAACATTACTACAGGTCAATCGGTTACATGCGTCCATTGAGTATTTGGAGTATGCAACGCGCGCTTCAGGTACATGAACAATCTAAACAAGGCAATAAGTAATTCCGGCCATTTTGAGTTGTTTGGTTGCATAACCAAACTAAATTAAAGTTAATTCTAGTACGTACTAAGCAATAATGATAAATCACGGGTGATTTTTTACACTTTTACACGTATCTTAATTAATCACATGAAATATAGTTAGTTTAAAATAGAAATAACTTTATTTCAACCTAAATTCGTTTGTAGATATTGTATATATAATGATGGCACGTTTTCCAACTGTGGAGTATTCATCTTGCTATAATTTATGTACTGTCTACTCAAACTAAGTAATTTAGGCACTGTAGCATTCTTCAGATTAATCTCCAAGTCATCATAATTAGCCACTTGGATGGTTTCTTTACATCCTTTACTTACATGAGCAATTAATCCACTTGTAATGGCCTTCACTATCTTATTCATCTCATAAAGAAAGTTTGTTGAACTCAGAGGAGCCTACAATGCATAATTCCCACAAATTATTTCATTTTAAGTAAAAATATCTTGCAACTTACATTTTGTGTGGATAAATTTGGAGGAGGGCTTTTTCTCAAACAAACAATCATTAATAGCCTCAAAATCTAACTGTGCATCATCTGGAACAATAAATAATGGTGCATCCCATCTGTTTTTACCATCAGGTTCCTCATATCTCATCAGTAAACCATCAAAAGTGTCCTTGGAATACTTTTCTGTTTCATTCCTGGTAGAATTTAATTGTGAGGCAACATCTTGATTAATAATTGTGTACAATGTGCATTGTGTGCTGTGGTTTGCTTTAGTTATGCAGTAGAGTTCATATCTGTAGCCTTTTATGTAGTTTGATCCATCATAGATGACTAGATTCCTAGGTGATATTAACCTGGTTACATGGGATTTAAGAATGTCTCTGACTTGTTTTTCTTTTCTAGAATCTAATAATACACTAAATTAATGAAGAAAATAGTTTAATAATTGTTTGTGTTATACACACCACTATAATATGTGTTTAAATCAAAACCAGCCTTTGTTATTTCATCTGTTTCATTGACAATGTGTACTTCTTTGCCTTTTTCTTCGAAATAACTCTTTAATTCACTTGCACGTTTTGATTTATAACTACAGGGGTAACCAGTGATCACAATTAAAGGCATTTTTAGTTAAACATTAAGCAGAATCACGATAAAACTTGATATTTTGGGTAAAATGTGAGAATAGTATGAGGTTATGTGTTCAATTAGTTGTGTGGGCAACAGATAAAATCTTTTGGGAGAGGGAAAAGCAGTTTGAAAGTGTTTTGTAGCTAACAGAGATGAACTGTGAACATCCCCACAGATATAAAGCAAATTCAATGGCAGAGGAACCTAGAAAACAGCTAAACCTGAGGTCTACCTGCAATAAGCGGTGGGGGAAGCAAACCAAAGAAGTCAGGTAAAAGGCTACCCTCGTACGGTGCTCTGAATACGAGTCACTTCTACCGCTAGCCTCATACGGCGCCCTAAATGGGGGTCACTTCTACCGCTACCCTCGTACGGTGCCCTGAATCGAGTCACTTCTACCGCTACCCTCATACGGCGCCCTAAATGGAAGTCGCTTCTACCGCTAGCTTCGTACGGTGCCCTGAATATGAGTCACTTCTACCGCTAGCCTCGTACGGTACCCTGAATCGAGTCACTTGTACCGCTAGTCTCGTAAGATGCCCTGAATCGATTCATTTCTACCGCTACCCTCGTACGGTGCATTAAATCATAGAAACGCCTACCCCCACCAATTTTTGCTGATCAAACGCAAATATAAAAGACGAGCACGTAGTGCGCACCGTACTCAGTCATCCCTGACTCTTCCCTCGAGTCTGATTTGGTAAAAAACATAAATTATACTTAAAATATAATTTATTCATCGTTCGCATCCATGATTTCCGTACTCTGTGAGATAAATTAAAACAAACTGCAGCAGTATAGCATAAGTATGGTAAATTGTTCCTTTGGAAGTACAAAACAATCCTCTCATCCAAAAAAATCATTGTCACTTGATCTACACCATCAAAATTAACTATTTACAAGTAATATTGTGAATAGAAGCAAAAGCGCACGCGTTACTAACTAGAATTAGATACATAATAATGAATTAAACCAGTTTCAGATGTATCGGATCTCCAAATGCAAATGAATTCCATTTAAACACAATTTCTTTCCTAATCCATGTCGTTTTAATTTCGTTATCTCGTAATTGATCTTAAATTTACGGTAGCACTGGAGCGGGAGCAGTGTACCTTATCAAGTGAAAAGAGAGCCACCATGATAACACCGGCTGCGCGCCAGCAACAAACAACAAAAAGTACAATCTCCGCTTGTTTCCATACCCGCTGTCCGTCTCACCGTAATAACTCGTCTGGTGCGTCGTCACCGGCAACACCTGACTGCGTAACACGCGCATAAGATAAAACGCAAGCGCCAAACTGCAATAACCCAGCGTGGCATAATACGCCGCCGTTCCTCCAACAATACTCATCAAAGTACTGACGATTATCCCAACAAATTTATACCCGCTGTATGCTAATAAATCCAGTGTGCGCAGGCTTGTTTGAATGTTACCGATGTACAACGTGCAGGAGTAAACCGCCAGCTCAAGCAGGCACCATGCGAGCGCAGACGAACTCTGGATGCCGAACTGTTCCGGACTGAAGCGATTCTGCATGCCGAGCACCAATCCAGCGACGACTACATACGTCACGTACGCCATTGTTGGAATATACAAATCAGGCGCGTTGATTTCGTAACGCGGCTGCACAGGAGTATCTTGTTCGAATTTAATGGACCAATCGCTGTGTGTGAACGGGAAGAAGAGTAAACCTAGTTTTGTAAGCGCGTATTTTGTATCCACGGCGAAATAGTACTGCAGACGGGAGATTGGCACGTATTTTTCCATTTCTTTCTTCATCATCGTCGCACCGGTAGACGCCATCTTGAAAAATTCAAAAACATGTCATTTTCATGTGATTTTTTAATGAAATTTGGGTAAATATTCTGGTTTTACCTGTTGTGTATATTGCATAGCCATATTTTGTACAATTGGCTGCTGAAAGATTGCATTTGGATTCATGAAAGCATTCGGATCATAATTTCCAGGAGGAATTTGCTGACCAGGCATTGGCTGTTGATTTGCTTGATTTGGTTGATTATAACTTCCCTGATTCATGTAATCTAGAAGAAATACAATAATTTTAAATTTGAATGAAATGACAATGACATTTAGATAATTTTCTACCTGGTTGAGGTGGTTGTGAAAATGTAGGCTGTGGTTGATCCAAACCAGCACCATTTGGGAAAGGATAAGCTGGTGCTTGATTGTACCCCATAGCATTGACATCGCTAACCCTTTTTACTTTACGACCAAAGGCTAAACGTAGAAATTATTTACACATAAGCTTATGATTTATGATTGTATTTGAAGGTTAAGTGCTTAGAAAATAGATTCTTACGTGGCCGAGCGCCGCCAGTTCCCATGTTCGCGTTAATGTTCATCTTTGTAATTAGATTTCGTTCAACAGGCGCAAACTGGTCGCAAGAATATCAGCATTAGTTCGCTTTTTTTCATCGACACGTCACTGAGAGTATCTAGGCATATTTATTTCGGCATTCAACGAATACGGCACCGAGTGAAGGGATTGCGCATGACGAGAAGTGCATACTTGGTTGCCTAACATCACCGCAACAAAGTAGAACAAAACGGAAACTAAACATTCCGCAAAAAATATAAATAAATGACAAGTTGTTTACATTTTTTCTAGCAAGTGATGCGAATATCACATATGTAGAATTCTGATGATTCATACAATTGCACTTTAAGGTATAAAATAATCATTATTGTGCAAGTATGCGTCATGTTATTGTTTTAAATTTGAATGAATGCGTAATTTGCGTATGAATGACCGCATTCGCTCGTGTGGCATCCGGACGCGCCGGAAACGCATGCCTACCGCAACCGGAAAACGCGCGGCAGCCTCCGACGACAGCCGACGTCGTCCCGAGGCGCATCCGCTTTCCGCTGTCATTCGTCATTCTGGCCCGTCGCCAGTCAAGTGCAGTCGACGATTCCGAGTAAACGCCAAACAATAAAGCGCATCTCTGATAACTGGAGATTAGGTACCTGCACGTCGTGCGCGTCGTGTGCGTGATGTGACCGGCTCGCCGTGTACCTAGAGTGGTGCAATACGAGCGCGCGCCGCCGCGCCGATTAGTCATGTAGTTGGTGGTGCCGCGACTGTCCGGACTGCAAGCAGAAGCAGCAGCAGCAAGCCGACGCCGACGTTGGGCAATCGCGCGTACGCCGCGCATGAATCATAACAAAGACGCACACGCCCGGCGATGAGCGACAAGATGCGGCACGGGCAAGCCGGAGCGGCTGCCTCCTTCGCCGCCAAGCCGGTGCCGATGAAGCTCTTTGCCACCTGGGAAGTCGACCGGACTCCATCTGATTGCATACCAAGGTAAAAAAACATATATTTCACACAAACATAACCTGTTTTCGCCAATAATGCAGAATAATCTAAATAAAAAAAAAAATATTTTTCTATAGATTGTGTTCGTTAACGCTGACAAGACTCGTAGTATTACGCCCGCTGGGTAACGACCTAGCGTCCATCTCCATTGCGGTGAAGATGCAATCCAGCAAACGCACGCTGCGTTCCAATGAATTACTATTACCTGCAAATGGTTTGCTTGACACTTCTCTGGAGCTCACCTTCAGCCTGCAGTATCCACATTTTCTCAAGCGTGATGGCAACCGTCTGCATGTGTTACTGCAGCGTCGTCGGCGTTATAAAAACCGCACGATTCTGGGTTTTAAAACACTCGCTGAGGGCGTTATTCGCATGGATCAAGTTCTCCAGCGTCAAATGGATCTGGAACTCGAACTCATCGCGGAAAACAGTAGCAAGGATAAAGGCACTGGTCCGCTGGCGAAGATTATCGTCCTGGGTGTGAGTTCAACACCCGTCGACGGTGATCACAAGCCCGATCGTGAGCGAGAGTGTAGTGAAGATGACGATGAGTATACATCCGGCGATGAGGAGCCTGGTGATCTCAGCGATTCGGAGCCC
Source organism: Dalotia coriaria (assembly GCF_025399875.1). Classification (NCBI taxonomy): domain Eukaryota; kingdom Metazoa; phylum Arthropoda; class Insecta; order Coleoptera; family Staphylinidae; genus Dalotia; species Dalotia coriaria. The sequence goes on from NW_027045451.1 coordinate 1,081,542, forward strand.
ATTCGGACCAAGCTGCCGCATCCGAGGCACAACTTCAAGCAGCGCTTCGTCTCGCTGTTGAAGCGATTCAAGGTCGCTGAAGGCCCAGAGGGTGTGCGTGGGTCTTCACTTGCGAATACCACGGATATTCAAGCGTTGTTTCAGGTAAAAAAATATTGGAAATCTTTCTAGGCTAGAATATAGGTTAGAAAATTGACAGGTGAGATAATTTGAGGTTACAATAAGGAGATTTTTGATGTTGTTTGTTGATTTTTACTTGTTTTATTCGAAACAAAGTCTTTTTAGGTTAGAATAATTTGACAGTTAGAGAATTTAAGGTTAGGTTAGAAAACAAGTGAAGATTTTATTGTTATTAGTTTGATTCGAGTCTAAAACAAACTAGTCGGTTAGTTATTTATTTTTAGAATTAACCAATATTGTCCTGTGATTGTTAGTGTTGCTGACGTTGTCGGAGGTGCTTAAAATATCGCGCACCCAGCGAGAAGGGAGATAACTGTGGTGTGGATTTATTTTTGTGCTCCTGGCATTTCTTCAAGGTTTAATCATGTCGCACGACACTTGCGCGCAAATGATAGTTGAATACTGGATGTTATAAAAGTATAACATATGAAAATAAAAAGACACGAAGCTGCTGTGTTCATATTATTAAATTGCGGCGAACGAGAGAAGCAAGAAAAAATAAAATAATGCGGTGCTACACCTCGGTATGCACGCCCATATAAATAGTGAAAATTGTTTTAATAATTAATTTCGAATGTGACGCCTGGGATGGTGTTGTTTGGCGCGGCGCGTCGCTGAATTTAATTTATTTAGCGCCGGTCTACGTGCGTCGCATACGTGAAAATGTAGATTACGTGCGGAAAACTGCGTCGCCGATTTATTTCTATGAATATGCGTTTGTTGTTTTGCCAAATAATACGCTAAACGCAAACAAAACATAATCTTGACGTTCAGCTGTTGCGAATGAGAGTTGTTTGTGTTAGGTTTGTGTAAGGTTATGTGGCTTACAAGTGAGGTTAAGTTACTAAACATGCTCAAAGTGTCGTAAAATCGTTAATTTTAGTTGTTTTTGAAATAAGTTCTAGTTCAACATGTCGATAAACACAGGTTAAATTTAGTCCACTTTACAAAAACACAAAATTTCTCATTTTGTTGTAAATTTATCATGTTTTTTGTTTAGGAATTGGAATCGCTCAGTTGTGATGATGATTCCGCCGGTGAGCCTGACACTGTGTCGATTTCCAGCACTCCGAAACCGAGTTTACGCCCGTTCTTCAGCAGTAGTCGCAGTTTGTTGGATACAACCGTGCAGACAGATGTCGCTGCTGACGATCGCAACTGTTCCGGAAGTGATGGTAACGCAGACTTTGCCGGTACAGATTACGAAGCGCAGTCGGATCCGCAAACTGGTTCACCACCCAGAGAGAAACACGTCGGAAGGTTGAAGAGCGACGCCGCTGAGCCGGAGGAGAAGAAGACAAAACTCTTCCGCACGTCGGTATCGACTGGCAAAAAGAAACACTCGCTTAGTATTGGTACCGACACTCCCAGCGTCACGGCCACTACCCCGGAGACGATAATCGTACGTGAAAAACGCGCAATTATTTTGACATGCAGCCAAATGGTTTATTTTTGTTTTTGTATGTTTTACAGGCTAGAAAATCGTTTCTTGAAACGGTAACGCGTGTACTGCCTCTGGACGACACCACGCTGCCGGATCACATTGTATTGGCGTCGGGACCGGAGCAAATGGTGGCAGCGCTCTTACCGCGATTGCAGTTTCAACGCGTGTTAAATCCGCATTCGGCTCCGGAGGTTCGTGCAGTGTTGACGACGCTGTTTGCTAAAATACACAAGTATTGCAACAGTTATGCCAAACCTGGCACGCCAATTAAACTGGTGCTGATTGGTGGAGATGCGCTCGTGGGTTGGACACTACGGCCGTATGTTGAGTTAATGTCGAACAAAACGCCTGATTGGAGTGGACATATTCGGATATATATTGCTCCTTTAGGTAAAACTTATACTTTTTTCACGGCCGTGACTAAAGTTCTTTATCTCGACTCTAAACGTTGTTAAAGTTCCACTTAGCACACTTGATACTTAATATACTATCATTAAATTGTTTTGTTTAATAGGTCAACCATCTTTGGTTGCTAGACAGTTGGCATCACTGGACGCTGGCTATTCTTCACTCTTCCCTCCTGATTCCGACGCGAATAAGGATGAATTAGCAACGCGTGTTTTACGTTATGTTAATGGCGGCGGGCCTGCTACTCAGCTACCATTGGCTGAGGCTATGCTTACGTTTCAAGACGATTCAAGCCAGCTTTTTATCCCGTTTGTCAGCGAAGTACGCGTTGGGCCTTCAGACACCGCACATTCACTCTCGGTTGACTTGGATGATTTGCTGTGTTCAAGTCCGCCGGCTCCGCCTCCACTCACGCCTCCTTCATCACCAAATGTACAGGTTTGCTTCTATTTTTAGATTTTGTTTCACATTTCTTCTGTGGATAATTGTTAAAAATATTTGTTTTTGTATTTTAGGTTCGTGAAACTCCTTGGGAACCATTAGAGTTGCAGTTGGATTATTGGCAGCTTCCAGGTGCTAAATCAGGAGAAAAGGGTGAGAAAGATAAAGGCACAAAACCGGATGGTAAAACGTCAATGCGTGGATTACTACGTGGTTTACAAGCATCACCAGGGTTAACGCTAGCTATTCATATGGCCAGCAAAGAAAAGAAGCAAAAAATCATGCGCCTTGGCAAAAAGAAGGACAAGGACAATACTGAGCCGCGCTCGCACACTGTCGACTCCATTGCGCGCTTTGTTTGCTCCGCCAAAGGCTCAAACTCATCACCAATGCGAAGTAAGCAAGCAATAAAACAACAAAACCTTGATTAAATCACACTCACCATTTTATTGTTTAGTAATCATCGATGGATCAGAATGGACGGGCGTGAAGTTCTTCCAATTGAGCAACACGTGGCAGACGCACGTCAAGCATCTGCCCGTGGCGTTGGTAGGCGTTCCGCTCGCCAGCACCGACCCCTGAACGCCTAGGTCGGCCATTTTCCACGACATTCCATGCTGCGAGCCGAGGCGATGCTATTTCTAATCGAATATCACGCGGTCTTCTTCTTTATCTAGTCAGGACAATATGCGACGCGAGACGCTTTGAATATTTGTTGGTTAGGCATCAGAAATCAAAAGAAAACTGTATGTGTGCGTGTGAGGTTAGGACGGTTTAGGTTAGGACGTAAATGTTGCACCCGTACTCTTATTCCATGTGATATATATAGTCCGCTTGCTTTGATCGGTGGAGCGCCAATATGAAATAAGACTGACCCCACAAAGAAACAAACAAAAACAAAACAAAAGTAACGTCAACTTCATCACGGGGCCGTTTTTAACGCTACAGTAACATAACCTAACTTAGACGAACTTACCGATAGAGATTATATAACAATATGTATCATCGTATATTTATCATATCATCAACTACTGGTCATCATGTTTCATCATTATCGCGATGTGATTTTATCAACTGTATTATGCACTCACTGTGTTTGATGTATTCTTGAATCTCGCGACTTTTTTTATTTCGACTACTGAATGCGTAGCAGTGTGCAGCACTCATTCCTATTGATTATATTATTGTATTGTGTAAATTTATTCGGTTTAAACAAAAGACGTATGCAATAATTGTTATGAGATTCGATTTGGTTAGGAAAAAATAATCAAAAAAATTGGCATAGCGAGGGCTGAATCAAATGATTAGTTTAGCTATACTTGTATTTATTTTTGTAAAGTGTATATTATGAATCGTTTGACGCTTCAAGCTTGAGAGTAAGCTTTAAACTAAACTTTTGCTATAGGAAAATCAGTCGCATTGATATTTTTTTGTGGTAGTTGTTTAAAAACTTGGAAATTTTCATCGGCGACTACAGTATTACGAGATTAATTTATGTTCAGTGAATGAAAATGTAATGAATGTAACACAAATAGGACAATACCTTAGATTTACGCGTATAATATTTGCCATACGAAGCATATGTTAAATGTTCAAATTAAATATTAACTCTCCTGCAGATAACGGCAACCAAACAATGGAATTGTACAAAATGTTCCTTTGAAATTTCACTTACTTGATATCTATATCTCTGAGCGTCAACACAACCAGCAGCCATATGTAAAACAAAACAATTTGAAGCTCAACACACATAATCCTAACATTTAAGTATGTAATCAATTCAATCAACGACGTTTTGCATCCAACCGAGTAACAATTAGAGAGAATTGCTCATCTAGCGTGTAACAAAACTAGCGTAGCACTTGGTAGCTGATAATTTTATACACATGTATCGAAAAAAAACACGTCTGTTTGCGTCTGTAGGAGCTGAAATCTAAAACGAATTCATATCATAATCACTCGTTTCTCTCAATACTAAGTAATCAATTAGAAATTTAAATTAAATTATGAATGGATCTCATAATTTCATGATTATCTCTTAAGTTTTTCAAGTTCCTGTAGATTGTAATTAGATTGATGCTTGTGTTATTATTATGAAAATGCTTATTGCGCACACTCACACGAGATTCAATTCGCTACGGACGACGCTGCAACCAACAAGACTAATAACATTACTGAATGTAATTAACAATGAGAACATTGAGCTTTTAATAACTCTATTTAACTTGTAAAATGTATAACACATGTTAAGCTGTAAGTGTGTATCGTGTAACGGGCAGAAAACCAACCAAAGATGGTCAAAACAAACAATTAGATAAGTGGGACGCAAAAATTTTGAATGTTATTACCAGGTTTTTGCGAGATATCAAAATTTTCAACCGATTGGAATGTTGCAATATACTAGAAATTTTATTCATCAATAATTATAGACTTATTAAACTTTATATATGCAATATGCGTAGATTGGATATTATTGTGAGCAGACAAACGATGAACAACTACTTCATATACAATTATATTATACAAGAGTAATATTAGAATTGTTTACATATACATATATATATATATATATTATATATTATGATGAGAAATGTATATTATTATTAATGCGAAGAGTATGATTTCAAATCGACGATGAATGAAAAATAAATGTTTTGCTTTGTATACAAACGATGTAAGTATTACGTGGCTTCTCATTGATTTGGTTGGAAATTTGAATGAACTACATGCTCATAACTTTAATTTGAATGGCAAATACTGATTCGTAGGTGATAATGAAATAGTCCTTAACACGCGACCACGACAAATGCACCTACTAAATATGTTACGATCTAATTTTCAGCGACAATGCAAATTCGCACGTCCGTTTTGTATCTTTAGAGTTGAAAAATTAATAACGGAAACTTCCTTATACATAAATATTTAGATACACATCGGTAGTTTACCACGCTTCGAGTGTTATAACACTTTGTAAATATTTTGGGTTTTAAACGCAATTATTATGTCTATACGATTTGAAAACGGAAATTTATGTTGTGCAATTTTGAATCATCAAGAGTACACATGGATAATTTGATTATCTGAGCGTCTAGAAGGTTTTTTAAAGTTTTATTCTGCAAAATATTGAATTTATTGAGTTTATGAAGGAAAATTTATACTTTTCGCCTTTGCGGTTTTAAGTTGATATAAAACTATAAATAACTTATTCATAATATTATGTTTTGAGTGAATAATGATGATCGTGGTTTGTTTATACGGGTACTACTGATTTTACGTTGATGTATTTATTCAATACGTGTGAATTGAAAACGCTGACAAAGGAAATATTGGCGCTTGTGATTAATGATACACACCGTGCCGTTTATTAACTTGTTTATTAACTCGGGTGACAGATTTAAGCAGGAGGTGTATAAACAGATCTAAAACGCATATAAACCGATGAAGATCCACTCAAAATCATTCAATTTGAGAATATCTCAGTGTAAAGACTTGAAAAGTACAAAAATAATCAAAATGTCGCAATATCAGAAGGTACTATTGATTATTTTTCATAATTTTTAAATATTAATCTAAATTTTTGTGTTTTAGGTGTTTTTTGTGTTTGTTATTGTGGTTTACCTCATCGCCGCGTGTTATGCTCTTCCAATTGATAATTCTTCATCATCTGAAGAAACAGTAACGCCAAATGATGATGATGATAATATTTCAACTACTATTGCTTCTCCAGTTAGTAAACTTGAGTTTTTAAAATCCATTGTGAAGAAAAGTGCTGAGGAAATAAGGGATGTTTTGGATGAAACGGAAAAGTTGAGGATTTCTAGAGATACTGCTAGGGAGTCGGAGAGTGCCAAAGTTCAACACAGAAGGAACTATCAGTCATTGTATCCGAAGTATTATGAGGAGGCTGAGTGGCCAGCTTTAATATAAAACGAGGTATGAGTCATTATTCGTATATTATAATATTTATTTGATTACTAAATGATTTTGTTATTTGCTTCAAAGCTTAGATAGATAAATGTGTAATTCCAATGGAATAAGTGCTTGTAAAATAATATCATTTAATATATTATAATAGTTTTCTAGATAATGCAATTTTTGATATAGTTTAAAAGAGGTTGTAATTAATTAATAAAAATTTGGCGGAGGCGCTAATTTTGAATTTAATTTTGGCTGAAAAACAGGGTCTAACTTTGTTTTTAAATTATTTTCTGTCAAAAGACAGGGTCGAAAATATTTTATCAAGTGATTTTCTTTGATAATCAGCAATAAAAAGATTTCTAAATGTTTTTAATAATTGAATTAATTACTAAAATTTTGGTGGAGGTGCCTGTTATTTTAATTAATGTCAAATTTTACCTCACATATGAATCTGAAAGTAGTTTTTCTTTAACTCTAATAGTTTGCAAGATAAGAGCAAAAAACATGATTATTCATTTTCTCCATCGTTTCTAAAACAAAAAATAAAAATCACTTAAACTTTTTATTACGGAATATTGTAGATAACGCAATGTTGAATCATTTATCTCTGTACTATTTTATTATCAAATTAATTATTTAAGTAGTAATCGTCATATAAAATCAGATTTTGTATAAAAATAAAAATAAAATAAAATATAAATATAAATTATAACTTTAAACATAATAAATACACATAAACACAATTTTAACAAAATAATTACCACAAATCTTTAAGATTGAACCAAAGTAGGCCGAAACTTTCGTTTAATCGGTTTCCTACCAGCAGAATTCGCTGAATTTTGATTTAAATTTGAATTTTGATTCTGATTTGAATTATCTTGTCTCTTGATAAGTCTGTTAAAACTTTGTGGTGGGCCATTAAACTGTGAATACTGTTTACCAATATTATACGCTCTATAATAATCTCCTTTGTTTCTATAATAATTACTCAATGTCTGCGGCTTGCCATACAAACCAAACTGATTACTCTGATATTGACTAATAGGAGGGCCTCCATTCCATTTACGACCACTGAAATAAATTTGTTGGGATGGTTGCGCTTGTTGATATCTCGGATAACTTGAATAACCATTAGGATATACTTGTGGTTGCCTAACTTGGCGGACATTTTGATTGTACGGAATGAATTTTCTTTTATTTTGTTGATTCTGTTGAAGTTTTGCGAGTTGTTCAAGCTGTTGGAGTGATTGTTGAGTTTGACGACGTTTGCGATCGTGTGGTTCATGCTCCTGGGCGCGGTTACGCAGAAAATACTTTGACATTACGCCGAACATCGGGTTGTGCGAATGCAAGATGGCGTTATAACGATGGCGAAAACTCGCGTCCGTAGGTGCTTGGTCTTTTAGATGATGATGATGGTAATAGTGATGATGTTCTTCATCAATTCTTGCTTCAGTAAATGTTATCAAGTTTATTCCGATGTTGAGAAGCAACAAAAATGCAAACACGTGAAAATATTGCATCTAAACAAAGATTAATTGTGTTTATTTGTATTTTTATAATTATTTAAATTTACCTTATGTTATATTTTGAGTATTAATTATCCTTTGTAACTTTTTGATTGAAAATGCCCTTTAAACAACGTTTTTAAGTGTTTTTGTTGATGGTTTGCGTGCAATAGTGAGTCCCGTTTCACTCAAACTTGATTTATATAGCAGACACATTGCTTTGTGCACCGATTTCAATTTGTTTAGTGAAACGGTAATTATCGCTCTAGCGCACAGCGCGCTTCTTCAATTTGTTCGCCAGTTTAGTCGCTTATTAAGCGCATTTAAATAAAAAAGTATCTTAACGCGTCTGCGCTCGAGTTTACATAGAAAGAGTCGATAATTACTTGCTAGCCGTATACAAGCAGTTCGACGAACACGCGCAATTAGTAGACGTGTTAATTTCCATCATCAACAATGCTTGCGTTTTTGCGATTCCTACGGTTTACATTTGATATTTTCAATGCCAGGAAATTTCTTATTCATATTCATCAGGGGTGCGTGCTTACTGCGAATTTTTCAATTGTTTGCTTGGCTTTTGTTCATCAACATGCCAATTCTAGAAACTAGATAAAATTATATTGTTTAGAGTTATAATTAGAATTTATTAATAAAGAAAAGTAAATAATTAACAGTAAAATTAACAAAAATATATAATTAGTTGATGTAGAAATACAATTAACAGATATTTTTTAAAAACAAACCAAACCACATTTAAAATAAATATAATTCACTAGTATATAATATAATTATTGTATTTAATAACAAAATTCAGCATTATCTACTTTAATTTTCAATTTATTTAATAAAATTACAAATTTAAGTTACAATAAAATTGAATTGACACTGTTTAAGATAGGCAACCAAATAAACTCTATTAAGGTTACATTTATCTTATAACCGCAAGTCGTACATGTAATACTCAAAATGATAACACATTTCAAATAGAAAACACCGCAAACATCGCATGACAAGCAGCATTTACACGAGGTAATTAATACGAATCAATAAAACAATAACTCTTTATTAAATATCTCTCTATTGTAGCATTTACAAGTGAAATTAAAAGAGGTCAACATATTGTTTTCACTCAAGTGAAATTTCTTATCTAAAAACCACAAACAAACAGAAGTACAATGTTACCCACAAAGAAACTACTGCCTTCAATAAATCTGCTGCTAAATCAAGCTAGACATGCATCAACCAAGCCCAAAACAGGTATTATAATGCTCAATATGGGTGGGCCTCAGAAAGTTGATCAAGTCCATGACTACCTGCTTAGAATCATGACAGACAGAGATATGATACAGTTCCCTATGATGCAGGACCACTTGGGTCCATGGATTGCAAAGCGTCGCACGCCGGAAGTAATGAAAAAATACGAGGAAATCGGCGGTGGATCACCGATTTACAAATGGACACAAACCCAAGGGGAACTTTTGTGCAAACAACTGGATGCACAATGCCCAGAATCAGCACCACACAAGCACTACGTCGGTTTTCGTTACGTAGAACCCTTCACAGAGGATGCCATGCAGGAGATGGAGCGTGATGGAGTCAAACGCGCTGTTATATTCTCGCAATATCCGCAATTTAGCTGCGCGACAAGCGGATCCAGCTTCAACGCCATTTATAAATTCTACAAGAAGCGTGACTTGCCTAAAGACTTAAAACTTAGCGTGATTGATCGTTGGGCGACGCATCCACTGCTGGTAAAAACATTTGCGGATTTAATTAGGAAAGAACTCGACAAACTTCCTGCAGATTTGAAGCAGGACGCTATTATTTTATTCTCCGCGCATTCGTTGCCTTTGAAAGCTGTAAATCGCGGTGATTCGTACCCTTCTGAAGTAGGCGCGACTGTAAATCTAGTTATGCATGAATTGGGTTATTGTAATCCGTATCAGTTGGTCTGGCAATCAAAGGTTGGGCCATTACCATGGCTAGGACCATTTACTGATGATGCTATCAAAGGATATGTGAAGCAAGGAAAGAAAACGTTCCTTTTGGTGCCAATTGCGTTTGTAAATGAACATATTGAGACGTTGCATGAAATGGACATTGAGTATTGTAAGGAATTGGGTGAGGAATTAGGCGTGAAGGATATTTACAGAGTACCGGCACCGAATGATCATCCGTTGTTTATTGATGCGCTGACTGATTTGGTTAAACAACACTTGACGAGCGGTGTTGGCGTTGGGAACAAGTTTTTGAACCGTTGTCCGCATTGTGTGAACGCGAATTGTTTAGCGAGCAAGAAATGGTATTCGGAGGTTTGTTTAAATTCGATCAAAGCGATTTAGGTGTAAATTATGAGGAAGAATATTTTTAATGTGGTGGTTATTGGAATTTGTTACATTTTGGTATATAATTGGCTGTAAACACAAAAGAAATTAATATTTTAATTTGATTCTTTCTTTGGGGTTTAATTATTTAAATCTTTAACCAACCTACAAAGTATTTCTAAAATTAGATGTGTACTTTTTGAGAAATCTTTAGTGAAAGTTAAAACTTTCTTTCATTTATATTTACTCCTCAAGTTAGGCAACCAAGTATACACCAATGAAAGAAAACACAAGAATTAGTTGTTTTTATCACTTTAATAGTGGTTTTATGACGGTATTGAAACCACAAAAGTGAAATAATAAATAACTTTACATATATTTCACTAGACACTGCATGTTTTCAATGTTATGTGCTCATTTTACAAATTAAACAAGTTTTTCTCACAAAGAAAACCTGATTAGGCACCTCCACTGTTGATGGCTTCAATTTCTTTCTCATCAATGGGTCTCCTTCTGTATCTTTGTGGCAGTTGGAAATCATAAATCACTTCACCACTTCCAGCCTGACCCTTGCCTGAGCTTGCTGAATGTGAGGCAGCTGCAGAAGTCTTATCCCTGCCTGGTCCATAACGAAATTTGATCATGGGATAACGCGCCTTTGCTGTTAACGCAATCGATCGTAGCTGCTGGCCGGAGAACATTTTTCCAATTTGTGTAATATAGGTTACTAAAACAAGAGTAAGTTACATAAAACTTGTTGTGATTTAAGGTGTTACCTTCTTAGCATTGATTTTTAATATTTTATAGTGTGATAGGCATAATTATTATGTAATGCAACGTACCGAATAATGTTTCGTTAAAACAATAACTCCAGAGCTGCCGCACTGATCACACAGGCCTAGTAGACGGCGTTTTGTGATTATAATCTGGATGGGATTGATTTTCAGCTGTATTTTTAGCTTACTTTATACGTATACTTGGTTGCCTAACGCACATAGCAAATTTCATTTACAATCATTTATTTATTCACAGTCTTATTGAATTTTTTGCACTTTTCATAAATCATATAATTATTATCAATATAAATACAATGTACTCCTGTGTTTACTTGTAATATCTACAGCCATCAATAGTTTTGACTCGCATCCGGCAATTCAAAATAAAACAATCACATAGCACGAATAAAACTTAAAATAATAATAATATCAACTGGTTATTTCATAGGCCAGGAATTAATTGCGTTGACGGTTGAAGTTTCGCCGGTTGTTTCTGAACAGCGGACGGAATACAATTGTATTTGCCGCTGTGTCCATGACTTCGTCGCCATTTTGCGCAGCGGCTCTGCGCACTCTTGTTTCCTCCGCCACTTCATCAACTGTGGCTTCCTCTTGCGTTTCTTCACTTGAAGCATCCTTATCAGTGTTGATTTCGTGTTCTTTTACACTTGGGAATATATCATCGTCCTTTTTTTCGTTGTTTTCGTAGTAAGCAGCGTATTGACTCTCTGCAATCTCTAGATCACTATCAGCGGACCTCACTCTTCTAATCGGATGTTTTCTGAACAACGGCTTGAAAACAATGTTATTCTCAGCAGTTTGCATATCGTCAGCCGCGGCACGTCTCGAGCGTCTTAAGTTTTGTAAATTTTGATTTCTACGGAACAAGGGACGGAAAACCAGTCCATTTTCCGCGGTTTGCATATCGTCCATGTTGGATTTAGCTTCTCGCAGGACGCGCCTATTGGGCCTCTTGCGGAAGAGAGGCTTAAAGACAACGTTATTCTCGGCGGTGTTAAGATCGTAGTTATTCGCCGAGCGAACGGGACGATCAAGGCGACGGTGTTTCGTGTAGGAATCTTCCACTGGGATGGTTTCGAGTGATTTAATATCATCTTCAACGGGATTGTGAATAGACCGGGTGATGCGTTCATTGTTCGGGAGCATTTGATCCAATTGACGAGTTATTCCAGCGTTGATCGTGTTACCGAACGTCATCAACAGGAGAAGAATCGGGAGGATTGCAATGTGAGCCTGAACAAATTATTATTCAATTATTCTTTTGGTCTTAAAATTTGAATTTTCACTTACCATTTCTCGGAATGTTAGATTTTTCTTTCGTAACTTGTTTAAAAGTATTTTGGAAAGGTGTTTAGAGTGGTTTTTGAAGTTGTTGTCGCTTCTGAAGTGTTTTCAATCGATAGCTGGTTGGATTATGTGACTGAAAAGTTTGTCCACTGCTTTTATACTGCTGAAGGTACGCTAATTAAAAGCGGCCACTAATTGCCCATTGACGCTCGCAAAAGTTGCTAATTTTCTAGAACAAAGCGCGCGTAATCGGTGCTATTTGCTTACAAATCCATTGCGAAAAAATCAGACTCATTCTCGAACTAGAAAGAATCAAAATCAGTTAAAAATCATGATTTCAAGAACATTTTTATTTCTCAAGTCATCAAATATGCGATTATTTTATTTTATTCTAGCGCATGCGTCGTGCAAGTAATTGATTTGTCTTATACTTAACCTAACCTTTTTAACATAACCAAAAATAAAGGAAATTTCAATAAAATTTAGGTTTTTATTATCAACTTTGATTAAAAAATGAATTAAAAACTTATGTAACTCCTGTAAGTCGTAATTATTATGCTAATATTTGTGATAATCATAATTAATGAACATAACAAGGCTAATTAGAGCGTATGCGTTCTTGATGTGAGGTTATACTTCTAGCTCCACGTGGAATAAAATTGAATCATATTGGAAAACTTCCTTGAGCGCGTTGAGCATTGAGTCAGACCTATTTGCATTCGTAGGTTTTTGATGGTGTTTTCAGGCGTAAGGTGTAAAGCAAGTTGTAAACACACAAAATGCGCTTCAAAATCGTGTCACACGTGACAAAATTAATAAGCATTCTAAATGCTAAATCAATATTTTGATGCACCTTATCACAACACGGTGAATTTTTATTTAAAATGTAACTTTTCATGCATAAAAACATATGATTCAACTGTTTATAGATTGTATATTTTATTATTATGATGTCTGGCGGTCATTTCCGCATAGATTATATAAAATAGGAAGTGTTAAACGATTGAGAATTGAATTTCATTGTCAATTTTCTTATTTTTGTAACAGTTTCAAGAAAAATCGATGTTTTTCTCACTGTTTCATGGCTTGAGATGATGTCTAGAACAAAATCTAAACTAATTGATGGTAATTTAAGAAACAAATAAACCATGAGTAAGTCACGTATTTTCTGCAGGCGGTATTGTGATAAACGATGTTTGACGCAAAACAACGGATGAACTTTCGGAATTCTCAAAAATATTTACTACAAAGTTGACATATAACTTCCATTGTATGCAACCAAATATACACAATTTGTATATTTATGTTATGCCAAATATTCACTCTCAAAAATGTGATGCCAGAGGAAACTTTATGCGCTTTACAGAAATAATTAGCGAGCGACCGGAAAAAAGTGTGAACTTGTGCACAAAGCAATCCACAAGCCTATAAATGTAACACGCAGCTCACGATCCACTGATTAAATAATCATCTCGCATCACTGATACACAACTTTACATTACGCAACAAAAAAACTAAATAAAAATGTCTATTATTGTATTTAATCAAGAAAAGTTTACAATAATCTTAATCTGTGTGATATTATCAGTGTGTTTATCACGTGCAATACCAATTAAACCTGTTTCTGAAGAAATAAATGAAGAAAATCAAAACGATGAGAATTCAACGGAAATCAACATAACCACAAATGAGGGCACCTTGGATAACACATATGTCGTCCCCGAATTGATATCTTTTGATGATTCTGAATATTCTGATGAAAATCATCCACAAGTGTTCCGCCGTGAATATTTACTACCAGATGGAGAGCTGATTATTCAAAGGATATTTTTTCCGCAAGCACGGAATCACATGCACAAAATCCCACATGATTTTGAAAGAGGGAAGGTGAATTGATTTCAAGGCGACGTCGAGATGTTGAAATGTTGGATGATTTGGACACAGCTGAAGATATTCCGTTCATGCCTTTGTTTCACTACAGAATGCGACAGAGGAAACGAGCGGAATTAGCAGCAAGAGTTGAATGATTTTAAAAGTTTAATTTAGTTATTTATTATGAAAATTATACAAATATAATAATTAATTCCAATCGAGACATTTTAAAGATGATTTTTTAAATTTTAACCCCAGCGGTGGCCGCCTCCCCATCCACCTCCCCAACCTCTTCGATATCCTCCATAATATCCGCCATAATTGCCCCAACCACCTCCGTAGTATCTCCCACCCCATCCACCGCCCCATCCACGACGATGACCACCATATCCAGTATATCCCCATCCGCCATAGCGAGGTCTGTAATATCCGCCGCCATAACCGCCATAACCTCCATAACCTCCCCAAATTGTATTGGCGGTTTCTAAGTCAGTTTCGGAGTCAGCAACGGATTCGCTTAAGTCATCACTTTCTACAGTTGATTGAGAAAGTGAAGATGCTTTAGATTCTTCACTAACACCGGGAAAAGCTGTGGTTATTCCAAAAAGAAATAACACACAGAGAATAATCTAAAAATAAAACATTTTTATGATATAGGCAACCAAATTTACAATTAAACAAAAATTACTCACTGTTATTTTCATTTTAAGTGTTTCTTGTCTCTTTTACTTTGATATAAGTTTATTAAATGCTTAGATCGTTCGATATGGATGCGTGGCGAGTTACTGTTTGGACATCGTCGTCAAAGGTGCGCTTTTATACTAGTTGCTGGACGTCTCACCGCGCATCACATATGTACCTGCTTAAAGACGTTGTAGTTGTTGTGATGTTGATTCATTCACATGAACAACCACATTATGAGATGTTGAAAGATTGTAAAATTATGGATTAACATGTATGTGACTCGGAAATTCCTGATTCACGTCTGCAGACATGCAAGGCTGATGACCGACGATATGACGGTCAAGGTTCCCAACAAAACTATAGCAATAATATGTAACCGTGTAATAATATCAAAAATAACTGTTGTTTTGATGCCGATTGTTTTATTGACGGTAATTGAAGCAAATTAACCCAAATATTATTTTTCAATTTAAGTTTAACAGTTAATTCAAGATGGCGTTTTGTTTTTGGTTGTTTTAGGGGAAATCCAGTGTTTTTCTTGAGGTAATTTGAAGTGACTTGTTTATTATGTGTTGGTTTTTGTGAAGTACACATCAAGTGATTAGCATTTATTAAAATATTTAGTAAATATGCGGTTAAACACGTGATTTGAATATAAAAGAAAGAGTTTGATGTGTTCTAGTTAATTTAGGCAACCAAATATACACATTAAAGAAAGGTATCTATTAAATCTATTAAATTTGATTTTTTATTTAACAAATTTATGTTTAGAAACATTTTTAATGCTTAAAATAACTTGTAGGTCAGATCATCATGTTAATTGTATTGTAAACAAACTCTAGACATTGATTTTACGGGGATTTTACTGCCACAGAACATGAATTGCATGTTTATTTAGAATCTATGAATGCAAATATTCAACTGATTAAATATAAACAATTATTCATGATATAAATTGGAGATTTGTAATTAAATTTTCTTTAGTATTAATTTTTATCATGAAATACTATATTCTTAGTGTGATTTAAACAAAAATTGAAATTTATATTAAATATGATGATTTAGGAAGCAATATTTTATTACCATTTGCTGTTTTTATTGTTGCTGTGTATTCAATGTAATTTAATTTGCATCAAAGTGCTTTCTGCAATTTATATCGCAATTTATTCCTGCATTTAATCGTAAATGTTAAATATCATTTAATTCTCTAATTTGCCTTCAAGGTAAAGTAAAGTAATTGTAATACGAAGTCAATTTGAAGAGATTACATTTGATTGCGTTTTTACTTGTAAATATCAAGCGTATTATCTACCTAATAAAATTTTAATCGATTAAACTTGACATTCATTTCACATGTTTGCGAGCCTACTTTTACTGGTGCTTTGGTATGTTTGAGGAACTTACTAACGAAAGTAATTTCAGTTAAAGTGTTAGATGCATTCTAAGGCCGATGAACTTCCCAAACTTCTCGACATTGGCAATCAACACAAGCATATTGTGCAATCAACTTACACTTACCCAGCAAGTTCATTTGGAACGGCTACATTCTTGTCAAAAAAATGTTAAACTTATGGTTTTGTTTGAAATTTAAATTTAAATAAAATTTACATCTACTGATTTTATTTATAATTTATTAATGAGTTAGAGAATTTGATGTTGATTTGGAATCTTTTCGAAATAATCGGAATTAAAAAAAATGGCGAAAAACAAAAAAAGTCACTTTTTAGCGCGTTTAGTCACGATTTGGGGCCTTTTACCCCATGAAATTTAATTATTTTTAATTATCATCTAATAGAGAATTTCCCAATATTTTAAAATCCACAATTTTCTGGTTGCTATCTCTTTTAGCCATTTAACCTTTTAGTGCATTTCGATACTCCGCACAGAACGTTTGTTTTTTTCCGATGTGTGAATATAATATTATTATATTGTATCATAGAGTATAAATTAAAGCAATATTGCTATTTTTTTAAATTGCTTATGATGGGTATTTTTATGCAATATCAACTTTGTTGTATATTTGATAAAATGTATTTTGAATTTAAATCTGCCGTTACTAGATAGTCGGTTAGATGGCACTATGATGCACGTTTTCGCGTTAAATATTGCTTGTCGGTGGTAGTGAGTGCACACCATGTCCGTGTGCGATCACGCGAGTTCGCGCAAGAGATAAGTTTGTTTACGTGCAGGTATCGAATCTTTATTTCGTGAAATCAAAACACACAGTTCTCTTGATTCGGTCGTGCCGGTCTCTGATTGTTGCAGCCATGTTTCTCGCGACTCGTATCGTTTGTCCAAACTTCTATTTTCCAAATTCGCATTATATTCGTTCATCAATCAACGATTTAGTTTTAACTTGCGGCTAATGATATTTATTATTTGTGCGTAAGTGTCGAGTTGCTTGTGAATACATTTACTCATCATTACGATGACCCATCGTGCTGGTGTAAGTATCAGTAGCTTTCGCGTCAACAGCATAGATGTTTATTTTTCTCCGTTGTTTGAATATAATATTACATGAATATAATGTTTCCTTTTCTTATTTACAGTATTTGCCATGTCTTGGAGTCTGATGTGATCTGCATTGGTAAGTTTATAATTCAATTCTATTTTTCATTGTAATTCCTGCGTCGTACATAAGTTTGTAATATATTTACGTAGTTCTTTTTTGCATTCCACCGCGTGTTGCAAAGACAGTCGCGTTTCAATCTGCTCCTCTGTATCTCTTTTAGTTTTCGAGATCTTCACAATCAGATAAAACTTTCAAAAAATGCAAAAGTTTACTTTTTTGCACCTTTAGACACGATTTCGGAACCTTTACACCCCATATTTTAATTATTTTCTTATCATATCTTGTAGAGAATTTTCCAAACTTTCATAATCTTCGATCCGCTGGTCGCTAACACTTTTAGTTTAAAAACTATGTCCTAAATCTTGAAAAAACAGGATACCGCACCATTTTGTGGAATGGGAGTCACTTCTACCGCTACTCTGGTACGATGCTCTAAACACGAGTCACTATAAGCGCTAGTTCGTACGGTGCCCTGAACACGAGTCACTTTTACCGCTAGCCTCGTACGGTGCCCTGAATGGAAGTCACTCCTACCGCTACCCTTTTTAAATTATATTTTCAATTTAACTCGTTTATCTTATAGAAAATTAAGAATATTCAATCCGAACCTTTCAATCGCGTTTAGTTTCTGAGCAAATCGCATTGCCACCGCCTCGTGCCCCATGTTGCATATTCTCAAAATGTTTCTCAAAAAAAGCCGCTAAATTTTCTCCTTTTTTTAGTTTTTCCACACGTGCAATAGAAAACTGCTCATATTTTGCGAACCCTTCGTGATGTTTTAACATCTTTTCGGATCTTGTTAGCTTATATCTTAAAGATAATTTTTGAAATACGCGGTGAAAATTTGGCTGTATTTCGGGATCAGAGCTAGAAATTGTAGTTTTTTGTAGTATAGCACGTGAACGCGGTGCTACTGTAAGTTCGGAATAATTTTCCCAGATGCAAAATTTAATTCTTTATTTTTCTATATCGAAATTTATTGCAAGAAAATTCCGTAATGCGAGTTATATTCATAGTTGTGTGTATACGCACTAGTACTCGTTGCGCTAGGAATTGTAGTTTTTTTAATATAATACGCAAACGAGGTCTTAAAGAAAGTTGGAAATAATTCTGACAGATGCGGAATTTAATTCTGTATCTCTTGGTATTGAAATTTATCGCGAGAAAATTCTGGAACTCGAGTTATATTGAAAGTTGTGTGTATACGCACGAGTACTCGTTGCGCTAGGAATTGAAGTTTTTTTTTATTATAACACGCGAACGCGGTCTTAAAGTAAGTTCGGAATAATTTTCCCAGATGCGGAATTTAATTCTGTATCTTCCTGTATTGAAATTTATTGCGAGAAAATTTCGTAACGCCAGTTATATTGATAGTTGCGTGTATACGCATACTTTTTAGCACTTTTAGTCGCGTTTTTCGACCTTTTACTGTAGGAAATATAATTATATTATATTTTTATCTGATAGAGAATCTTCCAATCTTTCATAATCAGCAATTCGTTGGTAGCTATTGGCAATTTTTCTTAAGACTTAAAATTTCATCTCTCAGATTTCCCTTTTAACTATCCTATCTGATAGAGATTGGTCCGTAGATTAAGACGCTGCGAGCAGATCCTATTTATCTCTTTTAGTTTACGAGATATTCGCGATTGAAAAAATGGGCAAAATTGCAAAATGTCACTTTTAGCACTTTTAGTCGCGTTTTTCGACCTTTTACTGTAGGAAATATAATTATATTATATTTTTATCTGATAGAGAATCTTCCAATCTTTCATAATCAGCAATTCGTTGGTAGCTATCGCATTTAGTTTAGGAGATATGAATTTTTGAAAATCGTCGAAAAAAAGTATCAAGCACCCCCCCTTGGCAATTTTTTCTTAAGACTTAAAATTTTATCTCTCAGATTTCCCTTTTAACTATCCTATCTGATAGAGATTGGTCCGTAGATTAAGACGCTGCGAGCAGATCCTATTTATCTCTTTTAGTTTACGAGATATTCGCGATTGAAAAAAATGGGCAAAAATTGCAAAATGTCACTTTTTAGCACTTTTAGTCGCGTTTTTCGACCTTTTACTGTAGGAAATATAATTATATTATATTTTTATCTGATAGAGAATCTTCCAATCTTTCATAATCAGCAATTCGTTGGTAGCTATCGCATTTAGTTTAGGAGATATGAATTTTTGAAAATCGTCGAAAAAAAGTATCAAGCACCCCCCCTTGGCAATTTTTTCTTAAGACTTAAAATTTTATCTCTCAGATTTCCCTTTTAACTATCCTATCTGATAGAGATTGGTCCGTAGATTAAGACGCTGCGATCAGATCCTATTTATCTCTTTTAGTTTACGAGATATTCGCGATTGAAGAAAATGGGCAAAAATTGCCAAATGTCACTTTTTAGCACTTTTAGTCGCGTTTTTCGACCTTTTACTGAAGGAAAATGGGCAAAAATTGATAAACTTAATTGATTTTAACTAACCTATTGGTTGCTATTGCTTTTAGTTTATAGGGACTTTTACTAGTTACGCCACTGGCTGCACAGTAATTATTTCATATAAAATTGCAAGTAAAGTATGTTCCATGATTTAATGATATTTATTTTGTGTCATTGCCATGAGCCGTGTTGTTCTCGCAAAAACATTAATCCAATTAAGCATTTCCGACTTGCTAATTTGGCGGAATGATGTTTTTCGTCATTTCAACCTTACGTCTGACGCATTGTGGGTTCACATCATGAATTCAAACTTTTTTTACAACTTTTTAGAAATGAATACCTTACCATTTATAATCTTCCTTCAAAATTACCGCTGAATGACGCTGTTAATTAATATTTTATGCTTGAGGAATTTTTGTTGTGTTGTAAACTGAACACGTCATGGCAATATTTATATTTTAACATTTTTACAATATAAATGTTATTATTCTAATATTAATTTTTTTGGGATTAAAAATCATCAGTACGGCCCTGTTACATTATAAATTTGGCTCCGCTATTAATTATGACACAATAATACGATCATTTTCTAATCAATCAAACTTTTGTTTTCTCAATGCTACATCAAACGACTACGTAATCACATAAACCAAGAGTATAAATACGCATAAATCGCCAAAATAGTTCATTTTAACCGGGTTTGTCTTTTTGTCAACATAAACATAACCAAACATAAGCAAATTTGTGTTGTTTTAAAAAAATGTTCCACAAACTTCTAAGTTTACCTCTTGTGTTACACCTAACAATATTTCTAATCTTCCTTGTGAGTGTTTGCGAGTGCAACGAAAAGCAGGAACCAAGTATCAAGAACATGACAGCCATTGATAAAGCAAAGCCGAAACCAAAGCACAATGATGATCCGTTTAAGAAAGACCTACGAAAATTTCTACGAGAATGTGGAGCGGATGTTTCTGTAGAAGATGACGATGACGATGATGGTCCGAAAAACAACGGCGAGCATTCCGCTGAGGAAGTTGCAGTGCCAAAAGGCCAACGGCCAAAAGATGGCGCACCAAACGCACATTGGGCTTATGAGAAGAAGCGAGGAGGTAAAGGTGGCACTTATCCTTCACAATACGGTAAAAAGAAGGGTGGTGGACGTAGAGGCGGTAGTGAGGAAGATTCAGAAGAAGATGAAGATGAAGATGATTACAGAGGATCTTCAAATCGCCGAAAAGGGTACTAGTTTCAAATAAAACAAAAAATTGTTTCAGAAAATTAAATTTATTGATTTCCAGTGGGAATAACAGGAGAAATAACCGCAAAGGCAACAAAAAAGGTCGTCCCTCTGATGATTACGATGATTCCAGAGGTGATAACTGCGATGATGATAGAAAAGGAGGTGGGTATGGTTCAGGTGGAAGGAAAGGGTTCTCCAGTAGTCAATGGGGCGGTGGAATGGGTTACAATCGAGGCGGTGGGTCAAGCGGTGGACGTTACAATACGAAAAACTACGGATACACTAGTGGGTATTCCGGAAGTGACCCATTTGGACAGAAAACTGAATATGGCGTCATTTATACCAGCAGTCCAGATATGTGGGGTTCCAGAACAGGGTACAGTACATATGGTGGGCGTTTAATGGCCATGAATACTCTTAGAAGAGAAAAACGACAGAAAAACACTGAGCAGTGCATGAGTCAATGTGTTTTTGGATATTTAGAAATGGTAACATATTAATATGTTCATTTGGTTGTCTATAAGAGCTGTTTTATAATTCTAGTTGGACGATAATCGTATTCCGGCTGAAACTGAAGTGATAAAATACTTCCAGAATAAAATTCAGAATAATACCGAACGAATGCGGTTGATTAAACTCGCGAGGAAGTGTTTTGCTAAGTTATCGACAACTGGTAGGTTATAATTACAGAATTAACCTGAGTTATATAATATGTTACCTAATTTTACGTTTGTGTTACAAGAAATTGCTGAAAATGAAGATGGATGTCAATTTTCAAAGGATTTAGCAAGATGTCTACAGATTGAAATCAAAGGAGAAACTTACTAAACATATTTAATCATTTTACTGGAGATTAACATGTGCAATTCAAAGTTATCATTAATTTATGAACACATCATTAAATTTTAAGCTTAAATACACAGAAAATTAAAATTATTTGCCGATCAAGTATGGATAATGATAAGGATAATGCAAGTATGGTTTGTATAAATGTGAATATGGCGAATAAAGTGAATAATACGGATATCCGAAATAATATGGCGAATATGCCGATTCAGCTCCTTTTATATCCTCCTCTTGGTCGTTTGATTGTGGGGACGTATCCATTTCATCAGTAATTCTAATAAAATTAAAGTTATTATTAAACTATATTAATTTTTAAATCATACTTACGATGTTTTGATGTTTTTGTCAACTGTGGGTTTTTCTTTCATTGGATTTGCTTCTGTTAACAGTGTGGTAACACTAATAATCGCAAAATATGCGAACAAAATGGCTGATAGTTTTACGGCCATATTGGTAACGGTTTTAATAAGTTTTAATCACTTTTGAGACTGAAAATAAAATAGAAAATGCACTGCATTATATATGAAATTTTTCAAGGTAGTTTTGCCTTTCAAATTAGAAATCGAATTTATTGATACGTATTTAAAATCGATTTTAAATAATTATACATTTCCGTGTATTGCAGAATGCAGATGATAATGAATGGCACTCTTGTTTAATTTATTACATCTTGTTTACAATGTAATCCCTTCACTTTGTTCATCCGTTTCTTAACTGCTGTGGAATAAATTTGTTTGTAACAAACACGTTTTAGTATTGCCGCCAGAGCAGGTAAAGAATTTCTAACCTCTTCATATGACTCAGATTGTGAGCAGTTGTTGCTGCTTTTGATTGTGATTTATTCACTTAAAATCGCAATTAACGAAGTAAATTAACGTAAAATCATCATGAGTTTAAATATCGTGCAGTGTTTAAATCAAATCGCCACGTATTGCAGAATACAAGGCGCTAAAATAAGCATTGATGCAAATTCTGTAAGGTTTTTCATCATATCAACAACTTCCAGATGTTTTATTAACAAATTTATTCTTATTTTAAGGTTCCAACTTGTGTATACAAGAACAAGACTACAGTAGGTGCTTTAAACATTGCTTTGATGTTGATTGAAGCTTCCAAAACCAACTTATCTGCACAAAATTCAGTTGAGTTGGCACAAATCTATGAGTGGTTCGAATATACTCTGCTGTATTGCACAGCAAGCAACTCACAAGTTGTTATTAAGGTAATATAACATATAAATTAAATGTATTTTGTGTAAAATAATGTTTTGTTACATTTATACAGGATTTGAATGATCATCTTTCTCTGAAGACATTTTTAGTGAATGATAGACTAACAATTGCTGATATAATCCTATATTATGCAGTTTACAATATTGTGGTAAGTATAAATATTATTTATTATCTTTTTTAAGCTGTTACTATTAGAATATATCATTATTTTCAGGAAAACATGACTTATCTTGAGAAGGAGAAGTTTGTGCACTTTTCAAGATGGTTTGACAACATGCAGCAGGATAAAAAGCTTCTTCAGAAGAACAAATCCATTGACTTCAGCACTAATTACTTGGTGAGTGTTGCACCTGCAAGGCATTAATAATAATAACATGTGCAAGATCAGAAATAAATTAATTTATGTATGGTGAAAGGAAAAAAACGTATGTTGGGTTGCAGTCAACGCTTCCATTTTGTTTTATACTTTTATTATATCTTCAATACCTATTACTTTAATCACAATAAATGTTTAAAGTGCCCAATATTTCCTAGAATCTACGAGTTTAACGCGTATTACACTTAAATATTACAAAGTTGGGATAAAACAGAAACAAAATAAAAAGATTTCGGTGTTCACAAATGTTTTCATCAAATAAACAAAACAAAATGGCAGCATGTAACGGTTATTAATCGAATGGTCGTGATCGTCCGCATGATTGTAGTTGTTAGATCTGGTGGGCAGCAAAACCAGTGACTTTGGGAATTCAGCAGCGCGATTCTCGCATTTGATTAGCACGATTACACATTGCATATTGTAATTTCAACGTCGGAAATATCTAACCATCTAAACAATGCATAGCAAAGAAAACAATTGAATCGAATAGTACTTAATTAATTATTTAAAAACTTATGATGGAACAGGTTGCATTGCATTGTTTAAACTTGTTGTTGTTGTTTGTGGGTTCGTTTTGTGTTGTTGGTTTACAAAGCCGATGCACCGGAGATGATTTCAATCAACTCGCGGGTGATGACGGCTTGACGAGTTCGGTTGAATGTCAACGTAAGTTTGCCAATCATCTCTTCGGCGTTCTTGCTGGCGTTGTCCATGGCAGTCATACGAGAAGATTGCTCGGAGCATGCGCCTTCCTTCATAGCGTAGTAGATCATCGACGCCAATGAGAATTCCAAATACGATTGGATAACTTCATCGTCCAGAGAGTCGTAAATCGCCAATTTCGGTGCAGACTGCGCAAAATTTCAAAGTTAAAAATGGCTGCTATGTATTTTATATTATTTCGGATAATTAAATTTACCTGAACAGCAGACAGGCTGAAAATTGGAATTTCAGTGGTGGTGTACGAAACGACCGACTTGAACTTGTTGTAGATGATTTTGCCGGATGCGAAATCATAACCGCAGCTCAAAATGCCGGCAGTGAGTTTAGATGCGTCGGTGAATGTCGGCGGAAGGCGGCCGATTTCGTTGGCGGCCATGATGATGTGCTTTCCGTACAGACGGCGAAGAATACCACGAGACTTGTCGCCGACGCAGATGACCTTAATGTTTTCTGCTCCAGGTTGGCTCAGGTCTGTGCGAATTTGACGCGCGACGCTGGTGTGGCAAGCACCACACAAACCTAGATTATTAAATTATATTTTAAAGATATAATTACATGAAAAACATGTAATTTAGATATTTTTACCTCTGTCGGAGGTGATGGCGACAACCAGTTTTGCTTTGGCATCCTCAGGAGGAGCAATCTCAGCTCTTTGATAGAAAAGCTGAGAACCCTCACCGATGGGACGCGCCTGACGCAGATCCCTCTCCGCACGCGAATATTTCGCGGCTGACACCATCTTCATGGACTGTGTAATCTTCTGAATATTCTTGACAGACTTCAGGCGGATGGAGATGGCTTTCAGCGTGGCCATACCGCGCTGCTGTTGGCCTTGCTGGACATTTTGCACCAGCATTGGCGTGAAGTTGCCGAATCTGCCCAACATTTTGCGTTTTTCTGAAAGAATTGTTCGAATTAAAAGATATGAACGCGCAATGTGAGAATTTGTGAGATTATGTAAGATGTGTCATAACATGGAAACCGAAAATACAAAAATTGCGGACATTGGACTCGCAAGATTCGGTGAGGACAGTCTGGGAGTCTTGAAATTAGTTGAGGGACATAGTTTCGTTAGATATTGTATGGATTTTCGCGAATTTTGCAAGAAAATTCGTCACTAACCTTCTTCACTGCCACAGATGAACGAAAGCAGCCGCCGTGCTAGTCCTGACAGCTGAAATGTCTTTTATTCGACCTTCCTAAACCTTGTTTTTGACAGCAAATCATTGAACAGGCGTTGTTGTAACTCTTAGCTTTATATGTATTAATTTGTGGGTTAAATTAACTATTTCTTTGAATTAATATTATTTAGATTTTTCTCTAAAACTGTTAATGTATTAATTACTAATATTTAACAGTTTAAATTCGTGTTTACGACAGTTGACATTTCAAAATTTGACATTTGACAATTCATTAAGTTCAGATAATCCTCCACAGATGGCGCGGGTAAAATATGAACTTCAGTTTTATGTCGTAGAAAATCTCCAATTCTCGGAAAGTTTTACAACAGAATTATGAATTATGATAATAAAAAGAAAGATGCGTTGCACAAAATACCATAAACCTTTAGGCAACAAACATTTAAACCTCCAATAATAGGAGGACTTAAATTTACTCGTGATATTTTTTAAATTTATTGTTGATAACTAAGATTAGCGAAAAGCCGCATTTCACTCCAACTCTGGGAGATTATTTGTTAGTAAATAAAAAGTTGGTCTTAAAATATCAGATTTTTATAACTTCGTTGAAGTACTCCGGTATTATGCGCTTCGCAGAAATGTGTAATCTGAATGTTTTCTAAAAGGGTTACATTTGCCAATCAGAGTGACTAATTTCTCACAATTTTGTAATCAGGCATCACGCAGGAGAGTATAAAAACATGCGAGTGGTCCATATCAAATTCATAGTCTTACTATCATCATTTAAGTGATTTTGTCTACTTTTTCTCAAAAACAACTCCAAAATGTTGAAAATTTGTTCTATTATTGCTTGTCTTATAGCAATGGCGGCCGGACATGGCATGATGATGGATCCACCCAACCGCAGCTCCCTTTGGCGATTCAACAACTCATTTCCCATCAACTACGCAGACAATGAACTTTGGTGTGGAGGACGTGGTGTAAGACATATTTTAATTTACATATTTATCATTTTTAAACTTTAATTTTTACCCAGGTACAACATGGCGTCAATGGCGGCAAGTGCGGCGTGTGTGGTGATGATTACCGCAAAGAACATCCGCAGGCGAACGAAAATGGAGGCAAATACGGCACTGGTTACATCACAGCCACGTATCAGCATGCTTCAGTCATTGAAGTGACTTCTCTCATCACCGCAAACCATCTTGGTAACATCCAGTACCACATTTGCAAGATTAACGACTCCAGCAAACCAGAGATTGGCGAAGAGTGCTTCATTCCGATTCCATTCGAGGATGGCTCTGAGAAATTCACCATTTTGAACTCGCATCGTCAGGTTACGAGCAGGATTCAACTTCCGAAGGAGTTCACATGCAATCATTGCACTTTAAGGTGGACATACACTGCAGGTACGACTAAATTTAATATTCAATAGAATTATTTTAAAGATTTTGACATTTTTAGGCAACAATTGGGGTCCGTGTGGAAATGGCACTGGTGCAGTGGGTTGTGGACCTCAGGAAACCTTCCGTTCCTGTGCTGACATCGCTATTCAGTAAACATTTTAATTTTTTGGCATGTTATTAGTAGAATTTGTGCATGATAAAAACTAACAAAATAAATATCAACTAAACATTTGGGTTATCCAAAAAACACTATTGTTCCTATGATTAATTCGATAACTGATTAGGAAAAACCATTTGGTGTAATAAAAAATTACCGTAGAGTGTAGTAAACACTTTAATTACGACTAATACATTATTACGTATAAGATTAAAACAATTGTTTCCGTTGTTACCGTTAATCACTGCCCAAATTTACTTCGGTAACTATAAAAGCAAAATACTGAAAGAATTCTGTACAAATTAATGAAAAATGAACGCAATTCAAGTGTTAGTTTTGTTTGTAGGGTCAATAACGTTAGTTTCCGGTCATGGCCGTCTAATGGATCCACCGAATCGCAGTTCTTTGTGGCGGATTGACCCTTTAATGCTTCCCAATCATCATGATGATCAACTGTGGTGTGGCGGGGTATGGATAATTCCTAAATATATTAAACTAGATATATTTGACTGATTTTTCATTATTTTGTAGTATAATCATGGTAAAAACGGTGGAAAGTGTGGTGTTTGTGGTGATGATTACAACACACCGCATCCGCAACCCAACGAAAACACAGGAATCTATGGAAATGGTAAAATAATGTCCACATACACAAAAGGAACCGTCGTTGAAGTCGTCTCACACATCACAGCCAACCACTTGGGAGATATTCAGTATCATTTGTGTAAAATCAATGATTCAAGTAAGCCTGAACCAGGAGAGGATTGTTTTGAATTGTTGAAGTTCCAAGATGGCAGCGTGGACCAAAAGATCAACGAATGGGATTATGTTGTTCACAGTCAACTACAATTACCAAAGGATGTGACCTGTGAACATTGTGTTCTGAGATGGACTTATAATACCGGTGAGTAATAAGTTATTTTATTTTTTAGTGAAAAGTCAACATTGTGAGTTTTAATAGGAAATTTTTGGGGCTCATGTGACTCGTCAGGCAACTGTGGTCAACGTGTGACATTCCGCTCGTGTTCAGACATTTCCATTGTCTGAATCTGAATGAAATACACTCAAAATAATTACAAATTATCAACGAAAGTAATTATATTTGTTAATTATGAATATCCTATTCGTACAAATCAATCTCCGACTTGGTAAACGTTGATATCAGAATATCACCCTCGTTGGAAACTGAAATATTATGATCGGATTGTTTTAGCATCATCTGACTACATGTTTGCTTTATATCTAGAATCGGGTTTGAGATTCTCTTCAGTATATTCTCGCAGCGCTCGGAAAACTCCTGGCATCTTCTTTTGTATTCCGAGTGGGACATTAGTCCACAACCTTCTTCGCTTTCTGTTTGGTACAGATAGGTACCTTTACCAATGTAGTCAAATTTCTTCATGCCAATGTTGAACTCGCTTTTGATGTCATGCTTACATCCGGGACGATGTCGTACGGTCACATAAACATCTACTTTACATCCGTGCGGGCAGTCTTCATCACTTTGCAGATTGTTTAAGTCTACCAGTATTGGTTTGAGTGGAGATGGGTTTATAGTTTGTGTGGATTTTGATGTTTCAATTCTTGCGTTGTCTGTAATGAAGGATGGGGAGCAATCCTTCATTGACAAGGCACCGAATCCTATTATGACGTGGCTCTCAGACACGTCGTCCATGTTTTTAGTGGTATTGAGGAGGATATTGGGTTTGATTGCAGTAGGACGTTGTTGCACAAAAATTTTGAAGTGTGTATTGTTTGACAGGAGTATAATATGTATAAATGTGTCAACATTGATAATAATTAAACTATAATTACCAAATTTTTGGTAATTTTTGAATGAAATTATCAAATTTTTGGTAATTTTTGTTAATTATTAAAAATGTTTGGTGAAAAACTCCTAAGTAGATTAGTATTTCTGTATAACAACTTTCTGTTTTAAGAATAACACATTTTCATTGATTTTCTTTCTCCATTTTAAATTAATCAAAACTGGTGCATTTTGAGCGTTTGTTGGTGTCTGTGAGTGCACCGTGTTCATGTAAGGTCGCAGGTTGTATGCGCGATTTGCGAACGAGAATATCTCTTTGGTTTATCAATACCCGTATGTTGTTTGTTCACATTTAGTCAGTCGGTAGAGCGCTGTGGTGCGGTGAACACGTGTTTCCTTCGTCCGTCGATCTTCGTAGCGACTTTTCCCGTTTATTGAGGTTTTAATTTGATATTCCTATTAGAATCGATTTGCTAACGACTGTGTGTAGTAATAAGAAGCGTGTGTGATGTAAAGATAGTGATTTATCGCGAGTGGTGCCCAACATTGCGTGGTTTTACTATGAAGGCAAGTTGCTTCCGTCGGCTGCTGTCCGTCGGATCTTTTCCGGTAAACTTCGAATTCCTTTTGGATTAATAGGATAAAATGTAAGACAATTGTTACATCGTGGAAATAAAGTAAGTTTATTTTGTGTTGGAAAGTTTAGTTGTTTTATTTTTGTAACACCCGGTAAATTGATTTTCTTTGATGGCACACGAAAAATTCTCTAAGATTGTTGTGTTTGTGTGTTTTCTCTATTTAACTATATAATTTAATTTTAGATGTAACAGTTTTTTTAACACCCTGTATGTTAATTTTCATCGATGGAAAGTGATCAAAATTTACGTTTTCACTCGAATTTTGCATTTTTTAGAATATGATTATTATTTACTATCTGTATCACCCTGTATACGCTTCTACGAATAATTTTCAAATGTAACATTTACTTTATTTTGATTGTATGTTTATGTTGTGTTTCAATAAAATACAAATTTATAGTATAACTCTAATACATATATTTATTTATCGATCCTCATTGTCGTTCTTAGGACTAGTTTAGAGAGACAGCGATATTTGATTACATGTGTTACATTTGTTACTGATAAAAGAGCTGGGTGGCTCAGTGGCATGTGCATATGCATGCTAGCTAAGGCTTGTGTTGTTGTTTTTAAAAAGTTGAATAAAGTAGAAACATAAATAGAAGAATCAAATATTAATGATAAAAACACTCGGTGGTCGAGTGGAGACGTGCACCTGCTGGCATGCTAGCAGACACGGATCGAATCTCAGGTATGGAAGGCATTTTTCTCAAATATAAAAATATCAGGTGTAATTTGGGTTGCATATATGAATCGCAACGAAATTTAAGAGAAATTGAAATACAAGCGAAGGCAATAAGAGAAGTAAGAAAGTAAATGGAGAAACGAGAACAGAGAAAAAGAAGGAGTAAAGAAAATAGGAGAAGACAGAAGGAAGAGAATAGAGAATAGAGCAGAGAAGAGAAGAAAAAGAACAGGGGAGGATCAGATTTTTAAATTTTTGACACGTGTCGTTATAAGACAGTCTACGGTCGATCTCCCAGGGCGCCTCCGGCGCTCTGGTCGATCGCCTACTGCTTCGATGCGTCCATTGCTCCCGGCCCATCCTACAGCTACGATGTCTCTGCGCTTCATCCCCGAAATTATCAGGCATATCAACAATTTTTATGGTGGGGGATCATCCCCGAGTGGGAGAACTCCTTATAAGGACATCCTTTTAAGAACTTATAAAAATATTTCTAAGTTTTAAGTTCGTCAGGAGAGGTGACACTTAAAAATATTCTTACAAGTTCTGACCTGTTGCTGAAATGAAAGAAGGAGTACACAAATCATACAGGTTACCTTAACAATTTTTATAGAGGGGATCATCCCTGAGAGAGGAACTCTCTTAGAGACCTGTTCCTGAAATGATAGAAGGCGAACACACAAATCAAAGAAGTCAATATATCTTACTATTTCTTTATTAACAATAGAATACAAGTTTATTGCAAGATTGCAAGTCAACAGAATACATGTCGCCATATTGAAACAGGACTTACGACCTGCTAAGCCGCGCACATATAAGCAAGTAGCACTTCGTACAGTTCTACCGGAATAATGAAATTAGCAAATAGTTCATTTTCTATGTTATTGAAAATGAAAATAAATATACAGGGTGTTACAAAAGGAAAATTTTAAGTGCAAACAAAAACTCGCTCGTTTTCATTCGACGATCAGAGAAACTAATATACAAGGTGTTCCAGAAAGAAAATTTAAAGTGCAAACGGGAAAATACTAAAAACGACAGCTAAAGCAAAATTTTCACGGACACAAAAGAAAACATATATACAGGGTGTTACAAAAAGAAAATTCCAAGTTCAAAACAGAGAACACTCAAACCTTACAACTAATGGTGATTTTCTACGTACTGTTAGGAAAACTAATATACAGGGTGTTGCAAAAAGGAAATTACTACATCACAAAAGAAAATGCCAAGTCCAAGAAGGAAAATAATAGGAAACACTAAACATAGACAGTTTTTATAGGAAATTGAGGAAAACAAATGTACAGGGTGCTACAAAAAGAAAATCAATAGTTCAAATTTAGAAATCTTATAAGAGAAAATCAAGAAAAACAAACATACAGAGTGTTACAAATAATAAATTCCTAAATCTAAAACTAAAATACAAAGTTTAAATAGAAAACGACAAATTTACTCAGTTTTACATTAGAGAGCAAGGAAAATTAATACATAGGGTGATACAAGAAGAAAATCGCTACATTTAATAAGAAAATTCAAAATTTTCCATGCATGGAATTAGATTCACGATTAGAAAGAGTGACACAACACAAATACAATTACATTTTAATTTAAAAATAAAGAGCAAGAAATTTTGAAATTTTCTTTGCGACGGATTCTCCAGATACACCACAAGCTAAGCAAAATGTGTCCGCCGACGGCAACTCAATCACACACGCGGAAGGAAATTAAAATCGTCTTTTACAGATATATTACTCTCAATAATTAATTGCCAAACTACGAAAATGCGTTAAAGAGCCTGCACATTTATGAAATAAAAAGAAAATGTCAGCAGGGATAAATTCACGTTATCATTGACATGACCATACTCTGCGGGTAGATCGAAGTCGTCGGACGCATCAATTTTGTTTTATTACGGTACTCACGTTACATGCAATTTTAGATAAATATATAATTATGATGTAATAACGTTTACAAACTTACCAATGCATTAGGTAATCAAAGATAGTACTGAAACAGAAAAAAAAACACGTGTGTGAGAACTCGCACTATGATGAACACTTATTTAATTACACTTACTTAAAGTTACGAATAGGATACAAATTTCTAATTCCAATTCTCAGCATCGAAATAATCCAATAGCCGACACGCACTTGTAAACACGAGTTTTATAATCATTTTACGCTTAAATCAACCTTAGCAAAACAGTTTACACGTCTATTGACATTCGGTGTCGTAATTAATGCTGACTTATAATAAATAAAATGTAATGTTATCTGAATGAATGAAATAATGATCCCAAAGCGCGTGCAGGTAAGAACAGACTGAAGCGGTCGAACGTTCGTAACGTGAGAGGCAGCATTGCGCACGTTTATAGCGATAAAAACTTGTTTATACACAAACCCCGATAAGCGTGTAGAATTGAAATAGAACATTTCTGATGTGCACTAAAATAAAATAAAATATAATATTTCATTACATCAGTTGTAAATTTTGGTGCAACTTTACCAAAATGAAAAAAAATATTGCGCCAATGGTTCCCGAGACACAGCCAAATTCCATTTTTTTTCACACAATAAACTTTAATACAGGAAAATGCAGAATTAAATTACGCATCAGGGAAAATTATTCCGAATTTACTTTGACATCGCGTTCGCGTGTTATACTAAAAAAACTACAATCCCTAGCGCAACGAGTACTACGGCGCACACACACAACTTTAAATATAGCTCGCGTTATGGAATTTTCTCGCAATAAATTTCCATTCAGGAGGATACAAAATTAAACTCTGCATCTGGAAGAATTATTCCAAACTTATTGCGACACCGCGTTTGCACTTTTAGTTGCATTTTACGACCTTTTCCTGTAAGAAATATAATTATATTATACTTTTATCTGATAGAGAATCTTCCAATTTTTCATAATCAGCAATTTGTTGGTTGCTATCGCTTTTAGTTTAAGAGATATTAATTTTTGAAAATCGTCGAAAAAAAGTATCAAGCACCCCTCCTTGGCAATTTTATCTTAAGATGTAAAATTTCATCTCTCAGATTTCCGTTTTAACTATCCTATCTGATAGAGTATAGTCCGTAGATTAAGACGCTGCGATCAGATCCTATTTATCTCTTTTACTTTACGAGATATTCGTGATTGAAGAAAATAGCCAAAAATTGAGAAATGTCACTTTTTAGCACTTTTAGTTGCATTTTACGACCTTTTACTGTGAGAAATATAATTATATTATACTTTTATCTGATAGAGAATCTTCCAATCTTTCATAATCAGCAATTTGTTGGTTGCTATCGCTTTTAGTTTAAGAGATATTAATTTTTGAAAATCGTCGAAAAAAAGTATCAAGCACCCCCCCTTGGCAATTTTTTCTTAAGATGTAAAATTTCATCTCTCAGATTTCCGTTTTATCTATCCAATCTGATAGAGTATAGTCCGTAGATTAAGACGCTGCGATCAGATCCTATTTATCACTTTTAGTTTACGAGATATTCGCGATTGAAGAAAATAGTCAAAAATTGAGAAATGTCACTTTTAACACTTTTAGTTGCATTTTGCGACCTTTTACTCTTTGCGACACCGCGTTCGCGTGTTACACTAAAAACTACAATTCCTAGCGCAACGAGTATATGTGTATACACACAACTTTCAATATAACTCGCGTTATGGAATTTTCTCGCAATAAATTTCAATACAGGGAGATACAAAATTACCGGATGTTACAAAAAGAAAACAACTACATTTACCACGCTAAATAATCTAATTAAAACCCGAATAATGGCAGTTTACTTTCCCAAGCGTTTAAAAGTTTTGTTTTAGTTTAAAGTTCAGTACCTGCATATAAAAATGTTACATTATAAATAAACAAAACAGGTTCTTCGATGCGCGATGCGTTCTAAGTACGCTGCTACTAATTTATTTATTGAATGTTGTAAAGCAGTTACCCTAAAATCCACACTTTCCTTAATCCGTACTTTGCAACCAATCTATTTAAAATACTTTATTTTTATTGTACCGAAACCATTTTAGTTTAAGTTACGGTTACCTCCCTTACCTGTCTAACCAATCAGAAATAAGCAATTCTAATCACATGAACTATAGTTTCCTTTAAATATGTACCTAACTTCCCGAGTTCAGTTTGTTTCGCGAACATCACGCTGCCCGATCGTTGTTAAAGTAATATACGGTGTGTTTTATTTCAATTTTATATTTATTTGATATACGGCTAGAGTGAAACTTGAAGCAGATAAAAAAAGTTGTTTGCGTATATGCACATCAATAAATGCGTTGAGGAGTAAATAAAAACAATTCTATTCAGCAACGCGAGAATTTAATCCGAATATATTTGAATCCAGTGGTGCCAACAAGTTACCGCCAAAAGTCTCTAGTTGACAGTTGACAGTGACCTTGACGCGAACTGGCGCGATAAACGTACCAAGCTGGCGTCGGTTGGCGCTGACGTAGCAAAAATGGCTGGTAAGTAGAATCAGAATCGCCCAGGCTCGCGCACGTCGCGTACGTCATTGTCATCACGATGAACGCTAATCAACTTTCCCCTTCAGCGTTCTTTCAGGTGAATTGCACCTATTGCGCGGAGGAAATAAACGGGGTGCGTGTACAATGCTGCGAGTGTGTCGATTTCGACATATGCCTACAGGTAAGATCGCCAATCGAAAACCTCTCGCTTCACTATGTCACGTGACCGCCATTGGTCAACGAAACAGTTGTTTCATTGGTGGGAGATAAACATGTTTGAAGTGGCAATTTCAAAATAACAACAAAACCTTCAAAAAGTTCACATTGTTGCAATACATAATCATTATGTATAATTGTAGTGCTTCAGCAGCGGTGCAGAGATCAGCTCACACAAGAATGATCATTCCTACAGACTTATTGTAAGTTATTTACAAGTAAATATACAAAAACATTTTTAATAAATGTTTAAATAAATTTTAGGAACCTTGTGCTGGCGGTGTGTTTGGCGGACGTGATAATTGGACTGGCCAGGAGGAACTGCAACTGTTGGAAGCCATGGATCTGTGCAGTTTTGGCAGTTGGGAACATGTTAGTAAACTAATTGAAACAAGAACACCTGAAGGTAATTTATAATTATTTTCCTATCTTTGCATTATACTAATATTTATATTGTCATCCATAGAAGTAAAAGAGAAGTACATGTCGCGATATTTTGATGGAAGAATTGGCAGGGCTACTTGGAGTGAAATTGGTGACTGCAGGCCAGTCCTAATCGATCACACATCACCAGACAAAGGTCCACTTGCGCCTGAAATTACATCACGCTTGCCACCAATTGATGCAACGCCCGAGGAAGCCGCCCAGGTGGGCTATGTCGCGCATCGAGATGATTTCGAACGCGAGTACGACATCGAAGCGGAACGTTTGGTGTTCATGCTGCAGTTGAAGATGAACGAGGACACTGAGATGGAAATCGCGTTGAAACTGGCTCAGGTCGATATGTATACGCGCCGGTTGCGTGAACGCAATCGACGGAAACGACACGTTCGAGATTATCAACTTGTGGCGAAGTTTAACGCGGAAGAGAAGAATAAAGACCAACCATCTGATTTAACAACGGATCAAAAGTATGCAGCCTAATTTTTATATCAAATTTTGATTAGTAAACTAATAATTTGTTGTTTTGTAGAGAATTTCGATACAAGATGAGAGTTTATAGCCAATTCTTCACATCAGGAGAGCATCAAAGACTAATAGAAAACATAGAAAAGGAGAGGGAATTGAGACACAGACTGGCCGAATTGCTGAAGTATCGAAGTCTTGGATTAACAACACAGGACGAGATTGTTCACTATGAGCAACACGCCGCGTTCCAGCAGGAACAACACGTCCACCATCGGAAAACTGTAAGTTTCGTTTCATTCTATACTCCCGATTTGCAATAGTACAACTTTAGTACAACGTTTGTGTGCAGGCGAATATGAACAGACACAGATTGTATCAGTTTGCATTTCACTTAGGGCAGCAGTGGCTTCAGAAGCATAGAGGAGCACCACTCAGAAAACGGGTAAGAATCGCACGCCGCAGACACGCACACACTCAAAACACACGAATAATCAGAGTTTATTGATGACAAGTTTCACTACTATCAATGCATGCAAATACTGAAGTTATATTTATCGCCCTGTGTGATTGTAGAAACGGCGAAGCAAACCGAAGTTCAATCGACGAAAGGTCTGCATTGCTGCACGTCGACGCGCCCGCCAGCAGCAGCAATTGCAGCTGCAGCCAGCTGGATAGTTCAAAATTGCCGCCCATTACCACCCTTCCCAAGGCTTACTTACTCTCACATACTGAATTACAGGTATTTGCAAAAACAATAAAAATAACATGATTTTTATAACTTTTAATTGAATTTTTCTAGTTTTGCACGATTTTATGCCTCCTACCAGCCCACTATCGAACGTTAAAGTGCAGCATTATACTTGTAAGTATTTCTATCATCTAATATTTGCAAAATTAAATCAACAGAAACGTTTTTTAGGATAATATTAACTCGAATGGTAAACGAAGAAAATTAGACGAGTCCGTGTGCAATGGCAACGAACTGAAGCTGAAAATCAACGAACCGCCGACGATCAAAGATGTGATTACAGAGTATCTGCGCGTCTGCGGATGGTTACCGACGTGTCCAGTCGATTAAAATTATCAGGAAATAATTTGTTTATTCATTGTGGGACTCTGGTCAGATTTTTGGTGGAAGATTGGGAGAGGGATATACCAAAAAATATGTTATAAGTAAACTGTTTTACTTAAGCGTTGGTTGTGAGCACCAGCACGACGTCTTGAAACTAAACGAGAGGCGATTATACAAAAAATTATGTTCAAAGCTGAAATGTTTGTGCACGCGCTTTTGCATTTATGCGAATCTAGCATTCACGTACATCTCAGGCGTCTGTCTGCGCCACTTTAACTGATGCATCTACTCTCATTGTATATATTATGTTGTTAAATTTAAGTTATTGTGATATATTAAAAGATGCGATTAGGAAATGAAGTTTTGTGGCTGGTGATTTTAGTTTTATTGAATTGCAGAAGTAAAATGAGTGAAAAACTTAC
The DNA here is from genome assembly GCF_025399875.1 of Dalotia coriaria. Classification (NCBI taxonomy): domain Eukaryota; kingdom Metazoa; phylum Arthropoda; class Insecta; order Coleoptera; family Staphylinidae; genus Dalotia; species Dalotia coriaria. The sequence goes on from NW_027045451.1 coordinate 1,118,719, forward strand.
GATTTTAGCAGGTTAGTTACTGCAGGTATCTGCTCCAACACCTTTCGGTATCCTCTATTAGTCCTTGGTGGCGTGATCCTCTTCTGATGTAAAAATTTCACAGTAAACTTCGAAATAACTGAATATTCTACACAAATATTGATTTTTCTTTAATTGTTTGAGTTTTATTGTTAATTCCGTTGTGTATTTTTAATAAACTGAACAAAATCACAAATAAACTAATAAAAATCACCGCGTGCTGCCGCATGTACGTCCGTTCACACCGGCGACTTTGTTTATACTGATTTGCACTTGAGGCAAAACAAGATTAGAGGACGTTTAAAAGAGATTGCTGAAAGATATTTTATTGTATGCAACCAGCATTACATAATAAATTGAAGAAAATATTAAAGTTTCAAATAAAATTTAACATAAATTCAATATTATTCAATAATTTAATACAGAATTATACAAAATAATTTATAATTTACACAAATTTATTAAAAAATATATAAAGAGTTTCCTGAAACACATTTTGTTGTATGCAACTCAAAAAGTTTGTCACACGGGCTCGTCCGGGATTTGAACCCGGGACCTCTCGCACCCGAAGCGAGAATCATACCCCTAGACCAACGAGCCGTTGCATGGACTAAGTATATATAAGCCTGAAAATGCCTGCATCATATTCAACATTTATTTTTACAATTATTACTATTCTCAACAACATTTATAAATTATATTCATTATACCACACTCAATTCACTAAAAAACAACTACCACGAGTCAAATAACACTAATAAAATAATAAAACTGATTAATTCGCAATTAATATTATCAATGCCCGGCGTCCATTTTAATTTTCCGTAAGTTTTCATTAAACAATTATCACGCGCATCGATTTCACACCTACGTACAAACAAAAACACCAACACACACAACCCACATGAATTAATCACTCCAAGCGCAAATTAAACGTTAGTTTTTTTTCATATTAACGTAATTGCTCAGATTGGCAGGTGCTCAACCAACAAAACAAAATCTAACGGTGAAAAACACCTAGACGAGAGCTGCGTATGAAACATGTTGGTACTTATTATGTTTTCTTAACATATTTGTGTCTATTAATAGAAATTAGGAAACGACAGACTGCGCGGCGTGGAAATCGGCGTGACGTTGAAACAATTTGCGCGCATTATATACTTGTGGGTTTAATACGGCATTATTGTTACAAAACGCGTCGAGGTGACACCAAGAGAGAGTCGGCTTTCATCCCGCATGAAAATCAATGTCACATTGTTTGAAATTTGTTCATCAAGCGATAAATTTCGAAAAACACGACAAAATGTTGAAGAATTCGTAAAATATGTGGAATCCATGGAATTTCTAAGCTCGAGGGTCATGAATGACCAAATCTATCCAACGGGTTAGAGCAGCTTTCAATCGAATGCCGAATGTTTTTCTTTTCTATCTCCCCATTACATTCCGATGAGTGCGTGGTGAAGGCGCGCTGGGCGCACCTGACTCAACTTAAGTCAGAGCGAGGAAGACCGCGTCACACGCGCCTGAACGTCAGAAACTCAGAAATCCGTTATGTAGCCGCCGAAGCCGCCATCGGCGTGTGCTTCTTGCCGCAGTCATCCGCAAGTGTTCTTGCGCGCCGCTAGCGCACGGCCATCGCGTACAATATTCCACTACGCATTGACTTAAGTTGACTTAAGTCAAATCAAACAAGTTATCTATTCAATTCAACTAATAAAACATAAAAAATTAAAATTTTTATAAAAATATTTTGTTTAAAATTAAAATAAGTTAATAAAAAGTGACTTAAGTCTTTTACTTAACTTCTGGTGTGCATCATCGTGAGCGTCGGCGCTGACGTTGACCCAATTACCTCGTGAACGTGCAACTGAGCCAACGTTCTGAAAATATTTCACATCCAACTAAATATTTTACGGTTTAAAAGAAAACAAAGAAAAGTTTATAGTGACTTAAGTGTTTTAGTGACTTCCAATAGTGAAGTGAGGATTATTGTGTACAGTGTATCACACACACAACATTTGGATTATATTTTTATTATCAGGATTGGATAATTACAAATACAATTGGAATTTGAAAATCGCCGTGCAGGTTCAATGCTAACATCTCTTCGGCGCGATGCGATGTGATTGACCTCCAATCGAGAAATGGCAGCCATCGCGACCGTGCGTCGATCGCCGATCGCCGGCGTCTTCTTCGCGTGCATATTTGCCACGCTCATTAACGCCAACCTAGGTAAATTTAAATATTTCTAATCTTATATTAAGTTATACTAAACTACTGCTGACATAACCTAATTTTACATCTCTCGGTGCTTAAATTGCAAGCAATTAAAATCGTTGAATCGACTAACTAGATTTCACGCTCTTATTAATAATTTGGTAGGATTTTCATATTAAATTCTGTCGCATGTGATATTTACGTGATTTTTTAAAAATATATTAATTTTTCGTTATAGTGTTACAGTTTCTCTGTGTAACGACGAAAAATATTTTCATTTCTAGCAATTTTTACTAAAATAATTAAATTTTTAATCAATTTACAAAAAATTGGTTATGTTTTGTTGTGTACCCTATGTATTGAGTTGCGGTACAAGTTCTGAACATAGCATTTTATTCTATTCACAATATTGTAGTAATTTTCGTCCAACTAGTCGTTTTCTTGTAATATTTGCATTCACCGTTCGCATTGATGCATTTTTTTCATCCACTGCGTCCCGTTTTCATTCCGCAGTTTGCGTAAGATAATAATAGCCGCTTTAAATAAAAGCAAACAAACAGCGAAGATCCGGCGTGCAGCTACCCTTAATATACAAATGGTTTCGCGTGTGCGCCGCGCGCGTTTTTCGATTGTTTGCTCGCGGTCGTGCGGCGAAAGAAGCAGAAAACGCAAAGAAAAGAGAATAGAAAGTTTGCAATATCCGTGTGCTCAGCGCGCACGTCGAATCCGCGTCGAACAAAACAATATGTACTTTAAACTAAAATCGCAACAACACAATGCCACAACACAACAGCGACATAAAGAAGAAGACAGAAGGCGCAGCAGAAGAAAAAACTACGCTACTGCGGGCGCGGTGGTTATTCCAATACATGTATAAGATCTTAAACTCAACTCAGACGCGTGCATGCAAAGTAAAGTATGAAGTACGAAATGCTTTTGTCGGCGGGCGAGTCGAGAGCAACACAAGAAAAAAGTCGGCGAGCGGCAAAAAAGGCACGATGACAAATTACTTGTAGTTACATCGTAGCGCAGCGCTCACTTTTCTTAGTTTCGAGCGTTATTATTCAGAGTCGCGTGCGGAGAATGATTCATAGGACGCTTTTAGGACTTTGTTGTATTATTATTGTCTTATTAAATCTCTCTTTGTGGCGAGCACATTCTATTTATAGTATTTTCCTTTGAAACTAGGTTATCTGTAGGTCTGCAACTGTCAAAATCAAAAAATGACATTTGACATCAATATAATCTCATTTTACGTAATCAATGACACATTCCGGATGTACGCTAAAAGTAAAAGTCTCTTGTGACAAATGAAACGTAAAATACGCGATTGTGAGTCATAATTTGAAAGAGAAACTTCATTATCAACGAAATAAAAAAATTACAATGTCAAATGTGTTATGAGGGTTAATATCAAATTTAACGCACTGAATTTGTTTTGAGGTTAAAAGTGACAGTCGACAGTGTTGCCAATATACCTAAAATGATTTTATGATTTAGAATCTAGATCTATGCGATTGAGAAAGTTTTGTTTGCAGATCGGTAAATGTCACAGTTTCGCTCAGTGTTTGCATACTCCAGAACTCTAGATTCCGCCGATTTGCTTTCGACTGTCAAGTGAAGTCTTCCTCCTAATTGGAAGCGATTTCAATGGGCATTTGCATCTGCCAATAATGCACATTTGCATTTCGATTGTTTCAATTGCGTTGCAATCTTCACTTCCGGTGAGATTTACGGTGACCATGACAGCTGCGCCATCACAGCTGTCAAAATATTGATGTCAGCGTTTTACTCCTGCAATATTTGGTTATGGAATGCAATTCGATGAAATTTTGTTGTGAAATTTTTACACCGTGTGCGTCACGGCGAATTAGTTTGGCGGAGCGCTTTCGAGGCGGCGAATGGCGGCGCATAATGAACGTTATTTCCCCGACGATAAATTGATGTGCAGCATTGTTGTACGCTTGGTTTCGTTCGAAGATTAGAAGAAAGTCGGTTACTTTACGGATTTTACATGCGATGCACATTGTACAGGCTTTTTCATTATTATTAGCATTAATAAATTTATGATAAAATATAAAATTTTGTTACCGCCAAAAGTTTAACCTCAAAATGACTGAATTACAGTCGAAAACATTTTGTACGCGTATTGTTAGTAAATGCTTTTGTACTCACCTACAATATGAATTGTTGCTGGTTATTGTTGATACACTAATCACCACATGTGGGCGCTAATTGTTATGTGTTGTGAAAGTCAATTTCACTTGTTTTAATCGCGTACAATAAGCAATTTTAGGTTATGTTGGTGTAAATTGACAGTTGACAATTTCAATAATATTCAACAAGAGTAAAATATGTTTTAATAGAAAAACTGTGATGAATAATTAATATTATTGAATATTTTAATGAGGCGTGCATTTAATTTTGTTTGCTTTGTGTTTGGAGTGCATCTCTCGTTGTCTATTGTCAAGAGGAGCGTGGAATATGTGCCGCGTCGAGCCACACTTTATGAAAACCGAACAAATTGCACACAATTTTCGCCCGAATGTATTATTTACGCGTGCGCATTTTTGCCTTTTATAATTCGATGATTCGCTTCGACCCAATTGGCGTGCACAAAACCACGAATTGAATATTTAATCAAACAGCGAAAACGCACAACACATATTAATATTTCAAACAAATTTCGAAATGTAACTTTATAATTGCCTAAATAAACACAATTACCCCAAACAGCGCAATAATAATAATAACAATAATAATACATTTTATTTGAGTACACAAATGTAGCATTACAAATAGGTTATGTTGTAATAAACGTATGCAACCAGGTATACGCTGGTGAATAAATTGCGCAAATAGTTGAAATAAAATAGAAAAAGCGGAAATCCCGTCTCGCGATTGAAGACGCACGGCGGTTTTAATTAAAACATAACCGTACTTGTGGCGCTCGCGCGCACAGTAATTACTTTTTAATCCTGCTCGAGCGGCAGGAAGAGGAAAAAAGGCGCACAATTTTACTTAATTTATCTGTGCGTGTGCTACCGGTATCAAATTAAATTAAATCAACTTTGCTCGCAGGTGGACGTGGCCGTGGAATAGCGGAAAGACGTTATTTCCTTTTGCCTTTTACTAAAAATACACGAAAAAAAAAATCCCAACATCACACAGCGGCATGAAGAATGGAAGAAATGAAAACGCGCGCGGACAAAAAAATACAAGCGAGCAGAGAAGTGAACGTGAAGCGTACTGCCACGAGATGTACAATGTAATGTTTCCATACTGCGGGCAAGAAATATATGAAAGAAAAATAGAAAATCGTGAAAAACCGCGCCGGTTGCACCTGGGCGGAGATTCAACGGATTGCTAACGTGATTATATTCCATAATTCGCCATCGCTTTACACCGCGCGTCGAATAATAATTAATTTCAGCGTTATTAATCGGGCAATCTTGATTAGCAAAGATTAATTACATTGCGAGCTTATTATATTACCGATATACTCGATGTAAATATGAAAAATGTCCATTTTGTGCGCTAGTGGTGAAAATTCGTAATTTCTCAAACAAATTAATACGAGTAAAAGTAATTAAAACGTTTTCGTTTCGCCAGCGATCATGCTCAACGAACCGACTTTGAATTTAATCAGACACAATGCACTGCGCGCCGCCATTGAATAGATAAACCACAATGAAGAAAGCCACTCGCCGAGAGTGTGGCATGCTTCAGGAATCACGCGCCGCGCTGGAAACATACAAGACTTACATACTCATTACGCACTTAAGTCGGAATAACCGTTAAGAAAAAAATTACGCTTCGGACATCTGTCGATTTCGGACGCCATGGACACCTCCCGACCGGAAGTCGCATTAAACGCCATCTGGCGGTGCAAAGTGCTATTTTACCTAAGCAGCCAGGAAAAGTAATTAAAAGTGATTGCTACCGTATTCAAAATGGCGTCGATCGTGCGCAATGGTTAAACACAATAAATAATTACACCATCTGGTGATAACAATCGGCGAAGGCAACAATTGAATGCATTTTATTGTATAATTATTGCATTGTTTTGCGATTGTGATTGTATCACAAGTTTATAAAATAAAACAAAAAATTTCACAGCGCGGCGCAACAACTGTAACTCGTGCGGTTTAATTTTTTCATCGTTTCATCAATGCGCGAAGAATTTTATTTGCAACACGTGCAAATATGCAGATATTTTCCAGCAGACAATGAGGCAATAATAATCGGAAATAACAGTGTTTAAGCGCAAGAAAATGACGTGGAAAGAAAAACAGTAATTGTATTCATACGATGATCCATTTTACACAATGGAAAATTATCTTTAAGCATTATTAGCGGCTGAAAACTTAGGTTATGTAATGGTAAAATCTCATAACCTAAAAGTTAGGTTATGTATTAATCAAATATCATTTTTCTTATGTTGTTTTAATAAAAATATCATAACCAAACTTTTGTCCAAACAAATAAAATATTCGTGTAATGTTGATAATTGTAATAAATTATGTATTTATATATCAAGAAATGCGCAAAACGACGTACCGTTGCTAATTGTTTAATATTCCGCGTGTGGCAGGTAGGCCGTTGCAAATGTTTATAATTATCATAGCGAACGGAATCCGCCGCGCAGCGGTCCCGCGTATAACTTACACAGTTTACGCGCGTTACGCCCAAGCGCCGACGCACCTAACCTCCAACTTTAAGCTATTTAATCTGTATGTATATACGAGTAAATTCGAACGGAACTCGAATACGGATCAACGGATGACTGCAAACGATCGATACGAAAGTTGTAATTAAAATTCCGTTTTATTTGTTTCCACAATACAACAATACGAATAAAATATTGTTGCATGTTGAATCGTTTACAGCTAAATCTAATTAAATTTCTAATTATTCTTAATTAATGTGACACTTTAGTAATGTTTAGAAATTTTTATGAAATGTTCCAAAACAATAGACGGTAGTGTGTCGTCAGTTCATTGTTTGTAAAACGTTACAAGTGATATTGCGGTAGGTTTTTTTTTCGACGTTAACCTAAGTTTAACACGTCGGCCATTTTGTTTCGCATGCATGATGTGGAGTCTTATCGAAATTGGATTTATGCAGGCGTGCACAGGTGCATCAGCAGCATCATCCTGCGAGTTTGTAGCGGATGCAGGAGCAAGCCAACGCGCCGGTAACTCGGTAACCTTTTGACATAATTAATTTCGACGCGGTCGGCGTACGATGCGGGCAACGGCACTCAACGACGCGAGGCGTGCCGAAGGTATCGCCGCATTACACAAGAGCAAGAGTTGCAGGAAGCATACACCTTTGAATGACCTAGAAACCATGAGAATTTTCGTGCGTTTTGTATTTCACTCAAACTCTAACTAAAAATTTTTTAAAATGGCGACTGGGAAATTTTAATTTCACACACTTCTGTCGTCCCGGTATGAAAACGAAACGAGTTGTATCAAGTGTAATGTTGAGTTGTAACAACAAGTGTCTTGTCTTGTGATGACCACGACTTTGCTCACGTGTACCGTTATTATGAGCTCGCATTGTGTGTGGAATTCGTGTGTACACACAAGATGTTTTTGTTTGCCTGTGTGCGCTCGAGTATCCGTTATGTTATGCCCGCGGGCAATGTGTACGCATGCGAGCAAAGGAGAGACCTTAATCATACGCTTGTCCACCTCACTTCACAAGCCCCAAGAAGACCGGAATGCTATCCGAAATTCATATTACCTAACAAACAACAAACAACTTGTCGACAAATTTTTTTCTTCTTCGTTTTACAGGTCTTGAAGATTTGTATTCAAATTCGTACATTTCGCCAAACTCGGCAAAGAATGCCCCACACATAACACCAAATCAAGTAGAATCAACTGTTATTTCTGAGCAAGTGGATGATGATCATTCAAGGGTTGTACGTTCAGCTAATCCCATCCTGGTTAAGTCCTATGATGACCTGAACCATTTTAAGAATCTTGCTGAAAATATTGATACCAATGATGTGGAGCAGTCTGGAAGGGTTGGTAAATTGATTCATCCTTCAAGGACAACGAAGCATGATGGGTTGAGTTTCACGCAGACGCTGATCGACGAAGGCAAGTTGTCGGGGGAAGGCTCTGGGGCTCCACAGGCGAGGCAACTGTTGGAGCCCCACAGCGATCAGACTGCGACGACGGAAGCGACGAAGGTGTCTGCTACCGTCTTCAAGCAAGCACCGGCGGACCGACCGCGACAGTCCAACCCTGACATTCAGGACATCATCACTGGAATCGTCAAGCTTCTCAATGGCAATGTTAATGTACAAGCCAACACTGCGCCGTCGGTGGGTGGTAGACCATTGAGACCATTGAGTACTAGGATTAACAATCGAGGTCCACCGAGGATTACAGATGTGCCAGCTTTACCTCCAGACTTTGATGTTCCCTCGCCTCCATTACCACCCCTCCACCGACTAATCAGAAACCACCACCTGTTACAATTGGGCCAATGAGGATGCCAACACCGTATCCGTTTGATTTACCACCGCCGGTAAACCAGAATACGTCCCCTGCAAGACCTATAAATCACAATGGTCCAAATGGTCCTAATCAAAATCAGAATACAAAAAGACCGGGATTATATAGACCTGTAACTATTCCACCATGGAGTCGTCCACCTTATAGGAGACCTTTCCCACCTAGACGACCCACACCTATTCCTCCGTACCAACCTAAACCGGAAGAGACCATCAGTTTAACCAGTGAACGACCTGGGGAAGATATTCTCACTTTAGACTTAGGATCAGAAATGATTTCTTCGTTTGAAGAGCACAAAGATTCTAATGTGGGTATAACCACACCAATGCCAACTGCTAGTGAACCTAGTGAACCCAATGAACCTTTAGAGGATAACTCCGAGAAAGAGTTTGAGAAAAACAAGGAGAAATCATCTTCCAAAATGGAAAAACATAGTAAAACACATTCCACTGATCAAACTACGACAGAGACAATCACAGAATCTGAATCAACTCTTGTGGAAGACAAACCCTCTACAACCAATGAAGTGGAACCGTCTAGTGTACACACCAATGAGGTTTACTTAACTGAGACTTCATTAAATCTATCAAATTCATCTACAATTGAAGAAATCTCAAATAAAATCGAAAACGAAACAATCCTTCTTCCATCATTGGTAGAATCTTCGATTGAAGATGTCTCTTCAAAGGTTTCTACCACCAGTGAACCCACGGAAGCGCTGCCTACCAGTTATGCTTCCATTATGAGTTCCACAGCTAGTCCTGTAACATCTACACAGAGTGTGGCAGAAAGACTGAATATGACAAGCACTTCTCAACCAAAGACCGAGAATAGCACAGGTCAAGTAGATAACCAGCAGAGTTTTCCCTATTACCCTTATCGCCCACGACCTGGAATTGTTCTGGATGATACTGAATACAAACCAGGTGGAGTAAATCGTCCTCCAATTTTAACTGCCCGACCCCCGATTGGTCAAATTGGAGAGATATTTGATGTTACCGTTAGCGCAATCCAAGGTCCAGGAGGTAGTGGTGGGCATGGAGGACATGGAAAACCATACGTCATTCCAGGTATCTTATTTATATTAATTTAAAGTTGATTGTGTTAAATAAAATTTTGGTTTTAGTGGACATAGAAAATATTCACGGTTCCAGACCACATGGGGGTCATCATGGTTTAGGAGATGTCATCACATCACCCGTAGGCGATGAAGGATTTGTATCTATTGATGGCAAAAGAACATATTTGAATCTATTTGGAGATCAGACTGATCCTCCAGTTGATGTACCCGCTGGTTCTTCCTTGATTTCCCCAACCCCGACGAAGTCTCATGTTATTAAAGCAACAGGGTATGCTGAGGTAGAAAAGACGAAAGTAGAAAACCCAGTTGGGTCCAATGGAGGTCCGAATGGTTTGAAACCTACACCAAGGAGACCCCTGTATGGAAAACGACCCGTTCAACCACCAGTCAGGTAGGATTACCAACACAATTTTTTTTTAGGGAAAAGATTTGTAATTTTGACCCTTTCAGGATTGATACCTGTATAGTAGGAGATGACTCCACCTGTGATGCTTCCCAATACGAATACTGTATGACCGAAGCAGGTGTGAGTTCCTGTCACTGTCGGCCAGGTCATGCAAGGCGCAAACACCGCGAGCCATGTCGAAAGGTTGTCTCCCTATTGATATCATTAAGGGTTGACCGCCTGTATGACAGAAGAGTCGCGTGGTCCCACGAGTTGGCAAACAAGGGCGCAGAGGTGTACCAACAGTTGTCCTATGAAGCTGAACGAGCGGTACGTCCACCATCTTGTATGTAAACCCAAATAATCGTTATTTTTATTACATAGTTGGATTCTGCAATGTCAATGACACCCTTCAGTGACGAATTTCTTGGTGCACGTGTAAACAATGTTTATGAAGGAGACAGATCCCAGGGACAAGCGGGTGTCTTCGTGAATCTGACACTTCAAATCGAAGAAAACTCCGAGACTGCACGTCAAAACGTCAAAGGAGATATTCAGAGACACCTTCTAGGGGTAATACAAAGAAGAAGCAATAACATTGGGAACAGTGCCCTTTGGGTAGACAGTCCTCCCGGATCAGTTTCAATGTTACAAGGTATGTCAAATAACACCCTGTAGAAAAAACCTAACTATTCAAAAATTTTACATTGATCAGATGTCGATGAATGCTCAGCAGTCGAATTAAACGACTGCCATCAATGGGCAAAATGTGTCAATACCTTCGGTGGGTTTAAATGCATCTGCAACGAAGGCTACCGAGACCTATGGTCAGATAACAAACACCGAGCTGGTAGACAATGTGAACAATGCTCACCAGCTCACTGCAACAATCGAGGAGAATGCAAATACGAAAATGGGCAAGAGGTTTGCGTGTAAGTAACCCTCCATACTTCAGGTCAACCGGATTTTAATGCTGATGGTTTTAGATGCTCTGGAAATTACTATGGAGCTCAATGTGAACTTGATGGTGAGGTGCTGGGAGTCGCCATTGGTGCCAGCGTTGCTGCTGTAATCATCATCGGGTTGACTTTGGTGTGTCTAGTCATGTGGAGGTACCTAAATCACAACCTGATGTTGTTCAGATGAAAATAACAAAAAATCAATTTCAGTCGTCGTTGGAATCGTGAGCAGAAAGCAGCAATGGGCAGCCCCGTCTTTGGGTACATGGCAACCGCAAGCAATTCAGTAAAAACCCCCGTGGTAGGTGGTCCACCATACCAGCTGACTCTAGAAGACCGTCTAAGATGGGCCCAGATCGCCGACGCCATGGCCCAGACAAATCACTACGCTGTAAGTCAATTATTTACAACTAAAAACCTCAAAAACTAAAAAAAATTCTTATAGCCTGAACCAGTCCACACAACAACACGCCCCTCATCAGCCATGTTTGGCTACCCTAGTTTATCACTAGCAGGAACACTCCCACATGGTAACCTCCACGGGACCTTACCACCCATCCCCTTACCACGTCTTACTATACCAACATCCCTCGCGGGAAGAGCCGCCAGTGTCCATGGCATGCGCCCACTGGACAACTCCAGCTCCAGTGAGGAGGAGGACAAGGCCGACCTCCTCGGTAGGAATTTCCACGTGCCACGTCCGAAGAGTCGCAGCAATGCCTCCATAGCCGTACGTACACCTAAACACACAAACGCATCACATTAATAATCGATACCGTGAATTATTGCTTGCAGAATCAGAGCGGAATCTACTACGACGTCGATTACGATCAGAACGATATCTACAAACACCCCTCGGGCAACATACCGATGAGCACGTACACGGCCGGCAGACATCCGTTCTATCGCAACTAGCGTCCCCCCCACTCGAGTCAAACATTACTTACCGCTAATCGTGTTAATTGCGGCCGCGTTAATTAATTGCACGCCGACAGCATCACCTCACCTCATCATTCATGCTCATCGCCAAAGTTATTCATTCATCACACATCACAGATTTTATTTTAGATACGATACACACACTGGTGCAGTTGTACATTTTAATCATAATAACATTTCGGCTCAATTTTACTCCGAATACAATACTATTACTGTATATAAATATATAAATATATTATGCAAACGTTACGAGGAGTTTTAACACGTGACTTGATGAAAAGAAGAAAAAACGATATAAGTTATTTTTTATACGTATATAAATTATGTATTGTTAAGTTATCCTAGTTATATGATAAGTATTATATTAAACTGAACTGTTAAAAAATTATTTTGTTTTTATTTTTCCATTCCCATGAAGAATTTATGTCTAAACGGATTACAATTGAGATTATGATTATTTTGATGGTCGTAACCTCACTTATAGAATTATAATTTTTACCTAAAAATTAAAATGTTTAAATAATGGTCATCGAACCATACTTTAATTAATATTTACTTAGTCTGATGTTTAATATTTGCTAATTTATTAATTTCAACCGTTAAACCGACAAAATTTCTTAAAATTTGCCAAAAATACGAATTCCTTATTCCATCTTCTGGTATAAATAGTTCTACACCACAGCTAGAAGTCATTCGTCGCCAAAATGTCCACGATTCAACTAAAGTTATCATCACTATTGATTTTTGTGATTCTAAGCTTGGAATTGCAGTTATCCACCGCGCAGTATGACATTTTCGATATGGGCTTAGATAACCCGCTGAATTTAATCTGGAAAAACCGTCAAACAGGTACGTACCATCTTATTATCATTCAATTTAATAGAAATTATAATGTTTAGGACATAATCACGATATGAGTACCCGAATAAATTGTCCAACATATGACAATAACAATCGTACTGGTACATGCATGACATCAACTTCCTGCAAGTTCCAAGGAGGTATATCCATCGGGAGAAGCACATGTCGCCTGTGGAACACCTGCTGTGTTTGTAAGTCTTAGAATCTCCCCGAAATACTAATCACAGATAATCTACATTTCAGTTGAAATAACCTCGAATCAAACCTCGAATTCCCGCGTGACATATTTTGTCAACCCGCCGAACCCACGCACCAGAACCCAACCACACCATGTGCATATTCAACTGCTTCAAGATGTCTGCCAACTACGTGTGGACATTATAAGCATGAGACTTGCACCACCGCTGGTAGAACCCGCGATGCCAGCTGGAGTTACCAGCACTTGTAAAGATGAATACCTTCAGATAGATCCAATGACTTCTGATAATACCCTACCAGCATTTTGCGGGACACAGAATAATCAACATTGTAGGTCACCTTCAAGTTAAAAACAACATAAAATAGAATTTAATACTACGTATGTGTTTGTCTAGTCTATGTGCATTTGGATCAACATAATCACTGGTCCACTTTCACCCTATCCATTTTCTTGGACCGACCTGCAGCGGCAACCTCCGATGCCACGTGGGACATCAAAATCACGCAACTTGAGTGTCCCAGATATAGAGGAACACATGATAAACAAGCAAAAACAGATCGCAATCAACTTGCGAATGATTTTTATCTGTTAGCACCTAGAAATTGCTTGCAATACTTTACTGAACCTAGAGGTGAGGTTTATAACTTTGGGTTTGTCCCAACAACAATGAGCACTTTGACCACAAATCAAGATTATGCGATTTGTTTCAAACGCCAGCCGGGATCTTGCGGAATATCGTAAGTTACAAAGAGTATAATAAGTATCACATGGCTAAAACCCGTGACTAAAGTACTTTAGCCACTGCCGTGTTTAAAGTACAACTTTTTGTGTTTCAAAACCGTAAAATAAATAATTAAATTATCTACAGGTTCAAAGTGAATCATTTTTTTCTACGATCGAAAGCACCATGCGATGAGGAGTATATTTACATACCAGAAGCGGTAGATACAGAAAAGATATGTGATGAAATTCCAGCGATGCCAGTTACTACTTTAGAATGTAAGTAATGTGAAATGTTTATAATAATTAATAATTTTATAAAATTTACTTCTTTAGCGATACATCCAGGACCACTTTACATCCATTTTCATTCAGATTCCGTGGTGGAAACACCCACAGGACAACACGGATTTCATTTTGAGTATAATAATGTACGTTGTCAGAACAAAAAAAATCTGTAAACTTCTTGCAAGTAGTTGAATAATGTAAGCTTATTTAAAAAATAAAACCATGTCAGATTTCATTTCAAACAGATATGTAGTTAGCACTTGAGATTGTAAAAGTACGCACCGAAAGTCCAAAACTAATCCGGTTAGACAAACAAACGCGCAAATGTTTAGTTTGAATGTCCTTACACTTGAAATGCACGCAATCCCGCACCAAGTTCAATACCATTAGGAAATAATTAAGTAATAACCATAAATACCACCACCACACACGAGATTCGCGCAATAAAATTGCGATTTTATACAGCTAATAGTATTTTTTATGTGCGTCTAATAAACGCGCCGCTGTATGTGTTTAAATAGTCATATTTGACGGAGATTCGGGGCGAGCTGTTTGCTCACCGTATCGAAATGACGAAAATCAACCGTTAAAGGGACACTAATTGTTTTCTTTTCACTTTAAACGCGACCGGTACAGTTATGTTGTTTGCCGCCGACATCGTTGTTGGAAGAGATGTCACCGCGATGTAAATTTACTTTGCTCTCCCTGCCACAACGCCAGAAAACCGAAAAAATCACGCCGCTATAAAACCATCCCAAACGCAATGGACACCTTCACATCTAAGTTTAGTTTCGTTGAGATATTTTTATTTCTGCGCGGTAAAGAAGAAAAAATGATAGCGTTTACCAAATGGGTATTACTAGTGCTTGTGGGTGTGCAGATGTCCCTGGGTCAAGATCTCACCGACTATGACCTGGGTTTCGATAATCCGTTGTTTAATATTTGGAATGGAAACAGAAGTACCCGCTTGATTTTTATTGAAGAAAATAGAAATTATACTTGATTATTGCAGATACCATTGTTCCGGATACCCGAAGACCTTGTACAGTTACTGGGGCCTCAGCTGGGAACCGTGATGGTACCTGTTTGAATCCAGCGGCTTGTCGCTTCCAACGTGGAAGGGCAGAAGGTCGTGGTACCTGCAGTATATGGAATACCTGTTGTGTTTGTAAGTTGTTCCCTGGTTAAAACCAATTTGATCCCTGAATATGTTTCTCTTCTGTGATAGTTGAAAAAGCAGCCAATCAAACAACCGACGCTCGAGTGACTTACTTCGTATCAACACCGGGATCTCGAGACTTGCCCCAGGCGCAGAAAATGTACGTCCGCTTGGCCAATAGGAATGTCTGTCAAATGCGGGTGGATATCATCAGCATGAATCTAGCTTTACCAGATCTAGACGCGGCGGGTACTGCGCAAACATGCACCAAGGACTATCTAAGAGTAGATCCCAACCCTGTATCCAACCCAATCCCACTTATTTGTGGACTGAACGCAAACACGCATTGTAAGTCACCTTCAATCAACAGATATTGAATACTTTATTATTGATATTCTTTCAGTTTATGTGCATCTGGATAGAACCCATATTTCCAACAATGGAATTATCCTCTCGGTGAATCTGAACACAGAAGAGACAACCGAACCCAGTTGGAACATCAAAGTGACCCAGTTGGAGTGCCCCGGCACCAAGAACCTCTTGCAACACCACAAAGACAATCGTAATCAAGCTGTGAGTGACTTCAGCTTGTTAGGTAACAGAATCTCATGGTTATCATCTTGGAATCAAGTTAAAAGTGATTATTTTCAGCTCCTGCCAGATGTCTGCAGTACTTTACCGAACCAAGTGGCAGGTTCTTCAATTTTGGTTACACGGCAGATACTACCACAACAATGACGACCAATCAAAATTACGCGGTGTGTTTCAAGGCCATTGACGGCTCTTGCGGTGTCAGGTAAATAATTCCCCAATGCGCATGCGCGTCTGACTTTATTATTATAAAAACATGATTATTTTAAGTTTGACGCCAAGTTTTTTGAACCTGCGACCGACCACAGATGCTACCTGTATTGCTGAAGCCATCATCATTCCGGAAGGTACCGCCAAAGCCAGAATCTGTGGAACAGTTGATGCTGGTACCACGTTCATATCTAAACACCCAGGACCACTTTACGTCCATGTCTATTCTGAGTCTGTTGTGGCTGCAATCACCGCTACAACGCCATATGGTTTCAACATTGAGTACAGCAATAGCGTGGCATGTCCTTAAATGATTTTTCGTCCCCGCCGATATTTATTTCCACTATTTATTTATTCGTGTCAAAAATTAAAACAATAAACGTGAAAACAAAGATTGAATCGTGTATTGAGTCGTCACACGCGTTTTGACTGGCAGCCGGATGGTCGATTGTCGTCGGATTTCCAATATCCTATCTGTCAAGTTGTTCCGTTGGCGTGCTATTATTCCACGAGCGCCATCTCGATTAGCGAAACTGTACCTGAGTATCAAAGTGCGTTGTCATGACAACCATGTCCTTTCAACGTAAATTGAATAAAACTCTCATCGCAAAATTAACCGCAAGCGTAGAAAATAATTATTACCAGTGTAGATATTGCTGTTTTATTGCTGGTGGTGTTTTTTGCCAAAGTCGACATATTGATTTTCGGCCGTTAAATAATGATAGTGGTGCGCTCGCGCTGACTCCCCCGCATCCGCCGCCATCTCGTGCGCTACTAAATAATTCCTGATTGAACTCGCTCTCGAAACCCCCAACACCCTTATCCCCGAGATGTGCATGTACTCAAAACACAACAAGCGGGGACCATTGTGGCCGACAAAAAGTTCTTGCGATGCCAATTATTTTGCGGGGAATTTATTCGCGGATAAGCCGATATCGTGTGTTTTGTTTGCGGGGAGCCGGCGAAAAAGGTGCGCGCGCGTGGTGCGTGTCTATGAATTTTAAACGCGGCATTAATTCAGCCGTGAGTCGGGGGGTGGTACGCGCGCACGTATACGCTGATGGACGGCGCATCGACGCGATAAGCCCAAAGCCAAAGCCGGCAAAAACTAATCTTTTACCTTGTCCGGCGACCCGTGTCGTAAATCCACCCGCGTGCGGTAATGAACGTCCTCCGAGTGAGATTCAATTCTAAGACGCACTCAACAACGTGCGTATATTTTCAATACCGGTATTTAGAAAATTGATTATTTCACATCGGTATACCGGTATTTATCAGGAGTAAAACATGTTGAAAAATATCGCTTTTTTAGAAAAAAAAATTCTGTTTTCCTTTCTTAAACTAAAAATACCGGTTTTTAATTTGTTTTAAATACCGGTATACCGATATTGATACCGGTTTTTCACTCCCCCTAATTCAAAAGCTGGTTGTTGCTATTGCTGTGTTGAAATTCGATTTGTTGGACGGATATTGCACTTCGTTATCCGCGCACGCTCATCAATTCATCACGCGCATGGAGCAAAACGGAAGCTTATCGGACGCCATCTTATCGCACTCTAAATCTTCAATATACAGTTTTTTTCTATTAAATTTCTCAAAAAAAAGCAATTTTTTTCAATTTCATTGCATTCAATTCTTATCTCCAAAAACATTAAATTATAATAATAATTTCCGTTACAATTTCTTTCATTTTCCCGCCGAAATTTAATCAAATTCGCAAATAATTTATGGATTATAAATTACAGCGGCAAGATGTTGAAGTAATCTAACAAATTCATTGGGGTATTCGGAAATTTGCAACGTCAAGTCACATGACTACGTATGCGCCGAATTAGAATATGAATGCGAAATTAATTCGGATATGATAATGCGATGGAGAACGTGTGAGAAATATTAATTAATAATCAATATTGTGCTTGCATCGTATGCAACCAATATGCATTTAATTTGCGTTGGCGAATATACAAAATGTTTGAATTGAAATTAAATCACGATTGCTGTAAAACAAGTTTTTTTTCTTTCTGGAACTAATGGAAGTCCGCAACCAAGCTGGCTGCGATTTTGGCTGCTTGTTCAAGGAGGGCGGCGTGCAATCGAGCGTGTCGCGCGCGCGCACCCGTTATTTGATTTATACACTCGTGATTCTGATCGTGAAGAATGACGAAAGGAATCGAGCCGAATAAAAAAGTATTAATTTCGTGCGCTGGGGGGCCGTTTTTCATGTTTTTTCATGCTATTAGAAACATGTCGATGGTCTGCACCAGCGATTGTTTCTGTTTTACCATTTTATTCCACTAAGATCGCTTTGCTTGGAATTTTTTCCCTCCACCGCGCGTTTCTATGCATTTAATGGCCGCCCATCAAAACAACCGCACTGGCACTAAACCACTAATGGAATATAATCGAACTTAATCGAATGGGCATGCGAAATGGACGCGATTTATGGTCGAATAAAATCGCATTTCTGCGCTGTAATCGAAACAATTTTAAATTCAACATCTGCGCGAGATATTTATGCATAAAATGCATAAAATTTATATGAACACACACTCGCGAGTAGAAATAACATTGTGTCGGTGGGCAATTCAAAAACGTCCGGCGTGTAATGCATGTGCATTAGTAGTATGTGCCGTAATGGTGGAGGCGGTCGAGGATGGCGGACGAAAGAATGTTTTAATTAAATTTTTAACGCGGCGCGCGCGTGCCAACCGTGGGGGGACATCTATATGTGTCACTGGGCTTCTCGTGTGTATATTGGGTTGCCTAACCGCTGGCTAGCGCATTCATACACTTTCAAATTTTAATTTTCGTTTCGCCATCCCCAACACATAATAACACTTGTAAAAACATCGTAAAACGTTTTATTCCCTGGCATGAATGATAATGAAACATAAATTTATCCTACACTAACACACACACACACACACACACTGTATATACGTTATATATTTATTCTATTAGTGCACTAATTAATTGCGCAATAATTCAATAATCATAGCATCGTTTATCACGACTTCGAATTTCTTCGCTTCTCGACTCTGATGTTATTTGATCTCATTTTATTTATTTCTCTGGTGGTTTGATGATTTTTTTCTCGTGCGCCCGCATTTTCCTGTTTTCTTATATTCCGTTCGGGCGCGTTTTTGTGTGTGCGTCCATTATTTGTTCGCGGGTTACTTTTCATCTCGGCGCTCGTCTCACACGATATCATATCGCTTTGATTGCCATCGGAGGGTGGAAAAGCGAGAAAATCGCGATTCTAGTTTTTCGATTTTTATTTTATCTGTCGAGTTGGAAATAAGCGAAAAATAAAATCGAAATCAGCCGGAAACTGTGAAAAATACTTCAAATATACAGTGTGTTATTAAGAAATATTTAAAAAATCTACTTCCATTTTTTAAACATCAGTTTCACGGTTTTTAGATACAAAAAGTTGTATTTTAAACATGGACGACCAAAGTCGTGACTAAAGTACTTTAGTCACGAGGTGAAGTTTACGCCTGCGTATTTGCCAGTAGTGTCTAAACAAATTTCAAAGTTTAAAATAAAAACTTCAAATACAAAACCCTAAACGTGGTTTAAAGTGCCGTTTAGCGCACTTGATGCTTAAAATACTATTATTTACGACTATTATTTGTTTTTATAGTTTTTATCAACGTCAGTAGATTTTTTCCATTAAAAAGAACAAAAAATAGCATCCCTCCACCCAATTGTATACAACTAATAAACGTTTCTCTTTTTCCGTGTTCCTCTCATCCGCCTTTTTTCGTGCGATTTCTTCCTCAACTAGTTGCTCGCGTTTTTCACTCGGCGGGCATTCGGCGCGAACACAACACGCATTGTTACGTAGTATTTGTTTGCGCACTTATTTCGTGCGCCAGCCGAGAACGAATTCGTTGTGTTCGCCGTCGTTATATTGATACAAATCCAATAAAGCGTCCGGACGACATGTATTGCCTTCCGCAAATCTCGACTTGCACCCCGCCAGCCCCACCCGACACGCTCGCATTCAACCGTTTACTTTTCTTTAAATGCCGCACATACAATGTGTTCAGCGCAAGCAATCAAACCAGCCGCAGGCTGGCAAATATCTAATCCCTAGTGGGCATCGCTGATTAACATTTAGCAATCGAACAATCGACGAATACAAAAGCAAACGCCAATCTAATATCTTTTAATATAAAATTTTATGAATTCTGATGTTGGAGGCGGATGTGCAGGCGCATATTTCAATTAACCCAACGCGAGTGTTATCACCGCGCGTTATCTCTTTGGGGGTGGGCGTTAATGCATCCTGCGGAATGCAAACAATCGCCGCGGACGTTTCGCGCACGTTTGCAGTAAATACTCGACCAGAAACCCGAATAAACAACGCTGACACAGCGGAAACTAATTTTCCGAATGCTGCGCAAGCGCATAACAAAAAAATATGTTAAATTCACACGAGCGCAAACTCTCTAAAACGCAATAATGATGATGATGAGTGGATGCTGGCTGGTGTTTCAGGAGGGCCAGCAGAAATGAATGATGAATAGCGGATAACGATGTATTGATGATAAATAGATAGATACAGACGCGTCGAACGCAAAATGGCTATTAAAATCGCGTCGGCTGAAATCCTGATAAATGTCATCATCCAGCCGCCCCCGTCGGCGATAAACGCATACGCGCCAAGATAAAACGGATCAATTCGTGCGTGGTCCGCCACCATTTTCCACTCTGCAATTATTTAAATTTGTTGCGAGTTGTCAAAAAGGCTGGAAAACCACAAACGCCATCGAAAAATACTGACATCGATCAAATGTGACGCATGTCACTCAATTTATTAACCCCATTGCGGAACATACGTCTCAATTTATCACCCGCCCCCCCCCGGAATGCCGTCGTTTAATTAAGACGCGCAAACAAAAAGCTAATTAATAGGTGAAGACGTGGCCCCGACAGACTGTCAACATCATCGACTACCCGCACGCGTTATTACATCCAATTCCTGTACAACCCCCCGCGATGGAGGAGGAAAAACTTTATGGCCGCAAACAAATTAACACCTTTCGCAATCTACCCCCCACACACACACACACATAGATAGATCTATATATATACCAACGTGTAAGAAGGGAAGAGAATTGATTGGTGTATAGGTGGCGCCAGTATCGACGTCGATGGCGGCGATTGCGGCGCGAAGGTGGGAACGCAACATTATTAAGTGCTAAGAGCGGCGTCGGAATATTAAATTAGTCCGGGGTGCGCGCACCGGGTGAGGCGATGATTAAATTTGTATACCGGCAACATCCAGCGCTAATGCCCCTCTCACCCACACACATATCCCGCGCGCAAATACCTTAACGTGAGCGTGGTGGTGGTGTGTTTTGGTTGTTTGGTTAGCGCGGTGGCGTTTCATCGAACGCACGAACCCCGAAGAAGAATGATGCCCGGAGTGGAAGCGCAGATGCTCTCCGGCGGCGGCAAGGGTGCACCATATGCGGATGGATGGATGGATGGATGTCGGTTAACTCTTAAACAAAGCTCAGGGCGCGTGCTTTTAGCTCACACCCCACCCCTCCTGGCAAATGGTAAATTGCAGCGGCTGACGAGTAACAAGTGAGTCGCTGCGGCGGAAGAAAAACGACTTTGCTTGGATGTGAGCAATCTTAATTTAGACCTCTGGATCCCAAGATTTAGATGTGGAGCTATTACCAGTGCTGCGTGTAATAGGGATTTGGTGGCGACACCTATACACTATTAGTGGAATTAACATGTGGAGCAAATGCTTACCATTCTGGGCCTGAACCGTTGCAAATTGCTCGTAAGTCAATCGCGTTTAATTTCACCATCAAAGATTTTCATTCCAACAGAACATAACCTCTTTGTATTTTTTTCTTTGTTTCAAATTTTTGATGATGTTGACTGATTGCATTGCGGTTCTCGTCGCCATCTTGTCATCGCTTATTGTTCAAAGTTTATGCACATGTTCTTAGCGCGCAGAGGGTGCGTCACGTCACCCCTTTCGTTATTAACGCACGATGAGGCCGACGAGGGCGGTTGAAGGTTGAAGGAACGATTGGCTTATTGCTTTAAATACCTCGTTGTTCCGCGTACTGTGAAAGGGCTGCGCGACGTGTTAATTAATCATTAGGATTGAAACAACACTCTAACCCACTTCAAAAATACCCAAAATGCGTTGTTTTCTTGCGCGTATGTGCGAGTTAATTTTTCAACTGAACTCGCTGGGTTTAAATCAACAAGTAAATTACATTTTAGAAAGGTCGTCTTGCGTTGCCTAGCAACGTCAACAAGTCGCCTAGCAACGCAGAGGGGTGTTGCTATGACAACGTAACAAACTACACACTATAAAATGCAAGTCATCGGTTTCTGTGTATTCAGTGTGCAGCAGATGATCGTCGAGCAGGTAAGTATATTATTTTATTAAATTAAACACTTTGATGGATTAATTTCCATCAAAGGCAAACACGAAGTTGTTGGTTTTGATTTTCGTCCCCGGCGAGTTTGGTTTGGCGTCGGTTTGTTTTGCTCACACCAAAATTTGCATTAATACGAAATCATCGACCGCCAGCGCCGCCGATTCAAAGGTGGCAAAGTGGCGACGCCGCCATTGATGTGGTTAGACGGTTACCGCTAAGTGTTGGCAACTCATCCTCTGTCTACCGCCTCCCACGAACCCAACATCAACATTATCAAGGTCTAGTCTACGCGCAGTGAAAGCATCTTTGCTGCATTGTCATCAAGACTCGTGAATTTTCGTCAAGATGGAAGGGGGGACGATGTAGGAACGTCGATTCGCAGCTTCCAGAGGTAATTGCAACTACGCGCACCGGTGGAAGGTGTAATCGTAAGACCCAAAACTTAATGCTCGCGCTAACACCGGCGGAGCAGCAACGGAAGGGTCGAAATGTAAGAATCGAGGGTGGCTCTCGGGACGCCGCCACCACCAGCGCACGGGGACTAATTGATTAATGCCCGAGATCGATTAACGACCGCATCGTTTAGAACTTCAATCAATAAAGCGACCCCTCTCGCAGCAGCCCAAACAAGACGAGCAATTCTTGTTCTGTATCCCTTCGTCTGTCACTCCTAAATTTGCTTTCTAGGTAAGACCTTGTAATACAAGAACAAGTTTTTTCTTATTCCCCAACTGCTTCCGCAACCCTTTAATTTTCTATATTTCCTGGTTGTAAACTTGTTGATTGACAAGCCCGGCCCCCCTGTAAACAATCGACAAATGGCGGGGAATGCTCGATACGCAACGCGTCATTACGCGCTAATCGCATTAATTGTTAATCAACGCGAAATGATCGATCATCAATCAATCAGGGTTCTCGCGGGTGCGCGCATGCTGCCCAATTACATTTCCACCAGCAGAGCCAGCAGGCACACGTCATGTCGTCATGTTGCGCGCATAATGCACAGCGTAACATGTTTCGCGTTTTGGGACTGCGATTACAATTTGTGCATTCGCTGGCGCCCAAATCGAATTCGAACTATAATTCAAATTAACTTAATGTTTGTGCGGGCGGCGGGCGAATTTAATTAACAAATTGCAAGCGCAATGAATTTCGAAACAGGTGTTGTTTGGAAATTTCAAATTTAACGCCTCTCACGTGAAATGGCGCGCAAATCAAGTTAACAACAAGTGTCGGAAGTGTTTTCCGGCGTTTACGAGTTTGGAAAACACCTGCAAACGTCGAAAAAATGAGCTGTGTGCGCGCGCGAGGAAAGTTTTGTTTCGCAGTTGCCGAAAGTGGATACCAAGTAGGTAATTGAAGCTAACGTTTATTGTTAACGGTTATGGCCGAGCAATGCTGTTAACGTCGGAGTGAAAAGAACAAAAAGTGAATTTTCGCCCTTCGACGAAGAAGTAATTTCCATCTGTTGGAAACCACTCACGTCATCTGGTAATAGGATTAGTTTAAAAACTAAAACTAAAAAAAAAACAAAGGAGAAGAAGAAGGAAATCTGATGAGACCATTCCGACAACAGGAGAAAATTAATCACATCCTGCGTGACCACACATGCTTACCTCTGTGCACTGCGCCCTTGAGCTCTGCTTCCAGGGATTGTCGAATTGTGTGCACAAAGAGAGCAATCGTATGATCAAGAACGGTCCCAATCAAATTCAAAGACAACCAAGCAGATTGTATTCCAAGTTTAATTAAATTTTAAATTATAGCAAGTTGAAGGGTTCAAAGAAATGTTTACAATCGCAGCGCGCCCTTAAGCGCTCCGCGTGATAATGAAGCTGATTTTGTCGCTCATAATCATAATGAGCGCGCGCGCGCGCAAAAGTTTCAGATGCATCCCTCCGCTATTCGTGTCAGTCGTGTGTTGATGATGCGTTCGTGCCTGGCTCGCCTCATTATCACATCCGCGTTCGGTTCCATTTCATTCGCGGCGGCTTGTCTCATCGTTCTTGTTCTTGTTATTGCATGAAGAAGGAGAGGAGGAGGGTTGTGGAAGCACCACACACAGTTGATATTGATAATGTCGCTCCGTTCGCATTCATTTCCACGCCGGCATCGGGACGCGCGCGTTTATCAGTTACAAACACTCATTGTCAGTTCCATACCGATGGCACCACTGCCACGCAGCAGTGTTTCCGTCGTCGGCGTCGGCGTCGTCATCTCGGTCGCCCGTCATTCTTCTATTCTTCGCAGGGGCACAAAGCCTTCCAGGCAAAGCGTGCAAGTGCGCGACTCCCAGGAAGAAGGAAGAACAAGCAGGCTTTATATTCGCACTTGGGTCGCGCAGGTCTCCATCAACACCAACTTCGTATCTCTTACAATTCCATTCAATACCTACTCATTTTTTGGCGGCTGCACGATGTGTTGCTCCCTGCGTATCTTTATAGAATATCGCCCTCTAAATGAGAGGGCGCTCCTCTTCTCTCGTCTTTAATCACGTTCGCATTCACCGGGGCGCGAGAATGAAGATGACATCAATCAAAACGAATCTTAACCTAATTTAAACTTTCTTATTTTCGGTGTGTTCTATTTTTAAACTGCAAAAAATCCGTCGATGTGTGGATGATTTTGGTTTCCCACAAGCCCTTATCAGTTCTCCGTCCAGTCGAGAAATGCAAACACCGGGCGAGAGAATGACAAGGGACTGGAAGAAATCAATTTTATCGGCGTCTTATCTCCCGAACACAACCATAACGACACAACGGAAAAGTTGTCTCGCATCTTTCCGTTATCTGCTATCAAACCGCCAGTGTGTTTGACTAGAAACCGTTTTTGATAAGATTTAATTCTTATTTTCATGCATAAACTGTAAAAAGTCCTCTCTTGCTTTGAAGCCGGCAGGGTAATAAATGTCTATATACTAATTGGCTTAATTATCCACCCCACGAGTTCCGGGAATAAACTATTTCGCTATCCAATTAAAATTCATTATGTTGCTCTCATCTTTTTTTCCAGCCGCATTTTCTTTGTGCGAATCTTTTGTGTCGCGCAGCGCCAATTTACTCCTCGTCAACACACAGAGGATAGCTTAGTCCTTATTCGCCGCGATATGCCCTCTTATGTCGAAGCAAAACACAACTTGGATGCTGCAGATGAAGAGAAGCTGTGAGAGCAAACTTTGACCACTTTTTTCTCAGCCCGCGCGCGCTGGCCTTTATTTACTCGCCATCAAAGGAGACTTAACTATATGTATGCACATCTCATCAGTGCGGACACGACACATGGATAAACACTACCACGACAAGAAGAAAGAAGGGTAATCTGGACAATGCTTATGATCTTCTTTGTGTTGTAATATCAAAGCGCGAAAACATCACAGAGTAAAAGCACTGAAAACACGTAATATAATTTACTCATTTGTACCCGTCGCAAACAAAGTTAAGTATTAATAAAACTAATACTTAAGTACAAAATGATTACTAAATGACGTCGTGGTCAAGTGTGCAACCAGCAACGATACGAGATAAAACCGTCTCATATTAATAAATCGCCCGACGGCCCACTTTTGATGCTGTTGCTGCTGTGCTTCAAACATTAAGTCCGAGCGCGCATGTCTGACTCATCCGCAGCGTATTTCTAGTTCAGCTGATAAAATTATTATTAGGCGTTAATGAACTCAATTAGAGAGCATTTATATTAAATACACTGTTGCCAAACAATTCGGTTAAATTTTTGTTTGTGAAAATCTCGCGCTAGAAAGCCGGAAAGTTAATTGTTTTCGGTTTTAATTAAGCGCAAGGCGTGTAGCGAATAAATTCGCGTTTCGACTCCGGTTCAATTACGCAAAACGAGAAAATACAAGTGCGAAAGTTTTTAATGCGGCGCTGCATTAAAACTCGGAACTCTTCAACTTTGAACTGATTCGGATATTGTTCGCGAAGAGGATAAATATAAACGTCTAGAATTTTAATTTTCATTTTTCAGTTGAATTCTAAAAGCAAGTAATCAGCTTGTGTGACATGTGTTTTAGAATTCAGTGGATCGCCGGCATGTGAACGCGAAATGAATTAAACAGACAACATAAGTAGCGCTTGGGGGGCTTAAGCCGGGTGCGTTCCAAAATTCCCGAATACGTGTAATGAATAAAAGCTGTGAAAACACTGTGACATGCCGAAAACCCAACGTAATCACAATGAAAATGAAAATATCACGAATTTAACAATTAATTTACCATTTTAAAACAATTCAACATAAAGTTTTAGTTAATTTTATTTTTATTTCACTGACGTGTGATGTGTGAGCAACGTGCAGCATGATTAATGAAACTTTTTAAATTGAATTCTTTAATGATGATGGCAACAGTGGTAGTTTTGTGTTGCACATGTGCGGCGAGAAACATGTGCAGCATAAAAATGTGAAATTTTCCCACAGTAGCACGAAAAAGTAAAAAAGAACAACTTTGGCACTTTGAATCATCATACTCTCTCAACATAAAACAAAATACTCACAATTTCAGATAGGAAATTCCACGTTTGTAACACTCAAACATTTTAAACACCAATCGACACTGTCGCGCTGAAGTCTGAACATGATCTGAGCGTGTCCCTTCGACGGTTAGCGCATGAAAGCTTATCTGGTGCGGTATTGAGAGGCGCACGCATCCTAGGGATTCTCCCTTACTCTCACCCACACAACCAGATGTTTCAAAATGAATCGTAACACAAAAAAAAACAACGAATCCAACATTTACGCGATGAAAATTGAGGTTATGTCTTACCTTAATGCTTTGACTATCCGTATATGTTCAATCACATCTGTAACAAAGAAGTAAATTAATATTTTTATTTTTTTGTGTGTAAAACGTGCGTTTTGCTATATCCGACCACTCTACGAGTGTCTACAAGCAGTTTTCGTACTTGTTTTGTTCGAGCTTCCGTCTTGGCGGACGGTGCACGTGTAGAGGAACGCATACATCTCATAATCCTAACCAGCATGACCCCCGGACCCCATAGGGCACGCACGCGAGGGTTTTACGCACACGTGCGACCCCGAAACAGCTTCCAAGGCACAAAATTCGCCGAGGAGAAGAAAACACGCTTGTGTTATTCCGAAATCTCTCAATGAGAAACCAGCCTCGGCCTTACAACTATTGTTATTGGTTATTTTTATAACTGAAGGGTCCAAAGGTTCCGGGGGCTTTGGACTTATACCTGAGGCGTAATATTAAATTTGCATGACATATGTTTGCGAGTTTCGACTCGAAATTCCATATAAAAATTCGGTCGTAAACTTTGTATTTACAAATTAATCTAATCTTCTTTCGTTGCCATCGTGCGTACAACTTCGCCGAGTATGCATTTTGTACGAGGTCAAAGCAGCGCCGACGTTTAGTAAATAATTAAAGTATTTAATTCGCAAACGAGACGGAAAGCGTCGTCGTTAACGCCGTGCAAAGTATGCAGTCAATCTGTTATCGCACGCCTTCACTCTTTTAATTACTCCGATAACTCGCAGCGTGTGTAATTTATTGAATAATATAGCGTCAGTAAATTATTTAAAACAGTTTTTCGGCTACGAAACGAAACAAAACAAAAAATGCGTTTCAAATGTGTTCAACATCTGTCACAGAAAAAAAATTAAAACAGATGAAGATGATGATGAAAATATGAATAAATTTCCGACACCGTGAGATTAACTGCTAAATATATTTAGGTTATGATAATATTTGGTTTATGATAACAAACAAACGAAGGCCCCAAGCCTTTCACACCATATTGAATGTTTTGTTATGAAACTAGGCAACCAAGTCTACTCTGTATCATAGGGTTTTATCTTCTTCGATGGGTGAATTTCTGAAGAAGCTCTGAGCCCTCGGATGTATTAAAAACTACGCATAAGAAAGTAAGTGCACTCTGCTTCGTTCTCCTTCAGGCCTGAACAGCAGTTGGTGGAAGTTTCTTACCCTCGCACGGCCCTTGAAAGGTACAGGGCTGAGGCTCCGAGAGGGTTGCCGTTGGGGTCGGCGCGAAGAGGTCAAGGATCGTTCAGATATCGATGTAATCAGGAGCGTATTGTTCCGACCCTCTCTTCTTCCCGTTTCCTTCAAATGCGTATGCAGACGGACCACTACCACTACTCTCACCTTTTCTTTCTCGCCCTTCGGCGAGGCGTTCAGGTCCCTTTTGTTTAATGTCAAAACGAAGCCCCGGCGATCGGCCGGCAATAACCACTCCGCACAACCCTTAATAGATCTATGTCAAATGTCAAACTCCAACAAATTGCTGCGCCGCCATCTTGTTTTCTTGTTGTATTATTACCCTTGGGATGCGTTTCCGTTTCCAGGCGTGCGACGTTTATGAAAACGTTATTAGCGCTTCTGACATTTTCAGACCGGGGCGTATTGTGTGTTTTTAGGACGCACTCAACGAGGGAGTCTCTCTAGATTGGACAACAATCGAGCCATCAAGCTATCGGTTACACGTAAAACAAGCAGCGAAAGATGAAACGAGCCCCCAGTTTCATCGAATTGCTTCGATGAATAGAACAATCAAACAAAGCGACACAAAAATGTACCACAAACACAACACCGAAAACCAGTTTTGAGGTTATTTTTAGGTTAGATGTCAGCGTGTCAACTTGTAACCTTTGTAAGTACGTCCGACGCCATCATGAGTTTGTTGGGGTCTCAAGGCTATTTTTACAATTTCCTGCGCCCGCGGCGCACAAAAAAAATTTAATTTGCATCTGAATGCGCGCGTTTTTCTTTTGTTTGCCGCTCGCGCAGCTTCCTTACTCCCGGCGCGCGGCGGTATTCATATTCAAATTGTGTGTATGGCATGAAATAAAATAAAAACAAGCGCACAACGGGAGCACACGGGAGGAGAGACAAGATAAAGACGCGATGCGGTGCATCCGGACGATTCTCGTTTTGTGCTCATTTCGTTCGCCGCTTTTCAAAAACGGCACAGCGTTTGTAGGTTATGTTTCCATATTTTATTTCTAAGATGTGTACCTTTTCACATTTCGCAGCGTTTTGCGAAGAAGTGGGCTTCGTGTGCACGCTGCACCACCACGCTTCTATGATTTCTTTGACGCCATCGGCATTAATATCATTTCTCTTATCTTTCTGAGCGCTGCAGTATTATTTCGCGCTGTGTCATCACACCAACATGGCGTGCGGCGCACAGCGTGTTTCTTTCATGTCTGCCAGACGCATAAAGCAACAAATGAAACTGTGTCGTCGCGAGCGGAAACGGAATGGAAACGAAATCAAAGGCCAACTAGGCGAATGCCGATGAGGGCCTAACAAGCACTTTCCAAAGGTCACAGAAAAGCGAAGAAACAAAGCTAACATGGCGACGAACGCAAGCAACCAACCGTGCATAATCATTTGAATAAATGTCAAGCAACGAATTTAGAAAATTTACGAACTACTTGCATTGTGGTTATTTGACATTAACAAATGGCTAAATAAATAACGCGCCTGCATGTTGATAATTAAAACCACTTCCTGATTAACTTTGATTAGTCGCGCTGGGAGCAGTCACACACAATTGAAACTAATACCTGATGAAATAATTTTCTGTTTGACGAATGAGTGTTGGCAGATGATAAGAACGTGTGACCGGAAACTGCCAATCCGGTTAGTACTAATCACACAAAAAAAAACACAACGTTAGAACAAAATAAAACCAGAATAAGCTGTGAGTATACTACTGCTGTAGTATAATTGGTTGCCTAGCTACGCTCCCTAGTTGAGCGCTGCGCTACTCAAAGGTGTGTGCAACACTCGAATTTCGCTAGTTTTAGCTGCTTTGACTAGAATTTCGCTTGCGGCTGTGAGCGAAAACGTAATTCTATTCCTAACCCTGTTTAAACGCCGCCGGCGGCGCGCAAACACGAAGCATTTGCGCACGTTCACTGCTGGATTATTGCGATTTCAATTAAACCAGGAACCGACCAATTATAATACCCTCGGACTAATCAACTCGCCCTCGTTACCGAATCATGAAAGAAAGAAAGCAGCATATTTACGTAATACCTACTCGTATCTTCTGTGCGACATTGCTAATGTGCGATATCATAATTTAAGCTTCTGGTGTTTTGTGTTGCAGTTGTCACTTGTGCTTCCGACCCAGCGGATGAGGAGGAGAGGATAGTAATAAGTGACCCATTTTCGGCGGCGTGCACGTCGCCCCTAATGAAAGGAAACAATTATCTCATTGCCGACAATTAATAATAACATCCCGTGTGCGTCGGGCGATGACAATGCAATGAATTATCGCATGTATAACATACATAACCTAGTTTTCTTGCTACCAACGAGATATACTAAGTGTTTCAAAACAAGTAAGCAAAAAATTATAAAATTTTGAGATTTTACGCGGATTTACATCTTTTTTTCATTTGTAAGCTGATTATAAACTCAATTATTTTAGTAGAAATGCCGGAAAATATTTCCCGAAGTCTAAATATGAATTCCCCGTCGCTCAGTTGTATGCACTTGTGTTTTGTTTAAATAATTTTGTAGTAACGTAACGTGCACCCCAACAAATTAGCTGAAAAATCGTGCTTCAGTTATAGAAATTTGCATTGCAATTTGTAGGGATGATGGGTTGCATAATTACAACAATATTTCAAATGTTACCATCGATGTCATGTCTTTAAAAAATATTCTAGCTCATAATTGCTCGAAATGAAAATATTTTTCGTCGTTACACAGAGGAAATTAATATAAACCAACCAAATTGTACAAATTTCGTCGTTGAATCTAGATACAAAAATTTCAAAGTTATTGAAATATCAGATTCTATGATATTGATTCACGTTCCGCGCCGAATGCAATTCCCGAGTTTGTTTATCAACTGCGCGGCGGCCGCGGTTTTATTTTTAGCCGGCCGTAATATTTATTCAAAGCATCATAACGCAATGCATCCGGGTCCCGAAGCAAAAGTTAATTAATTTCAGCACATTGCGAGCAATTTCGCCAAAGATTCATATATATTCATTTTTATTGCATTTGTTTACATTAGATTGTTGGTGTAACAAAGTAGCGCTGGGAATAGGCAACCAAAGTAGCAACCGGAAGGCCGACCACAACGTCCAGCGCACATTTGTATTTATTATTTACTGCTTAAACTACACGACTATCCGACTAGTTTCAGCCGCAACAGAACGTGAAACGAGTTCTAAACTTGCTGCTGATAACTAACTAGTCAAAGGTGAGTGCAAGTGTGCAAAACAAACAAGAGACACGCGTATGAATATGAATCTGAATGAAAAGTTGCGAGCTAAAATGAACATTAATTTCGTACATAAATCTCTATCAGCGCTAAACAACCGACGAGTAATTTATACAAATTGTACTCACCACACGGACGCCATCTTGGTTTGCTATCACGTGGTGTAAAATTCGTGTTTCTTGTGAAAATGTCTAAATAAGTGTTGCAACGGGTCGTAAAACACGAAAAGCACGCGATTTCGAGTCTAAATATAAATTACATGATACACTACAGCTAGAATTTCTTGTAACGAAACGTAACGAAATTGTGAAAATATCAAAGCTGTGTTTACTTGTGTTATCAAAGAATTTGGACACGTAATCGTCGAAATTGTTCAAACATTTTTATCTCCATCACACTCCCGGTTACTTAGTTACAGTAAAACGTTAAAATATTACTTAAATCACTGCTTAAGTTAAGTAATGTTAGGTTTTCACATAAATAACACACTAATTAAACGCCTCGCACTGTAATTATTGAAATTGTACAGAAATTCGTCCGCTGAACCGAACGCAGCTGAACGTGCTGAACGACTGCGTGTGCAGATTGTGACTAAACATTTTCATGACGACGCGCAGCGCACCACGGACGAATTACGAATGCGCGTTGTACGTTTAGCTGGGCGTGCGTGTATGTGCACATTTTGTTTGCTCTGCTTACAGTGCTCACTCACAACTACCCATATAAAACATTACACAAACACACATTCATTCCCTGATCCGTCCCTAGTCCCCTACGACGGATTTCTGCCTGCGTCCCTTCGTTCGCTCCCTTGTCAATTCATCCATTCATTATGATTCAAACGATTCCAACTATGTGCATCAACAAGCAACTCACAATCGTTACGTTTCGGAAAAAGCTGCAAATTTATCGACGAATTATTCAATATCGGAAATTTATCTGATGTAAGCATTTTGTTTTCGAGTGATTAAAAGTTATGCAGACGATAGGTGAACCCTGACGACCCTGAATTTAAATGAGGTTTATTTTTAAATTTAAATTTAAATTTGTGTTGGATTGTATTGATTACAATCTGTTTTTTTTCGATTTAAAGTAAAAAAAAGTTGCGCCCAACGTGGGGCTCGAACCCACGACCCTGAGATTAAGAGTCTCATGCTCTACCGACTGAGCTAGCCGGGCTGTCTCTCCCAGGCTCAATTTTAAAAGAAAATTTTAAAATTTCACACTTTACGTGATAAAATGATGAATTTAACGCTTTTTTGTTTTCCCTTTGCCTTTTACAAATCGAAAAAATGAAATAAAAGCCCCTGCACCATCATATCGACCCCGTGAGCAGGTCGCACAGCTCGTCGCAGCGTCGCGTCGTACATCTCCCGCCTCCATCCATCGTGACGACGCTGTTTCGCTGTAATTGTGTGCTTGGGCGTCTTTCCGCGCCGCTTTTTGCCTCTTTGCGCGTCCGCTTTTCCATCAAGTGTGCGACAAAAACGCTGCGCCCGTCAAGCCGTTTCGCATCGCGAACATCAACCTCATTCCTGCGCGCGCTAACTCTATTTACCGCGTCCCAGTCGAGACCTTTTCTGGCATCCAGCGGATGGTCTGTCAACTCGAGAGGTATATGCGACACTTTCCTCCTTGCCTATCCTGCCTTGCGACTTGTTACTCACCACTACAATTCACAATGTGCACGATTCATACAGTGTGTCCATGTGAATCAGGAAGCAAATATAAATTGCTAGTATGTACTCGTATTCAAACGCAGTGTGGAGGAAAAATATTACGACGCGTAGATGTAGAGTTGAAGCAGTCGAGAGCGGATTAAGAAGAAAATCTGACAGGGATTATTTCATACGCTATGCGCGAGCGACGCTGACGATGGCTTGGCACTTTTGCGCCTTGACGTCGTCGTCCGCATTCAAACGCAGCAGCGCTTTTCAAAGCCGAACTTTTCCCAACTCTCGACCGGTGTGTGCGGATGTGCAGAGACATGCGGAATTGCGGAAATATCATATATGTACGGTGTAAAAGTCGAGCGGGAAGCCACTTGAATAAAATCGCAAACGCCGCCAACATCGGCACACGAAGGGACTTAATTAAATTTTGTGGTTTCGCGATCAATAGCTACGGAAGTCGTAAGAGGAGGACACGGAAAACTCGCCTCCACCAAGCGAAAACAAGCGATACTTTAAATTAAATTTAGATACTTAGATAGAAGAACACAGAGAAAAAAAAGAGATGCGCCCAACGTGGGGCTCGAACCCACGACCCTGAGATTAAGAGTCTCATGCTCTACCGACTGAGCTAGCCGGGCTTGTTGCATAAAACCAATTTCCTTTCGCTGTACAAAAGTCACATCGATTTTCTCATGGACAAGTAGAAGAGGTCTGCGTGACATTTTCGTTGTAAACTTGTCCTTCCCTTATTCCCCAGTTCCCCCGAGGACACTCGGCACGTCGATTCCAGCCGCACGATTACTCGCAAATGTTGTGCTACACGCTGAAATTCGAAGGTGCGTAGGTGAGTCATCCGTGCATCACTCGTTATTATATCGCACTGTATCTACCACCCTACCACCCGCTGTGGAGTTGGAAAGGATGGCGGGTATTAGCCGCACGCCGGCGGACGCACGAACGCGACAAGACTATTCCGAGAGACACGTGTTGCCATGCCAACAACACCAACTAGATTCGCACTCACTGCCTCACATTCGCGCACACAACTTTATCCACGTGTGCATAACTCCGGAAACTAGAATTTGCATGATGAAGGGACAAGGGATTAGGGATATTAAGGATAATGCGATGGAATGACGAACAGTGGACCTGGACCACCGACCTCTGAACTACCCTTACAAAACCCACGGATTTGATTAGACCTCTACTCATCCCTACAAAATGTCTCCTACCTCCAGTGGCTCATCCAGTGAGGTTTGTAAAACTACAGAACACTTTATTTAATTGATCACTTCTCCTGGAGTCCTCGAGTGATATCGTATTGGATTACACAATGTATCCCTCCGGCGGAGGTGATTGCGTGCGATTCGCACGTGCACTTTACCGAGCAACTTGTCGTCGTGTCGTAGTAAGAAGAGAGAGTTTGAGTGTGAGTAAAGGAGAAGTCCTTGAACCAAACCCTAGGTTGCAAGCAGTTTCGAGCTCCTCGACTCGCTTCCAATTAAGCGTTAAAAGACATACGTTCCTCCTAACGACCGGCTACAGCTTATTTCCATTACGCGCCCCATCTAACTTGGTTAACGCGGAGATTTCGGAGAGTCAAAGAAGACTAGACTTGGTTTTACAACTAGAAAAATCCTACAGACATACACCAAGAGTTGATTTTTTAGGTTATGTTGTCTTTCCTCCAACATTTTGGTATGTCGCTATTCTCTCAGCTGGCAGCGTGCTCATCAATTTTCTTATCGGCGCGGCACACTCCTCGCTGGTGGTCGCACCTAGTTGTCGATGTCGATAAACAAGAGCGCATCGTTGCCAAGTTTCATGTACTCGTAATTCACAACCAAACAAAAATAAAAATTTCGTTGAAAAATGCTTCGTGACGCAACCAATTAGTAGAAAAAACTAAACAGAGGGTAAAATGTAATATTCACCCTCTAAAAATTTTAAGGTTAGATTTAAATGTGGAAAATTCGAGGAAGTTTCTAAGTTATAAGTTTTATTTAATCTCCACGAGGTGTTATCTAGTATTTCAGTGTATCGACACTTTTATGTTGAGCCCTCGCGCCCCTCACACCCCTAACACCATTTTTCCGAGCTTTACGATAGCTTTTATCTACTTTAGCAACAGTTAAGAGTGTTTATAAGCTTTGTAGACTTCGCAGATGTATGAATACAACAAAAGTTTTTATTTCTTACCAGAAAATTTTTAGATTTTCAACATTTCAGCATCTGTAACAGAAAAAGAGAGATTTTTAGTATTTTTCGTATTTTTAGGGTTGGTAATGAAATTATCATGCTTGGCACGCGTGAGCATTTAACTTTTTGCCCTTTATGCATATGTAATTCGAATCGGAAGCACAATTTTGCGCCGTTTTAACCCTCCGTTAGCGGCAATTACTTAACTCGCATTCGCCCTCGTTTTTAGTTTTCGGTTTTTCAAACGCATATGCACGTCGGGGGTTATTAGATCGTTCACCTTGATCGTATGTGCAGTGGCAACCCCTTTCGGCGTCGTTTTTATCAATTACGTAGAAAGAGCCGCCCACGCACTCATTACGTCCGTGTCCATCGACGCTGTTTACTATTTACCGAAAACATGCCCTTAATGCAATTTGAACACATGGTATGTAAATATTGTGGAGTGGACGCGTATTGCGTAAACACATTAATGACGATGGACCTCACCCTTGTCGTTTAATAATTTCTGTAATTTCAACTTTTCGAAATACAAGCACGCATCATATTACTTGATTTATTTCGGTGCGCGCACATATTTTTTGTGCGCGCCTCGTGAGAGGGAAAATGGTGTTATTTATGTTGGGGATTTTTGCATAAACTGTTCGACACATTTTTTGCGCTCGAGTTATTTTCGGGGCTTGGGCGGGTGTTATTTACGAGTCGAGTGTTCATATTTTTCAGCGCCGAAGAAGGTCCGGTCCGGCATTCTATTAACTCCTGTTGCGTTCAACCCCGCAATCCGCTTTCGTGTAAATCCTTCGCGTGGGGATGCGATTTTCGGAGGAAATGCGACCACTCCCATCACGATATTGCCACTTTCAACACGGCTGCATCCTGCTGATAGGTAATGTTTCAAAAACTAACCTCAAACTATTAAAATATTAAATAATTCAAAAAAACTTTAAAAAAATCAAATTTATCGCATTTAATTTCATCCGACAAAAGTGGCTTCCTTAAATTCGAGCATTGAACATATTATATTTTACATATTTCAGAGAAAAAAAATGAAATATAGGACATGAAGGTCCTTGCAGATCCATACATATCTCACATTTTGCATCCTTTTCCCACAGCATGCGTGCGAACGTTTTCCGATTTTCCGTCCGCTGCCACCCCGGAGTTTTCGGTCATGTTAGTAAGATTAATAACGCTCCCCGCGTGCTCTTTTTCTAACCTCAAAAATACTGCAAAGGCTGCAAACTGCGTGCGGTGTTGTACGCGAAATCGACAGCCGCATGAATGGCCCTCTCGAAATACGCCGGGGGAGAAAAAAAGGACAATACGAAGCATATGGAGTGGAAAAAGATAAAACGAGAGCGAAGATGAAACTGTGGAGTTAAGTGACGTATTTCGAGGATGTGCAGGATATATAGGGAATAACTCCACATGTGACGGAGTTTTGCGGGATAAAACACACCGGGGCGAGGCGGGTTGCTGGTCCCGGGTAATTTAAATGCCATTTCGAGGACGTCTCGCACCATTTTTGTTATTTATGGATTTCGGGGAAGTTATACAAAGTGTTATCAGCCTTTAATTTGTATTAATCCACGCGTTAAATTCATCCAGACGACGTCAAAATTTACATAACCTCTAATTTGCTCTATTTCCAGCAGTCGTCTTATTTATATGTGATATGCTAAATGTGAACTTTGAAAATAAGCCACGCCCACTCCGGAAGACGGATGTTTACTTTACCGTGTGCGCGTCGAGCAACTATTCAAGATGTCTCAATGTAGCTCTGTAATTAGATTTTCATGATCAAAGTTTGCGTCAACGCGAATAATTTCGTATTTCATTTGCATACAAATACCT
Organism: Dalotia coriaria; assembly: GCF_025399875.1. Taxonomy (NCBI): domain Eukaryota; kingdom Metazoa; phylum Arthropoda; class Insecta; order Coleoptera; family Staphylinidae; genus Dalotia; species Dalotia coriaria. The sequence continues at coordinate 1,156,266 of NW_027045451.1, forward strand.
AAATGAGCTGAGGGGGTGGGGATGCGATATTGACCTAACCTAAAAAACTGTGTGAGTGCGGGTGGATTTTGTTGTCGGACAAATATACGCTAAACTAATGGGTAATTTGATGCGCGCACAGTGATTGACTGGATGGCACAATGAACTCGTGTGCGCTCGCATTACATAATAATCCCTCTAATGACATTAAATGCTCATGGAGGCCGGTTGCTGGCCGCGTGCGACGTGTTATTGATTTTGCGGCCGCATGCTAATCATCGGCAAACCGCGCCTCCAGCCGCTTCCAGCCGACGTCTATGCGACACTAGCGCCTCATCATAATCGCAAGTTTAATTCAATTCCACCGCTAATATTGCAGATATAGGTATTGATATTACATTTGCATTATTAATTGCGGAGAGATTGTAGCTATGGATGAAAAACATGTATTTTGGGTTGCCTAGCAAAGAATCAGATCAGTGGCGTAGCAAGTAGTAAAAATATTGTGGTTTTTAGGTTAAATACGTCGAATTATTGATTTAAAGTACAAATATTTTGGTTGTATATAAATAAAATTGTTTAATTTCAATAAAACTCAAATATTTGCAAAAATATTGGCCAAAAACACTTTAATTCCTAAAAAAATCAATTTTTCATCTTAAAATTAGCAAAAAAATTCTAAAATTTTAAAAATCCAAGTCTAAAAACCCAATTTTCTCATATTTTTCATAATTTCCTAGAAATCAATACACATTGCGCCATCTATCAATCCATATTTATACCCTACCTAATATAAAAATATACACTACCTAAATATATTCGTATTGACGCCCGAATAAGTTTTATCAATGCCAATTTATCAAACGCATGAATGTTCAAGTGTCCTCTCAATGAAACGAGCCGAAAAAAAAAAACGTCATATCCTGCTATCACGCGTGTATCCTGCTTATATCCCGCTTATTTTTTTTGTGTGTTGCTCATATTTTGAGGGGCGTTTAGGCACGCTCGGAAAAACCCCGCGGATCGTCGTGTGTCGTTTTCTCCCTTCACGCATGACAATTTGCGAATTTCGAATTTCACTCGACATAAAGACACGCATTAGGTGTATTGAAACGATTTGCTGGCAGGTTCCTTCTGGATTCCGCACGGCCTACAACACATCCTTTACGTAAGCGATTTATATTTTACATTCGCTGTCGTTTTCAATCGCCTTCGAGGCTTATCCTAACGTTTTCTTAAAGTACAGGATCGGACTAGTAATAAATCATGTGTAATAAATAAAAAAAATAAAAAAAATGAATTATTTGAGGTAATTTTTATGTTTTTTTAGAAAATTTAATTTTTTTGAGGTTAGTTTTAAGTGCGACACTGTAAATTTCGTAAATGTCTAAACGAGCGTAACGTTTTACATCGCGTTCACGGTTTTACATCTTCAACAGGCAATTCCGGACGCGATCCCCAACGCGTTCGACGGAAGTAAAACGTTTTGGAAACGCGCAAAATCTGCCTAGGCAACCCACCACACACACACATACGCGGATACAAACATAACCCTAATAAACCCCCTCTAAAATGTAGAAGTAGAATGTATAAGCGCGCCGTGCAGGAAAACGAATTGAGGTAACTCGATGTGAACTGCACCGGAATACACCACACCTTCTCCTGCTTCTTCACTTTCCACCCTCTAAGCCATCCAAGTAGCAGTAGTAGGCAGATCTCACCCGGATTGCTTGCGTCCCGACTCTATGATTTCGCGATTCCGGCTGAATACGAATGTAAGACGCGCGCGTGAGTGTGATGTCTAAGTAAATCTCCCGAAATGGTCTCTCCACCATCGGCAGGAAATAAACCATCGAAAAGACGGCGCGAAATGTATAAAAACATGCATCAAATGCGGATTTTCCCGCGTCATGACCGATGATATACCGTCTGGCTATTTGTGCAGATCAGCGCTTTTCAAAACGCAAAATTCATCTAAACTTTGATATTAAATTCTACATCCGGCAACAAAATAAATATAAAATTAAATTCGCAACCGGTGTTAAATATTCATTGAGTTCTTAGCGGTTTAAAAACTCTTTTTTTTTCTCTCTGTACAATTCTATTTGTCCAACTTTCACAGCGCCAACTTTTTCATTGGACTTTTGGACTTTTATTATTTCAACCGTTGAGCGCGAGCTCGGGCAGTTTGTCGGTGGTTTGGAAAATTTGCCTGCGGAATTTCGTCCTAATTGCCGCCTGGACGAACCGCGAACCACCGAATCGTCGTCGTCGTCGCTCACCAAATGGAATTATCACAACGTGCACAATGCTAACAGTAGCATTACGCATTAGTTAGTATTTAGTAGTGACTTTAACTCACCGTTCACAACTCTCAACGAGATGTTTATTTAGGTAATGTTGGTTGCCTATAGTGAAAAATGGTGTATATATGCTTGCAGTTTAAACGCACCCGATGCACATTCCGACATTTTATTGTTAATTTCATACCCCGACCCCTCGACTGAAAACAGTGGAGCCGACCGGTGGAAGAATGCAACCGGCAGTCATACACATTCATGTAGCGCGACCGGCCGGACGAGGAAATGCTTTTAGCTCGCCGCGGCCGAGCGCAAACCGTCGGGGTGGTTCTCCCCGATGCCACCCCCGGCCACTACCCTCTCATATTCCACGGCACTCCACTCACCGCCTCAACGTCCATGAATGTCCGTTATATACCGAGTGTAGCGTAATTTTAACCTTAAAATATCTTAAAATTTAATTTAAAAGTAAATTTAAGTGATTTTAACCTCAAATTTTTTTTTTTAATAAAATATTTTTTTTAAAGATATAATTTTGATAGCAGCCGGTATATGATAAAGTGTCCGTCGACCTTAAACAGCCCTCCAATTTACACCCTCGCTTATTCTTTTCGGACCTTTTTCGGCCGGAGAGTAAGTGACTCCGCAATGTGCGAGGCGGGTTGCGGCTAGCAGTTGACAGCGCCACTACTATGTGATTCAGCGGCTTCGACTGTCATTACTCATTGGGGAGTTGTGATATTTTGTAGGTTGTACTTCACACACTCTAAAAATTCGGTGTGATTTTCTGATGGAAAAAAACACTTTTACCACAATATCATATAATAAAACATAAAAATAAACCGCCACCTTTGGCACGTTTACAAAAAGAAGCGGCATATTTCATAGGCGCGTTTAGTGCCATTACGCGCGTCCGCCATTTCGCGTCGGAAGAGATTCACCACGAGACGCACGCAACTTAACCTCGCTGAGTATCTCATTCCATCACCTCTGTTCGTGCCACGTAACATTGTATAATGTTGTATATTGGTTGCTTCGGGGGTGGCGCGGTGGAGCCAGCATCCCGTATTGCTCGGAGGTGCGCTCTCCTGTATCGACTAGTAGTGGGGGGCGGTTTAAATCACAACCGCGCGCAGAATTTATGATGGAAATTTGGTGGCGGCGACGGCGGAATAAAGTGTGTTCCGAACACGTAGCGCGCCCAAACACGAAACTATGTTGTCGCAGATAGAACGGCAGAGGGGCGGCAGGGGTGCGTTGCGCATGTTGCGCATAGTTTCTGCTGAGATTCACATTCACTATGACCATCAAAACTATTTTATTCTAATTTTTCAAAAAAAAAAAACGAAAAAAAAAAATCAAAATATTAAAATTTAATCCACTTTACGATGTAAAACAGTAAATTTATTTAAACTTTATTTAAACTAATGGTAAATATATTTATATCCAAAAGATATAAACGTAACATCACGTTTTATTAGTTCCGCGTGTATGTTGGGTTGCCTATATCAGGATATTCACTTCCATTACCATATTACTCGTACTCGTAAAATTTAACCAAACTCACAGGTGAGTTTCTCGGGTTCGCCGCTATCCGACGTTTCGAAAGTTAAAATTACACTCCCCGGGTGATGTATGCGCTCAATCGATGGCTAAGTGTAAAGTGTAAACTGTAAGTACTGACTTTAAACGCGCCCGGCGAGCGAATGAAATTGAACGAGTCTTCTGCCACCTCCTGCGGGTGAATATGCCGTCGGAATGTGGGTGTAATGATAGAAAAAGAACTCTAATTGAAAAATACCTTCGGCACGCGCGCGCGGGGCGTAATAAATCGAACGCTAATTTGGATTTATGGACGCAGGAGACTTTTCTCTCCCTATTTTTTCAAACTAAAACGCGAAAAAAATAATTCCGGATGCATTTTTAAGATGTTAACATTTCAAACGAATAAAAACTGTTCCACGTCGTCAATTATACAAGTAAAAGGGCTTTCCTTGTCGTTTTTTTCTTCCTAGCTTTCTTCACTTCACGTTTCTTACGACGTTCTTTTTAATAACGTGCTGCTAGAAATGTCAGCGCGTTTAATGTTACATCTAGTCTTGGGGGGCGCTGGCATCGCTATAGCCGAAACGACGTCGGATGGTATTTAATACAATGTGACATTTAATTTATGGCCCGTTAATGTTGCGTCGGTGCGCAATTATGGCGAAAATCTCACGCCGCGTGAAAATTTTTTTCGCACCTTCCAAACTAATCATCGTTTATTATCCCACCCAGAGATACACAAAAAATGATTTTTAGCAAGTAGCGACATCTACGCGCAGATTATTAAATTAATGATGTGTTTGATGTGAAATGATGAAAATTGATGATCAAAAAGTTGCGCTCAATTTATAATTATCGCCTCTCGTTGTGAAATGTAATCGGGCTTGTTCGCGAATCGAGGAATCATACCAACCCACCCCCAGGTGTTGGCCGCCTCCGCGTAATTGAAAAAGTTGGCAAACTCGCTTCGTTATTTTCATCTCCGGTGAGAATTCCAACTAATTCCGCTCATATTTAAAAATATTTCGCTTCACGCGTGTGAAAACTACCTTTTTATGAAAAAAATTTAGAAAAAAATGTTTTTAAACTTATGTTGGCACTTTTTTTGTTCGAGGGTGTTAACGATATGAAAAGACGCAAGGCGTCAAGATTCAACATCGCGTCCTTTCATCTTTCACGAGCGAATGATTCCTCAAAAGAATCAAAGAATAACTTCCTTACACTTCTTTACGCTCGCGCCCTCTTTGCACATCCTTAAAATGGACTCGCTGTCGTTTTATTTGCCTGATTCTTCTTATTACTCCTCTCGCCAGCAGCTAAACTTCCACCTACTTTATTTCTGATGATGCTTTTCATCTCGATATTCGTCGATTCTCTCCTCTCTTCGACAGGCGACAATGGAAAAGGGGAGAGAAGAGACGTTTGCTAAATTTGACTCGCGTCTTTGACTTGCGAATTTCGGTGCAAATTCGTTGACTTATTCTTTCTAATTCCCATCTGTTTTACTTGCCTAAGGGTGGCGCCTTTTTACTACCCTGTTAGTACATAAACGTCACGTTGATGTCACTTTTGTCGTCGCGAACGTCTTTCACGTTCAAACTTTGTTTGACGCGAAATTAATTAAAAGAACCCAACTTGTCGACGCATTTTTGACTTTTTATTCTATTCACGATTTACCCACCGAAAAAAAAAACAATATTTTTGTTTCCGTGCTTTGAATTGTGCAATATTAAAATATAATTTACCGTTGATGCGCGAAATTTGCATTCCGTAATCGAATATTTCCACATACACACGCAAAAAAACTCCGCGCATATTGTTTTTTCTCTCCACCTCTCCCACAAGCGATGATTTCCGAATCGCAACCCCTTTGTAATCCAGCAATCTAAATTTTTAACGTTTTGATGAAACATTTTTCCGGCGCAAAAAATGTTTCTGTTTAAATTTGATTTTTTTGTTATTAGTAAATTTAAAACATAAAACACGATCGACTTGCAAACTGCAAGACATGATACGATGTAATATAACATGAAATTACCACCCCCATTAGACGCGCTTGCACCCTCACACTCGGCGTGAGGCAAGAAGAGAGTATTGCCGTCTTGCTTGCGCGCGCGGACGTAAAAATGTTTTCTCGCCATTTTTCTCGCGTTTATCGATTCGGATGCTCCGGCGGCGCTCGGTTGCGTTCGGCGGAGGCGGCTGCGGGGGTGGTTGGCACTCGCGAACGCCGAATGCGGTCGAAAGCGGAGCGCAATGGTCCAAACATGCGATGCTCTCGACGTTCCAGCGTTCCGACGGTTTTATTACTTTCATTACGTGTAACGTGCAAAATTCAGGCACGTATTAAATTAAAATTTACTCCAATAATAATTAAATTAAACTAAAATCACCTTAACACCAAAAAAAAAACAAAATAAATAAATTTTTACATAAAAATTTAAAAAATTAATCCGGATCTGTAATTTTACTTTTTATGGACCGTCTAGGACGTGATCCCGATGTGTAACCATCAATTCGGTTTGTTTCGACGTTCCTCAAACATTTTAATCTGTTTTCCATTGCATTGCACAATTTCCTCGAGTGTATTCAATAAAAAAATTAATAATAACTGTTTGTATGGTTATGATGTGTATGCTTGGTTGCATATAGTAAGAAGATTAAATTTCCACGATGCGCAACGCAATAAAACGCTTTTAAAAGTGCACGGGAAATAAAAGTGTGCATATGAAGCACGATTTGCGTTAAGTGTATGTACACTACGTATTCGACTTACCTCCTTCTCGGTTGGCGGCGTTTATTTATTCATCGCGCAAGAAATTTCATCTCGGCAACGCGCCGCCGCTCGGGAGATTGCGTCTGGTGTTCTTGTCGGTAATCGTCGGAAACTTGTATATTTTATAATCTTCTTAGTCTTCGAAAACTGGTTGCGAGTCATTAAATTATTCAAAAGTGTTCATCAAAGCAGCACTTTTCTGATGGCACGACACGTTTTCTTCTGCTTGTCGTTTATTGAATTTTGTTTGAGTTTAGCAAAAAGTTTTTCCAGTGAAAAAACTTTCGCACACTTTTTAGCAGAAAAAAAAATAATAAAAGAATAAAAAACACACCACTCACACACACTCACCACCACGTTGGAGTGGCGTGTGGCGGCGGCGCGGCGCGTGACACGACGACGTCTCGCCGACTCGTCGAATGCGGTCGTCGGCGGCGGCGGCGCTGGCTTTTATACTCGTCGGGGGGGCTGGCGGTGGGGATGGATGCTGCGCCGCGTGCGTTTCCACAGCGACACGCAGCAGCGGAGCGGCGGAGGGATAGGATCATAATCATATCATGCCATTCCGCCGCCGCCGCACCCACCCCCAACGCGCGCACAACACTCACACGTCTCGCTCCCCTTTGTTCATCCCCACCTCTAACGTCGAAATACATTCGCTAGTTGCAAAGCGCCCTTTCTTCAGTCGGTGACTCTTCCTACCCCGGACAGCATGTTAGTGAATAGCTAAGAAAATGCAACCAAACATACGCGCGACGCACAAAAAAAAAACTGTTTTTGTTTGTTTTATCTTGTAAAACAGCTTGACGCCTTACACCAGCGACTTGATGACATTATCATTAGCTGTCCCAACATCCTAATATCATAATATTAAGGGTTGCTAGCGGGACTTCTGTTTGAAGGGGGCGCAAACGACGATTATCATTACTATCACTCATTATCATTCATATCTGCCTTTTCCTCGAGTGTCCCAAAACGACACCTTGTTTTTCTTAAGGTGTCTTCTTCACCCCCCACAGCGTGTAATTATCATTTAGTGGATTGCGTAATGCTTTACGCAACAAAAACGATGAAATATTGAGGCACGTATTCATTTCATTTCCGTATGCATAATAGAATCGAATAAAACTAAAATAAATTATTACGTATGCAACCAAACATACATAATCAAAATTTTCGTATTTCTTCGGTGTATAATTGTATAAATTTGCAATTTTCCAATTGTGTTGCATTTAATTTCCAACTGGATTAAAATGAGCGATATATTTTACGCCCGAACATCGCGCACAATGTAATTCACTAATCGGGTATTGTTCGGCTGTCATATTTACATTTTTAGCGATTTTCAGCTATTGAAATTCTGTGTTTACAAAACTCAATTCGACATAAAACTTCAATTAATAATTTTTCGCGTTAAAATTTTTTTATTTTTTAGAATTTAAATAAACGCTCATTGAATTTGTGCGTTATCACAAAGCGAGCGCCTGAAACTTTTTAATCTCTCATCGGTTTCCGGTTTGTGCTAAACACACGGTATCACTGGCGGCGCAAAAAGTTCCGAATGAAACATTTTGTTGTTCTGTATGCGTTTGCCATCTGTTTTCATCGCTTCACATATTTGTGAATAGAATTTATTCCAGATAGGTGACAAAGGGTGGAAAAGTTGAGTGAATATAGATATGTGTGCGGGTTTTTCCGAGGTAGAAGTGAGTTTTCTCGACTGCAGGCGGCCTCTACAATCGATTTACTTCAACCACAACGCAGTTCCGGCAAATATCAAGACGCGTCTTGAAAATACTTTAAATATTCACCAATGAATGATTTTTATTTACGAAAAATTTAATTATTATTGACGCTGGAGGCGTAAAAGTATTTTTTTGCGTCGATTTTTATATGAAACGCGCAAATTTATTTCTATATCCGGACGATTTGCTACAATCTGTCTGTTTTTATGAATTGTTTTAAATATTTCCTGCATTTTTTTATTGTATCTGAAAATATATACAATGTGTTTATGAAAATGTAAAAAATTTTCGAATTTGTCAATTTTTTTCTCGGCAATTTGTAAGCCTGTCAAAAGTATTCATTAAGTGCACGGTGTATAAAGCAAACGCAAAGCGTGGAATGCATGTTCATTTGTATTTTGTTGTTTTTCACGCTGTGTGGTGGTTGGTTTCGGTTTTTTTTTTCTCGCGAATGTTTTCCAATGTTTTTCAATGCGGCGTGCAAACGCGCACATTACTGTCACATTCGGTGGTTTAGGCGCTGGCGTCGCATATTTGCACATTATTTTTCCTTTCGGTGTTTTCATATTTCGCGCATTTCGCTCGCGCACCGCGCGAAATTAATGCAAACGTCATAAATTAGTCCAAGGGCCGTTTGCATTGTCCACGCCGGGACTACCACCGCCATTAAATTCATACAAACGTATACTGGACATTAGAAAAGCGCTATTTTGCAAAAAACAAAATTATTTCTTTCTTAAAACTTCACACAACAATAGAAATCATTATCCAAAACGCAAAAAATTTAAATTTGAAGTTAATTTCTTGTTTTTTTGAAGTTTTAACAACAAAAAATCACAAATTTGGTATTTTTTTGATAAAATAACTTGAAAAACTTTAATTTAACGATAAAATTTGTACAAATTTGTTAGTTTATATTAATTTATTCATTAAAACGTTACAGTTTCTTTGTGTATCTCAAAATTTGGTTATTTTTGAGTGTTAATTGCAATTTTTAAAAATAATTTCCCAAATAATGAAATTTTACAATGAAAGCATGAATTTTATTAGTTTCCCATCGAATATCGTTAGCAATTTAGGCCAATATTATAAATTTCGCCCCGCGCCGCGAAAGGGTTGCACGCGATATTTAGTATCACATTGTTGGTGCGGTCTGAGGTCCGATTATTGGTTTATCCGTTCGTGTCGCGGCGGGGCGGCACGATCGCCAGCCGCATTATCAATAACATGCCTTCAATATGGAAATAATAACCCGCCAACCGGCGTATATGTGTGTGTGCACCCCAAAGCTCGACAATCATACGCACCGCGTCGCTTTAGTGGGTCGTCGGTCGCTAATGCTTCCAATTCAAAACATTCAGCTCCCGAAACAAAACAAAACATATTGGTTTAGCGTTGAAACAAAGCCAACCGCACAAAACATTCGATTAAAACACGTTTGCGAAATATTTATAGGTTATATCTTAAATGTTAAGAATTTTAGGTTATGTTGTATTCTTTTCGCTGTGAGATTTCGCACAGATTGTTATTAAGAGCCTGGAAACACGAGAGAATCTCTTCTTCGACGCCCCGTGGTTTAACCTCCGCACAGGGTGCTTTTTTTCGTTCTCTCATTACGCCGCCGCGAGAAAATTTACACCCGTTTATTACCACCCCCGAGACGTTGATCTAATGAACAGCGCGCGTGTCGATAAAACACCTAATACGGAAAAGCACATCACGGGGGGTTCTAACCTAAAATAATGCAATCACTACAAAGAAACACACACGCAAAAAACACGCCCAACTTATACACGCCGCATAATCGTAATTTTTAACGTTTTTTGATGAAACGCGAAATTAAATTTCAAATTTGAGGTTATGAGATGTTGCAACTGAAACTTGCCGCATTGAAAGTTATGCGCTGCAATTTACAACATATTCCAAGTAATTTAAACTATGCTGCATTTTCGTTTATATTTTAGCACTCGCGACCACAATCATCATAAATTCCCACCACAAAAGTCACGAACTGAAACCACCGCCACAATATGACAGCGTTTTGATTTAAGCAGCGCAGCAGGGAGTCTTAATGTGACACTCCGGCGACGATCTGTCATAATTCGTCTTCTTGCTGGCGTGTTTTTCGTGTTGCGGTGCAATTAATTGCATTCTATAGCTATGCAACCCAAGTAACACGATGTGACATCTAGCGGTTTAATTTTAAACTGCTTTTTAGTAGCTGATTATCGCCGGATGGCTAATAACCTCACTACCTGAACTTGGGACGTGGGTTTTGGTAGCAAGTGGAGTTTGCTAGGGGGTCATAGTTGGTAGTTTTGGTCGTTGGCATGCCGGAATGGCATGCGAGCGGCACGCGATAATCTGGCGATCGCGATGATGACGATGTTGTTGACCGCGTGTGCTCTGCCCCCTCTGTAGATAGGCATTCCAGCGCATACTCTACACACACTACACTACCCCTTAATGTAGGCAACACACTATCATCGCCCCGGATTATTGAATATTAATTTTCGGACTTTAAATTAGCATCCCCTTTATCTTTGTAACAATGTCACGTATTTTCATCACGTCGAATATTATTGATTTAAATTCGTGTTTTTTGATTCGAAAAATATTATTGTATACACAGAGAGCACAGAGAGTGTTGTGAGCGAAAGCAGGGTGAGGGTGGAATGCAAACGCAAAGTGCATTTGCTCGCTTCGCCGCCCCCGGCCAAACACACTCGTGTTGCACACCGCACCGCTTAAACTATTAGCATATTTTCTGGTTATAAATAAAAATTTTTACAAATTTTTCTCTGCACAGCCATTTTGAATAGTAGAATAATTCCAATTACGACCGCTAGATGTCTCAATGACTATATTTAGCATAGTTTGCGGGAACAATCCGTGCAATTGTAGCCGAGCGCAAGGTGCGTCACGTTACACGAGAACAATGCACTAATTATCACGGCAAAACATCGCAACATTCGCAACATGCGAGGGCCGACACCGCAAAACGCGCCCGCAAACATGCGCAACGGTTGCGCGTGCACGTGTACGACTACACCGCCGCCGCCGCCGCCGCCGTGCTACTTTACTAAAATTTGCGAACTAAACATTGAGCCAAACCGAGCCGGGGCTAAATAGAGCTTAACGAAAGTGGATGGAACTAAATGAAGGCACTAAATGCGACCGGACGTTCGCCGGTGATCAATGTCGAAATAATAGACGCCGCACAATGAATTATTTCCAAACTTTCAGCGTTTAAATACCGCGTAAAACTAGCATTTCTATATATTACGTAATGTAAATATAGGCAACCAAGCAAACACGTCGATTCTAACCGTTGCCATGTTAGCATGTTTTAACTTGAAGCCAAGTTTAAAATTTTAATGCATTACATTACACTCCATTACATTATCCGCGAAATGTTTTAGTTTTGTTTCCCCACGCTTCATTTGATCTCGTATCGCGACCAACAAGTGTATTCATGTGTGCGTGTTGGAAAATTTCGTAGCGTGCATGCCGTATTAGCAGGTATTGCCATTTCGTTCGTAGTTTTGCGTTAATAGCAAAAGTCTAAGCACTAGCACTCACCAATACCGATGTGGATTCTATTGTTGCACTCTCTGTGCCTGCTACAGCGGTTGCACACGCGGAAACAAAGCAGCAAACAAAGAACTAATCTGTTGCGCGCACGTTTGGAATACTTCTCAGCTGTGCGCTTGGGTGTATTGTTGGTTGCATACGTACGCGCGTGTAGTGTAGTGGTAGTGGCAACAGTAGAGCACGTTTGAGTGGCCGGGCATTGAATGAAAAAGAATGTGCAACAACAATGCGCGCATTCGGATCTATATCGGCATGAAGTACGCGCCCGTGCGCTCTAATCCTATGCAGATTGCAATAATAATCAAAACGTATCGGGCTTTAAATAATCCGCCTCTCGAAGCTTGAAGAGCGTGAGATGAACCTAGACCAGTAGAAATTCAAACCAAACAAAATGTAGATTTCCATTGATTGTTAGATATGTGTGTGTATGTTGGTGTATAGTTGGTTGCCTATGATATTTATGATATTTTTTGTTGCGTCTCTAAGTAATCAACAATATGGCATTCGTCATAATAGCCGACCGCAACGAAAACAAAGACTTGGCGTCCTGAAAGACCTGAAAGAACGAGCACATTAAGCGTCCGCTCGCGCGCTGGAAGAATAGCGCCATGTTTAAAGGTGAAGAGAGCGGTGAATGCACGGTGGGTTGCCGGCCAGGAGAGGGTTAAAGTCACCCTAAATTAGCATCGGCATCACAATGGAATTGCTGATGGAAGGAAGTATTTCATACACGCACCCCCGTCGACCAAGCGCCAACACAAACCCCACCCAACCCACAGCATCCACCCAGTGATGGAATCATACACGCAAGAAGTGTATGTGTAGGTTATGGGGGTGGATTTCATTCTTCGCTCGCTTCGGGTCCTCGAGCGGTCGCCCCGCGGAATCGCTCGCATAAATCCTGCGGAATTATCATTGTGCCTCGCGCAACCTCAGCAACATGGCCGCCATTGGTCGAGCGTCAATACGCACAAACAATGTACACAACAATACAACTCTCAGAGACATTGCGCTGCTTTTGAGGTTAACATCCCGCACCAGACCTGTACTAATCTAACCTCAAAATTTCTAAAAAACAAAAAATTGATTTTTTTTCACGTGTAGGAAAAGATATTTTGTTATTAGTCAACTGAATGCGATCGATGCGGATTATTCCGCATGGTTTACATCCGGTTTGCAAACGAAATCCGGGCAGCGTCTGTCGATGGCATCTAGTGGCGTGCCGAACGATTTATGCGACATCTGCTGGTGATTAGCGATGCCCCGACGGCGCCACCCGTCGACCATCACAAAATCTGCACACTCCAACACACACACACACACATTGCCTAAAAATGCAAGTCGGGAATGTAGGCAACCCAATAATGGAAAGCATGCCACGGCATTAATGAAAACAAGCAACTTTCAACTCGTGTGGCGCGCGAGATGACAACCGATGATAAACTTAACCTCTCGTGAAGGGTCGCATACACCTCAATATTTTCACACTTTTTCTACGCGCGCGCGCGCGGGAAAAGTTAATTTTTGCTTATCACCGAACGAACACACGTTACCTAAACAAACATCATCTCAGCGCGCGCGGCTGTTGTTCGCTTTAATTTTTTTTATGCGGTGGCGCGGGCGAATATCATCTGCGTCAATTTCGCTTAACCGAAAATGTGCAAATTTTATGTGCAGGTAGCACACGCACCCCCGGATTATTAAAATTCGCACACGTCCAGCGGCAACACAACACAAACAACGCGCAGGCACAGAAAAAATCACCCTCTACGCGACGAGCAGTAAAATGAAACAAAACGCAAAAAACACAAAAAAACGCCGAATGAAATTAATTCTATCACTTTGAATTGCCGAAAATCATTGCGAATCGCCGGAACAACAATCGCGTTAGTGTTAGCGTTAGTGCTTTGTTTGCGCTAGTGTGCAACGCGAAAATTCGATTTCTGCACAAACGTTTGTACGCGTAGAAAATTGAGTGATACAAAATTCAGTTATAAATATGATTTCGGCTTGATTGGTTTCGAATTCCTGCTGTTTCTGCTGTTTTCTGCTTTCCACTCACACAAAAACACAATTTCTAAGTAAAAACAAACGTAATTAGTACCAGGGAGCCACTCCCACTGTGACGTATTGAAGGCGTGGCTTAAATGTGTCAAAATGTCAAAATAATGACAGTAGAAATTTTTAAACGCGCATTAAAGTAAAACATGTGCGCATTGTGCGTACGCAACTGCTCATTCGAAATGAAAATTATGAAATGACAATTACATCAAAATGGCAGCCGGGCACACAGTGGCCGGCGTGAAATGAGCGACGGCCACGCGTGCACGTCCATCATTTATTCACACTCTATTAACCGTCACGGCCAGATATCATAATGAAGATGTTAATATTTGATGATAACGCCGTCGCTGCTCTCCTCTGCCGCTCGCCGGGCGGGCTTTTTACGCCATCGCGGTGATTTATTTTGATTAAAAGGTGTCAAAACTCACGCAGCGCCATCTATCCGCGAATATTGGTAATATTTTAATGTATAGTTGTAATTTCTAGTCGAAAATCGTAGTGATTTACCGTTTAGCACTTAGAAACATATTATTGCACGTCGTCGTTAATTTCGGCCAAGATTCCGCCGCCCCCCGAGGCATAGGAATACACTTAAAACGTCAATATATTGCAGCCAGCGTACGTACACACCGACACACCGTACCTGTTTCAATATTTGGCTTTTTGATTGAAATTTATTTCGCCCGTTTCGGTAATTTACGATCGCGACGCCGCCCCCCCTACTACCTTTAGCTCTACCCCTTTCACAAGTGCCTGCGCAACGCGTTCAATATGTAACACGATACGCGATATATAGAAATGGGAAATTGTGGCCGAAATTAGAAGACGCTACCACCAGCAAGGCAAGGAATGAAATTCGAGGGGGTGGCGCTAAACGGCGCGTGCATTATTAGTCGGTCGCGAATATTTAGAGCACATTACTAAGAAATTATTGCGATGCATTAAGCGCAACGTCGAACACTCTAGTCACGCGCGCGCGCGCCGCAACCCAATATACACACACTGAGGTATTGAGTGCGCGCCGTGCGGCGACACCGAATAAAACAATAAAGCTAAGTGTGCGCAACACCTGTTTTCCTCGCGCGGGCGTTAATTTACAACTGCGGCGATTTGGCGCAAGGAGCAAGGAGTAAGTGCACGAGTTGTATATTATAACCATTAGCGTACATTTATACCAAAATTACGAGTATGCGACAGTGGAATAAATTCTTTTTCGGAAGAAAATTGAAAATGTAAAAAATGACAGAATTGAATTTGACAGCGGATAAAAGGGTGTTAGGTATCAAATAAATAGAGTCTATGGGTAGATGCGGTGTTGATATCATCCTCTAATACTCTAATACTCTAGTTGTCTAGTTTTATACCAGTTTATTCCATTTTATTGACAACTGAAAACTAGTAAACATCAAATTTCGAAGGGTGTATTGAAAGATATCCTATTTTATTGACGTAATTCCATGCGAGATGACTTGGGGGACATAAAAACATTGATTAGTATTGACTTAGCACTGCAAAACTTGTAAATTCCAACCGAACATGATGGAAAAACGCTGTCAAAACGTGAAAAAGTGTAGTAAAACGTAACTAAGTTATAACCGGACAGGGAGAATGACTGAAAACAAAAAAAAACACATCACCATCACCATCGGAGTCCGTGCTGCAATTAAAAACAACGTAATTGTGTGTCATTCGCACTCTGCAATCGCTCCACGCTACCTGTCAACGACTCCAACTGCACTCCGGAAGCAGTCATAACCTCAAATTTGCATTAACATGTTTAGGTTATTGTTTAATACGTGCGCTTGGGCGTGTATCTTGATGCGAGTATCTTGTCTTGATCGCAGCGGGTGGACGAATGAAGAAAGGAGGAAACGTCGTCGTTTGGTAGTTTTTCCGCGGATTGTGGGAGGCGGGTCGTGGCGGACGTATCGGGCCGCGACACGTGCGTGACCGTTCCGGGCTCGCCCGCCCAATCGCTGCCGCCGCCGTTTTCCTTCTTTTTCATTCCGGCTGCCGCCTTGCAAGACGCCGCATCGCGACTTCCGGTTTCGACATATCTGGAAAACCACCCACCCACGACCAATAGATGCAGCGCATATGTTATTATAGAATAAAATTGCCAAAAATGTAAAGAAAGGAGAAAACTCTTGCAGCTGTTGTGAAAGAAACAGGAAATTTAAGGAGGAAGGGTTACACATGTGTAACGAGTTAAGTGTAGTTTAACAGCGGATAGCGGAGGCGGCTACGTCGACAACCAACCAGTGTTAAGACCCACCACACCCAAAAATTCATCTTAAAAGAATTTTTTTGTTTTTTTTTTGTTTTTTGTAGGTAAAAATGCGTGCAATGTGAATTTTAAGGTTATGTCCGATTATAACTCGGGCAATTCGAGGTTTTAAGCAAGTTGCACTTTAGTGGCGCGTGCATGCAATTGATGTGGTTGTGGCTGTTTCGTTTCGGACTTGGCACGAGCATCGATATTGCCTCATTGCTTATTGAAGGGGAGTTAAAAGTTATGTGCACGCTCGATCGGCTTATTGATTTTCCCCATTTTCTCCTTTTTTTCCGGCCGTCCTCGAGAGAAACAAATTGCCAAACGAAATTGCTACATTACAACCATACATCCGCCATTTTGAACTATCAAATACGCGTATCTGTATTTGTATAGCGTTATCTCCGGCACGCAGTTTTTATTTTTGGTATTTCGGTGTGACACGTGTCGTATTTAAACACATTGTGTTCGTGGGGGTGTAGTGGGAGTGTGTGGTGACACCTCCAGTTAAATTATATTCACATGTCATGCCTAATCAAGGCTCGCACGCGTGCAAACAACGCACGACGCTGTTCAAACATTCCTAATCGGCCGGCGATCGCAAATCGCCAACCGCGGCAACCCACAATGCGCTGTTTCCATAACCTCACTGCCATGTCCCCAACATCCGGTTGCCAAGCGTACATGGCAACACACTATCGATATCTTGACTTTGAAGAGAGTATACACGCTGAATAGTGACGCCATTTTGATTTAGTCAATCAAATTGGGTAAAAAATGTCTGCTTTTAAAAATATAACGACGTGAAATGTATTTTGAGATTGTGCAAAAGCAAAAGATTATTATTTATCGTCGGTAATAAATATCAATTTGCCGAAACCACCCCAACCACAGCCGAAAATTGAGACAAGCCTCGAGGAGAAGAAAACAAGGCAATGAGAAATGAGAAATCTGTCGAATGAAAAGTATTCAAAATGTTTAGCTATAGGCAACCACACATACACATTCAATAGCATTTTTAATAGGTTAAAATTCACTTAGAACATTAAAAAATTGATTTTTTTAGTTTGCAAAAAAAGTTTTCTTTCGATTTTGATAAGAAGAAACGTTTTCCGAATGTCACCCTTGAGGGTTTTCGCAGTGCGAGAAAGTTATAAGAGGTGAACGGACCCTTTTTCCAGTTTTCACGCGTCATTAGACGGCGTCGAAGCAAATTTTAACAGATTTTCGTCTCTCCTCCACTCGCAACCCTCCACACACACCACACTCTTTTGGCGCGCTGGTCACGATTACGGCCGTATTTTTCATATTTTCATTTGTTAGGACCTCCGCAGCGTTACGTTCGTGTCATTTATGTGTAGCGAATTTATTTAAGGAAATAAAATACGAATATATATTGCAGCGCGCGTCCAATCGACGAGAATAAGTGAATAAGCGTCTCTCTCGGTGGCGGAATATGACGAAGGCGGCTGCTATGCCCGAGTAGCGAACGCGTAGCCTAACGGAATAAGAGAAATGGGTGTATTGAGTGCTCGCGTGCCTGCTTGGCTGCCTACGATCGCAGAGAAATGACTAATACTTTATCTTGCTTTCGCTCCGACGGGTTTTAATATGGAGCCGATCTCCATTATATTACATTATGTTATTCCAGCGGAGGACACAAGAAAACAGAATGGAACAGCTGGAAACGAAGGAGAATACGCAACTGAATAAGATTTTATTATGTTTTACTAATATTACAAGCGTATACAAGCAATAAGCGCAGCTTGAATTGCATTTATGTGTATGTGTGGTTGCCTATAACTGCTAATCACTGAGTTTGACATGTTTTCATAAATTTGGATTTATTCAAGCGGAAAAACGAATTCCTGCAACTTTTTTAACTATTGTAGTTATTTTCGTCTTGTGTGGTTGAAGGTTTTGTATTGTGGAGATCTCGCCGGAATATTTCTTATCTGATTGTTAGTCACTTGCAACGGACGGCCAAAATTACCAAGATTACGACAACGATGTGCAGGCAATCGTATGGCTTCTGTTAGCAATTGATTGGAATTGCCCACAGAGCAAAACCAACATAAAAATATATTTTTCGTACATTTTCATCTGTCAAAGCGTGAAAATAACCTTAAAATTATGCTATTCATAAACTAGCGCCCTCTATCTCTTGATAGTTTCCTTCCTGTCATTTTCATAGTGTCGCTATCATTGCACCGCAATATTTCGCGCACTTTATGTCTTACAAACAATTTCCGAATGGATAAATTATAAAATGACTCGACATCTAGACAGATAAAAGTGCGCGTAATGAAAAAACACGCACGAAAAAGCAAATAAAAATTACGGATTTTATTGTTGGACGCTGATGAAACACGAAATGTGAAATGTGAAATGCGGAATGAATCTATTGGGACGTTGATTTTTCAATGAGCTGGTCATAACCTAAAAAACAAACACAATAAAAGCTCGGCATTCGTGTGCTGTAAAACGCTTTGTTTCAGCGGGAATAAAAAATAAACAACTATAACTACTCCGGTGAGTGCTAAAGCAAGAAAATAAAGCCATCCACAAATCATAACCTAAAACACAATGTACCCTCAATATCATGTTGTTGGCGTGTGTTGGTAGAATACTCAATGAATGGTGAAAACGATAAAAAACACGCAATGAAATATTGTCGGCGCTAATTTCCTTTGGGGATGTAACGGGGATGTAAAACTTTTCCTAACTAACATAACCTCACAAAATTCAACATAATCTATATTTTATTGTATCAAATCGTGATTTTTCGTTTGTTTTTTACAGATTCCTGTAAAAATCACAAGTTTTGTGTTTCTGGTTGCCTATAACTGCAGTATTATTATGTATTAATTATGTTTTGTTGGTTTTTTACAGATTCCTGTAAAAATCACGATTTTTGTGTTTTTAGTTGCAACTTGTATTTATGTGTGTGTGGTTGCCTATAACTTCAGTATTATTATATGTAATGGTTATGTTTTGTGTGTTTTTTACAGATTCCTGTAAAACTAAATTAAAAGTGACACAATTTTCGTGTTTCTTGAAATTAAAACCGTGTCGGTTGTCGTGTTGAAGCGAAAAGAAGTGAAAGTAGATTTTGATCGATGAAAAACCAATGAATAACTAATACTCATTCGCTTACGCATCCGTCGTCCATGCGTGTGCGGCCATGGACGTGTTGTGGCGGTCCCTACTGACCGCGCAAATTTCTACCCGCCGCCCCCGGATGAGATAAAAGTGTAGGGGTCAAAATGTATTCCGGTCACATTTTCTCTCTCGCGAAAACCTCTCACTTTTCACGTCTACAATTACACAGAAATTTATATAAGAAAAACAAATAAATATCTTTAATATTTATAGGTTAGAAAGTAAAAATAAAAGATGGCGGAAGTGTATCGACAACAGCGCCATTGTTTCCATGCTGCTGGATGCTGGCAGCGCAGGCGAGAAGAATGAATTTGTCAATCTAAAGTTTAATTACTTGCGGAGAGCGGGCCGCAGGTGCGACGCAACGGCGGATGATAAATGGACCACCGCCACCGCCCCCCACGGCAGCCATGCGAGCAGGCCAGGTCCGAAATGCATCCCCCTTAACGATGCCCGAACGATACCCACGGCGATATATACACAACGTGCTTTTGTTTTCCTTTTCTCTGTTTTTCTTCTCCGCGCGCGCGCTAATTTTTCTTCGAGTTGATTTTCCGCCGAAAAAACTAATTTTAAAAATATTATAGAATAAATACGATTATAATTTGTATTATTATCTGGCGGCGTGATGCGAGTTTTATGGCGCATTAATAATTTTACGACGGCAATTAACCGAAGCGCGTCGCGTCGCGTTCCGCTGCGTATCCTGCGTTATCTCCGAGCTCCGTGCCGTTATTGTTTTGCTCGCACGCCGCCGCCCACAGTCAGCGAGCAAATTGCCGCAAAGTGTAAAGTGTAAATACTTCGCTTGCAAACACATTCTTTCATTATTTCGCGTTTCCGCCCGCTTGCATTCGCATTGAAATAGACAAAAACAATTGAAACAATTACGAACTGCACGCTGCAATGATATGCGAATGTCAGAACGCGCATATTTTTGCATAAATTCAACTGATACGGGGATTTATTCCGGAACATTCCACAACTAACATTTACTAATTTCATAATGCATTGGGAGATACAGTTTAACATTTCCCAGGGTGATGGTTAATTTTTTTCATATCTTAAAGCAAAAAGATTTAAATTTTATAGTAAAACATTTATAGTGGTGTATGAATTGTAAGTCTTGGCATTGATAAACACACAAAAGTGGCGTGATGTATTTGTTTACGTTTTTTTAGTCGTCGCGCGGTGCGAAAACATGCAACAAGCAGACGAGGAATTATTTCTTTAAAAGTGTATTAGTAGCGCCATCTACGGTAAAATTAGTATAACTAAAAATACTAAGAAAATATTATTTATTTAAATTGCGTATAATTCGCGTAATTTATATTGGATTTAAACAAATTATATGTCAAATTGAAGATAATTAAGCATACTTTAATACTAGTATATTTAAAGTTAGTAAAAAATATGTTTAAATGCCTTTCTAGTAGAAATAATCGGAATTTTCAAAAATGATCTAAAAATTTCACTTTTTAACACTTTTAATTACGTTTTCGGACCTTTCACCCCACGAAATTTAATTATTTTAAAGTCTTATCTAATAGAGAATTTTCAAATCTTTTATAATTTGCAATCCAATGGTTGCTATCGCTTTTAGTTTAAGAGATAATCGCAAAAATCAGAAAAAATAATAAAAACATCCTAAATTTTTGTTTAATTGCCAATAATTCAAGTAATTTTCATTAAATTTCATCAAATTATGTGTCAAATTAAGCACAATTAACCATATTTTAATAATATTATACTTTCCATAAAATATAAAAAAGTTTAAGTGCTTTTTTTGGCCAATTTTGCGTAATATTTAAACAAAACTAAGTTTCATCCTTTGTAAGTTGTTCTATTTCAATACAAATGTCGCTGATGATAGCGCAAAGATGTGTAAAGGATAATTACAAGCTTGTCGTTAACAGTCTGCGCACAGTGGGTTCGAGCTCGTTGCGGGTGGTTGCGGGCTAGACAAACGTTTGCCAACCAACCACCGATGGCAAACGAAGTCAAACTAATGCTTCCGCTTATTCACACTCGACCAATTTTCCTCCTCACACACTCACCCACCGTGCATTTCTACTCATCTCAAACATTTACTCTTTGATTTTGTTTAAGTTAAACTTTTTCCCACATAAAACCAATAAAACATCTTAAAATAACACATTTCTAGTTATTTTAAGGTTAAAAATTAAAAAATGAGGTTATATCTTTATAAAATGTCTTCCGGAAGTGGTGCGAAAGCAAGCAACAAGCAGACGAGGAATTATTTCTTAAAAGTGTATTAGTAGCGCCATCTGTGGTAAAATTAGTCAAACTAAAAAACTACGTAAATATTATTTATTTAAATAGCGTATAATTCGCGTAATTTTTATTGGATTATAACAAATTATACGTCAAATTGAAGATAATTAACCATATTTTAATATTAATATATTTAAAGTTGGTGAAAAATATGTTTAAATGCCTTTTTTGTAAAAATAATCGCAATTTTCCTCCTACACACTCACCCACCGTGCATTTCTACTCATCTCAAACATTTACTCTTTGATTTTGTTTAAGTTAAACTTTTTCCAACATAAAACCAATAAAACATCTTAAAACAACACATTTCTAGTTGATTTTAAGGTTAAAAATTAAAAAATGAGGTTATATCTTTATAAAATGTCTTCCGGAAGTGGTTTTTAACTAGTGAATAGCTCGGAAAAATATTATATGACTTCATGTTGGGTGCCTTGGTGAATTTCGACAGGAAAGTTTCCTGTTTGAAATGTCAGTCACGCAGCCGTTTTTGGTATGCAGCGCGAAACGCGCGCCCGTTTGCATTTCGCTAATGTACGCCTATGCATACTTTACGTGGCGGCGGCGGCGCAGGCGGCCAAAAAGTCAAGCGGCCATTTTGCGCACGAGTGTGCGTGCGTGTATGTGTGCAGCTAGTAAATTTGTGTACGTTATAAGTGCTGCGTTTGACACGGGCTCGCGCACGACTGATCACCGCCATCGCGCGCGACTAACCCAACCGTTTCTCCTGCAGGCGAGCGCCGCCGCCATTCATGCGGCCCGCTTCCGGAATTCGGAGAGAGCATTCGCGTCCGTCACAAGATTTTGACTTTAGTATACATCTACTACCAAAATCCATCAAAAAATCAAAAATTTGAATTTTTTTGCTTAATTTTGTTAAAAATTGCATAAAAACACTTAAAAACGTCATAAATTTCTTGTTTCTAACCTCAAATATCCCCTATTTTGATGGAATTTAAACTTTAAATAAATGTTAGTTGTTTCTTGAAGATTTGAACTTACATCACGTCCCAACATGCATTCCGCCCCGGGCTTTGTTTCGACTTGACAATTCGAGACTAGACTTGTAGGAAATTGTGTCCTTTGCGACGTGTGCACTGCAAACATTGTCCTCGCGCGCGCACAAATGTATTCCGAACGTCCGAATGTCCAAGCGGTGGAAACTTGGAGTCGCCGCGCGAATGCGAATGTGAACACGACTGCGAATGCAATTCTTGACTTGTTGAATATTTGATGCCCGCTTCGGACCGTTGCCGCAAATAAACAAACGCCAAACGCGCAATCCAAGCGAGCGCGCGCTCAGGTCACCTCGAAATCTTCCGCGCCATCTTGTTTTTTGTTGGTTATTTTTTGTGTGTGGAATTCTTTGGGGACGTCGCACGTTTTCGTGTGAGAGGGTCGTGGCCAATCTATTAGTGTGTGGGTAAATTTCGATTGTGTCGGGTTTCCACACGTAACCGGATCAAATATTACGGGAAATTGCATATTGGTACATTGGTCCTGCATTCTAATACACATTGGACTTTTGTTTCATGTTTTTTCTCTTGTAAAACGTGAAAAAACGACGAAAAAACAAAAAAATGGATTAAAAATCAATTGAAGAAGAAAATATAACAAATTTTGAGATTTTACGTGGATAGGCAACTTTTTAATCATTTGTAAACTGGTTATAACCTCAATTATTTAGGTAAAAATGCCGGTAAATATTTCTGAAGTCTAAATATGAATTCCGCGTCGCTCAGTTGTATTCACTTGTGTTTTGTTTAAATGATTTTGTTGTAACGCAACATGCACCCCAACAAATTAGCTGAAAAATCGTGCTTAAGTTATAAAAATTTGCATTGCAATTTGTAGGAATGTTGGGTTGCATAACTACAACAATATTTCTAATGTTACCATCGATGTCATGTCTTTAAAAATATTTTAGCTCATAATTGCTTGAAATGAAAATATTTTTCGTCGTTAATTTTATTTTACACTAAATTTTCTTTAATCTTTAATTTCCAAGTCCTCAATGTCTTGCAAAATGTCCGTATGCACAGCAAAACAATTACTTATTCCGCACTCATTTCACTCAAGTTCCACAAACTGCGCGCATGCATATTACATGCATTTCAAGTGTTCGCAAACTGGCCAACAGGCCAACACGTTCAACGTTAAAACAACCGAATAAAACACCAGCAACATAACCTAACAACATAAATTAAAACGCATTCCAGCGCGTTCGCCATGTTCGAATGTGTGTGCGCGGGCAAATGAGGAAAAACTCTCCACTCATGGCTTTCGCTCGTGTTTCAAGGGTTTCCTGCGCGCTGCATTAATATGGACCGGTTTTATGGCTCAAACTTGCAACGCTGCAACGTTTTCGCTTTTTGCTCGTTACGCGCGGCTCAAAAGCCGCCGGAAAGAAAAAAAAATTCACTTTGGAATTTCTCAGAAACCTAAGAAAATATTATTTTAATTATTTTCAGAATTTATTAATTATTAAACTGCGCGAAACAATATTTTATGTTATATATTTTTTATTTTTGTTTTTCCGGCTTTCCGGGTTTAATTTTCATTTCTATTTTTAGTATTATATTGTAACACACCGGCGTTCTGCACATTTTTCACCTGCATACTTCGAAAACTTTTATTTTCCACGCGTTTATCTCAATTTTTTGCGTGATAAATTATTTTTCGAGAATTTCCACCGAAAATGTTGTCCTTTTAATGCAAAACAATGCGAACAAGTTGTAAAAAGTATGTGTCGTATTTTTTCCGCGCCTGATCCACCTCGTGATCCTTGCATACAAGCCGTTACGTCTCGATATCCCCGGATAACGTCGAGGACATCGAAATGTGCCGATATCCTGTGTGCGGTCGTAAATACGCTCGCGTGCGCCCGTAATACACGTAATATAATGTAACAAACTAACCTATAAAATCACCAACGACGCGGGCGTATAACCCGTATAACAAACGCGACTTTATTGACTTTCAAAGCAACCAAGATGTCTTCCAAGACACAAAAGTTGCCTAAAAACAAACAAAACTTACTTATTTTAACAATTTTTTAAATAATTTGTAGTATTACAGACGCCATTTTAATAGCCATGATGAAAACTGTCAAAATGTCTCACCGGAGCGAAGAAAATAGCAAATATAAATGAAAGGTCATAAAAAAGCGATGCATGTTTATGCTTGTCAATAAAAATCTTTATCAGACGGTCCCTGAACGACTTCGGCGGCACTAAATTTTTCAATTTTATAATAGACCATGTGTTATTTTGTTTTCTAACCTTACATTCATCAATAAATAACTAAATACATTTCGTCAAGACGCCAAGTTGAACAAACTGTCAATTTAACGAGTCTAAGGCTAACGTTCATGTATAGAGTGTTGCATACGCACAAAACTCAAAACTTCCTATTTTGATTTTCCACACACGTTAGCAGGTCGCCGGCAGGCTGTAAAAGATTACAAAATATGCATTCGTGCTAATTATTTTCGGCACGTTCGCCATTTCGCCACTGTTTGTCCACCGCTCTTTCGTCGGTTCCGTATTCCGTTATCATACACATACAGTACGTCCGCAGTACTCCTATAAAACTTTGCATTAATAATTTTAAAATGTCGCAAAACACGCTGTAGATTAATGTATTTATGCTTGCATGCAGTGCGAGAGCTCGCCGAGGAGATGTATGGGCAGTTTCAGGTCCGGACCATTACCGGGGGCGGCCCCGCTGATAACGTTTCGCACACACGTCGCGTAAACATATTCACATCAAACATCAAACATTTCAACAACGCGCCGCGCGCGCGGCGATGTAGGCAGCCAAGTGAGCGTGGAAGCGCGCGCGCCGGGTGCTGGTTGTGCTCTATCTGCTTCATCTCCACGCGGTACGACTGGTGGCGGCGTGCCGGGGGTTAAACGAATGTGTGCGGATTTTAATACGCCATCCGGATTTAAATAAACGATATGAATGATGCAAACGGTGTGTGGGATGGTAAATTTAAAGTTTTTGATTAGCAACCGGAGAAAAATTACAAAATTCACTAATGGGTGAAAAATACCGGTATTTATATCGGTATACCGGTATTTTTATTTTCAAAAATTAAAAATTAATGAAAAATAAATAAAACAAAAGAAAAAATAAATTAAAACAAAAGTAACCGGTATTCAAATATCAAAATACCGGTTAACCGGTTTTCAAAAACCAAAAAAACCGGCATTACTGGCATTAATAATCTAAAATACCAATAATACCAAAATAAAAAAAATACTGAAATACCGATATAACCGAATGTCCTTCGCCTTGGAAAGTCCTCCAACTTTCGCAAGACACACGAGGGCCTAGTATATTATTGATAAAAATGAGCCCCGCAAATTGTTTTATACGAGCGCTGCGTTTTGACTCCGGCGTCATCCGCGCCGCCCGAAAATTCCACCACCTCGATGGTAAATAATGCAAGAGGGTTGGCGCCGATACACCGGCCGCAGGCTGCGTGCGGTCGTGCCGCACTCGTATATCCACTGCAACTTACTGCCGCCGCCGCCGCCGCCGTCCGCGGAAGAACACATTTTATGCATCCCAAGGTATCGCATTTGTCTTTTCGGCCGAGGAGTCCCATCAGGACGCGCACCGCAGCACCGACCGCGCAACGAGGACGTTTTATGCTTGACTCTTGTGCTGAATTTTACATACGCGCCGTTTCTACTTCTACGATTCGAGGGTTTCTTATCTATTTTTATGTGTGTGTGGGTGAGTGTATTGTTGTCGACGGGATGTGGTGAAAGTTATTTGCATGTAGGACGAAAAAGTTTTGTTTCCGCGTCGAAAATCACATTTTTATTTTTTGGGGTGCGAAATTTTTAGAAAGACATCGGAAATAAATTGATTTATGTTCATTATGATGTATTATACTCTAGTGTAAGAGTTAGTAATGTTTTTAAGAGTTTTTCTATTGAGATCTATGAAGAAAACTCATTTTATTCATTTTTTGAGCGAATTTTGCTTAAAATTCAAAAATTTTGCGTTGAAAACACCCTGTATCTATTGTTATAACTTAGTATTCATATATTATTCATTGATAAATAACAATAAAATAGTTTTTCTGTAAAATTTGCTACAATTTCATTGATTTTTCAATCTTTTTCTTGTAAAAACGAGTTTTTTAAATTTTTGTTATGTGCAAAACTCTTGACGTTTAATTTAATTTATTTTTATATCTCTGACGTTTATTGTAATATAAAATCCATAAAAATCTTACTTTTAGCTGATTCGTGGTTATGTAGACAATATTAGGCAACCCAATATGCACTTACACTTTTTATGTACTCACACGATTCTTTTGAAGATGATTTGATGTGTTATCACGTGTGAATGCGTTGCGTTAGTGTTGCAAGTCACGAACTTGTCGTCACCGACGTCGTTCGCACACGAAATTGCGAAATTAAATGAGATGCATGTTTGCGCAGCATTTCCAAACACAATCTTAACCTGTACATAAAAAAACACTATTTTTACAGATTTCTACATTATCATACTCTCCTCCCCATCCCAGAAACCCACCTTCAACAGCTCCCTATACGCATTCACATGTTTTAAACTTTTAATTTTTAACTTTTTTGCTTTTTCCTCAATGGAAGCGAAACAATCGTCGTTATTAGTGACATAGTAGACATACGATACACTCACCCCTTTCCACACTCACTCTACACTTTACTATACCGAGTGTTGATGGAAATCCGCAGATGTGAAATATTCGCGTTGAGGATAAAGAAATGAAAAAGTATTAATTGTTTGCAGTCGTGCGAAACGCTCGGCGTGCAGGGTGCAGGCATTCAGTCAGTCATTCGTCGTTGTGCAGACTGCGTCTGGGAGAGAAAAAAAGCGCTTAAATAGTGAAAAACGCCTCGTGGCGCGTAAATTACGAGCGCGGGCATGAAGTTGATGAGTTCCACTGTTTCCACACCGGCTTTTGGACGCTTGCGTTTAGTTTCTCCTTTTTTCGCTCGACTCGAGTCCATCCATCGTTTGTCGACGATTTTCTTCATGCTTTTTCTCGGATTCGGACAGGCATTATTTATATGAACAGTCTTAATAAAATTTATTTTAAAAAATTTTAAAAATGATTTTTAACATCAAATTATTAAAAATTGAAACAAATTTTTTATTTTATGCATAAAAATTAAATATTTTATGATTTTTAGTTTTTTGTGAACATGGTGTATATTCCTTGCAGATTCTTTTGTTTCTCGCATTATTTTCGTGTTTGCGGTTGAGTCGAGTCGACTGTGCGCGTGTGTTGGTAGTAATTATTTGAATGTGCCTACACATCGACCAGCCGCATTGTTCCGGCTGCGGGTGCGGGTCTTTTGTTTCTCGGTTCGAAAGAAAACGGAAAAAACGCGTGCGGAAGCGAAAAAAACGCGAAAATCAAAATAAAAATCCAGAATATTCGCATCATTCAAATGGAAATCTTTTATTTCCTCAGATAACACGCATACAATTTATAATAATCGCGGAAAAATAAGAAAATTGTATCATTTTGCTGCGGAGTTCAAGGTGAAACTCTCCAAGATGCTTTTGGCACAAAACCACCCCGCAATACCTATCAACAATTTATGTGTACGAGTATGTTGGCTGCGCGAGTGGCAGTTTTATGCGTTTTATATACCGAAAGATGAACCCGCCGCCACTGCCACCACTACCGCCCCCACAGTCGAAGGAGGGTTGGCTCAGCGTAATATATGTGCATGGGTCGCTGTGTAAGTTCACCCCTGGGGCCTTAATCGGGCTCATTTTTAACCCGGCAAGTCGAACTTGTACGAAAATACCACAAAAACATGCATTTTTTATAAAAACATTCAAATAATAACAATTACACACAAAAATAAAAGAATACAAAATATTTTTACAAAAAATTAATTTTTTGATGATTTTCGTGTGACACTTTGTATATTTTTAGAGATTACCACAAAAGTAGAAAAATACGCATCGAGAACTCAATAATTTAACGGATTTAAGAAGACTTTAAAGGTCTAACATTCAATAAGTGAGAAAAACTGACCGGATCTTAGCTAAAAATTGAGAAAAATCTAAAATAAAACAACGCCATTTTGTTTTGTGTTGGAGATTCCGTTCGAAATATACATGTTACTCGTTATATTCGCACAACTTATAAAGATGCAAATTTATGGAATCACTTTTCCTGCCGCTGACAACCTAATATCTCCTTTGTATACCGATCGATCTTTTTTTCGCGATTTCTTTTTTCTCCCCGTCAGCGTGTACAAACATTACAAGTTACACTTTGCATCGCGCAGAGCACAACGTGAAGCTAATGCAATTTCCTCGGCGACATCGTCATCTTTTTGATAGTGATAGATTTACTCCTCGAACAATATTTATTCAGTACTTATGCATACATATATACATAACATGAAAGAAAGACTGGTTGCCTACGACTGGGCGGTCAATACTTCTGTTAGATTAAAAAATAAATTCCAAAATTATTTTAATTAAATTACGCTCAAAATTTGATGACATTTATCGAGTTTTATGTCGACGCCGCTTGCGCCAGCTTCGTCAAAGTTTTCGCCGCTGCCCTGGGTGGCATAATGACACAGCGAGTTTGCTCTCAAACTGCGTTTAGTCGGTGTTAATTAGTTCGCACTTCATCATTGTTGCGTCGGCGGGGGTGGCGCCCGCCGGGCATACGTAATGACGGACGCACAGCCCGCTTGTTTATATTTGCACGCTCACTTAGTGCCTTTCGAGGTCCGAGCGCTAATAAAAATGTTTACGAGTTTACGAAAACGAACAGCGCGCGCGGCGCTGCGATAAATTAATTTAGCAGATTTAATTAATTGCCATCGCTGAAGTTAACTCTTGCATTGTTCGAAACTCGCTGGAAAACATGTTAATTGATTTAGACGTTGATTTTTACACGTGTACTACACTATCCTTACTAATATTATAAAGTCCTGATGTTTGTTACACTTTCACGCAAAAACTACTTAACAGATCATCATGAAAATTTGTACACATATTCTTAGTGGTCCCCGAATGGTTATAGGCTACTTTTTATTTAATAAAAAAAATTATTTTTTAAATAAAATAAAGAAATTGTTTAGCCAATAATACCTCTGCATCTGGCTATTTGACTACTTTAACGCCATCTAGCATTCCAGCAATGAAGCTCAAACCTAAGTACTATAGTACCATCACACTGTATTATCACACTGTATTACCGACAGCTACGTCAACATCAAATCCAATTGTCTACACTATGGAGACTGTACACTATACTTCCATAGACTATACTTTCAGCCATTTTAATCTTCCCGCCATTCTACTTCATTGTTACTTCTTCTGTGACTACAGACGCGTTCGGAAACAACTTCATTATTTTAGATATTCGCGAACGAAGCCGCGGGTTAAAGCTAGTAGTATATATAAGCGGGTTTTAAGCTTAAAATAGTTAAGATTTTGACCGTAAGATGTCGCTAGATGGGATTATTTCAATAAAAGTTTAATTCCGGCGCAGTTTAATGACATTTCCAAAGCAATTCCGATGTATTGTTCATCGCAGAAACGTAAACCGCTGCCTCACCAAACAAAATTTAATTACCCGCGCGTCTAGGGCATTGTGCGTCCGCCAAACTATATCGCGTCGTAAATTTGCGAAAATAGTTCGCCGTCCGCGCGCGCGCATATATCGATCGGCTTGATTTCGATTTTAATTACGCATACATTAAATCATAATTAACTTCCGGCGCAGATATCAGCGGATAAATTATTTACGAAGCGCAATAAAATCTTTATTTTAATTTCAAGCATCGTTTTACTTGTTTTTTTTTCCTGTTATATTATAGGCAACATATATAGCGCTGAAAGTGTAAGGGTGGTTGAAGTGGTGGAATGTTGGATGGGTTACTAAAATATTGAAGGGCAACCCCCTTAGATATGCAACATAGGTACCGGATATAAAACTACCTGGTATTGGCCATATCTTAGTATTACGCATGCGGTGCGGCGGCGGTGGCGGCAGCGGCGGCGTCGGGGGTGGCCAATCCACCCGGGGAAAACAATTTATACGACTCCGCAGGACTAGACTTCGCGGGACGACTCCAACACACGCATGCACGCTACTCATGCGAAGAAATGTGAGTGCGAACGTGTTGGGAGGGTTGCATGGGGATGAAGAGGCGCTGTAATATTCTAAGTAAGCTTGGACTCGTATTACATACGAATTTTTACGTTTCAAAGAACGAGATACTTAAGAAAATGTAAAATGTTTCCAGGGGATGAACACACACACACACACACACACATTCAGAGAAATAAATAAAGAAGTAAATTTAATTTTTTTGCAATTTAATATTCCATGATTGTATCGCTCGTAATTTTTGCGCGCGCAATTAAAAACGCGCAATACACTTGTTAATAGAGTCCGCGCATTAAATCAAGAGTTAAGTAGTGCAAATATGGAAACGAAATAAAGCGCAAAACAGTCCTGTAAATGATTACCGCGCGCCCGTGGACGGCGGTAAACGATCGGAGCACGTGTACCCGCAGTTAATCCTTGCGTTTTACGGCCGGGGATTATTAACTAGTCATTCTCCGCGCGACTTGACGACGCTCATTAACAATGGCCGCTCGTAAACGGCCAGCGACCGAATCGGCATCGCAATCAGGCGGCGCGGCGTCGCTGCGATTATGTTAACAGGCGCGTAAATCACCTAGAGACGTTATTAAGTGCAAATAATCTGCGGAATTAACTCAAAAACATCTTAAAACATGTCGCAATTCATTCTGTCAGCCAACTCACGCCATCTATGTAACATTTTAGTACTACAATTTGTTATACTGGTTGCCTATACTACAATACACGTCACGTTTGATTTCGCACGTTGCTAATTGCAAAAAGTCAATGAAATTAACTCAAAAACATCATAAAACACGTTGTAATTTATTTCAGCTGCTAATTTACGCCATCTATGATAGATTTAAGTACTAAAAGTGCGTTTTACTGCTTGACAATACCTAAATTCATGTCCCAATTCATTTAGCGCCATCTATGAAAGATTCAAGTACTACAACTGTGTTTCACTGGTTGCCAATACTATCTATGTCTCATAATTAAAATTTACAGCCGCAAGACTTCTTCCACCCTTAAAAGGAACATAATACGTGTTTTGAGAGAAACAAGGATTATAATCGTCCAGACATATTTACACCCGGCTTTGTACGCGTTGCGCTCAAGGCATTTCCTGCATTTTCAATGATTTCAATGTGTTCCCCCACTCCAACTTTTATTCTTCCGTCCCTATTCACTATTTCACTATTCTCAATGCGTTTTTGGCTTAATTTCTCCAACGTCTGAGCTGTCATATGAATTAAACGTCTTACTACTCTCCATGTCACCCTCTGTGTGTGCTTTTGAAATATTTAAGACTTGTGACATTTTCGTATTTTAATGATTTCGAATGTTAAACATGTTTGAATGTAATTATCACTATTTTATGTGATTTTATGAAATTTTGCAGCGTGCGTGAATTGCGCGTGGCAAGATTTAGAGAGCTTTAATTATTAAAGTCGGCAAGCGAGTTATACTAGTTACACTCAACCCCCACACCCTTACCACCCTTATACCAACGCCACCGCTAAGCATCTAACTCATTTGCACCCTCCTGAAAGGTGCTCAGCGTCATTATACACATTTCTTATTTATACAAAGATTACAGATATAAATAGCGGAATTAATTATGTAACCAGGCTCGGGAGCTCCGCCCATTAGTGTCAAGTCAAGTAGGCGGAGCATATCTACGCATGCGTCAAGAAAAAAATATATACAGAGTGTTTTAAGATGTTTTAAAGTAAAAAAATGAATTTTCTTAGAATTTTGCACGAAATACATACTCGTATGAGATCTTGTGACATTAAATTAAATCCATAGTAACATAGTGTGCAGGTGCATAATAAACATGTCGGACACAAATCGCATTTGCGCCAGCTATTTCCTGTTTAGGGCCCGCGCGCGTTCAGATTAAAATACACGAAAATTACGACGGCCGCGAATTGTAGGTCATGACGCCCCGGCGGCGGCGCGCCACGCGTCTAAGCGAGAAAGAATGATGACTGACGTGGGGTGGCTGGAGAGAGTGTGTGTGAGCGCCAGAGGTTGCGGGGGTGGACGAGCGTGAGCGAGGCGCATAAAGGTTCCCGGGCGGTAATTGTAGTAAATTGATCTAAATTAAGCGATATTTAATTACGCGAAACGAGAAACGCACACGCCTCAAGCAAACCGGAAAACAGCGAAATATTTTCGAAACAATTTTTTTGACATTTGCCAAATAGTTTTTACAAAATGTCAAGTCGCAATGTCAAAATTGTAAAAATTTCAAATTCAACTCTTGTGCAGATATAGGGAATTCTTTTAAGAGGAGACACGACACAATTTCCGGTTTGGTGTATACGTGAGTAGCTAACATTTTGTTTTAACCTTAAACTATGTTTTTTATGCAACTTATTTCCTGTATACACTTTTCATAGTGGAAATATAATCAACATAACCGTAAATAGTGAAGATGTGTATATTTGGTTGCCTATAGTTGAAAATATAATAAAAGTGTATAAAATGCAAGATTGGAATTTGATGTACACTAATGAAAAACGAATCCGAATGGCGTTCGTTGTACCCCTTTGTGCCCACTTTGCGATTACATTATACGCACTTTGCGCTGGCGCTCATTCATTTCCAGCGCGCCGAGGATGATATAGGGGCTGGCAGGGATGGGATAGGGATAAAATCCTTACACTTATTATTTAAAGTGCTTTAACACGCCACATAAATCTCTTTTCTTCGCCGCGCCGTTTTATCCGTGTTTCGCTGCACGCGCTTTCTTTCGCGTTTATTTAATACGCTTAGGACGACGCTTCGTCCTGCGGATGAGCGTCGAACGTCTTCATTGCGAACGAGCGCTCCCCTTGTTGTCAATTTTCGACGCGTCGCATCGAATAAATCGGTGATTCGAGGATGGGAAAATTTTAAATTTACTACACAACCGACATTCTTCCCTTTTTGGCGTGAAATCCTTTTTAAACTTTCCAAACAAACCATTCACAAATTGTATTATCGCCTTTATTCATTGTGATTTTAAGATGCTTAAAAAGATTTGCAATGAATAAAAATTGTGATTTGTCTGTGAATACAACACTGACATTAATCAAAAAATATTAATTTCACTCTTGTGGTTTGGTTCTTTTATGGCGTAAAAACCAAAACATTGAGATAGTGATATTCAAAGATGATGAAAAGTTTTTTTTGCGGCGCGATTCTTTGAGACACTCTCATTAGTTTTTTGTGCGGTGTCACCAAGAAAACTTTAATCATGGAAATGAAGGAAAAAAGATAGTCCATTAATTTGTATTCATATCAAACCATCACTCATTTTTCGCATATTTATCAAAGTAAATTGAGGGAAAATGACACAATGAGAACATTCGGGTACTATTTGCACGAAAATTGTCCCGCTGGGAGTTCGTAATAGGGAATAGACGGATGACCAACATCAATGTCGTCCTGCCTGAAGGATTCTCTTTTCCTAGTCAGCGTCTGGGCGGAAATTTCACATTAAAAACTTGTTTTTCGTGGTTTAACAAAGGAAAAGTTAAGTTTTTAAAGAATTAATAGTAAAAAACTTAGATTTAAATTGAATTGTACTTATTTTAGCATAAAATAGCAAATATTAGAGGTTAGAATGTTGTTTTTGCGCAATGCAAGGTTTTTAATACGAAAACAATGGCGACACCTTGTGGTAAATAGTTTAACAAAGAAAAATGTAAATTTTCTAAGGATTTGTAGCAATAAAATCTAAATTTCTATCTATTTATGCTTATTTCATGCCAAAATAGCAAATTTTTGAGGTTATAATCACATATTTAACGCAATATCAACTTTTTAACCTAAAAACAAGAGCGACATCTTGTGATAAAGAGTTTAGCAAAGAAAATTAACAGTTTTCTTGAGATTTATAGCAATAAAACTTAAATTTATATCAATTTATGCAAAAAAAATCAATTTTTGAGGTTATTTAATGCAATATAACCTTTTCAATATGAAAACAATGGCGACATCTTGTGATAAAGATGCCCGCCTTGATAATTTGACAATTAACCCACAAGAAGTTTATTTACCCCTCGAGGAAGACAAAACAAACGACATGTTAATGAATATAAAATTTGTTTGCGTCGCCGCGATGGTAATTTAAACGTTGTCGCGCTGAAATTAGCATTCAAGGGACGAACGCCCCGAAGATGGACGCGGTTAAAGACCAAGAAAAGAGGGCGCCGCACGGAAACAATGCAGCCTCTTCAATTGGCAATTAACGTTCTAATATGCATTTTGATTTGAGAGGGCGTACAAACGAAATAAAACCACAAGAAAAACAAAAACAAAATAAAAACCCAATTTGTCAAATGCAAGACATTTTTTAGGTTAGGTAATTAACACTTGGGTTATATTTGATTTGTAAGGTTGTGTAAGTCACAAAAACACTTTGTATAATTAAAATTTTTTTTGTGTTTTTATTATTTTTGGTGGGATATTTGTAATCTAGGAATTGTTGTATGTTGTATGTTGTATGTGCAATTGTATGATTGTGGATTTGCGGTGTGTGTTAGGGGATGCAATACAATATGTTTCATGACCCTTGCACACGCCGCGCACATAAATGTGCGGTGCTGTCACATATCCGGAAAGAAACTGCTGGTATATGTAGAAATTGCAACGACTAGGACTCATTCTGCCGTTTGCTCTCTTTTTTATGGCAGGTTTATGGCCGACGGCTGCCGGCTCCCCAAAGTGATTGTGGTCCTCTTCCTCGCATTGTTGGCCCGCATTAGCAGTGCCACGCAGCGATACGACGACTTGTTGGATGTAAGTATTTCAATTCACATTCAAAATCGTAAAAAACAAAAAAATCTATTTGGGATATGAAATACCGGTATTAAAACCGGTATACCGGTATTTTTATTGTCAAATACCGGTATTTTTTAATTGATATTGTTTTAGACGAGTGAATTTACTGAGTAAATTAAAAATTAATTTTTTTAAACCGGTATTTTGAT
Source organism: Dalotia coriaria (assembly GCF_025399875.1). Classification (NCBI taxonomy): domain Eukaryota; kingdom Metazoa; phylum Arthropoda; class Insecta; order Coleoptera; family Staphylinidae; genus Dalotia; species Dalotia coriaria. The sequence goes on from NW_027045451.1 coordinate 1,192,116, forward strand.
ATAAAAAATACCGGTATACCGAAATACCGGTTTTGAACTAAAACTTCACATCCCTAATTTCTTTCTCTCTTTCTAAACGATATTTATAGATAGTTTCTAGTGCAATACCCCGAAGGTGTTTGCTGATGTATCGGTTTAAGGCGACCGTAAATTCGAAACGAGTTTTTCCCCACAACTCTTAAGATATTCGAGTTAAAAGCAAACATCTCGAAGGATATACGTTGCCCACATATTGATCCTAACATCCCTCACATTTTCATTTACTCACCTTCCTTAAAACAAGTGAATTTAACCATTTTTCATCATTTTTAACAAAAAAAAATATATTTTTGTCTATTATAAGTTTCCACAGCAGAATATAATGCTTTCTATGTAGATTTTACCCCCTGGGTGGTTTGGGCGGGTTGTGTGTGTAGGGGTGAGGGCGCAAAGTTTGAAAAGCTGCGTTTTCTCGGTGCGCTCGCGCTCGGCTTTTTATTTTCCTATTACCGACTGGTTAAATTATTGTTTTACTTAAAGCCTCGGCTCGCCTGCTTAATAATTGATAAGATTATACCGCCGGGGGTTGGCGCCCCGCGCTCGCGACATAAACAACGTTTTCTTGCTTCGGCCGCCTTCGTGGCCACACGAAGTGGAAGCAAACAGTTCCACAACTTCAAATGCTTCCAACACCAACCTAACAATGCATTTCTTACATAAAACACAAATTATACAGAGTGTTCTCCTTTAATTTCTATAAAAATCAATCAAAAAAATAAAAATTTATAAATTTTTATTCAAAAAATAATTTAAAACACCCTGTATGCCAAGCACGATTACAATACACTATAGAACTATTACCCTTAAAGGAGGGTGCACGGAAAGTGGGTATATTATTCGCTTTGTGCCAAATAAATAATTTCCGGCTACCTGCGGTAGATCCTGGGTCCTTCGAGGCGTATTTTTTAAATTATTAGATCCAAGTCCACATAAACCACTGCATAAATATTAATTTCCCCTAAAAATTCTATTGTTCCATTTCCAGCGAGTCAGACTAAGCACAGGTAATGACCCGGAAGTGCGTGACTTCCTGAAAAGTGTCCTCAAACACCATCGGGACTTCAGGTGGATCACCCACGCATCATACAAGTATGACCAAGGAGATGATAACCTCCTTTCACTTGGTGGGAGCTCAAAAAACAAACGATCGTTTTATGCAACCAGTGATGATTCCCATTCCCAAAACAAACCGATGACGAGATATGTCTATAGACATGAACCCACTTTTGATGACTTTGATGATAACGATGATGAGAGTGACAATGATGGTGACCTACAATCCTTTGCTTCCAATTCCGGTATCCAACCAAAATCTACGTCTAAACTAACTGATGAAGATTTAGATTTTGATGGGCCTGTGAATGATGTCTATCCATATCAGGATCATGACCTAGGTGTACCACAAGATAAACGTTTTGTTCGTGAGACCCAGGATGCTTTTTGTATGATGATCATCATTTGGATGATGATGACCTGCTTGTGGGATCTCCAGAGACTAGTTATGAAAATGATGAAGAGTTTGCTTCTGAGGATAGACATGACAGGTCGAAGAGAGCTGCTAGTACCGAAGCACTCTTGGATGAAAAGATGTTATTACACAGGGTGTTACAGAAACCTGTAAATGTTAATACAATGAATTCTGAAGTGTATCCAAAGCGATTTAATGGTAATGAAGTAATGGATCTTCATCCTTTGGCTTATCATATGCCTGGGGATGCTATTGAGGTGTTTCCGAGTAGTCAGAAAGGTGTTTTTTATGCACCAGGTACCAAATTGGAAAGATATGGGGATTTTGTTAAGTCAGAACAGGATTTATACAATGAAGAAGACTTAGAAGATAGAATAAATCATAAACAGAAACTTGCAAAGCGTAAATGTGCTGATTCTTTAGCTGAAACTGATTTTAAGGTTCCAGAATTGTTTGGGTCGAACAAAAGTCATCCTTCTAGTATTGACCAACCACTTTCTGAGTTTTACTATTCTATCCCACATGATGTAATTGGATTAAATCAAGATTTACTAGGAGAAAATCGTGATGTTAATAATGTTTCATGTAAAAAATTCAGAAGAAGTTTGGAAGTTGCTCATTGGGATGATAATAATCATTTATTAACTCGTAAGAAAAAGAAAGCCATCAAGATTAAAATATTTGATGATGGCGAATTGATTAAAAACATCGAGAAGAACAAAGATGATAATTCTGTGGTGTTAACAATCAAAAACAACGAAGAAACCAAAGAAAAATTAGTTAAATCTAATAATAATGATAATAATAATGAATCAAAGTTAACTGATAGGAAAGCAAGTGATAATGATCAAAAAGTTATGGGTGATGATGATAATACTTTAGAAAAAATCGATACTATTATAAAACATGATCAAGAGTCTTTGAAACAATTTACTCAACGACCTCTGAATCAACATCAAAATCAACGTCAAAATCAAAATAAACATTCAAAACATGTTTCTAAAGATGATGCTAATAATTCAAGTAATCGTAATGGAGAAGTCTCAAATAGACGTGAAGATAACGTTGAAGATGACCAGAATCATCCTCGGAAAGTGTCTGCCCATCGATTATCCCATGCTAAAAAGTACAACAGAGTCAATGAAATGGGTACAACTGTTGTTCCTTATGTAAGCCCAACTGAATCAAATGAATATCCAGGTGTTTTGGAACCCAGATTAGAAAATTCTTACAAACCACAGTATTTACACCATCATCACGTGAATGAATATCAAAATAAACTTGAAGATCAAACAGAACCTACTTCTGCAGCTGAACAAAGAGAATTGGGTAAGAATTTCAATGATTTCCGGACGGAACCGATGAGTATAAAAACCACAAGTGAAAAAGTTATCATTATACCATTTAAAAAGTCCATTAATCATGAAAGTCAAGTGATATTAATTGATCCTGTGGTAAAAGAAGAACAAAATGGTGATGATAAGTTAGGTTATGGTCTACGCATGAAAGAATCTGATGTTTTGTATGATGTAGAAATAGATAATGAAAACCCAAATAAAAAATTATTAAGAAACACGTTGGATGAAGAAAAATTCATGGAATCTTTAAATGAAGAAGATAAAAGTAAATCACCCAGGAGTGATGTCCAAGGACAAAGTATCAATCATCAGGATCAACCTAAAGCAGATGCATTTAGATCAAGAAAATTATTTGCTATTGACATTCCACAATATGAATATGTTGATGAAAGTGAAAATGAAGATTTACGTGATAAGAAAGACGTCAGGGAAGTTTTAGGAATGCGTAAAGATGAAGATTACTCTGAGGATAAAATCGATGTGTTTGGGGATAATGATAAACCAAAGAAAAAGAAGAAAACTAGGAATAAATTAGTAGATACTAAAAGAGAAAATGAAAGAAAGATTAGACAACGTCTACTTGGAAGTCTCATCAACTCCCAACAGGAAAGAAGAGCTTTGAAGGTGAAATTAGCAAAAACTAAGAGTAACAAAGTGAAGAAGGATGTTAACAATGTCAGGGAAGAAGATTTAGCTTCTCATGATGACAACTATCAACATTTAATTATAAAAAATCATGAGGAAGATCAATTGGCGGATTCTGCTGATGAAGAAGAAGATAAAACAAAGCAGAACAATAATAATAATAATAATAATAATAATCAAAAACAACATTTGGTAACCACAATTAAAGATAATGTAAACCTCGACAGATGTTGTGAGAATAAAAATAACAACAAAGTAGAAACAACTTGTTCCAGTGATACTTCAGATTCCCTACCACCTGAACCACCTCCACAACCTGAAGAACAAATAGAAACAGGAGAAACAGGCGGAAATGAGTTGGATATCATTGAAAAAACGCAAGCTATTTTGTTGCACATAACAGGACCGCCATGTTCTCATCAATTAACACCAAAACCAATTGAAGATGATAATAACGACGGTCCGGATTCAAAAAGAAGCAAATCTCAAGTGGATATAATAGATACCGATTCACCTCTGACTGTCGAACATCTGAATTCGTACAAAGTGACATCTGGTGAGAAGAATCCGGAGAATGTTGTTTCGGAAATCATTAAACTCGTACAAAACTATAAAGAAAAAGTCAATGAATACAACAAAAACAATCGAAAAGAGGTTATTAAAGATAATGTATCATTAAAACCTGGTAAGGCATCCACTCACGCACCGGAAATTGATCTGAGGAAAGAACTTCAACATAACCATGTTTATGAACACAAAAACAATAAAAATAATGATTTAACACCGGAAACAACTACACTTGGATATACTCAGGATATTTCTGAGGGTAAAAAGGTGTTATCATCAGATGATGAAGACGATTCAGCGATTCATGCGCATGCAATCATGCATTCAAAGAAATTACACCCAGTGAAAAGTAACAAATGTGATATTAAGTCAGGAAATGACCGTGCACAAGAATTCATATTACCTATGAGTGTTCAAGAAGGTTATATCAAACCGGAAGTCGTAGCTGACGGTAATGCAATTGACAATGACAGCTCAAACAATGCTGATGCTGATAAAAACGTTAAAGAAGTTGATAATTTCACTAATGTTGAAGATTCTGATGAAAATATCAAAACAAAACAGAAAAGAGATAATTATTTGAAACACAATAATAATAAACAAATAGAAAACCCTTTAAAGTTTACTCCGGATAACCTAGAAAGTTTTAACGATGTCATTGAACGAGATGAAGGTCAAACAATGTCAAAACGTGAAGAAACTTTACACAAAGCAAGAATTGCACATTATTTAAACCCAGGATTGTTAAATGAAGATGAAATTATGAACCATCAAGTTTACAAGCGTGATCTTCATGATGATGACAAAGATTACACCGAAGAGGAACTAGATAAATTGATTGGAATGGTTGATGACAGTTCAACTGATGTGCAATCTGATCAGGATCTCCTAAAGAGATATAGACGATATAAAAACTTTGAACCCTTTCTATACAATAACATCCCAAGACATAGAAATTCTGAGGAAGCTGGAATGTCTTCAGAACATTCTATTGTCATTCAAACAACAGTAGCTACTACTAATTTGCAGTGTGGTGAAGTAGAATACAAGAAAACATTGGAAACTGGTGCTGTGGATCATATACATAAGAAGAAAAACAAGAAAAAGTCACATGGACATCGTTGTAACTTTGGTGATGATGAAGAGTTTGGAGATACATGTACACAACATTTAGAGACACCGAAAAAGTCAAAAAGTCAAATATCTCTGGAAAATAAACAAAAAGAACAGACTAGAGAGCGAATTATGGTAAAATATTGTTTTAAAATGTTTTGTATATGATTATTAATTAGTTTTATGTTAACAGGAAGATAAATTAAGCGAGAAACAAAAAGAACAGGAACATATCAAGAATGTCCTGAACGGCCATCTTGTCCTAGACATCATGGAGAAGTTCCACACGAAAGTGAAAGGCAACGACAGGTTAAACAATCGATTTGGTCAAGCTATGGGTAAGAAATGCGCTGCTGATGAAGTTGTAAGTATATGCAACCCAATTTACACCTAAATACCTACAATATTCTAATCTTCTTTAAAGGATCTCATTGATAAATTCAAAGAAGAACAATCAAAAGCAGACGTACGTCATGCCCAACTAATGCTTCATCAAGTAATAGTCTTAATGAATAAAATCGTCGCTGAACAAGTCCATCGTCGTACATGCCTTGTCCTTTCTCCTACACTGAAAAATTATCTAAAACGCACCGCTGGTAACCGTGAAAGACTGTCAAAGTCAAACGTAGTAGCTGAAGGCTACCCTCTACCGCCAGTGAAAGGAACCAAAGGAAGTGCTAATAAAGATCTCCTAATGGACGAATCTCAGGGTGACTTTTTGTTCCCGCAGGGAGGTGATGAAGACCAACCTCTATCCGCCATGGATGCAGCTATACTCATGAAGAAAAAGATCAACATGATCAGAGCCCTATTGGCTAAATACAATCATATGAGTCATAGTTGTCAAGTGAAAGTACAACCTGTGCATGATTATCTCATTCAACACTTGAAAGCTTTAGAAAAAATGTCTCAGAATAAAAAGTTCGGGGATGTGCCTGATGCTTGTGAGGTACCATGTGTACATAACCAAGAAGCAGGACCAGGAAGAGGAGCAGGTGGAAAAGAAAGTGGAAGATCACCAGAACCGGAATTTAATGGTGGAAGTACTACAATAATATTCTCTACAGGAGAAGAGGTTAGTTCTCAATCATCTGGAATGAGTAGTCTTGCCCCTGGTGGTGAGGCAACCAGTCTTACAATTTCTCCAGGTGGAGATATAAATCAATCAAAAGCAAAAGCCAGAGATGCCACTTTAAAGCCACCGCATTACAAAGCAAACAATCAAAAGCGTATTTTTCGTCATTATGATGATGGTGATAGCGACACTGATAACGATAGTGATCAAAGCGCTTATCCCTCGGAGAAATACAGGAAACTAGTTGAAGCTGCGGCTAATTATCGCCGGAAAAGACAAATTGAGGAACGTTTAGCACGACTTTTTGGTAAAACACGCACGAAGAAAGCCGAACCTGCCACAACAAGTAAAAACGATGAGAATGTGGAGCCAGACTTAAGTAACGCTGCTTTTGAAGCGCCTGTTGTTTACTCATTGCATTGATCATCCGGAAAACCGGATAATAGTATTTACACTTTTATTATTCATCGATTTGTGATGTGTTTTTACTGTTTTTACACGTGTAATCTTACAAAGTTTGTGAAAAATGTGAAAAATATCTTGTATCAATAAAATTTTCTATTTGAGGTTAAAATTTGTTAATATAGGCAACCAAATCATCACTAAAATTAACTTTTTAGTAAAAAATATAAAAAAATTAAAATTTAAGATACGTGCACAGAAGAAATAAAATTTTGTCTGTTGGTCACGTTTTCACTTGTTTTCGTAAGTATATCACGAAGTTTGCGCCTCCCCGATGATTTCCACAAAAGCATCAAATCTAATATCAATTTATCAAACAATTTCCTACAGAGAATTCACGCGTGCACGACGTGTACAATGTCGGCGTCTATTTTTAGTCGAGATTATCTGTTGCATTTGTATTCATTAGTTTGATAATCGTCAGAAAAATAGTTTCAATGCTCCAGAGGCCCTGATAAAAATACCACCTGCGACGAAAGCAAGCAAGTTGTGTAAAACATCTTAATATCTTCAACATCTTTAGCATCTTCGTTGTTTTTTGTAACAAAAAGTGCGATAATAATTTATTGTTTTATTTTGGCGAGCAGGCAAGAAGGATAAACGTGGGATTTCGTACAAATATAATAAGCCCTTGTTTTGCGGCGCGTGTTTCTTATTCTTAGGCGAACTTCTCAACTTTTGCGCACTGGCTGTGTGGGTTCCCGAGTTGGAGGACACAGGTGTTTGGCGGCGGCAGGCGCAAGGCACAGAGAATGGTATTATTTAAAAAACAAAAGAACGAATGCGCTACACTCCACTCCGGGTTGAAAAGTAGACTCTAGCGCGCGGAGGGTGAGCGGATAAATCCCTTGAAATGCAGATCCGAGTCGTACTCACACGCAAACAGCTCTCAGCTCACCAAAACGACATTATTTCCTTCATCCACGCGAGCGACCTATTATTATTGCGAGTAAAACTCGTAAAAACATTTTTTCGCTCGTTTATTACACGAATCTTATTTTTATTAATCGTCTGTAGGTCTGTATTATAAAAAACAAATTTCATAACTAATATTAATCCCATAAACTATAGGCAACCAAAACAACACTAAAATAACCTTAAATGTCAAAAATATATTATATATTCTTTTGTGCTGTCAAAAAACTAACACAAAGTAATAAAATAAACTATAGGCAACCAAAATAACTTTTTGTGACCAAAAAAATAGAAAAAACTTAAAATTTAAGTTTAATACGTCTAAAACTTATTATCTGTAGTCGAAACAATCGTAAAATCTAAACCTCAAGATAATACTCCGTCGTTAAACTTCATAATAAGCCGATTTGCTTTGTTTCGTTGTATTTTTCCGTTGTTTCTTATTCTATTGTTGGCAAACAGATGTCTTAAATGTTCTCGTTACGGTTGCGCGTGCGTGTCGGTTAATTCGACTTCGATTATACTTTATTCGCGCAGCATTTGTTTCCCCCGGACACGAGAAAAGCGGGAATTAAGATTTACGCGAATATAATCCCGTAAAACTTTCTTGGCGTTGCCTAGAAGATTTATATGAAATATGTTTGCATAAATATTGCATCAAAACCCAGAAAAAATGTCATAATTTTCCAATAAAGCAAACATAACCAAACAAAACAACTAGTTTTTATAGGTTATATCAAATTTAGGTAAAATAAATGTTGGCAAGTTTCTCGGGAGACAAAAACCAACTATGAACACACAGAGCAACTAAGTTTGCTGCTACACTTTCCCGGTCATCGCGTTGTGCGAGTGGAACTTGCCATGCTCAGGTGTCATTCGGCGCACATTGATTACAAAAACTAATTAGGCAGTAAACTTAAAAGCTGTTTCAAGTCTCGCTGCGTCTCGCCCGCACTCGCGTGCACTTCCTCCACCCTCCAATTTGTGCGCTACCCTTCTTCTTCTCGCCGAAGAGGAATATTTTCGGCGTTGGTGCGCGCTTCGCCTTATTAATGTTATTACTTGTGTATGGGGCGCGCTTTAAATATATTCGCCGCATTCGTTTGCGCCGCGCGCGGCGTGCGGTCGCACGATACCCGCGGCATCATGTGGCCTACAACCGCCTCCCGGCCCTCTCTGCCGCCCCAAACAAGCGCTATCATCGTTCGCGCACACCGCGCTTGTATTTTATACCTTTTAAAACACAGTCTACGCGTGTACACTAAATACATTTTCATTACAACCTCTTTATAAATTATAATTAGACGTCGGGGATAATTTTTTCGTCGTTCTCGCTTTTATTTTCAATTATAAACGTGGAAAAATGGAAAAAACTCGGAAAAAATTAAATTAGAACAGGAAGTTGACGGTTTTTCATGTTTAACTAGCGCCATCTATGATTTTACACTAGTTATCAACATTTTTTTAGTTGTTTTCTTTTATATTTTCAATTATAAACGTAAAAATACTTTAAAAAATTAAAAATATTAAAATACAAAACCGGAAGTAGACATTTTCTACGTTTAACTAGCGCCATCTATGTTTTTATAATAGTTTTTATCATTTTTTGCTATTTTTCCTTCTATTTTTAAATACAAACGCGAAAAATACAGAAAAAATTCAAAATACAAAATCAGTTGACATTTTTAATGTTTTTATGCGTTTAACTAGCGCCATCTTTGATTTTACACTAGTTTTTAACATTATTTTGTTGTTTTCTTTTATATTTTCAATTATAAACGTAAAAATAGGCAAAAAAATCAAAAATATTAAAATACAAGACCGGAAGTAGACATTTTTATGTTCAACTAGCGCCATCTATGTTTTATTGCAGTTTTTAACATTTTTTCATCATTTTTCCTTCTATTTTCAGCTATAAACGTAAAAAACACGTAAAAATTGAAAATACAAAACCAGTTGACATTTTTCATGTTTTTATGTGTTTAACTAGCGCCATCTATGTATATTTTTGTAATTTTCAACATACTGTATATAAATATCCATGCGTAGCACTCCACGTTTTTTGATTGATGGTCTTTATGCATAATTTTAATTGCATCCTCTTCCGGAATTACTAAACATCATTTTTAATAGAAATTATTATACGCGTTATTAATTTTCCGTCTTGGCTCTTTGCCGGCAGCCGGCAGCCGCCGCCAGGGGCGGAATTGGTTCGCTGCCTCTGCGCGCGTACGCACCCCTGCCGAGGGGGGTGCCGAGCGCAAAAAAATGATACATTTACTAATAGCCACCCCTCATCGTCACAGCTGAGAGTCAAAAGTTAAAAGTGAGAAAAGTGCAAAAACGTTTCATCTGAATTTCGAAATATGTGCGCGCATTTTTTTCTAATTCCTTTTAATTTCGCCGTTGGGTTTAAGCGCGGCAAATTGAATTCGACTTTTTGAATTCGCATGCCCGATTCGATTCGAATGAAATAATGCGCGCGGAAAAACTTCGCCACCGCAAAAGTGACAATCGAGCCGCGGTGCAAACTCGTCATAATAGTTTAGTTTGGTGGCATTGTACGCCGATGGACGAGATAAAACCGCGCGGGCTTTTCCGCTCGCCGCCTCTCAGTGTACACACTCAACTACATTCAATTATAAACGCGGACGATATATACATAAATGCGCGTATTCGCACGCTGCGTTTGTTTCGCCGCCACCGCCGCCGTCGCCTGTAGAGCCACCACCCTCCTAGCGCTCATTGCCGTTCGGAAAACATTCAAACTGTGGCGTTGACTGCTGATGACTGCGAGGAGGCCGCGGCGGCGGCTATTGTGCGACGCCGCGCACAATGCGCTTCCTGACGGATAGATACGGAGGCGGGAGACGCGCGCGCGGCGGCGTTCATTTCCCCGCGCATTGTCTTAACTGTCAGATAGGCGAGCTACTCGACAATCGAGAGTATTACGTTTCGAAAACGCATCACCAACTGTCAAATCATGCCATCTTCCAGGCGTACGGCCATTTTCATGCGTAACCTAACTTGTTACATAGGCAACACTCATTGCATCATTATTTATATATATAAAAATCGTTTTTTAATTAAAATAAACGAAATTATTGCTTGAAAAGTTGTAAAAATTGTTTTTCTGGTGTTTTTAATATAAATCTTAGTTTTATTTACACTTTACATGCCAGTATTATCAAAAAAACTAAATTTCTTTACAAATAATGACAGAAAACACTATAGGCAACCAAGACATCACCAAAGTAACCATATTTGTAAGTTTAATACGTCATCTTCCAGGCTTACGGCCATTTTCATGCGTAACTTAACTTGTTACATAGGCAACACTCATTGCATTCATAAAAATCACATTTTTATTAAAATAAACAAAATTATTGCTTGGAAAGTTGTAAAATCTGCTTTTCTGGTGTTTTTAATATGATTTTTAGTTTTATTAATACTTTTCAGGCCAGTTTTGTCCAAAAAACCTAATTTTTATTGCAAATATTAACGAAAAAAGCTATAGGCAACCAAAACAACACTAAAGTAACCTTGTTTGTAATAAAATATTAAGAAAAACTTAAAATTTAAGTTTAAAACGTCAAAAACTTATTATTTTTATACAAAACACGTAAAATTTCAATCAAAAAATTAGTATTTTATTACAAATAAACTAATTACGTGTTGTTTTATCAATAAACTACGTTTTTCCGTAGTTCGTTGTTTCTCCAGCGATGCGTGCGAGACATGTGCGTAGTTCGGCGTGTTTAGTGAGCAAACAGGCGCGCGGAATTTAGTTTATTTGATAAATTCGATAATTGGCGCACGGCGTAATTGGAAATTTCGGGGCGCATGCATCGCCGACATTAAACGATAAACGCACAGAGAGCGCGCGCCGCACGCCGGGCGCATAAATGGGAAATTAATAAAATCAAACAAAATATGCGGCCGCCCCCGGACGACCCACAAATTTCGCGATTGAATTTCGCGTTCTGCGGACGCCGTTATTGATTCGCAAATAACTCGTCCGCGGCGGCCCCCTCGCGCGCCCGATGCACATTTGTTGCACGCGCGCGCGAAGTCGATTATTTAAACATCATCCATTTTGTTGAGTGGCAATTAATAACAGCGGATTAATTTCTATTTATGCAGCCACGCGTCGATCATCAACCATCGAAAAACTACTGTTTATTACCAATTTGTATTACAAATATTTGCATTTCTAATGTTTTCCTTCATTTACGGTGAAATTACTTGCTAATTAAACAAATCTAATGCAAATCTAATAGTTTCTAATCAAATTTATTCATTTTACTAAAAATTATTTAATTATCTTCTTTAGTTTACGAAATATTTTAATTTTTTTTAATTAAATTATGTTTTTATTCAATTTAAATCAATATCTATATATATAAAAATGAATTGCTGTTCGTTAGTCTCGCTAAAACTCGAGAACGGCTGAACGGATTTATCTTATCTTGGTCTTGAATTATTCGTGGAGGTCTAGGGATGGTTTAAAAGGTGAGAAAAATTCGAATAATTGCCGGGAAAATCCTCAAAACAGCTCTTTTCTATAGAATAAAATTTGACATTGAGATTCAATCATAGTTATAGTTAAATAGTTGAATTCGAGATGGCGCGCTGAAGTGCATTATTGACAAAACTTTATATAATTAATTTCTTTAAATTAAAATTGCTAATCTTATTGATAGAATTGACTCTTACTACGAGTATGTCTAGAACAAGAGAGTAAAAACGAATTACATTTTTATTAAACACTGCCGGAACGAAGTCGCGGGCAACAGCTAGTAATAAATAAAAATATTGATTTATTCAAGTTGTAAGCCATAATACGTCAATAAAATGCAATGTTTACTTTTTATTGTTTATCTGTGTTTGTATATCAATCGAACTGACTTGGTTTTATCTCTGCTGTGTTCTGTTCGCGATAGATTCAATAAAATATTCAGTTTAATACACGTATTGACACCTTACGACAATTTTTGTTACTAAATATTAATTAATTGATGCTTATAACAACAACAAGTTAATAAAAACTTTATATAGCAAAATAATTATTGATAATTGAATAAAATTAAATGTTTTTATAAATTTTTAGGTTTTTCATGCAAATTTCTTCACCAAACTAATTGAATTTATCGAAAAACTAAAAAAATCGATAGTTATATAAGAGAAACTGTCTTAAAACATTAATTATGTTACATTAACAATTTAGAGTTCTCCAAGACGTATTTCAATATATATTTACTGCTGTTTTAAGTGTTAAAACATGAACAAAACGCAATGTTTACATTATTCCTAGAACTGAATTGTTTTTATGGATGTTGTGTTTCGATCGAGATCACGCGATGAATTCAATAAAATGTTCAGTTTAATACACGTATCGACATCTTCCGACAATTTTTATAGTTATATTTAAATTTATTTGTGTTATAAACAAAAAATGCTTATAAAACTTCAAATAAAACATAAATAATTGTCAATTTTACGAAAATACACAAATCAACCAATTTTTAATCATTTTATCCACATTTTTCACTAAAATTCATTAATTTACTAAAAATAAGTTAATTTTCTTATTTATTTAAAGAAATATATTAAATTTTGTAATTTATGTCTTTAAATTCCTTAAAATCAATACCAAAACAAGTAATTTCACCGAAAATTAATCCAACTTTCATTATACCATAATAATTCCCCGGAAAAGACAAAAGAATTTCATTATCGGCGAATCCAATGTTAAGAAATTAATCACCAACTATTAATTTACCTCTATCATCATTATTATATCAAATACCATTCAATTAATTAACCAAAATCAATTTTAAAACTGAGTCCGGTATTGAACTCATTGTTTGTACAAAATGGCGCCCGAAATGAAAGCCAATCGAAGCGTGAAAACTGCCGAAAAGTGAACTATAGTTCGAAATGACTCGGACTTGGAAATCGATGCCGGCAAACAAGATTAATTACAAATATGTACACGTTCGACGTGCGGACCGGGCCTCGCCGGGCGGACGGTGCGGCGGCTGTCAATCAAGCCGCCTTCAGGCACGCTCGAGCACACATTTCGGGCGGGCGCGAAGAGGTCCTTCGTCCTGCGTCCGACCGTCGTCCGCCGCCCGTCGCCGCTTCGCTTGGCTTGCATTTTGCGCGCTTAGCAAACAGTTGTTAACAACCAGCGACGTCATGCTCGCCCAGTCGCGCATTTCGTATTTGTATTTGGGTTTCGATTGTATGCGGAAATGAGGAATACTGAAGATAGATATATATAGCAAACTACTACCTTCAAATTGTTGGAATCGTATCTTGTAGATGTAGAGAATGTAATACGAAGTAAAATGTGTGTTGAATGCGTGAATACAGTGCAATGTTTATATTCTTTGATTTGTTGTGGTGTTGATATTTCTAGAACTGATTTGTTTTTGTGTGTTGTGTGTTGTGAGATTGAATAAAATGTTTGGTTTGATACTCGTAGCGCCCTCTAGTGGCGTTTTTAGTTACTACGTTTAATCTTATTTATACTGGCAACAAAAACTATAAACAATCTTCATAACGCTGCGTACAAAGAAATAATAATTCCCAAGTAGAGATTAAATTAAATATTTCTATCAGTTTTCAAACATTTGGTGGGCAATTAATTATTAACAGCAAATTAACAACAAAAACAAACAACAACAACAAAACAGAAACTCTAAGAAATTATTATTTAATTATTTAATTATTATGTAATTCAAAATATTATTATGGATATATTAATAACAATCGAGATTACTTTAGGAAGTAATGTAATATTCATTTCTTGCAATGTTGTTTTTAGTTTTAAGTGTTGAATGCATGAACAAAACGCAACGCAGTGTTTACATTTTATTGTTTATCTCTGTTCCAATATTTCTAGAACTGACTAGTTTTTATGGATGTTGTGTTTCGATCGAGATCACGCGATGAGTTGAATAAAATGTTCAGTTTAATACACGTATCGCCATCTAGCAACGATTTAATAACTATATTATATTTTCTTTGTTTTATTCGCCTAAAATGTTAATTATACATCAAATATAAGATTAATAGCTGCTAGGTACGTTAGTATAAATATTTAATCAAATTATTAATCATTTTTAAAAATGTTGGTACCAAATGTATTATAATTTAATCTATCGCTTTGTAAACGTAATACATGTCAAGAAAACATGTTAGAACATGTTAAATTCAGGTACAAAACGCAATGTTTACGTTCTATTGTTTATCTCTGCTTCGTATATCAAGAGAACGGACTAGTTTTTATGTGTTTCGACTGCGATCACGCGATGCATTGAATTAAATGTTCAGTTTAATACACGTATTGCCATCTGATGGCTCTTTTAATGACTATATTTGATTTTATTTATGTTAATAACAAAATCAAGACATTTACGCATGGAATATATCAATAATAATTGCCAATTGGACAAAACTTAATTAATCAAACATTTTTGAAGTATTGCGTGTACATTTATTCTCAAAATGCTTTTAAATGAACAAAAAAACAAAAAAAACAATTCGAGAAAGCTATATTAGAATATTATAATTGTTAGTTTTATTATGCAAATGACTCCAAAGTGTAAATTACAAATCCATAAAACTCGATGCAATTACAATATAAATATTGAATTATTTATTTACACAAGTTTTAAATGTTAGATGCATCGACAAGTCGCAATGTTTACATTCTATTGCTTATCTCTGTTTTTATACCGTTCAATCCGATAAATTTTTACCTGCGTTGTGATTTGTTTCTGTTCGTGATACTTTCAATAAAATATTCGTTTTGATACACGTATCGCCCTCTTGTGGAAATTTTTCTAACTATATTCAAATTTATTTGTGTTATAAACAAAACATGCTTATAAAACATTAATAATTGTCAATTGTGCAAAAATACACACATCAACCAACTTTTAATCACTTTATCCTCCTATTTCCTTCAAAATTAATTAAAATCAAACAAAAACCAAAATGGTGTCTAAAACAATAGACCACTATCCAGCAAGTCTTAAACCACCGTTCTACCACGCATGTCCACCTTTAAAACTCGGTTTAAAACACGTAGACAATCGAGAATACTTCAACACATATCGCAATGATCACCTATCCAAGTTTCAAGTAAGTAAACATCCTCAGAATGCAAATGTTTCAACCACAAATGTATTTTTAAGATGCCGCAATACAATTGGGGCTACATCGAATCAATGTACATGCCTAAACCAGACAGTCGAATACAACGCGACTTAGGAAAGTATCTCCAGTTACCTAAACCAGAATACACAATGTTAGACGCCGAAAGAATGGAAGAAATCGATTCGTTTTATAAAGTCGCACAACTACAACGCGCAAAACTAAAAGACGTAACTGGCGCTTTACATCCGATGGCATACTTCAAATCCAGCCATTATTTATATCAATGTGCACCAGATCCAACTAGGTAAGTAACAACACTTAAATTAAGTAAAATATTAACGATTTTACAAGTAAAATTAACGAAATTGAGTAAAAATGTTTGTTTTCAGCACATATTTCCTATTTCCGCACTCCTACACGAAATATCGTGATCCTCTGGTGTTGCCAATAACACTAGAAAGAACAAATCGAAGCCCAATGCTGCCAACACGCGCATTAACAGGAAAATACTCGCCGCAAAGCGATATAACATACAAAAAGTAACAATTTCTCCCCAAACGCTTAAAATCATCATCTGTATCATATCAAATCTCATTTATTTAAAATATATTGTATCTACTGACTATCATTTGTACAAATTATTCTTACTCTCCCCCAGAAGCCAAGTTAAATTATAATTCAAACATTAATCCATTGATTGTAATTTAAAATAGACTAAATTACATAATTCTATGCAGACGTGTGCCTAAAATTTAATAATTTTCTTAACACGATCGACTTTATTCTCAATCGAAGGCTTTTTCTCAACTGCATTGTTTAGTTTATTCTTTTTCTCCGTGCTAGCTTGAATTGTATTGGCGCAGTCTTGGAAAACATTGCTTCGTGCAATGCTGACATCTTGTTTAATCTCGTCTTCTTTCCGGATGTAACCTGAGGGTCTCTGTTGTTTGAGGCGATTGTTTTCGTAGTTGCGGATGATTTCTTCCATGGTTTTACCTTTGATTACTGAGTAGACATGTTGTTTTGTGATGCGCAACATGCGTTCAGAAGTACCAACATTGGAAGCGGCTACTGTCGGTAATAATCGGCGTGTTACCCGGGCTAAAACCGAAGCGTACTGGCGGAAATTCTCGTGATCCATGCGGATATTCACACTGCGGAGTGCTTCATATACTGCCCATTGTAATTTCTATCAAAAAAAGTTAAAATTTATGTTTTTTACAAAAGAAAACATAAAATAAAACTAAATTTATTTACCTTTTTATGATGATCACTCAATTCAACAACAGATCCATTCAATAAAGACTCACTCTTCACCCTCATCAACCCTTGATCCCTCCCAGTGTTTTCCACTTGACCACCACTCAATCTCGACCCAGATTGATGTTCATTTTGCAGAGAAATACTCCGCGCAAATTTACATCCCAGAAAGCCTCTATCATCGTCCGAATCTAAGCGTTTTCTTTTACAATCTTTGTTATTAGTATCATTATCCTTCATGGACTTTGAAGGTGACATAAACAACGCTCGTTTCGGTGTAGATTTCTTCCAAGGACTTCCGCTTGCATTCGAAGTGCTTGGAAGTGAATTACGCGACATTTTCGTAACAGTAATATTCTTCTCAGGACTTTGAAACAGCGCACGTTTCGTAGCGCTCGCTCGGATTGCAGCAGAAGATGTCGAAGGAACAATAGAGTCGGAAGACGTAGATGGCGCTGTGTTCTCATGATCTAGCACTTTGAAAGCCAGCCGTTTTTTCGCTGAAGAACTTGGCGTCGGCATGATTTTCAACGGGGTTTTTCTCGGCGTTTTTCGAACGCTTTTCGTTCGACGTAAAGCTTTCCGGGGGGATTTTCGTGGAGATTTTGTTTTGCGTGGACTTACACGACGAGATAACAATTCAAATCGTCTGTAAACACATTAAATTATGTTTTTCACTCAAAAATAAAATAAAATAAATTAAAACTTACTTTGCATCGACCATAATCTGCCTGGAATGCGATGAACTAGCTGCTTGTATATTAGCACTTGAAAATGTGATCCTACGCCGTGCCAAATGACTCAATCTTCTCCCTGGTGATTTATTCACCCAGCGTAGACGATTCGCTTTACGTTTCGATGGTGTATTTGCGACTGATTCAAATACTGTACAACTGGACTGCGTTTCAGCCCCGACGTATCGCTGCCCGTAGCGCATTAACAACGCCTCAGTGTCTTCCGCCGCCTTGCTGTGATTATAGCTGTACAAACAAAAACAACAAACGCACAATCAGCAAACGAAAATTCAAATCAATTACAAACATCAACCTACTTTAAACCATGACACCGATCGTGTAATATGTGCGGCCAGGGTCTAACAAGGGCGCTTTCCAAATCACAATTGACCATAATTGTCTCCCTAACAGCATTTACAGAGCAATTAGCATCGCTAATGACTTCTTTCTCCTTCATATTGTTGGCATTCCAATAGAACACTTGGTGTTCATCACTGTAGAGCTTTTCAAGCATCTCCGCGACTGTAACATGAGTTGTTGTAAAGCTCGGCGGCGGCAACACGCCTGATAAACACTTGTTGATCTTTTTCATGAGAATCGAATCAATTTTCTGCACATATTGCTCGGTATTGACAGAAGTTATGCTCTCGACTGATTGATTTAAAGCACAAAGAGGTTCAGCATCATCAAATAAATCTGGACTGATGTCTGGATTCACAGTATTGATGAATTTCTTTGTGGGTGTTGCCGAACTGGATCTTCGCCGTCGTTTTTGTGACTTCCTAGGCGTCATTTTGACATTCGCCATTTTCTGTTGACTGGACTTCTCAAACGCGATATTTTCTTTATTGCTGCCATTTGAATCATCATCTAGATGCACAAATACAGGCTGCTTATCAAATTTGATGATTGGTGAGATTTCCTCATCAGTTTCAGGCACTATATCATCAAGAACTAAATTTAAAGCTGGTTTTGGATGAATTGTACTTTTCTCACTGCTAGAACTGCTTCCTGATTGCAGTGCAGTAAAATAACTTATGTGTTCTTGGTAGACATCCTGATTATGTGTCTTTTTAACACTTGGTGGCTTTTCTTGCAGCGCATCTTCGGATATGAATCGTGGTGATTTGTTAATGAACATAGTCGCTTCTTTCTCGGCGTGTTCAAGTGTAGCTTCCAGCGGGTTCGACATGTATCCACTATCGGAGTCAGGCGCTTGAAGACCTGCACCTACGACGTGTTCGTAGCATTTCAGAAAGGAGAGATCCATGATGCTGCGACGCTGCGCTGTTGGCGTGCTGGTGAAGACAGTCGACAAACGTTTGTTGATCTCGTCGAGGACTTTTGTCTCCAGCTGTGTCTTGATCACGTCCGATTTGCGCTCACGTTCGAAACCGGCTGTTACAGCATGTTCACTCATTGTTTACGCGGTTATTGAGTGAATTGTGTTCGCGTTTTAGGCGGGCTTCGCGCGCGCCAGCACCATGTTGTTAGGAATGTGTTACAATTGCAAATGAGTTTCGAGTTACACGTTTGAACTGCAGTGAACTGTGATTATGTTGTGCGCTGTGATAGTGTTGGGGGCATTTTGGTTGGAGACGCTTGGTGGTGGCGCTTACGACCGAGTTGCCACCGAAAACCCGCCGATTTGTCTGCGTCGCAGCTGTGTGGTGAGGCGAAGGTCGCGGTAGGTAAAACTTTTGTAACGGTCGTTTAGTGTATATAAAGTTGCCTAACTTTAAACCCAATAAAATCAAATTTATTCTTTTGTACATTATCATCACAATAAATAATGAATACAATCATAATCAATATTAACAAACAAATCACACAATCATTGATAAACATTGTGCTTTAATGTTTTGTATTATATTTTTAATCACAACAACATTAACATACGAGTATAACAAGATTTGGTTTGATTTGTGTTCACAAATTTCAATTTCAATTGGAAAAGTGTATTTAACAAGTAAGGGTCCCATTATTAAGTCAAATGTTTAACATTATATCGTTATTTGTAAACAATTTACCACGAATTGTTAATGTTGGCAACTCTGTATCATGCGCGCGCAGGCGATATTACTGCTAAAACATAGCGCTTACATCATTTGGACTTCACAAGTTTCCTAGCATTCACGGTTTGCAGACGGGCGTTGATCATTCAACATAGAAGTACGTTCATGTAAGTTCTAATACTCGAATTGATACAAATATCGTTCAATTTGTATTCATTTACAGACAAAAGACAAATTAATATCAACTTTACTGAGCTTTGCGCTGCAGATAACCTCGAAATATCCGAAGTTTCTCGAATCATGAGTCAAGTAAGTTTTTGTTTATTTATAATCAGTTTTATCTCTGCATTCTTGCGTCTTGCATTATTTACAATGCATTCTTTATCAATCATGTACATATATATCTTATTGCGTGGTTTGTTTTGGACGTAATTTATTCTTTGGTTATAATGGTTAAAAATCAAAATGGCCGCTGAATAATGCATCAGCATCTTTCACAATGTTTCCCTTTAGTCAAACAAAATATCATACAAGTAATGATTCTAAAAAATACTGATCTTTGATAATAATTATTGCAATTTCCAGTACGCGTTTCAAACGTATTCACTTCTTACTCAACTTTTCTAATATCTGTGGGTAATAACCTGCCTGGCGGTGTGCATCCAATTTGACGAATCACCTGTTGCGCCATCCATGCGCCCCATTTCATGCACCTCAATGGCGGCAAGCCATTCAAATGCCCGAAAATAAACCCGGCGACAAACGAATCGCCACATCCGGTCGTATCAACAATTTCGCTCGGCTTCATCGCCGGCACTTCATACTTAATCACCTCATTCTGATAATACGCATGCACACTCTTCGGACCATTCGTAACAACCAACAACTTATCACTTTTCCCAGCGACCAATTTCTTAATCAACTCCTCTTTGGAAATACCGATTCCTTTCGCTAGTTTAGAAAACTCTTTACTATTACCAAAGAGAATACTAGAATTCTCCACGAAGTGCATCATTTCATCTCGTAACTCAGTCACGAGATACTCCGCATTGAGATTAAACACAAAAGGCTTGCCTTCAGCCTTGCATAGATCTAAAATATGCCGGGAAACTTCTTTACGCTCAGTGATGAAGAACCCCTCCATGTAAATGAGATTGCTTTCTTTAATAAGCAGACGATTCTCAGCGTTGTCGAAATGTTGCAGTGCGTAACACTCCGCAGCGCCGATGTGCGCAATCAAAGATCTAGAAGATTTGTAGACGAGGGACAGTACCCATCCTGTGGGTTGTTTGTCAAGGAAGGCAAATCTACGGGTACACAAACCAAATGGCGTATAAATATACAACATCCGCCATTTTACCTCAAAAAAACTCACTTTGTTTTCACGCGGAACTCTTCCACCATGTTTTTGAGCAGTGTGGCGTTGGAGTCGGTGCCAACCGCGCCGAAAACAACCGTCGAACGCTCATGATCGAACAACCATTGTAATATTCTCATTGTATTCAGTGCCGAGCCGCCGGCGACATTACTCCAGGTATATCTAAACGTATAAATCACGCCAAGGTTAAAAATAGCATGCATAGGATATAATTATGTATTTCGGAGCGTTTGTCAATTGTTTCATTATTTGTTATGATTACTTTTGTTGTTTGATCTCCTTGAGGATGTCCTGCATCTCCTCGGGAGTGGTCTGCTTGTGGCCATCTTCTTGCAGCTTAAATTTATTGATGATGTCCTTGTTCTTCAGCTTGACAACGGAGTCGAGCACGGGATTGCCGAACGCTAGAACTAAGGACATTTTTCGACGCTCACCGCGCTGCGACTGACCGCTGACCGCAATCAAGCGCGCTAAGTATCGATTTGAATATTCTATTCTATATTTTGTCGGACGATACCGAGATTATTGCGCTCAAGGCCAAACAAACTCAGCGGAGTGTTGTTGGAGGTTAGGAGTTTCCGAAACAATTGAATGCGCATTTGCGGCGTATACAGCTGTTACCCGAATTGTTTACATTGCGTATTAATTACACATGTAAGTATTAAGTATATAAACTAGGCGCTGATAAGATAATGATTGAGAGGCATGGTAGGAGCGGTTTTTACCATTGGTTGACGCATAGCGAAGTGCGTATAATATACACGTTGTGAAACTTGACGCAACACCTAACTTAGGCCCCACATCACTGCAAAATTTGATTACAAACATTTTCGAATGATCATTTGTGTGTTGTGTCATTTTACAGACAAGTGACACGCATAAACAAGCGAAAAAAGTGACAATGGAGGCACACCAGCTCGCCAAAGAGTGTTATCCACCTACAGATAGTGATGATGAGTCTTTTGAGGTGCTTGAGACCGATAGTAACATTGGGGACATTCGTAAGGACGACGAGGATTTCTCACAGGATGTGAAATCACAGCTGTTGCCGTCTGAAGGCATTGATAATGCGCTTGATATGGCAAATGATGCAATGTTGAGTGCAATGACACTGCAGTCTTTGCCACAGATGCCTCAGCTGAGTATGAATCAGTCTTTTATTTCAACTACAAGCAGTGTCGGGTCTATTGAATCGAAATTACTTGAGGAACTGCAGGATAAGGTGAAGAATCTTAAGGAGGAGAATGGTATTTTGAGAAGTAAGTTGTTGGAAATGTAAGTTTTGAATTGAATTTATTGTGATGTTTTGTTTTGTAATGTAGATATGATGGCTCAGCAGAGTTTAGTTACAAAGAGTCATTCAGATATTCTGACTTCATGGAAGGAGGATGTTTGTAGAGTGCAAGAAGCGCGTAATCAGAAGTATGAGAAGATGAAGGTGTTTGTTGATCAGGTATGTTCAGTAATTGTATATTAAGTATCAAGTGTGCTAAACGGCACTTAAATCACATTTAGCCACGTGATACTTACGTATTTTTTCTATTTTCTCTTTATTTCCAAGTTTAGTTTTTTATTCAAACTTTTAAATTTAATTATATTGCCTTGTACTGCACTGTCAGCAAATGCGCAGGCGCAAGCTCCGCCCCGTGACTAAAGAACTTTAGGCTGTCCATGTTTAAAGTATCACTTTTCGTGTGTAAAACTGTGGAAAAGTGGTGCTTTAAACGTGGAAATAGATAAAATACATTATTTTAATTTAAATATTATTATAATATATTTAATTATTAATTAATAGTTGAGAAAAGAAAATAAACAACTGAAGGAAATGCTCGCGTCAGCTCCAAACAGCGCAAATGCTTCTGTCCCACCACAAAACACAGAATCCCAGGAAACTATTCAAAAACTCGAACAACAAATAAAAGAACTTGAAACCAAGCATGATAAAGAAATAAAGGACAAATCCGATGAGTTAAAACTTGTAAAAGAGGAGTTAGAACAGACAAAAGTCAAGCATAACGATACAGTCCGTGATTTGCAAAAAATAACTTATGAATTTAAACAATTGCAAGATCAGAGCATTGTTATCGTCCAAAAAGAGCAGGATAAACTGCTAACTGAACGAGACCATCACATGAAGATCATTAACGTGCTCAAAGATGAAAAAGAAGCCATGGAGAGACAAATATCAGGCATTAAACAGAATCATCAGGATCAGGAGAGTGATTTACAGCAGAGACTCGAGAACGAAGTTTTTACGCTGAAGAAAAAACTTGCTGATGCTGAGAAACAAGTGCAAGACTTACAGAACACTAAAGTTGATCTGAATAATGTTTCTGAGGATTTAGTCACGACTAAAGAACTCAATGAACAGCAGACATTGCGTATTAAAGATTTAAAAGAGAAACTCGCGGAGTTATCGAATGTTCATGGGAAAATGTGTGGGGAATTCACTAAAGCCAAACAAGACTACGCAGAGTGTCGTAGTATTCTTGCGGATAGATGTCATGAAGTCATAGAACTACAAAGTGAATTAGAAGATAATCGTAGAGAGGTTGTTGCTTTAAAAGCATCTGTTGAGGGTAAAATTTACTTGGAGGAACAATTGGCTGATTATGTTAAGCAGGTGAATGCGAATGACGAAGACTATAAACGTGTTGAGTTGGAAAATCAAGAAGCAGCGAAGAAAGAACAAGAATTACAGAAGGAGAATATGCTGATGAAGAGTCAATTGTTAAAGA
Source organism: Dalotia coriaria (assembly GCF_025399875.1). Lineage (NCBI taxonomy): Eukaryota > Metazoa > Arthropoda > Insecta > Coleoptera > Staphylinidae > Dalotia > Dalotia coriaria. The sequence continues at coordinate 1,216,052 of NW_027045451.1, forward strand.
TGAAGAATGACGAGACTGCTGAACTGCAAAGGTTGAGAATTCAACTCAGCGAGGCACAGAATTCACTTATCGAGACAAAGGAAGCCAAAAAATTGTCTGATAAAGAAGCCGTATGTAATCGGAAAGCTGTGGATGAAATGGAGAAGAAATTCATGGAGGCCAGGTGTGATCAGGATAAAATCTTAGCACTTGAAGAACAAGTAAGTGTTTTTTTAATTAATTAAAGTTAAAACTGAAATAAATCTGTTTTATTTTAAATATAGCTGAAGATTTATCGTGCGGATTACAAAGCAGAGCGTGAACGTAAAATATTCGTCGTGGAGGAGCTCAACAAAGTCTCACAGGATTTGGAGAATGTGCAATTGCGCAATCGTGAGTTAGTCGATGAGATTGAGCGCTTGCGCGCGGCGCAAGAGTTCGTCAATGTCAATGCACCCCAGGCGCAGCCAAAGGTAAACATTGATAATACTCAAATTACGCAAAAAGTGTCACATTTCAGAATTTTTCCAGAGCCATACGCCGTCTCCGCCCCTGACGCGTTTCCCATGCCCGTTGTGTGGCGAAATGTTCCGCTCTCTTCGACTTCTCGAGGAGCACGTAGATCTTTGCATCAATACACCGACTTAATTTGTTTTATTAGCATAAATCTTTATTTCTACTACTTTAAAATTTGAAACCTAGAAAATGTTTAGATGTTGTTTTGCGATTCAGAAAATATTGAGTTAATTTGTTGCAGGATTCGAGCTATCGGTGCCCGCGATGTGCGTTCACATTCTACAATTTGATTGCTCTGCAGAATCACGTCTATCGCTGCATCGAGTTGGAATCGTTGCCCTAGGATTATGTATAACTAATGATTATATATCTGACAAATATGTTTATGTGCATTTAGTGGAAGACTTGTTTTAGTATTTGACAAGTTACAGAGTTTATCTTGTGTTTTTTGTAGTTTTACGAAGTATCTCTTATTGAATCTATGTTATAATTCGTAATGGCGTCCTTTGAGGATTTTAGAAGCGTTAAAATAAGATATTTTAACACAAATGCTGCTTGCAATCTATTGACATCCTGATGAAGTCATATTCATCTTTATCCTAATCATAAGTACATATTTAGTTTATTCATATACATGATAAGGTCTTGTTGTTTATGCAAATGCAGGAAAAGTAAATGTTTTCAAAGAGTTTACTATGTTGTAGAATGTAGAGGGAGTATGAATTGAATCATGGTGGATTTTTGACATTTGACAGCAAACAGCTGTTCTGATTGTGACGCAGGTTGCACTGTAGTTTGAATGCAAACAGCCAGTGGCGACGGCCACGGCTCGCAAACAAAGAAGCGCGATTTCGGTCGGGACGGGACTCCGCTGCGCCCCGGACAAGATGTAAACATCGCGCCACCATGGCTGAGGAAAGGGGATACGTTACCTTCAACTGTCAGAAATGCCTGGTGCCGTTGCGACTCGACGACTCGCTGCACTCCATCGGCGAGCACACACTAGCTGAATTAACACGTAAGAATACCAATCGCCAATTACCCCTCAAAAACAACCAACTAGTGCTGTTAATTGTTCAATATTTCACCCTAGTGCCCATCAACTCGACGCCGGACGTCGACATCGAATCGCAGGCGACCAGTTTCGACAACTATGTGCATCCCTACAGGTTGTCTGACTCAGCAAATGGGGCCAATGGCGAATTTATGCTGATATCAGATGGGAAAGAGATTCATGGCTTGGGAAAGAAGATGGAGGTAACGTCAATGCAACCAACAAAACACAAGTTTATTACTTATAAATTTATCTTCAGGTGGAAGCAGCCTTATTTGATACACTGTCAGGACACTCAAAAATTGATCATCCCTTGTGTGAAGAATGCACGGATCTGTTAATGGACGAGTTAGAAAGACAGATGAAGCTGGCAGATAGTGACTTCAATGATTTTAGTCAATATTTGAAGAAGTAAGCAAAAATTACATCATTTTTCATCATATTTACTAAGAAATTACCAAAAATATTTTAAGATTGGAAGCTGACGTTTCCGAACCGAGCATCGCCGACCTCCAGAACGAACTCAAAAGTCTCCAAGCTGAAGAGGAACAATACATGGCTGAGCTACGCGATAAAGACCAGGAGAATAAAGCAACTCTTGCGGCGCTCGCTGAACAGGAAGCCGAAGCGCAGCGTTTGAATCAGGAAAGCAACAATTATTGCAAACAATTCGCACGCCATCGGTACGATTACATGACGGTTGAGGATGATTACAAAAGCTTGGAAACGCAGCTGAGATACATAAACTATCAGCTGGAGAAACTGAAGAAAACGAACATTTTCAATGTGACGTTCCACATTTGGCACTCGGGACATTTCGGGACCATCAATAATTTACGCCTCGGCAGATTACCGACGGCGCCGGTTGACTGGTCGGAGATCAACGCTGCCTGGGGACAGACGGCGCTGTTATTGAACGCTCTCGCACGCAAGCTCGGCTTCGCCTTCAGCAAGTACCAGCTGGTGCCCTATGGTAATCATTCGTATATAAGAGTTGTTGATGAACAGAAAGAGTTGCCATTGTATGGCTCGGGTGGGTTTCGGTTTTATTTCGATCCGAAGATCGACTCCGGTATGGTCGCCTTTCTGCACTGCCTGCAGCAGTTCAAGGAGCATGTCGAGAGCGGCGATCGTGACTTTAATCTGCCGTATCGCATGCTCAAGAACGGAAAAATCGAAGACAACAATACCAGTTATTCTATTAAGTATGTATGCAACCAATCATACACCAGCGCCATATTGAATTTTTGCTTGGGTTGATTTCAGGGTGCAATTTAACTCGGAAGAGCAATGGACGAAAGCCCTCAAGTTCCTGCTCACCAATCTGAAGTGGATCACCACCTGGATATCCACACAGTTCGAGAATGAAAGCGTTTGAGAAGTGCGTGTGTGTTTATTTACGAACATTAAGTGCGAATGCGCCACAAAAAGGTATCAGATATTTAATTTAATAAGAATAAAAACAACAGACAGTTTAAATATTGATAATCTCACCGGAGATTTGCAACTCTTTGGCGGTGGATACTTGTAGCCTTGCGTACGTCCCGCCTGCGTATCCTTTCACCAGGCGCTCTGGATTCACAACGGTGCAGCCAGAAATATTCTAAAAATTAAGTTATTATCCGCCATTTTGATTTATTGTACACAATTACCTTTATAAAATGTCTGAAATTCGAAGGCACGATCAGCACATGCGGTGAAGTCTCCATCAACCCGTATTTCTCCAGCAGGCCATAATCAATCGGCATTTTACTCTCAGCTGACTGCAGAGGATAAAAGGATAACTGCCCGAGTAAATACTGACTTAATCTTGTCATTCTATCAACACCACCAGCGCCAAACGCGAATTCTTCTTTTCCGATATTGAAGAGAACATCGGCTGTTGTTACTGCAACGTGTAATCCATTGATGTCTAACATACAAGGATCAGGAACAAGCAGTAAGTTTGGATATTTGTTGAGTAATGTGTACGCAGGCGTCGGAAACACCGCGAAATGATGAACGTCACGAAGAGAAGCCACAATCACCACCTGAATATTTGTCCTGTAGAAAAATAGGATAAATAATTAACAAAAGAAGTTAATATTTAGTTACCCTTCAAGTGGCGCCATTATACTCTCAATCAACGTGGAGAAGAATGCATCGAACGATTCAGTCATCGTGCTGATATTATTATGGTCCTCATCCAGGAATGGACCGCTTAAAATTAAAACATTTGGACGTGCACTAATCACAGACGATAATAAATCTTGCAGTGGTTCATAAAGCAGGTTAGTTTTTAATGTGAATGGCCCCGATGCGGCGATAATTTGCAACGAACCTGTAAGCATACATGTTAGGCAACCAATATAACCAAACATTTGGCCATCCGGTGGCCATTTGCAATTTTACCAGTCTCGAGTTTCTGCACGGGTGCAACGGACGCGTCGTTGAACAGCTCAGTGACTTGCAGTGTTCCTTTGATAAGTTTCCCCTTCACGATGGCGACCTGTCCAGGAAACAACGCGCACGAGGCAAGTTGTGATAAATTTAAGCGTATTTTCTCGCCGTTGGAGTAATCACCACCTGTGAGCTCCAACAACGCGGAGGTTTTGTTCAGTTTGCCGTCGCCGTCGCATACGATAGTGCCGTAGTACGTACTCTAACGGAAATTTTTTGAATTAAACGGCGAATTAAAATGGCGAAATTGTGCAATACTCACTTCGGCCGCATCGCGTTCGAGAAACGGTTCTAAATTGATATTGTTCTTTTGAGCGATGATTTTCGCAACGTATTCGGTGATCCCAGCCTGGCACTCGCGCTGTTTGTGCATATAACAATACATTTGTTGGACGTTCGGCGGCATCCATTGCAATTCATCACCGAATAGTTTCACATGAGCCGAATTCAAACAACTAGTATATTGTATTTTCGAGTCGGCGCCATGCGTGAGTACAACTTTGCCTGCATTTGCTCTATCTGCATAGTTACCAACCTGTGAACTGCATCTTTTATGGTTAACTAGCTCTCTGCTACAAAATTCTTAGTTTTTAAAATAACTTACAGTGAAACATCAACGGAAACATCCTGTGTTAGACTGTCATTGAAAGTTTGAGTTAAGGATTTCTGAAAATCAAGAAAAACAACTAAATTTCGATTCATATTTGATATTTTATTAGTTATATAATGTTTGCGTTTTATAATTGAATGTTTTTGAGTGCATAAGAGGTGAAATGCAGCGAAATTAGAAAGACGAGTAAGGATCTAGTCATGGGCTAAGCGTAACATGCACTAGACCTTACTGATCTTGCCAAAAACGAGCAAAATTTGTTGTCGTTTGTATAGTTGCTAGTCCATTGTGGCTGGTTGTTGGTTTATTCGCGGTTAATGAGTGTGGATCTAGTCACGAAAATCGTATCAACGGGACACCAGACACACACTCATTAAACACAAAATAAATTTAAGAGAAAACCACAGCGCGTCCCCCAGAGCCCCGGTGAGAACGTAAACGCGAATGAATCAACAGGTGGATGTGTATCTATGATGCACGTTATCGCAGATTGCGCGGACGGAAATCCAACTCGCACAAAACACAGCTTGGTGATTTTATTCGCGCTTGCTGCGCGAATCGCTCGTAGAAATGGTGAACAAAGTAGCGCGGCGTCGTTTGGTTGACGCTTGACGCTCACAAATGGCGGCGGAACGCGCGGCGCGGACGGCATTCGATGCACTCGGCTCGAGTAAAAAGGATCAAAGAATAAGACGGCCTTGAAGTCGTTTGTCGAGAAGCCCGCTCTCATGAACACGGTCACGAAACGTACAGTGGCGCCACCATCGCGCGACTATCCTACTTCAACTCGTGCATTAAAAGCGTACTAAACAAAGATGGAGGAAAGTTATTATGACAAGAAACAAAAAATAACAGTTGACGGAAAATGAACAAAGGCCACACGAAAACCGTACAAAAAAACAACGAAAAATAATTAAAACAAGAGAAAAAGACTTACCGAACTGACCGAAGGTGTCTTTGGCGCTTGTTTAATTGGTTTCTTCCTCTCTGGTGTCTGCACTACAGTATTAGCAATGTTTGTTGTGTTCACCACTTTGTTCTTCATCAATTCGCGGCGTTCTAGAAAATCTAAACCCTCGAGTGATGGCGGGGCGCTCTTTAAATGAGATATTGTGAAAGCTGCCCAAACATCAACTAGTTCTTCTTCGGTTAGTTTGTAACAAATGCATAATTCTAGGCCTATAAGTTCCAAAAAGAGTGGTTTAACCTCGAAAGCGTGAAGTTTTGAAGAAAACACTTACATTTTGCTATCACAGCGTCGTCCGGAGATAATCCAATGAATTTAAAATCTTCCACTAGTTTATCCGCAGTGTAATTCGACATTTTTCTGAGTTTTTACACGACTTTAACGCTTTTCAATCAGTTGAAGTTTCAGAGAAACCGAAGAAAACAAATGAAAAACGCGCGAATAACAGCTTGACATTTGTCACTTCACTTGAACATAGGCAACACAAGTTACACAAAAAAGATGGCGAGGGTTTTACAAAACTGAACTTTTATTTCATTTTATTTATTTATTTACTAATTTTACGTTTTGCTGCTGACTTTTCTTTAAGCTCAGCTACAACACTCGGTAGTTTCTTTAACAATTCCTCTTCAGACAGATTGAAATCATTATCAGTCCAGTAGTTCTTCATTGCTTGCATCACCGCCCCCATAAAATTACCAGCCTCCACGCCATTTTCTTTCAAAATAGTTCCGTTCAACGGAAATTTGGGTAAAACCCAAGAGTTAAACTCTTCAATATGTTCAGAATTTAAATACTTCAACAATTCAACAACGTATTCTCTTGTATTCTTATTTTTCGCCTTTAAAACTAAAATTTTATACGGTTGCAAAGGTCTGGGATCTAATTTAGGCTCACGATGCTGTACAATAAACAGCATCAAATCCCTCTCGTATGCAGAGAATTTAATTCTTGCATGTAGCTGCATAGCTTCTTCTTCAGTGTTAATCAAACTTGTGAGGAGAGTGATCGCGTTTAGTTGTAAATCATTCGTTTTTAAATTCATGAGAATTTTATCTAATTCTTTCAAGTTGTAATTTTCTGGTAGACCTATGTGTGGAGCACAATTGCACTCCAGGATCTTCTTCAGTAACTCTCCAGAAAAGTTTCCCTCAAGAATCTTTTTTAATTCTGTCCAAATACGTTCACCGCTGATTTGTGCCAAACCTGAGGCGTTTTCTTTAATGGCTGTGATTGTAACTTCATCGTGATCATCCGGTGTGGATGCAATACGTCCATAGAAACGGAAATAACGTAAAATACGCAGGAAATCCTCCTGGATACGTGTTACAGGATTACCGACGAATGCAACTCTTCGTTTTTGTAGATCGTCATATCCATAAAAATAATCATAGATATTCCCATTTAAATCTAAAAATAATTTAATAAGTTAATGAAGTTAATGAAGAAATTTAGTTTAAATGATTTAGTTTTAATTTGTAACCCACCTAAGAACATTGAATTAATAGTTAAATCACGTCTATTTGCATCTAGTAACCAGTCAGTTGTATATTGTACTTCAGCATGTCTACCATCAGTGAGCACATCAATCCTGAGAGTTGTAACTTCAAAATTCTCCTTGTCATTGATCCTTGGAGTGATTGTACCATGTTTTTCACCTTTCGCATTGATCATTCTGATGTTCTCTTCAGTGAACATGGTTTTCATTTGATCTGGTGTTGCTGTTGTAGCAAAATCTAAGTCTTTTGGTGTTTTCCCACTCAGTAAATCACGCACAGCCCCTCCGGCGATGCGAATTTCATATCCATACTTGTCAAATATTGTAGAGAGTTTAAGAAGTTCATCAGTGAAGATTGATTTGAATTCTGAAGAGTCTAGTTTCTTTATGATTGGATTTTCTCGATGTTTCGGGGCCATTTTACGGAATTTTAATAGATTTTGTTGAAAAATTGACTAAAATATATTTCAAGGTAATATTATAAACATATGATATAAATATTTATCAACTTACAGTTGAATAGGATACAATTCGATTGTTAAATATACTTCGTGTGACAATGCGGAGTAACAGCATGACTTTTGTGAGAAGTGCACCTAACATATCAAAACAATATTCCACTTTTTTGTGTACTTCATTTATGATGAAAATAAATGCAAGTTTTTGAAAGACATTGTGAGGTTAGTACTCGACGTGCCACTGACAGACCTACACGTACTGAGACTACTGTTTGGTGTTTTTCATTCAGAAACAATGGTGTACATCGCACCAGGTAGGATTTTCATTATTTTCTTTATGTTTGTGGTGTCTTACATTAATATTTGTAGATGGGTCGGTTCATCAGACTCGCCCTTGGAGTCTAGGTCGTGTTGTTGATATATTTTGGGGGACAATTAACTTTGTACCACAATTGTAAGTACATAGTACATATCAATAGATTTGATATTTATTAGAATTGAAAATTATTACATATATTGAAATGCGTTTTAAGTTTCACTTCATTATTGGGATATAATAACAATAATGCTGTTACTGGTGGTAACAGACAAGGAGGAGCTGGGGGAGGAGGTAGTGGTGGACCTGGCGGGTAAATTTATTCATAGAATTAGATTTATTTTAAGAGTGAAGTATAAATACAAGTAATATTTTAGGAGACCTCCAAATGTAAGAACTATGAGTGATATTCGCCCAGCTGGGGGTGGATGTAGTACTTGCCCAGGGTAATTAATTTAATTTAAGATCATCTATAAAAGTTCTCATTTATTCAGTATACAATTTCATATTTACATTACTTAAACATTAGTATTACCAGAAAATGTATTCATTATTTTATTTAAATATAATTCTATGTGCACTTTAAGTGGAGATATCACTTATTTTTAAAGAAAGTGTGGGGTGCGGTTAAAAAAATGTTGACTAGTGTTTTACACGACCTTAAAAGAGGGTAGAGACAAAAGGGGAACCTTGAACCCTGCGACCACTCTGCTGGACGACTCAGGCACGACTGAGCGCGGTGCGCCCTGTGGGCTCGCCTTTTATACCTGCGGACGATCCGCAAAAAGTGGTGGGGGTAGGCGCGCAGGTACCCGATTGGTCGCGCACTGCGAGTACCTTGTCATTAAGGGCGAGAATCGCTAATGCAACTTCCTCCGCGACTTTTTGCGTACGGTGCTTTGAATACGAGTCACTTCTACCGCTAGCCTCGTACGGTGCCCTGAATACAGTCACTTCTACCGCTGCCCTTGTACGGTGCTCTGAACACGAGTCACTTCTACCGCTAACCTTGTACGGGTTGTACCCTGAATGCAAAAGTGACTCTCATTCCGTGCACCATACCCCCACTCTTTTTTGTGGATCACCGCAGCTGTAAGACCCAGTCCAAAGTGAGCACACGGGGCTCAGTCGGGTCTAAATCGTCCAGCAGTCCAGTCGCAGCTCTCTAAATTCTTTTCTCTTCTTCTTTTGGATCAGGTTTAAATAATTGCCGTCTTGTTTATCACGAAGCATGTCACAGAGGCTCCCCAATAACAAATGACCTAAATAATTCTCAAATAAAACAGTGGGAGTAATTCACGCCCGACATAAAACCCAATTAAATAAATGAACGGATTAAACAGGATGCGCAATCAGCATAATTCAGCCATGCACACTTCCCATCCGCAACAAATAATAAACTAATATGTACATTCCAAGTGATTTTATTATATTATAAGTGGTGTTGTGTGTATGTGTGGAAGTCAAAAATTGCACATCAGTATCATATTCATAAATATTCACAATAAAATTCAATAAAATAATCATAGCAAATGTTTCGAGTGTCAAATTCGAGGCTGATGATTGATCAGGTACAAGAACACAATTTCAATGAGTAGAGAAACATTACTCAACAACACTTGATACAGATCATTATACATATTTGATTGCTTTTGTTGTGTTGGCGTAAACAATAATCTAGGATTTCCGCATCGCAAAACACAATGAATAATAAAAATAAAAATTAAAATCAAAAACACTCTTAAATCTCTCGATAATATCACAAAATGCTTACATCTATATAGCCGAAATTTATAAATTATGCACACGGTACAGACTGATATAACAATAAATTACGCTAGTAGTAGTTAAATAGTTCGGTGTGTGGTCATAATTTTATTCTGTTTTACTTTCTATTTTGTGTGTTCGTGTTTTCTACTTTACGGAATTTTATAAAATTGTTATGGAAGTTTCTCACAAACAAACATCGACGATTGTTTACCGACACATACCGCCCGCTACTCATATTTTAGCTTCTGTTTTCTTGAGTTTGAGGAATTATTCGAGGTTTGCGGAGATTCGCGGTGAGAATTTTAAATGCGAAACGCGCCGAACGGCCGACGCCGTCGTCTGAGCATAAACGGTTGCCGATTTAGCACTAGCACGGGCGGTTCATTCGATTGTTAACTCCATTTTATGTCGTAGCCCTTCCAGTTGAGATTGGGCGCGAGGTATACGGTGCGTCCTTTGTAAAAGAACGTTATCACGCCTCTGTACGCCGTTCTTGGCACTCCACTCTACAAAAAACATCCAATAATTATCATAATAATTAAAATATTATAAAATAATTTACTCTAAAGTCATCCATGAGTCCTAACATCTTCGCCGTGCGTTTGAACGACTCTTTCGTGTAGTACACTATACGTACAGGACCATCATGAGCGATTTTACCCTCACGCAACTCCTGGTAACTGACTACAGCACTTTGGTATACAGCATTGATAAACTGCTTATCGTAAACCTCCCGCGTTAAGTAACTCATATTCATTTTTGAGAAAGGCACAAATTTCTCGTTCAGCTTGATGTACTTCAGATGCTTTTCATAGAAAAGTCCACTGAAACAATCAAAAAATACATTTTATATAAAAAATTTGAAAAAATCATCAAATCTTACTTGGAAACTCCAATTTTTCCAAACGTACGCGTCCTGGAGATCTCCGGCCGTATACAAGCGCGTTCTTTACGTTGTTCTGGCTGTCGTATCCAATCATCCCAGTAGGACCTCGGCCATTTCGCAGATAATTCCTGCCATAATGCTTTATTAAGCATCCAGCCCAGTCCAGGGAAGAAATCGGTACGATATAAAGTTTCCGATTGTTTCTCATCGATCAATCCGACTTTTCCGTTATCATTCCACGCGGAAATACACCACAAAGTCGGGTCTTTCTCTAGCAAAGGATAAGTCCCAAGAAAATACTCGAAAAAGTCCGGCGCGATGTCCAAATCATCTTCGACGATGATCACAGACTTGAAATTAAAATTGAAGAAGATCTCATTCAGTGCCCAGCCGTAATGTCGCGCGATTTTGAAATACCCGCGGAATTTCTTTTCTTTCGGCGGGACTTCAATCTCAGATTGATCAGGTTGTTGTATGAGGGATACTTGTGGAATGTATTTGTTTATAACTGTTCTTGTTTGCTCATCATTGCAATCCTTTTAAAGAAAAAAAACAAGATATTTAATATTTTGGTAAATATAATATGGATTAAGATGATTTACCTGACTGACAATGATAGGAAACTGATCCGGATCCGGCCGGTATTGTAACAATTGATCCAGGCACCTGCTCACTGTGATTCTGTTGCAAGCAAACACCAAAACAGGTATAACTATCCCTGATGGATCCTTATTCCTCATCAGGACATGTGGTGATAGTTTATTATCACTTCCCAGTGCTTTTTCCTTCTCTATTTCAATTTCTACACCAGCCACTTTTTTGTTGTCCATAAATCTGTGTAAATTATGCACCATTTCTTTGTTCTTTTTAAACTCCTCTTGAATTCCATCTTCCAGTTTTCTGATATCCACTTCAAGTACTTGATTTGCTATTGAATCATTTGGAGTGCTTGCCAAGTTGGGTCTGTTTTGGAATGTGAAATAGAGCAGGAAGATCCAAGAGAAAATAAAAGTAGCAATCAGGCAGTATGTCCGTTTGATGCGCATCTTATCAAGCTTTCTGTTAACAGCAGTTCACATTATTACACGGTGGCAAGACTGGAATTAATAAAAAATGTTTATAAATATTTACTTAGATGATAATGAGTGATAACTTACGATTGTTACATTGGTATGCTATGTGAGTGAGGGTATTTGCTAAGTTGCGAGTGTAATTACTGTGCGGGCACCTCTTGATGATTTGTCAACCGTTCAGGTCCACGTTTCGTTGCCCGCTGGCCGCGGCCACATAATCGAATCGTATTGATGCGACGGAAAACAACGCGACTACTGCGGAACAACACCACGCGCCCGCCCGCTGAAGGCCGACGCGCACACAACGCGTTTTGCTTCACTGGCCCCTTGATGGTTGGGAGTCAGGGGCACACATGTGCGGCGCCTTTTGTGATGAGTTTTGAACGCGATAGGCGCGATGGCATTAATATTATCTTATTTGATAAATACCTGCAGCGGCACGATCATCATCGTCGTGCCAACTCGCCGCACTTCGATGTGTATCCACAATTTGACCTTTTCTTATTTTTATACTGAGTGAATTACAAAGATTCAACTTATTTTTAAAGTTTTTATGCTTTAAACTAGTTTAATTAGTAAAAATCGGTTCATTTTTTAAATAATATTAGTTTATTATAGTTTTAGGATAAATTTTACTGGTTTATGATCAATTTTTATTGTTTTATGTATACATTTTATGTTTATAAAATTATTTTGAAACACTTAGTATGTTAAATGTATACTTGGTTGCCTATATTGTGCGCAGTCAAAAAACAGCTGCCCCAGCTGCCAAATACCTTTGACAACCTGTCAAAGCAAAATCAATATGGCAGACAATGTCATGTAATCTGCGCGAATTTGTTATAAATAATTTCCACGGCGTGGAAATCTGTAGTTAACGGTGTAAATCTTCGGCGTAACGTGTTTTCTTGTGGTTGCAGCGGTTGGTGGGTGTTGCGGTGCGGCGTTCCGGTAGCGACAGACGTGTCCAGTGCACTCTGCAGGTGTATCGCTGATCGCTGATAAGCAGGACGTGTCATCTGACAGCAGGTAAATAAAGTACGATTTGCAGCACTATACAAATAACTATGCATGTGCAACGATAACAAATGCATATCGACTTTTAGTCTGTTTTTAATTTTACTATTGCGCATAGTTTGCACATATTGCCGCTGTAGTTTTATTTCTTGTTTTAACTAATGGCGTGAATACAGGGTGTTGTCGCTTTTGTAGATGTCGAAATTAATTCCGCCTCTTGTGAGCACCACGCCACCCCCGATTGGTCTCGGCGATGTGGACGATAATGAAGACGATGAGTTCGGGGACTTTGCTGCTGCTGATGACACCACATATGGCTGTGATTGTAAGTTTTTTATTAATTAATTTGCATTTCTACTATGATAATGAAACTGGAATTTCATGTTTTGCTTGATGTGTAAATATTTATTGTTTAACTTTAAGTTTTATTGATTTTCAAGCATTCTCCATTCCTAATACACCTGAAGATTCACCCAGAAAAACGCCTACGTTAAAAGTTCAACCAGAAAATTTACCCGAAGTGATTCCCGACGAAGAAATAACAAAAGATTATCAAGATAAACGGAAAAACGTGGAAAATATAGAAAATTCGCCGGAAAAACAAACCGGTAATGATGTGGAAGTGCCAAATCTAATAACAAACGGACACAATTATAACGACATTCACTCAGAATCAGTAAAACATGAAGATGAAGATGCGTCAATCAAAGATGATGATGACAGCGAGCGACCGCCGCAGTTATTTGACGATGATTCGGAGGAAAAGGAGGAAATCAGCGAAACGCCTTCAAACTTTAGCATTTCCTTTGATGATAATGTGATATGTGATGACGATGAGGAGGAGGATGAAAGCGACAACATGCCTATTGAGTTGCCAAATCATGTGATCGAGGCTGATGATGAAAAAGTCGTGGAAACTTGTAAAAATATTCAAGAGTTTGATGATTTTGACGATGAATGGAAGCAGGCTGAAGGTGAGCCCAAAGAAAGTGTAATTCCCGATGAGATTGTTGATGAAATTGATCAATTTGAAGATTGTGAGGAGGAGAAAAGTTCTAACCACTCCGAAACAATCGATGATTTCGGTGATTTTAATGCGTTTGCTTCAATTCCGACCGAATCAATCACGCAGAGTCAACAAACTATTCAAAATGCGCCTCTTTCAAGTGATATTCAATCAATTTCTAGTGATTATAATATGCCTGTAAATACTGAAAGCGATGCAAAGCAAGAGGGCGCTGATGATGATTTTGATGATTTTCAATTTACGAATGTCCCGCCAAAAGAACCAGAAATTCAGGAGAAAATTGAAGAAATTATTGACGATTTTGATGATTTTGCTGATTTCTCATCAGCACCTATTGAACCTCAAACGGTGGAACCTAGTCAACCACTTTCTCGCTCAGCGAGTTTAGAACAAGATGGCGATGATGACGATTTTGGTGATTTTGACGATTACACAACCTCGACGAGCACCTCCAATGCTATTCCATTGTTAAATCCAGAGAAAGTATACGAAGAAACACAGGTTATCTTTAAAGTCATGTTTGAACCGGTTACTCTCAATGAGTTGGACTATGAATATTCAGACGGGACTATAAAAAACACCATCTTCGGACAGATTAAGGATGTTACCGATACGCATGCGTTGAGGTACCAATGGGGCAAATCCACTGTGCAACAGGGTTTACTCAAAGCTTTAAACATTGATACTAGAAATATTGTAAGTTTTTCTTTGCCATTTAATTCTCGCATTTTTTCATGTTTGAGTTACTAAACGGTGGAAGTGAAGTTGATGGAGGTTGATGTTTGGTTGTAGCTTTACGCACACGGTATGCCGATGCCGAAATTTGCCGCTAATTTAGGCATGACCCCGCTTGAGCCGGTCAAGTCGGACATTTTGACTCCCACACAAGCGCCCATCACTCCAACCATTCCGTCCAGCGATAGGTCATCTTCACAGGCGACCACATCGAGTGTTTCACAGGCTTCACAACAAAATGGCGACATTCCGGCGGCGCAGTTCGACTGGAGCGCTTCCGGTTTGGCGAATCCATTGGATTGTAAGTATTCACTTAGTTGCTTGATGCTTTTTTGGGAATTGTGTTATTGGTCGGTAGAGGACTACACTTGTTGCGTGATAATTAAGTTCGTTCACACTTTGATGTCCTTTCTTATGTGCTAATACAATGTGTGCGTTGTTTCATGCTTGCCCACGGATCGCTACGTGACTTATCACAATCGTTTGTATAAACAATCCTGTTAAACTCTTTTAACTTCTTCATTGTTCGGCCGGCATTCTCGTTTTTGAATTTTTGCATTCGCGCACGTGCAGCTAACCAAACAAGCACTCTATTCGATCTGGAACAACTTACAGCCTCACTTAGCTTGCCCACGTCGACGACATGCGCTGTAGAAGTAGATAGTAATCACGCTAGCGGCAAATCCAATATCGACGAAGATTGGGACTTGTGGCTGCAATGTAAGTATTGCGTTACATTGTATTGAGTATTGCAAAAAACCACATACATCACGTATTTGTTTCCATGTCAAATTTATCTGTTTGCATCTATTTCTTGCTATGCCTATTTAATTTCGTAATTTTCTTCAATAATTTTTGACATTTCCAATTCAAAGCTGTCTCAAAAGAAGAAACTAAACCTACTCCGCGCACCTCGCGAACATCCGATGATATTAAGTTTGAGGACACGTCAACCCTCCAGAAACCACCCACTTATGATTCAGAATCGGTGAATAGTTTGCAATTTCCCGAAATGACCGACGTGGATGAAACCAAGCTGGAAAGTTTGGGCAGCGCTGATGATTTCAGCGATTTTACATCGTTCCAATCAACGTACCCCCACCAAACGCATCAAACTGATCCTCCTCCCACGACTTGGTCCACTTCTAATATGATCCCACTTCGGGAGACTTATATTGATGATGTGAAAACCGACTGGGTTGAAAATGGCGCTAAGAGTAATAATCATTCAAGAAAGTCTTCTTATGAATCTGTGGGGAAGGTTGAAGTGAAGGAAGAGCCTGATTGGTTACAGCCAACTATTTTGACACCTGTTCTTCCTCATAAAGAGATTAAAACAACAGCTCCAACTGTGGATGTGGTTTCAACTGAACCTGAGGATGATTTTGATGATTTTCAAGATTTTCAAACTTCTGCGCCGCCTGCAAAAGTAGAGCATAAAACACCGCCTGTACAGAATTCTGAAGTTATCACCGCGTATAGGGGCAGTTTACTAAATCCTACTGTCCTGCAACCTACTCTATTGGAACCGGTAAAAATGGCTTCGTCAATGGAACCCCGAACGATTTTGTGGCCTGATCCTGGAATTACTGATGAGGAGTTGGCGCGTTTTGATATGTACGCCAAGAAAGACGGTAACTATAGTCCTGCTGCCTCATCGGTGTCTTTGGTGTTAAATTCCGAGCCTGTCACGAGTTTGAGTAGCCCCAATGACCCGAGTATCAGTAGTGCTAGTGTATCCAAAGCTCCCGAAACCAAGATGAGCGGCCCAGCTGGTGCGCTCATGGTCGAGAAACACGTGGTTGTGCCGGCGAATAAAGTCATCCTACACAACGAGGTGCTCCTTCCGCCCAACAATCAGGTGGTTATTTCCAAGGACCTTGTCTTACCTATCTTGGAAAGCAGTCCACGAAAATATACTCCCCTCCAGAAGACGATACCCGCGCCTGCTCAAGACGATGATGATTGGAGCGATTTTATTTCCACTCAGCCTACGACAACAGGGCCGCCTTCGCGAGTATCAGGAATATCAGCAAGTAATACCTCACCTAGCAAGCACAGTTTGAGTAGCACCAGCACGTCCGAGCTGTCACTCTCGATACCGCAGTTACGTAGCATGCAAAATATGCAACCGCCATGTAAACCCCCCATTCCGGTGATCACACCGCGCGGTCTTGTGCAGACGAAAATCCCCTCGATGGCACCGAGCACGCCTGGCAAGTCGCTGCCGCAGACGGCATTGCACGTGCAGCCGCCCGGTGACGGCTACCAGCCGGCCATCATTAGCACGCAATTCGCCGCACAACTCAACCTCACCTCCCCGATCAACGTCGTCAATCAAACGCCGTTTTCAGATTTCCTGCACAACGGCCACTACCAGACTACAAGTATTCCAACGAATGGACTGCAGCAACAATCACCGCAGAGGAAACAGCTCAACGGGTTGCACGATGATGACGAATGGTCCGATTTTATGTCCAGCCAGCCGGTCAACACGGGGAATCACAGCTTGTACACACCTACAACACAGCAAATGCAGCCAGTTCAATCAGGTAATCCCACGCCGCCTATGATTAACTATAATCAACCAAATTTGTTTGGGGCTGCGACAAATTCACAACGCGCGGACTGGAACCGTAATGGTTTTCAGTCGGACTTGCCGAATATCATCACAAATCCGGTGCACTTTCAAAGTTACCCTACCATGAATACCCCAACGAATGTCTTAAACAAAAAATCGGCAGCCACCAATGGCATTTTGCATAGCAAGAATAAAAAACCGCAGAATCTGAACGTGGCGCGTTTGCCCGATTTGGACTTTGTTGCGCCTAAAACAAAAGTCTTTCACAACAATAAGAAATGACTAAAGGAGAACATTATGCTGTAATTATTTCTACATCGGAAATAATTTCGCATAGTTTTTGTGTAAAAATGTATTTGTGAGGTTGGGTGATATTTAATTTATTTCGTTACTTAAAAATGTTATTTAAAAACTTGCAAATTATTTATTGACGGACAGTCTCTTGAAAATTCTGGCGGTTCACAAACACTTTGTACATACAGTTCAATTTTAAAGATGAAAAATTTCGTGAGGTTTGTATCACACCGTTAAAATTAAACATTTGAAATTGAAATCTTTGAAAATCTTGAAATAATCTTAATCTTTGAAGCGAAAAGTAGCCAAAACAGTCTTATAAATAATTTTATTCTTATTTATTTATCTACTTAACATCTACTTATATTGGTGCATTGTGCAATGTTGTTTTTTTTCATTCTCTTTGCGTATTCTTTTCCTAATTTAAATATTATCTTATACGTCCAAACCGTTTCGAATCAGAAACAATGATTATGAATAAGTGATGTAAACATTTCAATGTTTGTACATACACGTGTATTATTATGTATTATTATCTACTACTTAATAACCGATTAGTTGATAACTTAGATCTTTATTTAAAGTTAATATTGTGAATCAAATGTATTTTGACTGTATCATACAATATGGTAATCTTAATGATAGATTCTAAGTTAGTAGCGAAATAACAGAAAACATGGTAAGTAAACAAGGCGCAATCGATTGCAATGGACATTCCGTATATACTGTAAGAAATATTGCGCAATTAATTAAAATAATGTGAGAAATTGAGTTTCTGCGCAATGCGTATGATATGAAACAAATGAAAGTATTGTTTATATAATAAAGGTGCTTTAACAGTTTTTTTCGGTGTTGTTGTTTTGCTTTTATTCAAAACAACGACAACTAATGGCGCGGCATCAAAAGTGGGATGTTTGCAGATACCTGCTAGCAACATTTGTCCCCACTGTCTTTTTGTCTAGTGTTGTTATGACTACCCGGCATATATCGTCAGTTTAAGATGACAAATTGTGTAGAAATGTTGTCATTAACATTAAAAAGTTCAAATTTTTGGTGCATTTGGTGTTCGTCGGTGTAGAAATTATTAAATCTCATTTGTAAATTCACATTCATGATTGTTTATAGTAGATAATTGAAATATAATTTGTTTTGTTGTGTTTGGTGCGCGTGTTTCAGTGTAACATGAATCACAAACGGAAAATATTCACGAATTCACCTTTAGCGTTTAGAGGTAAGCGCATTATCTTTTACTACGAGCTGCGTTTGCGTACTACTCGACGTAAAACAATACAAACAAAGTTTTTCGTGTTAATTTCATTCTCTTTGTATCATTCTCACAATCCGCTCATGTTTTATTATGTTTCTTTGATTCTTTTAACGTTTTCTTATCATGGGGTCCTTGCAAAACATGCTAAATGTGTATTTTCATATGAAAAATCACTATCGCAAGTTGAAAAACGTGCAAAGTCGTGTCAATACTAACAACACACCAAAATCTGCAGGTAGATCCAAGAAACCACGTCCAAAAATAAATGAATCCTCATCTGCCACGTAAGACTGTGATTTATTTAATCAATTAATATTAAATAAAATACTTTATTAATTATTGTGGATGTAATTTAAGGCAGGGGAAAAATCGGCCCCCAACGCGTCGTAATCCAGCGGAAATTGTTGATAAATCAGTTCATGAATTGGATTTAGTTAATCAATCTCCCAACAACAAGTATCAGACCACATCGCTGAGTTCTCAGACGGTGACGGAAAATTCTTGCTCGAGTGTTGATCACCATGAATATCTACAGTTTTCTTTGCATATCACCGAGGAAATTATCCGGAATGATATGTTTAAGAATGAAGAAATGATCAGTGTCTTGAAACGACATTATGAGGCAAATAAATCGAGGCTTGATCAGGTAATTAAAGCAATAAAAGTGGAGTTTTCTTTATTTAGTTTCATACTCTATTTAAGGAAAGACTACTTAAAACTATTGCGGAATTGTGCTCGGAGTTGAACCTTCCCATGGACACTTTGCTTCAGTTTGATCAAAATGGGACCTGTTCAGGAGGTAATTAAGTTTATAATTATGTATGGCTTGATAAAATAGATTTAACAATTGAAAAATGATATAGAAATTATCATTTGAATGTTAAAATTTGTAGAATTTATGATTACATTGACCTAAATAATAATAAAAAATACTCATCACGTAGAAAATTACATTACCTTCTAAATGAAGACGTTGCGTGAGAAATTCTACACGCATGGCTATTGATTCAGGCATTAATATTAATTATTATAGTTCATGTTTTAGCTCACGTGGTTGGTAACACCCGTGGCAGCACGCCGATCACAGTGCCCTACAGTTTTGGCCCACATAACAAATTTGCATCTAGTCCATCCGAAAACCGACTAATCATTCAAGAGAAGTTTGATAATTCAGTAGCTGTGGGTAACAGTTCTGAATTAGCAGTTGAGAGCTTGGGATTGCTGCCAGTTATAAGTGAAGACCGGATAAGTCAACAACAACCAGATTTCTTGACTAATTCCAAAGAGGACATTATGCTGCAAATATCAAATGAAAAGGCTAAGGATAACTTGAAGGAAACCAATCAGGATAATGATAGATACGTCATAGAAGTTCTGAGATCTCCTACGCGTTTGGAAGACCTATCCAAAGTTTTTGAATTTGGCGAGGAGACGCTAACGGCTCCCGGTGAGGAATCCATTGTGAATTTGAATTTGATGGAAATTAAATTAAATGAAATCAAAGAGTTTCACGTTCTGCATGATGCCACCGCCACGTTTGTGCATGAAAGTGATAAAGAATCAGATGCGTCTATAACCCACCATGAGTCACATGTATCCACTTTGGATAGTAATACGTCTAAAGACTTTAAATCACCCACTAACAAAAACAAAGTTAAAAATAATTTGGTCATTGCACATTACTCCACTTCAGTGGAGCCTGAGTTAGTGCAGACAAAAGAATTTAGCGTTCAAACTCAATTGGATAACAGTCAGGATGAAAACATTGATGTTTGTTCTCCCAATTTAGCTTTAACTGCTGGTGGGACTTTTGTAAGTGATGCTTCTACTCAGAAGCATATATTCCCAACTTCAGATACAAAACATGAGAATGAACCATCAAATCATCTTGTAAACGTTGAAAATACTTCTGATCCTGTTGTGGCTTCTCCCAATAGATGCCTACGCTGTAATTGTCGTAAGGTTGAAAGCGATAATGAAGTCAAAATGAGTGAGAATAATGGAACAAGCATGATTTCAACAGGAGCACAGTACGTTCTTTTGGATTGTCCAGTTTTAATACCTTGTGAACACACAAAAAGCATGGAGTTTTTGAATGCTATTGGAAATCGAGCGGGAAACTACGAAAAAAGTATTCATACAATGAATATTCGTATTCCCCCTACTAATATTTTGCAAAATTCTGTGTCTAATGTGATTTCTGGTGCTGTAGACAGTTATTATAATGTGAATAAGAACAATCTGCATCATGGTGACTATGATTTGACACCGCAAAAAGACATGTTCCAGAGTAAGGTACAAACACATATGGCACCTACTCCAAGTCAGAACCCGGTGCCATTTGGATGTTGCTCCTGTATGTCTAATATGGCGACCAATCAGTCATTGATCGATAAATACGATCGATTTGATTCAGTGGGAAGGATGGAAAGACTCGACAGACTCGATAGATACAAAAAAGTCAACGACAACCTCTCATATTTTTACCCAACGATAGCTACTCAAGTAAGTTCAATGGATTTGTTGAGCAATGGTATAAATTTGTATCCCAACCTGCAAAAACCTCAAAATAAAGTTAAGCAACACCGAGAGCCTCGTTATAGTAAGCCAAGACAACATAATCAACATCAGCAATACGATCCGCCAAAAAGTGTTGAGAGGCGAGATAAATTCGACAATCATCCACACAATTTTATTAATTCCTGTGATTCCATACCAGAATTTGATCTATTAACATCTAGAACACCAGGTACTGCAAATGGTAGTACTTCTAATTATAATACATTACCTAAAACTGCTTCAGTAATATCAAACAAAGATAATTTTAACCATAGTAAAGTTAACCTGGATAATTATCGTATTGAATCTAAGCATAGTGTAGGTTCGAAAAGAACTTACGGTGAAGGATTATCTACATGTAAAAGTCCTGGGGAAAGTGGCAGGATAAGTCCGGGAAAATCTCCAGGTGGTTTGATATCTGAGGATGAAGTGTCTGCGGATAGGACTACAGATAGATCTTTAGGATTATATAACAGCACGGATAGCATGGAGAAACGAATTATGAGTGTAAGTATATATGATAAATATGATTTTGATTATATTATGACTAATAGCAATTTTCTGTTTAGCTACGGCATGATATTGAAAAGTTCAGCAAGGACGACTTATCGATTACAAAACGAAGTGAGCCGGAGTCTGCAAAACGTGGTGATATGTTGGATATATTGAGGAAGAATAGTTTAAATGGCGGTATACTGCCATCGGAGTTAGCGCTACCAAGGCAGAAAAAAATGTCAATTCTACGCAAACGAAGTAAATAGGATGTTTAAATTTTATTAAATTTTGTATTGTGAAAATTTCGGTGGAAATTGTGCGGTTTTTGGAGATTGTTTAGTATTGATCAGTTGTATTTGCAAAATGACAATAAATTGCAATTTCTTAAGGACACGCTCTGAGTTCTATCAAAATCACTGTAGTGTCAGAACTCGTAGTGTTGTAAGTAAATAAAGAAATATCAGTGTGTATGTAAACAAGTTTTATCTTGTGCAACGGGCATATTGTAATGCGCATCGCAGTAACCGCGTGTTGTCGTTGGCGCTGTGAGCAATTCGGTGCACAGGCAGTACGATTTCGGTCATCGAGTGGGTCGCACGTGTTCATAGCGACTTCTGTTTCTTTATATTATATTATAATTAAGTAAATCTATGTATATCCAATATACAATCGACAACATACGCTGAATTTGGATGTAAACAGAGGTTTGCTAGTGTGATTGCATGCGTTATACGTTTATCAACCGCGGAATAATTGTGAGTTTACCTGGGCGCGTGTGAGGTTCCGTCGGCCGTCGGTTATTATTTTATCGCCTGTGGAATTGAACTCAACTTTGGAACAGAACCTGTCGATCCTTAATTCCTCAAATATAAGAGCTATCATGTAAGTAAGATTAGGTTTTTAGATTTGGGTCTTTTTGGGTAGATTAAGAATCTGTGATTTGTTCCTTTCTATCTCTTTTAGTTTACAAAATATTCGCAATTGAAAGAAATGACAAAAATTAAAAATTTCACTTTCAAGATATCTGGTTGATCCAATATTTTACGCGACTCGTATTGTTTATCCGGACATCTACTTTCAAAATTTGCAGTATCGATCAAATATCAATCGACTATTTAATTTCGACTATAGTAATTTTATTTACTGTTTGCGCGTTTATTGTCCATAAATTCCTCCATATTTTGATATTCATCATTAGGATGACCCATCGTGCTGGTGTAGGTAACTCCTAACTAAACAGCACAGGTAGTTTGTTTTTCTCCACTGTGTGATTATAGTATTATTAAGTCGTATGAAATATTTTTGTTTTAACTTATGCTTTCTTTTTTTATTTACAGTCTTTGCCGTGCCTTGGAGTACCATGAGTTCTGCATTGGTAAGTTTATAATTCAATTATAGGTATTTTTCGTTTTAATTTCTTTGTCCTCCATTAGTTTGTATTTACGTTGTTTTGATTTATCTCGTTCCACCGCGTGTTGCAAATACATAAGATAGTCGCGTACACGGCTGATACATCTCAAAATTAACTGTTTAGTAATTTTTCCTTCGCTTACACAAACCCAAGAGTTGTACTCGAAGATGTAATTCAACGGAATTCCGCTCTAACCATCCCTATCCCCTTTTTGTCTCAGTTTTTTTTAATTCCAATTATTTTAGATTGAAGATTCTAAATTTTTGAAAAATTCTTTATAAAATTAGGTATTCAAATAGGGAAATAAGAGAGGTTGAGAATAATTCATAAACAAAAATTTGCTAAGAACAATTCTTGTTTCATCCCACTGAAAGGTTTTTCATTTTTATTTTTAGGAGAATTTTAAAAATTTGTTTGTTTTTATTTATAATTCATAGATGGGACTAGCATCAACTAAAAATTGCTTATTTATCAATGTTTGTCACGAAGTATAGATACACAGGAGACCGAACGTCATGTTAAATTAATGGTCAAAATTTAGGGAATAGAACATTCGTCAATAGAGCGCGCCACTATGCCTTAGAGTACTTGCACTTCGTGTGTACTCGTTTAAATCCTTACGTTGCTATGGACACCGCCGGAAAAAAACACGTGTTGACGTGTAATAATTATCACGAAGTATCTAAATACAGGAACGTCATGTAAACAAATTGTCTCAATGTTGCCATAGACACGAACCAACGAATATCGGTCCCTCGGGTTCCCAGCGCAACCAGTGGCAGAAAAGAGAACTATGAGATGTGTTTATAATTGTGTACCATGACTACGACGAAAAAGCCTATACCGTTCGGACTCCTTATATCTATACTTCGGGATGTTTGTGTACAAACAACATTTTTGTGTCGCGTTATTATTTTTAATTTTTACCTGATAGAGAATTTTCCAATCTTTCATATACTTTGATCCGTTGGTTGCTTGCAATTTTAGTTTAAAAGAGGACACGCATTCAAGGCACCGTACAAGGGCAGCGGTAGAAGTGACTCGTGTTCAGGGCACCGTACGAGGGTAGCGGTAGAAGTGATCATATTTAGGTACTCATATTCCCAATCCAATTTTCCAATCTTTCATAATCAGCAATTCGTTGGTTGCTATCTCTTTTAGTTTAAGAGATATTATTTATCGAAAATTGTCGATTAAAATTATCATGCACACCACCTTGGTATTTTTTTTAAGAATTAAAATTTTATCTGTCAGATTTCCGCTTTAACTAGCCTATCTGATAGAGATTAGTCCGTAGATTAAGACGCTGCGATCAGATCCTATTTATCTCTTTTAGTTTACGAGATATTCGCGATTGAAGAAAATGGGCAAAAATTGCAAAATGTCACTTTTTAGCACATTTAATCGCGTATTTCGACCTTTTACTGTAGGAAATATAATTATGTTATATTTTTATCTGATAAAGAATTTTCCAATCTTTCATAATCAACAATTGGTTGGTAGCTATCTCTTTTAGTTTAAGAGATATAAATTTTTGAAAATCGTCGAAAGAAAGTATCAAGCACCCCCCCTTGGCAATTTTTTCTTAAGAATTAAAATTTCATCTCTCAGATTTCCCTTTTAACTATCCTATCTGATAGAGAAAAGTCAGTAGATTAAGACGCTGCGATCAGATCTTATTTATCTCTTTTAGTTTACGAGATATTCGCGATTGAATAAAATGGGCCAAAATTGCAAAATGTCACTTTTTAGCACTTTTAGTCGCGTTTTTCGACCTTTTACTGTAGGAAATATAATTATTGTATATTTTTATCTGATAGAGAATTTTCCAATCTTTCCTAATCAACAATTCGTTGGTAGCTATCTCTTTTAGTTTAAAAGATATTAATTTTTGAATATCGTCGAAAAAAAGTATCAAGCACCCCCCCTTGGCAATTTTTTTCTTACGACTTAATATTTCTTCTCTCAAATTTCCCTTTTAACTATCCTATCTGATAGAGAAAAGTCAGTAGATTAAGACGCTGCGATCAGATCCTATTTATCTCTTTGAGTTTACGAGATATTCGCGATTGAATAAAATGGGCAAAAATTGCAAAATGTCACTTTTTAGCACTTTTAGTCGCGTTTTTCGACCTTTTACTCTAGGAAATATAATTATTTTATATTTTTATCTGATAGAGAATTTTCCAATCTTTCATAATCAACAATTCGTTGGTAGCTATCTCTTTTAGCTTAAAAGATATTAATTTTTGAAAATCGTCGAAAAAAAGTATCAAGCACCCCCCCTTGGCAATTTTTTTCTTACGACTTAAAATTTCTTCTCTCAAATTTCCCTTTTAACTATCCTATCTGATAGAGAAAAGTCAGTAGATTAAGATGCTGAGATCAGATCTTATTTATCTCTTTTAGTTTACGAGATATTCGCGATTGAATAAAATGGGCAAAAATTGCAAAATGTCAATTTTTAGCACTTTTAGTCGCGTTTTTCTACCTTTTACTGTAGGAAATATAATTCCGTAACGCGAGTTATAATGATAGTTGTTTGTATATGCATATACGCAATAGTACTCGTTGCGCTAGGAGTTGTAGTTTTTTTTTTTTATTATAACACGCGAACGCGGTCTTCAACTAAGGTCGGAATAATTTTCCCAGATGCGGAATTTAATTCTTTATTTCCCTGTATCCAAATTTATTGCTAGAAAATTCCGTAACGCGAGTTATAATGATAGTTGTGTATATACGCATATACGCTATAGTACTCGTTGCGCTAGGAATTGTAGTTTTTTTTTATTATAACAGGCGAACGTTATATTGAAAGTTGTGTGTGTGCGCTGTAGTGCTCGTTGTAGTACACGCTTATCGGGGTTTGTGTATAAACAAGTTTTTATATCGCTATAACCGTGCGAAATGCTGCCTCTCACGTTACGAACGTTGGACCGCTTCAGTCTGTTCTTACCTGCACGCGGTTTGGCATCATTATTTCATTCATTCAGATAACATTACATTTTATTTATTATAAGTCAGCATTAATTACGGCACCGAATGACAACAGACGTGTAGAGTGTTTTGCTAAGGTTAATTTACGCGTAAAATGATTATAAAACTCGTGTTTACAAGTGCGTGTCGGCTATTGGATTATTTCGATGCTGAGCATTGGAATTAGAAATATGTATCCTATTCGTAGTTTTAAGTAAGTGTAATTAACGGCTGCCCTTAGCAGAATATTCCGGGAAATTTGTGTGTTAAAATAGTACATGTTCAATATCCGACAAAATGAATTTAAATAAGTGTTCATCATAGTGCGAGTTCTCACACACGTGTTTTTTTGTTTCAGTCCTCTCTTTGATTTCTTGATGCACTGGTAAGTTTGTAAACGTTATTACATCATAATTACAAATTTATCTTAAATCGCATGTAACGTGAGTACCGTAATGAAACAAAATTGATGCGTGCGGTCGGATGCGACTTCGATCTACCCGTAGAGTATGGTCGTGTCAATCATCGGTTTAATAACGTGAATTTTTCCTTGCTTGCATTTTCTTTTCTATATATATAAAAATGAAACCCGTTTCGCGTGGTCAAGCCATCACATGAAAACGGCTAGACCGATTTGGCTGATTTTTTTTTTTGCAGTTTTCTAATACTCTGTAGAAGGTTCTTACGGAAAAAAATATTAGGAAAATGTCTCGGAAAGATTGAAAAAAAATAAAGCCCGTTTCCCGTTGTCACGCCATCTATGTGTGAGATTTCAGAACGCATATATAAACTTCACATGACTTACATAGTAATCTGTGGTAATTTGTGACATACCCGCCGCGCCAACAATAAGGTTATTAAAGTTTTTGACACACAGGTTTTTGTTTGAAAAAGGAAAGT
Source organism: Dalotia coriaria (assembly GCF_025399875.1). NCBI lineage: Eukaryota > Metazoa > Arthropoda > Insecta > Coleoptera > Staphylinidae > Dalotia > Dalotia coriaria. The sequence goes on from NW_027045451.1 coordinate 1,242,880, forward strand.
CGCTTTCTCTGTCTGTCCCTTTGTATGCTTAAATCATTGAAACTACGCAACGGATTTTGATGAGGTTTTTTACTTCCGTGCGAAGCCGGGGCGGGTCGCTAGCGATGTGACTGGCAGAGAATGCCTTACGGCATTAAGTCCGCCTTTTGTACAATATTATTTTTTTGTGTAATAAAGTTTAAATAAATAAAAAATAAATAAGGCGGTACGAAGTTCGCCAGGTCAGCTAGTTATTTCATAAATCTGCAGGCTCTTTAACGTATTTTCGTAGTTTGGCAATTAATTATTGAGAGTAAGATATAAGTAAAAGACGATTTAAATTTTCTTTCGCGTGTGTGCTTGAGTTGCCGTCGGCGGACACATGTTGCCTTGCTTGTGGCGTATCTGGAGAATCCATCGCAAAGAAAATTTCTAGCTCTTTATTCTTAAATTAAAATGTAATTGTATTTTTGTTGTTTCACCCTCTCTAATCGTGAATCTAATTCCATGCATGGAAAATTTTGAATTTTTTTATTAAATGTAGCAATTTTCTTCTTGAATCACCCTATGTATTAATTTTCCTTGCTCTCTAATGTAAAACTGACTAAATTTATTGGTTCCGGGTTTTCTATTTAAACTTTGTATTTTATTTTTAAATGTAGAAATTTCCTATTTGTAACGCCCTGAATGTTTGTTTTTCTTGATTTCCTATTATAAGTTTTCTAAATTTGTTATTCCCGAGTGTTTTCTTCTTTGAACTATTGATTTTCTTTTTGTAACACCCTGTATATATGTTTCTTTTGTGTCCGTGAAAATTTTGCTTTAACTATCGTCTTTAGTATTTTTCCATTTGCACTTTAAATTTTCTTTCTGGAACACCATGTATATTAGTTTCCCTGATCGTCGAGTGAAAACGAGCGGCGTTTGTAGTGTCCAGAGTTTTTTGTTTGCACTTAAAATTTTCTTTTTGTAACACCCTGTATATTTATTTTCATTGTCAATAACATAGAAAATGAACTATGTATTTGCTAATTTCATTATTCCGGTAGAACTGTACGAAGTGCTATTTGCTTATATGTGCGCGGCTTAGCAGGTCGTAAGTCCGGTTTCAATATGGCGACATGTATTCTGTTGACTTGCAAAGTCTAAACTTGTATTCTATTGTTAATAAAGAAATAGTAAGATATATTGACTTCTTTGATTTGTGTGTTCGCCTTCTATCATTTCAGGAACAGGTCTCTAAGAGAGTTCCCTCTCTCAGGGGGTGATCCCCTCTATAAAAATTGTTAAAGTAACCTGTATGATTTGTGTACTCCTTCTTTCATTTCAGCAACAGGTCAGAACTTGTAAGAATATTTTTAAGTGTCACCTCTCCTGAGGCGACTTAAAACTTAGAAATATTTTTATAAGTTCTTAAAAGGATGTCCTTATAAGGAGTTCTCCCACTCGGGGGATGATCCCCCACCATAAAAATTGTTGATATGCCTGATAATTTCGGGGATGAAGCGCAGAGACATCGTAGCTGTAGGATGGGCCGGGAGCAATGGATGGATTGAAGCAGTGGGCGATCGACCAGAGCGCCGGAGGCGCTCTGGGAGATCGACCGTAGACTGTCTTATAACGACACGTGCCAAAAAATTTAAAAATCTGATCCTCCCCTGTTCTCTTTCTTCTATCTCCTCCACTTTTCTTCTCTACTCTACTCTCTGTTCTCTTCCTTCTATCTTCTCTCTTATTCTTTACTACTCCTACTTCTATTCTCTGTTCTCGTTTCTCCACTTACTTTCTTACTTCTCTTATTGCCTTCACTTGTATTTCATTTTCTCTTATATTTCGTTGCAATTCATATATGCAACCCAAATTACACCTGATATTTTTATATTTGAGAAAAATGCCTTCTATACCTGAGATTCGATCCGTGTCTGCTAGCATGCCAGCAGGTGCACGTCTCCGCTCGACCACCGAGTGTTCTTATCATTATTATTTGATTCTTCTATTTATGTTTCTACTTTATTCAACTTTTTAAAAACAACAACACAAGCCTTAGCTACGTTGTACACGTTTCACGCACACAAGATTCATAGGCAATATGATTTAAGACGCTTATCCTGAAAATCACAAAAAGGATATCATAATAAAATATGAATGAGATTGTAATTTTAAATTATAAATTTTATTAATTATATTTAACAATCCATTTATTCTTTTTTAATAAATCGATGACTCAAATCCCGTATCAGTTGCCTTAAAATACGCGCAGCTCCAACACTACCGTTATATTGTGAACTCCATAGTTCGGATACTCACAAACTTCTTCCCTATGCACCAATGTTGTATACTTGCGTGAAAGTATTAATATTAAATCTAAGTTATTTTTAGGAGCAAAAGGATAACCGTCAGCCGGTGAAACCACACACACATACACGCAAAGATGAACCAAAAATAAATTCGTAAATGATAAACACTCAACGCGTGTATTACACTTGTGAAACCTCGACGACGCCCGATATCAGTACATGCCGCCTTTTGTTTAATAAATATTATGTGATTACTTAAAAATGTTCTGGCAAAACTAGTAGCGATGAACACGCGCAATTCATTCGATGGCCGGAATGAAACTGCTCACGGCAAACGTACGTTGGCAACACGCGGTCGCTATCAGTATTGCGATACGCTGGCTGAACACGTAAAAAATGTTTACATACAAACATCGCGCAAACCTAAACTATGAAAGCAGCGCCAGTTTTGGTACTACTAACATACTCGGCCAAAATTCTACAATGCTCCTACTGAAAATCATTAATTTCTAGACCCATTTTCTACCAAACTTTTTAATAATGACCAAAATTAATAAAAGTTCAGACCAATTTAAGAGCACTTACCGAAACTTGAAAGTTGAGATAACAATTCAATCGATAAAAACACTCTTCCTCCATAAACTGAAGAAAACAGAATTAAAATCGGGCCACGGAAACACGAGATACAAACCGTTTTCCACCATAACGTTTCAAAAATGACCAAAATTGATGAAATTGGAGACCAATTTTAGGGCACTTCCCGGTACTATACGGTGTGCATTAAAAATCCAATCGATTAAAACACTCTTTCTCTATAATTCGAACAAAACAGAATTAAAATCGAGTCAGAGAAACGCAAGATACAGACCGTTTTCCACCATAACTTTTCAAAAATGACCAAAATTGATGAAACTGGAGGACGATTTAAAGGCACTTCTCGGTACTTTACGGTGTGGATTAATAATCCAATCGATTAAACCGCACTTCCTCTATAATATGAAGAAAACAAAATTAAAATCGGGCCACAGAAACGCGAGATACAGACCGTTTTCCACCATAACTTTTCAAAAATGACCAAAACTGATGAAATTGGAGGTAGATTCAAGGGCACTTCCCGGCACTTTGCGGGGTGGATTAACAGTCCAATCGATTAAACCGCTCTTCCTCTATACCCTAAAGAAAACAAAATTAAAATCGAGTCAGGGAAACGCGAGATACAGACCGTTTTCCACCATAACTTTTTACAAATGACCAAAATTGATAAAATTGGAGACCAATTTTAGGGCACTTCCGGCACTTCAGGATGTGCATTAATAATCCAATCAATTAAAACACTCTTCCTCTATAATCTTAAGAAAACAGAATTAAAATCGAGACAATGAAATGCGAGATACAGACCGTTTTCCACCATAACTTTTCAATAATGACCAAAACTGATGAAATTGGAGATCGATTTAAGTACACTTCTCGGCAATTTAGGGTGTGCGTTAATAGTTCAATCGATTAAACACTTTTCCTCTATAATCTGAAAAAAAAAACAGAATTAAAATCGAGTCAATGAAACGCGAGATACAGACCGTTTTCCACCATAACTTTTCAATAATGACCAAAACTGATGAAATTGGAGACCAATTTAAGAGCACTTCTCGGCACTGAACGGTATGGATTAATAGTCCAATCGATTAAACCGCTCTTCCTCTATAATCTAAAGAAAACAGAATTAAAATCGAGTCAGGGAAACACGAGATACATAAAGTTTTCCACCATAACTTTTCAAAAATGGCCAAAATTTATGAAATTGGAGACCGATTTAAGGGCATTTCCCGACAATTCAGGCTGTGGAAGAACAGTCCACTGGATTAAACCACTCTTCCGCTACAAACTGAAGAAAACAGAATTGAAATCAAACCGGGAAAACGCGAGATGCAAACGATTATCCACTATGGTTTTCCAGAAACAAAGTTTATTTACGCAATAAACTCTTCCTCTGCAATCTGTAGAAAACAGATAAGAAATTGAATCAAAAAACCACAAGATTATTGTTATCAAATTATAACGTACCAAATATGTGAGGAACATGTTGAACGCGGTTTAATGCACACGTCGCATTGAAGAATACAAATATGTAATTCTTGTTACCATTCACAAATAATAATTAACAAAGCACCATCCACATCTTAAAGCCCCGACCGAATATATTGTAAATACAAATTCAAAATATTAGAAACGAGATAGGTTATTGTAAAGATCGAATGAAATGTTGAAATAACACGTGCACTCAACAACGCCGCGCAACGTACTGAGAAGCTATGCTTAGAAGTGCGACTAAAAAGAAAGAAATTTGATAACTAACTCAGCACCCTAGCGCCCTCTAGTTGCAAAAGTACAAAACATTTTCCAGCAGGAATCCTAAATTGCGATACCAGCACCATTTGGTGTGGAGGGCATCACACACTGAATGCACTACACCGATTTATCAATGACAATGACAAAAATTAAATAAGGATTGCAATATATTTATTAACCATGTACAATGCGCAAAAAGAATTAATTTTTACATTTTCTCAACATTAAACGTTAGCTTTAGACGATTTTAACATCGGAACAAGAACGGAAAGTCTCTTGATTGCCGCAACCCATGGCACCGGTCCCATCTTCACACACACCCCAACTATTACCTAAATTTGATATCAAATTTTAAAAACAAGCCCCTAAAAAGAATATAATATACATACCTGCAGTATAGGTCCATCTCAACGAGCAATGTTCACATTTAAGACCCTGTGGAAGGCGTAGCTTGCTTCTAACGACTTTGTGAATGCTTAAAATTTGGAATTTAGCAGACCCATCTTCAAATGGCACCGGTATAAAGCAGTCCTCTCCACTTTCAGGCTTTGAAGAGTCCAGTATCTTGCATATATGGTATTGAATGTTTCCCAGATGATTAGCAGTAATAAGAGCCTCAACTTCGATGACGTCTCCTGAATTGTAAACAGCTACAATCTTACCACTGCCATAGATACCCGTATTTTCGTTCATGCGGGGTTGTGGATCACGGTAATTGTCACCGCAGAGACCACAGTTTCCACCATTCACGCCATGATGTGTCTAAACATCAACTAATTGAATAAAAACACTTGAACATTTTTTAATGAATTACCCAAGCACCACCGCAAAAATTCGCACTATCTTGATAGTTCACAAGGGCAGTTTTATCAAAACGCCAAAGTGAACTACGATTTGGCGGATCTAGCAACATGCCATGGCCGGAAACTAATGCCACAGCACTAAGCACCAATACGCAAATTTTTAACATGATTCTCTCTGAAATAATGCAGTTTTGATGCAGAATTGATAATTCTGGGAAATGACATTCTGCTTGCACATATATAGACAATTATAAAAAGAATTTTAGCACCTATTAAATTCTGTAAACACTCCAAAACGCAACCATGTATTCACCGTATTAGATTTTATGACTTAATCTATTTTTCTGTGCAATTAGTCGTTTAAGTGTTTAATTATTGTGCTTATCTAGAAAAAATTAGCATGACAACAACTATTGTAAGACATATTCAAGCTTTGGTATCATATTTGCGTCATGTTTATTGTTATTTTGATCGTAAATTGTTGCTATAAAGATAATTTCTGCTAAAAAGTTCATTCACATGAAATCTTTGATAATAAAATCTCTCATGTTGATTGTTTGCTGAATTATACGCAATTTGTATGCAATAAAATGTGATTTTTTTCTCTGAAAAAAGGGTTTTTGGTAATTAACAATTAATTAACACTTTTCTTAGAGATTATAAGGGATTAATTCATTACCAAATGTTTTTGTATAAAAACTCTTGATTTTTTCCAAATTATCACCAAAAAAACATTGTAAACGAAATCAAAATGTTCAAATTAATAACTCTTGTTAGCATGATTGCTTTTGTTTCCGGTCATGGAAGCATGACTGATCCAATCAATCGTAGTTCTCTTTGGCGTGTAGACCGTTCTGCTCCTGCTAATTATGACGATAATGGTCTAAACTGTGGTGGTTCCTGGGTTATTATTAAAAGTTTCATTTGAATCTTTCTAATTTTAATTGTTTTGTTAATATTATTACACAGGCTCAACATGGCACCTACAAAGGGAAGTGTGGAGTATGCGGGGACAAATATGGCCTCCCTCATCCACAACCAAATGAAAACACTGGGAAATACGGCGGTGGAAAGATTGTCAAAACCTATTCATCCGGACAACTTATTGATGTAGAAGCAGTCATCACAGCTAATCATCTGGGTAACATTCAATACCACATTTGCAAGATCACAAATTCAAACCTTCCGGAGTCGGGTGAAGAATGTTTTAAACTGTTGCCATTTGCTGATGGTAGTGATAAATTAATCATTAAATCAACACATAGAGTTGTGAAGAGCAAAGTTCAGCTGCCTAAAGGTCTTAAATGCAACCATTGTGTCCTGAGATGGACTTACACTGCCGGTAAGTTTATTGTTTTCATCTGTGTTTTGACTTTAAAATATTTTAACTATTTTTATGGTTGTTCCAGGCAACAATTGGGGAAGATGCCCTGACGGTTCAGGAAAATTGGGTTGTGGACCTCAGGAAACATTCAGATCATGCGCAGACGTTGCTATTGTTTAAATTATTCCTACAAGATTGTTATAAACATTTTAGTTATTGTTACGTTTGTTATTATTGCAAAGGCATTGCAAGTTAAATTTATTAGATAAATAAATAGATTTAGAATAGAGCATCAACCATTGTTTATTGTTTTCATGTGTTTTCCGGTTAAAAAACGTGAAAATAAACCGCAAAATTTATAATATTCATATGATAAATTCATTTAAGACATTGAGCGACATCTGTATATAAAGATAATAAGTACATATTAGACTCTTGCTGTAGAATACAACATAAAAACGTGCTCGGCTTCTCTGACGTCTCAACAATTCACGCGATATTCTACAACTTAAATAAATTCAAATTTAAAAAAGCACTTATTAATCTTTGTGTTCGAATAAAAATAAATGTGACTTTACCAGCTAATTTCTGTTAAAATTACGTTTTAATGACTATATAGTTATAGGTTATAATCGACAACAATTCCACAAATACAAAAATTGGCGCCAAGGTAATTTTTTGAAGTTATTTTATTGATACTATTAATTATTCCCAAATCAAATATTTTTTCTGCTTTGTAATGTTATATCTTACGAAATGTTACAAATTTAATGCAGTATTTGTCGTAATTAAACATTTATTAATCTAACATAATCATTAAACCGTGCGCAAATACCACCATTGCTTTCCAGAAGATAACTTGTTCCAAAACCGCGTGAAATTCGTGCGCTTTCGCTTGTTTTACTTGTTGCTATGCAAACAACTTATCTGTTTACTCATACAACGCGTAAAACAATTTTTACATTATTAATTTGAACATTTTCCACGCTTAAATAATTATTTCAACTTGTAAAAGATGCATGCTTGCGCTGGACGCGTTCGTCATTCTAATTTACGACTTTCGTCCGCGACTCGTCTCGTTAATGATTTAATTGACACGCTGTCCTGACGTCTTTCGGTTCGTCGGTGCCCCGAAAGCGAAAAGTCGCGCCGCGCCGCCGCCGATTAAAAGGGGTTAAACGATTCTGATTGTTTCGAGGACAAAACAATCTCATCAGCGCTGCGCACAGCTTTTGCAACTTACACTTTTAAGCATACAAATAAAGTATTTTCAATAAAACATAGAAATTTTATTGTTTTCTTAGAAATCCGCGAGAAAATGGAAGAAAAACGTCGAAAACTATCACAAATTCGACTGGAATCTGTCCTGCCTGATGAACTCATCGAAAACACTCCATTAATCAATGTTTTCACAGCGACGGTCATCGATCCAAAGAATATCTCCAAAGTAATACTTGAAATAAACCAGCTGCTACCAATTCCAGACTTGCAACATTTAAAACGAATGAAATCTAGGAACATTTTACTTTTTCCTGTTGCATGGATAGATAATTCCACAAACGAAGAAGTTAGAAATTTTTTACAAACAAAAAACATCTCTATACAATATTTAAACATAGAAGATATAAAAACAGTCTCTGTAGCTGCAATTCCACCGAAAACTAAAAGTCAGTACACAGTCATCAATCAATTATGGCCGTGCAACTTTCACAGCAACAAATATCTGGAGCAACTCGTAGAAAACACAATATTTTCATCCGAAGAACTAGAAACACACACGAAATTCCTCCGATTAGCGATGGAAATTCGAAAAAAATCAAACGGAAATAAATGCGGCGTGATTGTGACAGATCCTCAAAGAAATGACCTTATTTTATCAGGCGGATACAGTATGGCTGAGAAAAATCCAATTCTACACGCTGCGATGGTTGCGATAGATGGCGTTGCGAGAACACAAAATGGCGGAGCATACAATGAGTACCCAATCGATATTGACTGGGAGAATCTTCTTCAAGGTGACTTTAAAGGCGTTGCTGTCAAAGAGAAAGTAAACAATGTTTATGAAATCGATGAAAGTGAATATTTATGTACGAATTACAATATTTACATGACTAATGAGCCGTGTACGATGTGTGCGATGGGGTTGATCCACAGTCGAGCTAAAAGAATATTCTATATTTATCCAAGTCAAAATGGCGCATTGGGTACAACGTGTAAAATTCACGCAGTGAAAGATCTCAATCATCATTATGAAGTGTTTAAAGTTGCAGCAGAAGATATAGATTATTTCCAATGTGAATAAAATAAAATAAAATAAAATAAAGTTTGATGTTTGATGCGTTGCGTGTTCGTGTTTCACTCGGCGGTAACAATTAAATGTTTATAAGTTGCGCAAAGTGTACGCGAGCAATTATCGCTTGTTATCATCGCGAGCGCGGCATATTTCGACGCGCCTCTCATTTCTTTAAATACTGCCTTTGATTTATGCCGTTTTTTTTTTTGCTCTTCGCCCAAAACGCGTCTTTGCGCAATTGATTAGCGCGCGTTTTAAACAAGACTTTAAAGCTGGTGGAACATCGAATTCTACACTATGGACCAGCATAAATTACTAATGATAATATTTTCTTATTAAAATTCATAGATGCGTAGTTGCTGGATGGTAGTAGCTAGTAAGTTGCGAAAATTTAAAAATAGAACCGTAATTGGGATTTATTTGCGCGATTGTTTAGCAGTATTTGGTCGCAGGAGATAAATTTCAATTGTGGCAACTAGGATATTGCTATTTTTAATTAAAATGACATTTTTCGGAGTGTTTTCTGGGTGTTGGAAAGGAGGGAAGTGGAAAATATTGCGACAAGTTCAAGTTAATTGACATTAAAAAATTATTTCGACCAAATTTTTACATTTAAAATCAGTGGCGTGACTAAAATAATATATTTAATATCAAGTGCGCTAAATGACACTTTATGAGTACTTTAGTCACGACCTTGGCCGTCAGTGTCACTTTTCCTGTTTTGAAACTGTGAAAAAATTGTGACAAAAAATTATTTTGACCAAAATTTTACTTTTAACATCAGTGGCGTAACCAAAAAATTATTTTTTCTTTGTTTAATTAATATTAAAACTTTAGTCACATCTCTAAATCTGAATTTTATATTTAAAATATGATTACTTATACCTCGGGGTCTAATAATTGCATAATTTATGAAATTCAACCAGTTTTCTTGATTGTATGATTGATTTCTCTCTATGTATTTGTTCATAAGTGCATTTTCTAGAATCGACCACAAATTACACGCCCGACTGCTAATTAACGAAATCCATTCGCCTCGACAAAGCCAACGAGTTATTCATATTCTTGTCCGTACGAATGTGAGTGTTGCATTAGCATGTGTCAATGCTAATGCGTCGGACCTCAACGGATCAATTAAATCAAGTGCCTCCGAACGTATTGTGTTCACAACTGACTCCTGCATGCTTGCATAATCAAATAATTTTTATATGAATATAAATCAAAACCACAGAAAGACGAAAATATTTCATACCTTTAATCATTCAATCAACCTGCGAGCTCCACAACCAGTTTCATTAATATATGGAAATTGATCACTTCTTGGAAATCATTATACTATTCAATATACGAAATGAAATTACAACTTAAAAAAAAGTTTTATATTAATTTTTATTAGTACTTTGGTATTTCCCATAATAAATTTATAATAGTTTGCATATGAGGAAGTAAATAAGAAATAAATTTAATAGAAACCCACTTAACCTTATCTAAAATTCACAGAAACACAACATAACCTAAAAAATAATGACGACATGTTGCGCATTGCAATAAATTTGAGTTCATTCAATTTGTGATTTGTAATTCAAATTCAAGTGCGGATTTTCCACAGTCAATAAAAACATCAACGGCATGCACAAACTACAAACAGTTTGATTTCCGTAGATAGCAATAATGCAACTATTTTATCATTGCGCTATTCACAACTATATTAATGTAGTTTTCAAGTTAATTGCACGTCAGTAAATCAAATCTACTCGTAATATGAATAGCATGAATAGGATTACGACACTCGGGACAATACTTGAACTTTTAATGGCTTGCAACATTGTAAAACAAAACGGTTTACTACAAATCAATCACTCGGCGTCCGTGTTATCGCAATTTATGATTTTAACTCGCGCATGCGCAGTAATAATCTAAAAATTATGAAAATTATGTTGCTTGATATAAATTTTGTTTCATTTATTCGGCATTCATTTTTAATATACGATTTTTAATCGCTCGAATTTCAATGTCGTCATTATAACACGCCGCCTAATTACTAGCCACTTCAAATTGCGCGCCAAGGTTTCCTTAATAACTCATAATACTTGATTCTTTTGTACTTCACAGTATATTATCCATCTTAATATATAACATTCGAATCTTTAATTTTGTAAATTATTGTTTTGTGAGGTGTTAATTGTCATCAACTGCTGATTTAGTGAAAAAACTGCAATAAAACACCTCAGACTGTACGAGTCTACAAAAATTAATTAAATAATTGTATACAGAGCCGTATTAATTACATATTTACATAAAATTATTATTTTTTAGGTTAAAATAATCATAAAAACATAAAAAAATTACCAAAACAAAATATTTTATTAAATATATTGTAAAACACTCTAAATCCATCTCTAATATCGCCTAGGATTCGTAATGATAGTGATTATTTGTTAATGTGTCGATAAATCAACGTTACTCAAGTTAAGTCAAGTTTATAACTTTATGTAAAACCTCGCAGTGGCCGCAGTGTGCGTTCGCTGCGACTCTGAGAATATTAACATTAACATTTAGCGTTGGACCCCCGATGGGTACCCAACACTCAGTGTGACTGAGTAACTTGCGCCGGCGGGTGGGTCCCGGCCTGGCGAATTCGACACCCGCACACACGCCAACCACCACGGGAGCCGGTATATTCGCGCCGTCGACGGCGGGCCACGCGCAGTTATTTGTTAATACGAGTAATGAGCGGAAGCGCTCGCTAAGTTCGCGCGTGCACAATTCACTTAAGTCACCGCAGTATTTAAATCACTCGGATATTAAGGCAATAAGTGACCGATGGAATGATAACATGTGATATCGAATAAGTAGTGATTTGTGATAAGGATAGTTTCGTGCGTTGTGTATGATTTTATTTGTGTGATAATAATGAATGTTAAGTACAAGTACAAAGTCAAGCGCAAGTTGCTTAGGAATATTAAAAAGAACATGTAAGTTTTTGGCGGAATAATGTGATTATTTACATTGGCTACTGTGTTTTAGGAGCGAAAACAAAATTATCTCCGCGACGCGTCGCGTTTTGTTCTTATCTCAAATTCGTTGTTATCCTCAATTGTGACGTTTGCGCGGTTTTTTATTTCGTGCTTGTTGATTTGTCCTCATTAAATTGGTTATACAAATACATCAAATCTTAATAGAACATCGATATAGAATTTTATTTTATATATTGAGGATGAATGTATTCGTAACAAGTTTACTTAATCTAGTTATTAATGAATAACTCGAAAATGACTTAAGTTATTTTAGTTTTTTCTTTTGAGATTTGTTTAATATTAAATTCTGAATCTAATTTTGTAAAAATTTAATTTTTTTGTAATTTTTATCAAAAGTTATTAACATAATTGTAAAATTTTTCAGATTTTTTTTTAATTTTTTAAGTTTTTTATTTATAACTTTTGAATTAATTGTTTAAACAATAAAATATTTTGCCGTTAGATGAAGAATTTAATTCTTGACATATTACCGAAAAAATTATAATTCTATCACAAAAACTTTTAAAGATATTTACAAAAAACCAAACAAAAATTTCTTACTTAATTTCCATCGTTCCAATTGCCCCCAACTAATATCATATCTATTTTCAGGTTCCTAATTTTGGTAAAATAATAACATTTTGCCTAAAACTGGACTTTATGGATGTGATGCTTGCGCGTCTATAAATTGCTAAAGCCGGATTTTAATTAGAGTGCGAGCAGTCCCCAGCGACGACACTCTGCCGAAAGCTAAATTAAAACAAGCGCGCTGCGCCGGCGTGACCGAAGGCGGCGCTGTGAGAAACGTGTAAGCGCTAGGTGCGCGCGCATCCGCCACTTAACTCAAAAGCGCCATCGCATATCGCCGACTAAGCTCACACATTCAGTTCGTGCACGCTCGTGCTTCTATGAACATAGCAACAAATAGATTCCCGACCGAAATAAAACTACATACTAATCAAATAATAAAACAAAGTGACTTAACGATATTATAAAAATTGTTACCGTGCGCGCGTAACAAATGTGTTGCTGAGACTTTGAGTGCGGAATAGGATACCTCTGGTTGATACATTGCTCGAAGTAGTAAAAAATCCAGTGCGCGTCAAAAGTTCGCCAAGACGGCTCGTCGTTAACGCCACACGCGTCGCAATTGCGCCCGAGCTCGAATCATCGCCTTCGCAAAAGGCCCGCCGCGACAACTGTGACTAAAATCCACACACGCACACAACAGGAGAACACCGCCAGACGCACATCGTTCGAGATAAATGGATGTTGGCGAATGTCGCTTCATGATTAGTAAGATGCTGACAATTGACAACACGCGCACGTTCCTCCAGAATCATCGGCAACGGGAGACCACCGGCATCAAGAAGCTGTACAACTCGTTCTTCGTGATGTTCTAACTAGCGCGACTCCAAAACCAGCGGCGCGAACTTCATTCTCGACATTTTTTTCTCTTCACACTCTCTCTAACTCTCATCCTCCAGAAAGTTCATTTCTTTGCTCGTTTTTTTAAACTCTAAATTGCGCCAGCGCGGGCAGTCATGGAACTCCAAATCTACGACTGTAACATTGTTGACAATCATAACAACATCGGCATGGATGAGTACTTCAACTGGACGAATGCGATCAAGATCGACGAGGGCGCGCATACCGGCAAGCTGAAGAAGCGCAAGTGCGCTGATTACGCCGGTGACAACGAGGAGGCGCACAAGCTGCGCAAAAATGGCGACGACAAGCATGGCGCCGACGAGCGGAAGCTCACCAACGGGCATGGCCAGCCGAACAACAGCGCCACCAACGGCACGAACGTCAACACGCAGAATGTCAATGTTAACGGTAGGTGTAAGATGACTTTTTTCAGCATTTCTTTCATTTTTTCCTTGTAACTTTGTCACTTATCATTTGATTTTAAAAATTAAAAAAGCATTCGAAAGATAATTAATTCATCTTCAAAATGGTTCTTATTCAGAATTAATATCTTTATTAGTTTATTGGTAATATTAAATTAAAGTTACAACTACAAATTTTTCCGGAGAAATGAAATCATTTTAGTTTTTCATTCGCCATTTTGTTTCTATCGCTCCAAACGGAAAAATTTATACACCAGCTGAAAGAAGATTAATTGACCTGTCAATTGCCACTTGTTTACATGAGTTGTTTTAATTAGTTTGTTTACAAAATGGCCACAAAGTTATAGCATCACATTTTTTTGACGTCACCTAATCTAAAACGAATTAATCAGATATTTAAAAGCGATTTAATTAAAATAAACGCTTGGATTTCATCCGGTAAACCTGGAGAAAGTTATACTGACATTCTATGAGTGCATAGCGTAACAGTAAAACTCGTTTCTTCCTCGCTAGGGTTTTCTAAACCGAAGTAAACGAAATTAACAGGTCGAAAATTTTACTCGTTCGGCGTCCCAGCAAGACATTATCTTGATTAGACGCTAAGTAAACATCAGCTGACTCGCATAACACTAAATTAAACTGCCAGCCAGCCGGAGAGAGACTGTGCGTTAGGCAATAACAACATATTTGTGATCGCAGTGCGTGCGCGCCTCCGTTTTGAATCGAATTTCAAGCTCAGCTCAATATTCAGCGTTTCGAGCATCGTGCACATGCAGTATGCGCGTGTAAAACGGTAAAACGACGAAAAATCAACATAATTACGCCGATTACACGCTCGCAACGAATTATTATCATTATCAGGTTCGTGAACTTCAAGAGGAGCGCACGGGCGTCACCGCACGTAAAAATATCACCGCGCTTACGCACTTGCATATTGGCCGAGTTAGATTTTTTTATTTTCTTTAAATTTAACTTTTCTAAACGGGCGTATTTATATCGCGCGTGTCTCTTTAGCGTGCGAGTGTAGGAAGAGAACGGTTCGGAAATTTTAAGCAGCTGGGGATTTTCCTTTACTTGTTATTCTTTTACCAACGCGGCGTAATTTATTGGTCTTGCGACATCTTGTTTGTGGAGAATATCAAACCAGATTTGAACAAAATTCAATGCAAATAAAACATTTTTTACTTTTTGTAACAAAAATAAATGTATTACTAATGTACTTTTAAATTCTCGAGGCCTATATGTTTATATTATTATGTTTTATATAACTTTTATTTCCTGGAACGATGGACGCGCGAGATTACAGCACAATTAAGCGCAAAAAGGTTGAATTTACAATTTGTCTCAACGACACCTCGAGAAATGTTTCCATGAGCAACACACACGCGTGTTGGTTGAGTCTTTAGTTTTCTGTGCTTTTGTTGCGTGGTGGCCTTCGGTAGATAAACATTACAACGGCGCGTTGAAGTCAAACGAAGCGCGTCCAGGTTTAAATCGAAATTGTTTTATTTATAACGTACGCATAAACAACTAAAACATTATTTTCAACATCAAATAAACTCAGAAGATTTTTTATAAGAAAATTATTACACCGCGAATTGAGGTTATGCAACACACAATACAATATTTCTGTATTCCGTGGTCGCCGAAAAGTGAGTTAAGTTAAGCAATGTGTAGACTTTTATATTTTATACATTCGACATTGTTAACGCGTTTAAATGTTAACGCAATGCTTCTAATGAACACGCACACGATGTTCGAGGATTTCTTAATTATTAATGTTGCTTACTATGCGCGATACAAGCTTTATGAGCTCGGCTTTAGTGCCTTAAGTTAAGTCACACAAATGAATATGACTTCGAAAACTATTACGTATTAGCTTACAGTCGTAAAGTAATAGACATTAGCACAAGTATACAATGAACTTGGAACAATATTCCAAAACAAATAGACATTTAGTACTTTTATAGGTTAATTTAGGTTATGATACAATATAACCAACATTTTGCATTATTTTAAGGTTATGTTGGCACCCTTGACACAACTGTATGAAATTAAACTATTTTCTTAACTATCACAAGCTGTAATCATCGAATAAATATTGATAATGATATTTAAACTGTGATTTGCAGTTGGAAATTGAAGATTGTGTTGTATTCACGTAAATATTTGCTTATTTTCTGTAGAAATCAAGTATTTCATGGGATTTTGATGCAAATCATGTTAATATTATATTAATAATAATTTCCGGATGTGATACACACAATGTTTTAACGTCCACGTCGATAGTAATAAAAATAAACGCAATTTTATTGTGTGTTTTTGCTGATAACGATCACATAGTAACATATTCTTTAAAATATCACTTATCAAAACAAATTTTGCAATCTCTAATCATAATTATTAATTATCTATGTATTGATATCGTAATCTATCGATTGTAATACCTATTCATTGAAATTTGCTCTGAAAAATAACAAAATTTTAAAATATCTATGATTAACTTAATTTGTAACTTAAGTTAAGTAACAAAATATTTGAATTAGATTAATGTCAAGGAAATTTTCGGTTTGAAATTTTTATATGAATGATTTTTAATTAAAACAATCCCATAAAACTTTGGCGTGCTGCTGTCGTAAATTGATATCACCGCCA
The DNA here is from genome assembly GCF_025399875.1 of Dalotia coriaria. Classification (NCBI taxonomy): domain Eukaryota; kingdom Metazoa; phylum Arthropoda; class Insecta; order Coleoptera; family Staphylinidae; genus Dalotia; species Dalotia coriaria. The sequence continues at coordinate 1,259,447 of NW_027045451.1, forward strand.
TAAAAACATTTCTCAGAGTGCGCAGCAGCTCGAATGTAAACAAATCGGCGTGTGATAACAGCAGTTAACGCAGCACATGTCGAAAGGCTATCACTTTTCGATTACCGCCATAGAATCAACGCATTACATTCGTACCGCACAAGCGCTAAACGTAAGAATTGAATTTATAACTTTTTCATTCCTCACTAACAATCATTTGATTTTGTTGCATTATGATAGAATGATTACTCGCCTAACCAGTTTGCAATTGAATACTAGAAGTTGTTGGGAATTGTGTGACTTTTCCAGGAATAGATTTGCATTGATATTTGCATATTTATTGACGTAAAATGAGTCAATTGCGACGCAACTTTGATTTTAAGCCAAAAATTCGCGTTATTTGACTCATACTGCCATCTAGGAAGATTTTTATGGAGTGTTAGATAAAAATGACTTGTTATTGTGTTTATATTTTGTTTTATTACTTTATTTTCTTCTGTGATAAACAAGCAAACCGCAATAAATGCTAAATGTTAACGTCTGCGAGTTCACGTTTTGCAAACACTTCCATCGTCGGCATTCATTAATAAATTAATAAAACTAACGTAGAATGACGAGGACACGATGCGAATGGCGCCCGACACGTGCATATATTGTTTATTTAGCATTTAAATCGATAATTCATTGGATTTTATTGCGGTTTCTTGAAAATTACATCATTTTTCATATACTGCGCCATCTACGAGCAAAATTTACAACTTTTTTAGTCTTGTGGTTAGAATTATTAGGTTATAAAGTTACTAAATGTTCAAAAAGTCCAAGAAATCATTTAAACATTGTTTATTTAACGTTTAAATAAAGATTTTCTTCAAAATTTAATTTTTTTATACTACTGCGCCATCTATAGAAATATAGCTGTAGATTATGGGTAGTAAAGTTAGGTTACATCGATACTAAATGAATAAATGTGAGTGCAAACAACACAATTTGATATAAACGGTCAAGTCGTGTCAAACAAATAACGCCACTGTTCACTTGGTCAAATATAAGCGCGGCGGCTGGTAATGAGCTCGAAAATGAAAATATTCAACTGGCACAGGCGTATCTGTCGATAGCAGATAGTCGAGTGTTGTGTCTCGGGTCCCGAGTCCATGTCAACGGCACTGTGACACTAGCAGCGAGCAATTAGAAAATAAATATCTAGCAAGTTAACAAGTACATGAAGTACGCATGTATGTGAAGTATTAAGTACGATTATAAAGTGTGTGCATAAACAACGCGGCGCAAGGCACAATTTTATCGTTAATTTATTCCGTCCGCCGTTGCTCCGAGCACGTTTTCAGTTGAATTCGAGTGCGCCTACGAATTGATCACTAATAATTTATTAATTACTATCAATTACAACAATTGCGTTTTAATTGAGTATAATGGACCGTGTGATTTGCGATTTTTTGTGTTGTGTGGGGATTTTATCCGTGGCGCTGTCGTCGACTGAAAATTTCTACAAAAAAGACTTTTGTGAAGTTTTAAATGTTTAAATTGTTTCTGGTGGCTGCAAAATCGATTCCGGTTGAATTATGGAATATTTGATAAAGTGTACGTGGTATTTTTTGGTTAAAGATGCATAACTGGTTGCATAATAATTGCGTTCTGCACTTATACCGTAACTCATACATTGATTTATAAAATTAACATTTTTTAAATAAAATATCGCTAGTTATGACATTCCTGATAATAAAAAGGAATGAAAAGAATGAGTTTGCGCACTTCAGGTGTAAATTAAGTTCGCTAAATTTAGCAAATTGGTAGATGCGCGTTTTGCACGTTACTTAAACAATTATATATTCGAAATATTGACATTTTTGTAAATTTTACTCTTCTTAATTACTTTTGACCTTGAAATTTCACTCGTGACGCATTTGAAGACAGCGTTGACGTACTTCCCGCGCAGAAAAAAGAAACTATTCGCGAGTTTAACGTCCGGAAACTATTTGATTTTTTATTTTTGTTTGGTGTGCCAAATTCACTTTTAAATTTATATGCCAACATTTTACCCAATAACTCTGCATGTCTGAAAAATGTAGTGTTTGATAAATAAATCTGTTTTTGGCTAGCAATATCCATTACGCACCCATTAGGAAGCTAGACGGTTGGGACGATAACCTAGATTGAAAATACACCATGCGTAATTTATGCAGCCAAACATAGAATTTGCGAGGAGTTGTGCGTCAGTTGTAGGCAACCCACGTTACATCAAAAGTAGACAAATACATGAATTTCATACTTTTAGTCTTTCCGGCGACATATTCTTTTTAAATGATGTCAAAACATTATATAACAATGGAAATTCCACACATTTCTGTAATATCTACCCCTGGAGATAATAAACTCGTCAAAATCTAGACAGTATCAAACGTGGTATCATAAATATCACAGTATTGTTTTATCTCCACTTGATTCTAAACATAGAAACATAGAAAGGTGAATATTAACATGTTTAGAATGAAATTTATGTCGGCAATGAGCAATTTAGCAAATTCGCAATCGATTAGCAATGCAAATGTCCCCCGATGACAACACTAACACGGTACCTAACTGAACTTGCAACCTGCAAGATTAGCAAATATTTTCAACGTTAATACCGTAATAAAATTCATTTATAAATGATCAGCGAAAAGAGTACTTTAAACGTCGAATGCGAATCTAGTTCAAGGACGCCGTCGATTTCATTTATATGATCAAATAATCTCTAATATTCTGTAGGATATGTGATTTGTAATTTTTTTATCCACGAGCTGTGCTGATAAGCTGCGAATCGATGCGTGAATCGACTTTGGTCATATGTTATTAGGCACTCAACATGCGTAAACGTGTTTGC